>NC_089984.1:36230321-37642196 GCF_036417845.1 Apteryx mantelli
TAAAAACATTAGGATACTGGCCATCAAAGTAATTTTTTCCGCTTATTATTTCAGTATGTGGAAAATTCAAAATATATACCCAACAGGAAGTGAGTAGGGATTTGCGTTCATGAAACAGATTTCTCTACTAAGAGTAACTAATGTAACACGCACCCCTTATTCATCCCAGGTTTTCCTTTTTAAGGAAGTTGTGGAAAGAGTGTGTTTAATGAACATTTATAATGGAAATACTATTTTTCAATAGAATCCATGTTAAGTTTGCAGTTTTAGAAGAACTTCAGGTTGAATGATTTGAAGCTGATTCTGGTTTTATTGATTGTCAAGTAACAGACACTCTTTACTGTCCTAGTGTTGCTCTTCCCTTTGAAAATGGTTTCATAATACTAGAGTAAGTCTTTGGTAGCTCTAAAGCTCTTGCCTTGCTGATGAGGCTTAATCCCGCGAACAGATCGCATAATTTTCATCAGGACAAAGCAAAGGCTCAGGAGACTACCTTTGCAAGTCTGTTGTCAGGATTTATGCTATCCCAGTACATTGCAGCGGATATATTTCTATACATAGCTCAATCATGTTTTGCATTAGTTAATTTGTGTTGAATGCAGAAATACTTAAAGCAGGAAGGAGAATATATTGATAATAAACAGCAGGCCTGAGCGAATATTTTGTCTTATCAAATCAGAAGTGATCTGCATAAAGGTTAATATTTCAAAGGAAAAAATTTTCTGAGGTAGACCTGTCCTGAACATCCAAATTTTTTCCTTATTTTCAGTGTTCAAGTTTAATGTTTTATATAGTAATCCAACAATTTTATTCTTTAACCAAATAGAATTCTGTTTTCTTCTTAATAGATCTACTGTGTTTGTGACTTTTTGCAGCTCTTGAAAATTGCTTCAATATTCTCAAATATTAACTTTCAAATAAAATGTTTTATATTTTGCAGTACAGATCCGAAGTTATAATTTGTTTGATAAGCCATTAATATGGTAATTAGTAATTGATACAAGAGTTGTTACAATTGAAATAAACATCTGTTCTAATCAATTCTTCTTTAAGCTACTGAAAGTATATAGGGAACAGTGGGAAAAAATATTAGTGTGATAGCTCATACTAGTATGAAATTAAAATGGTGCCTTTTAATGTTGCTTGACATGTATTGGTCAATACTCAACTTGAACAAAATACCATGTCCTTTTTTTATTTTTAAATCTGTTTTCAAAATCTTACAAATATAGTAAAAGAAATTAAACTACATTGTGATGAAAACTTTAATGATAGATATATCTATCAGCTTTGACTTGTGATATTTATTAGTTTTATTCACTAAGAAAGTGAAAGAAAAAGTTGTTTTCATAAAGCACTAAGGAAATGCTAGTTAAGATAGGTACTGGTGATATTATTGTTTTGTTAGAAATCTCCTGGTGCTGAAAAGATTGCTTTTCTCCTCCTGTTGTGGTCTCTAAAAGAAGTAATACGCCTCTTCTATACCACTGTTTCCATTTTCTGTTTTTCTCTTTTGGTCAATTGTATACCTTTACATATAGATGAAGATTTAGCCGCAATATTTGTATTTCTGGTTTAAAAGTTAAAACACTTTGTTTCAATTTGTTGCCAGTTATTAATTTCAAATTGCCTCAATGGTTATCAAGAGTGTTAAAAGAGGTTTTTACATAAAAGATTAAAATTATGCACAGACAGAACTAAGAAATGTATTTTGTACTAAGACATGGGAGTGAGAAATGCATTACTTTTCATTTCTTTTTAATCAAAGTGCTGATAATTACATAGACTAAGCACATCAATTATGCAGTGCTAAATCATGCATAGAGTCCTCAGTTTGGGGAGTCTTCCAGTTACAGCAAACTTGCAGACACCTATAAAGACATGTAGATTTTCTTATTTGTGTCTTCTTTACACCTTAACTGTATATCTGCAACTGTTACAGAAGAGCCCATGTTCTCATGCTTCATCCATCCTAATATTACACAAGTAGTGCTTGAAAAGCTTTCTGCAACACTGTAACTTCTGCATTAATGATGGGCTAACTGAAATGATAAAGGTAATTATATACTCTTTTTATTCAGTGATGAAGGTAAAAGACACTGCGTACAACATTTTAAAGAGCTGCTTAGAAAATAGATATTTAAGTTGTAATTAAACTCACTGAATTAACATAAAGAAAAAGGTATAGTGGAAATAAAGACCATGGTGTTTCAGAAATGGGATTAAAATTCATATTCTGTAGCTGATTTGTAAAATTTGATACTATTATCTGTAGTTATTCTTCCTTGCTGCAGATTTATCTTTTTAAGAGGAATATTTAGTTAATGCCTTTTTAAAAATCTGTAGATAGACTACCTGAGATAATGAATTCTACAGACTGACTATATATGAGAATGTATGCATATATAAACGTATTTTTTTCTTTGCCTTTTCATTCTTAGTGCAGATTGTGTGAATGGCAAAGTAAACAAAATATCAAAAGGCAGTAAGTTAAAATAAACAGTATTAATGCAAGTATAATATTTTACCTTTTATAATATAACCTAACAAAATTTGACACCAAGAAATAAGTTCTTGATACTGTTTTGGGGAAGATTAACTGATATGGCAACAACAAATAGCATAGACTCTATCATATCTAGATTCACCAGCTGAAAGATAATGATGTCTTAATATTAGAAATGCTCCCTTATTCTTTTCTTCTTTTGTACTGAAGAATCACCTTTAGAAAGTGTAAAATATAAATTAAGCTGCAGAGTCTTTGCATGTTGTTGGGCTTCTTTTTTTAAATAGCCCATGTTTTGAGCTGCATATTTATTTTGTGGACGTATTCAAAAGTAAATGGTATTTTTTATCTAGCTTACTAGATAATGTGGTTTGGGGAGCTTGATCACAAAGGCATACATCCATCCAGGAGCCTTGATGATATCCTAAATTTCAACAGTGAAGCCTGAGTGGTTTATTGGATTATCACTTCAGAAGGATTGATTTACAGCTTTACTTCTCCATCTCCATCTATTATTTTTATATTACAAGGAAATGAATTTTTCAGCAATTTAAAAGAAGTACAAAGTACCAGAAGTCTAAGTAAATACTTCAGCTAGAAAAGCTTTGTTTTAATAGTGGTAGGCATCTGATTTGGTGTCAAAGCAAACTTACAGTCAGATCTGAAAATTTGAGCTGCCACAACACTTTTCCTTCATTCACTGTTACAGAACAGTGGTGCATGGAAATGGAAACAAGTACTAAATGCTGAGCCGATGTAACTTGTGATAGCTGCATTTGATTTGAGGATGGTGGCTGCTCACCTCAGCTGAGCATTTTCTTCTTTTGTTTGTTCTTAATCATTCCTAAATTATTCTTAGAAAGGATTTGCTGCTTTTGGAAAAAAAAAAAATCCAGAATATGCTCATCTTTCCCTCTTTCTAAAGAGAATTTTAAAATAGTATTTTACTTAAGAATTTTGTTTGAGCCTTTATGCTGGATTGGAACATAAGAAAATTACTAAATCTTTAAACTGAGTGGAGTGGGAGTTTTACAGAGAATGTGCACGTGAGAATAGAACTTCATTGCCATAGTATCTTTACTCTCCCATACTTTCTGGATGAGCTAATAGATGATAAATGGAGGTGAGAAACAGTAATTTCCTGTAAGACATAGTGAGGCTTTGCATTTTTTTTTCTTGTTCAATATTTCTTAAAATAAGAAGATACTGTTAAAATTAAATAATTTCAAGGAGTATTTAAAAGAAATGCTCATTTTTGAAAAACCTAATTGTCTTCAAATGGTAAGCTTTAAATAAGCTAAAGTTTTAATATGAGGAGCTTTGTAGGGAAGACTATTGACTAAAAGGTAATCTTTTCAGAGTGACTAGGTACAATTGACCCTGCCTTGAAGCAGGAGGATGGACTGGATATTTACAATATACTTGCATCCCTTCTTTCTATGAATTATGATGTCTTAAGGATTTCTCTGGGAATTCTGAGTTAAAGAGGTAGGCCAAAGGGAAAGTAGTGGGATTGCTATGCCAGCATATGAAATGTGTCCGAAGCGGCACAGTGTCCCAGAAGAAAAGCTGTACCACTCACGGAAAAGAAACAAGAATTAAAGGGTAAAGGAACAGTCAGCTACGCTAAAAGAGATTTAATAAATCAGATTTTATAAAGAAGGTTTTTGGCCTGGGAGTGAGTTCTTACAAGATTCAGAAGGAGATAAGGGCAACAATTACGTTTGAACAGCTGCTTCAAAATGACTTTCTAATCTTGTTCTCTTTTAGGTCATTTTATTCATTCTTATGTATATTCTTGGTTTAATCATAGATTTGGTCCCTGGTTCATATAAGTATATAAGTGCACGATAAAGCCCTGATACTTAACTTTAAGCATTTTAATGAACAGGGATGTTTCCCTGATTTGGTGCTCAGTGGGTACCATATGGGTTACTTTTACTTTTTCCAGTTCTTGGGAGGCTAGTATTAAATTGTCATGTACAGAATAGCAGCAACAGCTTCACAGAACTATTTCACAGAATTCTGCCCATCTTGATACTGTTTCTCTTCCTTCATTCCTTTTCTTTCTCTTTATTATTAGTTGTTGTTTTCTGAAGTTAGTGTTCTGAGGTGAGATAAAGTTGAAGGTGACAAATGATGGTTTTAAAAAAAAAAACCTATCCTTCATGTTGAACAGAAAGATTGTGTCCTCTATAAATAAAAGAAAAGGTTACAGCACTTCTAAACAGCTGAACAGCTTCATTGCTGTTCAGTGCTATCCACAAAAAGTAAAATACCTTTAAGATACAGAAGTGGTCATTCGGTAAATCCATTCTTTGGGGAAGATAATCATTGTTTTTCCTTTTTCTTTTTTACAAAAATAAAAAAGATAATACATTTATTGTTGAATTGAGCTTAAGGATTTTTCACCTTTTTCTATTTTATTTAAACTACCATGACATCTGTAAAACCAAACGCATTTCCTAACCCTGATTTAGGACAGAACAAAGATAAAACTTCATTATAGTTTTTCTTAATGCTCTTGTCTTTTCATTATTGACCTTCATGAAACCTTTGCTATACCATTATTTTGTTTCTTACTACATGATTTAATAAATGGTTTAACATTTACCATTTGGAAGATTTGATTAGAGCTTTCTCTGTGCTCAGTTTTGTAGAACTATATCTGCCTATTTTTCCTTATCTACTCAATGCCTGTAAATATTTCCATGCAGTTAAAGTTATATTAACACTGCAGGTTGTTTTGAGACTTCCTTAGCTATTGTGAAACAGGATGCTGATTCTTTTGACTGAAATATTTGATTCCACGCATAGTCTATATCTGTTCTCAGGTTTTACCTTTGACACTTGCTTAAATTCTGCAACCTAGGGATATCTCGTCTGTTGTTTTTATTACATGTGTAGCATATGAAATTCTCTGCTACGCGCAGGTCATTTAAATACTAACAGTGAACTCTGATCCTTAAAATAAATTGTGGTGGAAGCTTAACAAACGATGGTTCTTTTATTGGAAAAAAAGGTTGAAAGAAATAGTAGCTCAATGTAGCTTTGCTAGAAAACTGATAGAGGTTCAAATTATATTATTCCAATTAAAGACAGGGCTGGAAACACAAAAGCATTGAACAGTACAACTTAAATATCACTGTGATATATCCACTATCAAGGAAGATAATGTATCAGTCTATACCACTGGATATATTCAGCTTTATCTGTTTATAAATAATATCTATTATCCAATTTTCTGCCTGCCCATAATATGGTAGACTGTTTATGCATTCTGTTAATACCCTGTAATAGAAACTACCAGGTAACATTTAGTGTGAATCTCTTTTTTTGGAAATTCCAGTCATAGCCAGAGGCCATGAATATTCCTTAATGGAACAAAAAGCTACAATTCATTGCATATTTAACTTCCAGAATACAAGTCTGATTAAATAAATTTCTTTGTTACAGCTATAAGTCATATGGTGTACTTTTCATGGAGGATAGCTCATATGTATCAACTAGAGTAGACCAAAACTTGTTGGTAGGAAATCTTGATTTTTCAAAGCTTCCTGCGATACAGAAACAATATATTTTCTGAAGAAAAAAAGAAAGATTTGAAACATGCACTTTTTTTCTAAAACAAAATATTTCACTACATTTTTGTATATTTCATTATTATGTATAGTAAACACAAATTTGAGATTTTGTCTTCTGCTTGTGTGCTTATTTTTCTTGATAGTGAATTCTTCATCAGGAGAGAATTTCAATAAATAAATCTAAGGCTGCTTAAAAATATTCTACCACTTCCAAAATGACTGAGATGCTTGACTTCTAAGCCACTTTCAAAGTAGAACTTTGGAATTGCAGAGGGTTATTGTTGAAAGCTTCACGATGTCGTTTAAATGGAAGAAAATAGGAAAAGAAAGGTTTTTAATTGAAACAGAATAAAACTGTCTGAAAACATTAACTATCTCTGAAATTTTCAGTTTTAATGAACTGTATAGTGTGTTCCTTAATTTATTAAATATAACAGTAAGTATATGTTATTCTAAAATAATTCAATATCCACTCTAGGTGGAATCCTGTGGGATTCTTCCAAGAAAGTCCCTGAAGAGGCCAAAGTTTGCTCTCCTGAAGTCCAGGGTTGTGATCATACTTTTTGCCCTGCTTCCGCCTTGCAGGATCCTGAACTCCACCATCTGCCCCCAGCCTTCACATCTCCAAACAGTCCTTCTTTGTTTGTTAGTACAAGGTCCAGCAGTGCACCTCTTCTCATTGGTCCCTCCATCACCTGTGTCAGGAATTTATCATCAGTGCTCTTCAGGAACCTCCTGGATTACTTGTGCCTCGCTGTGCTGTTCCTCCAGCAGATATCAGGATGGTTAAAGTCCCCCACGAGAACCAGGGCCTGTGATCATGAGGTTACTTCCAGCTGTCTGTAGAAAGCCTCTTCGACTTCCTCTTCCTCATCAGGTGGCCTGTAGCAAACACCTGCAACAGTGTCACCCATGTTAGTCTTCCCTTTAATCCTTACCCATAAGCTCTCAACCTGCTCATCATCCACCCCTAGGCAGAACTCGATACATTCCAGTTGCTCTCTCACATAAAGAGCAACTCCCCCACCTCGCCCTCCTGGCCTGTCCTTCCTAAAGAGCCTGTAGCCATCCATGGCAGCATTCCAGTCAGGTGAGCGATCCCACCATGTCTCTGTAATTGCAATGAGATCATGGCCCTGCGACCACACACAGGACTCCAGTTCCTCCTGTTTATTCCCCATGCTGCGTGCATTTGTGTACAGGCACTTCAGAGAGGTACTCGAGCATGCTGATTTCCCAGGAGGGGTGCAAGGGGATTCCCCATAGTCTTGTCTAGCAAGTACTTCCTTAGCTGCATGCAATTGCTGGAGGTAATCCCACTTGAGCCCCATTTTGCTGCCTGCATGGTCTCGATAACTCTCCCCTTCCTCCATCTTTCCTAGTTTAAAGCCCTTCTTACCAGGTTGGCCAGCCTGTTGGCAAAGACATGCGTGCCCTGTTTAGTGAGGTGGATCCCATCTCTCCCAATCAGTTGATCTTCAGACAGGCTCCCATGGTCGTAGAAACCAAAACCCTATTGCCAACACCAGCGGCGCAGCCAGTTATTTACTTAGATTTACTTGTCTGCTCCTCCTCCCATCCTTCACCCTCACTGACAGGATTGAGGAGAAAACAACCTGGGCCCCCAGACCCCAGACCATTGTCCCCAGAGCTCTGAAATCCTGTTTGATACTTCCCAATTTGCCCTTGGCAGTATCGTTGGTGCCAACGTGGAAGAGCAGCATGGGGTGATAGTCAGACAGGTGGACAAGCCTCAGTAGTCTTTCCTTGACATCTCACATTCAAGCCCCTGGCAGGCAACAAATCTCTCTAGACAAGAGGTCAGGTCAGCAGATAACTGCCTCTGTCCTCTGCAGCAGGGAGTCACCCACTACAATCACTCTCTGCTACTTCTAGGTGTTCATGCATGGCACAGGGTCCATCAGCGCAGTTGATTCACTTGAAGCCGTGCCCAGCTCTTCCTCAGTTTGGAGGGCACTGAGCATGTTCATCAGCTGTAGGGTTTCAGGAGGAGCAGGAGCCTTACTCTTCGTACGAGAAGTGGCCAATTTTCAGCCTTCATCTTCTACAGAGTTATGACTAACTGTTCGACATGGCACAGGGCTCACATGCATCTCCACTGCTATGGAGGGTTGAGACTCTTGAAACTGTAGGGTCTCTGAGAATATCCTATCTATCGCTCATCTTCTTGGATACTATGCAGCCTGCTTACCTCCTCCCGTAGCTCCTTTATCTGGCAACACAACTCATCAACAGCAGCGCATCTGCTGCAGAAAAGATGACTGTCAGCCCCAGCCTCGTGGAGAGACCCCAGGCACCCTCCGCAGCCTGAGACCTGCAGAGCTGCATGCGCTGTCAGAAGGTCTGTCTGGGTGGAAGCCTCCGACATGGCAGATGCAGCAACTCCAACGGCTGCTGGAGAATGCGCTCTGTGGTGTGTCATAACCATACTGAGGAAGTGTACAACACTGTGACTGGAGAGGAGGGCCCCTTCTTTGCACCCTGCTGCACAGACTGCTGCCTCCGTTAGCTGCGCTCTGGGCTTGGCTCTTGTACAGCCTCTCCCTAGCACTGAGTGCCAGGGTGCTTGACCCACCCTAATCCAGGGTCAGCTGGAACAAAGGCCCCAACTCCCTCTGATCAGGGGCAGCCAACAGAGCTCCTTAGCAGCAGCTACACCCAGCTAGAGCTTCCCAGGGGAAGTTAAGGCCTCCTGTAGCTCTCCTTACCTGTCTGCAGCAAGCACCCTCTCGTTCCTCAGAGGGTCCCTAGAAAGCCCCCCACAACTTCCAACAAGGTTCTCAGAGGGTCTCAGCAGAGCCCAGACACTGCTGCACAAAGTGCTGCATCTGTTCGCTGCCTCTGTTTAGTGTAACATCTTGACTACATCAGAGTATCACAGCTCATGCCTAAGATAGAGAAGTTTACAGGGTAAACTGATTTCTTACACCGACTTTGAACACCTCACATCTTGCCAGGAATCTGTAAATCAAACGTAGAAACTGAGAAACAAGAAACATATAATGGTCTTAGTTATATTCCCTTTAAAATTAAAAATCAAAAAGAATAAAAAGGAAAGGGAGAGAAGGAGAGAAAAAACAGAAAAGGTAAAAGATTGCAGTACAGAAGATGCCATTTTTTTTTAAACCTGTCCAATTATGGTCCCTGGAGAACTTTAAAATTAAAGCTTCAATATTAGTGCTTTGTATTTGATCCAAAGGTGAAATGTTTGTTATAATGCATTAGAATGCTCTGCAAACATTAAATATCATCAAGTGAATTCTTTGGAATTTTTCCATGCTAATCTTGCCGAAAGAGTATTCTCCTCGTCAGAATGCATTTCTCCACTGCTTTCAGATGATTTGTCTGTCTTATTTACAGAATACGTGACATGTACTTTGTTTTTCTGACACGATAGACTTTTTCTGTCACCAGAAATGGTGTTTGAAGTGACATTATAATATGTCGCACTTCTGATTTGTGGGTAATATTACAAATTATAGCATTTACCTTTGCATAAATTAGTTTGGGAAACTGCTTACAATTAAAAACCTGATCTGAAAGCAGTAGAGAAAAAAAACCCTTAGAAACATGAGAACAGTTAAAGATAAAACTGTATTTTAAAAATGATTTTTGTAATCATTATCGTAATGCGAAGTATTTCTGACTGAAGTACTAATTTTGAGTCTGTCAAAAAAAAATCAGAAATGTATTTCACAATGTTAAAAACATTGCCCAAATTTTTGGACTGAGAGAGTTTATTATGCTTTGACTTAAACAAAATGACTTGGAACAGGTTTTCATGCCGGCATGCAGAACAAATTTAATTCAGACAGAGATGAAAGGCAGTTAATGTAATTGTAGCTTATTATCCTATGCAGGCTTGAGTTAAGAAGCAAACCAACAGACAGTCAGAAAAAGATGGATAGAAAATAGAAATGCTCAAGGCAGGTGAAATGGAGAGCTGTGAAGGGATTATGCTGTAACTATTCCCACACAATCTCTGCATTAGTAATATCCCACCTCTACTCTACGTTTGGATTACTGAACAGGATATTCCTATGCCTCTTGGACTGTCTTTATTTCCCTGTGACGTCAAAAAAGTTCTTGTCTGGTAAATTTTAGCACTCTAATCTTGATTTTTGTTTCCGTTAATCTACCACATTTGTCAGTTCCAGGGAAGCACTAAAGCATTTTGTTACAGCACTGTTTTTATTTGCTTTTTTTTTTTTCTTCCTTTGCAACCACACAGAGGCAAGTGGATGGTCACCTAGATAGATAAATAAAATCTTAGATCTTAAGCAAGTTTATGGGGATCATTGCTAGCAAGCAAATATTATTTTTACTAGAGTATTTGGTTAGAACAAAATCTGATAAGATTTTCAGCAGTGAGAATGATTGTTTTGTGTAGTAAGGCCCGTCAGAATTAGTACATTTCAGGTCATTGGGTTGTTTTTCAAAATTGCATTTTGACAATTTAACTATATTAACTATGTATTCTAATATTTGATTTTCATTTCATTTCATTTTTTAGTAGCTGGTATTTGTTCTTTTAGAATATATACCAAATTTTGCATTTAAAGCTTTTAAAAATCAAGAAGATGTGTCTCTCTCCTCAGAATACCTATGGAAAGTTACAAAGTTTTGGAATACTTTGAGAAATGTTAATGACAAAAATATTTGGGCAGGTTTGTTGCACTTGTCATAGCTCAGGAAGCAAGGAAAGTATCCTATTTGCTGTAGAATAACTGATCATACTTAGTCAATAGGTATATGCATGCGTGTGTGTGTGTGCCTACATATAAATAAATAAATATATATTTATATATATTTCCCAGGTAGTTCTAGTAATAACTAATTTAAGCATCTAGTGTTATATATATAAAATATATGTTGTTTCAGAGACACTTTTTTCGGGGTTGAGACTTTGATGTACACAAATCTGGATGATAAGATCTGTTTTTGATGAGTGTAGTCTTTAGCTTTACCAATCAATCACTCCCAGCTGCGGTGCAGGAATTTTCAGATAAATAGTACCACCAGGTCTGTAGTAATAGCTAATACATTTTTTTTTCTCATTCTGTCATTGTTTAAGGTGAGATTTTGCGCCTGTTTGTTTTGAATAATGCCTTATTCTGTGAATTGCCCTTTGGAAGTCATTGGGATCGCTTACAGGGTTAAAGGCTCTGTTCTGCCTGCTCCTGCGTGGGTGCAATTCATTGCTTTTCACAGTAGTGCTCTTGAGCCTGCCTATCCAAAACAACCTACACATAGTTTGAATGAGACTGAGAAACCAGGAATCCTGTCATAAAATACTTAACAGTATCCTGTTGTGAGGCTATGGTGTGATTTTAGTCAACTTTTCCGTCCTTTTTAAGGCCATTTATTTTAACTAGTGTTTTTAAAGGTCTGCTAACATTTAAAGGTGAGTCAGCTGTCCAAGACTAGAAGTGTTGGCACATACGGTATTGTTGTTATAGCATAAACAATAGCATTTATTTATTTTTTTGGCACTTGCTAAAGAAGTATCAGTATAGTCTCTGCTCCAGGATATTTACAAGATTATGGATTATAATGGACTAATGGAGATCAGGGATGTTCGTAGGAAAGACTGGATAAAAGCAAACGTGTATTTATCTTAATACTTTCTCCAACCACCTATACTATTTTGTGTATTCTTTTCTTAATAGATATTTCTCTATCTTTTGGATTGGTGTCTTTTTTAATAAAGTCAAATAAAAGACGGCACAGGTTAGATGGGAATGATATATTAAAAATGGTTTTAAAAGAGACAGACATGGTTACAGTAGAAAAATGGTAGGCCATAAGGCATTAATTTGATGGACTATGCCATGCATGGGGTGTGGGAGTGAAGAAAAAGAGAAAGAAAGATTAATTTTAGGCAGGAACAGAACTTGTGCGAACAACCTATTAGATAGATTTATAGATAATGGAATGGTCTGGTGGATAAAAATGTGGTTTTAAAGGCCAGAAGAACCTAAAGCAGAGAGGAGGCTGGAAACTGCCCTACCTCCATATCTGGTTTCTGATGACAACTCTCCCATAGGTCATTTAAATGTTTTTGAAGGCTCACCATCCATTGTTGTTAAAGGAGGAGGTACAGTTCTCTGACAATTTCTGTAAATGCCACAGGAAACAAATATGGTAAGTTAAGCTTATGAATGTATTTTATGAATATCTATCAGAAGCTCTTTAGTCAGCCAGGAATACTTAAAGTATAACTGAAAATATCGTTTAATAACTAGAGTTCTGGCCTCCTTATAGTAAGAGTGATAGCTTGTCAGTTGCTCTGTACAATATACTTAAACCTTTGTAACATTTAAGCTTCATGTTCATATAACAAATTGCCATTAACCCACTAACACTGTATAAGATGCTGTTACGTGTAGAGAAGTAATTTAGATAGCATCACTATTTTCTGAAACTTTCTAATACTGTCTAGCTGACAACCTAGAGAAAACCATGACATTCTGATTTATTCATACCTTTGTCTTCATTTTGAGTTTATTATTCTTGAATGTTGGATATATAAATAACATTTGGACATGATAGGCTGTGCTCTCTACTCCCAGATGGGCAACGTACTTTGATTCTGAACTGTCATTTTCATCTTAGTCAGAATTTACTGTCTCTTTGAAAATATTAATTGCCATGTTGCGATCAATTATAGAGTTAAATAACAAGAAAATGATCAAAGTTACCTTATCCAATTTGAAGTGGAAAGAGAAAAAGTAACTTTTCTGTCTTCATACTTTAGAGCATGAGAAACATTTGTATTTCATTAAAATGTTCAATGTATTTCATATGTATACGTTTCTGAGATTCCAAGATTTAAATTTGTTATCTGAAAATGCGATGAAATGAAATCTGGAAGTCTTGAAAGTACTATGAATAATACTTTTCCATCAGTAAATATTTACACCTCTCAGTGAGCTCCTTGCCTCAGCAGACCCTCCACACTAATGGACTTATTTGTCGTGATAATTTCCCTAACACTATTGTTTATATCATGGCTCTACTAAAATAAATGGATAAAAATCAAGATAGAGCAAGAGATAGGTTATAAAAACAAAAAAAATCTGACTAACGTAAGATAAAAATAATGAAAATATATCATATATATATATATAAAATGATGCGTGTTCTTAAAAAGATTCTTAGAAGTGAAATTACAAATGAAGAATGTACACATACTGGCTTGGGAAGAAAATCCATTGGAATAGATGCAATATTATTTAAAAAGAATGCTACTGTAAGAAAATCTGTTATGTTAGGCAGATCTTGAATCTGTCTGAGGTATTCTAGAGTTAGTTAAAAGTTCTTTCCTACTGAATAATTCCACACAACAGGAAAAAATTGTGCTACCACTCTTTTTACCCATTGGCTAGTGCTTGCTTCATTGCTTGCTTTAGTGCTAGAAAACATGATGCAAATTGACTTTGTAACTGTGGAACTAGGTTCCCTAGCTGCTAATTCAAAACTCTTTTTACAGCAACAATTAGACTTTAGATTATTTTATTTATTTATTTATTTACTTCTTTTTCTTTTTCAACTTGCTGGAAAAGAGAGGGATTTAAGAGGTACAGTAGAAAGATGCCAAAGTGCTTGAACAGGGACAATGTTGTTATACAAAGTTTGCAGAGGGAAAGACCCACACTGACAAAGAATTGGAGAACATCTTATACAATAATATAGTAGAGATTAAATTATTGCCACAGTAATACTTGGTGATAATTTAATGGTAATGAGTAGTATTTATTTTATTTAAAAATGTGTTGTAGGAGTTGCAGCACATATTTAGATGACATTTTAAATGCATTTATTATTTTTTACATCTTCACAATAAGTTATAAATAATTAATTGTAAATGTGTGTTCTTCTCTTGCTGTTTGTCTAAAAAGAATAGAATAGGAAACTGAATTGGTTGATATTACAAATTTTTGTTACATAGGCAATGAGCTACATGATTAATTCTTATTTTTTGAAAATGAAAATATAAAGATAAACTCATATGACAGACTATGATATTAAGGTGATATATGTGGATTTTTTTTCCTTATGTGCTCTCTTCTACTTATTAAAAGCACGAATAAATCATTCTGTTCTTTAAATAAAAGAAGAGAAAACAAAACTTTGTCTCATGAAGTATAAAATGAAGAATTTCTCACAAGAAAAATTGGGTTTTCCAAGCAGAATACTAACTAGTGATTTTTAGATCTTGTTATTAAAGAAAGAATGTACTTCATGGTATCATTTTTTAGAGGGACACTCAGGACAGATAATAAGGGTTTTTATGTAAGCCAACATGCTGTTCCTGTGTGTAGTTCCTCAAATACAAGTGAGTTTAGACCCAATACAAAGTGGTTTTGTAGAGACCTAAAATGGGACCAGAAAGCCAAGGGAAGCTGATATACTTTCAACTGTTTGTCAGTTACAAGCATATTCGGTGAGATTAGTCTTCATTACAGAGGCAGAGTGCTTTTAATAAGTAGCGTGTTACAGAATTGCATATATTTAACAGTGCATGTTTGATTGTGGACATCTGAAGATGCTGCAACTGGCAAGAGGCTGTTTTCATCTGTTGTCTGAATAATCTCTTTTCTTGTTTTTATTCTACTTACTTTCTTAGCTTTTTTCCTGTTAGTAATTCTCTAAATGTACATATATCATTGGACAAGATAAACCCTTAAAACGGAGTGAGAGTTGTTTTAGAAAAAGCATTTTAAATTTCAAATTTGTCACTGCTATCATTAGTTTACGAAGTCTTGTTCCTGATCTTTCAGAACAGACTTCTATTTTCTGTCCATACCCCTGGCTCCATTTCTGACAAATTTTCCACAGTGTATGATGCCATGATGTTTTAAATAGTGGAATACTCCATAAATATACTCAAAAACATAACGTAATTGTTACTTAATTGTAACAGAATGGTTATTTGGGGCAGCTGGTAATCAAAGCTCAAACAACTGTGTCCCTGAAGCTAAAATTAGACTTCTTTAGCCACATATTCAGGCCTGTGGCATCATAAATGAATTATGAAACATTACTATTGCTGTTCCCCAGCACTAAGAATCTGCCTGTGCTATGCCTGCACCTTTTGTAGATTGCCTGAGATACCTCATGCACTTTTAGTAATATACACTTTGGGGGTAACATAGAGCTCAGCGCAGAGTTACACAGGGGTGTTTACCCTGCTTGGATCCCTCTGCTTGGAAGTCTTGAAAGACTTGATGTTCTAAAAGTACCTATCTAGCTATTTCAAAATTAGTTGAGGTATATGCCTAACTACAGGCAATAGCTGTAACTGACTGCAGCTTATAACATTTTGGAAGTAAAGCCACAGAAACTAGAAATTTTCAGCTCATGAGTAGCAACTCTTGAATAAAAGCACTGAATTCAGTAGACACGATTCTTGGATTATTATCTAGTCGAGAACAGTGAGTCACTGATATCTGCAATCCTAATACACACTTGTACATAGATGCAAGCGAACAAAACTCCCGGTCCTGAAGCTTGGTTTCAATAGCTTTTGTGTGGAACCACCAAGGAACAGCCACCTCTTCTAACCATGAAATTACCTATGTCAAAAACAATTAAGAAGGAACGGACTTGATCAATAGCCATAACTGTGAGTGACCTCGCAATGGGCAGAGTTGTGCTACAGCCAAAAAGCTGCCTGTCTCATCTATTGGAAGTTTGAATATATTTAAACAAATCAGAAGGAGCATCATTCTTGTGCTGAAGTGCTGTGATTCCAATATGATAACCTTGCGCAGGTGATATATTTAATGAAAAATAGGTACCATAGATCAAATTAATGAGGCTTAATCATTTAATTTTCTGTGCAGTACTTTGTGGATTTCAGAGAGTAGGTTTGTTTAATTGCTTACTATTACTGTATTTTTCTCCTACTACTATAACCTTTATTTTGCTGTAATGAAATACATGGACTAACAATCGACACATAAAAATATATCCCTCTTATAGCTAAGAGCCTGCTTCTTGACTGTATTGTCATTGCAGTGTATTGTCCCAATGTTTTCCATTAATAATGAATAGTTCTCTCAATTTCTTGAGCTGTAATTAAACATAGTTTTTTCTAATGCACAATTTGGACACTTATACTTCTCTGAGTGCCAAGCTCCTTCCAGTCACGAGCTACCTTTCTGCTGTAGATATGAAGAATGATCTGCCTACCTCTTAAGATAATGATAACCTAAAAGGGTAAAAGGTTCTAGGATTTATGTTTCCAGTTAGGACTTTTTAATAATGTGTGGAAATGATTTATTTGTTTCTTCTTGTAAGTGCATATAATGATGCCTTGAGACAGTGTTTTTTCAGTAGATTAATTTGTCTCCTCTTCCTTTAATTCACAAAAAGAAAAGAAGGGCCTAGGTCAGCAATACTTTTTCTTATTTAGGCTGATCTCACCAACAGAAAAAACAAAACATCCTAGCTTCATAAGCAGACTTTCTATTTCCAGATTTTTCTCATTCTATTCAATTCTGTCTTCCCAGAAAGATGAAGAACAAATAATATTACAAGGTTTTTAAATACTCTTTGAAGTAATAATATTTCAAACAGTATGTTGTGCTACAGGAGAAAAAAATATGGATAAACTTAGTATCACCTGATTTCATAATTAAGAGAAATTGATTAAGAGATAAAGCATGATTTTCTAATAAGCTCCAGATCATCACTTCATCTCTTCTGCAATCCAGGAATTAAGTGAACTATATCTATCATATGGAACCACCTGGGTAAAGAATAACTTAGTTAAACTTCATGAATTAGAGACCAAACTGATTTCACATGCCAGTGATTTGTTACCACTCACTCTCATCCAGAAAATCTCATGTCCTTGGCCTAACTCTATTTCTCTGGCACTTTTCTTTCTCCATGACCAACCACATGTTTGGCAGTGGCAGACACAAATATTTATATATGTAATGGGTGAACCTGGAAAAGCAGACTTACCTCCTATCAGAAACTTTGTTCTTTCAAAGTGGTGGAAAGGAATATGTACATTTCTTCTCTCACATTTTGAAAGAGTTAGGAGAAAATGCTTATCCTAAAGATAATGTTTAACAACTGAAATCTAACCCAGTACCTACAAGGACAGGTGAACCAGATTGAGACACATTCTTTGCCTGAATAAAATATACTGAAATATACAAAGATTAAACTTTTCACCAAGAATAAGCTACTATGATGACCTGGCAGTATCTAGAGTCATGAACTGTCTATCTGTCCTTCCTTCCTGCCAAAAAGCACTGCTTTCTGCCTGCCACAGAAAGTCTCTTTTTTGGCAGTCCCTTCCCTCAAATTGTCTCTGGTGGCCAGGGAGAAACACAGCCCAACTCCTCTGATATTCACTCATGTCCCAGGTTTCAAGCATCTTGAGAATTTGCCTGCACATCACTTTACAAGGAAGTGTTGTCCCTAAAATTAAAAGATGTATGCTAGATGTAAGAGTTAGCTAGAGCTTGCTAGATTCACTTAAACCCATTCCTTAAACTAGACATGCTTGAAAGACAAAAACAGCAAAGTAAAAAGCTATTACTGATCAGAAGCAGGAATCAAGCATGGAAGACGAACAAGAGCAAGACCACTGACTAGTCAGGAGGCAAAATGAAGAATAAAGGCTAAAACAGAGTAGAAGACTTGAACAGATGAGCAATAGTCCTGTTACAAGAGTGGAGTATGAAGAAACACAATTGAACTGCAAAAAAAACCCTATAGGATACTCTTACTCATCTAAAATCTGGGGCAAGCTACCATTCATGGCCCTGGAACTGCCTGTCAGGTTGATAAACCTTTATTTATCAGGACCCTGGTTTTAGCTGCAATGCTGAGAACCCAGGCAAAATCAGTCAGAGGTCTGACTATGACCAGCTGCAAATCAGAAGAGGAGCAGTTCTTCCCAATTCTGTAGAAATGGTCTATGTTAGTTTACATCTAACACAAATTTCAGAGTCTGAGGAACAAAATATGAAGTACAGGTCATAAATCTCTATTCATATTGGTGATGAGAATACCTAGGCCGAAACAAGATAGAACTGCCTCAGCAGGCAATCAGTTGAATAAAAGACTATCTTTGAGGGTGGTGTGATTTACATTTTTTTTTGTCTTCCCTTCCCTTTGGCATTAGAAACAAACACAGCTAGAGGAAAGACCAGCCATACTTAGGTTACTCTTTCCCCGATTCCTTTTTTGTTTCATTTTCTGTTTAAAGGAAGGGTATGCCAAGTAGTGTGACAGCAGAACTGCAGACAGTCTTGCCTTCATGATCCAAGTTCAGATGATCTGTATAAGAAAATTTCCACCTGATCAAATCTCACATCTAGAAGACTGTAGTTCTAGGTTGCTGTTTTGTTCTGACAATTTATTTAGGTGTGAAGCTGGACGGAGCTTGCTTAATGCTAGTAAACACAATAAGATTTGACTTAGATATATTCTTCTACTTGCCGTTTCTGAAGCTGTTTTGTGGTTGATATAGTACGTAAGGTCATACACATTATGAAGCTTCAGCAAAGAGTGATTTTTAAGTGCACATATTCTTAATAAACAGACCTTTCATTAGTTAAAGTTCTGTGAATCTTAATGTATACATGTACTCTTGGATACATTTATGGTATTTGAAAGAAAGCCAGAAATTACCACTAAATTGCTCATAAACATAGAAGATTTTGCAAATTAATTATTTATTCCTTTAGCCAGAACCTTTATTTTGAACTCCCAAGCGATACTAAAAACAATATGAAACTGGTTTAGTTTAGTAATTAAAAAAAAATGTATAAAAATATAGAGCAGAGCAAACAAGTCCCTTAAAAGAAACTCTAATTCATAGGAAGAATCATCCGCAAGTTTTTTTAGTGCCACTGTTCATTATTTCCTTTATGATATTGTAACAAATACCTAAGGAGTTTCTCTGCCTATTTTTAATAAAATGATCATGGTAGCAACCTAACATTAGGCTGGAAACTATTGAAGAGAACAACAGAAAAACAAAATTGAATAAATTAACTTTTTTTTGACAGATGTTGATCCAGTGTAAACGCGGTGTTCTACAGTCTGCCACTTATTAGGTGATTTGACATTGAAACTATGAAGTTTTTCCATATCACTAATAAATAAAATAAATAATAAAAGATCTCCTTGCAATTCATGTTTCTTAAAGAGCACAAAGTAATGAAAAGGTGGTACAAGCTATTATTAACTGAAAAAATTCATAGCCAATGATAAGCTTTCTCTTTGTTTTATGAACTGTTCTGTGTATTTAATAGAAACTTATAATTTTGTTGGCGACTTCTGGAATAGCCCAGAAAACCAAAAGCAGGATAATCATTTTCTATTAAGGTATATGAGGTTTTTAGACAAATGTTATATAACTTAATTTGTTTGATGATTATGAAATTCTGTAGCTTATTCCACATTTCTGAAAGCAACTATATATTTTATAAATAAGTTATATTTATCAACTTCTCAACATGTCAGCTACAGCAGACTGGATGCAGGATACAGGACATTATATATTCGGTCTAAGGTCACCTAGTGCCCTGTGCCTGGTCAATGGAGAGAAGCAACTGCTTCTGAAGTTCAGAGAGGTGAAGTAGCTGAGACACTGCTATGCTCGTACTGCTACACGTATGGCTAATTTCTGACCCTAGAGACAGTTGTCATGGCCTGGCTTGCAGCTATATAGATTAGGATGAGGCCCCTTCAGAGCAGAGTGCACAGCAATTGGCTGTGGATCACCTCTAGGGCCTCTGTGGTGCCCTGAAGACATAATTATCATTTAATGCGTGGGGCTGTGGTTGGTCTTTTTGCTTGTTTGTTTTGGTGTGTGATGGGTTTTTTTGTTTTGTTTGTTTTATTTTGTTTTTGTTTTGCATTTAAAGAGTTGGAAACAATATGAATGACATATTGCAGCCCACCAGAGTGGTGTTTGTGTGGCATGAAACTGAGGGCAGATGTTCCATGCCTGAACGAGTGGCATGAGGACATGTGGAAGGTGTTTGAGGATGCAAAGCCTGCTCTGGTAGTGTTTCAGGACTGTGTATGTTAGAGGGAGACATATTTGGGAACAGTTCCTGCAGTGAATAATCTCCCTGATCCTTGCTCTGCTGTCATCTTGGAGAGAGCCAAGGAGTGATCAAAACCAGCCAGGAAGTAACCTATCACTGAGGCAGCATGGCTAATCAGAGCTCTAGTGCTTGACCTCACTGCCTGGATGCCTTTTATTTAGTAGTGTAGACATATCTCCGGAGGTAAGTCCCTACTACAGGCACTCACTTCAAGCACATGGCTGAAGTGCCTTATTCCACAGTCTCATCACTCTGGGTTTCTTTTATAAACAGAAAGTAGTACATCCTAGTGAAGAACTATATCAAATACCTTTTAATTTCCTGTATTTATGCTGCTAGTAATAAAACTCAAGCTATTTGGAATAAATATTCTAGCTGCATTTGTATTAAAATTATAATGTGTTGAGATAGTTTTCTTCTTTTTTTCCCCTGCAGCTGTGACTCTGAAAATAGGTATCTTGGAAATCCACTTAGGGGAACATGTTACTGTGAGTACTTATGTTTTTCATGTTCACTGTTTAAATGCTATTTACACATCATGTTATAATTTCATTTCCACTGTAAAACAAACTAAATATTCTGACGAATTTCTGAAGTTGGGGCAACTTTGAAAAATTAAATTGAAAAATAAAGTGCCCCCCTGGGCTTCTCTTGGTGTCACTTTGTCCACAAGAAAGCACTAAAACTTACTGAAAGTTAATTCCTTATGCATATGCTAGAGTGAACGATCAAACCATTGCATTGTTCTCTGTATCTCAACGTATGTGAACAAAGGGAATATGTAATTGTGTCGTTGTTTAAAAGACAGAATTTATAATAGAGAAATAGAAATAGGCTAAATGACAATATTTCCTAGTGACATTCTGGATGATTTAGCCGGTCAGTATGTGTCCCAGGGACATGGTCCACAACTGAACTCCAGTGTGTTATAAAATGATAAAGGACATATGTTGTCCCCATGTTCTTGCTGATGTAAAAGATGCCTTAGGCAAACTAATTTTACAGCGTTACATTGGTCATAGTGAAAGACATGAAGGGATGGGAAGGAATGCTTATTACCAATGTGCAGAAATCCCTTAGTGAGCTCTTTATTTGCTGTCCTAATATCGATGTTAAATAGTAATTTTAATCATCATTAAAAAATGTGTGTGATGTTGGAGGACACTGTCTTTCCTCTTATAAATTTTGCACATACCTTCTCAATGTCAGACAATTGGATCCAGTTGTCTATTATTTCCTAATGCCATCCCCTAGCTTGACCTTAAATTATATAAAGATGTATCTCTTAATAAATTTTGGCCTTATATTTTACCATTTCATTTAGAGTGTATACAAAAGTTTTGTTTTATAGTCTCTTGATGGCATCATTTACCTAATAAATTTTTTTCTTTACAATACAATACAATTTTCTTTAAAATATTGCATTTTTAACTTAAATGGTTTGCATCTGCAAGGTATGTTTTACAAAGTAAAATAGGCATAGTCTGTGTTACTGATAATGATATATCAGTAGGTCTGAAACATTTATTCCTTTTGCCAGTTATTAAAAAAAATGCATTTTTTCCACAGACAAGTTCAAGTGTAATACTTCAAGGTAGAAGTTCATTTTAAAATATTGTATTTCCAAGATATTGTTGATATAGTTGACTGTTTTCTTAAAATAGACCTAACTGAAAATACTCCTTTTTCCTGTGTTCTATTTTATACTTACATAGGTAAGAAATTTGAGCATCTCTATGACAAACATTTTTAATACATTATTTAACAGGTAATCTACACTGCCAATAACCAATTGTCATTGAAATCTTAGGTCAGTCAGTTATCCACAAATTAACAGGAATAATTTCCCATTATGATGCATTGGCCATTAAATGTAAGAAATAAAGCATTCCCTTATTTGAAATTAGTGCAGGCTCCTGATTACCTCCAGATAAGATAACTCTGAAAATTTTTTCATATACAAAGCTTTTTATGACTGAAATTATTAAAAGAAGATTTATCATTCCAAAACAAGATCTTTAAAAAATTTTGAAATCTGAAAGAAGACAAATAACAGTATTGAGTTAAAGGTTAAAGGCTATCTTGAATATAGTGCAGTTTGACTCCAACATGATTTATACACCCAACCTGCAACATGATAGCAAAAAATAAGGTATTTCTTGGAGGTGCCTGAGGTCTACAAATCTCATTTCTGCCATTTCTTTTCCATCTCTTAGATTTAATAACATTTATTTTTAAAGGAGAAAACAGATATTAATGGACATATTCAAAATGTTCTATCTAGTCTTTTCTTTAAAATGTCTCATGAAATAAAATATCTATGAAAATATTCTCATGTACTCATTATCTAGCTTTGAATCTATATAATTTCTAAAATGAATATATACAAATATCCAATCCTCTAAATACTGGAATTTCTGTTTTGAAATAAGAAAAATTTACTATAGAAATACATAACACATGGAACTGAATTTACTGATCAACAGTATAAAATAAGTAAGTTTAAATGTAAGTTTAAAATATAACTTTATCATGAGCTATAATTTTATAAGAAAACTTAAGACATGCAAGAGACATGCATGTGGACAGTGTTTTCTTATGTTCATTTCACTACTGTGGGAGATAGTAATTAATCTAAATACAGATACTATGACAAAAGGATAAACACAGATAGCGATGTCGTCAAATCCTAGAGGTAACAGAATGAGAGTATGAGAATGAGAACAAACCTCACACACAGATCTAAAAATTAGGAAAATACTGAATATATAAGAACATATTAGCAACTGTATGATGGTCTGTCTATTCTTCTATGTTGTTGTCAGTAGTGGCTGAAAATGAAAGCCTGGGGAAGAGTACAGTAACTGGACAAGCATGCCGTGATATTTCCCCCGAATGCTCTGTTTACATCCAACAATTTGCAGCTCAGGAACTTCATGAGAAGAAGGATTTCCTGAGCCAGAAATGTTTGATGTATGTTCAGGAATACCAAAGAAAACCTTACAAAGATTTCTTGTAAATAATAAGGAGGAGAACATAATTACAAAGGAAAGAGTTGCATGAATTTAAAAACCACATTTTTGTGTGTGTGTGTGTTGGGGGGCTTTGTAAATATTCTTGTAGGTCAGGTAAAAGCCTGCTGCTGGATTGTGGCTCTGTATTTCTAGTAGGAAAGCTATGTACCCCTAGGCTTTTCTGTTATAAGCCAATCTTTCAGTGAAAGATCGCAGGCTGATTCAATCCATATAAATGAATTTTGAGTGGAGGCCAGAGATGGTTGTACAGTTGACTTACACATGTACAAAAAGCATAAATATAACATTTTGTCATGATGCATTTGTATGTGTTGTTGTTATTGTTGTTCTTTGGTGTCTCAGCCAATGTAATGTATAGCAGTGACACCTAGATAGCAGAGTACGCATTCAGATTGCTGGATTAGTTCTTCGGACGTCAGCATTAGAAATACATTGCTTTCAGAATCAGTGCTTCTGGGTGCAAAGAAGCAGGCAGCAAAACAAGATGGTTTTGGACTGATTGGGACGAATCACTGGAATGAATACCACTTTCATGATTCTGACTTGGGTTGTATTCAGACACAATATTTTAAGTTATAAATAGATAAATAGTTAAACCAGTGTTCTAGAAAAACAGAGTTTAAATTTGCTGTTCATGACAAATTATTATGTAAAGGATGGATTAGAAGGTCTTGGGCAGCTTCAGCCCTGTTACCTACAGATTTTTTAGTGAATGGAACCTATTTATGCTTCCTTTTCCTCATCATTCTGCATCCTTTGCTGACTTTCCCAACCCCTCTCCTCCTGAGCCTCTTACTGCTGATTCCTTGTTCTTTTCTTGCCCATCTCTGATACTGCGTCCTCATTTGTCTTCCATATGTGGTGCCACTCCTTCCAAAGAGCTGTCACCCCTGAAACCCAAGCAGATAAGCTCAGCAGTATTCAGCTTACAGTTTTCTCCAAGGTGTGCTTCTGTTTCGTATTGGGGTACCACACTGTGATGGCACACCTCACCAAATGAGAGACTGTATATAGAACTGCACTGCGACAGAGACACATTTACTTCCCATTCTATACTGCTACGCTCAGAAAAGAAGATATCCTTTTTTTGCCTTTTTTTTTGTTTTAAGAAATCACTGGTTTTACCTTTTCTGTGTGTATCAATCAGATCTTGCAGCAGATGAGAACAGGTATATTATAAGATGCTTGTATGCTAGTAAAGAAACACATATATGTGTTAATACCAGTTGAAACATGTAATGCAAACTGTCAGCAACAGGAGACAATGTAATTTTTAAGCACCCTGGGTGTATGCACACATGCACGTATGTGCATATGTGGACTTAGTGCATGTCATCTTTTGATTTAAAAGGAAAAAAAAAGTCAAATAAAAAGTGTACTAACGATGGCCATAAAGCACTAGATGGCAGACTTGTTATACTTAGAAAAAGATTAAACTCAAGAACATTCCAAGGAGAGTATTTGAGAAGATAAATAACAAGTAGCACTTTTATTAAAATTGTTAACAGAGATTTTTCAGATATTTAAAAATTATGTTGAAACTTAAAGGGCAGAAACAATAAATTTTAGCAGTTGAAAAGGTGTGTGTTTTAGCTGAATTGTGAAATGTGTACCAGCAGTTAGATTCCTTGCTACTGATCAGTAGAATTCCTGTTTCCTTTGGGACAGCATTAGTTTAAACTAAAAACATACTGTAATTGTAAAACTGTTGTGCTTGACTTAAAATAATGAGTTCCACCAGTTGTATCTAACGCTGAGGCAATTTTTATTATTATTAAATACAGTAAAGATAATGACTCTCGTCTTCTTGAATATCTGGAATTGTATGAATAAATGCTATTTAAAAAGAAACCTCCTTAGTATTTAAAGAGTCTAGTAGAACAAATTATAGTTTGAATCAGACAATTCTAGGATGGTTTGAGGAAAGATTGGCCTCAGCAAACCCATGAACTTGGAACATATAAAGAGCAACAGACAAACACAGTCTTTGCCCTGAGCTAAAAACGACACAAACCAATTGTAGCCTTCCAGGGAATAAAAAAAAAAATAACCACACCCAGAATCTTAAGCACTTAGTAAAGTATTACGATCTCACCTGAGGCTCTGTGTATGCTTTTGCCATATGCTAGATTGACTTGAAGCATTTCTGGATGGGCTAAGGAAACACTATTGCTGCTGATCATTTTCAGACTTTACTGTGATTTGGAGAATCTGTCTATATATGTATTTATTTATTTTTATTATTGTGAATTTTCTCAGTCTATTATAGAAAGCACACTTTATTTTTAAAATGAGGTTTATTTCTCTCTGTGATGGCTTTTGTCATGTATCAGGGAATTTACTGACTGGCATTCTCTTACAGGTGCTGTCAGTGCAACAGATATCAGGCAAGGTCATTTCATTTTAGTGATAATTCGTTTAGATATGCTGCCACCTTTAGACAAAAGACTCTGGACAGCTAGCTTTCTAAGTCCTCAGCATAAAAGAATAATAAATTATTATTAACATTATAAAGTATACAAGTAAAGAAAAGTCTGAAATAGTAGCCTTCGTCCCCTGATAGGCTGTTCCATGGATCCCATAATTATAAAACTATAAATTATAAAAATATATATTTGAGACAGGAGTGGTATGAGACATGAATGAGGGAGACTCCATGGTTTGGAGAACTCATTCAGAAGAAACACTTTTCATTGTAGGGGACTCTAGACCATGTGCGAAGCAGTTTGTGAAATGAGAAAGAAGCTGATCCAGACATCTGCATATATGCAATATTTTATTTTATCTCTGTATTTCTTAGCTGGGAGTCATAGGGATGAGTGCTTTGATAAATGCTTGCAATGTGGTGTGTATGTGTTTGTTTCGCTAACATGTCCTCAAAGATGCAACTTGTCAGTCCTCAAACACCTGGAAGGCCTTAGAGTACCCCAGGACTAGAGTCATAAGAAGCAAATAGAATAGGAAAGGATTCATCATTGTCCCTTTACTTTATCTTCTTACAGTGAAGAGAATAGCAGTTCTTTTGCCTTTGTGATGGGTTTACAGCATTGCTTCAAGTGCAGACTTTCCAGGGAAAAGAGAATCTTCCATCAGTAGGACTTCAAGGAAAGATCTGTAGTGAAATCTTGAACTAATCGAAGTAGAAGATTCCTGACTTCATAGGTACAGGATTTATGGTTTGTAGGAGAATCTCTGTTTCTTTGACTATAATTTCTTAGACAAATAAACACGTTACTGCATGTCAGCTGGGGTATTCTTCACCACTGGCAAATATGAAACAGTTAAAGATAGTTTAGTCTCTTCCATTACTACAGGCTGAACAACTAATGCAACTGTCTAGTTAATGTGAGATACACTATTCAGATCTTTTGAGTCCTGAATTACTTAATCTTAGCACACATATTTGTAAAAATCGGAAGAGCAGTCCTTCCACAACACTAATTTCTACTTCAGAATTTCTACTGTAGACTTACTGTTGTGAAACCCTTGCAGGGTATTTCAGTGAAGGGCTCTGTATGATCATTCAAATGAATTGAGGGTCATTTCTGTTTCAGGATAACAGCAAAACCTTGGGTTATGTAAGCTTTAAGAAATCTTATATTAGGTTAAAATATGGACATTGTCAAGTTCAACTTTTCTTCTCTCTGCCTGGCTAACTCAGCTCTATTTCAGTATATTGTAAAATAGCCTGAGTCATTGTTATTAATTTATTATCACTTTTTGTTTGTTTTAAAATATGTTCCAGCAATAGAACTTACTGACAGCAAATTGTAGTTGACTAGGCACTTGACATAAAGGGTATTATTGACATAAAATGGAAGAGCAAACGGAGGTCAACAGTGCAACAATGCACATTAGCAAAGTAGATGCAATAGCACGCAAGACGTTAAGGGAAAGTTGAAAAATATGTGTGTCAAGGAATATGAAGATACACTGGTAGAGAATTAAAACCTATGTATTTGATTTCTCTTGAAATGTTATGAGTAAATAAAAATGCTTTGGTCTGTTATCCCCTTAACAAAATGCCATAGCTGTCAGAATAATTTTGGAAGAATGACAAGCTATGCAGAATGTGGCCAGAAAATTCACGATAGCGCAAAAACCTCACAATTTTCTCATCAATGAAATCATAATTGTAGAATTCTACCCTACTCTTGTAGAGCAGAAATGGTACTGCTCCTGTACAGGTTTATGAAAATATGGCTAGACAGAGTATAAAATGTTAGAACTTTTCATGACATTAGGAATGGCTAATGGAAGAAAAGATGAAGGGGGGTGTTTATTAAAATGAACAAGAGACTAAATGGTGGAAAGAGAAAAATGAAATTCATCTAGGGAAGACAATGTAGAACTGCATCATGCAAATATGTCATTATCCTCATGTTCATTATAAGGGATTGCCTACCACAATATATGTCCTGTGAAGATCAAGTACAGATGATATGCATGATCATTGGTTTTCAAATAAGGAGAACAAGTAGGCTGTCAAATAGTATTTGCTACAGCTTCCTGGGTTTCTTTACATGATAAATCAATTAGTAGGAAAGGAGTGTCAAAAAGTTTGTGTCTGACATGCCTCAAAAAGTTGAAATAGGTTCTGTATTAAGCTAATCATCTGACAAAGCAAATGAGGAAGAAGTTTATTCAGTTCATGCATTTTAGTTAGCAGTACATTTTTTCCATGGCCAAGAGAGTCATGAATTAATGATAACACAGCCATATCCAGTTCCTGTTTTGGAGAAGAAAAGTAATGCTAGGAAAATAGAATATTACTTTTAATGTTCGGTATCTGTTTGAGGTGGAAATTAAGTGTTCCAAGTCACTTTCCGAAAGAAGTCAGTGAGCTCTGCCCCTGTGGTCGACATTCTGTCTCCGGCCCAAAGAATAAATCTTGTGTGAAGAGTAGGTGATTCCTTTGAGGCAGAGAAAGCCAGCCTTCAGGGCCCCATTTTTCCTCCCTCTGTTATTTCCATTTGCTTAACTTAACCACACAGATTATTCTTTTATATGCTTAGCTGCCAGCCCTACAACCTAAACATTGGAAGTAGGGCAAAAACCCTGGTTCTATTTCTTCTCCTGTTTGTCAGTCTGTACTTTCTTCCCTAATAAGAGTTGAGATATTTGCTCTTCTCTGTTTTAAAGACTGTGTAGGCTAAATTAGGCAATATTACATCTATGTAATCGCATTTGTAAATATTTGAAATTTAATATTTGTCAATGTTTTTTGCTGATTTGGCACTTAATTCTCAGCATGAGTAAAAAGCAGTGAGAATGTTATTAAGTCAGCAGATTTTACTTTAAGTGCACTTGATGGGTTTTTAAATTAACAGGTGCTTGTGTTGCATCTTATTTTCAAAGCTGTAATGTAAAAACATTCTATTGTCCATTGTGCAAGTATGGTGCTTAAGCATACCATATTTTTTACATTACAAACATCTGTTGCAATTAATTACTTTAAAATACATGAGACTGCACACTGGAGCATACAAAATACATCATTCCTGTTCAGTATGAAGTGCAGTCTTGCTGAAAGTGCTCTGGGTTCATTTTCTATAAGAGAAATTTTCTATTTTAGTCCTCAGAACTAACATGTTAA
Organism: Apteryx mantelli; assembly: GCF_036417845.1. NCBI lineage: Eukaryota > Metazoa > Chordata > Aves > Apterygiformes > Apterygidae > Apteryx > Apteryx mantelli. The sequence goes on from NC_089984.1 coordinate 36,259,151, forward strand.
AATTTTCTGAGGAACAGCAAAGAATATCAAAAAAGTTGAAACATCTCAACTTGAATTTGTATTGTGTATTTTATACAAATCAGGGTGAGTCAAGCAACGTGGGTTGTGACATTTGAACTATAGATTTAATGTTTCTTAAGCAAAGTTCAACTAAATAGGAAGGAAAAAATTTTGAAAATGTTGAGATATTAAATGGGCACCTATATATTTAAGTATGTTTGTAGCCAATTTATAAAATGCTTGTTCTGTCTCCTTGTAGTGTCTGATCAACCAGAGGTTGCTTCTTTAATTGCTGAGGTCTGTGTCTGGATTACTGAAGAGCTGGGATAAAAACTCTGCTAATAACCCAACTAGAAATTATTGTGTGAAAACATGCATTAAAATTTGCATGACCCCAGACCTAAATTTGTATGAAAATTTGAGCATATACATGCACAAAGGTATACACAATTTTTAAAATAATATTTATATTTTTGCCATGTTGAGAGTATTTTCATGCACATTGATTCATTTTAGAAATAAAAGTCATTTTTTTCTCTATTTCTAAAAGGAATCAAAGTACGTTATTTATAAGGATTATACAGTAAACATTACAGGAGCAGGACTGAAAATAACATTAAAATTTGACTTCTTTCACTAATTGCGTGACAAGAAACATCCCTGCTTGGTAATAACATATGAGCTCAAACAATAATTTAATGTTGTTTCTTAGAAGTGCCATTTCAGCTGGCAGAACAGGCAAATCAGAGCTCTCTTCAGTGTGCATAGACTGTGTGACTAAGGAAAAAAATGAGAATCAAGTTAGAGAGCATTGATGCTAATATATTGCAAAATTATGTTGCATAATAGAGTTATAGTATTGAATATTAGAGTTATGAAGCAGATGAAGCATCTAGATCATTATGAAGAAAATTTCCTGTAGGGATAAATTTGAATGTCTTCTATATTGTCATGAGATATTTCCTCTTGGTTTTGTTTGTACTTTTCTCTCTTCCAATTTTCTTACCTTTGAAGACTATTACAAGGATGACAAAAATTGTCCATTGTGACAAAACAAAAGGCCATTTACTGTTTTTCATAAAAACTAAAAAACACCTATATTTTTGACTTAACACAATGCCAATGATATGAGTTTAAAAATGCTCCATAATAGGAAATATCTAGAACATTTTTCTAAAATTGATTAAAAAAAAACTGTTAAATGAGGCACCTACCTATTTTTATTGTTGTTGTTTTTACTAATATTTTGTTCAAAATGCTCCGGTTCTTTAGTTTCCAAACTCTATTTAATAGGCCATGCTGTTGTCTAACCGTGTATATGGTCTGCAGCTGTTCATGGAACCTCATCAATAGTGTAGTGTTTTCAATTAAAAGTTTGGTGAGAAATCTATGAAAACAATTGAGATCTGGCTGTGACTTGTGGTTTAAAATTTCTAGGTAGGAACATCGTCTTAGACTGTTTAACAGAACCCAGGTAATCATAAATGTTACTCAATTTTTAGATCTTGGCAGTAAGTCTATGATAACATTGACATATCTGCATTTTTACTTCTAAGACAAAGTGAGATGATTGTCACCTAACTTTAGCTTTTTAAAACTTAAGTGTCCAGCCTTAATTAGTCTTCTAAGTCTTTCTATAGTCAGTAGAGAGAATCAAAGGTAACCCATCCTACCTGTTGTTAATATCTGTCTTAGAAAGCGATCGCTTGTCTTCAGAAAATTTCTTTGTTCGGTGTAGAGTGAGCCTAGACTATTAGTTTAGACTAGACATTTAACATTTAGCTGAACTGAAGTTTAACACAGTACAGATTTTTCTGTGTATGGCTTTTCCTTACAATCAAAATTAACTAATTATTAGGCCTTTCCAAAAAGCAGCCTTAGCATTAGGCCTTTCATAAGGGAAAAGATTTCTGTAAAAAAAGTTTGCTTACCAAATTTGGTGATTATGACTCTTATCCCTGTGTCTTTTTGTAGTCCTTACAGCCTAGCACATTTTTTTTTTAAGTACACAAAATAAGCACTGATTTGTTGCTGTATGATTTTTAAAACTTTGAGCTTGCATGAAATTCATTCTCACATACTCTGTCTTTACATGGAAAAAGAGGTTTATAAATAGCAGTTGTTGAAGGATTTTGAGATTCATTCCACTGTCATGTTTAGCCAAAATGCAAGTTTTGCTAGTTGATAGTAAAGACCTCACAGTAAATGACTTTTTGTTTTGTCACAATGGGCAAATAATGTTGGACACCAACACACTTCAATGTAACAAGGAAAATGAGACAGTGGTAAATGAGATACAGTGAGCAGAGGAATGAATCAGGCACTGCTATGAAAGTTCAGAAATAATTATCCTGGTTGAAAATAGGTCTGGTGGTAACGCCTAACTTCCATACAATGCAAGCAGGATTTTATTTTGGTCACAAATGAATATGATTTATAGCATTTGATAGTGGAACTTGGTTTCAAAAGCTGCATTTTTGCGAATAGAGATGAATACAAATAGTACTGTACTCAACAAACTCCCGTAAGAACTACAGAACAATAGCTGTAAAGAGCAGGAGAGAGAGACAAACTGCCTGTACAATGAAGAGGTGAGAGTATAACTTTTAGAACCATCGTGAATAGAGTTCTCTAAATAGAAAAGTGTGGGAAGACTGACTTGTGGGGCTGATGCTACAATCATGAGGGAGATTCCTACTCTAACTTTAAAAGTGGTTTCAGGAAGTTAAAGTAGAACAGCTCTATTTTGTGTGTGTGTGTGTGGGGGGGCTTCCCTCAGGAAAAAAAAAGGTTCTATTCCCAAGATCAGTTACTGTAATTCAGTCATACAGATTTATCATGAAAATGTACCAACTCTGGCACATAACAGTCTCAGTATGCCTTTTACTGTAATAAAAATATTGAAATAATATTACTGGTGGAAATGAATGAGAAATAATATTACTGGTTGAATACAGTTTCCTAACTGTGGTCTCAAAATTCTTACTAATATGTACATATTTATACATAAGACCATCTATTTATTCAGTGAACGAAGAGGCTTTTCACCTTTCTACCCTTCTTTTGGCCATTAAACATTTTAATTTTCTATTATATGAGTAGCAGTCTTATTAGTGTAAGAAATCTTTCTTCAAGTTTAATGACCACCCATCGTCAGTGCAAGTTGAGCATAAGAAATCCCTTTCAGTACGGGCATGCTGACATTTTTTGGTGTCCATTAGCTTAGTTTTCAATTTAATTTAATTGTGATTATTAGTTATCCCCCCCCCCCCAAATGTGGATAAAACACTTCAGTTGTTCTTTAGATAGAGATCATGTGAGATCATGTGATCCTCACTTCACATCATCCTCACCATATAAAACATGGTGGTAGTTAGGTTGTAAATAGGAGCTGGGCTATATTGCTAGTGGGTCTGGTAGCACATTAACTTTAACTTTTGGGGCAAAATATTGAACATGCTTTTCAGAGAGGAATTTTATGGGTATATGAAAAGCTTTAGCCATGTGGTTCAGTTTTAGAAATGTGTAATAAGAAATTATGAGACAGGATCCATTGGAGAATGGCTAGTGGCTAAAGATTTGTATGTGTATGTTTGTTCTTGCTCCCTGTCTGGCAACTGGGATTCATTCTTTCCTTTCTGCTAGGAGAGAAGTAATCAGCTGGATACTCTATGGGAAAGATCTGGGAGAAGGAAGAAGCCAGCTCAGAAGTAGAGCAATTCTCTGCAATTTACTCCAGTGTGATTCTTGGTCATAATTAGACCCCCCTTAGTGAAGTATGCTATTTAGGCAGTGGCTGCCAGTAAAGTGGAAGTACTGAGGTTGCTGACACAATCTCTTTTGATTTGCTTCTGTATTAGGATGTGTTTATACAATTATACATTTTTTAATAACATGACTACATATTGTTTCCCAAGGATCTTTCCCTCTGCAATGCACAGAATGGATCTGTTTGGGGAGATGAATTAGTGATCCTGTAATGAAGAGGTGAATGTTTTCTTCCTGTTTGTTGCAGAAGTTGGAAGAATTGGAATGAATGAGGGAATGAGCTGCAAAATAAGAATGAACATGTGCAGTGCTATATAATTCCAAGTATTCTGAAAAATCAAACCCTAGGAATTTCAAATTGGCTACCCATGATTAATGGGTGTTTTTGTCCTTGGTCTCTTTGTTTCATTTCCTCTTCTATAAAATGGGACTAATAAAGCCTCTTCATCTCACAGTAATGTTGTAACAAATTCATTAACTTTTCTGAAGAACTCAGAAAATGATAGTGATGAATACTATAGAAAGCCCCATTAGAAATTAATTCTGTCTTTAGAAAGAGTTTGTGTAGCATGTAGTAAATGAGGCATAGGTCCAACACTGAATACTGAATGTAAAACAGTGTTGAATAGCTGCCCATTAAGTGAGCACTCACCCAGATATAATTCACAGGCAACCTTGATTGTAGTGCTTCATTTTACAGCCTTAATATTCCTCTTTAGCATACCTTTTTGTATATAACATCGCTAATTTATACTACACTTCTGTTAGAAGTTTTTTTTTTTTAATAATAACCAGTAAAACTATATATTCTTAGAGGATTTTGGTGGCATTCAGAAATAATGAAGTAGAATTTCAAATCTCTGAGGACTTCTGTTTAGGCTCTGTTCTACTGGAGACATTCTGGGTTTCTGGAAAACATTTAAAAGATTTTTTTTTTTTTTAATACAAAAGCTCAACTATGAGAATAGGTGTGTTCCTTGTTGGATGTGTGCACAAAACTCCCTTTAACCATATTAAAAGGCATGTGCTTTCATTAAAGAAAGAAAAAAGTTTCTTGAAAATTCACAGCAATGCTAGAATTAAACTATTGCTTTGAAATTTATTTTCTCATTTAATTAAATGGCTTTCTTCAACTAATTATTGCTGTGTTCTCACATGTGCTCATTACTGACATCTGGAATTGATTTGAATGACTCTTTTAACTGTGAAAGCGTCAAGGTTTTTGAAAAATTCAAAATAGATATATGAAAAGACTCAGTGACTGTAAGTCCTTGTAATATTTAACCATTGATGTTGTTGGGATGGTATTATTGTCTTATGTCCAAACGTTCTTTTTCTACTTTATTCAATGATTTGTTAGTACAAAATGCAGTAACAGGCCTGGGAACAGAAACCAGACTGTAGGACTCCCCTTTCCCTGCTGAGTGCATACGCCAATTGACTTCCTCTTGTCTCTTTCTGACTGTGTGAAAATTGAATTCTTTTTTTCTTCTTGGTCTGAATCCTTCCGGTGCTTCTCCCTTACCTAAGTAAGGTGACAGAGACACGTGCCCTGACAGGCAAAAATAGGAGTTTGTTTTGCTACCATCAAAAAGAAGAAAGCATGCAACATGTTTTCCTGGTGGGTCCTCTAAAGAGGAGGCTATGACCACAGTGCTATGGCTCCTGAAGTTTGTGCTGAACTCTGTAGTGGATATGTGTAGGGTACACTGGACTGGCTCTTGGGGAGACTTAGACTCAAGCATACGTAGTCTCTGGATTCAAAATACACTGTGTATCAGGGGAATTAAGACCTGAACTCCTGGTTCTTTCAGTTTGGATAGGAGTTTTTTAGGTCCTCAGGAACTTTTTGGTGAAAATGTAGACATATAAAAATTCAAGGGGTTTATAGATTACAGTCTAGTATGTAGCTGTTTAAATTCTGTCTGGCTTCCCTTTGAGTCATCTTTGTCCTGTATCAGATATCGGTTGAACGTCTGGGCTGCATATCTGATCCATGTAATGTACTCAACACTGCAGTCATTTGTACCAGCCGAAATAGGAAGGGGCTATTGCTATTCTCATGTGATATTGTTTCACATTTGCTTTCCCGTGCTATTGCATTGGTGTAGGGAAACTCTGTGCATTAGTTTTTTGAAGAATATTTATTTAAAATATATTAAGTGAAAAAATGTGAGCACGCAGGATACCGAGAGCAGAAACAAAATGAAATGATATGCTGCATATTAAGAATTTACTGAAACAATCTAAAATGAAGAGAAAACATTCTACTGCATAATATTTCTAATAGATTGGAGATATGTAGAAGAACAAATAATTGTTAAAGAATTGGTGTTTCATGTAAACTCTTTTTCAGTCAACTTTTTCAAAATAGGAGTGCAAAACACATTCTTTAACATTGATATCTGTCATTAAAATTTTTTCCACAGTTAAAACATATGCAGTGCTCAAAATAGTTGACTGCCGAGTCTCTTTAGAAAATCATTATAGCTAATTAACACTTTGTGAATGAAAAAACGTGTTGAGAATTAAATTTAGATTGAGGAAATGTGTTTTGAACAAAGGTGGGATTCATAGTCTAGATAAAGGTTGTTTTCATTTTTATGTTTAATTTTTCAAATGCAAAATCGTAGAAAGTGACTATTAAAAAGATAAGGGTGTGTTTTCTTTACTTCCACTTATAAGTAAAACTGATTCAAGAGTTGCAGTATAAATGCAGCAGATTTCTTAATTTCGGTATATCTGTGATCCCCTTTTTTCCCCAATTGAAGCAATCTGTTCTTATGAGTGTGTCTTTACAAACAGAACCACTTTTGAAAAATCTCATGTATGTAAAGGATAAAAATGCTTACTGATGGCTTGATCAAGGTTTACAGTAGAAAGAAAAGTACATGGAGTAAAATGCCAGGCATCTGTAAATTCCTGACTGTAAATATATATATTAACAAGATATGTTGAATATACTTTAAATGAATGTTTAGCTATTTATTCATTCAACTATTCAGAATTGGTTACACTTTTATGATTAAATTTTACTTGAAATTTTGTATTTATTGACAGGATATGCTCTCCAGACTGAGTAGGACTATGAATTGGGAAATATGGTGTGATGTACTGTATACCTTCTTAGTCTGTTTATGCGCAGTTACAATTATTAGCATACATTCAGTTTTACGATTCTGTTCGGGATGAGGCTTGGCAGTGGAAAGGGAAGCTTTTGCTCTGCATGCTGCAGTCTGGAGAGGGCGAACCTTCTGGAGGAGCCGGAGACAATTCAGCCCAGAGAGCTGCTGAATACCTGTGCAGGGAGAGTCTCCTGCGGTGTAGGGTGAAACAGGCGGAAAGAGGGAGGAAAGAGCGTGAGACAGACACAGTAGTGGATGCGGCAGAGACTTCTTTACAGCCCCTCTTTAATTTCTATTCTCATTTTGAATTTCCTCTTTTTTAAGTTGATTCTTCTAATTTATTCTCATAAAGCCTAGCTTTAATGTTTAAAAGCCTTCCAGGTATTTGAGGTGTTCAATACAAGAAATAGGTCTAGGCAAATCCTCCTCAAAGCTAACTAGGAGTATCCTCACTCTGAAAATAAACCTTCCTTTCAGGCTGTGAGAGAAAAGAAACCTTTTCATGGTACTTTCGCAGTCCACAGCAAGATGGCAAAGAGTGCTTGCTCAGTATCAGCTCTTTCATTTGCAGCGTTGAATCATACACCTGCATTAGGCAATGCTCTCTGCTGCGTTCAAATCATATTCACTCTAGGTAACTTCCCTGTACTCATCTGTGCAGAGATGCGTAGTTCTGCTTTGCGCTTCCTCTCTGTGGCCGCAATAAATCTGATGATTCTTCTCAGGTTTCTCTGGAAGTAAAACTTCATAATTTGTGTTTACTAGTGCTAAGAACTGTGTTCTTTCTGAGGGGTTTAATGAAGTTCTCTTCCCATTTTGTAGGCCTGGCTTGGCATAAGTTAAAGGTCCTGTGGCATCTTTGAAGAATCAGGGCAAATACAGTGTTTAGGTGTCAGAACTCCTCTTGAATAAAACAAGCTGTATTGTTCAAGGCTGTTTGAGTACTACAGAGGAGATAATGTCTGCCATGTAGGATAGCTAACTATCATAGATAATGTTAATGTGGTGATTAATATAACCAACTGTTTTGTTTTTCATGGTTTGTTGTTTCTATTATTTTGTAGGTAAATCCCAGGAAAAAAAAGGGGGGCATTTGTTCTGAATTGTTACAGATAGTGAAGTTAAAAGGCCTAGTTTAGTATCTTTTATCATTAGAAGAGGCTTCCCTGCACTCCTTGTTTGTGAAAAACAAGTTTCTTTTTCCTTGGCTTTTATCAAGTAAAACGTAAACTAAATGAGAGTAGCCCAGCATTTGTGCAGTTGCTAACCCTAGTGATCAGACATACAGCTAAAGGACAAATTTTCAACTTTACGTTTTAGTAGATGATGAGAAATCAAATACTGAAATAACAGAAATATGTATGTAACAGATAAATAAAAAGGGGAAAAAGTAGGTTTTTTTAAGACTAAGTAACTTCAAAGTTTTTTAAACTTGTGTGCACAAAAGCTGTTCTTTCATATGGTTGGGAGATAGAATTCCTTTGTCTCTTCCCAGTTTTGCCTTATTGTGTGATCTTAAGCATGTACAACTGCTGGTCTTCACTGGCGTTCTGCATCTCTGCGACGGTAAGATGGATGACTATTAGAGGATGACTATGGCATTTTAAAATGATCATTTTCTCTATATTCTTAGCAAATCAACAATACCTTGTCCTGTCTAAATTAGTGCATCTTGTGTGTAGTAGCCTCGGCAGTAGCCAGAATTTTCTCAGGGCTGCATGCTGTGATGCTAATCCACCGCACATTTACAATAATTTTTTTTGCAAAGATTCCTGCTAAAGCAGCTGTTTGTATTTCATGGGTCCTAAACTGACCAGATCAGGACACTTTAGTACATCTATACATTTTTCCTAGCCTTTTGGGCATGCTAATCATGATTTTTAAAGAAATTATTAATCCCTTTAATAGGGATTAAACTCTACATGCTGTCTTTTGCTGTCCTGCTGCCTTTAACTGTACTTGTACATGACGATCATACTGTTAAATATGCAGATAGGGCATACTTTACTAATAGAGTCAAAGAGACTGTATTAATAATTTTCGCATAGTTATAGAAGTTTAGAGTAATATCAGTAAATAAATTGTTATTTTAAATTGGATATTTATTGATCTTTCACCTTCATAAGCTTGCAGATACATGATCAAAACTCATTATCTAAGAAATCTGTTGGATTCACTTGTTCTTACTTATTTGAATAATGAAACTGTGGTGGCTAATAATGGAGAAAGTGGACTTTTTAGTTTCCAAGGTAGTGGTAGTTCCTTTCATGTAGCCCTTTTATTTCTGTGGTTTCTTGCCACACTCAGTGTAAAAAGCACCATTTTATTTAATTATTAAGACAATACAGTGGGCTGTATTCATGCTTCATTGACAGGTAAGCTTTTTTTCTCCTGCTAGATTAGGCTTCTCATAGGTTATAATAAAGAATGTATTTTTTCAGGAGATGTGCTGCTGCAGAGAAGGTGATTGTCAGCAATAAGTAGTCTACTGAGTCCAACAGAAGGCTGACATAGCTTTTTCCTGCTTTGACTTAATCTTGCACTGTTTTTGTTTACTAATTTTTTGTGTTTATGACCACATATTTTTTATTTGTAACACTCTGATCACATGGTGTTGGTGACTAGCAGAATGTCATTAAAAGAGGGATTAAAATGGGGCTTCGAAATTAGTTAGGACATAGAGTCAAAGATGACATGGGTGCAACTATATTTTAATACATGCAAAATAATAATCTGCACCCCTTACAGTATGTAAGGCACCTCCTTATTTCCCATTATAAAGAAATACCAGAATCTTTTGGTCCCTTTAAGAACCATTTTGGTCAAAGAGGTGGAAGACTTGGAGTGCTAGAGCCGAAGATACCTGCCTCTGTGCAGCGTGCTCAAACCCACCCACCCACCTTTGGTTCCTAACAGACCATTGCACAAGGATTGTTGATCTCCCATCACAATTTATATCTCTGAGGGCTTTGCTGATTCTAGGCTATCTGCCTGCTGGGATTCTTCGTGGGCCCTCTTTGAATTGCAACAAACTTCAACAACGGTCATCACTGGTGACTGGATTTTTTTCTCACATTATGGAGGTGGTGGAAACTTGGTTCACACTGATAATCCCAGCCTCCCAGAAAAGTTCCTTTTTCAGTAATTACTACTGCTATGACCCAGCTGAGGCTCACTCCGATCCCTCCAACTTCAGGAACACAATGGGTTGGCTCAAAACCTGTGTCTTCCTACTTGTCCCAATCAACTTATGCTCCTTCCAGAAAAGGGTGAGCATGGTCTGAGGATGGAGTCTCTGCACCTCGGCCAGCTTTAGTTGCCCCTCGCAGGAGCGCTGCTAGTGTTCAGTGACATAAATGGTGTGAATAGGAGCTGCTTGACAGACTTCATTCCCTTAAGAGTCAAGAGATTGAAAGCAAAATTTGTAGAACAAACGACATTTGGAAATGTCATCTTTTTGAAGTCAGTGCTAAACTGCTGCTTGTTTCTTTTGTATGAGAAATCTATATCATTTGCCACTTAGAAAATGTCTTAGAATTCTGGCTGTTTGGAAAGGATGTGCTTGGTAGGCAAATAATTTCTGTTTAAAATTCCACTGTGCCACTTTAGCAATGTTCGTTTCTATAGTGTCAGGCCTTCATACAATATTATTTTACAGTAGATACAACTTTGTATTTTTTTTCAAAACTTTAAAACCCAGCAATACTAAAGTGTATCATAGCAATATAGCTAAGTAAAACATTTATATAAGCCAGTAAAATATTTTACAGTAATCTTAAAACATTTAAATGCATTTTGAACAGAATTTTTGAATAATTATTTCATCATAAAAATTAAGGAACTGAAAATGCTCCAAGTACAATTGATACAGTATTTTGGGATAATTACTTAAAGAAGAATGACTAGTTCAAGTTATGTATAATAGCTGATCTGTGATAGAATCTGTTTATTAAATTAGTTATTTTTCTTCATTTTTTTCTTATTGCTTGAAGATATTGTATAGTGACAAATACTTACACAGTGAAATGCATATGAACGGCTCTAACTTTAGGTTACCTTACGCTTTTTAAATTGAAAGTAAACATTAAATTTTTAGGTGCTCACATGAGATTTTTATTAATATGTATGCACTTGAATCTGTTTGTTTTTTCACTTTCTGTTTTGCCCACAGACAGCCTTTTGATAGATTACCAGTTTACCTTCAGCTTATTACAAGAGGATGATCGCCATCACACTGCTATAAACTTTATAGCAAATCCAGAACAGGTAAGAAAATGTGATTAATTTTAGACAAGTTTTGGAGAGCCATGATCAAGATTTGCATTGTATTTTTAAGGTGTGTCAAGTGTCTATAATATATTAGAGCCATTACAAATCTTTTTGGAAACATTGGAAAGTATTCCAATGCATCCAGTGAGAAAACACTTTTTTCTTAAATTTCTAAATAGTATGTGTACCAACAAATATCCCTAAAATATATCAGCTGGTTTATTTTATTGTTGTTCCCATGAATAATAAATTTTAGTATCTTATGGAGATGAATTGAAGGAGAATAACCTTCACTTAAGAAATCTTTATTACCAGAATGAGAAAGGTCATTTTGAATTTTAATTAAAAGGTATCCTTATGCAATGTATTTTCTCTTTTAATTTTATAAGCAAGTTATTTCATTATTTGAATCACAATCTGAAAAGATAACTTATATAGTTATATACTTATTTGTGCCCAGCCCTTATGGAAGCAAAAGAGAGGGTTGCTTTTGGCTTCTGTAGACCAGATTATTACAGTTTCTATTTGTGGTTCAGTCAAAAAAAGGAAGAGGATTAAAAGGCTGTATTCAGTTATGTGCACTACAGCTATATTTAATACGTTCTGATATACTTTGTTAACTTTGATTTATTTTTCCTTTTTTATCCAGTCAAATAAAAATTTGGATATATCAATCAATGCATCAAACAACTTTAACCTCAATATTACATGGTCTATTGGTTCTACAGGTGAGGTCACATTTTGGTATGATGTTCTTTTCCTATATGATCTCATGATCCATCAAGCTATTTTCACATGATTATCTCTTTGTTGCTCATTTTGATAATAAAATGTATTCCTTTGCCATTATTGTTATGCCATTATTAATTATATTATTTAAACCTCAGATGATAATTTGCAATCAGAACAAAGCTTCATTAATATGTTAACTTTCTCTCCTATTCAATTAAAATTACTTTGGTAGGAAAACCTTGTACTCTATTAAAATTTTTAAAATGACAGCATTATGAAATGCTGTGATTTTAATTAAGATAAATTGCTTTCTCAACTACTGGAGAGGCTGAGATTTTACTTTCTTTGTTTCAGTGTTCAAGCTAAAAATTTAATTATTAACCTTAACATTGATATCAAACAATGAAGTTCTTCTGTGTTTGCTGATAAAAGGAGCTGCTTATCTATTTTTCTCCAACTTTGAACCCCATTACTCTTTTTTGTTTTAATAAAAAGGAAGAAAAGCTCTATTTAGAAAGTTTCTCTTAATGGGTTCTGTTGACTTTCTGAAGATACATCCAAGGAGAAGCATGATGCTTAAAATGAAACTGTACTAAAAAAAAAATCCCATGTTTTTAAAAAGAAGGTTGTCTTACAGAAACGTCTATTTAAGCATTTTACCATACCATAGTTAGCAAATTCTGTTTGTTTAAAATAAGCACTGTCATCAACACATTTGCAAAAAATGATGCATGTTTATTAGTAGGTATGGTATTCAAGCTTTCAAGAACAGTTAAAACACTGTAGCAATAATCTAAGATGTAGACAAATTCACTTTCCATGCTTTATTAATCTATGATTTTTTACTGAAATGGAATGTAAATTACTAGAGGAAACTGTATTAGCTGTTTAGCTAACTGGGAAAAATTTGCTATAAAATTCCTGTAACTTCCATCAATTTTATGATTTATTCGTAATCTTTTGAAACCAGAGTAAGAGTTTTTGTAAAATCTCTATATGTATATGAAATATATCTGATGTACCATGGAAACCATAATAAATGGATATTAAGGCTGTAGAATAAAGAACGCAAAAATAATTTCAGAATCTAAATTTCTCATGCAAATTTACTTTGGCATCTTTTGTGACTATTAATATTAATCATAAATGTGTATATATATGTGTGTGTGTATACGTATATTTTTAGCTGGAACAATATCTGGAGAAGAGATTCCTGTTGTTTCTAAGACTAATATTAAGGAATACAGAGATAGCTTTTCCTGTGAAAAATTTAACTTTCGGAGCAACCCGAACATCACTTTCTATGTCTACGTCAGCAATTTTTCCTGGCCAATTAAAATACAGGTTAGTATGACCATTTAACCATTTTGTTTTGTTTTGTAACCATCCTGAAGATGTTGACATTTTAGCTGTATACTGAAATGAAAGTTTTCACTCAAACAGAAAGTATACAAATAGCTATTATTTGTATGGTATATTTTTTGTGTATAAATGTTATATTATGGTGCTTATATTTTTGTCAGTTGGGGCTGTTGAATTCCTTTCTAAATGAATCAGACTTTTGATCCTCAATTTTATATCTGAAGTTAAAATTATTGAACATATATGTATACTCGTATATTATGTATATCTATGTATAGACACATATATAGATATTTGTATGTAATTTTTTGTTAATCTTCAGCTTTCTTAGTCTCTGCTTTTCTTAAAGGTTGAATGTCTATCATACTGCAGTATCACAAACTTCAGAGCTAACACTGGGTGTGTTTGGTTAGAATTTATATTCTTCTTTGACTTCATTGGAATCAATTTCACTAAGCATTTTCTGGAGTAGGTGAGATACTGCACAGTGGCAGATTCAGCAAAATCAGTGCAGTGATGTGTTATGTTTTTGCCAGAAGGTTCAGTAATATTCATAGCTACCAACAGTATAGCTGCATTTGTAAGTACTGTGTGTCCTGCGCTAATCAGGAGCACTTTATGTTGATGAAAGGCTTTTGGCTATAGCTTTTTTAAAGAATTAATTCTTAAAAATTAAATTGTTAAAATAGCTTTCATAATCCCTTGCGATTTGCTCAGGAAGCCAGAGCAAGCTCAAAATACTTATTAGTGCTCTAAAGCCAGAAATCAAACAGGAACATGGTAATTGTGATTACAAATATTCTGCACATTTCCAAGTGGGGGAAAAAAACCCTTTTACCTTGACTGTAAAATATAGAGTCCGTTTCATATATTTATATATGATAAATCTGTCTGCTGAGGAACCTCCTCATTCAGGAGCCTGGATTAAAACAGTCCTCTTCAGTCTCTAAAGCAACCTGGCGGAGAAGTATTATCCCTATGTTGTATTAGATAAAGCTATCCTTTTCTTGGTCATACATGAATGTTATCTATGAATACAAGTGTCACACAGTTTCCAAACATGAATTTATGGAACTTTTTAACTTTCATGCGTCTGTTATTTTATATAAAACTCCTCAAGGTTAACTTCTTTTTTTCACTCTTCACTTGAACAATGCTTTTCCACCCACCAATCCCACTTTCTAAGGATAGAACAACTTCAATTGCCAAATGATCTTCCTAAACTATCCCTGAAGCAATTTAAGTTGTAAATGCATTACACACTCCTTTCTCCTTTCACCTTTAAGATCAGAAGATGCCTATATCATCACCGTAAGACAAATGTTATTGAGATACATACCTGTGATGTGCAACTCTGTCAGATGTTTACAGTTTGCAACTCCTTACTGTACTGTTTCCAATGCAGCATAACACCTTAATGGCAAACATTTTTAATGCTTGATGACAGGAATCCTTGAACAATGGTTAGATTCTTTTTTTTTTTTTTTTAAATCAGGCCTTTGATTCATTCTTATCTGCCACAGTTGTGCAGATTTTTTATATTTACTTTTGAGAGGTATGGAAATTCATCAGTCTAGACTGTTGTGTCTCAGAGATGATGGTGCTTGCGTATTGCATTCCTTTCTTGTCCTGTTAATTTTTCATAAAATCTTCTTCCATCTGGAAATGAAGTGACTTCCTATTTTACACACAGGAAAATGGGATGCTAAGGTCCAATTCTGGAAACCGAGTTTCAGGATGGTAATATTGTCTTCTGTATTTTCCTTCTGAAGTCCACAAGTTTGCTATTTAGCTCTCAACTTTTTCATGCAGTGATTCATTCTACTCCAACCAAATATCTGACATTCACATTACCTATATAAAGTTCTCACATTGGATGCATTGACAATACATAAGATCTTCAAATGATAAATGGAGTAGGGAACTTTTCAGAGAAAACAAGTAGTCTATTTTTTATGCTAACTTTATGATTCTGAACATAAAAGAGATTTTAAAAGGCCCTCCTGGGACTCAAAGAGAGGGAAGTCATGGTTGGTCCCTATCCAAATGTTACAGTTTCCAAGGGCATCCCTAAGTGGGCTCACTGTTCTAATGTCTATGATCTTCTACAACTATGTATCTTAGAATACCATATTTAGTCTTCATAATCAGCAAAGGTGGTTGAAATCAGTCTATTATCATATCAAAGAGCTTCCAGATAAAGGATGATAATCCTTAAAAAAATCATGTTATTGTTAAGCTGATGAAAGGACTCTTCTGGAGATTCAAGTTACTGATGGCAGAGTAGTGTTCCGGTTCAGAGTGAGGAACTCTTTTAGATGGTCCCTGAACATTCTCTAGACTATTCTAAAATTAAATTTCCAGAATTAGCCACCTTTGCCTTTCTGTGGTGATTAGACAGTTAGCTCTGTATTCTAATGCAAAGTTTTTGATGCCACAAGAAGCTGGCCTATGCATAAATTCTCAGACACTGAACTATTTGCACTGTAGTCCTTTCCAGTACTGTGGTCACACTATGCTGGTCAGATCATGCTGGTTAAAAAACAGCAATATTTTATATCAACTTGCCACTAGGATTCATTTAATCCTGTTAAAGCTCAGGAAATTACTGCTTCCTTGGGAGGTGTCCTATTCTTAGGAATAAGTAAGATAGCAACATTGAATCTGATACGTGCCTTTACACAATACTTTAGTAAAGGACTATAATATATTCATTTCAGCAGATGTCTTACATTATTCAAATACATTCTGAGTACCAGTCTCCTATCTTCACATTATTCATTGCGACTTATCAAGAATAGAATATATGATGAATGAGTTCCTGAGGAAGCCGAAATAGTTACTTCACTACCCTTGTAACTGATATTTCAAGTTGTGTTGTTCATATGTACTTCACCACTCTCCTTTTATGCCTGCTGTTATGCTGGAACTAGAGCTAAGATTACTCATGTCTTTCACTGGGAAGTTTTGAGTTTGGGTGCTGCAGTTACTGATCATTACCATTTCCTTTTCTATGGTAGAAGGTTTTACAGTTCTCATTATAGAAGACATTTCATTTTTCTGTCAAAGTCATCTATATTACCTCCATTTTGTTGTCTTCAGGATTTTCACATGCACAAGAAAAAGCCTACATCCCAGCGAGTGATTGTTTATTTGGATCAATGGCTCACAGTTGCTTCCTCAAGTACTTTTATTATGCATGCTTCCTATTTAGCAAGTTTGAATACTATTTTTCTAAATCATAATAAATCCCTGGTAGTTCTTACATAACATATCCTCTTTTGAAATTCAGTCTTTCTTGACTTTGAAAAAAAGGATATGTGATGGGTGCATCCACATGGCAACTTCCTGAAAACATGTAACTCTTCATCAGCAACTACCCAGTGACCTGTCACTCAGAATATAAATTGTTCAGCACTGGGTAGCACAGACTTACTTGCCAAACACAGAAAGCAGAAGCAAATTTTAACCGTTCCAGGTGAAGTCCTGCTCTCTTCATAAAATTGTACTCTAGATTCACATTACTCAGTGCCCCTCTTCCGTTCGTAATGGATACATCAGGCACACAGCTGGGTGCTCAATCAGGAGGAGGTCTCTGGAACTCTCATGGGAAAACATTACATTTGAATTTCCTGATACTAAAAGCATTTTATTTAGCTATAAGATCTTTTCTTCTTTCACATCAAAGGAGAAGTAGATCAGGTCACTGCGGACAGTATGACTGTGATGTTTCATGCCAGCAAGTAGGATGGATCCTCCTAACTTTGGTTTTGCAAGAAAGCAGTTGATTCATGCGATTCATGTTTTTTGAATGGCATTTATCCCATGGCAATACACATAATCACACAGCTAAGACAGATAATGTCTAGCAGATCAAATAAGCAGAAATACACCATAATTGCATGAGTGGTCATTAAAAATGATGGTGCTCTATGGCATCTTCAACTTACAACAGTTTCTACAAGTAGGTCTGTTTAATAGGTGTAGCATGAACAGCTACCAGGTTTTCACAGAAGCAGGCAGTAGCTATACACTGACACACACATGTATTGGATATTTTTTTTGTTGAATTATGGGAAGAGTTTATGCTACATTTTTTCTTCACTTGCTGTAATGGAGAAGTTGATTGGAAGGTAAGGATGAATACAGACAGCGTAAGCTTAGCTGTCTCAGGCTTCTGTAGGTAACAGTATTTTGTGCATCTTTCGTGGGTTTGAGAGGAAATCTGTGTAAGGTGTCTTTGTTATTACAGGACCTAATGCCCAAGTAAGGACAGGATTTATCATCCAGATTCACTGTTCCTGCATTTAGCTGACTGAGTTCTCGGACTAACAGGTCTTTTGACAGTCCCCACCTTTTAAATGTATCTTGTTTTATACCTCTGTTAAAAAGGATTCCATCTGAAAATGCTTGAACAGGCTAAATTTCTGAATGGAATACATGGCAAAGCCCCATCACTTGTTTCTACTCATTTTTATTATATTTTGAGAGTAGGTGTAATTCAGATTCCACTGGTAATGGGATTTGGAGGCTGTAATATTTATTGAAAAGCAGTAACTCAACTGCAAGCAGCACCTCAAATAATGGTCAGTGGTCCCTGAAGTAGTAAGTAATCATAAAGCTTGGACTCCTGGCAGCTATGCAAATATTAATAACAAAAGTAACAACACGGTCTTCAGTCTCAGAAAACTAATTTTATGGCGGGGAATTTCTATCATTGAGACAGTAACAGATGTTTTTCCTTCTTTTCATCATTTGTGACCATATTCTGCAAAGCAGCAAATGTATATGTAACACAAACAAAGAACTTTAAAACACCGTCCTGATTATCCAGTTGATGTCCTCTGTCCCTAAGGACAGCAATAACATTCCTGCCTCCTGATCAGCTGCCTTCGTGCACCTGTACCTCTTTATAACTGTCAGACTTGTAAGTCTGATCTGAAGTTGAGTCTTAGCAGCCAAATTTTCTCCCAATTTTAGAGCAGGATCTGTTGCCTTTGTGCAGGAAATATCATCACAATTATAGTTCAATAGTTTCCTACCTGTCCTGTCAGAGATTGTCAGCTGTCAGTTATTAGCTTGAATAGCTCAGCTGTGTCTAAGAATGATTCACACAGTTAATACGGGAAAAAAATAGTATAAAAAGTAGGAGATAATAACTATTCTACTAGTCTTTTCCTCTCTAGAGGAAACAAAAGCTTCAGAAATGTCTGTGTTTTAATTGGGAAGGTCAGTTTAAATTATGATTCTCAACCAACCTCAACAGCAAAGCAGTCCCTGGCAAAATCAGGTTGTATTTAAAAAAAAAGAATTAATTTTTCATCATGAAATAGTTCATCCCTTACATGTTTCCATAGCATAGAATAATTACTGTTACAATGAAGTTAGGTATGATGTTAGTATACATTTAGAATGCTCAAATGTGTTGGAAAGAAATGAATTTAATTATTCTTAAAGAAACCTGCTGCATTATGCTTTAATATGCTTTTGTAGCATATTCTTTGGTTCTGTTTTGTGTGTTTTTTTTTCTGAATAAAACTATCTTCGGTACCCTGTATTAGTTTCTATGCCAGAATAAAAGAATGAAATATGTTTACATTATATTTGTGTATAGCAAAGAGGACTGTTTATGTGTAATGCTTAAACAATCAAAACAACTTCATATATAAATTTTCAAGTTTTTTTTTTTAGAGAGGTAACCAGTATTCCTTCAGCTTACTGGCTTCTGTTTCAGAATTGATTTTCTTTCCCTTGTTAATAGCCTGCCTGTAGCAACTGAAGAAGGAATTTAATGTAAGTCAGGAAGCACATCTACCCTTGTAATAAAGTTTACTAAGTGTGGCATACTCTTATTTCAGCTTTCTTTGCTTTGGAATTCATTTTGAATTTTTAACATTCATAAATGACATATACTGTTGTAAAAACTCCAAGAAGTAAAAGTTGTCGGTAACTGCCATTAGAATTTACAACAGTAACACAAACCTATTTACTAAATAAACAAAGAAAGATCAGAAATTTTAAGACCTTTCAGATTTTTTTAAGGTCATGATTTTGGTATTTTTTGCTTGGAAAGTATGTATATATCCACATGTAGCTGTGCTTGTACAGAACCTCCTCCTGTCAGTGATTGCATGCCTAAATCTAATCACTATGATTTACAGTGAATGGTTGACTTTCTAAGTGCCTTAATGGTTTTCATAGAGGCTCCTGAGTAAATGCATATAGCTATGTGCAAAGACAGTATAATTCTTGAAACACTGAACAGGAATTGATGGTGAAGTGGATACATTAGCTTCCAAAGTGACTTTGATGTTTTCTTACAGTAAATATAAAATCCATCTCACAATGAGGTTTAAAAGTAGGATATAAAGAACAAAAATCTAGGAAATCCACCAAACCACTACTTAGATACCGTTCTATAAGGAGCAGAGAATTCTTTTGGAGAACAGGAAAAGAGCGTGGCTTCTATGCAGTAAGGATGGGTTAGAGTTTAAAGATGACTGACATATAGCCTAAAATGTCAGTGTATACTTACCTTCAGTTTTCAATAAGGATGATGGTATTGATCACAGTGTAAAGTCAGGACTGATAATAATAATGAATGTATGCTTATGAAAATTACTGTCAACAGAGTTGGAAGCAAAATTCAAGGAGCTTAACGTACTCAGATTATGCACCAGATAATATACATCCTAGAATCTGAAGGAAGTGACATGTGAAATTGCAGGGCCAAAAGCAGGAGGATGGGACCATGAGACTGGAGAAAAGCAAATGGAAGGTCTTTATCTGAAAATAGAGAAGACGTGATTCAGGTCACAACATGCTTAGTAGTACACTAAGTGCTTTGGAAGAGATTTTGAAAGAAAATATGATTATAGTATTTAATATTTTGTCAGGTATTTGCTTTGACTGTATGCAAGAAGCTGAACAGTAAGGGATTTAACTGATGAATTGAAGTGGATAAGGATGAAAGGACAATAGGAAAACATTGTGAAGGGAAAGACTGCTGGAGAAATTCTCAAAAATTAGTCTTGGGGCTGAACTTGTTTAATATATTTATTGATGACCTTAAGACAAATTATTGTAATTTAATAGTGGAGTTTACCACTTACATAAAGTTAACAGGCATCACCTGTTAGAAAAAAATATTGGAATTCCATTAAAAAAGACTTGGATGAACTTAAAAATGGGAATTACAGAAATTGGTTGAAATTCCATTGTATAGAGGAAAAACGTTACCCCATTAGAGGACTAATAACAGAAACTTGAGTTGGAAGCAATTGAAGAGAAGGACTTGTATGTGCTAGTCAATCACAGGGTAACTGTGAGCTCCCAGGATGATACAGCCTTAAAAAAGGCAGATGTAATTGTAAAAATGTATGATTTTAGGAAGTTTGAAAATACCAGAATTATTAGTGTTGTTTTATAAGTCCTGGGAAATGCTTCCGCTGGACTACATCACACAGTTTTGAACAACTTATTTTAGGAGAACTGAACTTACACTAGGTGCATTGCAAAGACAGACTGTTGGCCTAATCAGGTAAATAGAGGACCTACCTTATAAGAGGAGGTTGGCTTGTTTACATGAGCAAAACGAAGACCAAGAGAGTGTATGACTGCTCTTTCTCAAGCTGAATGACAAAATAAAAAATAAATATAAAATAGTTATGACTAAATTTAGACTAGAAATTGAAAGATAATTCTCAAACCTTAAAACAATGAAGTTCTAGACAGTCTCCTAGTGGAAGTACTACAGAGAAAAACTGATCTCTTTTGTGCCAGACCCTGATACGTTTGCATAAGTTGCTGACATACTTGGATGCCACTGACACCGATGCTTTATAGGCCACCAACATTTTGCCCAAAGCAACCCTTTACTAGACTAAGCATAATGTGAAAAGGGGCAGTGGGTGAAGATATGGCAGAAAGACCAATTTTAGGTCTTTACAGGCAGCTTTACATGTCTGTGGAAACTGTCATTTAGGGCCCTTATTGAGTGCCATTGAAATGAATATGAATTTTGTTTGTTTTCATTAGTGTATTTCCCCAGAATGTCTGTCATTGTACAAATAAAATAGAAAAAAGAACAAGTAAATCATGGTCTCTGCCATGAAGAACTAACATTGTTTTAAGTGTGTCATGAATGACAATAAAAGCAAAATAAAAGACCAGGGCAGATGAACATGGAGCTAAAAATAAAAAAAGATTTCAGTAACAGATGACATGACTGCTCATGATACATGTGCACTTTGATATTCTGCCAAAGTGACTCATCTAATTACCTTTTCGGGCATGACAGAATACAAGCATTTAGTTTGTATTATAGAAAACAGTCAGAAATCAGATTTATATTTGATGTATGATTGTTTCTTATAGCTGATTAAAATACATGAAAAGATGTTTTTGTCATTTCTCAGTACAAAAGTAAATAGAGTTTTTGCTTCAGAGTTAGAAATGTTGTTAGAAAAGCAACTCCATGAAGTGAAGGGATGCAAAATGATATCAAAACTGAAATAAATGGGACAACAGCATGGAGTTAAAGATTTGCCTCTTGGGATTTCCTTTCAGTACTAGGTTCTTAAACTGAACTTCATTCTATTTTTCAACACATTAGGTACCACTATTAAAAATTATATGTCTTAGGTGCATTATTACAGGTATATCTGTTAAAACAGTACTTAATGCATTGAATAAAGGAGATGAAAAGTATTATCCAAATGTGGACTGTTACAGTAATTATGATTACCTTTTTCTTTCTGATACAATCAAATATAATACCAGAAACTTACCAGTTCTTGCTTTGGAAAATTAACCCTCTTTACTCTCTGTAATTTATTTCCTTGTAGTTCCAAGACCAGTTGTGTCAAGAAAAAACCATAAGGTTGTAATATTCCACAAAAACTTAAACAATGTGCTCAAATCAAATATAGTGTTTTCAAAATGAATCACAAGAATCTCCAAATGTATAGCTAAAATTAGATGGTGTTTTCTGATGATTCGATTATACCTATATTTCTTCAACACAATGATAAAGCTTTTAAAATTTGTCTTAAAATATATTGGAGCAATGGTGCTAACCATATTTTGCCAACTCCTGTACTACTCCAGTAAATGTAAATGTATATTTCATTACCTATATATTTCATTGTATTATTTCAACCTAGTAAGGAGGGCTTTAAACTAGGAAAGACGGAGGAAGGGGAGAGTTATAGTGACAGAGTAGTTGGCAAAAGACAGCTCAAGTCGGGATGCCTCCAGCAGGTGAATGCAGCCAGGGAAGTGCGCATGGGATATGGCTATGGAGGATCCTCTTTTACCCCTCCTGGGAAACCTACATGCTCGATCACCTCTCTGAAATGCCTGTACACCAACGCACACAGCATGGGGAACAAACAGGAAGAACTAGAGATATGTGTGCGGTCGCAGGGCCATGATCTCATTGCCATTACAGAGACATGGTGGGATAGCTCGCATGACTGGAGTGCTGTCATGGATGGCTACGTGCTTTTTAGGAAAGACAGGCCAGGAAAGCGAGGTGGTGGAATTGCTCTTTATGTGAGAGAGCAACTGGAATGTATTGAGTTGTGCCTAGGGGTGGATGAAGAGCGAGTCGAGAACTTATGGGTAAGGATCAAAGGGCAGGCTAGCATGGGTGACACTGTTGTGGGTGTTTACTACAGGCCACCTGATCAGGAAGAGGAAGTCGATGAGGCCTTCTACAGACAGCTGGAAGTAGCCTCATGATCCCAAGCCCTGGTTCTCGTGGGGGACTTCAACCACTTGATATCTGCTGGAGAGACAACACAGCTAGGCACAAACAGTCCAGGAGGTTCCTGCAGAGCATTGGTGACAACTTCTTGACACAGGTGGTGGAGGAGCCAACAAGGAGAGGTGTGCTGCTGGACCTCGTACTAACAAACAAAGAAGGACTGGTTGGAGGTGTGAAGGCTGGGGGCAGATGGTGGAGTTCAGGATCCTGCAAGGCGGAAGCAGGGCAAAAAGTATGATCACAACCCTGGACTTCAGGAGAGCAAACTTGGTCTCTTCAGGGACCTACTTGGAGGAATCCCATGGGTTAGGGCCCTAGAGGGAAGGGGCGTTCAAGAGAACTGGTTAATATTCAAACATCACTTCCTCCAGGCTCAAGATCGGTGCATCCCTATGAGTAGGAAGTCAAGCAAAGGAGGTAGGAGACCTGCATGAATGAGCAAGGAGCTCCTGGCAAAACTCAACCAGAAGGAGGAAGTATACAGAAAGGGGAAAGGGGGACAGGCCACTTGGGAGGAATATAGGAACGTTGTCAGAGTATGCAGGGATGTGACGAGGAAGGCTAAGGCCCATTTGGAATTAAACCTGGCGAGAGATGTCAAGGACGGCAAGAAGGGCTTCTTCAAATACATCAGTAGCAAGAGGAAGACTAAGGAAAATGTGGGGCCTTTGCTGAATGGGATGGGTGCCCTGGTGACGAAGGATGCAGAGAAGGCAGAGTTACTGAATGCTGCCTTTGCTTCAGTCTTTACTGCTCAGGCCAGTCCTCAGGAATCCCAGACCCTGGAGGCAAGAGAGAAAGTCTGGAGAAAGGAAGACTTTCCCTTGGTGGAGGAGGATTGGGTTAGAGATCATTTAAGCAAACTTGACACCCACAAATCCATGGGCCCTGATGGGATGCACCCACAAGTGCTGAGGGAGCTGGTGGACGTTATTGCTAAGCCACTCTCCATCATCTTTGAAAGGTCCTGGAGAACAGGAGAGGTGCCTGAGGACTGGAAGAAAGCCAATGTCAGCCCAGTCTTCAAAAAGGGCAAGAAGGAGGACCCAGGGAACTATAGGCCAGTCAGCCTCACCTGCATCCCTGGAAAGGTGATGGAGCAGCTCATCCTGGAGGCCATTTCCAAGCATGTGGAGGACAAGAAGGTGATCAGGAGTAGTCAGCATGGCTTCACCAAGGGGAAATCATGCCTAACCAATCTGATAGCCTTCTGTGATGGAATGACTGGCTGGGTAGATGAGGGGAGAGCAGTGGATGTTGTCTACCTTGACTTCAGCAAGGCTTTTGACACTGTCTCCCATAGCATCCTCATAGACAAGCTCAGGAAGTGTGGGTTAGATGAGTGGACAGTGAGGTAGATTGAGAACTGGCTGAATGGCAGAGCTCAGAGAGTTGTGATCAGTGGCACAGAGTCTAGTTGGAGGCCTGTAGCTAGTGGTGTCCCCCAGGGGTCAGTCCTGGGTCCAGTCTTGTTCAACTTCTTCATCAATGACCTGGATGAAGGGACAGAGTGCACCCTCAGCAAGTTTGCTGATGATACAAAACTGGGAGGAGTGGCTGATACCCCAGAGGGCTGTGCTGCCATTCAGAGAGACCTGGACAGGCTGGAGAGGTGGGCGGAGAGGAACCTCCTGAAGTTCAACAAAGGCAAGTGCAGAGTCCTGCACCTAGGGAGGAATAACCCCATGCACCAGTACAGGTTGGGGGCTGACCTGCTGGAAAGCAGCTCTGCAGAGAAGGACCTGGGAGTGCTGGTGGACACCAAGTTAAGCATGAGGCAGCAATGTGCCCTTGTGGCCAAGAAGGCCAATGGTATCCTGGGGTGCATGAGGAAGAGTGTTGCCAGCAGGTCAAGGGAGGTGATTCCCCCCCTCTACTCAGCCCTGGTGAGTCCACATCTGGAGTACTGCGTCCAGTTCTGGGCTCCCCAGTACAAGAGGGATGTGGCACTACTGGAGCAAGTCCAGCGAAGGGCTACAAAGATGATTAGGGGACTGGAACATCTCTCTTATGAGGAAAGACTGAGAGCTGGGCCTGTTTAGCCTAGAGAAGAGAAGGCTGAGAGAGGATCTTATCAATGTTTACAAATATCTAAAGGGAGGATGTCAAGAGAATGGGGCCAGACTCTTTTCAGTGGTGCCGAGTGACAGGACGTGAGGCAATGGGCACAAACTGAAGCACAGACAATTCCATCTGAACATGAGGAAAAACTTTTTCACTGTGAGGGTGACAGAGCACTGGAACAGGTTGCCCCGAGAGGTTGTGGAGTCTCCCTCTCTGGAGATATTCAAAACGCGCCTGGATGCAATCCTGTGCAACATGCTCTAGGTGACCCGGGTTGGACTAGATGATCTGCAGAGGTCCCTTCCAACTTCAGCGATTCTGTGATTACTGTTGCTGGTACATTTCTTCTTCAAATTGCCTTAAAACACGTTTAATATAGATATCAAGAATAGCAGTAAATATTTAAAATAGTTCATGTAACTGTTATTCCTTGGGAAGCAGAAGCACTGTTAATAGTTCAGCTGATGATTTAAAGGAACCAAAACACCTAATTAAGAGATAATTAGTCCTTAGTGATGCATAGTTTTAATTGGTGTATAATTTGAATGTCTGAGATAAGAACTGCCGTAACTGATGTGCCAATTGTATAGGGTTTTCTTTTCCAAACAGACCAAGGTATCGTCTACTAGTAGCTGTATAATACAATAGAGATGTATGGATACAGTATTTGCAAATAAAAATTATCTCCCAGTGATGCTGAGCAAGTAGATTATGAGATTTTTTTTTTGTAATTTTCATTTCCCGTTTCTACTTAATTAAGTAAATTGTAGTTTTAACATTCAGAATGTAATAGACAATATTACTCAAAGAAAGCTTCTGTTTGTTCAGGACTTTTGATTAGCTATAGGAAAGTAAATCAATTGCTCATCTTGGGATTTTGGGGGGGGGGCAGATGAAAGGGTATAGAAAACTTTTTTTTTTTAAATAATCTTTGAAGGGTTTTTTCTTGTTATTAAGATTCTCCCTGAAGAAAACATCCATGCCTTGTTGAACCACAGAAACCTAGAAAGGTCATATGCAGTGGCTCCCACACAGTCAGAGTAATTTAAAAAGTAAATGTTGGCTCGGAGGGAATCAGAAGGGAAATAGGAAGATGGGAGTAGGGAATAGATATTTTCATCCTATTTATCATGGCTGTCTGTTCTGGAAACCTTAGTTGCCCATTCTAACCAGGTTTTTACAGATAAATGTGAACAACATATAGGATTTCTGTTTCTCAGTTTTTTGTTTAAATTTGGTTTTGTGCCAGACTGGATCAAATCCATTTTTTTCAACATTTCATATTAAACAAAATTTTAGTGGCCAAAATCAACTTGAAAATACCAACGTAAGGTGTTTGTGAAATAGGCTTGTTGGGACCACCATATCTGCTGAGTAATGATGGCAATCTTGTCAGTCTCACCAATATGATGGTGGCCATGAAACTGGCAAGAATTCCGGGTTTTCAAGTTAGAGTAGCTTCTGGCTTTCCTAAGGTCTTCCAACTACAGGTATTTTCACTGCTGAGACTGCTCTGAACTGTCACTCAGACCTACAAGATATCTGGAACAACTGGATCCCCTGTCCAAAAACATGCCAGAGCTCAGTGGTAATCTACTACATAGGATTGTCCCTCAGCAGCTACCAGCAGTCACTTGTTCAGTGACTTGAAGGCTCTAAATCTGGCCTCCCTGCACTGAACCTACAAGGTATGTAGTGGCTGTCTCTAATCCTGAAAATGGTAGTCTCCAGCCCTAGGTAAACTTTACAACAGTGACCAGAAATATGGGTCTAGGTTTTGTTTAGGACTTCAGAGCTTAATTCTTCAGACTGACAAACTAACTAGAAACTCTAGGGGTGCTTACAGCCGGGTTTGCTGGAGCTGTGAAACTCCCAGCTTTCCAAAAGTGCTGAATCTTCAAAAGTTGAGGGAGTTCATCTGGAGGAGCTCCTCTAGAGCCATCCATGTCCTTAGCAACAATTTTTAGGAATCCTACCTTAGATTGAGCAAATGTTCAAATTTAAGAATATTTCTTGTAGTGAATCAGCATTTCTGATGGAAATACTGAATTCTAATGTGTAGGAATTACTGTAGTCACAGTGTGGGAAATGATGCAAATCAGGAGTTAAACTTTATATATGCTATTAGAAGAAAATCCCTCAGAATGGAAAATAATTTTGATCTTTGGGGCTTCTTATTAGTTATTTTTGTGCTAAGGTCATTTGTGTAGACCTCTACCTTTTGCAAAGCCGGGGTGTTAATCTTGTAACCACATGGTCAATGTATTTATCTCTATGATGAAAGAACAGAATGAAAATATTAGTCAGTGAGGCCCCCAGGTCTGCAAATAGTTCCTGATTGGTTAACTAACTTTCATATGGTTTGAGCTGAACTTACCAATGTGTGAAGATGTGAGGAAGTCAAAGACCACAAATGTCATTCCTGAGGAACAACCAAAAAATAGCATAGGACTGGGCAGAATCACAAACTCTTACTTTAGAAAGAAGAGCAGCTCAGACTTGTGAACTTAATTGTTAAGTGGGCGGATACTGGGGAGCTGTTTTGCTCTTTGTCAGAACATAGCCTGAATTCTCACTTCTTTAGACTGTGCAAAAGGATGTTAGGGCTGTCATCCTGTTTGTTTTCATTATGAAATGTTGATTGTTTTTATTATGAAATGTTTTAAGGACTTTTAAATTGTGTTAATGGTGTCATTTTTATAATCTCTCTTGAGTGCTTTGTTATCATGAAGATAATTGCATATATTTTGAAGAAACAGAAAAGAAATAACTGCTCTGTCTGTATTAGACAAACATTGTATGCCTTCAGAGAGGTAATATAAACAGCTATCAAGCACAGATAGACAGATAATCATATTAAACAGGAGGATGGAGAGCTTGCAGGACATCTGCTTTTTTTAAAATCTGGCTGTAAGTACATTAGTTACTTGCCATTAGTTTTTCATGTAAGCATTTGATTTCATTGCTATCTTGGTGTTATATCTCATAGACGATAAATCCAGAAGGGACTACTGTGATCATGTAATCTGAAATGAGACATAAACCAAAGCATAGGCTTTCACAAATTAATTGCTGTTTGAACTAGAACATATATTTCAAAAAAAGATCCAGTCTTGGCTTAAGTATTTCTAGAAATAGGAAACACTTGACTCGTGCTAAATAGTTCTGACTGTTAATTATTGATGCTTTAAAAACATGTGCCTCATTTTATGTGTAGCTTTCCATGCACTAGTCTTGAAATAACAGTTTCTATGCTAGAAAGAAGAGCTTCCTACTATACGGTATATACTGTTGTTGTAAATACTTATCATGTACTCCATCACCTTTTATTCATTTTTCTCCAGTCTTACTGTCATTCTTGTGGCTTCTCTCTGAACCCTCAAGTATTTCAGTATCCCTTGGGAACTGTGGATGCCAGAACTGGATATGCTTTTCCAGGAGTGATTACATCTGTTTCAGATACAGAGGTAATGATGTGCTTGAGGGGGCAGAAAAAGAGTGTTTCACAGCAGCTCCCCCATGGGCCGGGCTATGCTGCTGAAGGAACTAGAGCAAACTTAGCAACCTTAACACCTCCTTTCCTGCTCTTTTTCTTGTGACTCCAACCCAGGCTTTTCCTTATATTCAGTGTTTTCTTCTTTTATACAGTCCAGGATTACCTTAGCCCTTTGGCCACAGTATTCCACTGGGAATTTAAGATGGCTGAGTCCAGAATAGAGTCTTTGAGTATAATCTTCATTCTTTGATCCCATGTTTATGTCCTGATAGGTGGTTTTACTACTTTTATCTTCCCCTTATCCTTCTGTCCAGTTGGCTTGGTAAAGGTGACCTATTATTTTCACTTTTTTCCCTTACACTTCCCTCAGCATGCAATATAAAAAAATATTGATAATTATTTTTTTCTTTCCCATTACTGAAAAAAGTTTTACATAATAAAAGACAACGATAACAAGAATCTCACAGTGTCTTGCAAGACCCCATTAGAAACACATTTGTACAATTGTGAATCTCTATTTGCAGCTATTAAGTTTAATACGTGCCATGTTGAATTTGTATTATTCTAGTTCCTCAAAGTGGTGCAGAACAGATAATGCACTCTTTGGATGTATAAACTTGAAAATATCAAGAAGGAGTAGAAGTTCTGTTATTTTTGTATTGCTATGTATGTTGTTGGGAGTGGATGAGGAAATGATCTGTGTAGTCATGAACTGGGGAGTACTAGTCCACTGTGAAAACATCTGAGAACTACTGGTATAGAATACCCATTTTGACCACATATTTTCTTTAAGTTAATAAAATGATTTTGTAGAGCAATATGCCCTACAAATTTTGCTATTTTATTCCTACATTGTTATTTACCATTCTTGAACTTTATTGATGGTTTTTCTAATTTTTCACTCTGTTACACATTAAACATACCTTACACAAAACAGGGGGAAGGTGAACCTTGTGTAAACTTCTTTCCTTCTTTTTTTCTTCTTGTTTCATGAGGTTCTGATTATACTTTCTTGGCTACTTTTGCTTTGGTTGTTTTTGTTATTCGTTTACTGTGACAAGAAAAATGTGCAAGACTGACATTGTTACAGATTGCAGTCATGTTAAATTGCCATATTAACTAGCAGTCCAGGTAGTGAAAAACCATTCAAGCTGTCAGATATTCTCAAATGAGTGAAATAAAAGCTGTTTGTATGTATATGGAAACATCATCATTACTCTTTTGTCTTGTAATAGCATCTTTTTGCAGGCTTTGAATTGTTTTCATTTAGGGTAATTTTATTTTTGTTTTGTTCCCAGTGACAGTGTCTGAAAAATTCTCTGCTGTGTACATATGAATATTACAGAAATGACTAATTTTTGCTGATAAGAAATTTTTTGTATTAATTTAATAGTAATAATGAATAATAGGTTTCTTCATCAGATTAACAGAGAATTCACTTGCTGTGGATACAGAAGTTCTGGTAACATTGATAAACACTGCATTCACAATTCTCCTCTTGTCCACGAAACCTCTCATCTCATGATAGAGAGCAGTCATGTTAGTCATCTATGATTTCTCCTTGGCAAATTGGTGTTGGCTGTTCCCAGTCACCTTCTTGTTCTTCATGTGTCTCAACATGGCTTGTAACTGCTGCATAATTTTCTTGGGAAGTGAGTTGAAGATGACTGGCCTGCAGTTCCCTAGATCCTCCTCCCTTGTCCTTATTGAAGATGGGTAGCCTCTGCTCTCTTCCACTTCCTGGACACTTTTTTTCATTTGAGCTTAGTTAGGGGTTTTCCATTTAGTCGAGCAGGCCTCCTGGCATGCTTGCTTGATGAAATACAGATCAGAATGGAACATTTTTGTGCCTTGGGGAGTTTGTCCCCCAAGATCAACCAACTCTCCTGGACCCCTTTGCCCTTCAGAGCAGTCTCCCACAGGATCCTGCCTCCCAGTTCCCTAAACAAGCTGAAATATCACTGGTGTCCACATGGATGAGCAGCAAGGGGTGAGAGCTGAATGAGCCTCAGCACTCTCTCTACAACATCCTGGAAGCAGTCTTCAAGGCAGTATGCGCTTAGTCTTACCTCGGTGTGGGGTCAAGGCACAGTTAGGATGTCATGCAAGTATAGGAGCTGGAAAATGCTTCATGTCCCACCGTTTTAATGTAGGCATATTCTTGCCTATGGGACTGTTCGTCTGAGAAATTACTGCAGAACCCCATCCAAAAATTAATCAGATAAATAGAGCACTATACACTTCAATGGCCTAATTAGTATTTCTTTAATAAAAAAGAAAAAAAGGAGAGGGAGTGTATGTGTGTGTTTTTTACAGATAGTTAAATATACCTAAAGGTACTAGAGTAAGAAATAAAATTTCAGACAACTTAAAATGCACTTCAGTCATAAGAGAAATAGGTGCAAATGCAGGGACCTTTTCACTATTTCAGAAATGATATCAGATTACAAGTTATGAAACAAATTACTAACTGCTGATGAAACTGTTCATAAACATTTATAAACCTCACAGGAGGTAAGCAGGAGTCTTGAAAAATGCTCTCAGTAAAATAGAACAAGCAACTCTGCTCCTTTTGGGAGAAGACCAATTTTTAGTAAAGTGTCCAGGAGGTTCTTTGAGCTGTCCTTATAAGGTGACAACGTTCTCCTTTTGAAGAAATTACTGCTAAAATTACACTTCTGTAGCCATTGGTTGTGTAGCAGTACTGTCTGCAATTGCAAGGTAGCCCTATCTGTAAATTAGCAAATAACCAGTGTGTATGATTATATGTTGGTCAGGGTTCTATGTATTGCTATTAAATATTATATATGTATATGTGTGTGTGTGTGTGTAATATATATTACATATTATTTACATATTACATAATTTTACATATTATGTAAATGATGACTTTGGAACTGAGGGAGCATCTTTTGTGGAGCTATGAGTTTAAGAATTAGAGTTTAATCACCTCAGCCCATGTTTTGGTTTTCAGGATGTTGATTCTTGCTGTGATCGGTCTAGTTGCCAGTAGTGAAATTTTATGCAATAGCTGGAAAGGAGGGTTAGTATATTCCCTACAGGAAACTGCAGGTGTTTTGCACTGTCTGTTACACCTTGGAGTTGAGATAGCTAATTTAAAATTCAATGATTTCTATTAGTAGTGAAAATTTATAGCAGTGTAGATTCAGTTTATATCCAAATATGCAAGTAAGACATTGCTGCTGTTGTCTCTTACCTAAAGTATAAAACCGCGGCCAGTAAAGCTGGAAAGCTCTCTGAAACAAAGACAAGATTTCTACCCCAGGTTTGGAACAAGGTGACTAAGTTTTCTGAACATTAAATTATTTTTTTAGGATGAAATATAGGTGATGCTGACAGTATCTAATACTTGTGTTTACAGTAGCAACAAAAGACTGCAAGGACAGTGCTATGAACTATTCATAATACTGGTGCTCAAGAGCAGTTTCAGGATTATGGATGATAGATTAGATTATAGACTAAAGAAAAGATACAAAAGTCAGTACTGTGTGCTACAGATAAACCAGTAGTTAGTTGTAAAAGATCCACAGTTGCAAGCCAGAAAAGGCATCAGGACTTCATATGTTATGTCTCCAGTCTTATGTCCTGATGGCTACGGCACAAGGATAAGAGCTGAGAAGCAAAGAGCACCCAAGGTATAATCTTGGTTTTGATGCTGTCTAGATCTGTGGAATCAGATAAGTCCCTTGACTTCTCTCTGCATTCGTTTCTGTCTCTAAAAGGAAAATAGCTATCTTATTTAGTTTAATTAAGTGGAGTTTTTAGAGCATTTAGAAATGATAAAACTCTCAGTAAAACTATGCAGTGTGTGCAGTTATATAACACAGTTATTGTTGTTCCTTTTAAAGTTTTCATGTAGTACTATGATTTTGAAAGTAAATGAGGAAAATATTTCTTAAAATATAAATCTGTCACACATGCCAGTTTAGGCCCAACATTTAATAGCAATGAGCTAAAACGATGGTTATTCATTATATTTTGCTTTTTCTTGGTTGTTTTAAAAGTATGATTAAAATAAAAGAGATTCAAAGTTAAGGACTAATTACTGTGCAGTAAACTGTGAGCTTGATGAATTTAAAGAAGACATTAAAATCATCCCTGGAATTCAGTGCTCCCTTGTCCAAAGTCCCTCCCTCCAAATCTTGAGATTATTATTTAAAATAATAAGTTGCATAATACTAAATGCAAGATAATTTAGTTTGCTATTTCTCCAGCTGCTTAGCCTTTTGAGCTCCATATTTTTTCTTTTTATGTGCCTTTTTGAAGCTAAAAGTATAACTTAAATGGCATCTGGATAGCCTCCTTTTCTTGTAAGACAGAAGGAGATGTGGTTTTTGTAGACACTAATTCCAAAAATAATAAAATGTGTGAACAGTGTTTTCTGACAGAAAGGTAGTTTTATATTTTATCCTTTCAGAACTTAATTTTTCCCTTTGGAGTTACCATCCCTGTGAGTGCTTCTTTCAAGACCTTAAGTTGCGTATTATGTCTGGTTAGGTGAGTTAACATGTAATGTTGGAAAGCGATATGATCGGATGTCTCTCTCCAAAGGATGCTTGTGAAACTCGTAACTTTAACCATGGAGGGAACCGTGTACTATTTGTAGTTGCAAAGCCACAACCACCATACAGAGCATAACATATGAAGTACCATTTCAAGTTTCTTTTCTACCGTTACTTTTCCTGCAGAGCATAATCACTGTTCTTATTAAACTCATTGTTTTTTTCCCTACCATTCTGGTGATTATTTAAATATGCATTCCAGTGTTAAAAACTTAACAAGGGTTGTGTGTACACAGTAGAGATTGGGAAGAATAAGGATGAAGTGCATCCCTTCAATAATTTATACTAATAAAAAAGGAGAAAGTGTAAAGCAGCATTGAAACTGGAATGTAAGGGGGGAAACTACAAATTTTTCTTGTTACTATTAGATCTTACAGAGTTGGTGGGGAGATGTCAATGGAGCAAGTGATTATAAAGTGTATATTTAAATGCTTTAAAAGGAATTTTTAGGCTCCACTTCCTCACTGGGAATTTATTCTTGCAACAGTCATTAACATGAGCATGGTATAGCTGTATGACTGCATTTGTGCCAAAGTGAAGGCGTTCAGTGGCATTCTTTGAAGTGCTTATGTCAGCTCTTCAGTAAGAATATAGCAAAAGGTGTGCTTTCTGTTCTAAATAACAGGTATATTAGCACTCATGTGGTTAAGTCCCATGCACATCAGTAAAAATAGATTTTTTCCTTAGCTGTTGCTTTCTCTTTAGGTATTAGAAAAGGGAAAAGCTATTTAATTCACATCATTCCTGTAATAACTACCTTAAGCTGATAATGCATTTTTTGTAAAATGATTACACTGATTTTTCTAAACTAATAACACTTCATTTATATTCTGTGAGTATTAACCACAGAACTGCATTTGTTTTGAAAATCCATTTTAAAGCTGTATTCATCTGTGGTAAGGCTGGTGGTGGTAAAAAATCAATTGCAGCTGTATTATTTGCAAAGTAATCAATTCACTTCTCCATTCTAACTAGAAGAGGCATCCTGAGGAGCTGGCAAAAATTACACTAATCTGATATGCTTGGATCTTGTCTTTGTTTCATTGTAAAGACTGATACTCATCTCTTCTCATCCAATTTGCTTGAATTTTATTTAGAGTTCGTATAAATAAGAGCTACTTGAAAGCATCTTGAACATGGATATAAGTCAGCCTGTATTTCTTTTTACTGTTCTTTGTCTTATTTTGTCTTACGTTGTCTCTCTTATAAACTGGATGTATTTAAATGCTATGTTCATCTTCTGTGTTAATTATTGTGAGCTGAGCAGTGTCTCAAATTATCTATTTAAGGTAAGTTTAGAAGAGAAGCCTACAGTCACTTTTCAGTCTTTAGTTTTCACGCCTACTAAGCATTATTCTATCCAAGATATAATTCCATTATTAATCTTTTAATGTTTTTACTCTATTTTTTGCTATTGCCTTATTTTTTGCTGATGTGTATAGTGATTTATAAAAAGTGAAAGACTGCAAGTTTTATGTGCTGGGCTTAAAGTCTTGCAAATACACATGGTACATTAAGCTACAGTTTTTAGTGGTCTTCTGAAATCTTAATGGCATAGACTTTAGTCTGAGAGGGACCTTTTCCACCATCAAGATGATGTTACGTGTTACTGCAGACAAACATGTTTTCGTAAACTCATCAAGCTGTTTTAAAAACAGATTTCCTCACTATTTGAGCTTAGGATATTTCCACAAAAATTCCTTTATTTCCAACCCAATGTAGTCATTCAGTTTATACATGTTTGTTATTGTGTACTCATTTTCTATGGCTTTGGTAACTCTTCATTCATGCTGCTATTGTATTAGTGTATTAGTAATCATATACCCTATCAGCCTGTGATTTGCCCAACTAAGCAAGCTCTATTCTTTGCCTTTGGTAAGATTCATTTTCTGTTCCCCTCCCAGCCATCCTGGTGTTCATCACCTTCAGGCTGAATCCATCTTTGAACAGAGTGACAGTACAGTATACAGTTATTAGTCTGTCAAGACATCATTTTGCAGTTAGAAGATTAAATTGCATAGTAACATTGTTATCTTTACAATTTCTTTTACTCCATTAAGACTCCTCACATTCCGTTTGTATTTTTCCTTGTGCTTTATTTGTGCTTTGGTGTCATAGTTTGAGGAAATTGCTTTTTTGGTGATTATTCTACACCTGTTACTGTAACCAAATGGAAAAGAGCCAGGACTTCTGATAAAATGTTTTAACAGCATAAGCATTTAACATGGAAAAAATAAACAAACTGATCTCATTTGAGATGACATTTTTGAATGATATTGTAGTATGATAGAATTTAATCTTTTCAATCAATGAAAATCAGTGTGCATAATTACAATGTGTAGACTCCCTTATCTTACTTCACCAGTGTGAATATACACTCCTGAATTTATAAATGCTCAATCAGGTCATTAAATATAGTTTCATCTGTGGGATGCTTTCACATACATTTTCATTCACAATGGTAAAATATATGATATGATGATATGAAACCATCAGTTTCTACTCAAGTTCACTTGCATGCTCCTTCCATTTGCATGAATACTGAATTATTGAGTCTGCATTCATTGTGGATGAACAGCTTCATTTTTTCTTTTTTGTACAAGATACTCTATTGCTTAAGTTCTTGTTCTTATTTTTTAAACTGATTTTCATAATATTTAAATGTTAGCTTTTGTTTAACCTAGGTCACTATGTTGAGATAAGCAAATTATGGAGGAGGGAATTTTTTTATCTCAGTATTTTCAACTTAAATTGACAAATATACAAGATAGAGTAGTGATGATTTACTTTACAACAATATGATAGCAGCTGTGATAAGATTAACTGTGTTTTCCATCAGAAGGAACAGACTGATAACTGGTAGATCATTTCAATAACATTTCTAGAGTTTGTAGAGGTAAAGTAATTCAATGTGATTTTAAAGGCTTTCAAAACTTACAATATAGAGAAAGCAAGATGCAATTCTTATTGTCATACTAAGTAATATATTTTAAAAATTCCATGGCTAAGCCCAAACTTCTTGTGTTAGTATTGTTCAAAAAGAAACTCTGGATACAAAGTGAAGAACAAATGAAAATGAATACAAAGACAAAATAGGATTAGTTACCTTGAAGAATAGTGTTTTATATTAAGCTTGGAAAGCAGTCCTTTTGCCTTACTCATATTTTGCTGTTTTCAAATTGGGAGTTCAGAGGATGGAAAAGGTGGTAAGAGGTCTAGAAAAAATGACTTGAGAAAATACTGAAATGCTTTCACTTGTTAATCTGGTGATGGGAAGATTTAAGGGGTGATATTGCAGTCAAGTAGGTAAAGGTGTCTGACTGAGGATGGGGTGGGAGGGGAAGAAAAAGGGCTAGAAGTAGTAATGGTCCAATACATCAGTAAGTGATATTTAGGTTAGACATGCTAATAGGAAAGGTGGCATAGGAGGTTTCTGAAATCTCTAAAATTAGAGGTTTTTAAAAGAAATTATGTAACCACCTATCTGGATAGGGTTGATTCTTCTTTGGGGAAGCAGATGTGTCCCATCTGCTATACTTGCTGTGGTTTTATGATGTTTTCTGTGATATCATTTTCTTGATATTCCATGTTTTTTCCTCTTATGATGAGATACCTTATAACGACAAAAGTGAAATAACTCCCCTGGTGTCATCTTAATAAATGAATGAAATCAGCCTTCTCATAATATGACATCCACATGCCCTGCTAGTCATTTTTAGGCCCCTGTAGAGGGAAGATATTAATGCAGATAAAAAGTGTTTATAATTGGCTTTTAAGTTGAGAAGGACCCACAATTAATAAAAAGTTTCTTTGAATTAAGCAGTGTTTACTAGAAAGCAGTCGATGGGCCTGGAATAAGCAAAATTAAATTAGTCCTTTTTTCAGTTTGGGAAACTTTGTTTGAATGTTTTAAAACCAAATGAAATTGGTCTTTTACCAATTTACTCTTCTTTCACTGCTAGTTCGCTGACACTTAGAACCTTTTGCTCCACAAGGAATGGTAATACAATTGGTCTAATGCAGACTCTTTAATTGAATTGACTTTTTTGCCCAGCCACTTAGGGAATGGATAAATTGCTACAACCTCCTGTTCTGAAAGTTTTTTATCTTTTGTTTTAGGAATAAAAAGAAAGTTAAAAAAAAAGACATTCAGAATTGGTTAAATTCATCATTGAATTTTGCGTTTAGACTAATGAGTGCTTTGAAGTCTGAGTTCTGTGAAATATTTTAGAAATTAATCAGTGTTTACTGTTATTTTTGTTTCTGGCTTAATCATATAAATAAGATAAATTTTCATATTCAGGTTACACCACTACTGGTAGAATGTAACTGAGTGTTATGAACTTTCCAACAGCGAAGTTATTACTTTGACTCGAAGACATTGTTAAAGAGAATATTTTTCTTAACCTCATAAGGCACATATTAATAATGTTATTGTAACAGGTAGTTGACCTGCAGACACAATCTGAGTGACATTTTATTATTAAGCAGAGGTTAACTGAAGTTCCCAGAGTGATTGTTTAATGAAATAAATATGACAGGAAACATTATGGTTTTCAGCCAAATTGATATTTCTGGTTGGCCATATAATTGCTAGTGTGCTGGCACCTCCTTCACTGGTATCTTACCTGCTTCTCAAATTGTGTAAGACACCATACATTTAATAGCTGAGTGGGTTTTTAAAGTCATCTAGAAGTTTTGATGCTCATTTTCTGGAAATTTTTACAGGTTGGGGTGTCTGGATTCTGTGGATATCTGTAGAAATATCAGCCTTTATTTACCTTTGATTTTATTCCTGTAAAAAAATAGGTCCTCCCCAGCTATTGTGAAAGGAATTAAAGGGGATTCTTTACCTGAAGACATGTTCCATGCATTGGGGAAATGAGGGTGGAGCCAGATACTAACTAAGAATAAAGAGGAATAGATCATTTATTAGTGAAAACTTTTTATTCCTGAAGCACATCAAAGAGAGAGGGAAAAAAAGGAGAGAATATATGTAGTGTTCCCATTGGAGAAATTCTTACAATCACCTCATTTTTATCAGTTTCATGTCCCTTCCTAAAGTCATTCAGCTCTGAGTTTTGGAGAGGACACCCATTTATCCACTTGTACAGTGGATCACTGTCGTTTGCTTCGTAGAGTTGCCACAGGAGTTTTGGAGAGCTTTGTGGGGTTGTGTGCTGTGAAATGGGTGTAAAATACCTTGTGTAGTGCCTTCAAATAGACACTTTCTTTGAGATCAAGAAAATAGATAATGTTATTTTTGATATAAATAGTTGGCAACAGCTTAAGTAAATGTAATTTAGAATTTTAATTAGGGCTGTACTTTTATTATCGTTTCAGATATTTCAAGTGTAAAGGCAAGTGTACTCGTGAGTTCTGTGTCGCAAAGTAGTCAGAATGATTTATCAGCACTTCATAGTCGTCAAGGAAGCTTTCAAAGTGAAGCTTAACCAATTTTAATTCTATGTTCTACTTCCAAATTACTGTAATAACACAGTTCCAGATTTCTCTACACATTACTTCCATCAATGAAGCATTCCACTATTCAGAAGCAGAAAGAACAAAAGAATTTTCAGTGCTCATCAGTCATTTAGTTTAATGTCTTCCAAAATTTAGGTCTCTTTAATCTTCTGGGGGGGGGGAAGTAATTTAAAAGTTTAATTGTTTTGTTTTCATTTGAATCATCCCTTGTCTCTACAAACACAATATTGGTAATTGCTCTGATTTTAGCATCATTACATGGCTTGTAGTTACATACCTACTTTTTCTAATCTGATAGTAACCATATGTAAATCTCTCCTGAAGAAATCAAGGTGTTTGTATTGCATGCTAGGAGTTTTTTCCTCTTATTTCTTGATGGCTGTGATCTGAACCTCTTTTATCACATCACAGGTCTGTCTTTATCATTTTCCTGCTGTCCAATAAGCCTTTTTCTGTTCCTGCAGTATCAGTAGTCTCACCTTCTTTGTATCCACTTCCCTTAAGATGTTCTCCACCCACAGAAGCAATGGGGAGGTAAGCACGGGCATTCAGTTAGGGAGTGTCATTTATTAGTACTATGTATTAATGTGAACATTTGCAATGTAGTACTACTTAAAGTGTACAAGCCATGAATGAAAACCTTATTGTGATGGGCGTATAAACAGAGAACAAAAGGAAATTACTTCCTCGTTCTCAGATTTCTTCTATGTCATGAAATCCAAAATGGGTTTCACGAGCTGCCGTACAAGGCGGTGGCTGTCGTGTGTCACTGTTCAAGGTTGTGGCAAGTGCGTTTTTGACAGTAGGAGCTTTAGTCTGTTCTCTTTTTGCTTCTGTAGGAATACTGTTGGATCTCTGGGGTTTTTTATTTCCCTTCCTTAATTTTCTTTTTCATCCTCTTTAAATTTGTGTGGAAATGCTTTTAAGAAACGTGTTGTGCAAACCTTCTAATTCATCTTTAGAAAACGTTGCTGTATGTATTAAGCTAATTCTGGGATAAAATTTATCCTTGGAATTGCTCAGATGTTGTCTTTTGTTGGTTTAGGGTTATTTTTTCATACCTGATAGGTACCTCCTTTTCATTTCTCTATTACTAACTCAGTATTTCTGTGTCAATGAAAAGGTCTTCCTGTGGTTGGGGGCTGTGATGAAGAGCCTGAGTATTGCATGTGGATTGCTCAATTGTTTTATATCTGTGCTCTCTATTTTTGTTTTTTAATCAGCTAAACAAGATATATTATCTTCTATGAAAGAATGAGTGTAGTTGTTAGAAAAAATCGTATGAAGTGTTACTGGTCTTCTCTCAGGAAAAAAGATAGGAAGTATTTCTTTAGTTAGGAAAAGCTCAACTGCATATATTAGGAAGTTTACAGGACATTTTGAGGCAGTTTTAGAAGACGCCTTTACTCTGACCTTGTCTGAGACATCAGTGCAAGAAAAATTAGCTTCATACGACGTTAAAATTTAGTTTAAGGTTTAAAGCTATTTTTCCTCATCACACTTACAGCCATAACAATTTGCTGCAAAGCAGCATCAGTCTTCTGCGGTCGGAAATTTACTACTCTTCCTTTCACCGGAAATAGATTTAATTTATTCACACATCAGAATTTAAGTCTAAAACTAATTTTTCACAAGTACCACATCAGTACTCTAATGCACTTTTTCAACAATATTCACTCAATTTTATTTAATGCTTTCCCCCCTTTATTGCGTTTTACTAGAAACAATGTATGTCAGCAGGGAATCAGTGGTTGGCACCAGAAGATGCTAAATTCAGAAGAGAAAAACTGAAGGGGAGGTACTGATATTTAAGCAGAGCATGGCCTTTTGGGTACTTATTCCTAACACCATTTATTTTCCATTTATATGTATGTTTCTTGACATAATTCTTTTTTACGTACCAATATTTCCATATACAAGTCTGAGACATTTCAGTGTCAGAACGATATGTTGTCACAATCCTATTTTTCAAAGATTAAATTCAAATTTGTCCATTTAGATTGTTGCATAATGTTTTGGATTTTAGTGGATGAATTCTCCTGGTTATTCTTACATGAGAGACAAATGCTTAGTTACAAATATTTCTTGACCGATGATGAAACCTTGATACACATACCAAGATTTCAGCAGATTAAAATTTGAATACAGTAGAGAAATGTCATCAGGGTAATGCATATTTATTTTTTTCCTTTGTAATCATCTGTACAACAAAGATTTCGTTCTATAATGTTGTCACTAAAATATCCGTCTATTTTATTGTGTCATCCAATGACAATGAAATGCTATGAGGAAAAAAAAAAGAATAACCCTGTTACAGCCTCTCCAACTGTCCCTTACACCTCTGCCACTTTTCTGATAAAATCCTTCACTCTTTTATTTTCATTTCAATGAATCAGTTATTTTCAAAGTGCTAGAAATATATTGCAGACAAATGTCTCATTGCTCTAAGGCAAAAGATTTTGCCAAACAGTAAGCAAAGTAATGAAAGGAATTATGTCCCTGAGCACCAAATGCTTTAATACACTTAGAAACAATATAGAAGCTGAAAAAAAATATGAATACATATTTTTACAAACAATACATATTTGTGTAGAAATATTTCATGATCCTTTCATATCACAGAGGCCAAGATTCTTATCATGTGTTTTGAGTTTTGTGTTTTGAGTTTTGCAGTTTATAATTTTTAGTGAATGCTGCAAAATAATAATAAAAATTAAAATACCAGATAAGAAATTTTAATTGTCCTTTGTAGCTTTAGCATGACTACAGCTATTTGAGTAACAATTGCCAGTAACCAGTGGGTTTATCCTAACATTTTATTTATGTAAACGTATTAGATACAGCTTTTCATAGCTTAGGTTTTACTGTTCACCTGTCTTAAAATAAAGACCAGTAAGTGCAATATTGTGAGGAAAACATTGGCAATTTGGCATACGTCAGTATTGTTTTTCAAAGTACCCTTTCACCGTACGTCCACACAGTAATAGTATAAGATCACAGAAGCGAAAGATCACAGATTTCTGGAAGGTCACTATGAGTAACTCCCTGAAGATGTCAAAGTTTAAGCATATTCTCCAGCAGCTTCCTGCGTGATCCAGAGGGAGCGAAGGTCTGGGAGAGGCTCCTCCGCTGCCTGTTGGAAGCAGGAAGGCCCTGCGGCGAGCAGCAGGAGCGGGGGCACCCGCTTGATCTCAGAGAGTTCCCACGGGGCTTGCTTCAGTGACAAGCCTCTGAGAAGTACTTCTGTCCCCCAAGTCTTTGCTGCCCAATTCCGAATTGTCACAGCTAAGTCGTTCTTGTCTATTATTTTCAAACCAGTTTGAGGAAGTGACTAACCAGCAACAAAAATCGGTTACAAAGGGAAGCATCTATTCTGAAAAAACTAAAAGGGGCATCTTTTGCATATGGCCTCATGAGTAGCTGTCATAAATAGAAATTAGCAAGTGGTTAGGTACCATGATGGTAAACCTGCTATATATTATCATGATTCAGTGACATGCCATTTGTCCAGGTGCTGTGGCTGGCATCTAAGCTGCACTTTGTGTTTTGTTGGTGTACTCAAAAGGATTAAGTATGAAAACTTTGGGTACAATTTTAGCTGTGAATTTTAATACTTGTAGTGTAAATTTATAAAAGGTCAGTGGATATAAAAGTATAATGTGCTGTTATACCGTGTACCATGGTACCATTCTACTGTCACATAAGGAGGAGCACACCGTGTTTTTCCAGAGACTGTTAACAAATAGAACTGCTCAGGGTTGAAACAGTATGCGCTTTGTTTGGGAAAATTTTTTGTTCTTTTGTGGAGTAATCTAGGAGTAGATAGTGAAGGTATGTATTTAGCATATATTGCAGCCCTGTGTATACAAAATCTGTGATGGGTTTAGGCAAAGCACTGTGATCCAGAAGTTTCTATTGATTTGCTAATGTGATAAGCAGCAGGTCTCTGAAGTCTGTGTTTTCCACTGTCTTTCGTTCTGAAGGTTATATTTACTTGCGAGATCCAGACTTTTCTTCTATCTTTGAATTCTGAGAAGCAGAAAGCAGAACTTGTTTGGGCTTTATATGATAAGTTCTATCTGTCTATAAAGGCCGCAAGCATCGTTCCAGTAACAATATATGAATCGAGTACTACAGGATATTACCATCATGAAAACAAGACGATTTTTGCTGTTGTTTTCATGACACTGAGATGTTCAGCTACAGATGAATAGCTTGTCCCTCTTCATCTCCTTCTTTTCTAACTACAGCGGATCATTTTAATTGTAAGAATTATCTTAATTCTTGAACCATTTTCCAGCCAAAGGTGGGCATCTGAAAACGTGTCCATTTCAGCTGAATCTGGATATTTGCTGATTGTTCTATAAGATAAATTTAGAACTGAGATAAATTCTTAATTGTTCTCCATATATGAAAAGGGTTTTTGAAGAAGTTTTTGCAAGTTAATCGTCCTGCAAAGTAGGTTACAAGAGCTGGTTGAGCCTTTGGGCCACTGGTCTATTTTGTTTCAAAAAGCCCTCTATAATCACTTGAATGATTTTCAACAGTTTGTCTGTTTTGTTCTTAGTTTTATTTTTCCTTTAAAATTTTCCGCTCATGAAAAATGAAATGATATTAAATGAAATATTTTGGAGAATAAAGTTTGAAGGTATATTTTATGTCCACATTATGAGAAATGTATATTTCAAACATTAAGAGACTGCATTTTTGAAGAACAGTGGTTGTAGCTGTATATTTCACAGGGATAAGCCCATTACAGCAGCCTGATTTACAAAATATGTTAAAAGGAGAACATTTGTAGCTCAAAGCAAAAGCAAAGCAAAGCTTTACTTTGCAAAGAAAGATATTTTTTCTGCATGCTAGCAAACTATGCTATTGCATTAATTGGCATGGATTCCTGAGTGAGATTTTATTTTATTAGCATATGTTTTTATGGTTCCTAATACCTTCCAATTCTATCTTTGAAAGAACAAAAAATGAAAGAAGGATCTACTGTAGCTTAAACAGTAGTAACTTAAGAAACTGAAATCCTTAAGTACTTTATATTCTTATGCAATAGTCTGCTAATCAACATTTATACATCACAGCTAAAACTGAATTAAATTAGATTGAAACTAAATTACTAGGTCCTGAGTAAATTGGATTTGGTAATTCACTATTAAGTCAATCTGCAACTGATGTCATAATTTAGATTTGCTTCTTATGTGAGAATGATGCCAAGAATTATTCTTCACTCTGCAGTTTCAATTTGTGAGCACGAATAGTAATCTGCTTTTGCTGATGATCAAACTTGAAGTGCAAAACTAGTAACTGACCAGATGTTAATAATGAATGTGTTAAGATGCCATTACAGGTTTTTCAGATGGTCTTTCCCTGAAGTTGCAAGACAAGGTTGGGACTCATTGGCTCTCAAGAGCGATCTAAGTAAGGGATGTGTTATGGTTTGTTAATGTGAAACAGGGAAGAATCAAGGTGCAGGAAGAATGTTGTAGAAGTTACATTTAGCTATGTTTGTAATTGCTAGTTTTATATATGTTAAACCCTCTCTTTTGAGCTTTAAGGAAAGTTTAGCTTTTGACCACTAACCTGTTTGTAGTTAATCACCCTCATTTCTGAAACATGGCTTACTTGCAGAATATATGTGAAGTGATTTTTATGACAGATGTTTGAGGATGCAGTCTACATCAACTTTTTTTTTTTCCATTTTACTTGTCCTTGTTTGAAATATATTTCCTTTTTTGTATTCTTAGGAAGTGATGGTTTGACACATGATTTCCTACCCTCAGACATAAATCAGGATGCTCTTTTATTAGATATGAGCATGGCACGCATAAATATACTCTATTTATGAAATATCCTACATATTTGGGTACATTTCATAATATGCCATATTACTATAAGTTGTTCTTCCCAACTGGAATAACGGTCTTGGGCATGAAGCCACACAGTTGGGCAAAATAATGGCATAATTTTATGGCTTGATAATGGCAGCCATTGCACAAGATATTATCATATCACCTTTTTATGGATACTTATATTTTAAACCAAGCTCTAT
This sequence comes from Apteryx mantelli, assembly GCF_036417845.1. NCBI lineage: Eukaryota > Metazoa > Chordata > Aves > Apterygiformes > Apterygidae > Apteryx > Apteryx mantelli. The sequence goes on from NC_089984.1 coordinate 36,303,858, forward strand.
TATATGACATGTAAGTGCAGCATTGGAACTGTCTTCAGAAATAAAAAGGTAATTTCTTTTGCAACAAATTAAATATTGTAGCATTTACATACTATTATCTTTATTCTGTGTAAAACAGTGAGCTTCTCCTTTAGATGTTTAACTGAAGTATCTGTAACCCAAGAATTTTGAATCTGAAATAGGTATTGAGGTATAAGATGTTTCTTGACCAATCTAATATGACTTTTACTCCCAAACAGAAGGATGAAAGGTTTTATCTTGGCCAGTCTGAGGCAGTTTCTGATTTGGCCAGTCTGATATAGCTGCTGATGCTCTGGAAGTTATATAAAAGTCAGTTCCTGATTGTACTGGAACTCAAGTCTAGCCTAAGTTTCTACATGTTTATCTGGTTACAGACTACAGCCTCATCTTCCGATTTAGGTCTTACTCACAGACCCTTAAATCCTGAACCCGTGATGGCACATCTCCAATTTGCAATTCAAATGTTATGGAAGATCTTCTCCTCCCCAGGGCACAAGCCTTGCTATGACAGTCAAATTCAGAGAGGCAAAGTTTTCTGACAGCATTTCTATTCTTTAGTAGATCAGTCTTTGAGTATGGATGAACAAGTATTGAGGTTTGTGGAGAAATAAACACTCATACAACAGACCCTAAAAACCTGACTTCCTCAGTACTTTAGCAAATTTTTGGTAAGCCCTTCACAGGCGTCACAGCTTCTCTTTACTACAGAATCTTGTCTTCTGCTTCTCATCTTCTGAAGCTGCCAATGAATGTCCATTGCACAGTGTTTCACACTCATCATCTTCAAGTCACTGCCACTCCCTAAGTTTTTTCCAATCTCTTATCTGGCAATTTGGAGCTTATTTTTACTCCTCTTCAAAATGCAATATAAGTGTATTAGTTCTTACTTTCACTCATTCTTCTAAAATGGTTGGGTTAGAATATTCTATTTGAATTGCTGTTGATCAACAAATAAGTGAATTTTGTTTGTTTCACATTGCTAGCAGTGAGCTAGTGGATATGCAGAGCTTCTGCTAACAATTTGTGACTATCTCAGTTCATTTTGTCTTCACATTTGACCTCTAATCCCCAGTGTGCAATTTACAGTCTCTACTGTATTTAGAAAACAAAATGGAATTTGGAGCTTCATATTAAGACACACACAGATTAACACTAATGCATCACAATCCCCATCTGAGTATTACAAATTCAAGATACAATGTACAGTGCAGCAAGTAAGTTTAGACTAAAAGGGTAAAAATGTTGCGAAATTTTATTTCATTAGATTATACATTAGCTTTTTTTTTTTAAGGAGGTGTAATGTGCAATTTTATTTTTGATTAGATTTTAAAGTCATCTTGTTATCTGTTTGAAGTTACCTATCCCAAAGTATACATTCATTGTTGATTAGATTGTCTCATTTTTGAAACTTGTTGGGCAGTTTGTACTTTAAAATAAAAAATCACAGTTGAGATAAATGGTGTTGAAAACATTATGGAAAGTATATTAAGATTTTGGTTTGATTTGAGAGCTGAAACTTGCCTTTCAAATTAAACAGAATCCTTACATTACAAAGAAATAGTTGGCCTGAAGTTTTACTTGAGTTCTGATATCTATGATTCCTGTCAAGATTCTACATTACAGCACAATTAATATTTCGAGACCTTGAAGAGTCACTAAAATTTGTGGATAAAATTTTAGTCAATAAGACTCAAAGGAGAATAAAGATAACTTCCTCCCTTGGGTTTAAGACAATAGAATCAGAAATGTTGTGGTAGAGATGTGGTTTACTGTTAACATGTTTTTGTCCTTTGCATTATGATTTTGTTTCACCACAAAGGAAAAGTTAATGAATGATAATTAATGTTAATAAACAAGTAAACATAAAAATGAAAACAGAGCAATATTTTGTGTTTTATATAGTTTTGACTGATGGAAAAGATACAACAATGTTCATTGTAATAGATCCATTGATTTTTAGTTTTGAAACACCTAAAATCTCTCTTTTAAGTAGGTTAATTTTTGAAAGGGTATTAAACAGAATTGAATAATTCATTCTATGTTTCTGTCTTTTAAAAATAAGAATGGAAATGTATCAATTAAGAATGAATGAGCTTATTTTTTTCAAGATCATTATAAACAATTTCTAAAGCTTTAATGCCTAAGGCTTATTGTTGTATATTAGCATTTTTTTTTTTTTTTGGAAATTGAAGGTCATATTTAAAAGACTGGAGAAAAAAGAAGGCAAGATCTTGGACTGTTATGGAAGAATAAAATAATCCTTTTTCAGAGAATTTATAATGTAAATACATGGCAAAAAAATTATAGATGTGAAAATACGACACCCTGTAGAAGAAACTGATCAGCATGGTGGACAGCGATCATTGCACACGAGCAATACATTTTGTAGAATTTCTCGTTTCTAGTATTCCTTCTGAGTGATAAAATGTGTGTTCTAGATGCTTTGCCTTTTAGACATTTCAGTATTTAAGCTAAGTGAGACTTTCCTGCCAGAAGAATGAAATTTTTGGTCTGATCTCAAAATATTTATGTTTTTGGTATGCCAATACACCATATAGAGATTTCCCTTCAATTCTACTTTGACCATAATTCATCAATATTCTCTTTTCCAAGAAAGAATATTATGTACGTGTGTACATATGAAGACTGTCAATAGAAAAGCAGGCATAGTGAGTTATCTCTTCTCCTTTTTTTTCCTGTAGTCATTCATTTTTATTGCTTTATTTTAATCGGTCCATCCTCAAACCTGTTTGTTTGTTTGTTTGTTTTTCTTTAACCAGGCTTTGAGCTGGCACAAGACATTTTAAAATACTGGATGATGGAATTAACTTCTGTTTTTAGAAAAGATACATTTCATCTAAGTCTGGTCCAGTACAAACACAGATATATAAAGGGCTTTTTTTTCCCTGAGTTACATTTAGTTTTAAAAATTGATTGAATGTGAGATCTATAAAGTACCAGGAATTAATTGTGCAAATGGTTTAAAATTTTATGGCTGTGACTTGCATGAACATGTTGGTGACTGCCACTGCATTTTATCTTCAACTCCTTTTTTGGATTCTAATGTAATACCTTCATGATAGTTTATGCTAGCAATAGCCTTACTAATAGATTTTCTGGTAGATTTAGTTGTAGAGATATTGATAGCTGGGACATTTCAAGCAACTCGTGTATATGTGAATAGCATATATCAATCTATATTATTTTTCATTACCATTCTGTATTGAATTTTGCAGCTATTGAATTTCTAAATTAAGTGCAAACAATTTTAATAATATAGTTAAGATTTTATGCACACTAAGAGTCAGGAGATACAAAGATAGGCTTACCACAGCAATTTCAACTCTCTCCTCTTATTTTTAGTAGTATCTATCTCAGGATATTTTATTTTTATGTCTGTGGGCTTTTTTCTTTTCTATTTCCATGTAAGATTTTAGCTTGAATGCTGGCAAATGCAGCTTCTGTCTGAGTTCTAGCATGAGTGTTCTGTAGACCTTAGTAAACTAAATATCATATGGGATGCCTTTCAATGTAGGAGACTGGACTTGATCACAATATTGTTCCCCACAGTCCTATTTTCTGACGTCTCTTAAGTCTGAATGTCCTCCATGTAGAATTAGCCATGACATCACATTCACATAATTCACATAAAGGACATATTTAACATTCGATTACTGTACACAGTTGTTATATTGTATAAGACTGGGCTTTAATAAATCCATAACAAAGGAACAGAAAAAGAGGTCAAAAGGATGCCATCAGATCTGTGGCCTCAATTGAGTGCCATAAAATGTGATCTGCGTTCCAGCTTGTCTATTAGCAAAAATAAATTTAGCTGTTCAGGTGGGTTAAAATTAAATGGATAGTAGTTTACAACGGTAGAATCACTGAGTAGATATCATTTCAAAACGAGTTATTTCAGACCAGAAAACCTTAAAGTGTACTTTACAAACTATATGCATTGGTATTTCAGCAATAGCATTTTGCAGTAAATATATTAAATTGTATCACATTATTAAACATTCATTGTCCTTACCAGAATCAGGGCATTTTTTCAGGAACTTTTGATAAAAAAAAGCTTGGAGTGATCACTCCCTTTCTAGCAAAATCTCAGTTGGTAATCTTTTTCTTTTAAGATATTAGTAGTCATGCACAAGAATTATCTTATGAAACTGCTTTGAAATTAGTAATAAACATAGGCATTATGAGTAGAATACATGGAAAAAATTTTAAGTATGGGTTGGATTAGATTTTTTTGTTTCTTTATGTTAACACTTTTAATGTGGATGTGTCTGCACATGTCAGTTTTGAACAAATGGTGAGAAAATTACATCTCTCAAAAATCCTTCTTCTATCTTGTCTCCTGTTTTTGACACAGGGATCTAATAACATATACTAACAACCTGTGCAGAGGGAAACAATCATGAGTAATCACAGAATCACAGACTCATTGAGGTTGGAGGGCACCTCTAAGAGATGGTGTAGTCCAAACCTCTGCTCACCGCAGGATCAGATAGACCAGGTTGCTCAGGACTGTGTCCAGTCGGATTTCGAATATCTCCAGAGATGGAGACTCCATAGCATCTCTGGGCAAGCTGTTCCAGTGTTCAACCACCCTCACAGTAAAAAAGTTTTTTCTAACTTTTAAATGGAATTTCTTGCATTTTTGTTTGATTTGATTTAGATTCAGATTTAAGAATGCAAGTGGTATATAAAACAGTTTGACTTACCATTTTTTAAAATGATTACTGAGAATGTATATGCACTGAAAGATGTTCATTTGTGAAAATCTTTTATAAGCTTTGAATATGGTCACATGATTTATTTTCGTCAGAACTGTTTCCCAACAGGATAATTCAAGACTTCAGTAAACAACATAAATCAGTATTAAGCCCTCTACAGATGCATAAAATAATTATAAAACAAACTCACTTGCAGCTAGATAGCAATTAAGATAAAGTATTAGTTCTTCTCAGAAATCATAAATATAAAAAAAACTAGAGAATATTTTGTATAAACATGTTTATGTCTTAGTGAAAACCACAAGCAAGTTCTCATTTAGACTAAAAGGTGTGATACGCTGATATGATCTTAGGAAATTCTGTAAACATCTGGGAGAAAAGACTGTATTCAGTGCATTTAGTGGAAGATATCTTAGAGACTACTTCTGCAAAATTCTTGTCCCAGTCTTGTTCCCAAAATTCTTGAAAATCCTCTGAAGATATCTAATACATTGGGCGGCTTGCGAGCAAGATACCTTAAAAATCTGTACATGAGAAAGTCCATCCTGTAGGGAGTAGGCATTATGATTTTAATTCTTAACTCGAAGCCGGTCAGGATTGTCCGTTAAGGTATTCGGCTCTTTGGCGATGGCGTCGTTTGTTGTTATTTGTTAGTGCCCTGCTCAGTGAAACTCTCACAAAAGCCTACCAAGGCTTTCATGGTGCAGTAACTGGAGCTTGTCAAATATGATTTGGTAGGAAAGTTTTTGGGAAAAAATGCTTCTTCTATTTCTAAAACTTCCCAGGAAAGAGTCTAGGTCTCTGAACAGGTACCCCCAAAAGCAGAGCTTAATCTTTCTGCCTTAAGTTGGTATAAAGTATGCAACATAAGAAAGAAAAAGGCACTGTCTATGTCTTGACAGAGTTCAGGCCAGCATTATAATTATGTAGGTCCCTTCAAAGTATTTTCGTTTACTCTCTAAAAGCATAAAGCGCCCTAACAGAAAAACAATGTGTTTATTTTCTTTGGATTTGGATTTTGTTAAAGCTGTTCTACAGCTGAATAGTTAATGATCTGTTCAGTTGCACATACCTGATCAAACAGTTAGTGTTTCTGGAAAACATACTTGGGAAAATACAATTTTTAAAAAGTAAGAATAGAAAGAACTCTAGTGCTGACAAATTGGAATATTTTTTTCCTTCTAAAGGGTTAAGACACTTAAAACTGAAAGTAGGCGGGACTGAGTTCATCATTATGATCACAGAGCTTCTGTTCATATTCTACTTAACTTGCAAGTCATTTACATTAATTGAGTGCCTTACTATTTGTTTGTAAGGTGGAAGCAACCCATTCTAAACTGTGAAGGTGGCCTTCAAGATCACAGTTCTCAGTGAATACATATCTCAAATATTACACTCCCATTTCTACATTTCAGTTGTGGATCTTTCGTTAAACACATCTTGGTTTCCCAGAAATTACCATTGCCAGTACGTATCAGTGTAGTCCATTGTATTATTACCAAAATGCTGCCAGGGGTGGCAGCTCGTCTTAGAGGATACTTTCTTGGAAAAATGTTTCAGTGGAGCAGGTGTCTGTTCCTCTCTTTCTTTTATGTCTCTCTGAATCCATCTGAAAGCTAATTACTCTTCCACCTTTCCCCAGACAACTACTGCATGTTAAAAAAAAAAAAAGTCAAAGGTTCCTACTTTCTAGCATTATAAATTTCTATGTATTTTTTAAAAAAATACCTTCCTGCATCTGACAACATATCAGTCAACAATATGATACATGATTTATCAATGATATATCAGCCTGGCTCTACAGAATATATTACTAGGTTGAGTAAAATCTAAGCTGTCAATTGTCTCTGCTTTTTTCCAAATTTATTATAGCTTGCAATATAATAGGAGTTTCAAATGAGGGATAAAAATTAAATGAAAGAGAGTAAAATTAACATAACAAAATTGGATCATAATGTGTTCTGTTAATCCTCATCATTTACTTCTCATTTTACCTTGCAAAAGTCTCAGTTGTCAATTTCTGGATTTTGATCACCTCTTTGAGGAAGAGCATTAAACTAATTTTCTTCCTTATGTGTTATTTATTTTTCTTCTTAGCAGGCTGATTTTTTTTTAGGTCAGTTAACCACTTTATTTGAAGTAATTCATATTTTCACATTAGTGTAATCTGTTGTTCAAGCTTAATCAGTTGTATTTTTTTCCTCATCTCTTTTTAGGTTGGGTATTCTAAATCATAAAGCTTTGTATGTGTCCTCTTTTATCTTCACTCTCATATACACACATATAATTGATTCACATACCCTTTTTTGTGTACCTCAATTTTCCTGTTTCTGACTATAGGGATGGATCTTTTGTAACAAGCAGAAATAATGATAAAGCTGATTGACATTTTCCCTCTACGGTTTGATGAGGCTTCTGAATCTTCCTTCTTCATCATTTTACAATGATGATAAAAAATTTTCATCTGGATGCATATAGTTTTGAAAATGCCACTCTGCATGAACTGCCTTCCTGACTTATCTTTTGGTTAGCTATAGCCTTTCACAACAGGCAGGACTAAGCATTTCAATAGGCGTGTGCCATTAATTTTAATGCAGTCAGCATTCACCTCTGGAGAAAAAAACAAGACTTCTTTTTCACTCCTGGGTTTGTTTTGTGATGGTGCTGATTGTAGGGTGAACAAAATTCAAGTATTTGTTATATGAATACTTGCTAGAATACAGAGTCCTTTCTCTTCAGAAGTTTACTGGGATAAAATATGCTCGCAATGACTTCTGCTTTCATTGTAGTAGCATTATTGCGTCGAGGAATTAAAGCCTCTGTCTTTCACGGTCTTGTCAATAGCTGCGGAGGGGTCGGGGGAGCTGCATCACTGAATTGCTCTGCTGAATGGGCATGATTCCTTTTGGTTGTTTTCCAGATTGGAGAGAGGAATCGCCAAGCACCACGCAAAAGATCAGAAAATGTAATTTCTACAAAGTGGTATTATATATATAAATCTTATGAAAGACACATACCTTTGGGATATCGTAGGACATACACTACTGTGTAATCCATTACCCATGCTGATATAAACCTTTGATTCGTGGGTTAAAACCTGAGGCTGAGTAACCTCATAAATATGCTAATCCAGAGTAATCAAGAAAAGTGCTATTGCAAATACAAGATTTTTATTCCACAGTTCCAACAGCTTTTTAGCATACTCTACATTTATAACAATAAACTTCGGGAAATTACTCTTTTCGTGTTTAAGAAAATGCTTTGCCCTTTCCTTGGCATCTCACCAATGATTTTTACACACATTATGTTGAATGACATGATCTTTATGCAAAATTCAGGGTATGTTTTGCTTTTTCTAACCAAGTATTAGATTTCTAAAATGCATAAAACGTTGCATAACTTTTTAAATTCAGCTTATATCACCCTATAAAAATTTTATTACCATTTTTATTAAACTGGAGACCAACCAGTGAGTTAACTAGTAGATCATCTGGCAAAACCAGCTGTACTGTGTATCTAAGAAGGTAAAGGCTTCGAGGATTTTGCAAAAAAAAATACTTTTTAGAAGCATATTTTCCATGTGTCTTTATGTGTATTTGTAGAAACACACATAGTCATGAACTTTAAATATATGTTTTAAATGCCATAGCCATCATATTAAGTTCTATAATCATTCAAATAGTCCAGCATAGACTTTTTAGGAAAGGTGAAAAATGTCTTCCATGTAGGAAGGAAGGAAAATAGGACATTTTTAATGTTTATAAACTTTAGAATACCAGAATTTTGCTTTTCTTTGGGGATGTAATTTCTGTGTAGTAATAAATCCTCACCAAATGCTGTTTATGGAAAGAGTTGTGTTAAAACAAGTCTTTTTCAAGAAGTAAACAACAGTTTTCTTTAGTTAATATTTCAGCTCTCAGCTATTGCAATACTAATTTTTCCTTGGCCTGTTTTGAGTAATCCCATTTCTAATTCATGTTCAAAGAAAATTCTGTTACTTAAAAAAAGGAGGAAAAAATAATCAGTTCTGAATTCATTTATTTATAGTTCCTATGAAATACCTGTCAAAAATAATTATTTTCCTAGTTTCTGTAATAAGTAATTACAATTTTGTATTAGCTGCTTGAAGGATTAGAATCTAAACACTGGGGATTTGAGCAATACAGTGTATTAGGTTTGTGCTTGTAAGATTAACTATATAATGTAGACTTATCTCCTTGCATAAGTATCTTTTTTTTTTTTTTAATATAAATTCAGGGTCCATTTTTTATGGTGAGCTGACATTTGCCCAAGCAACTAATTCACTCTGCATAAAATAAGATTGTATTTTAGTTTTAGATTTAAATCTGACATTTTATGGAAACAATGCTATTAGCCTCTTCAAAAACCAAAAATAATTCAATATATATTTTCACTTTGAATTCCTTCAGCCATTTTAACTTGAAGTTTAGATACATTTTAAATACTTTTCGTGTGGTACAGTACCACTACTTTAAATATCTATACAGAGTAACATTGTTCCTGAACTCCAATCTGCTTACTCCGGAGTCAAGCGGAAATCCAGTCATTAAAGGTAAAAGGCAAGAATCGGCTCTTCTGTGAACACTCTTAAAGAAGCCCCCCAACCGCCCCAAAAAACCTCTTGTTTTCTCATTTGATCTGATTTCTATTGCATTTTCTTTTGATTGTCTACAACAGTAAGCAAATTACTGCTGATTATTGATAAATAATAGAAGGCCAATTATACTGAGCAGTCTGGATTGCTTGGTAAATTAGACTCATTTGAGCAGTATGCCTTGTAGCAGAGCCAAGTACAAGGTCATTAACAGCCTACAAGTTTACTTAAGTACAACATTTTGAAACTTGCGCATCTTTCCACAACATCCAACCGTCCTTGCTTATATCAGAAGAGCAGGATATATAGACTTGCACAGAATTAAGGTATCTGCAGCTTTATCCTCAAACTCTTAGTTTTCTCTCAAACTGTTAATTTTCTCCTGTAGGCTGTAAAGAGCAAGTAGGGGCTTTAATGTAATCATATTTCAGCCAGAGGCATATTGTAATAACAGACATGGGAATGACTGCTTAAGTAGGCCATTTTATGAGACGTGTCCCATAGAATTTTATTTTCTCTTTCCTTTACATGCACTCTTTTCACAGGTTGCCTCTGCTCAGTCTGTGAGCGTTTCCATTCAGAAGCAATGTAGACGATTGCCTTCAGTACTAACTTCTGTGAATTGGGCCAGCTAAGGACACAATAGACTGTTGGGCCAACTAAGGAATGCGGTAGACTCTTCTTGTCAGAGACTCGGCAGTATTCTGGATTCGCCTATGCTGTAGGCTGGGATGGTGGTAAATGAAGATGATGTTGCAGAGGTCAAGGGTTAGTGAATGGTGATTTTAGGCAGTTCCGTGTTGATATATCAAGTGTAGGTGAAGTGGCTAAGTGCAACTTGGGAATGCCAGATATTTGTGTTAGCCTCCCTAACAGAAACTTCTGCCCTAGCTAAGAAGATAGTTTTGTGTTTTTTCTAGCTGTACTTGCAGTGCTCTGTGTGATGTTTGTGAGAGAGCTGAGATCTTGTACTGCTGACTGGTGTGTACAAAAACTTTGTATTTCTTGGGTTTCAGAGATTTATTTAACTCTTAGTGTAGGAAAAAATGCTGAGCTGCCCTCTGCCCTATACGATAACTGCTGTGAAGTGACCTGTTTGCCTTAATGAGATAGCATTTCAGTTTTGCTGTGTTTTTAAGAGAGTCATGTTACTGATTTTTATGCAATATTTTCTGTTGCACCATTTTGATCTCAGAAACAGAGAGCACTTTGAGGGGTGAAATTAATCTGTATGGGCAAATGGTTTGTGCAGAATCATCAATCATGTATAAAGTTGGGGATCACATATTTATTTTTTAAATAAATATAGTTTACTGTTTTGACTTATACCTTATGATGGTATTCTAGAGCCATATTAATCTACAAGTTGTTTTAATAGGATTCTGTACTATGGGCGGGAATTTCTGATATTTTGCAAGCCTGTTGATCAGGCTAGATGGGAATGAAGGTACTACTGCACTGAATTTGATTAGAGATTGCTTTTTGAAGAACAATGGTGGATGTTAGGAAACTTGAAGATTGGGCTAACTGAATCCTCGTGAAGTTTGCCAAGGAGAAGAGCAAAGCCCTTGACCAGGGTGGAATTATCCAATGCCAACATGAGCTAATATGCTCTCATTCCAGATAAAGCAAAAACCATGTATGGGGCCTCATTAAGAGGACATTATTCCCTTCTACTCAGCAATGGTGAGGCTGCATGTTTAATGCAGTGTACAATTTTTGGTGTCCCAGTTCAAAAGGGTATTGAGAAGCTGGAGAGGGTGCAGGAGAAGCACCACAAAAAAGGTTAGGGGCCTGGAGCACACAGCCTAGGTTGAGACAGTGCCTTGGGCTTTTTCAACCTGGCAAAGAGACTCCAGTAGTAGACTACAGCTACTTCTGGGGAAGTTACAGAGATGATGGAGCTAAACTAGTCTCTGTAGTAGCAGGTGACAAAAAAAGGGGAAGAGGTCACAGCTTGGGAGATTCAGCCTGGACGTTAGGAAGAACTTCATTATGCTAGTAATGAGGCATTGAAACAAGTTACCCATAATGGCTGTGGAATCCCCGTCCTTGGAGTTCTTCAAGACCTTTTGAGAAAAAGCTATTGCTGATCTAGTGTTGACAGTGGTCCTGCTTTGAAGTGGACCACATCAAAGGGAAGATGAACAGCATGAACTCCAGATGTTCCTTCCAATTAACATTTCTATGATTCTGTGATGATAGTTGTCGGGTTTAATTTATCTAAGTCATAACAAGATCCAATTGCTGAAACCTGAAAAGTGAGAGAAATCAAATTCCAGCAAATGGAAAAAATGCTTTTAAATTTAGTTTGATCACCAAGATCATATAATCATTCAATGCTTCTGGCTTTCTCTATGTATTAGAATTTAGGTTTTAACATATTCAAAACTATTCTTGTATTTGTTTCACTCTGCCTGACAGATTCCCTGAGTCCATTCCCTGTGCTTCTATATTTAATTTTCCTACCTGCCCATTTAATCTAACCTAGGCTTTTAAACACTAGAGTACCTGAAGGTGTTGTCTAGTGATGTGCTGTTTCACATTGTGTTGGTGGGAAACCTAATCCTGCAAAGATTTATTTCTAAAATAACTTTCTGATACTGTAGGTCTTCACTTCAATTACTTTTGATCTTTTTTTTATTTAAGTTTGAAACATGTCTTTTCTCCCCTGTCTATGACTTTTCAATTTCTTTCACTCTCTCCTTGACTTAAATACTCAATATTTAAATTTTTAATAATGTCTGCATTAATCATTACAAAGATATTTTACATACTGCACTAAGCTGTAAATTAGAAAACATTTTTTCCCCCAATTTTTCTCCTTCACTTCTTGGATGTTATTAACTGAGTATTTCTGTGTGTGGTAAGTATTTGTACGTGTGTGTACACATGTGCAAACTTAAATATAAGAGTAAAATAAATGGGAGTGTATGCATATCAATTTTAATAGGCAAAGTGCAGGGCAGAAAAAAATTCAGCTGTAAAATCCTTCATTAAGAATGTCATTCATCCCACTTGAAGACAAACCTAGGTTGTTTTCCAACCCTTCATGATTTGGAATAGTGGAAATAATATCCTGTAATTATTATATTGTTTGAGAAAGAAAGGGGTGGGTGTTTGGATAATCTAGTGTATGCCATCATAAAAGACAGGACTTCAGCATGCCAAACTACTCTCTAGAAGCTGTTTATCAAATCTTAATGTGAAGACTTTGATCTTGAGTCTGCTTTTCTTGAAATTATTTTTATTGCTCAAGTTATGCTATCAGTATGACAGTTTTACTGTAACTAATTGTCATCTTCTGGGAAGATTGTTTGTCAACACAGTACATTGGACCACATTTTTTATTGGCATCAGTACAGTGGAAAGCAGGAGGAGTCTGTCAGCAGGCACTTAACTCCATATTGCTGTTCTGATCATTTCAACCCAGGAAGAGTAAATATTTCTTTTTCCTATTTTAGCATTATGTTATTTTGGAGAAATATATGATTGGTACTCAGAAATTATGGCTAAAATATATCTCACCTAACATTATTGATATGTTCTAAGTTTAACATTAGATTAGTCTAAGCTAATCATAGACTCCCTATGTAGTCAACTGAGAGAAATGGTCACACGTACTGTTAGACGTCTATTTTAGAGTCACTCACCTCTGAAGTGTCTTTCTGTCTCTGCTGATTATTATAAACAACTAGCTGATTATTTTTACCAGACTCTTAATTTCTACATGGAATAATTAGGAGACTTATTCTTTCAAACGTCTTTCTCAAGTTCTAAAAAAGCCATTATTTAGAATGAATGTGTGTGGCATTTTTAGTCTCCATATTAAAGTGGTTAATGTTTTTCTGGACCATACAAAAATCACTTGAATTCACTGGTAGTAAATTTGTCCTTTTATTACCACATTCTGTAGGAATTTTTGTTGTCCAAAGGAAAAGCAAATGCATTTTGTGTTCAATATGTTGAATATTTCTATCGTGAAAAAGGCCAGAGTTTCCTACCATCTACCTTTCATTGATGTAGGTACTTTTCTTGTTCATATTCAAATTCCAATGTGAAAAAAACCCAATCATTACCATTCTTCTCTTTCTAAAAAATAAACACATAAATGTAGTTATATTTAAACAAAAGATTGCAGTCATAAATCCCATAACTAACCATGTACTTACTAAGTTTAAAGATATCATAGAGTTTTTTTTCACCCAATTTTATATAATACAGCATAATGTCTTTAAAAACAGTATACTTGGATTTCTGCAGTCATATTTCTGCATATTCTGCATCTAAGCTTCATTTCATACAACAAATAATAAATGAAAGATATCATTACATATCTAAAATTGTCAATGTCCTGTTTCCAAATTATCACAGTATTTGGTCTTTCACATCTTTCCTGCTAAAAACTTTATACACAAAAAATGTTCTCATCCACACAATTATTTTCTGCTTTTTATTATTTCTGCTTTTCTTATTTCTTCTTCTGCTTTAGAATATATATCGTACCTGTGTATAATAATTTTATCCAGGAAGGAATTCAAGTACAGTTTTCATGATACCAAAGGAAGTTATAATTTTCTAGGGTTTAAGTATCCATATCAACACACTCCAGGCAGTTTACTTTGGGTTACCTTTGACCTTTTCATACTATGTTTCGAGGTTTAGTAGTGAGACCATCTACCAAAGTTTTAGTGTGTATTTATTTTAGTTTATTTTATTTGCTCACTCTTAATTTATTAACAGTGGAAGGTGAAAGTATTTTATTAATGGAAGTTGAAAAGTAAAATTTGTTCATTGTCTCAGAGCCTGAGCAGGTAGAAGCTTACATTAGTGGTTAATCCAAACTGATTTGAAATGGAGCATAGATCAAAATTGCTTTGTATACATTACTTGAATATATGAACCATTCCATATATTGGGTTCATATCTACCACAAATGTGGAATTTTGGTTTAGTGCACTCCTGTTGTTGTGCCTAATTTTTCCTTTCTTTTTTCCTTTTGCTATATTGGTTTCCAATTAGAATTGCACAGGCAGTTTCTTGATACTTGTTCACCTATATTTTTCAGACTAAAACACAAAATTCTTGTTTTCCAAGGCCAAACTTATTTCCATGTGGAAGGTGTGCCTAAGTTAGACTTTCAAGATATGTCTCATTTATATTATGACATAATTCATTATTAATTATTATGACATAATTTAAAAAATGGGGGGAGGGGCGGAACAGATCTTGACCTGTTGTTTTGTGGGACTGTAGTATTGCTCCTTACAATGATCAAGGTGAATGCCATATGAACTGTTTAGAGCAGGGGAAAAAAATGTATTTCCACAGTCATTAACGTTTAGAGGTTGAAAAAATAACATGTTCAAAAGTTGTTCCTATTTCAACAGCCATATTCCAAACATCATTACTCAGTGTAAAGTGTGTTTCCTACATCAAGCACATAACCAAAACTCTGTAAAAATTAAGAAATGCCATACAGTAAAATGTTAGTTGTGAAGCATCCTCATATGCAGTGCTCTCTGGCATATTCTGCTATTTTTGCACAACTCGGAGAACTCCAAAGAAATAAATAATCTCCATCATTCTCCACCAGATATCCCCAGCAGGGCACAGCTCCAAGATAGTGGGCTCTTGAATCCTCCTCTAAGCCGCATATCAGGGATCACAATGCCTTGTTCTCCAATTATGTTCACCTGATGTAAAGTTCCTAAGGGCTTCCTAAGGGTTCTTTAAAAACATCCAGCTTTTTTCAAAGGCCTGAACCTGGCAGAGAAAAAAGACAGCCACATCAGTGGTGCTTGTTGAAACAATCACCACAGCTCAGTCATTGCCCATCGGCTTTTTCTTCATGTAGCTTTCTATCTTTTAAGACTATGAACTGTAACATATATAAAACACATCTTCCTTTGTAAGCTCTTTACACTATCTTTGAGCTTTTATGACTGTGAATTTCAGAATGTATCTACTTTTATTCTGTATATACATTTGGTATTGCTGTGATTTAATGGAATACAAGTGTAGTGCACTGTAAGACTGTACATGAAAATTAAAATTTGAGAATTTTAATTCATGATCCAGGTAAAAACCCAGGCAGAAATATTGATAGAAAAAGCATATCTGATAACAATATGCTTAAAGTTAAAATGTCAAGATGAGGGTAGTAGGTAGAGGTTTGTATCTTTTATTAAGCTAGCTGGATAACTGGAAAAGTTAGACAAGCTTTCAGACACACAAGCCTTTCTTCATGTCTGTTACAGAAGCATCAGACTTCAAAGCTAAATCTAAATTGAAAGCAATTGCACAGCGTTTAATTATAGAGCATTTTTCATAAAGCAGGCACTTCAGTTCTTACCTCTCAGACCCTATCCTCAGAAGTTACCTACAAAATTCCTT
Source organism: Apteryx mantelli (assembly GCF_036417845.1). Taxonomy (NCBI): domain Eukaryota; kingdom Metazoa; phylum Chordata; class Aves; order Apterygiformes; family Apterygidae; genus Apteryx; species Apteryx mantelli. Next base: position 36,319,632 of record NC_089984.1, read on the forward strand.
CACCTTCAAGATGAACCTTGAGACTAAATTCATAACTTTACTGGATATGAAAATCTGTGACTTTAGTAGACATACCAGTTTTATGGCATTTTATAATTTCCTTGCACACACTTATCTTTTCCTGTTTCACAGGTTGTAAACTATCCATCTCTCTTTTCCTTGCACCTTACCTACCTTATCATCTCTTCTCCTTCCTTCACCTATTATCCCCTCTACTCCACACAAGAAAACAGTCTTTGATAGGATCTAATTTACATATTTGCTTAAACTCTGAGCAATCTTCCCAAATACTATTTTGCTTTGAAGTCCACCCCTTCAATTCTGTGCATCAAGAAGAGCTTGCATGCTCAAGAACTTGACTCCTTTTTATCTTGTAAAGATATTGATGCCTACAACTCTGTCACTTTAAAATAGATCCTCATAACTGGAGTATTGCTACCGTTAGAACTTTCCGAACTACCCTACAAAAATTCATATTTGTTCATGGCAGACTGTTCAAGGTACGAGGGCAACTTTCATTCTTGATGAAGCTGTGTCACACTTTTTTCCCCTCAAACCTATGAGGAAAGCCCACACAACTTTGTTTGTTGTGAACCAGGTGTTGAGTTTGAACTTTGCCCTGCTGGAGTAGGAAAGCTAGGAATTTATAAGCACTGTAATTTTTTTTTCAGCATATTCATTATAGTTTGATGATGTAATAATCAGCTATTAGTGGGGGTTTATTTTTAAGCAGCAAATGACAGAATGTTTGGTCAGGTACAAGTCACGTGGCATTATTTGTGTTCAGGGGATATTCCAATAATAGAAGTAGTTGATAAGGAAAATAAAATTGAGCTAGTGTTGCAAAATCATATTAATGATTTTGTTGCATATCTTGAAGCTCTCTGAATGTGGTTCTGTGATATTTGGGGTACAGTTTTGGACCTCTTTATTGTGAAAATGGTAAATTCTAATTTACCTTAAAAAGTATGCTTAATTTCTGTATTTTTCTTTGCACTCAGTAGCAAAGGATTTAAGAAAAATAAGTATCTGGTAGTTTTCAGCAAAACCTCATAAGTCATGTTGCAAAACAACAATTGGTCTATAACAGTATTGGCTCATGATGTCATCACCAGTGACTGAGCCACGAGTCTCCACCACTGAAAGCTTTTAACCCTGGTCAAACAAGGAAACGAACTTGAACTGTTGTAGTTGATGGGAGTTTTTCTAGTAGTTTCTCTATGGGTGAGGAAACTGTTCAATAACATTTATGACAGATAGCTATCTATAACCTTCCTTCAAAGAGTGCAATAGATTGCAAAGGACAGTTAGCTAAATGTATCTGTATCTATAGCCACATCTATATCTGCCATATCTATCAGTTCTAACTTCTCTTTTAAAAGTCTAATACTGATGAATGCAAATATTAGCATCTACACCTGAAATCATATTGTGAGTAATGTATTATAGTACTATAAGTAATCGTACTTCCATTTTTTGGTGCTAGGCTGTTTAAAGCAGAGATGTAGTTGTTCCCCATTTTTTCTAGGGAGCTAATTTTATCCTTGAAATTCTGTGTGTTGACTCATAGATAGAGGCTCTTGTCTGGCATAGATGAATATTTACTGTATGCCACTTGGTAATTCTATTATACAGGAAATGACAGAGATATGATTTAGAATTGAAATTTCTTGTCTAAGAGAATAGTTTATACTATGTGACTTTGTCTGGATCCTCATTTGTATTTGTAAGACAAGATAGAAATAATATTTGTGGCACCCACAGGCTTATTAGACATTTTGGCAGAAGTGAAAGCTACTTAGACATAATATGTTGCAAACTACAAATGAACAAAAGAGCTGTTCATCTCTAATATCTTTATTTTATGTCAAAAGTTAATACCTGGGTAGAACAAATTTTATTTGTCTTGTCTCTATGTCATCACAAGAAAAAAGATAATAGTATTCATATCTCGATGAAAATCTAGAATTATGGCTCTTTGGGCCGGCTTAGATTTGTGACTTTTACTTGCACCTGCATGACAACTCATAATTAAAATATGTATAATTTTGTTGTTAATGTTCTGTTTTGAAATTAGTCCAAGATGCACAGTACTGTTTATTCCGAAAATACTGTAGTTCATTTGTTAAACACGGACTAGGAATCACTAGAAGATAGTATCTGATACATTTTAAAATTACTTCTGAAATAGAACTTTATATTTTCCTTGTCTTTATGATGGCATTGCTACAAAGTATGAATATTATCTAAGAATATCTTGTACAACCAAATGAAATAATTCTTACAGAAGTTCTTATATTGATGTGCAGACATAACTGCAGCAAAAGAACATTGCAATTCCTAATTTGCTTGAGTAGTTTTTCTGTGATTTGAATGATAGAAGTTTTACAGGTATAAGACATAAAATCATGAAGTTATGTTCCTTTTGTGACTGTGTCTGTAAAAAGCATCTATCCCATCTTGAACTTAGAGATGTGCAAATTGTATATTTAATCATTAATAGTCACATAAAATCATTAAATTGTTGTAAATCTGCTTACTTCACATTTACTGGGTGGGTAAAAAGAGAAATAAAGGCACTAAGCATTCTTAGAAAGATTTGATGTAAAATTTTCCTTATATGGTTATGATTTATATTCAGATTGCGATTTTTGATTGCAGGACTTTTCCTTGACAACTGTTGTTTCTAGACTGAAGGATTCTTTCAATTGATGCTAACATCCTAAATGAAAATAATTGCAATAATGCAAAATGTAAATGTTTCTTCAACAAAAGCACCTTAGTCGTGTCATCAAAGATGAACTCTGTTGAAAATGCCTTATGTTATGTCTGTTCGTATTAATTCATCTTCTGAAAATGATATTTGTAACAAATGTTCTGGAAAAGCCAGCAGTTATTTTGAATGCTAAATATTATTTGAAGGGAATCCTGCCTTCATTTAAAGTGCAGTTTGATCTTTTTGTTTTTCACTGAAGCTATTCTTAAAGAATTGTTTATATTTGGGATGCACTTCATATTGGGCCAAATAACTCTTCAGATTTTTATTCAGGTTTTATCCTTTTCTTTGTAAAGGTTACTTTGGTATTAGCAGATATTTTGCCAGTTTAGCCCGCCCTGTAATTTCTCCCCGATTTTTCTTATTTTTACTCTCTACTGTCTCTAATTTTGATACAGTATTCATCATGACAGTAACTTAAGTTAAAGTTTTTGAGAATTTCAAACTTCTTGCATTGAATGAATGTGAAAACATTTGTCGATTAAACTTGCATAGTGAGTCCGAGAGAGTTCTTTCTCTCTCCTGCTTCATCCTGCATGGGCTTCAGCTTCTTTTCTTTCTACAGGCTCCCAGGCCAGAATGTAGCTTTTGCCCTAATCCAAACACTGCAACCTACTTCAGTTAGGCACATGCACCTTCTCCCTCCAGAGAGGAGATGATAGCACTTTGATGAGATTTTGCTGGTAATGGGAGGAGAGTTTATCTCAAGGAGTTTACTACACTAAATCATACTCCGATTCATTTATCTAGTACTTTTCTTGGTGTTATGGCCTGGGAAGTTTGAAATATCTGCTTTCTGGGCTTTGAATTCTAGAATTATGTTACTTGCAATAGTAACATAGTGAAGAGAAAACAGAAAGTACATTTTAGAGATGCATTTGCATGGTGGTGCCCTCTGTGCTTATTCCGGGTATGATGCAACTTTCATGCTGTTCCTTGCTTAGACTAAGTAATATTCTGACCTATGGTTTGGCTGTGTTTAGCTGGCACAAGGCACAGTAACACCATTACAAAATTAAAGTTTACATTATAGTTTTCCCCTAAAAAGAATTCCTGAGTATCATGAGTTATCGTTTTGAAAGTTCACAAATAAACCGTGAAGGGGAATCAGAGTGATTGGGTGTAATGACTAGTCACAATCAGATCTTAAATGCACAAAGATCTATAAAAACAACAATTATTTGGATAGACCAGGAATATAGTTAGATAAACACTTTGTGCAAATCAAAGTAGAAAATTCTCTATATCTTCATTTTGATAATTATACATTGTGAACACTGAACAAGACAGGGACTTAGGGATATTTACAGAAATAACTTAAATATCAAGTACAGTCCTTAACATTAGTTTAAAAGTAATTATAAGTTCTATTCCATGCAAGTGAGAGTGTGTGTCTGTGTGTGTATGCTGTCTTAGAGATAATTATTACATCTTTGTGAAAAATTTTAGTAAAGAGCTGAACTAATGCATGTTCTGGTGAGATTTTAAAAATGTAATCTAAAAAAATTTGTTTATTTTGTCCTTAAAGTAATATGCTTTGAAATAGTTTGTTTTGCTCTGCACCAGATTTATCCAACTTTTAATTCATGTATTCACTTTAAAATTATGCAGTTAAAATATTTTAAATGTATTAATTTTAAGCACAAAATGCTTTTTTTGTCATTTTTAAAATCTTGTCTCAATATTGTAAGTATGATGGAAAATGGTGATAGCTAAAATACATTGAGGAAATTATAAAAAAGGTTTATATCAATATGGTTTATAAATATTTTGAATGTTCTTGGTTTTATTTATATCAAACAATAATTTTATGTAGATATTTCTATTAACTTTCCTGAAATAGAAGGACTATATTCCATTGTTTGTATTTTAACACAAAGACACAGAAGTTACTTACTCATCTCACTAAAAAAGCAGGGGTGTGCACGCTAGACTGAAATACACTTGAAACTGGTCGTCCATAGAGCCATTAAGCCCCAGCCTAAAAGCAATTGTTGATTCTGAAAATATTGTAATTTACTTTTATTTTATTTGCAGATTGCCTTCTCACAGCACAATACTATCATGGATCTCGTGCAGTTCTTTGTCACCTTCTTCAGGTAAATTGCTTTTTCTGCCTTCTGACAGAATCCATGCTAATTTTATCCCGTCAAACTGATATCTTCTCCAGCTCCCTAATCTTAAGAAATCCCTGAAAGGAAGTCTTTAAACTATGATGTTCACTAATTTGTACCAATGGAGGATCCAGTACTTTACTACAAGTGGTTCTTGGCTTTTGATATATTCAGTGGCACAATCTTCACTTCATTTAATGCACAAACCTTAGTCAGATGTGTGCTTTATATTACAGTGATTAAGAGGAAAGCTATACTGATTAAAACTCAAGTAATGTGCGACAATTTTTAGTGAACTATTTTACAGAATTATTATAAATGATGTTTCTGTTCAATGGCTTATTAACTTTATTTTTTTAATAAAGCACAAAAAATCATTACTAATGCTTTCATGAGTTAGAGATGAATTGCGAAAGATAAAAGTGATGCATGAGATTTGGTTGTGGCAGCAGTGCAGGAATTTTCTTGATCTGTAAATGGACAACTATTCTAGCATCTGAACAAAGTTCCACTGAAAAACTTCTTAAAAGTTCAGCTGTCTTATAAAATGTCACAAACTTTAATATACATGCATTAGCTACAGTGCTTTGAAATCTTGCTATAAAGATATTCGTCGATAACCATGACGTATGTGCAAAATGTGAACAGTGACAGACTTACTGTTCGTCAGACTTTCTGGATTTCTAGAATTGCCATGCATTTATTTCACAATAAATTCACAGTAGAACTTTTCTGTCTGTTTTAATCGCTATGCTCTGAGGAACTGTACTCGAAGGATCAAAGCTGTAAACAGATCCAGTTCTCTTAATTAATGGCACCTAAAAGGGGGCAGAAATGAATGGGCCTTGAAGTCTACCTCACCTTCCTCACATTGGCTAATGGAGAACAGTCTAGCAGCTTATGCAAAAAAGCCTATTACTTTTTTGCCACACGCAGAACAATAAAATACTGGTTGCCTAGAGGTCAGTTTGTTTGTTTTTCTGGGAAATCAGGAAGATCCAAAAAATGAGGATGTTCAAGTGAACCTTAAGAAGACAAACTTTTATCATGGAAGATGAAGAAGTTTGTCCAAGTACGTTAGAGCAGAGGGATGCTGCAACAAGTAGCAGAGGTAGATGAGTAAGTGATTCATTTCTGCCCTGCGCGCTAAGGCTGGCTTGGGAAAGCTGAACAATTGCATTCAATTATAGGGTCTGTGATGGTGAAGTCACCGCTGTAGTTGTATTGCATTAGCTTTCCTGGTGTGAGGCTGTGTCTGGTATGGTTTGTTCCAGGCAAATGCAAGCTCGCTGTGATCCTGATGAAAACAGAGATCGCTCTGCCTGTACTCTAAGCGAAGTGGAAGCCAAGGCCAATGTTACACCCCTTACTGAGAGAACGGGTATACTACCTGTCAGCTAGCGAACCGCTAGCTTGGACTCAGCCCTAATATAATTGTCCTACCAAGGCTTTCAACAGTCAGCTTACGAAGAGGGGCTTGCAGCTGTCTGCAGCATAAAATTTAAAAACAACCTTAGGAATCCAGTTGCAGAAATATGTAATGTATATAGGTATATAAGAGTTTTTAAAGAAAACAGGAAATGCTGTGACTAGTGCATTGCAGTAATCCCAGCGAGGTACAAAAGACTGTGAAATTTAGTGGCAGAGCATCCTCCAGAGACAGACGCAAATTCAGCTAAGGTTTGATTCTTCTGTTTGATAGTTACAGTGATAAATACAATGTTGATCAAAATATATTTCCAAATCTTTATGTAAGGTCGTATGGTAAACTACAAATGAATGAAAAAAGTTGAAATATCATTCAGAAACGTCTCTCTTTTAGAGTATAATGTGTGACAGTTATGGTCTTCCAAAGCTGCATATCACTTGGTAACCAGTTTAATCAGGAGTCTCTTTTGGGTATTCACAACACTGAAAGAGTAAGCAAGTAGTAAACTAGAATAACAGCAAAAAGGGTATTTTAAGAACTGAATTGTGCTTTCTAGAACTCTCAAATGTCTTTGAGCTATGTTCTGTATTAAGATGTAAACAAAATCTTTTATCTATGTGCCCATGCGTGTGGGTGAAAAAACAGACTGACCAGTCTGAGCAGGCAACAGCCTCCTGAGCGTTCATCTTGGAGAAAAGAGACCGATTTCTGTTCTCTTTTGCTTGATTTCTCTCCCTATGTAAGTGCTGTTGCTCCCGGGTTATCAAACAGTAGATAAAAAGGAAGAGTTTTCTTTGGCAACATTTCTGTGTGCTTAGGTGTGACCAGGCCTCCGTGGGATTGAACACTGCAAGGGGCAGTTCAGCACCTGCCCGTCTTGTGAGGGTGTTTTGGGTGGGAACTAGATGTCTGGCTGAGCATCTCAAGATTTGGGGGGCACAGGTATTATCCAGACGATGATATTCATAGTATTGAAAGAGTATTTACTTTCATTCTTTTTCTGTACTTTCAGTGACCTTTTCTCTAAGTAGAAACACAGATTGGTAAGGGTAGTAACAGATTTCTAACAGTCTTATAGAAACTGTGGCATCTGTGTTGCTTTAGTCAATGCTTTCTAGCTGATGCTTTGAATACTTCTTAGCCCTCACAAGTTAAGTGTGTGCCTTTTTTTTCCCACCTGCTTTGAAGCAGTAAAGATCTCACTAGAAAATTTCACAAGCAGCAAATGTGAATGATCTTTCTTTTTATACTGAAGAAATCCAGTCCCCATAGTAGAATAAAGTCTATTCCTACATTACTCTGACCTGTAAAACATTTAATAAGGTAAAGCCTGACTTTTTTTCTACACTATTAAGTTATGAAATAGTGTTCCATGTTTGCAAATCTTGCATGAATATATTATTGTATCTGAGTAGGTAGTCAAGACGTTTTAGGCATTTCATAGTGGTGTATGAAGTATCTTTAGTTTCTGAAAACATTATTGACTTTTTCTTTACATCATATTTTATCATGCATAAAATTTGACAAGATTCAATATTTGTTAGTTTCTATTATTCCTGTTTTGCTTGAGTAATTCCAGAATTGAGAGCCAAGAAACTCTTCAGTTCTAATCCTGCTTCTGACATTGACTCCGGGCAGATTGCAGCAAAGTTTTCAATCTGTGTATCCTTTACCTTTCATTCCATTTGCATCAAACACGCATGAATACAAGGCATGGATTAGAAGGCACACTATTTTAGTTGTACTGCTCAGTTTTACAGTATATTAGATAGAGGCAATATTTAGATACCACATTGAAGAACAATATTTTTACAGCACTTTGAGCATGCAAAGTGTTGTTAACAGTAAGTCCTAATTATCATTCTTATTATTTATAACTGGTTATAAGTAGATGTGCTAATTGTATTCTTTTTTCTGCAACAAACCAGCTAGGATGTTTGAGACTATTAACAAATAACTATTTTTAGCATGAATAAAATTATAGTTAGGAACTTATAACAGTACTCATGCATTTCTTGGAAACTTTTTTTGTATATTAAGAATCTGAAACAGGATTTCCGGTAAGAAATGTAGTTTTGTCTCCTATTCCTCCAGGCATGAAATTGATGCAGGTGACAAGGGTTCACTATTACCATTTTTGTGATAGGTAATGATATCCAGTGCTACTGTCATAACTACTCTTTTTTAAACCTATTTCAAATGCATACATACAACAAGCCACTAACTAATTGGGCAGTCGCTCTCAGCATACATCATTTTTTTCCTCTCAGAATGATTCCTTCCTTTGTCACTTGTTTAACTCTCCATGTGAAGCTGCCAAATGGTGGTATTTATGACTGGCTAGCATGGTACACTTTAGCCTTTTTTATAACACTTTTCCTTACTGTTATGAATTACAGAATTTTCAATTTATGATGAATGGAGTGACATTAAGAAGCAGAGATACTTTAAAAGTTTGAAAATACTTCTTTTTTACTTTTTAGAAATTCTAGGAAAAACATGATCCTTTAGGGTTGGGTGTACATTCTTTTGGACAAATCATTCTGTGTGCACTACAAGTGAGAGAAAAGAATATTCAAAATATGTCCGAAATCCATTGCAGGTGGAAGGGAAGGGCGTTTAGGTTAGTACAAGGATTAGTAGTATGAGTTACAATAGGAAACAGCAGCTACTGAAGAACTAAATTTGTCAGCCTCATCTGGATCACTGTGTGTGCCAAAAAGTCATAACAATTATGCTCCAATTATATTTCACACAATGGAGTTGATGGGTATATTTCAGAGGGTTGTATCAGAACTTGTGTTCCTGAATCTGCCATTCTTTGCACAAATGTGCAACAAGCAAATTCCTTCATACAAGTTCTCTTTACTAGTGTTCTTTGGGGTGGGGGGAGCAGGTTTTGTTTATGCTAAAAATAAGTACGATAAATTAATGCAAGATTTTAGCATGCTTAGCTTTATAAGATGGAATATTGATCACCATAAAAAAGACAAAGTGCAATCTTTCAAGATCAGACCATGTCCACCATGACTGGATTCTAAGAAAATACGGAGGTCTGATAAATCAAAATTAAAATATTTACTGGTAGCATGAAAATCAAGTTATCTTGGCAAAATGGATTTTACATTTGGGGGTAGAATAAAATTGATTTTTACTTAGTGAAGCATTAAACAGTTTTCACCTCACTTAAAAGCAAATAGTTGTTTGAATTCCACTGCTATGAGTATGTCTATAATGCAGTGAGCGATTTGAGTTTTCTTTTTTTCTTAAAATGTTTATGTTTTGAATTATGGAATATAGCTTTGTGTCTTCCTTTCCATGAATCATCAGGACATTTCTTCATCTCTGTAGAGTTATTTGATTTATTCATATTTCCTGAGAAGACAGCCACTTGTTATAAACCTGCAGGCAAAAGAGCTTCCCCAGTACCACTGGATTGGTTGCTCCTTCATAACATCATATGAGTCATTTAATCCCTTGGTAACTAGAACAATTTTCCATTATTTCTTTCTTGTTTTTCTTTCTGTATTCAACTTTTGAGTCATTTGAAAGTGCATCTGAGTGTACTAGTACTTGCAGTATTTTGGGTTCAGTATACTGTGTTCCTCAAAGTACAAATTACTTGCTCAGCTTGATATCTGCAGATGGCCTCTATACTTGCTTCATATACAGCAGGTTTGGGCTTTTTCTTCCTTTAAGTAGGTGCATTTAAAATTTTGCATTTCTGACATCATGTATGTATCAAATACAGACTGTGAGAGCTGTTCATTCTCCCTGGTGAAATATTTAATCCCAGTTTTTGCTAACTCCATAAATACCTGAAAATAAACTGAAATAAATTCTGTAGTTGGTTTAACTGCAGAGGGAATCAAGAATAGATTTGAAGTTCTACCTTTCGTGGGTTGTTTTTTGCTCCTGTGGCTGAATGAGGGAGCTTGAGTATGAGACTGACTGTTCAGAAATGCCCTCAGAATTAACAGATTTGTTAATTTGACATAGAGACTAACAAGAGTAAGTGCTGATGACAACTAAATTAAAGCTTAATGCATGCTGTTAAAGTAGCTTTGTGTACAATGAGAACAGAGATACATGCATGTACTAAGTTATTAGAAAGAACAGTTTGTAAATAAAGCTCTGTATCCCATAAGGTGTGTTCATTAGTTTTTCCGTAGTAGCATGATGCTTGAATTTAGTTGCAGTGCCATATCAGTGCGCAAATAAAATTTGGGTGACCAATACAGGATTTGAAAAAATTCTTTTTTTCTAAAAAAGAAAAAGAAAATAAATTGCTATTCTTAAATTCCACTGTTCAGTCTGCAAGGTCCTGTAACCTAGCATTCCAAAAGCGTGCTGTGATCTCTTCTGATTTTATGAAATTTCATTGGAGTCAAAGCTGCCACTTATTTAGTAGTGTTCAACCTAGAGGCCTCTGAAGGTGGCACCCAAAATATATTTCTCAAGAATGCTGAAGAAAGTGTGTCTTTTCTGAAGTCTTTTTAAAGAGCTTTGTATGCTCCCTTGCTCTGAGATGGTTCTGTAATGTTCTCCTTTCAGGGATGTGTCTTTTTACAGATGCTTTGTATTTTGTTTCGTAAGAAGCATCATAGATAATTCATAGTGTGTTTGTGTTTTGATTCCCTACATTTTATATTGTATTTTGTTAAATCTGATTAGCAAATTGTATTTTCAAACTAAAAGCAATGTTGGAGCTCCGAGCTGTTTGTCTCTTAGAATGCTTAATCCTGGTCACTTTTTTAATGAAACTTCAGTCCACCATACTTTAAACAAAAGACCTACAGCAGGTTTTTCTTCTATGATAAATGGACCTGAAGTTTTGCTTTTGTCATTTAAATTCGAAAGAGAAGCAATTCTGCCTTCTTATGATAGGTGCATGTGCCAGTTGCAAAGTTAACTGCAGATGTTTGTATCCAGGTGTAAGGTGGGGCGAAAGCTGATGAAGAAAAAATAATATGAAGATAAAGGAAGTAAGAAATAGGAGGGTTGTAGCTGTTATAGCAAATGACAAGCTGCTTTCTCAAGCAGTCTGCCTGTCTGTCTTTGCAGACACAGTCAGTATGGCATGCTGTGAAATGAGTGACATTAAAGAAATGAGCAACCTGTTTATGGCAGTAGAGAAATATTGAGGGACCTTGTATTTGATTGTAATAAGCCATGGAAAGACAGGAAAGAGAATGCTAGAGTGCATGAACTACTGTGGATTTCATATATATTAAAATATTAAAGCTAATTATTTACTATTGAAAGGAGAAATCTGAATTCAAAGGAATCCATTTAATGACCTTTTTAAATGATAAAAATATTCCAGTAAAATTTCCCTGTACCAAACGAAGAATTTTTCATGGAAGATTTTGTGGTTTTTGTGTATTATTTGGTTGTTGGGTTTTGTGAGGGGTGGAGAGGTCACTTTATCAACAGCAAGCAAAATTATGGAAACTCTGTTGTGCACTAAAACTCATACATTAAGAAATTGTTAAATCATTTGTTTATATTTTAATGTTTGAATTTAGTCTATATATGCAGCCCAAATATGCTCTATAGGATAATTGTTTTCTGTGTGTTTTCAATATTTTTGTCATAATTTAGGAAAATACTGTTTCAAAATCATACTGCTTTCCTCACATGTCTTGTGCCAAAGTTCTAAATATCAGGTTCTGGAGTTTAGTATTCTGTATATAGTCAGATTACAGAAAAATAATGATCCTTTTTTAGCCTGGAAATCTAAGAGTCTTTGCTCTACCTTAAGCAGACTTTCTTGATAATAGGGGTTTTAATAGTGTGAGCTATGACTTCTTTACACTTACAGCTTCAAATATATTTGCCTCTTTGGAAAAGCTCTCGGAAGTATTACATAAAAGTCCTTCAACAATTTATAGAACTTCATGATTATATACAAGTCCAACACCCTAAACAATGCTGTCATTAAATAAACATGTATTTGTGGCTGTTTGAATGTATTTTACATCCCTGTGATTTGTTAGCAAATGGTAGCATCCGCACAAGAGAAGCAGTGCAGTGAAAGAAAAGAATGATGGAAAAGCAGAAAAAAAAATGTTGAAATAATGTGAATTTTTAGTTTGGAAGGCTGCTGAAATGTGGCTTTGGTTGGCAGTCCTCTTTCCCCAAATACACTAATTGGCTGTAATTAGAATAAATTAGAGTTTTTCCCCCATAATTTAAAGTCTCAAATAATTAGTATAAATCAGCAGAATCAATTCAAAATCTGAAGTGAAAGCACATCTATTTTTAAATATAAACAATTTATTCCATTCCTAGTTTTTCTTGAAAGTTATTGCAAAAAATATGAAATTCTCTATTTCGTAATTTGTCTTCAAATATAATGGACATGGATTTCTTTTTTTTTTTTTAGGTGTGATATTTTCATATAAAACAGCACTTATTGGAAGAAATATAGGGTATTTCACCCAGGAAGGGCAAAACCATAAAATTATATGAAATATAAAAGTATTTTCTATGAGTGAAAGAAACATAATCACACTCTATGGATGTGATGTTCTATTTATTCTATGGAGATTAATTTCAGTTTATATTAAATTAAGCCTCTTTGATTGTAAATCTTTACTTGCTATTTCAAAGGGGTGAAAGGAAGAACAGCTGAGAGTTAAGGGTCACATCTAGAGCTTTATTGCCTAATATATTACAGGGTCCTTTAAATGGTTCACTTTGATATTCTAATGGCAGATAGAATGTTGTATGTTAGTCTTCAGAATAGCTTTCTGACTTGCACTATATTCGTTTTCCCTTCTTAGCTGCATATGGAGGCTGTTTATATAATTGACCATTCATTTGTACTTTACTTTATTAGCTTCTGGTATGGCTGCTGGCATAGTTAATATTTATGAATGTATACATGAGTCATTTATATATGTAAGAAAATATTCATATATATGCTATATATGTTTGTTATACAGTTTATATATGCTGTTAATTGTTTAATATAATAATTATTTTATTTAATAGAGACATGCAATCCTAAATTATCTATAACATTTAGGCCTAGGTAAGTGCTTGAAAAAAATACCAATATCTTATTTTTTGTAGTCATCTTCCTACAAATAACAAATTCCCTGCTCAGACACATTTATTTCTTCCTTATGTTCAAGAAGAGTTTGGGTGTTTCATTGCACAGCAAAACCCAATAAACCTTGGTTTTGTTGGGGCAATTGTCAGAGATAATTTTAAGCTATTTTAAAATTTTATGTCTGGGGAAATAAAGGATTAAGTTGCTTTTCTACATTCTATATATATTAATATGCAATTTCCATAAGGAAAAGCAGTTCTTACTAATTAACTATTATGTACTATATTGGTGATATTTCATTGGTGTTGCTGACTTTAAGTAAAATTTATTTTATATAAAATACATTTGTTGCCATTAATCTTTTATGTACCGTGTTGTCAGTTACACATTCAGTACTTAAATTGCAAAGCTTTATTAAAAGCATTTTTGATGTCTTAATATATTATTTTACTTAATTTTGTGCTTTTTCCTCAGCCAAACGATTTCAGTTACATTTTTAATAGTCATGTTAAATGCACTCCTCTAGAGCTTTCTTATAGTGTATGCTTTTAGCAGTATTCCATTTTTAAGGCTCATTTCCCTTTCTTCCATATATTTCTCTTAGCTTTTATAGACCAGGCCAAATGTTCTATGCCACAATAGCATCCAGTGGTCCTAAGGAAACCGCTCAGAAAACTCCACGGCACAGGGTTTTAATTTGTCCATGATCTGTATTTTGGCTCCTCTGCAGTGCTGCATCTTTGCACTGCCAACACCAAACAGTCTCAAAACAGTGAGGCTGCTCCCATCAGAAACGTTTCCTATGGCCAAGGGGCCCCCTACAGGCAACAGGCATCTTCTATTACAAGTGCTTCCAGAAGACGTTCCATTCTGCACGCAAAACAGCTGGCCCAAACTGGAGAGTCTCAGCCTGTGCATCCAATCCTTTGTTTATAATTTGTGTTTTACATAGACATTCAGTGTGCTAACAAGTGTGGGTATTTGGATGAATCAGTCCCTGAATACCTATACAATGCTGCCCCACTCGGTGCAAAAGGCTATGTTTGACTCCATAACGGAGAACTTAAGTTCTCCATTATTTCTTTAGCTCCAGTTCTCTTAATATCGAGTCCTGTGTCCCAAGTTTCATATCATAAGCTTCCTGGACAAATTATAGCTAAAAAATTAGAGAAAACAGTTTGCACTGTCGTCAGGTCTTCTAGGTAGAAGTATTTGATTAGATGCAGTTTACATTTTTTCTTGGAATTTTTTTGTTAATGTTCATATTGCTATTTATTTAAGTGGCAAAACAAATTATCATATTCTATAACTCCATTCTCCTCCTGGAGGTACACTTGGAAATACAGATATATGTATGATATTTTCACATATATTTCACACAGATATATGCAAATTTTTTTGAGTGGAGTCACAGTAGTCATACATATGTAGTCCAAGCGGCTGCAGTGCAACTTCTGGGATCTTTTAGAAAATAGTGTCCATTGGGATCATTCACGCTTATCTGGTAGAAGAAGTAGAGAGCTTGGAATACACATTTCCTCACAGATTTCTTGGTTGTTGTTTGACTGGGCAGCTGTTGTTGCTTAGAGATAACTTGCCAGTTAGTTAATAAGAATTCCTGAGAAAAGAAAAAAAAACACAAATTTTGTACAGAATCCAGATGTAGAGGACCAGCAATATCATCTCATGATCACTGTCAGCTGAGAGTAGTTCAGGAAGTGCCTAAAAGCTAGTGCTTCTTCAGTGGAGTTGGAATAAATCGTTTAACTTTGCATTTCAGAGGATTGAGCATATACCCATACAGTTAGTGCCTGCTCCCAACAGACGGATGGGAAATCCCAACTGAAGGGTAGAAACTTCCCATTGAATGATATGGTTTCTTTAAGGGGCTTTACCTTGATTACTTTAAAAAAATATTTCTGTTACAAAGGTCATAGGCTAAAAGAAGTGATGCTTGGATCAGATACTGCTAAGGGATTTGAGATTCCACAACCACCAGAGTACTGTTGATTCCAATATGTCATGGATTTACAGAAAAGACACAGAGTTCTAAAAATTTCATAGTTGTGTGCAGGGTGGCATGAAATCTACTTTCGTATCTTCTATACCTGCTATTGAAAAGAGCTTGCAGACCTAAATTTCTGACTCCTCATAATAGAAATTTTTTTAGAACATTAATGGGCTGTGCGAGAGCGATATGCTCCCTATTGTAAGTCAGGAGTAAGTGTTTTCCAGAACCAAATCTAGAGTTGCTTCATGATCATATCTACGATATCTAGATTAGGTAGTATTATTTAAAGCCTTCCCCACTATTGATCTTAGTTTTTCCAGGTGTTTGTGGAGTCCGGTAGAGTCCAATCCCATGGAGGATAGTTGGCACAGAAAACCTACATTCCATCAGTCCCACCTCATGGATGAGATAACTATCACCTATAACCAGTCATGAATTAAGCTTGTATCCTGGCCAGCTGCCAAAGAGGTGTATCACCTGCCCAGAGCTGTCTGTGCTAATTCCAGAAGAACAAAATAATCTCTGTGTTTTAGAGAAGGGACTCTTTTTAAGCTTCAGTTTTTCCACGTGTATTCTTCCTCTGTCATTGTCTTATCAAAGTTATGAAATGTAAGCACTCTCTTCTCCATTTTCGAAAAAATCACTTAAGAATTTTTGTGCATGTCTGAGCATACCTCCTGTAGTGGACAGTCTAATGATGCAGTTATATGATATCTTTAATGCTAGGCTCTGTCTGAAATTTTTGTAGGGCTGTTTTCTTTAAAATAAGTTGCAGTAGCCCTTTGTTTTCCAGGTACTTTTCTTCATAAAACGAGGGAATAACATCTCTGCTGAGGAGTTCCTTTATAATCTTAGTGCCATTGTCAATAAGTAGTACAAGATGAAAATAAATTTTCACCTTCATATATATCTACTCTGTGGAAGATGAAATTCTGTGTTGTATAAACTGTCAGCCTTTCCTCACCTTAGAATAACTTTATGTATTCTAGTGTTTTCTATACCAGCAGAGCTGCTCATTGCAGTTACTTTGATGTGTGAACTTCAGAAAGGGAATGCACATTTTCTATTGCCATAGTTAAAAAGTATTGCATGTATTGAAGAAGAGTGCTTTCTGCTGATTCCCCATATGTGTGTATATTTTTTTCAGCCAGGAACTAAGGTGTAATGTTTGTAAACCTTTCTTTTATAGCATTGGTCAGTAGTTTTATGAATTATATCTCTTTGCAGATGCTGTTCCACAAATCTAACAATGAGCTGCTTTACCTTGCATTCTTACCAAACATGGTTCTGCCTGAGAGAACCAGAGTAGCAGAAGGTCATATGTATTTCTTTTCCACTGTTCTGTTTTTATGGAGTTGGTAGTTACAGACATATGAGAAGTGAGTTTTAGGAACAACTTATATGACTTTCATGGGTTTATATGACTTTCATGTTTTTTCATGAGTTATATGATTTTCATGGAGATAGGTTTAACATTCATATAAGCTTTATTTATGGAAAATATCTGTTTTCAGGCTTGCTTCCAAAAATAACATTATAAGCACTGTACATCTGGGTAAGAATTGTTCATGTAATGATCTTCAAATGAACTTGAAGATTGTTGCTTAACTTTTGTGAATTCCACTTGAGAGACAAATAAATAAATAAATAAATAAATGCAAATTTGCATTTGAATGAATTTTGATGTTACTTGCAGTTTTAAATACCATTTTAGATCATTTGCAGTTGAAAGGGCATGAGCCCTTTGTAGGACTTTAGGAATAAGAAGTTCACAGGTGAATTAAGTCTTTCCTTCAGGCTCCTTTTTTTCATAGGGAAACTGGTGGAAGTGGGAGCTCAGGAGCTACTGATTTACTAAAACAATAGGGGCAGGAAGAATCTGGATTTGAGCAGGAGATGGATATAGGCTGATGTAAGAGAAGAAGTTAGTCCTGCCTGATTTAAATATAGACAACAGTAAAATCTGTGTTGCTGAAGAGGGAAAGATTGACCAACTATTAGCTGTTGGTTCCAGAAAATGGCATGTGGGGTACAGTAGGTGCATGGAACCACTGGTACTACTAGTGTTTCTCGTGAGTAACTCTCACTACTAGCAAAAATAAGAGAAGGAAGTTCTTTAATCACCTAAATGGTTATGGTGTCTTAATAGGTGGTATGTTTCACCGGCTGTGACAGCAAGAGCTATCTTAAACCAGGAAACAAATACAGTTGTCTGAAATGTCTTAGCTTCCCCGGATCAGCTAAGATTTATTTCCCTGACCCCACACACTGCACTACTGTTGACTGGAAGTTGTATGTCCTACTCCGTTGCTAGCCAGGACTGCTTTCCCTCTCTGCCTCACACACCTCTAATTTGGAACCATAACACTTCATTTTCAGAATAATTTAGGATCGCTAATCATTGAAATATTCCTATTTATAAGAATATTTGCAAAACCTGTGTGCAGAGCAATTGAATTAATCATTAAAAACATCCAGAATTTTATACTGCTTTCATACATATCAGACTCCTAATATACTGTTTACAGTGCTTTGTGCTTCAGATAATCCTGCTGAAAACTTTGGAGCTGCCTGTCATGTATATATTAGTTAACACATGTAAGGATGGCTGAATCAATCACATCATAATCATGAACACAATATTCTTGTCAAATACAATGGGACAAATCAATTGCTGTGACAATAATTGCTTTTCAGAGTCATGGTTTCAGAAAAAATAATTGTTCAATTATTTTTATTTCAGTATTGTGCTTGCTTTATAAAATATCAATT
Source organism: Apteryx mantelli (assembly GCF_036417845.1). NCBI lineage: Eukaryota > Metazoa > Chordata > Aves > Apterygiformes > Apterygidae > Apteryx > Apteryx mantelli. The sequence goes on from NC_089984.1 coordinate 36,337,794, forward strand.
AAAATATGCTCTATTTGCCAATAAAGGATAACAAATAATATGTCATTAGAAAAAAACAGTTCTTAGGAAAACAGTATATGTGATCTGTTAGGAGACTTGTACAATGTTAATTTAAAAACATGAACTTACATGAGAGACTCATTTTCTTCATTTGCATGTATCCTCATTAAAAAGTTTTTTTCAACAATTTTTGTAGATTTTTTTTTTACTGATTACTATTATTTTTGGTTCATATTTCAGAAATACCATAGTTAGCATGAAAGGGAGTTAATTAATTACATTAATACACTGTAAGGATCATTGTTTCGGTTACTGTCTAGTGAAGAGTACCTTTTCATACTGGTGGCAAAAATACTGAAATCAAGGGGCATTGTTTGTTTGTGGGTCTACAGAGATATTTAACCATTGTCTCACACAGCATAGCGAGGTCTAAGTAACCGAGCAATAGTTTCCTTGACGGCCCAGCTTCCATTTTCAAAAAAGACTTAGGAGGAGCTTTTAGAATATGTGCATGTATACCAATATGCACTCAGTGAGATTCCTATATACCCAAATACCTTTATAAAAGTAATCTTTGGATGATTATACTATGTCTCCATTAGTAAGCAGTGTGGACAAATGGGAGAAGATCTGCAGAGCTGGTGCTGAGTACCTGACATCCACACTACACATATTTCATTGTTTTTTCAGTATGGACAAGCTCTATTCCCTGTGCACTCATTCCTATGAGGTTATGTCTTCATAGTGTCTTCCTTCAACTCCCTATAGTTTCAAAACTAAAAAGAGTGTATTTCTACAATCATTCCATTCCCCTAATCATCTCAATTGTACTCCTTTATACCTATTTAATTCAATTTATCTTTTTTGAGATGAGATGATGGGCCCTTCTGGTAGTCTTCAAGATACAGACATGCCATGGATTTATTCACTGGCATCCTGTTGTTTTTTGTTTTGTTCTTTATTCCTTTTCTAATCTCTCCTAACATTCTATTTGCTGTTTTGACTGCCACTAAACATTGAGCTGTTTTGTTCAAAGAACTATCTGCAATGACTTCAAGACTCTTTTCTTGAGTGGTAATTGCTAATTTAGAACTGATCATTGTGTATTTATAGTTAGCGATTTTTTTTTTTCCTGTGCATATTGTTTTTAGTTCACTGGCACTGAATTTCATTCTCTTATTTTATTGCGCAGTCTCTCAATATTGTGAGATCCTTTGCAGTCAGCTTTAATTTTTATTGCCTTGAATAAACCAAGGCTGTTATCTCACAATAGTCTGAAACCAGGTTAGTCTGACAAAACTTATTTTCCATGTCTTTCTTTACTTCATTAGCATGTTTTGAGAGATTTTTCCTTGTAGCTTTTCATGAAAAAACCTGATTGCTTGTATAGAAAACAGAGGAAGACGGTCAAGCATTTCATGTATTTTTTTTCTGGCCAGCAAAAGATATATAAAAGTGTTAACTAAACAGTGGGCATTATCACCACTTTAATTTCCAAATGATTTATATTATTTTATGGGTCTGTCTGTGGAATGCTTGTTTCGGGTCTTGACTTTGCACATGAAGTAACAACATGTTTTGACTAGTGACAGGAAAAGCAGATGTCTGACCCACCTCCATTAATGTACAGAGCAAAGTAGGAATTTTGGCTCAAGTTTTGCAACCAGAACCTCAACTCTGTGTTCAAGAAGCTCAAGAAAATCATTAAAGAAGTTAATAAAGACAGAGAGGGTTTTTTTCTGTAAAGGGATTCAATTCCTGGCCATGAGGCTGTTGCACAGTGCAAGCCTCTCTCAGTTTCCTTTGTCCAGCTCTCTCAAATGTGTTCAGCCTTTACAAATTCCAGAAGCTTTAAGTTTGTCATTCTGTTAGAGTTGCTAACGTTTCCCTAATTTATTATTTGGAAGGACTATAGTGGAGATAAGTGAGATAGCCTACCCTAACTTCATGCACAGCGTGCTAATGTATAGCAACATTTCAGTACTCTGTTACCTTGCTCCTAAGCATCTGTGGCAGTTACTGGCTAGATAGTACAGTATGTGGGAAATATTATAGTTCCTGGGAAATATTATTTGTCAGCAGCTTTTGGTCTTAAAAACCGAAAATGTGTTGCTGCAAAAGGGGATTTATTCTGTTGGTCAGCAGGGGTTCTTTGTTCTGCTTTTCCCTAGACACCAAATATAAACTCACAGTCAACTTGTGATTGATTTCAAAGAAGACTAGAGAAAGGGAGACAGCCAAAGACAAATTTTAAGAAGTGATATCAGTGAATCAAGTGATGGATTGAACAAGTGGTGAAGGTTCTTTGGTGGTCAGTTTCTGTCATAACACACCATATGCTACTTAGATATTTTGTCATAAGAAACTCTTTTAGAAAGAAATACTATGTTAATAAAATGGTGTATCAGTTAAAATGTCCTTACTGCATTAGTTCCTTTCAGTGAAGACCTATGTAAAAAGGTGATTTACACTGAGATTCGTTAACGTGTAAAAGGTTGATATTTCTCTTGCTCTCTCACTTCCTTTTATTACAGCTCGTTAGCTCTCTCCTTCCACAGTTTTCTTTTGGCAGGATGATTCTCAGATATGCTGAACTGTTCTGATCTATTGATCAGAACCAGTCAAAATTCCGGCTACCTTTTTTTTTTTGAAGGTTCTGTGCCAAGAACCAGTAAAACCACATTTTTTTTAAATGCTCCTACAAGGAGAGAGAGGGGGGACATATCTTCCTTTCCATAAAAATCCCTAAGTGCCAAAGAGCATTAAAAAACTCTGAAAAGAAATGCTGGTAGTTGATATTGACCATTAAGAAAAAGTCATATTTTGCATTTAGAAACAGAACCTTTAACCATTTTTTCACTTCAGACTCAGGAAAATCAACCTTCCTGTTGCTAAACAGCTACAGTTAATTCTGTTAAGTAAAAAACAAGCTGTTAATTTTAATTATGTAATTGAGCTTTTTATGTCCAAAGCACTTTAGATACATGGAACTTCTGTCTTTCAAACTTGGTGTCACTCTGGCAGTCTTTTTCAAGGGTGCCCAAAGAAGTGGTAGATAACAGGAATTTAGAAAGCTCCTAGTGAGAAGAGTTTTAAAGATGCTGATGAAAATTTATTTCACTTTAACCATCAAGCAGAACTTTTGTTTTGGAGACTGAGTTTTGTACATACTCCGAGAAATGGTAACTTTGTAACTGAGCAATGGCACAGATGATTCTCTGGTGCTTGCAGACCACAGAATTATTGGGTGCTTTCATTCCAATTTCTGTCAACCACATTACCTTAATAGTGACATTATGCTACAGTTGCCATAAACTGGTTTCTAATAGACTCCATATTATGGATAAATATTGAATGACATGAGCAGCTGGAGATGTATCTCCTAGGTCATAATTTCAGTTCTGTTTACAGCTCAATAAGGAGAAACAATGGTGTTATAGTATGGATAGTGGTCATACTTTGCATTATGTACAACACTCCACTCAGTTATATTACTGAAGGGAATTCTTGGTATTTCCTATAATAGATAAAGAATACATTTTGAAGCTTTTTGGTAAAAACGTTAAGGATGATTAGTATAATTTAATAGATACAAGGTTTTATTAATTGCAAATGCTGTGCATAGCAGATGTGCTAAGTTGATGCAAAGTTCATCATGCAGCTAGAAAATCCTTATATTTTTATAAAAACTATCCAAATCAGTTAAAAAATGTGCTGACCACTTACATTAGGTAGAAAGTCCAATGATCTTTCTGCCAAAATCCTGGTGGACTAAATGTTACAAATCTGAAATTATTGGGGCAAGGGAGAAGGCATAGGCGCCCACTGTGAACTGCAGAAGTCTAATCATTTTGGTATTTTTTTCTGCTGTCTGTTTGGATCTGTAACATGGTAATGTTCTTTGGGATGTTCTTCCTGAGCAATTCACTACAGAAATAATTAATTTGATGAAACAGATCTATTGTCACGTGGCAACCTGGTTCCTCAGACTGATTATACTCCCGGCCTAGTTATCATTCCTGCTCCCCATAGTTATTCAGAATTTATGAACAGGAGAGAAATATAAATTGGTATAATTTCTTGCTATAGTTCACCCTTTTTTTTCCATCTGCTGAATTTGGAACATGCGGTGCATATTTTTTGAGACTGTTGTGGATTTAATGGAGACAGTAATAGCATTATATGGAGATAATCACAGCCTCAGAGGTGTGCATCCACTTTTGACTTTGATCTGGAGGGTTGACAGCTCTCTGTCATCCTGGCAGAGTTCAGTTATTCTCTATTTATGTGTTTTTTACTATACTTAAATGTATTTTATTTACTTATGATACTCTAAAAACATGAGTTTTTTCAGAGCATTATGTTATAATTACTTTTTTTTTTTTTTTGTAATTGCAGTTGTTTCTTATCCTTACTGCTGGTAGCGGCTGTCGTTTGGAAAATCAAACAAACCTGCTGGGCTTCTCGACGGAGAGAGGTATCAGTGACTTTAAGATTATTGTGGTGACTTTAACTTTTCAATAAATTGAAAGCTTTGATGAACAATCACACCTACCCTTTGTCCTGTATACACAGTTTAGATGTCCCTCTAAACACACCATTTATTGTCTGGACTGTTGTGGCAGAAAGGAAGAAGAAAATCTAGTTCCTTTCCCTATTAAAAATTACAGAAATTGCAGAACTAGATTACAGAAAGCTAAATTGTCTTTCTAGTGGAATATCATGCTCTCAAATACTCTCAAAATAGTATCGCAAAAACATTGGTAAGTAAAATGAACACAGAGAATCACAGTGTACCATCTCAAACTTGGAAGCTATTCAATGCTCTTATTATTTGCAACTGTTCCTACAGCCTTCTTGTTATAAGTACTCATTGAAATGTACAGTAGGAGACAGCCCTCTCTGCAAAGTATTTTGGGTTTCTTTTGTTGTTTTTTTTTGCCTTTTTGCCAATTTTTTTAATTCTAAGCAAAGTTCTAGCTCTATTGATATGAGTAGTTTTGTCATTAAAACCATGGCACAATTGAAGCTCTTTAGTAAATACTCATATACAACGTCACCGTGTTCTTCTGTAGTGTAAATTGGTATAGCTTCTTTGGAAAATTTGGCCCAAATATTTGCTCTTCTCTGTTTAACAACTGATTAAACTTAGATGAGATTAAGTTTAGATTTGTGTTTACTGCTGTATGTAAACAGCATGATTCAGAGAACATATACTGATATTCATCCTATTTCATTTTATTCTTATAAATAAGATGAATAGTTCTCACACACTGTTTTTTTCCCTTGAAGCATCTGATCTTGATAATTGTAGGAAATGGATAGTAACATAATCTAAATTTAAAAAAAATTAAGCAAGCCAAGTCTTTCTCTAATGAATTAATTTTTCTTAGTATACTGGCACTCTGACTGTTTAAAAAACTTTTTTTTAATTGGAGATCTACAATGAATTTATGAATGCTTTAAAATTGTCAGGTAACTCATTTACCAGTTCCCTTCCCTGGCATTATAGCATACTCATGCCCAGGCTTAGCTTTGAACTGGTCCTACAGAGAAAGATGTATATTACTGTAGTTATTTAATTTATTTATCTTTTTCTTCACATGAATATTATTAAGCATATTCTCTCTCAAAGGGCAAGTGCTCATATATCTAGTATTACTTGCAAAATACAGATGCAAGTTACTTTAAAACACAATATTCTATTCAACTGATTAATATTTCACTTGAATTTGTCTCCATATTTAATTCTCTAAGAATAGTGTTGTGCAACATTGTACTGTGATGAAATGCAGCAATTCTTTGATTTCACTTCTCGTGTTGATCAGATGATTTTATTGGCATTTTTAAGAACAAATCTGAACTGCATGAGTTTACAGATTTAGGGGGACTAGTCTGTTTTTTTATCATTACTCTCATGGATGTTTGAAAAATACTATTTTCTTAATGTAGTCTCTAGGCATTTTGAAACGTCCTCATAGGAAGAGTTTTTAGAAACTTTCCAAGTTTTATTTTCCTAATGTCATAGGAAGTATCTCTAAGGTTGTATGCAAGCTCATGCAAGCGGACTCATAAATACAACATAAATTACTTTCTTTGGAAGAGGAAAATAGAAACACTTGGAGGCTGATAAAATTTTCAGAGATCTATGCTTCAGTGCTGATCCCTGATTTTTCTTGAATATAGCTAGAGAAATTTAGTTGTCTCTCATTTGGAAATGTTTCTTGTTTAGTTTCAAAATGATAAAAGTATGTGTTCCCACATATTTTAAATGAGGTATAAAACAGTACCTAGAGTATGGTAGTGTTATGAATTGTAAATGTTTAAGCAAATGGCGTTTACTTCCATTCCCTTGCTGCACATCAATGCCAGTCATATCAAATATAAGTTTTTGATAACACTCCATATAATGTTCTCCTTTAATCTAGGTCAGCAGAAGTTGGCTTTGTAGGTAGCACATATTTTAAAGTTTTGGAATGAAGTATTGCAAGTAAATTGTATAAATAACACACTAATAGAAGACCGTCTATCATTGACAAGAATTCTGAAGTACCTACTGCTGAAGCCCACCCATTTAAACTGATGGACTTTCCATTTCTTTCATCATACTTGAAACACAGGAATGTTTCACTCTTTGGGTGCTACCTTCATTATGGATCTGACCTACAGTGAGACAAGAAATATAACAAAAAAATAAATAAAAATGGAAAATGGTGTTAAAAGCTGTTCATCATTGTTGTTCATCTCAGTCTGTTTTCCCCAAGACAAGGAGAACCTTATTATCCAGTTCTTGTGATCTTTTAGTAATGAATTTTATCAGGTCATTGAGGTAATCATATAAGTTTTTGAAGTATTCTTAGACTTCTGTGTGTTGTTAAAAATTCAGAACCTTGTCCTGTTTTGCCTTCTGACCTTAATGCTTGGCTAAATTGGGTCATTGCTGATTCCGGATTGAATGTAGTGTGGCATCAATCCAGCTACTTGCAAAGCAAGAGAAAGCTGTTTGCATTATGTAGCAGTAATGTCTCCATTTTCCCACAAATTTAGAAAATTTCCCTTCAATTCCTTTCCTAATTTTTTGCCCATTGAACAAAGATTTGCCTTCAGGTGTACAGAGCAGTCCCCAAATCTTGCTGAGTAGTTCACTTGAATTTAGAATCTATTATGTAAATGCGTAAGAAATTATTTTAAATATATATCTAAGAAATTCAAAATTATTTCTTTCAACAGACATTAGCTGGTGTTTGTCAATATTGAATTAAATTTCTCTTTTCTCCTAGTCACTGTCTTCCTATTTAATTAGTTGAAATAAATTTTCCCCGAGCTATGTACTTGGGTTTTGGTCAGTTATTTTTTTCATAACAACATTTTGGTTCTCATCTTTTTCCTACTTAGGTTGCTATCTGTTGAGATGTACTTTAGCTAAGGCTTTTTGAACATCTATATTTATACTTTAACTCCTGACTGAACTTCTCTTCTTCCTTCCTGCCTTCTGAAAAAGCAAGAAACAGCAGATAGACTCTCTCTCACCTTATACCATCAAAGTTATTCACCTTGTGCATTGAAAGAAAATGGGAAGTATCATTTCTTTTATTTCATGATTCCAAAAAGATCAATGAAACATTGAACAGGAGAACATGAAGAACCTCCTGCCTGGCATCCCTTGACCCCCCAGTGGTTCAGCAGCATTAAAAAATGTTTATGAGGAAGGGTGAAGTAGGATGTGAAATATTGCTCATCTGAGAGAGCTTGACTCTTGAAAGGAATAATACAGCATATTACCAGGTGATTTCCCAAGCATTATTCTTATGGCACTATCCTGCTTGTGAAACAAACCTGAAGGAATTGGGAACATTCTTATGGGTACCGAACCCCAAAGCTCTATTTGAAGAGCCGGATAAAACTTACAGGCATGTGGGAATAAACAGAGGGAGAGATGTATTCATTTGTCAAATAGATTAAAAGAGTTCCTAAGTATTGGAGGTTTAGGAGCAGCAAAGCATTTTTTAGAACAGTCTTGTACTGCATAAAATGTTAGATATGTACTCTAGGTTTTAATATTTCATCCTTCTATTTCCTCCAAAGACTCACAAATCTTTCTACCAGTACCCTTCTCAGTGAAATTTCAGTTGTTAGTTCACAGGATGAAAAACTGAGAGCTGTCATTTTCTCCCCCAAAATTTGTTAGACCCCTCATATTTTATACCCAGAATTCACCAAGAGCTTATCCATGACATTTCAATCTGACCCTCTGTTTTCCTTATTTATACAAAAAAAAAGATATATCACCTAGATTCACTAAATAAGAAAATTGAAGAGAACATTTATTGTCCCTGCATCTTTCATATCTAAAGTATTCATTCAATCTTTTGTTGAGAATGTATACAAGAGGATTTGTTCATAGATCACATTACAGAAGCGCTTGACAGAAGGTTGCCTGCCAGTTTTGCAGTGGCTCAAAGGTTTTGTCCCATGAACTACTTCCAGTTGAAAGGCACCACACTGTGGGTAGAATTTGCATCCAAAAGCTTTCCTATTAATGGTATATTGAACATTTCTTTTTCCTCACAAGATTACAGTGAGGTCACTCACAAAGCTCATACAGATGGGATTAGAAACCATGCAGCTTCTAGCTGAGGTATCTCAGCAGATACTTGTCCTTCATAAGGTGAAGCAGTTGCTGGTGATATACCCTCTGTACTAGTTGTTCAGCTAATTGTTTTAAAGAATTGTTACTTTTAATCCAGAAGCATGCAATCACTGATGTTGACATGTCATATGATGTATGCTGTCATTGACAGACATACTCTTCTTCTCCACACACAGACACACACAAAATACACTCATGTGCCAAAGCCTGTGTCTGTGTGTGCATTGGTTCAGTTGATAAATTTAAAATGCAATTGTACATACTTATGAAAATCCCTTTTTTACCTATTGTTATAATTACACACTAGAAAGAGCTTATGTATCTTAAAAAGATGACTTAGAATCTTATTTTCTCATGTAATACACTATAAGTCTCTTGAGAAATGAGGAAATAATGCATGATTGCACATTTATGTAAAAATGTTTGAAAGCATGATATTATAAGTGTAAAGTGCTTGCCTAACTTTAAAGGTTAATATCATTCCTTTATTGGAATTTTCATATTTATATATAGTATTTCATTATACAGTCAGCTGTGCACCATTTGCCTGTCTGGAAGAATAGCATACACAAGCATAAAAACATGAGACTGTAGAGAATGCTCTCTTTATGCAGTGTGTGGGTGCCACACAACTTATTGCTTCATTTTATTAGATAAGCTTATGTTTGTTCAAAAAAATGACCTTTCTAGACTTAATTTTAATATCAAGGTAGTTTTATTCTCCTGAATATTCAAAGATTCTTAAAAACACACAAATGAAACTGAAGTAGACTATTTAATAGTGGTAACAATTCATGTAATAGCTCTAAGCTCATTTCTATGGTAACCCTAATAAAGAACAAGAAAGATCACTTATGTCAATTGTGCTAATGAATGCAGGCAATATATGAATTCCAGTTAGAGCTATTTTACTATATGTTGTAAGGATACTTGCATTTTTAAAGTCTTCCTTTTATAAAAGACAATAATGGCTTTTGGTATATTTAATATGGTTTGTGGAACATGTTTATCATAGGAAAATTAATATACATGGAACATAATGTATTCTTGAATACCAAACAAAGGAGTAAAAAGAATACTTTGGTACATCTGTATATTTTAATTTGGGCAAGGGAACACCGATGGTAGATGCAAAGAACTGAAGAAATATTCATACATATAGTTAAAGTACCCAATTGCATAATGTTATTAATGTGTGTAGGTGTCTACAAGATTATACACTTTATATTTAAAAGTTGTGAACCTTTCATAGCACTTTTCTTTTTCTTTGTGGCTTCTTGTCTGTTGCTTAGCAAATAGCTTGCAAGTCTATATGTACTTACTCACAGACTGTGTGAGTAATCTCACTGAAGTCAAAGGAGCTATTCATAGGGCCAGAATCTCAACTTGTTATATTGCTCTAGCTCTTTTGAAATCAATATAGCTGTGACTGCTTATATCAACTGAGGAGCTAGTTTTACTGAGGATAACTCAGGCATTTATTTTAGGCTGACTTTTTCTGCATCCTCTCCGATCTAAAATTTAGGTTCCTCTCTGAATGAACCTCTCAAGGGATATATGCCTAGTTAGCACACTAGATCTTGTCTCGAGGTTCCCTCTGCAGTCAGTATAAAAGGCACCTCCAAAGGACAACTCATTCCATCCAAGTTTGGCAGTGTTCACTTTTGTATGCTGATTTACTTGTGTGGAACTGACTTCTTGTTGACTATATAAATAACCCTCATTTTGACTCATTAGTCAAAACTCCTATATTGAGAGTTAATCTTTTATATAATTGTGTAAAATTGAGGTTGTATTTATAATACTGTCATTTCCTAATAATAAGCATCTCATTAATTCCTATGTTACCACTGTTCATGTCATGCTTATTCCCTGTAAAGAAAAATATGGAATAGTACCAATGACATACTTAATATCCTGTCGGAAAGAGTTATCTTTTGTGGGGGGTGAGTTAAACAGATCTAATAGAGAAATCTCTCTCAATAAAAGTGCAGTTTTAAGACATTTCCATGAATAATTTTCATATCACCAGGAGCATGAGATTGAAAGGCTCATCACTGACCGAGATGTCTGTCCTGCTACAGGCATTTATCCCGGGAACTAACCCTAGCTGTTTTGTGTCCACCGTGCTTATGAATTGCCAGCTTTAGAGTGAGTTGACCATCACCTTAATAGGTATAGTTGACCCAAGTCTTGGTTTTTGGACCCCACATGGTTCTAAGGTTCTAAGCTCTGTTTTGGGGTGTGTATGTGTGTGTGTTTTGTTGTTGAATGCCCTAGAGCATGGCACATGAGAACAAAGATGCTCACAGTATGGGCACAGTATGTAGACCCTGGATCTGCTGATTTGCTTCAAAAGAGAGCTCGAAGGTGGACTAATATATATGCAGTGCGGACAGGCAAAGGCCCAGCTGCCATAAGCATTGCCCAACCCTATTCCCTCTCTGCCTTACATCTTGTGGTAGGTCTCAAGATCAGCATTAAAGTTTGGCACACCAGCTGGGCTTTCAAGGGAGTGAAGTACCAGTTGTACAGAACGCACACTTTCTTCCTTTTAGTTCTAGTTCTAGCCAATTCTGAGGGCAAAATTTGAGAAGAAGGGTAGAGGAAAACCCCAGAAGCCAAGTTATCTATCAAGGAAAAACTTTTCTTTGTAAAAAACACATGCAGCCACTGGAAACCTTGATGCATGAGGTGAGTATGTTGTAAGACAAAAAGTGGTGATCTGGTTTCCTTTGAAGACCTTCCTTTTTATAAGTTTATCAGTTTCATCTTAAAGCCATCCTATCTGAAGAAGCATTGAAGAACATCGTATGATACTTTCTCTTGTCTCTTAAAGTTGTCCTTCTTTAGAAATTATATAGGTGTATCATTTTCTTATGTATCGTACACTTTGGCAGTATGGTCTTTTCCTCAGTATTTCTCGTTTGTTTGGGTTTTTTAAATTACAACTGAAAAAATCTGTAGGGTGAAAACAAAACAGATAAAGAGCTGGCTTTTGGCTTCTCCTTTTCTGGTTACCAAGTTTGGAACAGAAACAAATAAAACCAAATCAGCTATTCAAAGATGTACAACTAGGCTATGAAAATTTTCTCCTCACTCAAGTTGGATGTGGGCCTGTTTTTCTCAAATGAAGTATGTATACTAAGTACATATAAATATATTTTCATACACAAGTGCATGTAAAAGACATAGGAAATCAGTGTGTGCGGAGACAGAATACTCAGCTTTAGCTAAGGCATTTATATAGGTTGCTAAATGATTGGTCTCTTTCTTCATTCCACAAAAGTTGAGAAGGTCATAAATGACAATAGGTTTTGCAAGGAAAATTATATGGACTCCTTCTCTTAAAAACAAGCAAATTTAAATGAGGGGAAGCATAAACTAGGTAGATGTTTTAATTATATCTGTATATTGCCAGAAGAAAAAAAAAGTTCATTCTTCATAATACATTATAATCAAAGTTCATTTTTACATTTGCACAGTGTAGTTAATCTGAAGGATCCCAAAAGGGGCTAATCAAAATAAATTAATTTCATTTTAGGTATGATTCCTGAGTCTACATATAGAAGGAAACTTGGATGTAGTTACAGGCATATCTTGTTTTATTGCACTTCGCTTTATTGTGCTTTGCGGATATTGCGTTTTTTACAAATTGAATGTTTGTGGCAACCCTGTGTCGAGCAAGTCTGTTGGTGCCATTTTTCCAACAGCCTGTGCTCACTTCGTATCTCTGTGTCACATTTTGTACATTGTTTTTTTAGACATAGTGCTATTGCACACTTAATAGACTACAGTATAGTGTAAACGTAACTTTTATATGCACTGGGAAACCAAAAAATTAGTGTGACTTGCTTTATTGTGATATTCACTTTATTGCGGTGGTCTAGACCTGAACCCGCAATATCTCCGAGGTATGCCTGTATTAATGATCATACTTTTATTAGAAGTACTTTAGTAGTTGTGGTCTTCTCTTCAACAGAATTTATTATCAAATTTAGGATTCATTAAGATTAGAATAAAATGCTATTGGAGAAAATATTAGTGTTGTAATGGACTCTGTTAATTCCTGCTCTCAGTCACAGACCTGATTAAATCTTAGTAGGTGTACTAGGTTAAGCTTTCAGGCTAACAGGAAGGAAAAATTAAGATTCTTTAAGAGAAAGAGGGAACTGGCCAAATGAAAAAGACTGCCTAAGGCAACTGGCCACTTGGCAGAGCCTAAGGAGACATTAAGCTGCATAGCCTGAGAAGTTTCCATGGGACTAGTTGTAAACATAGGAGCATTAGGAGATTTTTTAGCACACTACCTGTCAGCAAGAAGCAGCAGACAATGAGAAAGGCAATCCTTACTGGGGCCCTGGGAAGAAGCCAGCTAGCTTCTTTTGAATTTCTGAGAAGAAAAACTGCCTGCTGCTATTTGTTTCCACAGAGTTAAGGGAAACAGGACGCTGAATATGTTCTTTGTAAGTGAAGAGGATTGCACCAAAGCAGATGACTCATTTTTGTCTCTTATCAAAAACAAAAGAGCAGGTGTTGAAAGCTGGCCCAAAGTGGCAAGACTGTTCTTTGCAATGGTATTTCCTCCAAGCTTTCAATACAGTGTCAATTTTTTGTCCCCTACTCAAACCAACCAACCAACCAACCTCACCTCCCCCAAAACCCTGTAAGAAATGAGTGAGTGGATTTAGGAACAAACAGCCAAAATGCTTAGAAACTTGGAAGAACTGTGCTGTGCAGAGAGTGAATAGAGTTGAGGTGATTCACCTGGGACAGGGGAAGCATAAAGGAAACTAAAAGCCAGGGCCGGGAGGCAGTTCAGAGTGTGCACCTGGAAGAAATCTCTTTCTCTCCTCCTCCTTTCTTCCTTTCCATAAAGCCATGCTTATTTACAGTTGATTTTAATCATGTCTTCTAAAACATTTTATTAATTCGTGATGACAACAATTTTGATTACTAATAATATAAGGGACATTTGCTAGTAGTTTATAGACAGCTGATGCCAATATGATTGGACTTCTTTCACAAAGTAGAGCTGCTTTCACAAATATCCAACTTGTTATGGTAAATGCATCAACATTTGCTTAGTGCTATTTCTGTATGCAAGGAATTGTTGATGTTGCCACAGGAACATTAGTAGCAAGTCAGGTGATTTAAAAGGCAATTCCTTAGCAGCCCATGTTCTGAAAGGTTTTGAGAATCTCAGCAAAGTGAAATTGTTGCTGTTTTGAGAAAATGGCAGACAGTTTAACCATATTCTGGAGTATATGCAGTTTTGGTGACAAATACATATGAAGCAGTTGGATCATACTTGGAAAAAATAAAATAGTATGGTGTCAGTGTGATACAGTAGGAATTCTCTAATGATATTATAACAAATAAATAATGACTTTGGGGATTTATCCTTTAGAATGACAATTCATTTAAGCAGAAATAGCACCACCAAAACTTCATTAATATTATATCATTAATTCCTCTCCCAATTTCCCCCTTTTCAAGATTTAATGTTTTATTATGTTTTTCTTAAAATAAAATTGTGCTCTGGTGTGATCTTGCATGACTACCAATTATTTCCTGTTACACTTCCTCACTTTGTTTTATGGGTGCACATATCAGATGGATACAGTTATGTTCTTTATACCTGAGAGAATAATTAAAAATTTAATTTCCAAATAGTCTTTAAATTGTCATCTCTACATGTACTATAATTCTAACATTGTGGAAAGTATTAAATATAATATTTTCAGAATAAATAATAGGTAATTCTAAAAAACTAGCAAAATATATCTAACATGTATTTTTCAGAGTTGATTTTAGATACATTTCTATAGGTGTGCAATTGAATAGCAGCAAAGCATGATTAATATCATGCCTCGATCTATTCCAAAATATTTATGTTTCACTTTAGCTCAGCATGGATAGTGCAGGCCTTCTAGAATAACCACATTGCCTTTTCTTCTCTCTTAGAGTGAGTGTTGATAAAATACTTATTATTTCTTTCTGGGGAAAAAAAAAAGTTTTGAAAGCACTGAAGCTGCTTATACTTGAACTACTCCTCCCTAAGGTCAAAGCTTATATACATTTCAAATGCAAAGGGAATGCAATGACCAGTGCCACTGAATGTATATATATATATATACTTTTACATACACGTATGTGTGTGTGTGTGAGTGTGTGTGTGTATGCTTATTTCTTGAAGAACCCATGAATACAAAGCGTACAGTAGAACTTTGGGCTAAAAAGAAATGTCTTTAGAAGAAAGCTTAGGTATACAACACATTCTATAAAACTTAAGAGTAGTTATTCTTTCTCAAGTACATAATGATACAATGGTTATCCTTTCTGGAGCTATGGTTTTTATTGCTCTTACAGTTCACATACAATAGTTGAGAGTTAATGTGAGCTAATAAAAATGAAGCTCATTACATTTATTTTCAACAGATAATTAATAATTAACACTTAACCTTTGGCTTTCCTTTCATCTTCAAGTATTGACAGAAGTCACATAAAATCATACTATGTGTGGAAAAAATGCTTTGAAATGCAAAATTTAATTAAAATTAATGTAATGTTATTTTAGGACAGTTGTATAGTTGCAAAAGTACTACAGGGAATATGAATATTTGAACAGATCATTATTTTTCTCCATCCTGTTCTTTATACACAAGTCACTTCTGGAAAACAGTGTGGTATTTTGGATGGAATTTATTGGATTCAGTGCACCATTACAGGCAGTTAAATTATAACATCAGTAAATTACTCTAGACTATTTTACCCATCGATTGAAACACATGTAATTAATAAAAATGAAACCACAATAAACCTTGTAGCTTGAGCTTTTTCAGCTTTTCTATGCTCCTCATAAATTTTGAAAATCCCAATTAATTAGGATTATCATATCTAAATAGCTGTAGTTTCTTAGTCTTTTATATTTGTGCAGCCACAGTTTGAAATGTGACTGTGGAGGAGGCAGGCAGGGAATAGCATGTCCCAGGCAGCAGAAACTTGGGTTTAAAAGACTGTAATTTGCTTACTGGTGTGCATTTGCAAATTGATTCACTGCTTTGGCCATCAGTTTCCCCATCTGTAGAACTGAATCAGTAATACAGGTCGTCTTTATGTGCTTTTAATTAAAGATGCTGTTGGGTGAGGGGGACTCTTTTGCTTTCTTCCCCAATAACCCCGCTTGTCCTTAGACAACTTATTCAGGCAACTGTCTATTTAGGCAGGAAAAGTGAGTGAAATAGGCACTGAATTGTTTTCTTAATTATTGTCTGGGTGCATTGCTACTAACTACATATACAAAAAAATTGTGAAATGAAGTCCATTATTTTAATATATTATACTTAATAGATATTTCAGTATTTGATAAAATACTTTATGAAAGCATGAAGCCTTTCATATGTGTTTCATTTTCATCTTAATTAAAACCAGTCACCCATTTCTCAGATTTTTATGCTTTCTGACTATATACAAGACTGGTTGTGCGCTGCTGTTTACCTACCATAGTCATCTATACCTTCACAAAGTTAAGGAAAAATATTTCCAGAAGATAGTGGGAGCATGTTACAAAAACGCTATACAAAGATATGTAACCCAGAAAGTCCAAAATAGTATTAAATCAGCATTCTGTGTTATTAATCCTGATGAACGTTCTGTAATCTGTATATGTAATCTAAAAGAATTGTATTTTAGTCAAACTAAAGGAATGGCTGATAATACGAAAACCAACTGAATGAAATAGTGTGAACATGATATATACAGGAGAGAGACTGACAATCTAATGACCCTTCTAGGTTTCAATGACATGAATTAAGTTAACAGTTAGCTATAGTTAATTTTTAAATGCATAATTAATATACTGGCAGCTAAAAATAATGCCCAGAATTTTGTTGGAGCTTGCTTCTTTTACCTGGCATCTGTAGGACTGGTATTTTGTTCAGATGTCTTAATGTGTACAGCTGCTTAATGTATACAATTCTGAATCTTGATGAATGCAAGTATCCGACACTCTTCATTTTGACTTAATGGTTTAGCAGTATCCATTAGTAATACTCCTGAACTTGTCCTCTTTCCTGTTCACATGGAAAGCAGATCCAAATTGTTAATGTTGTTAATGACTAAATCAACCATGTATGAAATGTCCAAGTTTCACCTCTGGTTAGAGCATCAGGTGCTGTGAGCTCATGGAAAGGTCCCGGAAAGCAATGAACATAAATCATTTCTGTGGAAAGGGAGAAAAGGAGGAGCCAGAGAGTTATGGTCAGTAAATTCCCAAGAAACGTCCTTGAACAAAAAATAATCTGTTTGTATGCACCTTTTAAAAAGGAAGATTAAAAGCTAGATGGATTTTCAGTAATCCAATCATATGAAAAGAATATACTTTTCTTCCAAGATAGGGTAATAGTCCTTTTGAATGCAGGGGAAAGCATTTGATGTTTATATAGCTTGGCATTATAAAGGATTTTAACAGTCTATCACATGATACTCTCATAAGCTAGGTAAGAAGGCATTGTCATGATTAAATAGCTGTAGAATAGGTGCAAAATTGATCAGAAAAACATACTTAGATGTTCATTGTTGTTGGATAGAGGCATTAACTACTGTTTTTTCAAGAATTTATCATAGCTCTAGTACTTTTCAGTGTTTTTATTAATGGCCTGAATTATAAAATTCAAGAGTATATTTATTAAATTTGCAGATATTAGAAGCTGGGCTGCAAGTGTGTGTAGGCAGGATTAGAGTTTAAAATAATCTTTACATGTTGGAGAAAATGTTTGTTTTGCTGCATGCAAGCTTCTTTATCTGGTAGAAATAATATTCTTCACAGGAACAGCATGAGGAAAACTGAGTGTGTTACCATTCTTCAGAATTAATCAGTGGCTTAGAAAGGTTCACAAGCTGAATGTGAGTTCAGCATTACCTAGTTACAAAAAAGGAATATATTACTGGGCAAGAGTCATATCTCTAAAGTATTTAATTCTTTTGCTCTGCTGACCGTTAGTATGGCCTTAACTGGAGCACTTTATTCAGTTTGGACGCTCCAGTTCCAAAAGGGTGCAGAGCATCTGGAAAAGTTCAGAGGAGAGCAACTGAAAAATATGGCTGTATATAGTTGTATAGTGTAGAAAAAGAACACAGAGGTGTGGTTAACAGTCACTTGAAGCTAGGGGAAGAAGCAATGCACTTGCCCTATCTGTAGAAGAAAGGTCAAAAAGAGGGGCATTTGTATTGCAGCAAGGAATATTCAGGTGAAACTGAAAAAAGAAAAAACATAATAATGATAAAGATAGTGAAACACTTGGAGATTCTGGAGACTGTGTCTGGAAGCCTTTCAGAATAAGGTGAACAAATATAGGAGAGGAAGTATAAAGACATAGATATGTCTTTGGATGGGGGATGTACTTAGATGGTCTCCTAAGGTGTCTTTTAACAATATGATCTTAAGATTTAAAGTAAACAACACTTCATGTTGAAGTCAGCTAAAGGAATTTTGTATGTAGCAGCAGTATTTTTATTTAGTGCATCTGCTATGAGGTGACATGAAATTTCAGCAGCATATAGCTGATTTTAGAAATTATGTCCACCTTTCAAGTCAAGTAATCTCTAGTTCATGAACCTTTTTTTTTTTTAACTCAGCATGACTAAACATCTTCTCACAGGTCCACATGTTCTGTTCTCACAGAAGACCTTTGAAATGTTGAAGGCGCTGGCAAGTGCTGTAATGGTACCTGCACTCCTCATTAAACACCAGTTTAAAATCTGCATGAATTTGATGTTTATACTTACATTGCAAAATGGTGTCCCAAGTGACAATAAAGGCAAATAATTAGCCAGAAGTTCAGTTGTTTTTCCACTGAAGAGACTTTTAAGTGGCAGTATTATAATTAAATGCTTTCTTCTTTATAAATCTCTCATGCATAAATGCAGCCTTTGATGTTACTGATGTCACATATCATGGTTAGGACTTTCAAAATCTCAGATATTAGAAAACTAGGGTCAAAACTAGCCCATCAGATTTTATACCTTTAGGTTCATATCCTTCATGTCCATCCAATTGACCAATGTGAGCCACTTGGTGGATTTTTTTTTCTTTTTAACTACTATTTGTATTTTTTGGTTTCATGATTTGAGTTGTATTATGATTCTGTGTCTGACAGACCTAGCATACTGCAATTTTACTGACTACTGTGTTTGAGTGGCAAGCAAGGTAAGGTAGCTTATTTGGGATACAACTGAAAACCCTGTATAGATCAGAAATTGAGCAGGGTTTTTTTTTCTTATTTTCTGGAATACTTATTTTTGCAGCTATTCTGCTTTTCCTCCAGCTGAACCAGTTTCACCACTCTGAAAATACATGTACACAGGTTTTTTTTACAACAGCACTGTTTAGGATGCACAGAATTCTTATCAAAGGTAGAAAAATACTGCATTTTTGTGAGTCATTATTTTTGCATTCCTGTATCCTATGACAGATGATTTATCTATCCTGCAGGTGAAGAATATATTATATTTCCACTACTTCAGAATGGCTAGTTGTTTGCTAACATGGAGCTAACATAAATAAAGGATACTTCCTTCCTTTATATAATTAATTATTTACATATAACCTTTGGCTTTTCTTTCATCTTGAATCATTGATATAAACTACATAAAATCAGACTACGTGTGGAAAATGCAAAATCTAATTAAAATGAATATAGTATTATTTTAGGACATTTCTGCTGTTGAATTATGGTGTTTGGGGCATCATCACTATTTGAACAGGCTATTATTTTTTTCCGTGTTGTTCGTGCCTGAAAAGCGGGTGAGTGTTTTGGATAGAAAATCTGAATCAAGCACGGTGTGACAAGAGAGCTAAATTATAGCCTTATTAAATTAAACTGTCAATTGTTTTACCAATTGAAACACATAATTAACAAATGAATACAATGCTTACTGTTTGATTCTTATTTTGTTTTTCATTTATCTGCTTACAAAGCTGTTATTAATTGGAAATAATATTAGTGCATAGAAGCTATTACTAAATTCCTTTTTGATGAAGATATTTATCTACAAACTGAAAATCTCACTTTTAGTTGAAAGTAAGCCAGCTTCATTTAGATTAAACTTTTTTGATGGAAGAGGCAAATATGTATATATTTCAAACATAAAGAAATAAGGTGATTTAGCTAGATTGCTAACAAAATAGGATATAAAGAAATATAGTCTAGTCTAGCATACTAGCAGTAAACAGGTTTTTCCAGTAGTTGATACAGTCAAAAATTCACTGTCAACCAGTGTACAATTCTCATTCATAGCTAAGAATTAAGCAGAAGAGTTTATATCCCTGTATTTTGCTAGCATCTAGCTCAGGTCAGTCTATCATAATTTTGAAAAGTTTCCACTGTCTTTAAAGGATCATTCTCTAACCCAGATATTTTACAGGATGCTATTTCTGCTACTGGTTGAGTATTAGCTTTGCTTTTTCACTGCATCCCAATTCTTACCCTCTGTAAGTGCCCTGTTACAGCTCAAGCCTGCAGCCTTCCTGCATCCAGTACAGATATCCATAGTTTATGGGATTCCTCACTCCCGGAATCCATTGCATAGTCTGGGAGGGAATGACTGTTTGTTTTTTAATTTATTTTTTTAATTCCTTTCTTCTCTCCTTTGCCTTTTTCAGACATGGACTGTGGGATAGATCTGTCTGAAAATATGATCTTTGCTTTTCTCCCCATAATGGAAAGATGCCTCAGGCAACCAGTTGTTCTGCAGCATTTCCAGACTATTTTGCTCAATGTCCTCCATATGAGAAAGCTGTGCAAGTGTTTAAAAGATATTTTTCTGATCAGAGAACTTCAGCTCCTTGTAGGCTCAGCCCCTTAGTGAGATTTGGGCCTCTGTTAGCAGTCTGGGTTGTGAGTTCACTTCAGAAGCAATATCTACTGGACTGTTACCCACCAGTGGAAGGGCCTGCTTGAAGCTGCAGTCCATCAAAGATATGTTAGTGGTACTTGTGAGAAATCAATCCCATTTTATACATTTCATATGAAAAGCATTGATTTGGTTCACACATTTGTTCTTGTATGAAAACTCATTCCTATTTTACTCAGTGCAATTCTTTCCCCAGAGTTCTGGTCTTATGGGTATAATATGGTGAACAGAAGGTATATTGTCTTTCCATGGTTTGTCATATGAATGTGGCACAAGTCAGTAATGAGCAAAATAGGAATATACAGGCATAACTCTGCCTACATGTATTGCTTTTTGTAGTTCTTCCTGGAGACAGACTAAAGTTTTGAACAGATAAAATTGCTAGAAGGGAAATGCTATAGATGCTATTAACTCCGATAGAAGCTATTAACAGGTTTTCTATTGACTTTAGTGGGATTAAAGTTTTACTCTTTAAAATTATTTGGGTTGCTCTATTCTAGATAGTGTTATAGCCCAAAAGTGCTGCAATATGGTGAAATGTGCATTGTGAATTACGTTATAGTTGTTCTGCACCTACCTCTGATATGCTTTCCACCAGGTGGATATGGTTGCCTTGAAGAATCCAATACAGCTTGTAGTTCACACCTTTCACAATCACTAATTTTACTTTAAACAGGGGAAAAAACATTCTAAAAATAAAATTCTGATTGGGTGGAAGCTATTTTTATGGTCTTTTTTTTAAGATTGACTTGATTTTTCACACCTCAGTGTGCCATAAAATCAGCTTTTGATCTCCATATATTCTTAAAACAATTAATCCAGTAATTCAGTGAACAAAGGAAAAAGGTAAGAAAGTAAAATAGTTTATGAAAGACAGTGAATCAAATGATAATTTGTTTTTCTAGTCTGATTAAATTAGAATTATGTTTTGGCTCAGAAAAATACTCTATATCCCCCCCACTCCCCACATAATAGTTTCTTAAATTTTGTGTGCTTTTGATATTCATGGGCAAATTTCTGAAGTTCTGGAGAGTTTCATTCCCATTTTAGCTGTCGAGCATATTTAATACGGCTCACTAATGTAGAATTTCTTCTCCGAGATAAATGTTTGTTCAGTCCCAAGTGAAGGTGCCTTTGATGTTGAATGGCTGGCACTTGTGATAACAATGAAGTAACTTGTGAAAATTGAAGTACATATAATCATGTCTTGCAGCAGGTTATTGTTATATGAGTGCGAGGCCAGCATACTTAGTACAAGTCTCTGAGGAGGTTGTGTAGCTATATATATTTGGACCCAGTGGCTAGATAAGGAAGAAACACATCTTCCTGGTGTCTTAGGGAATTATGAGCATACTTTTCTCAAACTGGAAACTCATCATTAAAGGAGTGGCATTCTGTTTGGATTTCATTTTATAACTTAATGGAAAAATGCTTAAAAGCAGTATTAAGAAATTACACATTTATTTTCCTTGCAGGATATTGGTATCAAATGTCGTTGTCCCAAAGTAAAAAGCTATGTTGCTGCCTTAATACTCATGTCTAAATTTAGAGAATTAACTCTATTGCCTATGTGTGAAGAAAGGGATGTGCTTTACCAGAACATGTGTAACTGTGGGAGCAAACAGACAACTTCTGGAGCATACAAATTCTTCCAAAACAGAAGCAGCAACATTAAAGGTGAAAGAGTCTGAAAATGGTTGTTCTGAGTTTAGTTGGATTAATCAGTTAGACATTTAAGGAAAAAGATTAGAGGTACCTGTGGAACAGAGGAGGATGTTAGGAGAAAGGTGGGCAATAAGTTAATTAGCCTCTTCAGGCCTGGTGATTTTTGCTCATGGGGCATAGAGGAGTTGTCAGGAAACAAGGTGCAGGCAAAATTTTGATGTGCCCTAAACCCAGCAGCCATACTTAGTGGAACAGATCTATGATTTTTTATTCCTTGGTTCATTTCTCAAGACATGTTGTAGTGGTCTCCCTTGACAGTCAGTATCGATGAGGGAGAGAGAGATTGGCTGTTTTGTGGAAAGTGCTCTGTATGTAACTGCTTAACTGGTGCTTTTGTCCTGTATCTACATATATATTAATTTAATTTATGTACATAGTGGTTAACAGGTTTCACCTATATAATTTCCATGAAAGCAGCCGAGATGTTGGACGAAGGATGTTATAGTCTTACGTACACATTTGTAGATTCAGTATATTGTGTGGGAGACGTATTGCGGTGATTGCGGTGCTGTGTTGGTTATGTTGGCACCATCTGATACATCTGTGTATATTGCTTCATGGGAGACTGGCTTCTGACTGCTGGTTGGGTCCTATTTGAAGGCTGGGGCGGTGAGTATTCTTGGGGAAAAAAAATGAATTAGCACAATCATGCTAAATGGGCAGCAGCAAGAGCAGGGCTGCTCCATGGGGGACAGCCAGCCAGGAGCCGAGGGTGACCCAGTGCTGGCAGTGCCCTCACCAGCAGGTGCTGCCCCACAGGGTCTGACCTTGGTGGGCAGAGCTGGGTGTTGGTGTGACAGGGGCCATCGACAGCCCCAGACAAGGCAAGCGATGAACCAGGAGCCTTCCAGGGAGTCGAGAGAGGAGCAAAAGGAGACGGGGCCAAAGACAGGTCTGGAGACGAGGCATACAGCATGGGTCCAAAACCATCCAGGAGGCAGGCCAGGGTAATTAAGGCCTATTAGCGCCCTCAGGGCCCTCACACTTACCCTGAAGGTTGTTGCTTTGATTTCAGACCAGAGGAAGAGTATGAGTTTTCAATTATATCAGTTTGACAAAAATAATGCTACCTTTCTCTAGAAATCTTGCTTTTTTTGCATCGTCATGCTATAACAATGCTTCTTTTCATGTTTAGCTGTAATTCAGTTACACCTAATGTTTTATTATTCAAGTATATGCATGCTTGCTCTATCTGCCATTTATTCAGAGAGCTTCCAGAAGAAAAAATTAGCTATGGAAAAACTTTTTCATGAGAAGCCTCTCCAAATAAGCGGTAAGCTTTTTGGGTATCCTCATTTTCTTATACTATTAGTCCCTGACAGAAAGCATGTGAAGAGCTTGTAATGAGCATATTAATCCATCTTACATCTTTTCTCTCTTGTCCTCCTGATTGTGATTGAGTGTCTGTTGTGTCTTTTTCCCCTATTCTCTTTCCCCCTCATGTCGCATACATGAGTTTCTCTTTTCTGTTGTTCATTGTTATTTTTCTTTGGTTCTATTTTGCTAGTACTTGAATATGTTCTTATGAAGCGCATCTCAGCTGCGTTGTGTTTTTGTTAAAATTGGCACTTCTAAAAGGTTAGGTTTCTGCCTTGTGGCTTTTGTACTTGAACTCAATTGTCAAAATGATTTCTCTAGATTGACGACTCTTTAGAGCAAGCTTTGCTTTTGCCCAAGTACACTGTTGGTACATAATCATCATTAAAGTTTGAACTACCTCTTGACTGTGAAAATCATCATACAAAAGGTTTAAGAAGACAGAAGGGACAGAAGTGTAACAGAGTGTAACAAAGGAGAGAGGATGCAGCAGTGAGATAGTATTGTCTTGTGACAGGAACACACTTGCCACACTGCCCAGGGCCAATGCAGGAAGGGAAATGGGAGGCTGAGGGCTCTTCGCCTCTCTCTAAATTTGCACATGAGCATCTAGGGCTCTTCTCATCCCCAGGCCTCCTAACAGTGATCAACTAAGTGTTGAGCACAGCCACGAAGAATGGTACTTCTGAGTTTCATTTGCTCTAAGCAGTCTGGGCAGGCCATGGTTTATTTTCCACTCAAAGGCTGGACATGAAAGGAAATACAAAGAAGTTTCAATAGGAAGAGTTTTTTAGAATAATGTTCATTATACTATTTTGTAACAGGGATATGAATGGCTTAAAAGCATATAGTATCAAAAAGGTTACAAGATATCCATAAAGCACAAACATCATAAGGTGTCTTTCAGTGCATCTGTAAAGGATTATACCTTTAATTCTCCAGAAATATTTCATTTGCTGGAATAGCTGTCTGAAATAAAATGAACAACTATTCAGATCCCCAGATGGTTATTTACATTTGACATTTTTTTAATTTAAAAATATCTACAAGCAGGATTTTATTAATGCTTTTAATTTAAAAAGTTGTCTCCTCATTATTGGTATATACAGCAGAATGAGAAGCAATGCAGAAATTGAAAAGCAATCTGTAATTTATGGCTTAAATAAGAAAAAACAGTTGCAATCTATTAACACGAATTTCACACACAGCCAGCAAGTTAAGATTATTTCTTTCAAGCCAGTACATTTTTTGGTGGTGTATGGGTGAATGAGAAAGGATAGAAAAAAAAAGCTCCAAAGGCATAAGCTGAGGGGCTGCAAAAATACCAATAAATAATGTTTAAGCTTTTAGTTTGTGCCCTTGTGGTAAGCACTCTTGAAAGAGTTCAGATCTTTGGGATATTAGTTGACTGTGTCAGATGAGAAGGAAAATAAGGGACAAAAGCATTCACTCTCTTTCACCCTCACCCTCAGAGCTTTTTCTGTTCCATACTCTTGTTTATTTTCCTTGGAAAAGAGTATTAAGATTCAATACCAGGTTGAATTCTGAATTCAGTATCAAGGTTGATTCCATTTCACTGCATATTATATACAATATATGTTCAATAGCTTGGGAAAGAGTCAGTTCCCTTGTCATATTAGATTTTAAAGTTGCTATTTGCTACTTTAACTTTATTAATATTGTTTTCATTTTTGTGTGTGTTCTTATCCATTTTTAAATGAAATTTGGGAGTACAGGTCTGAAACACAATTTTATGGCAGGGGAGTAAGTTCTGTGGCAAATTTTGCACCTATAGAATAACAATTACATTTATCAATATATCTAAAAAAATTCTGAGTATTCTTCTTAATTAAATTATTTCATTTTACAGCTATAACCATACATGCTGTATGTATTTTATGTAATTGACATGAATCCCTGTCATTTATATGTCAAATTTAGTTGTAGGTTACACCAAGAAAACAGGCAATAATGCTCACTGGTCTTGCTTTAATTTTTTTTTATTGCTCTCTTTAATTGAGAAGTTTTATCTAGTGATGCAGAGATTTTGAATCATTCCACAATGCAGTATGCAGACTTCCTCTTGTTTTTTTTATTACATAGCATTTTAAAAAGAGTACAAATGAAAGTTACCTGTGCAGCAGGCATTTTAAAACCTTAGGCAATATTTCATGCTGTTCTGCATTACTTTTGGCATGTGTTTCTTCTAATTTTAAACCTTTAGAATGAAATCTATGCTATTTGTCACATATTTCGCTACTTTCAGATATTTTGAGGTACTTAACATTTTACATTCAGCACTAATTGACATTTTTCATTTAGTATAGAGGAGTAGGCTTAGTCTTGTCAGATAATGTTTTGGGGTTTGTCTCTTAACAGTGAATAGTTTTGGCTGCACAGTCTTGAAACCTTGAAATCTTGGCATCGCTGAAGCCTAAGGACATGTTTATCCTTAAAATGGGATGTATTAAAGGCAGCAGAGAGACAATTTAGCCATAGTCCCCAACCAATTTGCTTTGTAATCAGTGTTCATGTCCCTTTACTGGCTTAGTTCCTTTTCTCAATTGCCCACAATTGTAGCAATTGAGTTCCTTGTAGCAGAGAATTGTGTGTCATACTCTTAGTCCAGAATTAAATAAAATCAACTTGAAAGGCCCATGACTTCATGAGATTTGGACTCTCTGCCAATATCTGGGCTAATGTCCTCACCACCTATCACATCAACACCAGACATACTTAAGATAGCAACACTGTAAAAACAGAACACTGACATCATTAAAAATGATCACATTATTCATTGTTAGGCAGGACAATAGCTGTTACAGTACCTTTAATGTAGCTCAGTAAAATGTCATCATCCAAGTTTGATAGAATGTACCTTAATAAGAGGTGTGTGAATAAGAACAATTCTATGCAGCTGATAAGCACTGATATACAAAAAGTTCTTAGGTTTTTAGGTTTTGGGGAGAGGGTTGTTTATTTCAGGTGATTAGAAAGGCAAAAATGTTTTGTGCCCTTGCTGCAAAGTTAACAAAGCATTATATTGCCACCTGGCCATCTGTTGCGATAAAATGGTTGTTATTTTCAATGATGTTGCTTTGATTTTTTTTTCAATCTTTTGATTCATGTATCGTGTATTTTACAAAGAGGCATTTTCTCCAGTGTATTTTAGCTGAAAACTTGCTGATTGTTTGTGCATAGCTAAATACACACCTTTCACTATTTGCTCACATCGGGTGACAGTTACATTTTATACATACTTTGAATTCTTTTAGAGGCACCTACCATTTTTTCCTCAATGTTATGTAAGATAAACCTAAGCGGTTACATTTTCCAGGAATCAGATTATGTGGGCTCTCAGCCAAGATGCCTTGCCAGTTCTTTCATGCTCACATACGTACATTCTCACCTTTCCTGTGTCCCTCCCTAATTGGCATATGCTAATGTGGTTGTCTCTGTGTTGATGTTGTTCTATTAGTGGCTGTAGCACATACCCTGGTAAACTTAATTGCACTAGAATGACTCTGCAATTTATTTATTTTTAATTAGCAGTGTTGTAAACATAAGGAATTGCCTTATGTATGTATATATGCACACACACATAGATGTATAAGGTGGGAGACCGTATTTCATGTGTTTCAAGACAGAACAACTTGTAGAACCTATTACTCTTAGAGATAGATACACTGTGTGTCAGTTTATCCTTGAATATAATTCTATTGTCTCAGGTAGAGAAAAATTGAGGATTAATGTACCACTGTAAATCTATACATCCTGTGCTGTTTTCTGTAGCTGTGATGATCAAAAACACACTTTAAATATCCAAAAAGAATGAAAAACTAGGTTATGACTGTCAAAATTCTGGAAGCAAATCCAATGTTTCCTCTTACTACCCACTAAGAGGAAATACTGCAAATGGTCTATGCAAGAATTACACTCACTTTGTTCCCAGATCTGAACTCCTTTGTGTTTGAGGATTATACAAAGTGAACATATGTGGAATATTGCTACCAGCTTGCATTGTTTGATAAATCCAGACAGGCAGAAGAATGCTGGTAGCAGAAAGTCTAGGATACTGGTGTTTCTTCTGGGTAACACAAAATCTACCCATTTTGAGCAACAAATGCCATTGAGATTATGACACAAGTTCTTGAATCAATATATTTCATGTTTGTTAAATATCATGTGATAATACTATACCTATTTGGCAATAAATTAAATACTTCCATTCTGTGATTTCCATAGATCTTCAGCAGTATATACATGTAGTAGAGATATAAACAGAGAGATTTCCATTCATAACAGAGCCAAAAAGATGGCCTTTTTGCACAAAACATCTGATTTGTTCTGAGTGGCTTTTATATGCTGGTAGCCCGTTCCAGCTGTCTTGTAGCTTCCTGCAGCGCAGCAGTGGTAAGGGTCAGGGTCTCAGTTCACACCTTTGCTGTTCAGAAGACGTGAGCTGGTATTATTAAGCAGGCTGTCAGTGCCAGTCTCAAACTTTGTGGGGTTTCCTGTCACTCTGAGTGACCAACTGTGGAATATCACTAATAAACTATGACAGGAACTGCGACTACCTTAAAGGAATATTGTCTAACGTATGACTTCAGAGAACATGCTTGTGAATTTGTGCCTGAGGAAATAGAGACTATGTGATCTTTCTCTCCCCCTCTGTACCCTCCCAGAATTTGAAATCTGTTGGCTGGTGTCACCTTCACTGGAAAAAAAAAAGGGTGAATTCTCAAAGATAGTTAACTTCTACAACATCAGGAAAATCAACAGCTGGATAGAGGAAGAGACTCATCCTAGTACTCTGACTGAGGGAAAGACCAGCACACCTACGCGTATTCTTTGTCAATAACCAGCAAGCCAGTCTGGGCATAGATACTGCCCAAGCCATAACCAGTGCCTAATCACAGACTGACGAAATGACCGCTAGGGAGCTTGATATCTTTATGGGTAAAGGAAGGGGAGGACATAGAGGACAAAAGACAAATCCTTTCCTTTAGGAAAGAAAGTTTCATTAGCTCTGCTTTAATATAATTCTTATGTTATACCTTTTCTTCTCTGTCTAGGTTGCAGGATGTTTTTCATACAGGATATGGTTTGAATGTTGAAATGGCAGGTTTCTCTAAGGAGAAATTATGTGGCTTGTGGTTTTGATAAAAATTCCTGAAGTGAAATAACAGGCCTTTTTTAGAGATTCTTAGTCAAACCCAGCCTTACAGCATACATTGTAATGACATGTATTTATGGTTTTCACTTACAGTAAGTAGAGAGGATTTGAATGTGACAGCATCTTTTGCATTTTAATTGGGGTATTTTCTATTAATATAATCCAAAATTCTTCATTTGTTTTTAATGGAAATACATACTGAACTCACCATTTCATCTCATCATGTTGGAGACATTATGATCTAGTTTACTTTGGGACTTCAAATGCTGTGAATTGGTCTTAGCCTGCATTTCCTTGGTGGTCTCGGTAGCCTTTTGCTGAAAGGCATTGTCAGCATCAAAGTCGTTACAGATAGTTTAACTTGCTGCTGTGATTTTCTTGCATGTAGCAAAGTTCTAGGACATCCTCTTGCTTATTCATCTGAGACCTCCCTTATTCCTCTGAAAGATCAGAGAGAATCTGGAATTAAATCAAACTGCTGAGTAAACTGGCATAATATATTTTGGAAATATTTAAGGTGCTATGTAAATTCATCAGATTCTGTTATCAAAATATTGTTGAGTGCTTTTCATGAATTTCACTTGTTATTTTATAATAGTCATCTGAATTAACAGCTTTGCGTTTTCTGTGAAACTATTTTTCACTAATGGCCTACGGAATTTTTCTTCCACAAAATATTTTAATGAAAATTCTGTAGATATGTTTTCTTTTCTAGCCAAAATGCATTTTAACTTCACCAAGAAAAATTTTGGATGAGGTATCTAAAATGAAGTACAAAACTCATAAATAATATATGTTTCTGTAATATGAACAATGTAAGTATAAACTTATGCAACATTTAACTTTACCTTCAGGAATAAATGCCTGTAAGGAAGCATCCAGTTTCAACTGAGTTAACTTTTTGTGTCACCAGCAAAGTACTATAGGAAAAAGCACAGTATTCAAAATTGTATTAGCAAATATTATTTGCTAAAAAGAGAATACTGACAACCTTCAGCCCAGAGTAGAGCTGAACATCAAAGTGTAAGTGTACTCTTGCATTTGTTGTTACCTGACGTGTGAGGCTCAGTGTTGCTGACATCTGGAATATTTCTCAATGTGTTTATATAATGTCTTCCTCTCTCTCTCTCTGTTATTGATCATACAGCCATTTGCTGCTGCAGTCAGCTTTTCCCAAATATTTGTAGCCTCGGTTTTATTCTCTCTCCTTACACTGCAGCAATTTCATATTTGTTAGGATTTTCCTCAACAAACAATAATTAGAAAAGAATCAAAGGTTCAAGAGCAGAATGAAGACAGCCACTAAATGGAACCGATGCACATGGAAAATGTAGCTGAGGTTATTCATTTGGAATTAAGTTTGCGTTACTGCTCTCAGACCAGATCTGGAAGATAATAGTCAGAGTGACATTGGCACTGGCTGACAAAGAAGCTTCATGCCTTCCTGCACAGCTAGGGGTAAAGTATAAAGAAACATGTTTCAGTACAGGAGGTGTAGACATATATATTGGCTTCTCTCCAGTATGCACTGAGAAATCCTTTGATCACTTCTGCCGACATAAATTGTCCTTTTTTTCCCTTGGGATCAATTTTATGAGAGATACCTATCTGGCTTTCCATTTGTTTTTTAATAAAACTTTTTTTGTCATAGTAGAAAATTTTATCACTTTGAATCATTAGTGGGAAATTATATTGTATTAACCTGTTCCTTTAAATATAGTAGGACATTACCATTAACCTGCCTATCCTAATTATCTGTATTTTAGTATCCATAGTGAGTATACAAATGAATACTTATAACACTTGACATGTTCAATAGATTCAATTTAGAACTTTTTTGATTCCTCACAACTTAGTATGATTGTTAGGAAATGATCTCTGTTCTAATGACTAGGATACTTTATATCTGCAAGTATGCAAAGTAACCCAGTGTAGTAGAGTTTTGCAAGGTTTCAGTTTGTTTCACTATGACTAGTTTTAAGTTTCTTTGAAAACTTAAGGTAGATTTTGCTTATTCAGCTGCTTGCTTTTTTTCTGCCCCATTGCTGAAATCTCATGGGCCAGATCATCTACAAAAGCCCAGCAGCACAGCTACTGTAATAACAAACACTTGGATTCCCCGGTCGGATTTTATTTTAAGTTACTGTGACACACTCTGCTCTTGAATAAATGTTTTATTTAAAATGTGTAATTTGTACTGAAGTCTTTTATAACAGAGTCGTTGAATAATCGTAAGACAAGGCCCTGAACTACCAATAGAAAGGTCGAGAGACCATGGTCAATAATTATGTGATCATGTTGCAACTTCAGGCAGCAGGCTTTCTACATTGCCGCTGTTTATCAGGCTTTTTTATGAGATGGACAGAATTGTAGCTGACACAGTGTGTGTGTTAGATCTCTGTCAGGAAGCTTTAATGCAGAAATATATTCCAATAATGCGAAACATAGCACTTAGGGAGTCAAAACAAATGCGTTCAGTTTCACCGTTGTTGAATTGGAAGCGTGGTCTGCGGCAGCCTTAAGAACAGATCTGAATTGCAAAGAGTGTGATTGTTAAATGATTACAATAATTTACTGCCATAGGCTATAAAAATTAAAAAGGTCTAAGTGCTTCTCTCAGACAGAGATGCAGAGACTAATTTTACATGAATGCATATCCTAACGAGATTAGCTGGCTTATTCAGGCATATGAATTGCGCTTCTGTTCTTCATGTTGGACAAGCTTGTGCTCTGAGATCCACTCTGAGCTTCTTGTGGTCTCAGCCAGGCCTGTACATGCACTCTATGTTTCCCCTCTGTCTCGGTGGTCTAATGCTGGACCACTGAGGCTATTTACATATGGACCTTTGGTATTTATGCCCTCAGTTTGAATTCTCAGTTTTCTATACTTTTATGTCTTTATTTTTAACATATTTTTTTCTCCTAACAACTCTGTATAAAATGCAGAGTGATGTCATAGTTTAGTAATATGTGCTAGCTAGAGAATGGAAATGATCCATTTTTTAACAGCATTTTCATTGTTTCAGTATATACTGTATTCTTACAACCTCAGTGGTGCTATTAGGATAGCCTCTGTTTCTACTGCAGTTATGCAAGGAACAAAGAATTCTTCTCCTGTCATGGAATTAAAGATTGATTTTATATGTTGGCTAATCTATTGATGGTGAAACATTGAAAATGACTAGATTACTGCAAATATGAAAAAGTCAATTCTTCTGAAATTTCTTTTGCTTCCAAGATCAAACACAGTCTGCTTCTTTATGTTTTGCAAAGTAGTTTGGCTGAAAAACCATTAAAGGAATTAATACTTTTGTCATTTTAGATGGATTAAAAAATTTGCAATATATTTTTTATTATATTTTAAGGGAGCCAAACAGAATTTTGTTTTGGACAGACTCTTCTTTTTTCCAGAAGACATTTTCAGAAAGTTAAGACTACACTAAAACATTACAGTACGCTACCGACAGGGGTATATTAGTGGTCTATCTGTGCTACTGCAGTTAACCATGTATCATTGTTTCCATTGTGTTTATTTTCAATTTCTGTAGTTTATATCTCACCTTTAAATTCGGAGCTAATATGTGTTATGTATTGTCTTAAAGGAAATGCAAAATTAGTATTTGTAACATAGCTTGAAAACACCTATTCATTTATTTTTAATAACTTGATTATTTTTAAAATCCCAAATCAGTAGTTTTACTAGAAACTAGTATTTTTTAATAACCCTTTCTGTAGTTTTCTGTTCTTCCAGATTGTGTACACTTACTTTCAGTATTACAACTGTAAAAATTAACAATAGCAATTGTGAATGTGTGCTTACTTTAGTATCTAGAAGCTAAGCAAGGCTTCACTTAGATAGTTATTTTAGACATTTGTAAAAACGGATGAATTATTTTCCAAACCACTCATGTTAACTTGTGTGTATGAATGGATGGATGCCCACATGCACATTTTTCTACTGTTATAAAACTGTCTGTGTGTTAAACTGTGTTGATTTCTCATTTTCCTTCCACATTTTTCAAGAAAAATGGCAAATAATTTGCTTGCATTGTTTAAAATTAAATCAGCTTTAGAAGCAAAGGTAAGACTAATAAAGCCTACTAACCTCAATTTTTATAAAAAAGCTTGTATTGTAGAAGGTTCTTATGTTGCATGCTCATAATATGGGAATAACTTGATAACAGTTATTAATATTTATACTTCATAGTATTATATTAATTTTGCATTAGTTTCATCTGATTACATTTAACTGTATTCATTTCAATAGAGTAGGAAACCTTGAATACCTTGGAAACCTCCTCTCCTTTGTGCTATTTTTATTGTTGCTATTGACTCAGTTCCTCCTTTGTCATTTGGCCAAACTGTGGAAGTTTAAATCTTACATTTTGTGCCTTAAAAGAAATATAAAGGAAGGAAGAAGCTGGCTCGATAGTACAGGAGAAAATATAGAGACAAACAAGTATGGTAAAAAATTATACATGAGTACTAGAAACAGCATAATGAAAAGAGGGAGCACAATGATATTTGAGAGTTAGCATTAAATCCACCTCAGAAAAATTGCTTTAGTTTTGGCTATCAGATACTTCTTTGCATCTAGCCAAATTGATGAAGCGGTTCCTGTAAATCCCTGAATGAGCAGATTAATGAAGGGTGATGCAAAGACCTTAAGGCTGTTTGACATATATTCCTATTTTATGGGCACATGGTTTAACATGACATTGAACATCTTTTTCTGGATCTAGATAGAAAACATTTTATACTCATCAACTCTTTCGAGGAGGTAGTTCTCAACTAGTAACTTCTGCAGCGTAACCCTCCCTATCAGTTTGATCTTTGACAGCCAAAAAGTTGACTGGTTTATTAGTTGCATGGCGAGGTATTCTGTGGTACCTGTCATGTTCAGCAACTCATGAAGCATGAAAAGAAGCAAATTGCAGATAGGGATTTCTCAGGGACACCTACTGACTGGCAGCCCATCTGAGAACAGCCTTAGAGACTGACACTTTGAGCATCCCATCTCATTGCAGCTACTCTGATAGGTCCAAGAAGAGGCCTTTTGCTTTTTGGACTGTGCAGATGCTGTTTGATGCACCTGATGGTCGAAGCCTGGGGCATTTACAATGAATGAAGAGGAGCAAGAACAGAAATACCATCTCTAGTAGGCACTAGGATTATTTTTCTTACCCTCATACCATGTGCATACTGCACCCTAGCTGCATCCTCACCCACTTCGGATTTTCCAAAAAAAAAAAAAAAAAAAAAAGTTCTGCTTTATTTGGAGATGACAGTAAATAAATTATCATGAAAGCTGGAGATCAGACAGCTACAGTAAGAGATACATTTTATTAGTTTTGGTGTAGCCCCCATACTGACTTAATCTACTGATTTGAGACTGATTTGTTTTCCTTTCACAAAGCTGCAGTGTACCATACATGTCTTGCATGATAAAATATATCTCTGAATCTTTTGCCAAGCTTAAGCAAATGCCCTATTATGACTTTTTAAAGTAAATAAACATTTTGTTGCCTTATGTTGCCTATTGCGACAAGTTTAGATAATCATCTGAAAGCCAGATAATTTTCAACAAATAAATATGTTAAATGGGTACAAAAACATGTAGGCTTTTCATGAAAGAAATATTTAATAGTGAAAAGGGTCTGTTAAGGAGTGGTATCCAACTATGTGGAAATAATTTGTTTAGCAAGACAATAGCATTTGCTAATTAGCTGCTGTAAATATTCCATTTACGTTTAGTTGTCTATTTACTTGCTTAGTAACATAAAGGCAACCCCATTCGAAGTTCTGAATAACCAGCTGGCTGCTTTTCAAATGTGCAGGCTTTGAAATTGATTCGAAACTCCTTTGTGCAGTAAAACAAATGTAAATTGTTGACGTACTGATGACACTGCACATGCTGCATTTCTGTGAAAGAGCAGAACCCATTATTTTTCCTTCCACAAAATGAATCACCAAGATGTAAACCTAAGCAGGATCTTTTCTGGCTTGAGTAGAAACATTAGATTAGTCAGTGTTTTTCTAGCGGTGACATTTATGATTCAGATTTTCTGTGAGCTGATTCATCTTGTTTCTCAAATATTAAATTATTTCAACAATTTAGTGATAGATTTCTAATTCATGTAATTAATGTTGAACACAGTTATCTTAAAGTGTATCGCTTGTATTGATGTGCTTCAGGGGATGAAGAACTGTCTTGGTTTTGGAAGCTTGAATACGTATGTGTGCATACTCAGGTGGCTCAGACTAGAAAGTGTAATGGTGTGACTATGCACCATCCTATGTGGCCACGTAAGACCATGTGTTCTTATCATTACCTGTAAGAAAGAATCTGTCAGCGTGAGTTAGTAGTTCATTAAATCGTTGGACTGGTTTTTGGGTTTTTTTAACCTACTGTTTTTCTGGGTTTGACACTACAACTTCCTAATAAAAATGGGAAAATGGGAGTGAAATTCACCTTTGTGCAGAATGGTGTTATAGCCTTACCTGTGCCACTTTTCTTCTCAAAGCCTGTGCAAGGTGCCTTTGGTATGCTAACCTCAGAGATATTAATCAAAGTTTTCAAACAGTAGAGCTGTCACCTCCTGATGCTCATTAAGGATAGCTACCAAAATGCTTATCTAAATACCAGCTAGTTATTTCAGCCCATGTCATCTCCATATTGCTGAGCAACCCAGCTGTTAACTTCAAAGCTAGCTGAGGTGTGTCTGTATTACTCCAACGCCCTGTACCCTTGATTGTTCTTTCAAGATATTGTGTCAAGGTTGCGTAGGTATTTGTAATTTACCAATCTGTATTTCTAAAGTATGTCTAATGAAATCACATGTGACCATAGGTATTAGTAGTTTTTATTTCTTTTTTTTATCTATAGGTGTCCTTTTATGCTTATTGGAAAGGAGGAACACTGAGAAAAGCAAAACATCTTCCTTTAAGAAAATTAATCTGTGGGACAGTGGACATGTAATACTGACTCTTTCTCCTCCTATTTTTATGGCACATCAGCAGGAGGCTAACTTGGCCTCAGCCCCTCATCCTTAGAGTGACAAAATGATGCTGTTCTTACACTGCTCAGAAACTCTGTGGTAATTCTGTATTGTAGTAATACAGAAGATGATGGATTTTACTTAAATAATCTCAAACCTGTAGAAAGCTTTTGAACATACAGCAATCCTATGTATTGAATGTGAGACATCAATTTTAAGTTGCCACTCTCTGACACATATTACAATCACCATACTGCCTTAAGTACACTGTAGTGGAACAATTTCCCTCAAAGGTACAGTGCAGTAGACAGTCGAACACAGATCTCAGCTATGTCTGAATCATTGAACTCTGTCATATCACTGCTAAGCTTTCTTCAGCACTAATACTTTGTGGTATATAAAGGGAAGGAATGAGCTTTCTCAGTAACTGCAGTCCATGGGCTTTATTAGAACTTAAGCACGCTATTAAAGATGTGAATATGCTTTACTGAATTGGGATCACTTATGGTCTTTGTGCAGTGAGGAATGACTACAGAAGAGGAGGTGAAACCCTGCATTAGTTCTTTGTTCTCCTTCAGCCGATGGAGAAGCGTTAAGAAAGCCTCTCAGTCCTATGCCATTTCCTGGCTGGCTGTCAGTCAGTTGGGCAGCTGAGGCAGAATTCACCAGGACAAAATTTTTCCCTTTCTGCTAGCAACTGGGAAGGCACAGCAAAGAAAGGACCCTCTGAGAAAACTCATAATCCTGCAATGTTGTATGCCTTCTCTTCATCTCTCACCCTCATTTAAACACATCTGTCATCTACATCCTAGGGAAAGATATATAGAGCTGAGGAGGCTGGAAGTACTATTTCTATTAATTATCATTCATACAAACAATGGAGATCTTGACCTCGCTGGGCTAGACCTCATTGTCTCTTACCATGTAGAAGCACGTAGTAGGAAACAGATTTTGCTTCCAAGTATGTCTAAGGTCAACTTGGAAAGGAAGAAAGAAAGGTTGAAAGAGAGAAAGTAGAAGTTTGTTTAGCATAAGCCTCCTGCTATTTATTTACATACCATATGCTTCCTCATGCACATTCACACTGGATGATTTTATTTGGATAGACAACTGAAACATCAAAAAAGTAACAACAGTGTTTGCACAGTGTGGGGCTCCTATTTCAGCAGCTTGCCATCCACTGCTAAGTTCACTTCTCAGCTGAGCAGTTTTGAATGCAATAAAAAGAGGAGAGCTGGCATTTAGTTTCGTTATCACAATACTGAAAAACACCATAATTCATAACTGTGCTCATTTTCCTTCCTGTAAAGCAATTCCACAGCTTCCAATACCACCTGAAAAATATACTTTTGCAAAAACTCTGTCTGCTGACTGTCAGTAATAACTTCTGAACCCAGGCTCCAACTGCAACCAGATTACATAGACAGAAAGTCCAAAAGTGTTCAGTTCCTGTGAAGTTGTCTGAAAACTGACAACTGTTTAGAGGAATGAGGCCCAGATTAGTGGCCTCCTTGAGAGCAAAGCCAAGATAGCTGAGCACTTAGCTGTTCCACACAGTAACCAGCTACCCAATTAGGGGACATGTGCTACCCAAACAGTCAGCATAGCCACAACATCAGTCACACAATACAACCACAAACTGGCTGCAGCACATGCTGCAGTTTGCTCAGCTGAAGTGGTCGGGAACATAGGAGGGAGGAGAAGGAATTATCCCGGGAGATATTAGCAGTGTAGAGAGGAGCCAAGGGTTTTTTGAGGGGCTTTACAGGATGGGGAGAGGTAGAGATGTTGTTGGAAGACCTGTGGATTTGAGAAAGGCTTAAGAGTGATGAAGCTATAGGGGATAAGAGAGAATTGCAGGCATCTATTTATGTCTATTAAAGTATCTTTCCTTCCCCCTGCTTCCACTTCTGTTTCTTTGGAGACTGTCAGCAAGGGATGTTTTTTTATCTGTGCCTAAGAATTAACATGGTTGCATGGTGAGGCTTTGTGTTATAGGAATAAAGGTGTTTGAATCCAAAAGTCTTGATTTGTACCCCAAAGCATCCAGATTTATAGTGTGTCTATAGAAATGGATAATTTGGTTAAATTTCCAAATGCTCTTCCTACTTCTTTGAAAATACTTGAAAGCAATGGTCAGTTTACCATAATAGACAACATATTTATTAACAAGAAAGTATTAAAAAATGTATACGAGGTGAAGAAAAGAACTACAGAGTAGTTACTTTTGTTGTATGAAGGAGGACAAGCTAGAGGGATGGAGTGAGGTGAAGAGGAAACAAGATGCTTTACACAGTAGCATAATTAAAGCATTAACAGCATATGCTGAGGTCAAAATGAGTACATGATTAATTTTATTTTCCTGAAGTGGAGTTCTCTAAAAGATGGGAAGCAAAGCTTAAATGCACATTAAACCTATAAAAAGAAATACAGCTTTGCAAATGTTTGCCACTCAAAGTTTGTGCTGCATGTCAGCTGAAAATTAACATCATGCCAAAAAGAATGTTGCAAAATCAGCATCTAAGGGAATTCCTTAACATACACTTAACTGAATAACCTGATTTCCTTTTGAGTATACATTAATATGTTTTTCCTTTCATCACTGTGACTAGTATAAAGTGGAGCTATCTGTACTGTGATTCAAGTGCTTTAAATACAATTTCATAAATTAGCAATGTTTATACTGAGTGGCTTAGTGAATAAAACTTTGGCCTGCTCTACTGGAAATTGAGATTTTAATCGTAGCATTGCCAGAAGTGAACACAGTGATCCCAAAACTTTCTATTTCGTAATGTAAGAGAAATGAGATTTCTTCAATATTAAGGGCTCTAAGTGGACAGAGTAATCAATACCAGTCAGTGGCAGAGTTGAGAGAACTCCTGTCCTCCCACTGGTTGCCACTGTGCCAACGGGATGACAGTAATAGCTGCCATTATTGTTTCCAGAGACACGGTTCTGTGTCTGTGAGAAAGGTTTAGTAGACGCTGTGAGCAGTCTTAGGCTTCAGTTCAACAAAATATTGACAAATACATTTTAAATTCATCATTCTGCAACAAAGCTGGAAAATACATCCTTATGTCCCACTGAAGCTTATATGCAAAAGACCAGACTGTACCCACCTTATCACCTTAGTGAGCACTAATTTCCATCCAATTGAAATAATTTTTTTTTTAAATAATGACTATACTTATAGATTCATCAGCTAGCTGATTATCTAGACTGGACTATATAAATGTCATTACTGTGCACACTTGCATTGTATAGCTCAGAATGTTTTACAAGTATTTCATATTTCAGACACATACAGAAAATGGCCCACTTTCCAGCATGACAAGGAGGTTTACAAGCATTTGAGTCAAATGACCTTCTATCTAACAATGCATTAAGTTTCATTTTGCAGGAAGTTAGAGTGCTTTTGAGACACGTGCATCCAGGCAGTAAAATTGGCATACTGAGAAATGCTTTATATGTTGGGTCAATGGTGGTGATCGAATTTAGGCTCTTTATATTTCTTTGGGAAGATTAACTTTTTTTTTTTTTCCTTTTAGCAAGAACTAGCTCACCTGCATTAATATAATGATATACTTCCTACTGGTGTAGATTGAAATTCAGTTTATATTGCAGAAATGTTTTGCAATTTGTCTTAAGTATTTTATTTCTTTGTCATGTAGAGACTTATAAACAAGCAATTCCATTGTTTTCAGTAGCTCTAGTTTAGGTATATGCTTCCATGTTTTAGAATTGCTGGCTTAATGAACAAATTTTATAGAATAGTTTGAGTAATATAGATTAAATTAATTAGCTTTATTTTCACGCTTAAATGTCTCTTCATACTGAAACAGTAAATCTGTAAGGGTGTCAGGGAGCACCAAGAGCGGGCTGCTCAGCAAAGGTGACCTGGGTACCAAGGACCATGTAAGTAGTACCTGCACAAGAAGAGCAGAGCAGGGCTGGTGACACTAACCAGAGTCAGCCACCATATAGTGATTGCCAGACAAGCCCATAGTGACGAGTCACATCCAGGGTCAGGCCATGAAGTCAAGTCGGCAAGGCAAGGTCAGGATCAGCGAGGTACAAGACCAGGCATGGGCATACCTACAACATAGCTCAGGCAAGGGCCGAGATCAAGGGCCTGAGTTCCCTTGCAGCTCTCAAGGCAAGGGGCAGAGGTGCCAGATGAGGCGTCTCACACAGCTCTTTCCCAGCACTCTGCTCCAGGGCCACACAGCTGCGCTATATGGGGGCTGACCTTGAACATGGACAGCTGAACCCCTAGGAGGAGGGCGGAAGACGTTGCAGAGCCTGTTACACTCAGGGGCCTGACATAAGGCTTAACACTACAGTTGGTGCGGCAACTAACTTAATGCAACAGCTGTTAGCCAGTTTTAAGCGTACTCTCTTAAATTACTTTCTTAAAGTATGTAAAAGTATTGTTTGTTAATAAATCTTTATTGATAAGAACGAGTATCATAGACCATGTCTAAATTAGAAAGTAATTCAGCACCCTGGGAGTATACCAGTAGATTGAAGCAGCTGAGGCTCCTACGTATCCTTTATATGGAGTTCAGGAGTTTTTAGACTAGCTTTGGTCTGCTTTTCCATTCTGAACAATCCCACACTGTGTGCAGGTCAGAGTTTTCCAAAGGACCAGTCATAGTTTAGGACACTCACAGCCGCTTTTGGGACACTCATAGTCCTTTTAGGGCTTGAAACATTTGTAGTGCACACATGGAACAGAGTTTCTGGTTTAGCTTCCTCCAAAAAGAGTTTAGAGAACAAAAACTTCTCTGCGAACTAACCAGGGGTAGAAAGTGACTGGGGGATTAGCTTCTACGCCACAGTGCTAACGCTGCTTTCTTTATATGCTCCCCTGATTCTTTCCGTCTTGCCAGCTTCTTTCTGCTCAAATCATGTAGAAAACTCTGCAGCAGTTCCTTCCAATAAACTTCAAAACTGGACATTCAATAATAAATCTTGAAGTTGATATCTCTGCCTCTTTAAGTTAGAAACTATTATCTGGGACATAAACTGTATTTCTATATGTTTATGTAGTTCTGACCAGTCCTCTAACATTTAATTAAAAGGTAGTAATAAAGATCAATATATACTGAGTTCTTTATAGCAAAAATGGTATGTTTCTTTTTTATTCTACTGTGTAAAATGTTTTGCATTAAAAACAACCTTACTGTGAAAAAAATACTGTAGATAGATGCCAGCAAAATTCCTTTTAATCTTTGCACTTAGCTAAGAGCAGAAAAAGAGAGTCTTTATTTCAAACCTGTTTTGTGGAAGGTTTGAGTGTGTGCCTAATAAATTTTTTCCTGGACTGCTATCCTGTATGCTTACCTTCGAATTGCAAAGAATTTTGTCCTGAAGTTATAAACCCTTGGAAATAGGGACATAAAAGAGTATCTAACAGACCATTAACTATAGGGGTAGTATCAAGCATAGCTTTAATGTCATACAGATCTTGCCTTTTAGAAAGTCTAAATATACAGTGATGTGAATATTAAGTGTAGTAGTCAAATATTTGTAACATGGGTATAAGTTGGAATTAAATAAAGAAAATTATTTTTTTCCTCTACTTTGAGTGAAATACAACCTAGAAGCACATTAAATATACCTTGAAAATTAGCATTACATCTTCATTAGTTATGAAAGCTGAAAACTTAAATAAGGAATTAAATTATTGGAAAGGTACTGTTAAATATTTCCAGTCTGAACAATTTAAATTAAAGTGTTGGATTTTTGAGAAGCCTCAGAAGAAATTACAGACAACTTGGTTTTATATTTACTGTAATAGAATGCTAAAATTCCACTTAGGATCCAGAATCTTCTCCCCATCTGAAGGTGTCTTGTCTGGAAGAAACACTCAGAAGTAAAAAGCAAGAATGCAAAATACTAACTGGAGCTTTCAAATGGACCTCAGATCACCTGTCATCTGTATCAGACTCCGTTTTCTACTGCCCTAAGTGAAGAGATAAAGTGGTCACCATAAAAATGCCTCTAATATGGCAGTTTCAAGTATCATTAAGCTCTGTTCCGTTTTATCTGCTTAAAGCAACTGTGGTCTAATTACTAAGAATGTTGTTACAGACCAAATAGCCAAGCAAATAGATTTACCATAGCAGTTGGAAATGTTCTGTGACTAAAGAGCAAAAAATTCGACTCTCTTGACATTCTACTGCTGTTTGTTGAATTATTATGCATTCACTCAACAAGGCTGTAACTTTCTCAGCTAGTGTTTAATCCATAAAGAAAAGATAAATAAGCAAATGAAAACCAGGCTGTCTTAACTGTCTCATATATAGTTCTTCATCTCTTATTGACTCAGTACTTAACTTTCCTATAGGCACTTTTAAACCATGACTCAAAGCAGCAGTAGGTAGGTATCATATCATTTTAGAGGGGAAGATACAGAGGTGTGACAGTAATAAGTGGTACATGAAACCATCTACAGTGAGCAAGTTTAAGTAAGGATGCGAGTACTACATACTTTATTTTCCTCCTCTCCTTCTCCATGCTCTTTTGCTTACTCCATGCTCTTTGCATACTCTCTGCTTCTCTTTTGTTTTAACCTTCAGATTTCCATCTACCTCTGTTTGTTCAAGTTGATTGATAGATCCTGAACACTTTTGAATTCAGTATTAACTTGTTAGCTGCCTCATTCCTTTACATTTGATTTACTTGTCTCTCTGTTACTTTATTACTGGTATTTTTCCCATTTAATTTGCCAAGGGGTAAGGAAGGCTTAGTGGAAAAAGGGAAAGGGAGGGAAAGAACAGATTAAATAAAATGGATGTTTAAGAAGCCTGTGATAAAGTATTGCTAATAAATATCCCTTGAGAAATCATTTTTGTCAAAGACATTAAATAAGCCATCCCATTCTTCCCTTTCCCATATCCAGCTCTGCATTTTGAACGGGTATTAGTAAAAGCACCACATACCCTGAATGGTATGAAATGTACTGTATTCTGGTGTGCTGGCTGAAAATGTTCGTAATTTAATAAAACTGAACCAAATTTCTTAAGAGGTGAGCTGTTTTTCCTTTCTTGGCAAGGTCTGTAAGTGAGATTTAAGTTTGAAGGTGTTAGCTTCAACTTTTCTGAGTAAAGGGAGGGCAAAAAGGTTGAATTAGAACATTCAGGAAATGTATCTCCTTTGAGATACATAATGACCAAAGGAACAGCTTGACAAGTTTAGCTCAATTTTTTTCAAAACATTTCACAAGATATAAGGAACCACATGCCAAAAGAATTTTTTGGAGAAGGTTCTGAGTAAAACAAACTAGGATGAAGTATAACATATTTGGCAAATTATGCGGTATGGGATAGTTATAACTTACAGGAAGACATTTTAGATGAAATGTAACAGAAGTATTTGTAATCACAAATCACATGCCTCTTGAGATTAATCTTTATTATTAGAATGGTTAAAGACAATAAATCTAATAATAAAATAGTATTAACTAATAATATTAAACAACCAAGCTTTTTCTGATGTTGATCAATTAAAGCAGCATCTTAAAATATGTACCCATAGTTACTATCACTCCTGACTAATGCGTTTATAAGTATATCTATGTGCACACACGTGTGCTTATTTTAAAAAGTAAAATCTTAAATGGAAGGCTTTTGGTAGCTCTTGTCTGACTTTATAATCATTAAGAATTTAGTTCGTTAACAGAGTGCTAGTTAATTCCTGGGAGTATTTCACACCATGTTGCATAGCTGCATTTAGAACTCTTGTTTCCTGAAATAAATTGTGCTTTTATATCTTTTTAAAAGTAAACATTATTCTTGATCAAAGAAGTGCTCTATATTCATGCAAGACAAGAAGCAGCTTTTAAGAGAATTTTGATTTCAACACACACATGTATAGCACATACCTTGTAGGCTGTGAGAAAAGTTATAATGCATAAGATTTTTCATGTTATTTTGGCAACAGATTAATGTTTTAGCTTAGAGTACCAGGGTAGAAATTTCCTTCTGTTAAGATACAGAAGAGTAGGTAGTTACACACAGCAAAGCATATATATATTTGAACGGAGTGCTAGGATTTACAATCCTATATTCACTGTATTACATGCACATCCATCAGAATGGTTAAAGAGGAATTGTAGGGTAAAGTTAGCACTGGTGTGAAGATGAAGTCCTCCTTTGTGTACTTGTCATCTATTTAAGGTGCAGCACTTGAATGTATTTTTCTGATTTTTAAAATGAATATTTAATTAAGTTGCTTCGGAAATAAAATACTTATGCTTAGTGGGGAAAACTCAATTTGCAAAAGCTGCCTCTTAGAGGCTATTGTGACTTTCCAATCTTGATTCCTCATATGCAATTATTGTGGAAATATAATTTCTACAGCAAATGACCTTTGTCATGAGTTACTTTATAATGGAACAAGGTTATTGAGTACTGTAGATTTTTAAGGGGGGTTTTTTTGGAAGAGGTTTCTGTGACAATATTATATATAAGTTATGATGACTAATTGCTAACAGAAAAAGCCTCTGCAATTGTAACTGATGTTTTTATGCATTTCAAGATGTCAGGAAATAAGATATTTAAAAATACTTAAAATGTATTTGTTCATATTTCCTGAAATATGGTTGCTATGGTTGGCAGCTCATCTTTTCCAGTAAATGTGAGAACTCTGATTGTGTCCAGCTTTTCTTTTCCAGCTGTCACTAGCAGAGTGTCATAATGTTTAGAGAT
This sequence comes from Apteryx mantelli, assembly GCF_036417845.1. Lineage (NCBI taxonomy): Eukaryota > Metazoa > Chordata > Aves > Apterygiformes > Apterygidae > Apteryx > Apteryx mantelli. The sequence continues at coordinate 36,382,290 of NC_089984.1, forward strand.
ACGCTCTCTACCTGTCAGACTTTGTTACAGTTCAGTGATGCATGATGAAGTGTGAGGGACATAGTCTTCCTACACTACTAACGGTATAAATGCAGTGATGATACTTCACAATGACTCCTTGTTCAAGGTCAGTACAAGGGAACTCATCTGTGGTGTTCAACAACTCACTTGTTAATTGTTGGGCTCCAGAATCCGAGCCCAGCTTCTTTAGCATGCCTGTAATTTTATGTAAATAGTCCTGGGTATTTATGAGAAATACACCAAACTTTTATAATAAGTATAACTTTTTCCTACAATTTCTTTTTCAAAATGAACTGATTTAATCACCTGAAATTATTTCTTTGTTCAAATCCTTTGAAATTAAATACGATAGCGTTAAGCTTTTGCTGTTTTACCTGAGGATTAGTCCTGCTGGTATTTGAAGATATAACTGAAGGGGTACCTCTGACTAATACTTATTCTGGTAATTTTTATAACGCCTTGAAAAATATTAAAACTTGCTAGCTAAGGGATTATTATAAGCATGTAAGAATAATATACAACTAACTCATTAGCCTTATTCCTCTGTTTTGCTAAAATATGCAATTTTAGGGTTTTAACACCTCAGGTCCCCTTGGCTTATTTTTTGAAATCCATTTAAGCATATGCTAGTGCAAGTCATTACATTAGAGTATTTTCATGTACTATTTTTCTAGTTGCTAATTATCTAATAGGAATACTTGCCAATTTACAGATGCTCTGTTACAGCACTGTTGTCCTGATACCTTTCTTCTCCTACACTTTTCCCTTGAAATCATAGAGGCATAAAGGAGATATAACTAATTGCATTATTAATGGCATATCGAGGTGTTCTGATACATGGAGAGGCCTCTTTTTAGTTATTATTTTAACCTGAATAAATATAAACGTATTTATTTCTATTTTCTCTTAAAGACCTACTGGTCCACAATAGAAATTTGAGCAACATTTTAGTTTTGAAAGAATGCTGTTTAACTCACAATAATGTCCTGTGCAAAACTGTTTCAGTTTTGAAAATCTGAGGGAAACTTGCTAGAAAACAAATCCTTAAATCACAATAAGGAATGGAATTTCTGATACTGTGCATCCTTCTGACTTCCCAGGGTTGAACTCCATAGCATTTTGGGGGTAGTGGGGATTTGTGATTCTCCTGATGTCTTTATTCATCATCTGTCTTTTCTCTTGTACTGCAAAATTTTATAGGAAGGCATCATCTTTTCTTGCACTGTGTTTTTAAACTGCACTGAATGTAAAGGGGGAATGGGCCAGACTGAAACTTCTGGGCAGATATGTAATACAAATGCAGTAAGAGATGTTTTATTATAATGAAGTATTAGGGACACAGCAATTTTCCATGTAGGAAATAAATATGTTTTCCCAAAGCTGTTTCAAGCAGATATATGGAGGCCATCTGTCTGACACTGAAGCTTGTATTTCTTTGGAGGAAATCAGATGCTAGTGGCTGTAGCTATTCCACACTGTTTGAGATAGAGTCCTAGTCAAATACTGCTATTCCTTGTGATGGCTTTTAGTGCAGATGCTAGTTTAAAAAGATTCTACCTGACTCATAAAAGTCAGCAGGTTGCTTGATCAGTTTTTTCTGAGCACTCACATGGGTCAAGGAAATGTGTCCTTAGGTGCAACAGTTCTCAGCTCCTCTAATGCCACTCTCTAACATCCAGTGCAATGATGTATAAGAGATAAGGACTTCAGCTTCCAAAAAAGGTTCCCTTCACAGGTCTGAGGGTTAAAAAATAGATAGATCTGATGTGTCTCATCTCTTCTTGCTTATGTCACAGAAGGAATCATTACCTGAAAAGGTGATAACTTTGACTGATATTTCAGTATATCTTTGCTTTTGGTTGTAATATTGTTTTTCAGTCCATATACACATCAACTGATGTTGATATCAGAAGTTTCTGAATAGCTTAAAATCATACTACAGAAATTAGTACTCAGCTTAGAGTATAAAATTTGCTGAGGAAATAAACTGCTTTAAGCCCTGCACACTTTACCCTTATCCTCAACATTTGTCATGCTTATTGAAAAGCAACCTGTTGTCCATTAGATATTTTTGCTATTTGAAGAGCTATATGGGAGTGAACTGAAGGTTTGTAATACTAGGCCTGAAACCTTAAGTCTTACAGTAAAACTCACAATCATTTAGAGAATATACCAGTATTACAGCATATATTACCTTACAAATGCCTTTTATTATAATCCATTAATGTATTTACCATGTTTTCTCCTTTCCCTAAACATTTATCTGAAATCTCGCTGGTTGGATGATAGTAAAGGGATCAACAAAAGGGAGACAAGAATTTGTTCAATGTTTGAAAAAAATGTTCATACAGTGAGAGACTGAAGATCTCAATTTAGTTAGCTTAGCAGAAAGAAGGTTAAGAGGTGATCTGTTCAGAGCTTACCTATACATCTTTAGGAAGAAAATTACTAGTTTAAGGGGAGTTCTTTAATGTAGCACAAAATGGTCTAGCAAGACAAATACAACATCTCTGAAAGTTTCAGGGCTTCTCCATCACTAAATAAATGTTGCACAGTTGATGCAAAAACTGCTGGGGTCAATTCTTTAAAGTATATTACGGATCAAGTCAGTCTGGATCTTCTTAATAGCTCCTTAGGGGGCCATTGGTTTGGTCCTTATGTAGACATTGGAATGTCACCTTCTTTGGAAGTATACATCATTCTTCCTTTACACACATACTGATGTATTCTTGCATTTTCTTAGTTTATGAGATCTAATGTGTTTCATCACAAGGTAGTAAAACTGTTAACAGGTCTGTACTACAGCTGTCATGGATTATGTGAAAATAATTGCAAGTACCAAATAACTATAATTAGTTTGTATCCCTGTTTCATGTCTAAGTAGTCTTGTCTTATGCTTATGGTCAATACAAGTAGGTATTTTTTTGTTACTCTGCCTTATTGTACCATATTATCATCTAATCTGCTTTAAACATTAGAAACTTCTGCAGTCACATAGCTAAGGAAATTGTCTGAATATGTTAGCAATAGATTGTCATTAGTTTGAGTCAGTCTGTTTTCAGTGAGTGAAGTATGTATTGACCGCCAGGTTATGTGTGTAACAATTACATTTTCACTAGTGTAACATAAAAGCCTGCCATGCAGTGACAATTACTGATCCTATATCCCATAAATTGTACTTAATTTTTTTCTCACTCTGCCATGTTTAGGAGCAACTTAGACCTCTTGAGCACTTGGAGATTTACACTGAAATTATTACCACCAAATTGTTTTTTTTTAAGCATAGACTGCAAATCTTTTAAAGCATTATTAGAATCTGTGTCATATGCTGCAATTAACTTGCTATTACTTGCAGCTGCCCTTTCCAGTGTAAAGATTAGAAGATGGGAATTTATAATCAGGAGACCTCAACACAGCTGTCAAAAAAGACTTGGGATCAGTACAAGTAGTCTCAAGGGACAGTTTGAAAAGCAGATTTGAACTGTGAACTTCTGTGTCAGAATTTTGATTGTCAAGGACCCTTGTAGGTCACACAACAAGGATAATGAGTGCTACATACTTAAATGCTCTTGGACAAAAGTTTATTATATCTGCACAGTGAAATAGCCCAAATATGTCACAGTAGATTCATGGTTATTACTGAAACAATGCATTAATGTTGGCAGTCACTTGAAATATGATATGTATATAATAGTTTCATTTAGTGTCACTTAAAGGTCTCTACTGCAAAGAGGCATGACCTGTCACTGATGTATGCGGCCTTCACAAAATATGAGAGTTATCCCTTTCATTTGACAAGTTTCAGGTCATCATCTACTGTACAAAACAAGAGGAATATAGGATAAGTTATAAAGAACTTAATTCAGCACTTTGCTGGGTGGTTGTTATTCTAGAAATTCAGGTGATTGCCCCCAAAATAAGTAACATGAGAGGATTAAGTATAGTTTTTTATTTTAATATGAACAAGTGACTATTTAACTTGTAATGAAAAGAGAAAGTAGCTTTAAAGCTTCTTGCTTTTCTAATTCATTAACCTTTATATGATGGCCAAAGATACCTAAAGATGTTGTTCACTTGAAATAACATCCTCAGGTATGTATGTAGTTAATTCTGATGTTAATTCAGAAAAGAAATGTAGAACACCAAAATAAATACATAATAAGAAATTCCTAGGTCTGATATAGAACTGACAGTAATCAGTGTAACCATTATTGCTTTCCTGGAAGAAAGCAGAAGTTGTCTTTTCTATCCTCTATCTGCTGTTACCTCTGGAAAGAAACAATGGTTATATTGCTGTGGAGCCAGCATGACATAGTTTTCAAGCTAACTTGCATGCCATTTCATGGTGGTTGGGAAGCTGGTGAGTGTTACCAGTTTTCAGTAGGAATACGGGAAACAAGATTAGTGTCTCCGTAAAATGCAGTAAATAACTTTGTAACTGATGCCAAGCAGACTGTGAGTTTGTATTTTACCATAAAGTCTGTTAGCATCTGAAGTGACAGCAATGATTTCAACATCTCCAGTGCTACCATTTTTAAATCACTGCAGAAAAGAAATAAAGGAAGAAGATGAGAGCTGTTCTTGGGAAAAAAAAAAATCTTTTGTTTATGTTTAAAAGAACAAGTGCAGTTAATCTGATAATGAAATCTACCAAGTTTCAGTTTTTATTTCCAAAACATATTCAGAAGTGTAGCCATATTGAGGAGACTGTGTTGACTGTGTAGTTCAGGATGCAACAAAACAATGAAAGAAGAGTTTAATAAGGTGGAACTGATGGGGCGGACATTTGTATACCTCTGTGGATATTGTTTAATTGTCCATGAGATTGAGTTGTTAAATAAACAGACTAATACAAACTGAATAACATAAGAAAGAGAGTTAATGAGAGATCACAAAAATAATTTTGTTTCTAATATATAGTTCTTAATTACAGTGTTCTACACCCCATACCATATGCTTGAAAGCTTACATTTCATGTTTCTGTTGAAAGAAGCAAAATAAATGTTGTTTACAAGTACCAGCATTTCAGAATTCTGTCAGGCACATACGTTAGGTAGTTGACTTTTAAGACATGCAAGAATTCCTGGATTAGTAGAAATGCTGGTTGACACTGTAGGTACACCTGGAAAGTGTAACAGAGAAAAGTTAGGGGCATATTTGTGATTTTATTCCATGAATACACAGAATGAGTGGCTGACTGATAATTAGGTGTACAGATCAGGAATGCATACAGTATTCATTTTTTATTCTTGTAGGATTGTCTTCCTTCAGATGTAAAGGCATCTCTTCTTCTTAATCCAGCTGTGCTGATTGGCATGTTGTAATCCTATTCCCAAGCCTGGCTGCTCATCACTACCATCTGCTGAAGGTTATCATGCTCTCAGCTGTGCTGGATGAATTGCAGGGGATCACTTCTTAACCCATTTCAAACAAAATGACCTGGGCTAGTAAAGACATAGTGTTTAAAATATATAAAATAACTGGAGTGGGGTGGGGGGAGGAGATACAATCTTTGGCAAAAAGAATGACAGTTGACTGGATAAATCTGGAAAAAGATACATGTCTACAGCCTTCTATTTTTCTTTGTTTGGTTACTCCATCCAACTCAGTAACTCTGCAAGATGATCCAGTCGTACCTGGGCAGCAGCTGGTTGTGATATTGGGGAAGTCTTTTCTATAACTACGTTGGCACTGACCAACCTCCCACATGCTGATGAGACATTTGGCAGTTGGATGGGGGACAGGGAGCTCCACAAAGTGTTTGTGGAATGGTAGAAATCTAGTGTGTGAAGATGTAGGGGGTTTTTTGTTGTGCATCTGAGAAGATGGTACTGAACTAAAATCTGATTCTTGCTTTGCTTTCATTATTTGCGTGTAAATGAGATGAGTTAGGGAGATAGAAATGAAGAACAGCTTAACATTTCATTTATCTTACTTCCAAGCCAGCTTCTTTGCTTTTTGTGCAGTCACCACTGAAATTGAGATAATCAGCAGTTTAAACAGAGAAGACAAGAATCATAGATCATTTTACAGGTTAGGAGTAATGTCTGATAGCTCATGACTTGTGTGAGGGGAATCTGTATGAATTGTATACAACATGCATGTTAACTAGTCAGAGCCACTGCAGTGTAGGTAAGGAAATATAGTACCATTTATATTGCGTTGGTTTTGGTATTCAAATTTTTAACTTGAGATGCATGTCTCTTGCATATCACAGTGCCATCGCAAAAAATAATCTCTGTAAGTGGAAGTGGACATGGCAGATGATGAAGACAATTAGGAACACTGATATATTTATAATAAGCTTAGTCAATGTAACATTTTATTCTTCATTGTCCATGATCAGGAGTCCAGAGAGTGCGCAGACAGTGATACTGATTTCAGGCCAGGGTGATTCTCTTTATATTGTACGGATCACAAAGAGCAAGGGCCAAATACATATCTTCTATGTGTCTAATGCAACATCTTTTCTTACAGAAGGTGGGTTTCTCTTTCTCCAAAGCTGTATTCTTTGATGGTCTTTGACAATAGTTAAGGTAAGGCTTCCTTTCTAAAAGGCCAGATGAGCTCAGTACCCCTTTCTCACAGTTTCAGAAGTCAGTAGGATGTGACACCACTCAGCATCATGTGATCATTTTACACTCCCTGAAAATAATTTTATACCAGACTAAAGTTTTTTTTTTAAAAATACATTCAGGGTTTTGAAGTGATGTACTATATAATAGAATATATAGCAGCTAATTTAAGTAAAGACATGCTTGAAGAGCAGCGCTTCTCATTTAAGAGCTTGGTATGACTTGGGGTATGCATGGCTTTAAGGCTAGCTTCACCACAATGCTGGCTAGAAAAAGCCGAAGTCCAGGTGAAGCAGCTGATTGATGGGGCATGACTAACTGTTGGGTGAAACTTCCAAGTTTTAGATTCATAGGAGCAAACAGTTATATAGTTGTGAGAAAGAATGTCTGAAAAGTAGTTCACTGTGAAGTATTTATGTAGTGGTTGGTCCTTCATTGAATAGTGAAAGGGAGAGGATATCAAAAATAATGACCTTCAGCTGAGGTATCACTTGAGCATAAAAAAGTTGGAACCAATGTCAAATAAACATTAGAAATGCAGAATAACACATAGCTGATTTGATGAAATATTGTCTACTGCACTGTTTCATGGTGAAATGCATAGGATGCTTTAAGAAGTTGTACAGTATTTTGGAATTATGATAATAATTGACTTAAGACGTCTATCATAAAAGTGACATTTCGTGTGAGTTAATGCTTACAAATTTCATCACAAGTGTCCTTTTATAAACCAACATACAGTATGTGTAATTTGATTTCTGGTAATCAAGAAAACAGCTGTTTCATCAAATCATTTTTGAAATTTGCCAGCATTAACAAGCATGCGATAATAAACATGCTCTCTAAGTAGAAATCCTGCAGGATTCCAGGTTAACAGAAAGACAGCTTTAGTTTATCCCAAGGAGGAGCTAACTCATTATCATTAGTATTTTACCAATGCACTAAAAAGGAGAAATTGATTCTTAATAATGGTAACAGTGGACACAAGATGCTTTAATGTCTGAGCATTGAACTTTGTCAGAATGAAGTTTAAGATTCAGAATGTGATGGATTTAAATATCTATGGTGCACTAGGCAGACTGGTGATGTGAGTTAACTTTAACACAATATGAGATATGGGGAAGTATCCTATTATGAGAAGTTAGTTCTGTCTGTAGGGTCATGATTGTTGGATATGATGGCTTGTACTGTAGCTCACTGTGAAACCTTGGGATATCTTTACATTGAATGACAGTGCAAAGTTATAGAATAAAATCTATTGTATTAAAAATACTTCCGTGAAATACATTTCCAAAAAAGTGTAGGACAGCAAAAAAACAATTTTTAATGTTCATTTTTTATAAGCCTACATCGCAGACAAACAAAAATATACTAAAAATTTAGAACTGATTCCTCATCATAACAATGGTCAAGCAATGTCACCGATATTCAGTAAAGTGAAATGGAATGAAAGCAGTTCTTCATCTATTAGAATCAGTTCATTAATTTATCAAAATCAGTCATACTTACTTTGCATAAATCAGGAAAAAATGTGACTTTGAAAACTTTCATATGAATTTCTCTTGACAGATTTTTCTATTGTAGTCAGGTATTGTACAATCTAAACACATTAGTAACAAAATGTAGTGTCGAGGAAAGTCTTTCAAGGGACAGATTTTTTTTTTTCCACTTACATTTTTAGATGTATAAATTATATTGCTATTGTACATTATCTAGGTTGCCCTACCTGTTTATTAGTGTTGATTCCATCTGTGGCTGAGAGCAAGCAAGATATTCTGCATGCACCAGGAGAGTTGTATGCTGAATTTTCTCTGGAGGAGAAACTTTGTATTTTTCTTGGCAACCATTAATAGAGAGACGCTTTAAATTATGGTCAAGGCTCCAGAGGAACCTTGCTACTAATCTTATTTGAGGGAAACATTGTATGTTGCCCTGATCTTGCTCTCCTTCAAGTATTGTGCATCACAAAAGTGCAAACTTCACTCTGCCTGGTGACATGTAGTGTTAATATAAGTGAAGGAGAATCAGAGGCTCTTAGTGGTAGAATTTTACAGTAATACAGTAATAAAGGCAACTGGGATGCATATTAAGATTCTGTAAGTCTGTGTCCCTACATGAAGGTATGTTGGTTTGAGGTTGTCTTGGCATAGTCTGGAAAGAGAAAATTGGATGAAAGAGGAGGAAGAATTACTAAACATAACTAATGTAGCACTGTAACTAATTTTTTTATTTGCAGATTTACACAGTTCTTAACTTTGCAGACAGTGATTATCCCCAGCATTTTAATGAACCACACATGTTAGGCTCGAAGATTTGGTAATTTTCCTACAAAATTAATGAAATGTTTTGTACTCCTGGTTTATGACGTAGTTGTCGATTATGTGTTCTGAGAAAAAAACAACATCAAATTCTGATGCAGAAAAATAATGTAAGAAACTTGCATCAGATTTTGTGGCAATATCATTACTTCATTCTAAAATATACAGACTCATACCCATTTAAGAGGGCTGGACCCACTTCAGGATTCAGTGGCAAGATTTAATCATTGAGTAGAAATTTGAAAATACCAACATAAAACTGTGGTATAGAATAAGTGATTTAGTCCCAGTAGGAAATGAGATGAAGTAGACAAAAATATGGCTGCTACTCTGCTCAGGAAAAAGTTTTGCAAAGTGGATAAAGTGAAGAATGAAGAGTGAATTTGAAATTTTAGGGTGGTTGATGGCCTCCCAGGCTTCTGTCAGTGAACAATTCTTTGAAAGGTACCATAGCATCCGTGTACCTTTGTTAATGTAAGAGAGTCCATCAGCTCTTTCAACCAGAAAGAATACGCATGCCACATTTACAATCCTGCAGTGTGCGTTTTGGTACTGTGTCTGCTATTCTTTTTTCTTAGTGAATAGTCATTTCCCTTCCTTTCTTTCAACTCCATGTATTTTACATACTTTATTGTCATTAAAAAGACTTTAAAAGGCTTTTAAAGCATTTTTAAGAAGTTTAATTTGAACATGAATGTGAACATGCCCTTAGGACTTGTAAGTAAAAGAGGTCTAAAAACAAGATATTCTGAGATCTCAGAAAATTGTAACTGCTTCAAGAATGGATTCCAGTCAAGTTAGTGAACTGACAAATAACATTCCAGAATGAGATCATGGCATCTTCATATGCTAGCCCTGAAAGTGATTTCTTTCTCTTTCCCTCTTGCTGCTGTTGAAATCTATGTTTATCTTTACTCTGATCTCACTGGGAAAAAGATAAAGCTAGATAAGATATTTGTATGTGTAGTTGCTATGCCAGCTCTACTTCCTGCATGGCTGCTGGTCCCTTTTTTGACCAATGCATACTTGGCTTTCAGTCCATTGAAATACTATTAAGGATAAAACTATGAATATGTACAGTCTATGTATGTCGCCATATTGCATATTTATTTATAGTGAAGTCTGTAATGACTGCCTGCCTGTGGCAGAAGAAAGAATTTTCCTGGTACCCAGAGCTTATAGTTTCAGTGGAAATTTCTGGGAATTGTCACTTCTCATTGTATTTTAAGTATGTTCTCGTTGATTGTCTTAAGCTCTGCAGTTGATACAGTGGCTGCAGGTGTGGAACATTTTACTGACTGATATTAGTGTTCTGAGAATGGCTGATGAAGAGGAAGGTTCCTGCACCTTTTGTAAAAACACCAGACACTAAGTAGAAGCAGACTCTGCTCTCTCTGAGCAAAAACAGTTGATGCTGGACTGTATGTCTGTATAAGGGACAACTTGGAATCCCAGCTGACCTGTTAAATTAGGCCGTATTAGCTATCTGTTGAAAGCAATGTAACTCTTGTGGTTCCTCACTGCAGTGAATTATTTGGCCAGGAAAAAAAAAAAGTGGTGAGATATGGAGGAGAGTAACCTTGCATTTGGGTCCAAAACTGGACACAGTGGTCCAGATGCGCTATCACAAGATTTTTGCTACAGTTTTGCAATAGGGATACTTTACATTATTCTGGTAGAATTTTCCTCATTGTTCACTATTTGTTGTAAATGTAAAAAGGCATAATAAAATTGCACAACATTTAGGAACTCTACTGTAGCCAGTGTCTTACGTTCATTTGAAACATCAGCTGTCTCAGTAATTAGAATACTTACAGTTAACAGGAACCTGGCCCAAGCTATTTGTTTTTGGACTATGTTCTGTTTAAGCATCTGTCCTTTAGTTAATTTTTTAAAATTCCTCAGTATGTTCTAGTTGTGTTTTGCATATTTAATTCCTCTTGAATATTTTTCTATCATTGGTGGATGCATGACCATTTCAAGCTAAAAAAATATCTTGACATAACAATAGGCATTATGTTAAGGTGGTAGATAATTGTATGATTTTCATTGTTTTAGAATACAGTTAGTTCTGTCACAATATTTTAAAAGCATATTTGGGGAGCAGGCTGATATATTTGCATCAAGTTATTCTGTGAGATGCTTTACCGATACCTTGTAGTTCAATTCATAGTTTGATTTATTACTGAAGAAGAGATATAGAAACCCTGTTTTGATGGAAATGCTAATGAAAATTTGGCCTAGCTTTAAGATCATTAAAACATTATTCATTTAAAAGGTTTGTCAGAATATTAGTTTCTCTAAATCAAAGTAAAATGAAAATATTTACAGAAAATGTATTTGTTTTACTTTCAGAATTTCAAAAATCAATATTTATAATATTGTTTAATAAACAGAGGAAAAATTCCCAGTTCCTTTTGGTTTCATTTTGGTTCTCCTTTCTTTCTGCAAGGCTAAGGAGGAAAGGAGAAAAAAAAATAAAAAACAGAAAGAAGACTACCACTCATGTACTTCTGCTGAAGAATACTGAGGAACTATGACACATGGTGGGGAAGGAAAGAGATAATATAGATGAGGCAAAATGCAAATAATGTTTTTATCTAAAAAAATTAATAAATTTAAAACTGTTTCTTTTACAGTATTTAAAAAAATTAATAAATAGAAACAGCTAACTTTTGATATTTGGTTTAATTTTAAATTGCTCACTATACAACTGTGTTGTAGATTTTTGTTGGCATCAAGATTAAATTTTGGAATGCCACTACCCTACCTCTTGGTATGGCCCTACCAACATATTTACTTTACAAACATATTTGGGATTGATATAATATACTTTTTGTACCCTGTTTAAATTCTAATGACAATATAGTGTGTGCGTGTATCCATATGTCTGTCATACAAAAAAGACTGTTCGTTCTCTTTTCCAAGTAAGTTGTAAGATCACATAGCTACTGAGAGTAAGAAAAATCAGAATTTTTTATGCCTCACTTTTCATCCAAATATCTCAGAGTACTTAAAATTGAGGAGTGTTATTCCTGTTTAACATCTGGAGAAAGTAAGGTATGGGTTATTAAATAACACATCACAGTTCACAGGTTAAGTCTGGGCAGAGATGGGAGAAGACTGCTTCTCTTATTTCCAATGTACTGTCAGCTCTGGCAAATGCCAGGTTTAGTGTATTCCTGTCACTAGGTTATTGCTAATGGCATTCGAAATGTAGATATTAAATGAAAGTGTGAAAAAGGCATAACAGTGATTTTGTCAGGAAAAAGTTATGCATAAAACCACTTTATACTTTTTATTGAAACAGTTCAGCTATTAATACATATTTAACAAATCCTAATTTTTGATGTGTGGTATGCCATAATTACCATCAACTTTTATTATCTTTGCCATATGATCATTGCTGTTCTCTGAATGACTTCACCTAAACAGATTTTTCCATTTCATGCAACACAAAAAGCAGTTCATTAGTTCCTATAACAGTGCTTGTATTCAATCAACCATAGTAAGCAGCGACCTATTTACGGGATGGTTCAAAGGCTTAGAGATACATGTGTTTGGGTTTAGATTGACTTCCACTGTGCTAGAAGTTAAGCTCATTCTTTTATAGCTCCTAAAAATCATCTTGGAACGATGACTTTAATTGACCATTGGTTAGTAAGCAAATAGTATGTAGAAAATCCATATAATTTAGTATTCTATTAAGGCTAATGGAGTTACTTTTTCCATACTAACAAATCTTTAGCCATATCATATTTTGGATTCAATCATCAGGCTTTGCTTTACTATTTCATATTCTTCTAACAGAACTGAGTGAATGTTTATTGTGAAATGCTTATGTTAGCAATTTCACAAACTATAATGTTTTTGCATAAGAAAAATGAATTAATTATTTTGATGTTTACGTACAGCTGGCATCCATTTATTCTAGAGTAAATGGACATATTTCTAGTATACTTAAAGAAATTATAGTTCATCCTTTTGATCAAACTGATGATGAAAATTGGCTTTGAGTTGCTGCTTGATGTTTATTTTCCAGGGAATAAAGTAAGAATGACTTTCTGATGATTTGACAGTATGTTGTAAGTTGTCTAGTTGTGTGTCCTTTTTGCTGCTATGTGGCTGTTTTAGAAGCCCATTGTTTCCTGTTTGGTTTATTTAATTTGAATAGAATAATGCAGAATTATCTATCCATCTTCTATATAGAGGATATATTTTGTCGTTCATTGAAAAGCTAGATTATAAATGTACAGTCTTTCCAAGCAAGGAGTGTGCTCTTTATCCTAGGAATGATGTAGACTCAGGAGCGATAAGTGATTGATTTTTTTTCCTCTAGAATCTTACTCATGCTGATACATTCCCTGTTCATTTTAAAGTTAGATCCTAATTCTACCTTCAGTGATTATTGTATTTCAAAATAGTTTTGCTTGGTTTTACTTCCAGAGAATTGTGTTCTTGTGTATGTTTTGCTTCTCTCTTTAAGGTTTAACTAAATGATATGTTGTGTTTATCAATAATTTGTGTTCCAAATATTTTATATTGTTCGGAATCTAAGAGCTTTGGACTGTATTATAAACACTAAAAAAATCACCAGATTAATAGGGTTAATATCTGGAGTACTGCGTCCAGTTCTGGGCTCCCCAGTACAAGAGGGATGTGGCACTACTGGAGCAAGTCCAGCGAAGGGCTACAAAGATGATTAGGGGACTGGAGCATCTCTCTTATGAGGAAAGGCTGAGAGAGCTGGGCCTGTTTAGCTTGGAGAAGAGAAGGCTGAGAGGAGATCTTACCAACGTGTACAAGTATCTGAAGGGAGGGTGTCGAGAGGATGGGACCAGACTCTTTTCAGTGGTGCCGAGCGACAGGACGCGAGGCAACGGGCACAAACTGAAACACAGACACTTCCATCTGAACATGAGGAAAAACTTCTTCACCGTGAGGGTGACAGAGCACTGGAACAGGTTGCCCCGAGAGGTTGTGGAGTCTCCTTCTCTGGAGATATTCAAAACCCGCCTGGACGCGATCCTGTGCAATGTCCTCTAGGTGACCTTGCTTGAGCAGGGGGGTTGGACTAGATGATCTCCAGAGGTCCCTTCCAACCTCAGCGATTCTGTGATTCTGTGAATATGCAGATTTTTTTTGATGTTGATAAGATTTTTTTTTTAAGTTTCTGTTTTTATAGCTATGTTTATTAAGGATATGACAATGAAGATAAATGTGTGACACAGAACTTAGAATTTTCAGTAATTTCTATTTTCTGAAAGAGGGAGAAAAGATAGTCTGATGGCTTCATTTTCCCTATAATTCGAATAATGAACACGAAAACCAGAAGTTTGTGATGATGACTGGAAAGGAATAGAAAGAGAAGTATAAACTGAACCTGTAAAATGATGACTTTGGAGGCTAAAAGGTAGAAAGAGGCCTGGAGGTGATTAAAGAAACAGTTCTTATGGGGGGATGAAAAGACTCTTTTATTGCCAGAAAGTTGCTACTATAAGAAATCTTAAGATAACGTCATTCTAGTATGATAATGAATTTAACACTAGCCAAGTCAAGGTTATTAAGCTGAGTATGGAAGTTGAGAAGGAAAAATCCTTATAGCCTGGAGGATTGTTGCTGTGCTCCAAGTCAGGTGGGCATTGTGCCAAGTCTGCAGGCCATTCAGACTGGAGGACCTGCTGAACTGTGCTACAGCCCCTTTTCAGCCTCCTCCTGGGCTTTATTTCCATGGGGACCAAAGCACTAGGATGCTCTGTTTGGGATCAGAGAATGGCCTTCCTTGTAAGGTTTTCCACTTTTCTCTGCAACTAAGCAAAAAATGAGCCTAGCCACTGAGGTGGAATACTTGCAAAGCATTTATGAGGCATAAAATTTTCCAAAGAGCTTACATTACTAATGACCTCAGGTCTTATGTCTCCTCAAAACATCTTCCGCTTTAATTATAGTTAAACTAGCAAAAGTCCTACTGAAGATTCAGTTATAGTGGTGCAGTGATAAAATGCTAATATCTTGTGAGCTGGCAAAGCAAAATAAGTTATACCAATATAATTTGTCTTATATTATGGTAGGAGTCTGACCTGCAATTTCCTGAAGTGTAACTGTATTGTCAAAAAGCATTTCCCTTAAAATATAGTTGTGCCAGTAAACTTTATAAGTATAGATGGAGTCTGAATTCCACTCAGTATCTTTGGAACATAGTCTTATAAGTAAGCCACTGAGATATTTCTGAAAAAGTTTTCCTGGTTCTGATACAATTTCTTCTGTTTTAATTATTTTTCTATCTGCTCTAAATTAAAATTTTATGCATATTTGTGTAGTTTATGGTTTGTGGGCTGGGTTGCAATATGAGGGTGTATTGGCATTGCACTCTACCCAGTCTGATAAGCCCAGAGTTGGGCAGGCATGGTCTAAAGAGAGGTAAAAAGGTAAAGGATACAGTGGTGTCCTTTCTCATAAGGTATTATTCCAAAGATAGTATTGAAATAAGTAGAGATGTAATTTGTGAGGATGATAATGCTCTATATATGCATTTAAAGTAACTCAGCATCCCATAAAGAAACGTTAGGGTGATTCTAGCTATTTTGCAGTCTTCCCTAGTAAGGACCAGCATGTGAACAATACAACTTCAGGATCAGAACAAGCAAAAACGTAATGCAGTCTTTGCCCTTATTACCACTGGAGAAATTACTTGATTCAGATTTCTGTCAGTTTCATCATTCAGACATTTTCTTTGTTAGGAAAAACACATTATCTGGACCTGTGGAAACCAAATGCATTTTAGTACAGCCAAATGCAGAGTTCTTTATGAAGTGTACATAAAATCATTGCACTGTATGTGTGCGCGCTCTAATGCCCTTGGACTAGAGAATTTTGCTACAGAACATCACTGTTGGCCTGGAGGTTGAACTGTGTTTGCTCTCATGCTCCCAGTTGTCCTGATTTTCTTTCAGTTTATTCTTGGTATATGTGGCAAAAGGTGTAGTTCTCCATTTGCATCCAGATTTGCCTTTCTTCTATGAGCCAAACAATATAAATAACTGTTCCCAAAAATCATTTTCATATTTTTTCATACAGAACTTTCCTAAGGGAAAATTTTTTTTCTATTTAATTTTTTGCATTTTCTTAGTTTTAATTATGCATAGCTCTCCAAGTTTCAAGCTGTATCTCGTGCAGAGATCTGCTAATGTCTGCTAATGATGGATACTCAAATTGTTTGTTTTGTTTAGACCAGAAACATTTGAAAAGCAACCTTTCACTCTGCAAGTCCTTATCCCACATGAAAAAAATTTATACAGATTTGTTAAGCAATCAATTCCAAGAAAATAATATATGCTCTTTTTCTGCCCTTGGCAAATCTCCAAAAAAGTCAAAAGCTCCTCCAAGAGTCTAAATTGCCCTTTATAAAAAGATTTCTTTAGAGAAAGGGGTGTCTCTTCCTCTTGTCCTAGGAGGGCCACAAAAGTACCAAAATACCTTCCAAAAGGATTGACTGGAAACCAGAGAAGGCTTTTTCATCTTCTCACAAATATATGTCATGCAAACACTGCTATATGTTTCATAAAACCTAGGAAGAATTACAATGCAAGTAATACCATCATCATAATTCATCAGAAGCATATTGTGAACACCAGTACAAGTACCATAATACTATGTCTATAATATGACATCACTGCCATCTTACAGTATACTTTTGAGATTTTTTTTTTTCTTTGGCAAGTGGAACATAATAGCTAGGACCACGCAGAATATCTGATGGTTTTCTAACCCCTGTCAGATTTCACCTTCTCCCCACTGATAGGTGAGAGTGGGATTATCCAGACACATTTTGCATTCCTGTCCTCTGAGGCTGTCCTCTGAAAGGAGAAGATTATTTGAGTATGGGCTTCTTTTGCAACTTCTTTGAGGTGTTCCTAACTCGTAGGGCTGCAGCATGATCTTTATTACTTTATGTACCATTATGCAGTGGTTCAAACTTCCTGATTCAGAGCAGAGTTTGTTAGGGCAGTCTTTTATTTAGAGTTTCTGCAGACTGAAATTCTACTATCCACAAAGACTGCATCAGCAATATATATAAAATATACAAAAGAAAAGGAAGGGCTACATTTCTCTGCAGTAATTAGTATTCTTTGAGATGTGGTGCATCTACATACATTCCATTTGAGGCATATGTGTAACCAATGCACTTGAGGTAGAGCATTTGTTAGTAGTATTCTTGGGGTGGGACATAAGCCTTGATTGTTCTTGTACTCTCAGCTAATGGCATAAAAGAATATGACTGCCTCAACTCCCACATAGTTCCTAAGAAGTGAAGTATTGCAGAAGACTACTCAGGAGATGCAAGGACTAAAGGCAATGAGAATAGAGACAATATTTTTATGGTTATGTTGGCCTATCTTGTATATTTTTAGTATAGCTTCAGCTTTTCATTGGAAAAGATCTTTTTTTTTTCATTTATAAACCTGAGTGTCATACACCTAACTCTTCTACTCTTCTATAGGAAAACAACAATGTGGTCATTTAACTAAAAATGCAGGATCAAGAACTAGGAACAACAGAGTACCCACCTCTCTTCTGTTCACAATCCTTGCTTGATCTTGAAACTTGGGCTCATTCAAATGTTAAACTTTCTGCCTTCCCCATCCATATGCAGAATGTGTCTAAAGTATCCTAACTAGAGTATCCTAACTGAGTGTCTAAAGTATCCTAACTAGAAAGCCACTTCCATAACTTCCAAGAGCTTGCCTCAGGAAGATTATCAAAGAGAACTCTTTTGAGATCTTTGAGAACTTTTTTTAACTGTGTAGGCTCTCTTACAGAGAGATCAGAGCTCCACTTTCCAGGTCTGTATTCTCTGTTTCATTACAAATTTGATCCAAACTGACTAGCATGCAGCTGATTTATAGCTAGTGCTGGTGTTGAGTCCAGACTTGCCTCTTTTTTTATCTTTGAGTTATTATGGTCTGCCCCATGGCCCTTCATCTGCCTCGCCTTCAGTTTTTTTGTTTCTTAGTAATGTCTTCCCTCTGTCCATTAGGTAATTGTAAGTACTTCCTGCCCATGACCTTTGTATTTTTTAGATCCTTCTTTACCCTGTTTTCCCAAATAGCTGTGTGTGGCATTTCTGCCTTTCTTTCAGCATCTTTTCCTATGGATGGCTATTGTCCTAATTCCACTTGCTCTCAGCAAAGTGCACATATCAGCTTTCATTGATCTATCTCTGAAATGTCTCACTGCCATAGTTTGGCCAGTAACATAGGGCCATCTTTTTCTCTCTGTGATTTTTTTTTTCATTCCTACTACATGGGCCCAAGTGTTGCAATTATTTTGTCATTTTTTAGACAGAATAACAGCAGCAGCTAGCAGTACTTTACCTCCTTAACAGACAGTGCAGTGGTAAACTCACATGCTAGCTTATTCCATGCTAATTTTTCAGTGAAAACTGCAACATCTTCCCATATCAGCAACGTATCTGTGATCCTAATCAGGTTTGTGGGGTAAGCTCTTGACTTCAAGAAAGGTAAAAGAGCAAACCTGAAATTCGTTGCTTCAGTATCACCATTAGAACTGTACTTTCACTGTTGCTGCTGTGAACAACATGCTGTGTTAGGCACAAGTCAGTAGTGGAAACAGCATATTGGCAAAAGTTCATCCAGGCTGCCTTAGCATTGTGGTCTCCTATATCTCTTTTGTTAGCAAAGGATCTTTGAAAAGTAGATCTGGTCTTCAGATTCCCTAAGGAAGATTTCTTCCCCTGTGCCTGCTTATCCAGATGATGTCCGAGAGTTTCAGGAGCTTCGTCATTGTCTGGCTTGTAAATAAAGGATGTGCCTTTGGCGGTGGTCCAAGATAATTTATTCAGTTGTTTGACATCGTGTAGCCTGGGGATATGGAGGAGGTGACTCCACCAATTAATGAAGACCCTAGCTTTATTGGCTGGGTGGCAATTTTGTATTATAATAAAATAAAATAATTAATGTATTTTAATTATAGTCCTCTTTAAAATGCTCTGCATTAGCGTATTTTTCCAATAATGCTCAACTGAAAGAACAAACCCAGAAAATATTCAGATCTAACTTTGTTAATAATTCATACAGACATTTTAAATGCAACTTGGAAAAGGTACAGAAATACAGAAAGTACTGAGCTCTTTTTTTCCTTTTGAACAACTTGGTTATATTACATTTCAAGGATTTCTTTTTTCAATTGTATTGCTTTCAGGATAATGAAGGGATGTGAGAATATCACTATCCGTCTACAGATTATGTGGGAATCTGTTGATTTCTTTTAATTACGACTAACTTAACATCACCAGGAAAAGTAGCAAAGATGTTGAAAGATCTGAGAAGATACATTGCATGAGTTTGTGACAGCAATGAATATTTCTGTACTGAAGAGATTTTAAGAAATGTTAATATTTGGCATTTCATTTGATTTCAGAGATCAGAAAGCAAGTAATTTGAGAGCTCCTTTCTTTTTCTTCCAAAAATGAGAAAACAAATGTAAATGATTTAAAAGCAATTAGTTTCATGCATATTGTCCTGGCAAACCATTCTATTCCTTTCCTGTATGTAAATTTGGAGGCAAGCTTGATTCATCTAACTCACTGATGTGAAACAGGGGAAAACCAAGGCTGCCATTCTAAACTGATGTAGGTTGTTTTCTATTCTAATTTTATTGTTATAAAAAAAAAAGACAATTTCATAATAAGTTTGAGTAAATAACAATGTAATAGCATCTTAAAATTATATTATTATTTATTCATGCTTAGTTAAATATTACTGTAACATGAAATAAATGATTATCTATTTTGGATATAATTTCATAATAAGGCCTTTGAAGGTCGTTTGAACTACTGCACTAATTAATGTTTTATTTCCAGCCTTCCTTAATTATTCTTGCCAGATGGTCCTTTATTTATGTTATTGCTTGGAGTTTCCAGCTGAGGTTGTTTGATTGTTGAAGAAAAATATGTGATGGCACCATAAGATAACTGTAATTGAATTGTTAGGTATGTTAGAACATTCAAGCCTTCTGTCCCTGCTTTAGCCACATCTGGGAAATAAGTTTTTTAACAAAGTGCTTTGGCACTTCATTGAATACTTGATGTGATATATGAAAATGTTTAGTGCAAACTCAATTAACATAAAAGCCTTCAGAAAAGATAATTCTGGTAGCTTTTCATTCATTTATGAATTACAAAACCTTCTGGGTAAAATGCAAAAAGGGGGAAACTACCAGGTGCTTGGTTTTGTTTTGGGTTTTGGTTGGTGTTGCTTGTTTGCATCTGACTTTTCTCATATGCAGACAATATTGCTTTGGTATTTATAATAGCACATGTTTTACACTAGAAAAAATAATGTAGTAGTAGCTTAGTAATGGTCTCATATTATTTGGATATTGTGTGACTAGCTTTGGTAAATAATATATCAGGAGCACTATTCTGTAAAAGGGTTAAGCTCAATACTGGGAGATGCTAGATTTGGGAATAGGAATGTAAAGACAACATTCCTGAAGAAACAACATTTAGAGAAAACTGACTGTTTTGTTTTAATCATCATCATTTGTATTATACTAGTAAATAAATAGCCCACTTACTCTTTGAATGTTCCATGGTACCAAGTTCTGTATAGCAACACATAAACACACATGCTCTAAAAAATATAGATATAAGAGGGCTAATGACGTATGATAGTATATAAATGCATAATTTTTTTCCAGCAGTGTAAATGAAATACTTGCTGTATTGCTCTCTTTAAACCATTCTTTTCACCATTTTTCTATAGTCACTGCAAGAAGCATTCTTGGGAAATGGAAATGAGTTTACAGCCCTGAGAGGAACATGGAAGATGATGTTGAATAAGTTGTATAGATATGTGTGTCGGGGTAGCTAAAAAGAAAGAATTGAGGTGTTTGTGTAAGAAATTGGTTAATAGGTAAGCAAGAAAGGTATTGAAACAAAGGTTCAAAATCAGAAGAGCAGAAAAAAATTGCTTTCTTATGTAGAAAATGAAAAGTAAGAGATGTATTTTTGTCTCACTAATACATGTGTACCACAAGAGACTTAAGTAAAATCTAGTAGGGAAAAGGATAAATCAACCACAAGTTAGAAATCAGAAGGAAAAGCTTACCATAACAATGGATAATAAGAGCTTGTGAATAAGAGTAGTCTTACAAAAGATTACTTTTCTCTGTTTTTCTTGTGCCTTGGTTTTATAAACACAATAGAAAATGTTCTGGAAGGAAACTATCATTCTGTTGTGGAAATCAGCTCCCAGTGTTGAAAATCTGGACATGTTATATAAAGTTTCACAGATCTATCGTTTAAAAATACTGATAAAATTTGTTTTGTCTTGTTCAGCTGTAGTATATGTTTAACAGCTTAACATATTTCCTTAGCAAATCCTCCTTTGCTTCCCACAGTTAGATTTCTTACTAGCAAACAGAGTTTAGGTATTCAGAGAAATACTCTCTCCCTCAGCCTGTATTACACATGCGTGTTCATGGCTTGTGAGTACTCTGAATGTAAAACTCTCCTCAGATGTTATGGAAGATGGGAAGCAGCTGCTGTCTTTCAGAACACAAATGTAGTGCTTTAAATATACACTCTATCTGCCATGAGGCAGGATGGAGTCCTTACAATGGAGCCCATCACACAATGCAGATGTATCAAATTAAGACTCTACCCATTGGTTTTTGCTACTTCCTGTGTAATTCAAGCTCTTTGTGATTTGTTAACTCATTCGGCTTTAAAAACGTTATAAATATGCATTATCTGAATTGCCGCTCTGAAAATGGGACCCTGGAGTTAGTTGGTAACATCTCTGCAGCAGTGGTGGAATGAGTGAGCACTTGTCAGCTGCAGGAGGTCTCCCCATTCATATTTAAATCTGGTCCTTGTGCTAAAACAGAAATGCAGACCATTCACGTGCTCATCTTCTACAATGGTAAGCATGCATGTCTCTGAACCACAGATAGAAAAGAGCAATGAATTTCTTTAATGTCCTTTTCTAATGGTGATCAGAAACTGCTCTTAGCAGTTAGTTGCCCAAATAAGAAAAATAAGTAATAGAAGCAAGAATACCAGGGCGGCTTCACCTTAGTAATTTTTTAACTCTTTCACTTCTTTTAGCTGTCTTCTTTTTACCTGTTCGTCATTTGTCTGCCTTCTCTTTCCCTCCTCTTCAGTATAAACCAAATTTCCCCAGCAATGTGGCCTGATATTTTTTAATACACATTTTAGAGTAGTATAGGAGCAAGTACTTCCTTCATTCCTGTTCCCTCTTCCTATCTATTTAGTGTTGCATGACAATAAATCAAGCCCGCTGTCCCCAAGTTCCATAGCTGCCTTGTCATCAGTGTATTCGATTCTGCTGCTTTGGAGACAGCGTCTTTTCTAAAGTCTGACAAGGGTTCTGCATTTCACTGTTTCCACTTAGTGCGGCAGGAAGGAGGGTGGCCAGCTGTGAAAGGAGACAAATCACAATAGGAGTGAGCTGACCTCTGACTTTACTATCATATATGGGCGGGAGGTTGGTCCAGGACAGTCTCTTGCCGCAGCAGGACATCTCAGTGTGAAATGCCAGCATAAAATTGCTAATTATCACGCTTTTTAAGTTAAGAGTATGCTGTTAACTTTATATTTTGGTAAAGTCACAATAGTAATACTGAGGTATGTGCAGAAAGAGATATTATCTTGCCAACATGGCATTAAATTGTATCAGAGTAATTTAACTGCCTTGCACAACACTGGTTTTAATACTTCCTCATTTTATAGGGTTTTATAAAATTTCTGTGTAGAGAAAATTTCCCAAACAAAAGGTTAAGTGTTTTTTTTAACCTTATTGTGTAAAATTTCTAACTTCTTTGACATTATACATGGCTTTTCTTGGTGTACAAGATCAATATTAGTGTTTCTTCTTGCCTACAGTGCAAGATATATTACCCAAGATACATGCCATACTATCCAGCCAAAGCACCCTCTGAGATTTGTAGGTGGTATCAGGTTACAACTGTTTTTTCCCCGAGGCTAAAATTGCCTAAACCTTGGCTCTCATTGTGCTGGTTTTTTCTTCATTATATATTTAAGAGGGTCAAATCATTCATCATTCTCAATTACTGGGATATAATTCACTGCATGCAGTGTGAGCTACAAACCAGATGCCTGGAAAATTCCTGCACTGACCAATAATCTTAGATCCCAGTACACATTCTGTTTTTTATACAACAGTAACATGTTTGTTTCCTATTGAATTATTTGCAGAAGATACATACCCAATCAAAGTTTAGTCAGACAGGTGGTTAGCAGAATGGGACACAATCAGGGAGACACAGAGCAATATAAACATACTGAGCTCTGTTCATTTTAACGGTTTATAAAATGTCAATGGTGTTTAAAAAGGAATAACTTGATTTTATTAAAGGGCAGAATCTGTCATGTGGGAACCTGTGGGTGCAAGTCATTTAAATGAATCTGTATTAGTGGATTGGAAATCCTACACTGTAGTACACCCGCAGGTATTACAAGATAAGTGCTTTCATTTTATGAATGTTTCAACTTGCTTGAAGTCGCCTCTACTATGGCTGCATAAAATCATTCTCCATTGCGTCACATGATAAACTGATCAGAGCTAAAGAACAAACATCATACTAAAATAAAGTTCTACTTTTGGGGGTTCCAGAACAATCTCCAACTAAACAGTCTATTCTAGTTCTGAATTTTTGATTTGACTTACTCTGGTGTGCCAGACCTTTAAACTTTTTCTGCCAATTCTTGAATCATTCCAACAAATATAAGCTACTAAAGGAATTTAAAGACCAGGGTTTTCCTGAGTCACTGTAATCCCAGTATCTGGGATTCCTAAGAGGTCACTTACAGTCAACACTCAGTGGGCTTGGTTCTTTTAGATTATGAATTTGCAGCATAAAATGGTCTCTGTTTCATAGAGCTTTTAAACTGAATAATTTGGGGGGGAGTTAAAGAGTCAAAAAAAAAAAAAGTTGGAAACACACTGAAAGGTGGTCTATCAGGTAATAGTATGATAACATGAAAGACCGTAATACTCAGTCATCTCAATACACCAGTGGCCTATTTTTGACCAGTTTTCTGGAGACACAGTGACAGGATTGCATTTGTCAAGGCTTGTGAGAGGTTTGCAGTAGTCAAGGTACAAGCTGATGACCACCTGAGTGAGAAACAGAATTGTGTGAGTTACTAAATATACTCACACTGTTCTGTGGTTACATTTTAATCTGTCTCTAGATTTGTGGTATTTGCAAAGCCAGAACTCAGTAAAATGAACTAATCCTTCCAGTCCTTTCTAACTACAGTTCTGTGACATACCCGAGCTGTTAATTTTTGTTGTTCTTCATTAGTACTTGTAAACATGGAGAGGAAGTTTATTTGGGTCAACCCGTAAGTGACTTTTTTCCTAGGATTCTCACTTTTAAACAATGTCAGAGCAAATGAAAGCTAGGTTTAATGTACCATGTTTTGGTTTCAAGCAGCTTTAGTAAAAGCAAGGAAACCTTGGAAATGAAAGATTTGAATCATAAGCAGACTTCGATGACAGTCACAGACCAGAGAAGGAAGAGCTTTCATCCAGATGATGTACCTTGCTTAATTACTAAGGCACTTACATATGTGTGAGATAGGAGACCACAATTAGAATGATCCTTTGGCTTATCTGAAGCACAAAGTAAGACATAAAATCTTCCATTTCCTAAAAGAGTGGCCAGACCACTAAGTTAGAACACTCTGGGGTCTCACCCGTTCTGAGCCTGTCTTCTTAGCACTTTTGACTTCCTGTAAGTAAAAATTTATTGGGCTAAATAGCAGGAAGTGGTGACTAGTGCCCTCAGCAACTTGGGGAGACATTAGGTTCCTTTTCTTGCTCCAAAGAATATTTTAATTGTAGATATGAATTGGAATAATTTCAACAGGGGAGACTGAAGGAGGTCTAAAGCTACCTCTTAGCCTAAAAGTTAAAATAACAACTGGGGAAATAGGAGGTCATTCCTATTACCCAACTGTTGGTTTCTTTATTAGCAGGGTTTTTTTTGACCTTTCCCATACATAAGTTTGTCTCAAGCTCCCTTCTTCTATGTATAGACCAAGTGAGAGAAATGAGCCCAGAAGTTCCTACAGAAAATCTTGTGTTAACTCAGATGTTCCTTGTTGGTTTCTTAGAAGGCAATAGAGCATTGACACTTTCAGTGACTACAGGTATTCTCTTAGCCAGAACGTTCACTGGCCACTTAGAGGTTAAAAGTAAAAACAATGTGTCAGGATGTATGTTAATATAACTGCAGTGAAAGGGAATATTTGAAATATATATTTTTTTAAAAGGAAGGTTCTATGGTAAATTCATAAACATGAGTAAGCCTGATGTAGTTAGCTGCCATGTGTGAAGAAAGTTAAGTTAAACAGAAATTGAAGAACTGAGTTACTTTTTCACATGAGAGCATGTCATGTGACTTGTTGGTTCAATATTTAGTTTCCACTTGTCAGACAAAGGTGATTATTTGCAGACAGCCCTTGTTCCCTCTGGCCTGTATCACTTCTGTCATATGAGTGTGGTGCTTTGAGTCTATTAAATCAAAGTAAACTGTGTGTGGAACAGCATAGGCTTCCTCCCCACATCCTCTTACTGCACTGTCCACATATTTTTCTGTTATGTTTACAGTAGATCTTAACATATTTCCAAAAAGTCAGCAGGAAATACGAAGATGTACATGCTGTCAGGACTGAATGGTGATGGCTTGGTAAAAATGAAGAGTTACAGCCTATGCAAACAGTGAAGCATGATATTAAAAAAAACAAAACAAAACAAAAACAAGCTCAGTTTTCGGTTACTTTCCCCACACCTTGCCAAATGGTCATTCTATCTTTTCTCCCCTTGGTGTTTTACAAAAAGCATATTTTTACAATGCAATACACAGATCTGCATATTGGCTTTGATCTTACACCAATCAGATTTATTCGTTAGTTGTCAAAATTCAGTTACATCACCAATCTCATGATAGCTAAACAAAAATTTCTAATTCTGACTAAAATGTGAGGCTTTAGCATAAGCTCTATTTGCAGTCAGGTGCTACAGTATGTATAGTCACTTTGTTAAAATAAAATTTCATAGTCTTACCAAACAATATATGCAAATACTTTTGTTACTTGCAGTTGTTGGAAATGAAGCTTGTTTGCATGTCACAGCTTTAGAGGGATTTTGAAACTTCAGTTGAGATCTTTTGGAGTCATTAATGCAACTCAGTTACTATATGAGGATCAGTGTCTAAACAAAGTGGGTGCGGGTGTGAATCTTGCGAACAGATTTATTCAGCACAACTGCTAATATCAATGTAAGAATCTTGGAATTCTTTTATAATAGCCACTTGTTTTCAAATAAATATCAAAGTCTTGAGATTCTAGTTGCCTACAGTGGGAGATTTATAAAAGTAAGGATTAATCAAACTGAAAAGGGACTTAAGATTTTCTTTGGGAAAGTTGTATGATTGCATATAATTGCAACATTCCCTCCATCTAATTCACCTGTTTTTTATAACATATAATGAAAAACAAACTGTTTTATATTGATAACTATAATAGTGAATTGAACTGTGAAGATTATCCTGCTCTAATATTTAGGGAAACAGTTACATTTAACCTGAGATCTGCTTGACGGAACAAGGAAATATTACTAAAGTAAATATAAGTTCAATTTCCAAATCTCTCCTAGTGCTTCAGTATCGAGGATTTCTGAATAATCCTAAATACAAACGGAAGTGCACTCATTTGATTAAAACCGTATCATACCATATATATAATACTTTTGCACTATTATTTCAAAGGTTTGGCAGCGTGCGTTAAAATACTGATACTTCTACAAATTATTTCCTTTAAAAAAGAAAAGCGTTAGTTTTCCATTTAAACAAGAATGAGGAATGATACAATTACATTTTCTATGAATAAAAAAAAGAGTTTTGTTGCTTGGTTCTAAAATTAATTGTGTAAATTTTCTATGCTACTTCTATCTGTTTTAAGACTTATGAGGAAAATGGTAATGATAACTTTATAATAATGAATAATCACTTTAAAGAAAAATGCATGAAATTCCTACAAGTATTGTAATTAAACTTTTCAGTATATCTTGAGCGTATCGCATAAATGGATTAAGTCATGAATAACAAAGTTGATAATTGGACTTTATGTGATTCTGGTTTGAATCTTTCACATTACACTGCAGAAGCTGTCCCCACAGACTTTAGTGATCCCCAACATTCTCTTTGTAGTGCAGAAGATTATCATTAACATGAGGTCTTTTGCCCAGACCTCTCATCTCCCATCACTAGCAGCGAAGTATATGCCATTTGATTATGAGCTATCCTTGATGTAGAAAATATTATGCAGGCTTTTCAGTTTGCTTTCACGTTTATTCATGTTGCTTCTGTCTGTTTAATGTACCTATTCGGTGGGTTTAGGGAACAGTGGGAGAGCACTGTCCTATAAATTGGGTGCATGCTTTTCAAGAACATGAGGAAGAAGGGAAGATGCCCATGTCCTTTTTCAGGAACCAATTTCACCTTGTCAATGAATGTCTGATTTTTGAAAAAATATCAAGGATTATGGTAAAATAATAAGGGCCAAGCATAGTCTAAATTTCTTGCATTTACTTGATTCTTTGATTCAAGTCTGAATATCCACTGAGTATAACGATTGTTTTTAGTATCTTATCTGACAATGTCTTTTGCTTTTCTTGGCTACATTTCTTCATGTTCTTCAATGTACTTTTGAAACATAATTCTATTACCATGTTACCTGAACACTTCATATTATTAAATAGATGTAATCTTGAAAACTGTTTGTGAAGTACTCCTGTACATAGTTTGTAGATGAAGAATTGATACTTGGAAAGACTAAAATCCTCCAAAGTTTTTAGGGCACTCACTTCTTTTTATGCCTAACTCCTACTGGGCCCAGGATCATACTAAACCATTCATCTACTGTAACAATTTAACAGGTACTGTGGAAATGGGAAAAGCAATAGATGTAGAAGGTGTTGTCTTCAGGATGCCTTTGATGCTGTCAAAGTCTGGAAGAGACAGCAGCTACATTGCAAGACACGATTATAGTCTTGAAAAACTGGAGAAATATATATGGATACTGAGTATAGTGAATATCAAGCTGATCATTGTTCAAAAGTTATGCTGAGGCAAAAATAGGCAAGTTTTATATTGACAAATAGGATAACTATCTGTATAAGGCTTGAAGTAATTATTCTGCTTGGTGTGGGTAGTACTTCACTGGAGTCATGTGTTAACTTCTGAGTACTGCAATTCAAGATATGAATCTGGTTTTAGAGAATCCAGAGAGCAGTGAAAGAGTCTGGAACTCTAGAACACAGGAACTACGGAAGGAATTGGGATTATTAAATCAAGAGAAGAAAGAAGGCTGTAATAACAGTTTTCAGTTGTATAAGATGTTGTATATGCTGGCAGAACAAGAAAGAGTCTGGTTAAGCAGTAGAAAAACTTTCTGATAGTAGTGAAGAACTGTAATAAAATCCCTTGAGGAAGTTACAGAGTCTCTGTCTTTGAAGACTTTTACAAATAGAGCTAACGAATGTGTCAGGATTAACAAAGTTACGGTAGATCCCCTTTTTAGGGAAAGTGATAGACTATGTGAGATCTCTTCCACTCTGTTTTTTATAATTTCTGTCACTCTATATCAGATGTCCTTAGAAAAACAGAGTCATGAATCTAGATATTGCTGTTCTGGAGTAGTGACCATCCACTGGACATAACCATAGTATTTATTCTTCCTGATTATCTGACTGTGGTGCAGACTGGGTTACACTGTTTTGTTTAAATGGACATTGTTATCTCTTTTGAAAATTTAAGGGTAATTTTGGAAGGATGAATTCAAAGGTTGATCTTCCAGGGCTCCAATGGCATCTATCATACAGAAAATTGATGTCATCAGGAAAGTGAGCAGGCAATGTAGACTTCACTGTCATCAGTATGCTGGTGACCTGTGGCTTTGTGATTTATTTTCCTTAAACTTTAATAGTGAAAGGTCTCCTTTGTCTCCACCTTCAGAGTCTCCATGAAACTGGATTTGGATGACAGCGAGCCCTCTAATACTCCAGCTAGGCAAAGTAGACACTGCTCATTTGGGAACTTGAGATTCATTCTTATCTGGAGGGAGTTTGACCAAAGCTTCTCTTGGTTCACTGACATCCAGATAGGTTTGGTGGTCAACAATGGGGTTTTACATGCATTTGTTTAGACTTCTAAAATTTTTTATACTGGGATTTGTACTTTGCCACATTAATCGAAGTTTTGTGTAACTGCTAGTTTATATTATTGCAGTGACCTTATTTGTTGTTCTCCCTGAAGCCACAGAAAGTTCTCAGGTATTGCTGCAAAGGCAGAGTACTGTCATGTGGCTGTTACGCAGATTAAGAATGTTGTCTGACATTGAGTCTTTAGGCAGTCCACTGGCTTTTCAATTATTTTGTGTAGCAGTTTAGGAGCCATACTGGATCCTTAAGAGTCTTACATGATTTAGGTTCTGCTACCCACACAGAACTTTGTAGACTGCTGATCTAACTGGCTGTACTTTAAATGTCTTTGTTTTGGCAGGTGGAGCTTCCTCAGTAGAAGAACAGTGATCTTCTAAGACATAATTCATAATCTCTCTCTTCCTCTCATAAAGATAAAGCTGTTTTTTCTTGTTCTTTACTTTTAAAATAAAAATAAAAGGCTGTACTTTCTTAAACGTTTTGTGTGTATCCTGAAGTATCCCCTTGGGAAACAAGTTCATAACAGAACTGGTTGTTGTTGTTGTTTTTCCCTTTCTGAAATATCTTAGTTATATTTTACTGCAAAAGTTTTTTGTAAGGTTTTTTTTTGCTGCCTTCAGCTTGGCAGCAGAATAGCTGGGAGGCACCCTGAATTACATTCTGTAATTCTAGTCAGCACCACATAGAAAATGAGCATCCAAAAAGTATGCAGTTAATCTGTTCCATCATTTGTAGGTATTTTCCAAAGTTACATGGAATAAATATTTCCCGATTGCAAATCACAACCTTTTTTCTCCAGAGCATATTCTATTCGAATGAGCACAGTATCTCTAAATATATGCTTCAGTTAGAGTAGCACCAGTCCCAAATCCGTTCACATCGTTATGGTCCAATTGCCAGAGCACTTTACAAAGACTGCACTGAGAAAAAGTTGCTTGGTCATATTATGTTGATAGTTTTTTTTTCTCCAGGTCATGTCTTGCAGTGCTCTTCCTTTTCACGATCTATCTGGGCTGCAGATGCCTGGTTAGAACTATAAAAATAGACACAGTATTTTTTGTTTCATTTAACTTTTAAGATACAGATCCCAGTTCAAGGTGGTATTTTTAAGCAGATTTAACTTTAAGCAAACACAAAACATGAAGTTTCAGGCTTAAAACGCATTTAACTTAAATATTCATGGACTTAAACACATGAACACAATTTCCTTACTGCACTGAGGGTATGCTTTGCAGCCTGGAAACCAATTACTGTGAAGCTAATAATTTTAATTTCCCAGTACCTGAAAACCTGTATTTACGTCAGTGTATCATGCATATATGTGGCAAATAGCAAAGCAACAAGATAGTAAATGAGTTACTCGTTCTAACAGCTACCACCTAATTCCTGCCTGCTTTCTATAGTATACATATATTTGAAAAACTATCTGAAATAGTTGTAAAGTCAGGAGTGGGATTATTTTATTATAGGGTTATAGTTGTCTTCAATTTATGGAATTTGCCAGAAAAGGGAAAGATACCCACACTGCTCCTGTCCACACTGTATGTAGAAAGGAATAGGCACTATAAAGAATGTATACAAAATAGAGATGGAAACATGGACAGATAATTATTTTCCCTCATTGTGATAAGAGATGCAGTTTTAAGATGGTAAGAAGATGTGTGAATACATTTTTACATTACAATTTAATTTACAGTAGTCAAATATTAACTGTTGAATGAAAGTGGCACCACACAGATTTATCAGGTCAGGCAGCAAAGTACATCAGAAGTGATTTCTTTGACGCTAATAGAATTTTTTTCATGTAGAGTTGTATATTAAAATCTTTCATTTTAAGTAGCCTACATTTCTGTATTGGCCTTGCTGTTCAGCCATGTAGTTTGAATATCTTTAATATTTCCCTTTAGTGTAAGTCAACATTTTCAAGAGAGGAGTTTTAGCCAAATGAAGATTTACAGAGGATTTACTTTACAAAATTATTAAACTTAATGTTAAAATGTGTACGATGTTTTTAATGTTTATTTTAATGTTTAGTTTTGTAAATTATCTTACACCATTTAACAATACTATTTGATAAAAGGACTTGATAACACATATCATTTTAAATCATTACAACACATCACATAATGGGATGGCATACTCTGAGATAATATACTACCTGAAATACTTTTTAACTTGTATTAGTTTTAATTACCAAGTTCTTTGTTTTATTCTTGAAATCTTTAGTACCGATTACAATTATCTCAGAGCCAGCACCGGACTGCCTTGGCTTCTGCCTAAATTATGCACCGTCACATCACAAATTGTATGCCTACCTCCAGCAGTATCCCTGAAGTTAGTGCCTAGACTTCCCATATAGCTAAGCTGAGAGTGATGTGCCTTTGAATGGCAATCTGTAAAGCCCCCATGCTGAGCTGGGTTTAGCTCTGATTAGAGCTAGCCAAAAGGAAGTAGTAGACAGAGTTTAAACACGTTAATCCCACAGCTGATTACCATCCAATTTTAAAACAGTAAGAAAACATGAACTGCAGTAAAAATCTTTTGGTTTTTATGTGATACAAATCATTCTCAGAATAGATAGAATGACTGTCAGGTCAACTCATTTCTCCCTTGGCAGAGCAATCAATAGTTACAGAAATCATTTTTGGTTTTATACAAGCAACAGAAATAATTCAAAATCAGTCCTTAAAATATCTGATTAAGTAAGGTTACTTTTGTCATTAAAATGTCTCCCATTTACATCATGCATTGGAGAAATTCCTCAGCAAGGTTTCTAGCTTAATGAGTTAGTTCAGGAAGTCTGTGGCGGTTTGTTATGGATGCTAGACTATACATTTTTATTTAAGCACTCTGTAACTAGGAAAAGAAAGTGTGCAGATGGGTAGATTTTCTGGAATTTTACCAAACACAAATACAATACCTACTGCTACAAAAGACAGTGTGCACAAAAGAAAATTTCTGTCTTTTTTTCACAGTCTGATATGTAACCAAGTCCTATGGTTTTTGGCCCATCAGTGAGATATGTTTTGTTTTTTTAAGGCAGTGAAGCTAGCAGGCTGATGGCTGATACATTTACCCAGGAAAATGAAATTTAATACGTACATTTGCCCTATATATAACACAGCATAAAAAGATGATTCTAAAGTGAAAAAATGCAGACAGCTGTTTTTATTCTCCATTTTGTATACCAGTACACATGCTAAGTGGGAGTAGTTAGACTTGCTGCTTTAAATTGTTATTTTGTGTTTCAATAAGACTGAGGACTGATATGTAGCACTTATATTCTAGCAAAGAGCAGGATATTTTGAGTAGAATAAGAACTCATTATATGTTTGTGTGTTGAGGTTTTCATAATCTACAATGAGAAAATGTTAAAAAAGGGAAAGATCTCTACCATGAAAAACTGTAGGAGTTCCTCCTGAATGAGACCTCAATCACATCATTGATCTGCCTTAAATAATTTTTTTTCAGCCCTGCTTTATTGTGATGCCTGCACGACTCTTGATTGTGATGATGTTGCTGATTTACTGAGACTACTGTCCATTTGCTGACCATGACTGACCTACTTTTTGGTGCTCTCTATCATTTTATATTCACCTGTTACCTTTGATTTCTGCATATATTGCAAGCTGTTTGAGACAGAAATAGCTTTTTTTTGGTTTTGTGCTGTAAGCGCCTAGCTTTGGGGAAACAAAGTCGGAGCTTATAGCCTGGACATCAAGGTCCTGCCATTAGCTGGGTGCTATAATTTACAGCATGGTGCTTCACTATGAATATTTTAGTTCACTGACATTTTATATTCAGAATCTAGTATGTTTCTTTTGTTTTCATTTACAAGATAATTCCTAAAAGTTTGTGTCGCTTATTAGTCAGTTGCCATTTTGTAAGATATTGTGTATGAGTGCAGGTATGGAGTAGGTAGGAGTATTTGCTTGCGAAGATAATCGGTTAGGTTTCTGGCCATGACATGATATTTAACATTGCTAAAAATGGAAATTAAAAAGAAAGAAAACAGATTCAGTAAGGTCTTTATCTCTACAAGTTATTTTGCAGCAGTGACATGAAATGTGGGTGGGATGCTAGACCCAAAGGTGTGATATTGCAAAATACAGAGTTTCCGTAATGCATATTAAAGTGAATGAGAGCTTTAGTATGACAGTAGTAATACATCTTTGAAAATCATGGCTTACTTATAGCAAGCATATACACAGAACTGGTGAAAACTTTGGTTAAAGTCTGGGTTAACTGATTTTTTTGTTCCCACATACTGTAGAGAACTTGATTTCCTAACTCTCTTTTTGTTGATCCTTCCATTCCTAAAGGAAGGCAAAGCATTGTTTGAAGTGATTCTAGGAAAAATAGCTATAAGTAATCAAAATAATTTAATATAAGAGGAATTAGCTAAATATTATGAGAATGCCCTTAAAGTGTTTTATTTTGTTTTGTTTTTCTGATTGAAGATTCTGTTCTTTGCTGTGAAATATTGGACAGAAAGTGGAACAAAATACTTAGAAATAGGTCATTCCTATACTGTCCCTGCAAAAATAGCTGTATACAGCAAAATGCACATTTGGGTATTGTATGTAACTGTCAAATATTTTTGCAGGAGTGATGAAAGAATGTTTTATTTCAGTCTTTCTTCTTAGCACTATTCGTATACAATGGTGTCATTGGAAGGCATAACATTTTTGTGATTCCATGAACTTGATTTCTTGAGAGAGTGTAAGCTGGCCCTAGGACACAGTACTCATTTGTTTTATTTGTCTTACTTCTACTGAATGATCTTACCAGCTATCTGATGATCAGCTGAGACAATAAAGTATTTTGGATTTTCGTATGATCAGTATGTATATTTCAAAGGAAAGCAACTGGCCCGCAATCTCTTTCTACCTCATTTAAGCAAAAAATGCTACTACATGTGATTCTTAACCAGTAATTGAAGATGATACAGTACTGCCTTGTTTGGGATAAGAGTGCTTTGCTCAGTTAAATGTATAAATAGAATCATAAACCGGTTGGACATAAGCATACTGTATGAATACACAATGTATCACAAATGTTTCTGAACGTAATATTTTAACCTTTATTCATGGTTATCAAATATGTATAAAATTGTTTCTTGCTTTCAGTAGACTTTGTTTCTCAAAGAAATATATTAGTCAGCTCTCTCATTAGGGCATGGGAATGCCTACTTTATCTTCATTTGAACTTATGGGTGCGTTCCCTTGGCTTATCAGGTACACATAGCTGGAGGAAATTCCAGATGGTGAATGAAGCCAAAGCACATGATAATAAAAGAGACTAGTAGAAATATGTGTTGAAAGGATTTTTGCTTTCATTTCATCTTTCCAAGTAAAATCTCAGAGTGAAGGTCCATGCAAAAGTCCATACAAAAGGTTTGCCAGAGATTATAGCTTATGTCTGCTTATGTGTCCCGGCACTGTTTGTTCCTCCCATCTCATCAATGTATCTTACTGAACAGAATCCCCAGAATTACTGGTTGGTAGTACATGCATTTAGAACTAACCCTTTTAAATTGTGAATAGTGTTGGTTTTAATTAAAAGAAAAGTTAGAAATACAACTTTTGTAGCTACATTTATCCTGTTGGCTTGTTGTGTTTTTAAACTTTTCATGTAAGTAATGACTTTTAAAAATTTACTTTACAGCTTAGTATATGAAAAGATGTCTTTACTCTACCATTTATCATGTTCTTTATCATGTTCTCTGATATAAAGTAAATCCTGCGCACAGTTGTGTTTTATTCATTCTTCATAGGGCTTCATTTCATGCATTTTTCATGAAATCATTAAGACTTTAATGTTTTCCTGTCATAGATACTGAAGTTGGTTGCTGTAGTACTATTTATATAGTCCTATAGTATTATTTTAGCTCACTAAATAACTCTCCCTCAGGCAAGCAGGATCAAAGTGCTTTGTGCCTTTAGATATTATCAGTAACCAGGACAGTTGCTGTTTGAATCTTTGCTAAGCTATGATTTATGCTGTTTTGCCTGAAGTCACACAGGGTATCTTTGTCTCTTGAGACATAGGGAACTCCCTGATCACTTAGGACAATCTCTAAGTATAGTATTTTATAATTATTAGCAGCTGCATACATTCACTTGCTATCAGTATCTGGAGTTTAATAGTAGCATGATGATCAGCTTTGTGATTTTCTATTTTCCCATGATTGTTTGTTCTGATAAACTAGCTTTTGGTGGATAAAATGAACAATGAGATTCAGAAGTTAATGAGTCTAAAGGAACATCTGTTAAAAGGACCTTCATCACCATACATTTCCAGGAAAATGAGAACATAAGGCAAGACAGAAGCTGATGAAGAGCCTGTTTGGCTTAAGCAAATGAATAATGTGGCCCAGGACAGAGGATGAGCTTTTCAATCGGATACTAATAAGCATTGCATTGTTTTTGGCTGTTAACCCCAGATGTTAATCTGATATGTCAGCTGTATTGTTCTCTCCTTTTTTTCATGCCAGTATAAATTATTCATCCTAGAAGGATCCACTTTCCCTTTATTTTTTCGAGGCACCAAAACAAATGTATTTTATGTAGTAGGCTTAAAAAATACCTGTCCCTTCATTTAAAATGGTTTCCAGTCTAAAGTGAAGTTACTTAAATCAACTTTATGCCATGCTGTAGAATACAGTGAATAAACAAAGAACCATAGGTGCCTTTTGTATTAAGAAATCTCAAGGCTATTTGCATAATGTATCCTTTTATTTCTCCCTCTTTCCCTTTATGATCAACTTCGATAGTTAAAAATGCATTTTGTATAAGTGGTGCTAGACACACAAAACAAGCTTTCACAGAACAGGCACTCTGAAATGAAAAAACAATTGTAACAATACTTTTCACGTAGTAAAACCTAAAGCATATTTATTAATCGCTCAGTCCCAGATTTACCATTTTGCAGCTAACACTTTTAATCTGACGTGACAAACAATATATAATGAAATAGAATTATGTCTCTAGACAGATGTGGTATGTATAATGAAGAGACAAGAGGCACTCTTGAAGATCTCATTGATGCTAGTTTTCTGTTATAAACCTGATTGACTTAAAAATCTCTTTATTACCCCAGAGAAACTAAACTTCTGAAATTTTGCCAACTACTGTTTTTCCCAGACTAGACATTTTATGAGAAGTTTGATAGAACTAATACAGAGAGTTTTAAAACTTGAGCATTTTGAAGTGAGGTTATGGCTTGTTTTTAAATCAGTCTGACACTGGGGGAGATGAGGTGTAATGTTATCTCCAAAAAGCACAGCTGAAAAAACATGCTCCTTTTCATAGCTTGGAGTAAGGAGACACCTAAAAGTGTGTTTTGGAGAGTTTACCTGTGGTTGAAGATGGACAAAGTTGTTTTTAAGAATATAAAATAAACTTCATATACATGTGTACATGTATATGAAGTTTGCCTTTTTTTTGACTCTAGGTAGTTTTTGAAGATGGAAAGTGGTTTGGATATTGGGGGAAATGTGGCAAAGAAGAGGATGGGAAAGATACACAGAGTATAAAAAAGGAAAGCAAGTGACCTTGGGATACCATGGATCTGGGGAAGCCTGGCTGGGCCAGGTGGAACAGCAATTCTGGTCTTAAAATGGAAAGAGTTAGAAAGGAACTGTTGTGTCCATGTGTAGGAGTACATTCAGCTGCCCAGAGCCACTCCTGTGGGTTAGAAGGCAGAATGCTTATCATTTTCTGTTTAGATAAAAATCTCCTGTCTCTTCTGGTATTCTGCAGTACCAGCTGCTTCCCCAGGATCTGATGACCATTCTGACTTATTCCAGCCTTGAATTCCTACTTTGAACAGCTTTCTATATCCAGCTCTTGGGCCTAAATATTCTCTTAATACCAAAAAAGCCTATGCAAGCACTTTCTCTTGTTGTCATTTGGTATAGTAAAATTGTTCCCATTCATTTTCAAGGTGGTTTAGCATATCCTGGCTCAGTGCTTATAATTTCTTTATGACCAGCCTGATCAATTTTGCTTCATTTCCAAAATTGGATATGCTCCTTGATATCAGAGGCATCAAACTTGCTTTCCAGGTCTGTGCAGAGCAATTAAAATGAGAGTTTTCAGGCCAATTATTTCTTGATGTTTCTCTGCTCTGCTGAATAATAGACTCAGATGATATCACCCAGTGGTGGCATTACGCGCACTGCACGTTCATTTTCACTTACATATAATTATTAAATCTTAAAGTAATTTTAAGGATGAATTTTAAAACTGTTGTATGCACATGCTGAAAGAATGGTTGCCGTATTATTAAAATCATCAGTTTTCATACTAGATCCAGTTCTATCTTCCATAGTTTTAAAAATTTCTATTACTTTTGTAATTCTTGCAGATACAATGTATTCCTGTTTTGCTCATAGGAAATTACTTAATGGGAATAATTGCCATATAAGCAGTTTATTACTTGTTACAATTAATCTTGAGACTATATGTTAGTAAGCTTAAAGAAACATTGCCATTCATGATGAGGGAGCAGAACCAGACCCCCAATATTTTCATTTGATAGGGGAGTTACTTTTAAACCTCAGAATAAGCTTTAAAAATATTTCAGGAGATTTTGAAATTTTGACAAGCTCACCAGTTGCAAGGTGGTTGCAGTTCCCTTCCTGAGATAGTTACTCATTTGGAAATGTGATTGCTCATTTATAAGGGAGTTCAAGTCCCCTGTTATACTTAAAATTAAATAGTGATGGTTACCTGTTTAGCTATATCATTACAATAAATGCAATTGGTTTACGGCTATTGTCAAGTGCTGTTTTAATCAGTAGTAATGTCTATCTTATGTTATCCGTCAGTGTTTTCAAGAGATAATGTAAGTTTAGCGTGTCAGGATATGGAACTTGTGGAAATGTATTTTTATGATTATGTTTCTAGTAATTCAGAAAATTATTAATATATGGATAGGTTATTATGTTTTGAATTTAGAGATACAGATAGCAGATAAAGATCTTGGAAAGGAGCAGGGGACAAGGATCTGTATCGCTCGTCTTAAAACGAGTAATGTTCTGATTTGCTACCTTAAAACATTTCTAGATGTTCTAAATAATTATAGTAAGCATGAATGGGCATACGCTATGGGGAGGAAAGTATTTTAATACTTTATAGTAATTACTTACCTCCTTTATTTTTGTTTCCTTAACTTCAGAGAGGACATAAAACTATAACTTGTTAGTTCTGAGCAGGCTTTTCTTAAGGTGCTCCAGTGTTCACTACAGACAGCAAAAGTACAGTGAGCATCACTAGAATTCTTTTATACCAACACTGAACCTCTAGTGAGACTTTGTGTCCAGAAGTTAGCAGTTGAAGAGTAATTATAATTATTACTTCTATTTTACCTTGAAATAAAGACAGCAGTTTTGTAATTATAGGAAAAAGCATTCTTTTTTATGGATATTGGTAACTTATAATCTGTTGTTTGTGTATGTGTATTTTGTTTGCGTGTATTTTGTTTTGATGCTGCAGCCTTATTTTTCATAGTGGATCAAAATTCTCCATTGTATATAGGCATGATTCCATTGACGTTAGTTGTAGCTCACATGTTTATACCCAAAGAGAATTTTGTTCGCTTTACTGTCAGTTTATAGCAGTGTTCAATGTATCTGGTAATTGTATTTTCTAAACACAGACTCAGAATTGTAATAGGAGCTGCATTATATAGCTAAATGCTTTCTGATTTTGAATGCCTGAATGCCTCATTCAGATTATCTTTTATGCTTCATCAAAAATTAACAAATTAAAGTATAAGCTCTTTGGACCATGAAGCCCCTTTTTTCTTTGTTTGTACAGCAACTAATGCAGAGAAGTTCTGGCTCATGACTCTTAGGCATTACACTGTATATAAAAATAATAATACAATTAAATTCAACTTCAAAGCGAACAGATTATATGCAATCAGCATCCATGGCAAGGGACTTTGCCTCCATTAACAGACGTGTTAGGCAAAATGGTAATTACTTTCATTTTATTAGAAGTATTGTGTTTCTCTTTCTTGAAATTTACCTTCACATGCTGCTTCCCATTCTGCTGCTACTGTGGAGGCAAGGCTAATGAAAAAGAACAAATGATATACAGTGGAGAGCAACACAAATTTTAATCATGTGGCTTCCCATAGAATAAGAAGTACTGATCTAATATTGGAGTCTAAGTCTACTCCTTATTCTGGTGTCTGCCATTGTACTAATGCTCTAAGTTTTCAAATTAAATAGGCCCTGATACTGATTTTTACGCTAGTTTTACATATGTTGTTCACCTCAGATTATTATTTGTTTATTTACAAAGGTCTGAGCAAGGATTGCCTCTCTGGAATGTTCTTTGTCCTTTACTGGTCTGATTTCTTTAAAATTTCTAAATTTCATACAAATTGTTCAAAAGAGCGATATTTGCAAGTCTTTGCAAATAAATACAGATTGCCCCATGATGTGTATGGTGCTGAGACACACCAAGCATGTTACTTTCATTAATGTTCTTTACATGACACTAGGATGTGAATTTATTTCCATTATTTCCCCCATCTTTTCAGCTTATTCCTCCTTGACGTGGGAGCCATCACTTATGCCTTCTTCATGGCAGAGTTCGTCCACATTCCCAAATGAAGGCAGATAGATAGAAATTAATTTGTTTCTCAGAGTTTTAGCCAATTGCCTGCTTTGGCATAACACTGGTATATATATATGCTGAAAAAGGGAGGCATTCAATTTGATTGTGTCACTTTTGTCTGATAATACTCCACGTAGCACTGTCCCTCGATGAGTACACAGACAGTTTTTAATTCTGTGACTGAAAGAACTGAAATAAATTAGAAGATCGTTATTTCTTGCTTGCATATAAAAACAAAGTCCTTTTGCCATCCCTGCAAGCTGTGAATTCTGACATAACAGCCTTTACTTGTGTTACCGTAGCAGCTGTGGGCTTGCTAGAAACATGTAGGATGCTGTTAGAAAGTGAAATCAACCACTGAGAGCTCTCTCTTTTAAGGACTTTGCTGTTGGTAGGATGCAGAATGGAAAAACTGAGATTATGTACCACTGGCTTGGAGATAATCAGCAGGCAGATCAAAAATTTGAAGAATAAATTGGAGAACAGCAGTGGTATGCTGAGCTGGTATCAAAAGCTGTGGACCCTGAATAAGTGTTTCACAACATAATGTCAGAGGCAAGTATCATGTCACGTTTATGAACATATCCCAGCTGGTTTCTCTATACCATAAGCACTAGATTTTAAAAGCTTGTATTTTTAAAAAACATTGTAGTATAGAAAGTGGTGAATAGATTTTTACTCATCCCGTGATATTATGTTTGTCTTCTACTGAACATGTCCAGGGAAAATAGAACTAGCTTGTCTTGCATATTTGCATAGGTAACATTCTGTGCTTGTTTTAGTTGTGAGCTCATATCTATGGCAGTAAATTAATACCTGAAATCTTTGTTCTTCAGCTAAATTGCTTCTTAGTCCCTTTTTTGGCTTCACTCTTTATCTAGTACTTTGATTTAATAAGGGACTTCTACCTGTACATGCATTTATTGCAGTCTTAATTTCTCTCAGCATTCTATTAAAACCCACATAAGTTTTGCCCCATGGCTAAGAGGAAGTCAAATTAAATTTGGAGAGTTATTGCTCTATGTGCACGTGTATGTGTCTGTTGTGTGTTTGTGTATACACTGAGGCAATATTTACCGCCATGGTATGCCTTGTGAATGGGTCCTGGGGAAAGCTTTTCACTCCAGAAGTCGCCTGTGCATTTGCAGTATATTTACTTCCTGTTTTATCCATGAGGAGGAAAAGATTATTATGAGTTTATTCTTTTTATCACAGTAGTTGGAGGAGAATGATGGTAAGCTTTATTTTTCTCTTTTTGCTAGTCAAGCCAATCTTATGTTGCTGACTAAATCTCCTTTCTTCTTTTTTTCCTCTTCTCTGAGTATATTACCAGCGTGGTCCAACAGTCAGCTCCCAAGTGAGTTCGGTCATAGGATGCTTTTTTTGCCATCTGTTTTCCTAAGGAACGGGAGTAACTGGTGAACCACCCAAATACTGCCCAAATAGCTCTACATCACCCTCAGAGTGCAGGTAGTTCTCATTGCACTGCTCTTGCAACTGCATCCCGCCAGTGGGAGGGCATCGGGCAGAAAGAGAGGTGTAGGAATGCAGAGTTTTCCCCCCCGCTCATGCTTGGAAGTCAAAATTCAGAGCAACTGGTCTCTGAGGAAGGAAAGCACAGAAAGCCCGCGGCCAGCCGGCTCTGCCATCTCTGAAGGGTGCAGGGAAGAGCAACCACGTCCCAAATCTGCCTTCTCTGAGGGAGGAAAGTGAGGCAGAGGGAGGAAGGGAATGAGGGTCCCGGCAGAACACCAAGTTACTGTATTACCTGAGTGAAAGGTAGGAACGAAAGGGGACAGCACCGGCTCCTGAGGGGAGAGGAGCAAAGGTTTCTGGGCTGCTGGAGCACCCTGCTGCTGCAGCACTGCATCTAGGCAATAGTATTGCAAAACTGGCATCTATCCGCCATGGAGGTGAAAACTGGAGTGCTCACTCCTAAAATTTATTTTCTCCTAGTAATTAGCTGAAAACCTTGTTTCTGCTTATGATTTCTGTTACATATAATATAAAATGCATTTCAAAATGGCTACAAGAGAACTGGACAGCTGAGGAAGAATCTTGTAAACATTTTCTATTCTGGCTTTTTTTATTGCTTTTGTTTTGCAAAATATTCTTGTGAGTATAATCTAGTTCTTGAAGTATTCCCCAATAATGTAATTCATGCTAATGTTTCTCAATAAAGAAATGGATACTTTTATACAGATCAGTATGTGCTAGGTCTTATTCATGATAGTAATGAATGTCCCATTTCTCTATTTCCCTAGCTGCCTAGACCTTAAATATTTTTAAGTATTTCAAATATATGTTTGTTTCTTTTGGATGTATTGTAATTTTTATGTAGCACAATATATCTCCATAACATATTCAGTCTGAATGAAAATAATAATAAGTCACAAAAACGATAAGTAGAATTAAATTTAATATCAAAAGTCAGCATGATCAGAAATAAGGGTGAAATGTCAGACCTGGCCTAACCCACTTCATTATGCCTCATTTTTACAGTGCTCTCACAACAGTAGGTGATCTTAAGCATCATAATTGAATAATTATAACTCACAATGCTTTGCCTAAGGGCATAGTTTCAGCTTTTCCTGATGTCACAAATAATGTTCCAAGTCATTTTGCATTAAAGAACATACTAGCCAAGCTATGTATTATGCATTAGCATTTTTAGGCTAACAGCACACAATTGTCTGCAATATAAAGTTAAAAGAAAGACAGCTCCCCCAAACCACCTATGTGGAAAGTATGCAAATGTTTAAGGAGACTGTCACACAGCCAATGTATGGTTTATGCCTGCAAACTTTTGCATCGAAGTTTCTTATATTTTTAGCAGAAATAGTGGTATGTCTGTAAGTAATGCCCAGTAGCATGAGATGTTTGTGGCAACTTGGTATACAAGTTGTTTTGTTAATACCGCTGAAAAAGCTTTTGGACCTTTTATTAGAAGCTGTGTATAAGTGTCAGAAAAACAACATTCTGGATTCTGCTACGTGTATATAGTACCGTTGCTGATGGTATTCCTTTTAAACAAGTAAATCTACTTTCCAAAAATACAGCTGACACACAACAGAATGTCTGGCACACAGTAAGATTTTGCATAGAGGTTTCTTCTGAAAAGTAAATATAATTTATGTCCAAGTGAAGTGGCATTGAATGTCCTTTTCACAATGGTAAACTGTAGGTCCAGCCACTA
Organism: Apteryx mantelli; assembly: GCF_036417845.1. NCBI lineage: Eukaryota > Metazoa > Chordata > Aves > Apterygiformes > Apterygidae > Apteryx > Apteryx mantelli. Next base: position 36,425,331 of record NC_089984.1, read on the forward strand.
TTGTTGCTTCATCACAAAAATAAATGACGTGCTCAGGGAGTGCTAGATCTCATCAAATCACAGCTTGATTCTTCTGCACTGCTGGTGAGTTTGCCAGTGGCAGCTGAGGTGACATTGAGTTTGCTTCTGGGTAAGAATCGCCCAAGGAGAGGAAAGTATGAGAGCTGCTTTGCACAGCTGAGTCACAGCTGCAAAGCTGGAGTACGTATGAAAGAGGGCCAACATTGTCTGGAAATACGAGATTAGCAAATTTTGTAGTATATTAAGTAGGCTGAGTGTCGCCTCTCATCCTAGCTTTGACTCACTCTAAATAGTTCAGCATTGTTTACGTTGTGCATAACAGTTCACGTTATGCTGTGATGTGCGTTCGGATCAAAAACATGTCCGAATGACTTCAAAATGTGTACAGAGAGAATAAAATCCAGGAAATAATGGAAGTGCTCCCAATGCTAAATGTTTCTTATTATTTGTTACCAGGGCTAAACATTGCAGAGTGTTTTTCTTTCCAAAAAGTATTACCATATCTAAATGTCAGCTTTCTGTGAGAGGAGAGATATTTCAGAGAAAATTTCTAACGAGTGAATGAAAAATGGAATTATTTTATTTCAGGTCAGGTAAACATTGATCTCTGAAATGCTGCAGTACCTTGTGAGAATTGTAATTCCAGGTAACCTGAAGTACCATTCTCCATCATCCACGTCCAGCTCCAAACCTGGGTCACGGCCAGATGCAGCCCCTTCCTGTAGTGCAGGTGCCACGGTGCTGTGGTGTGTACAGCAAACATGATAAATTCCCTCCATAAGAAAGAATGCATTTCTAGCTAAGAACCACAGGCACCATCATACGCTAGCTCTCTGGAAAGCTTGATGTTACTAGCCAATGTCATGCACCACATGACAATGTGTTATACGGCTTAGCTTCCCACCATCGTAGTGCTCCTTTGTGTCCTGATGACTGACTTGACATTTCTCTTTTCAGAAGAGAAAGCTGACTACAAGTGTCTTCTCTTGTCCAGCAGACTGTTGCCAACCTGATTCTTGAGTTTATTTTCCAGTTGTATTACAAAGCCCTGTTCACTCAGCAGTGAAGGTCTAATGTGCACTGGAATTAAATAGAATAGTCAGTTATGTAAAAATTGGGACATCTGCATGTATATAAATTATCTCTATTCATTCTGTGTATGTCTTTGACTTACTGAAAAAAATCGTGTTAAATATGTTAGACCTAACCCAGAGTATGAAACAACCCGTCTTCCACTGTGGGAAAACATAATGCTGATATGCTACCATTCTTTCCTATATGTAGTTGCAGTGAATGCTGGTATAATTATTACATGTGCTGGTATGACCTACTTCAGTCACTGTGTATAATAATAAGTGCCTCCACGTTGTGAACATTCAAAGTATATTTTAAATTAAGATGCATATGAAGAAGTTTTTAATTTTCTAATTAAGCTAAATAAAAATGATTTAGATGCACAAGATAGGTAGTGAGTGAAAGCATGAAAGGCAACATTTTTATGTCATGAGATTTAACTGTGTGTTATTTACTTCTATATATTAGAGAATGTTCCTTCATGCAAATCACTGTAACTAGTTGAACATTTTGATATGTTAATACTCAAGACAAGGGGAATCAAACTGTAAAATAATTCTCCAGGACTCCGTGTTCTCTATGTGTGACTGAGAGTGGAAATATCTGCAGAAACAAAACAGAAGATTTATCAGAAAAACAAGAAAGAATTTATCATTAACTGAGAGCTAAATAATGTGTATTCTTCATTGGTAGAAATACCATCACATATTCTTAATTACATTCGTGACATAAAAAGTAAATATCTGTGAAAAATAAATACCACATTTTCACAGCTTGTGCTGAGCATTTTCTTTGATTATGCTTTGCATCATTAAATTTATTTATTGTGTACATGATTCTGGTTTAGCATATCTTGGACCTACTCATTCTGAGTGACACCAACTCTTACTATCAGTGTAGTTTATGTTGTGGGTTTCAGGTTTTGTTTGCTGATAATTGGGCAGGACCTGATTAGGGAAGGACCTGATCTCTGCTGCGTACATTAAGTGGTTAGAATGCAGGGACTCCAGAAAAAAAATGGAGATACTCTTAGCTGCAGTAAGCAGTGGTTCATTGAATATAAAGGAAGAAAAGAGGGCTAAAATGTGAAAGTATTTAGTTGAAGCTGTGCTCATGCATCTATGAATTTCAATGATTTTTTTTCCTCTGGACTAATTTACATATGATCTGTACTTTTGCAATCAAAGAAACCAGAGGTTTTTAAAATGAAGCCATATTTTTAAATTCCTGCTTTAGCATATGTAAACTGATTTTCAGAAATATTGGGTGCTCAACAGATCTATGGGAACTATTTTATTTTCAGCATTGATAGACTACATCTGATAATACATTTTAAGGTACATATTTTTAGAAATATTTGCCTTTGTCAGAAAAAACATGAGGAATCTGATACCGGCCTACGTAGTACAGAATAAAAAAGAAATATACTCTCAGATTGTTTTAATTGGCATAATCAGTCTGTATCCAAAGTGTTGGTACCGTAAATGGAGGATTGCATTTATGGGATATGATTGGTTCTACTTTTAAAAGAAAATAATTTCACCTACAACATTTATTAATAATTAATTTATTTTTTATCGGAAGAAACACCTTTTATTGCCATTGTGTTTGAGAAGTCATTTTAGAAAACATTGAGATCTTGTTCCTTTAAACCTGCAGTGAATTAGGTCAAAATTTCCCTCAACCAAAGACTGAGAATTTTAAATATGACTTTTGCCTGTGGGACAAGGATGAACGCATGTTAGTTTAAAGGCCAGTGAAATATAACTGCAAGCAGATCTTTACTTTTCAAATTGTAAGACTCTTTCACAAGAATTGGAATGAAAGAGATTCAAAATGCTGATAAATTATAAAGCAGGGCAAATTCTTTTCAAATACTTTTTCAAAATTATTTATTTTTCTAATAAGGTTGTAGTTTTACAATTAATGATTTGAACATAGAGGGGTATTCCTGTATGAAACTAAATTTGCTAAAGCTATGTTTGCACACCTTCTGTGTTGGAGCATTTGCCAAAGCAATAGATGTTAAACAGCCAGTTTAGAATACACATATAAGGTGAATTTTTGAATTTGTCATCGTGGATGTTGGCAATTGTAACATGATTCTGAATCATATGTATCCAGTCACAGAACAAAAATATTAAAACTTTTCCTACTTCAGTTAAGTATTGGTAACTTATTGATGAAGTAAACTGTGGGGGTAATATCAGTCTTTGCATTTCAAAGTCTGTAAAAATAATGTCATCAATTGCCAAATACAAACAAATTATTTGTTAGGAGCTACTTACCCAGGTGTTGTGACTTATGCTCAAAAATGGCTATAAAGGCTAATGGCTATTTAGTTAGAAGTATACTATGGCTGTGTACATTCTTAATTCCCTAATGCTGATCTTAATAATCCACAGATTGTGGCTGTTTAGTCTTCCTTTGCCTGTAATGAAGGAATCTGGCTCTGCTGCTAGATTTTTCTGTCACCTTTTCCTAGTACAAGGATTAAGGTTGCACATATGAAAAATCACAACTGATGCTAGTCTTCAAGATCCATATCCCAGCAATGCCAAACTAGCTATGTTTGTTACTGATTTCTGATTCTAAACAGGGCTTTCCAAATCAGTATTCCACGCTGCACTCCTCCTCCAGTTGAGGCATAAGGGATAATTGTATGAAGCAACCAAAGCAAGATTTCATGGTGGCTGGGAAGCTGCAAACCCCCATATTACATGAATCAATGTTACAAGGTGAGGAAAAACATCCTTCTAGTCTCCTGAAGTGATTAGCTGAGGCCGTTGGGACCTATTAGCAGTGTACGCAATCCCCAGTGCCAAATCTGAATAGTTTGTCTTGAGCACTGAGCAAATTGTTGGATACCAGTGGAGAAGGAGTTGTCATTTCCCATTGATCAAGGGAATCTGCAATGGAGACGTTATCTAGAAGTCTTTCCTGTGGTGTTTTAATGGCTTTGGCACTCCATTTCTGTGTAGGTGTGGCAGGGAAGGAGGAGCAAATCCTTTCAGGTCATCATGCCCCTCCAGTACTCTTACACTTTGCATATTTATGGTCATGCAGCTCTACTTTGCATAGAGGAATCTGATCTCTGCTTCACAGAGAGGAGTTACCTCCTCCACAGTGCCCTAGACTTGAAACAGTACCAAATCTAACAGTGCGAGTGATCCTTAGCCATATGCAAGGAAGGGAAAAAGGATGTTTCTCTGCAGAGATTAATTTTACGCTTAATGTTTTGTGAATCATGTATTTGTAAAACATACCTGTTTAAATAACAGTATGTCTTGTAATTAACAAATAACTTTTTGCACGTTAACAATCAAGCGTCCACCACAAACACTAGGCTATCAGAGCCCTGTATAAGACAAAAGCTGTGTTCTTGGGTTTGAGCATTATCTGCTAGCATACTCTCCTTCACTCTAAATGAGTAGAGGAAATTAATTAGCCAAATCGTAGTTGTCATGCTCTTTTTAGAAGCCCCTGAGGATGAGTTCTTACTTTGCATGCACTGTGATAAATATAGGTCTATTGAGAAAAATTGTTGAGGTGTGTGGCACCTTTGACTCATAGATCATATCTTTGTTGACTCATAGATCATATCTTTGTTTTGTTTTGTCTCCCAATTAAGGGTGGTGCGTTTTTTTTCTCGGTAAATAAATTTCAATTAATGAAATTCCAGCTGTCTCATACATTATGGTGGTGTAAATTTGAAAACTTTTAGCAGATGCCCACATAAAATCCATTAACACACAGAGGTTCCCTGACATTTTAAACCAATATGTCTCCAGCTGGAACAAATAACAGAAAACAAGTCTACATTCTGGAAAAATTTATGCCTCTGTCTAATGCAGGTAAAAGATTCCCACACAGAAAGGGGCATATTGTGGAAGAATATAAAAATATCCTATTTCTTCCATTTTGCCAGAGGAAAGTCATGAATACATTTTGTTTAATTCATTTTTTCTTTATACAGACTATATAAGATTGCATAGAAAAAAAAAATCAATCAACATTCAAAGTGAAAGACAATAATGTCTTTATCTAAGTTTTCACTTACTATTTATCACTTTTGAAGTCAAGTTAGGGTGTCTAAAAACTAGCAGTCAGGAATTTTACTTGTCCCTAAGCATTTTAATCTGATACAGTTATTAAAACAAGTTAAAGGTTGCCATAAAAAGCCTATTGTAGTTCACTATTTAAAATCTTAATAGCAAAATCAAACTGGAGGAGGAAGTAAAGGAATAGAAAAGGGAAGTATGACCTTCTGTTGCTTAAAGCTTGCCATATTTCCTTTGGAAACAGGCCACATTAGAAGAAAGCAAGTAAAAGAGATAATGCAGCTACGCATAGAAACTGTGATGGAAGAATACAGAAATATACTTTTTGAAGCCTGGTTGTTTTGATGACATAATCATTGCAATCTGTGTATCTTTAAATGCCTAGTTTTTCTTGCCTGTATGAATAAGTATGTTTTAGGAAACAAGGAAAATTGGATGCTATGCAGAAAACTGTCTTTTTGTTATTTGTATTAGTATTTATTGTGGTAGAAACCTGACTTTTAGTCCATCTTGTGTGAATTTGTCACTGTGCAGAGGGCCAGCACAAGGCCTGTTTTCCATTTGAATCCAAATAAGCCTCTAAATTATGATTTAAATGATGCATAGTGCTCATTATCACATCTGCAGCCAAAGGATGAATTCTTTACATTAAAATACTTCATAAAGTGACATCTGTGTGAGGTTCTTCAGTGCTTTTCTGTGTTTCACTGTGATTTAAGTTACTGCACTACCAGTGTCTTCAAATAACCATGGCAAATTCAAATTTAAAGTCTGTCAGTTAGAAGGCAAATTCTAAGAATTTATTGATAGTGATTTTTCTTTTAAAAATAGCTAACTTATGTCCTAACTGCATACAGTTATGATGACATTCTGGTAGCGTACTTTTGTCTATTTTAAGGATTTTAACTGCAAAGGTAAATCACTGTGCGATGTAGTTGTATATAGAATAGTATTTGTAGAAAGGCAGTGATTGCAGGACTGCTAAAAAGATGGTTAGCACATTGGTTCCTTAAACGAGAATAAAGGTTATCAAATCAAACCAAATGAAAGAAATTAAACGTGGCTGGAGATTTTGACCCAGCTGAAGCTGCTGTCTGGAAAACCCCATCATTCTTGCTAAGGAAAGCTACCGAGATTCCCTTTGACTGTGTCATTGCCACAATCCCGTACTTGGCTGTCCTTTCTGTTGTAAATTAGAATAGATGAAAGCTGTCGAGCCAAGCTAGTGATGGAGGCTAATTTGATGTGATATAATTGATGAACTCTAAATCGTCACACTTCTCTCTCTTGAAACAGTCTGACTGGAGCTCAGAATGCCAGAGTACTTTGATTTACACTCTCTGTCACTTTTATATTGAACTTCTCAGTGTGGCAGCAGTGAGGGATTAACTCCTTCATAGTTTTTTTTTAATCTGCAGACAATGTATACACACTGAATGGTGCAATGCCTTGTGGAAACACTACTGTAAAGTTCAATTTCCTTCTTATTACATTATTGCATTATTACCAAGATAAAGAGAATAAAAACTTGGCTTTTGGTGCTACAGATGTTGCCAGTATGGTTTCTGGCACTTGGCATTGTGCTTCTTATTCTAGAACTGAAATTTAGACTGTAGTGTTAGCATATTTAATGCTTGGAAGCCCTTTATTTTGGAACTTCTGATCCAGATTAAATATTTTAGGATATGAGACCAGTTCTAGTCCCTTTGGTAGCAGTAGCTCACTAGGTAGATGTTTGACCCTTAAATAATTCTTCATTAAAATATTGCAAGCTTCAGACTTCCTTATTTAACCTGTTCCCTGTCATTTTCCAAGATACTTGAAGTCAGAGTAAACTGCCTTGGTTTCTTGGTTTCTTTCAAAGGGAAGGTATGTTCACTTGCCTTGCTTTCTTAGTTTTATAGCGGGAGTGGAAAGCTTTGGAATCGGTGAATTGCTCAAGTATTCTCGAGTAACCACCATTAAAAGGTGTAATATCTCACATCTGCTAAATCAGTTGTCTCAAACTTAAAAACAAAATGAGCAAATGAGAGCTGCTTTAATTCACATTATTACTCTGATCAGATAGCAGACCTGCATCTGTTTCAAAGCCCTTCACTCCTCTGCACAAAATGAGTTGGCTATGGCCACATGCTATTCCCAGTAGCAGTATGTGCCAAATTCTTGCTGACCTGAAAGTACTAGGTATGGTGAACAAATCTTTAAAGTTTGGAATCTTTCTCTGGATAAGCACACAAATTTCAGATCGGTATCTGAGTTTTACCTGGAGTAGCTAACCCGCATCACTCTGGAAATCCAAGACAGACAGGATTTCTTGCAAGGAGTTTTTGTACATTCTGAGTGAACAGACTTTTTTGGCTCTTCCTGATCCTGGCTATAACTCAAAACTATAGCATTACAAATGAGTTGGGTATGTGAAAAGTACTGTTATTAGGGCTTCTCCCAGGTGGAGCAGTGGAAACAGAAAGAAGGCTGTTAGTGGCAGGATGAGTCTTTCAGTGAAGAAGGAGGCAGATTACCTGCTGTAACTGGAAGTAACACAGGCCTGGCTTTTGTAAGGGATTGACAAGAAGAGCTTTACTTGCCTGATGCAGTAGCACAAGCTGGCATGGCATGCATGCTCAGCTTCTATAGGCTAGGCTATACAGCTCCATACACCGAGGACCCTTTTAGATAAGGGCAGTTCCATGCTGAGACAGGCTGGACTACTGCTAAGCATGTCTCTCTTTGGTCCCCTTTGCAAGGCAGTGAAAATGATGGTTATTTTGCTTAGCACTTTAAGAACTGAAGTTTGAAAGCATTTAAAGGCATCATTCAGTCATGGCACATCACAAGTTTACCTTCCTTTATGGTAATGTTCTTTGTGGATTAAGTAGGTTCTGAAGTACTGCTTTAGAATAGTTGTGTAATTGCTAATGATGCTGTACTTAAAATGTTGTATTGACATTATGACCGTATCAGTGTACAAATAATCTCAAATAATAGGTGATGATACAGAATTGCAGGTAATGATAAAGGCAAACTTCACCTCTATATGAACCTGCTGAACTTGCCCCAGAGTTTTCCCGATCGATATTTTCTATTTGTGTTCTTTCTAGCTTGTATTTTACAATTTCACTAAAAAATGTGGAAAGAAAATGATGAAGGAAAAGTAACTATGAGTCCATGGTTTATATTTATCTGAAAAATTATTGTTAAGATTTTGAGCATCTGAAATCACTGTATGGGTCCAGATATGGTGCAGAAACTTTGGCTTTTTCTAAATTGGCATAGCTTCAAGGCAGTCATTATAATTTGGACCATATGTTTTCACATCTATTCATATAGGAAACAGATTCAGTGCCTACCATTTTTATTGTCTTGCAGGTTAACAAATGCATTGGCATTATTTGCAAAGAAAATACACTTCCTCTGCACTTGAACCTCTATTTAAAGTAACAGTATGTACATTCCATCTTTCTGGTGTTGTCTGTGCTAGGAAGAGTCAGTTTTAAAAAGTGCTTTAATTAAGGCCTCTTTAAAAGCTTGTTAGTACCTGCAGTGAAAAAGGGATACAATCTCAAGCAGTAATGTGAAAAGATGGGTTAGAAAACACTTTTTAAATGTTTTCAGATTGGATAACCTGGTGAAATTTATTCTAGGATATTTAGAGAATTGGCTAAAGCGCCGATGCAATCGCAAAGTCTGTAAGGGTTATCTTTGAGACTTTAACTAGGACAAGTGACGTTCAAGAAGACTGAAAAAGGACAATTGTAATTCCTAGCTTTAAAAAGAGGGGGGGAAAAGAACAGCTGGGTCATTACGGGCCGGTCAATTTGCTATTAATTCTTAGGGAAAGTACTGGAACAAATGATTGTTTAAATAATCTGTAAGAACTTAGAAGAAAGCAAAGATATGAGTAGCATTCAATATTGTTTTTTTCAAGTACAAATCATGTCAAAGCAATCTGATTTCTTGATATGACAGAATGGCAGACCTTTTAGATAAGCAGAAAGAGGTAAATGGCATACGGCTTGACTTTTATAAGGCTTTTGGCAGTGTTTCACATAACATTCTTGTAAACATCCTAAGTAAACATGGTCAAGCCAAAAATACTGACATTCACATTATAATGTAAAACTATACTCTTAGAGTAGTTAATTATCAGTTGTTCACTGTGAAAAGGGAAAGGTATATCAAGTAGGGTTCTGCTGAGATCTGATTCTAGTGTTGATTTAAGTGATGGAACAGACCACATGTTTATTGCATATGTGACTGTCACTGAAGTAAGAGAGACTGTAAACATATTGTGGGACAGAATTATAATCTAGACAAAAGAAGACAAAAGAATCTGAAATAATTGACTGAAATGCTGCAATTCCACAATTCTGTAATTGGCAAACACGGGAATCTGCACTGAAGAAGGAATAACCACCTGCAAAAATGGGATAGGGGAAATGTTGTTAAGCATATTTCAGAAAATGAGATGGGGTTATAAGGGATTAGAAGTGAATATGAGTCATCATACTTGTGTTGTGCCAAAGGTACTGGCATGATATTATCAACAAAAAGATCTAAGGCCTGTGAAGTGACCCTTCTCTTCCACTGGATCAAGGAGAATCTCAGGCAGTTGGAGAATACAGAGGGGAACATTGAAAATTGGAGCAGGAGTGGTGAGATAATACTGAAATATCTGGTTCTGTTAAACTTCGGAAGGTTGAGGGGAAACTTCAAATTCATAAAGAGCTCCTGTAAAGAAGAGAGTATTTTTTCTTAGTTGTAGAGAGGGAAGTGCTCTCCACTGTAGACAGGACAAGAAGCAATTGACTTAAATGTCAGCAGGGAGATTTAATTTAGATTTTAGAAAAGACCTTTCCAACATGGCGACAGTCAGGCACTCTGGATTTCTGGAGCACCTGTGAAACCTCCATCACTGGGTCTTTTCAAGAACCTTGCACAACACATGCTCGGAGGGTCATAATCACACTGCAGCCTGCCTTGGTGTAGGATGACTGCACAGAGGTGGACAAGGTGGTCTCATGCTACTGTTTATCCCCATTTTCTTTTATTAGACAGTATTGACTATCTTTAAACCTATCTGAATTGCCATAGAAACAACCTAAAACTTTATTTCAGAGGTGGGAATAATCAGCTTGACATCTGTTGATGGAAAAGTCTGTTGTCTAAGATAAGTAACTAAAGCAGCTTGTAACTGTTGTGATAATAATGGATAATATTCATGGTGCCTCATTTCAAAAACAGTGGCTTAATAATATGGATAGGATACACTGTGATTTTGTTAATGTAAGGTAGTTTCATACTGTGTCTATTCCATTTATAAACATGGCACTTATGTTTGAAGTACTACACTAACAGTGTTAGCAATTCTTTAGAAGATGTTTTCAAAAGCATTTATTTAGGTGACACCATTGTAAATGAAAGGAAAGAGTTCCAAAGATTGGTCTGCATGATCTAAGATACTTGAATCTCTTTTTTATATTCTGAAATAATTGATTTTAACACATATTTTAATATATTCATTTATAAATAGCTGTCCTTGGCAAATACAGTAGAATGTCTTATGTGGAAACATTTTAACATATATAATTAGTGGATCCTGTTCTCTTTTTCTGTGCACACAGAATTAGTTTGCAGAATAAGTATTTTTAGAAACTTTATGTGAATTGAAAATGGCTCTGCTAGCTAACAGCAAAATAATCACGATTTGCTGAAAGGGTTTTTTAAAAACCACTTGATTAGGGAGAAAAGTGCAGTTCTGGAGTTAGCAAGGCCTACAGAAAGACTTAAGTACCTCTTGAGGAACCTTTAAAATGATTATTGTTACAGAACTATGTAAATGCGCAGCATGAATTCATAGTGCACTAAGTGAAATAGAAGATAATAGGATTAGGTCTCGTTTAGCACTTCTTAAATTTGAAAGCAGTGCATTGTGGTAGAGAATTGAATTTTGAGCTTATTATTGATTCTTAGCACCCAAAAAATCTTTCTATGGTAAATTAATTTTTAGGGAAAAATATCTGAAGATTTGTTCAGAACCTTATGTTAACATGAACCTCCAGTCATAAATTATTGGCAAATAAGTATAAACCACTGCATCATTTCCACTGCAATCAGCTGCTTTTTATGCTCTCACTCTTTTAAAAATGGGAATTCTATTCCAGAACAAAAATGGTCCTAAACCTGAAGTCACAGTAGATTCACATTTTGCTCTTTGCTTACTAATGTGCAATACATTAAATATCTGTTCCTTGGATCTAGCAACAAAATGACCTTTTCAGGGCTCATCCTTTTTTCTCATTTTTGATTTGTTCAAGGGAAATTACAAACGACTGGTATTTGGTTTCCAAAAGGGATACATAAAAACTTGACCTTTTGGTACTGTTATTTTTTGGGATGTGTACACTGTATTTTAAGTATGTCTTAGCTGTTGTTTGCTGGCCTATGTCTAGTTTAAATAACCCTTCATTTTATTCAGTGTAAAGCTAGGACCAGAAGTATAACTCCTCTCATTTTTTTTCCCATGACAGACCTTTACACACCCCTGAGATAATACTTTTCTTCAGGCAATTTTAAAAGAAAGCGGTGTGGAATAGGCTCTGATATCTTAGGAACTTTCCATGTAGCCTGTTACGTAGTGCAAATAGCATGTCATACCATCTCCATTGCTGTAATATCTAAGTGCCTACCTGAGGGCTCCCTTGTGTCAGTGCACTTCCCATTTAACAGAGCGGGAAATGAGTCACAGAAAAGGTAAGTGTCCAGGGTTATTGATGAAGTTCGTGAGAAAGGACAAATGAATCTGGACTGTCAGGCTGCTGTCCTAGGCATGGTTATTCCTGCTGCTTGGTTTCCTAAGCCAGCTTTTGTCCAGCTTCTTAAAGTCAATATGTTTCCTGCAAAAAACGAATGATGGGCTTTACACTTTTCCAGTGAAATCAGCTAATTTGGAAATTATCCATGTCCAGTAAGCTATTCAATGAGTAAATAAGAAATTCCTCTCCTTTCCAGCTATATAAATAGCTAATTTAATTTGAAGAGATTTATAATACCAATAGTTACACTGAGAAAAGTTATAGAGATGGCAATCTTTGTCTTGTACAAATTAAAGCAAATGATCAGAGCTACATTGAATTATCACTATGCGTAATTCAGTTTGAGAATAAGAATTTAAGATTTTTGAAGAGAGTTAAGCTGTATTTCTAATTAAAAGGCTTTTGATCTCCAAGTCAGATGTGTGTGGTCATTAAACCTATTTAAGTTACTGCTGTTGATTAAATATGGCAATAAGAAACCTCAAGAATGTGTGGTGAATGACTGAATAGTGCTGCTTAAACAGACTGTTTTTGCAGGGCTGTCCATGTAAATTTATTAATATTAATTTTTACCCTCAAAGTTTGTCAAATGCCATGTGATCAGAAGTTACTCAATGCACCTCTCCTTGATGTTTTGATGTTTTCCTTATTGGAAAATACTTTTTTTTTTTTTTTTTTGAAAACTCAGATTTGGCTCATGGCATTGTTAATGCTTTAGTCATAGCCTTTTAGTGTCATTCATAACAGCAGTTCACAGCACAGAAACAGGAGTTGAAGAGACCAGGTTGCAACAGTAGACAAGTCAGAGATGGGTGATGAATAAGCAGAATAGGAGGTTCAGATTAGACATTTGGAAAAATGTGTTACTAGGAGGGTAGTGCAACACTGGAACACGTTGCCAAGAGAGGTTGTAGAATCACCATTCTTGAAAGTTTAAAATACTCACCTAGACAAAGCCGTAGGTGACCTGATCTAGTGTTGGCAGTAATCTTGCTTGAGAAAAAAAAAAAAAAATCCACAATGTGAAAGAAGAAAGCCTAGGCAGAAGTCTGCTGTTGTTAAAATATCCCCTAAATAGTCATCCTTCCAACTGCCATATTCTTCCTTACATCTGAAGCAAGGTACTGAGACTGCCTGCCTCTAAACAGTTGAAAGGAAAACTTTCTTGGTCTGGCTGCCAAAAGTCTTCCTAACACCTTACAAGTGCTTGCCCCTGCTTCTCCCTCTCCTAGCTGTCAATCTGTCCCACGAACTTTGGCATACACACTTTTCTGTGCGTGCTTTATGGCACATTCTTTAACAAATACCTTGCTACCAATGGACTAAACTATAGGTGCCAGCCAGCAGGAGAAAGATCTTTGAATCGATTTCCCTATTCATCCCATTATGGCACTAAAATGGTCTCATCCTTTTCAGCTATCCTATTCTATCAGTCTCTGAAGAATATCTGTTACTGTCCAACAAAGACAAAGCACCTGTCATAGTTCCAAAAAACTCATGTGTTTTATTAGGGTTTTTTAAATCAAGGATTTCCTGGGAGGGTTATATGGAAAGCTGAAGAAAAGATCATAGATAAAGCAGTGCTAGTCAGAAGAACAGTATCACATTCCACAGGAGAGACCAAGTCTTAAAAAAAAGTGTTGTTATAAATAGGAAAGAGAAAAACAAAATTTTAATGCTTCCTGAAATACAAAAGGTTTGAAACATGTCAGCCTGGGCCTACCAAAATATTGTATTTGGTAATGTTAAGACATTGTAATTTTTGCCTGAAGTGTTTTATTATACCTGAATATGACATCAACATTGAAACATTTTGAGTCTAAGTCTAAATACTGTTAACCAAAATAAAAAATCCAAATGAAACATTTCTACTTAAGAACTTCGCAACAAATACATTTTCTCACGGAAAATTATACAAGTTGCTGTGGAACATCTTAACTTCAACCAAAATGTATCGATAAGAAGAGAATAATCCCTGTCAGAGTTTTTCTGATCAACTTCAAAAGTAATTTGTATACCCAGGAAAATATTTTCCTGTGATATGTTTATAGGTGGGGAAGCAGGTCCTATTTGAAAGGAATTTATTGACAATTTGAGCAAAACTCAAAATTAATATAATCTGTGGACCAAGATGTCTACATATCCATGGACAGTCGGCTGAAATGTATATTTCCATGAGAAGAGACTAATTATGCCAGAATGGTGTTTTTTATAAGAAGTGTTCTCAATTATATAAGTTTGAATAAGAAATTGCTGGACTTATTTATACTATCCTAGCATCCTACTGTTCTTCACTGATGACAAATACAATTACAGTTAAGAAAAAAACCCTCTATAATAAGATATAATTTAAAAATTAAAACTTTGAAATTGTTGCATAGTTTCAACAAAATAATAGAGATGCCTAAAAAATGAATTTTGTCAAAACTCACGGACTTATTGAGATCTAAAATTACAGTAAAGCTTTAAATCTGTTGTCTGATCAGTCAGATAAAATGCTTCTGAATTTCTCAGTTCTGTGAGGAAGTCAGGGTTTGAATTTCCCATAATTTTAAGTGAATATTTAGACATAATCTTAATCCTGAATACTGTAAATGTAAGGTGTCAAATATTAGATGGTAGTAATGTCCATCTGTTTTTTGTCTCCAAGTAAATATCTCTAATTACTGAAGAAGTATGAATTTATTTTGGTTGTTTGTTTAAGTGCAGTCAACTTTGGGGGATTTGGAAATGTAAGTAAAAACAGTGTAGTTCCACTATCCTATGTTTATTCTACCTGAGCTATGATGACAGCTGTGTGTTTTTTCATCTCTTTTGGCTGCTGATAAAAAGGTAAGAAAGAGGTTCTTCACTCTTCTTACAATACCTATGCTTGGATGAATTATTAGAGAGTTTTCCTAATTCTTGGCCTATTGGCTGAATTACAGGAATTTTCCATTACCTTTAAGGGCTACATGGGAACAGCATGTGATTGGAGCACAGTGTGTCAGACCTGAATGCCACCTGAGATGTGATAATCTGACTCACAAGATTTTCTGTAATTCGAATTTTGCTTTTGTCCCAATCTTGATACACGAACAGTTGCAAATAATGGGAGTTAGGGACTTTTTCCATACACAAAACTGATTTTAAACATCATAATATCTTACTGCCTTTCTCCTCATTCCCCCTTATTTCTCCTGTTCTGCACCTCACAGGCAGCTTTAAAATGGTGAACAGAAAGAAGCAGTATTTTGAATAGAGCAGTTTTCTTTGATGTGCAAGTGCTTGACTGCCAAATTCAGCAGCACTTCATGTGTAGCTGAACATTTAAAAATTTTTGTTCTTGTTTAAAGCGCTAATTAAGAATCTTTCTAGTACTTTTCTCAAATGATAGAGTTATAGAGTAAATTACAGAGACTACCTTGTGAATGAAAAAGTTTTACTGAACACATGGCCGGGAGCAGAGGTGAAGAAAACTGTTAGTCTTAAAAAACACAGGCCATATAAAATACACATTCCTGTATAATCTGTATTAAGTAAATTTTTTAAATAATCATTTGTACATTTGGAGCATAGGTTATTCTGCTCATTTAACTGTTTTCCCCAAGCAATTCTGTGTGTCAAAAAAAAAACCAACTTTTTTTTTTCCATTAAAAAGTAAGCATTTACCAATAGCTCTGTATACTTAAAATACTGTAATGAGTTCCATATGGCATGACTACTCTAATAACACTGTTTGCTTTTGTTTTTGTTATTTGGGGAAGAAAAGGAGCTAGATATATTAATTTTAGCATCCAGTGACTCAGTAGTTTTATGCTTTAAATTTTTGTGATCTCTGTTAAGGTTTTGGTAAGACTGGTGGATCATAACAGTTCTTTCTGGCTGTAAAATCTATGAATATATTACATTGATGCATAGTAAATCAGTATACACAAACTGCCAGGTTTCTTTTTCAAATGAAGGGTTAATACCTTCATTTTTAACTGTCTAGATATTCAAATTGTTTTTTTATTTATTCTGAATATAGAGCAAGTAGTTTCACCCATGGACCTATCAATTATTCACTTGTTATGATATAGTGGGATCCCATTTGTGCAGGTGCTTACTGACAAATACATTAAATGTTTATAAAAAAGGGCACATAGGAATATACTGGGAGGGAGTTAGGTGACTACTGTACTGTTTTGATTTTAGTGTTACTAGTGCTATTTTAGATTTCTAAAGACAATCTTAAAATGCAAATCAAGAAAGAATGCATGAGAATTTTACAAAATAAGCTTGCTGCGTTGTTACACACTTTAAATCAAGAGTGTTTAATAATAAGCTGCAAGCAAATATTTGCTTGTATACCTTCTTTTATTTCAAAGGGTTTCACTACATCACCATGCTAGCATCATTGAAATTCAAAGACCAGTATCTACAGTTTTAAGCTTTCCAAAGAAATAATAGGGAGTAAAACCCTAACAAAATGAAATTTAGATCTTTTCTAATAAAATATTTTTGCAAGCATTTTGTCTTTTCAAGATGCTGTGACATCCTGTTCAGTTGAAGGAGCACACGACTTTAATTGCACGACTCATTCACTTTAAATATTTAATAATACTTTTATTAGTTGCGCTGAACCAGCAAAGTAAGATCTGTAATATCTAGTGCTGGTCATCATTTTTATTCATCATGGTTTAATAAGCATTATAATTACAGATTGAGGAAGAAATATGAGTTAGCTTTGTGGTTTTGCTTGGGACTTCTGTGCACATTGGTGTGATTGGAAGGGATTATACAAGCTCTGTGAGCATAACTGAGCATATTTAAATACAATGATGCAGGCTTCCCAATACTGACACATTATTCTTCATATTTAAATAACTGCAAAAAGATACTGCATTAAATTATGAGTCCCGACACTATTAACTCCATCTGGCTTAGTACAGAAGTATGGAAATTTGAAGGCCGAGTGGACTTGTTCTTGACAGGTGTTTTAATACATGCTTTATCAATGGAATTGGACTTCAGCTATTTTTACCAACCATTTCCCAAATCTGCTTCCAACTCACACAAATGCCTAAGTTATTTTGAGTGCACAGTTAGTTAGGGGAGCTTTCATTTGGAGATTTTGTCCGAGTTCAAGCTGAAAGACCATTTGTAGACAACACAAGCCCTCCAGGTTCAGTCGTCAAGTAAATGTGGATGTGATAATTTATAATTTTGATATTATAAATATGTCTGTTTGCATGCTATTTGCATTCTTATGTTTTAATGGGAGGTATGGTAGGATAGCCTAATATCTGTGCATTTTTTAATGTTTTGTTAAAAAATCATTTTTTCCCCATCAGCAACTTATGCGAGAGCGACAGCAGATGGCCAGCCGCCCCTTTGCTTCTGTCGATGTAGCACTGGAAGTAGGAGCTGAGCAAACAGACTTTCTACGAGGGCCATTAGAGGTAGGAACAGTGGTGCTGACAAGGGACCATTGTGATTTGCATATTTATATTGCTAGTCTCATCTGCATCTGCTTCTGAAACCGAGCAGTGTCTGATTACCTGGAACTGACAAGTCTCAGCTACATATGTTATGCCATTTTCAAGGTGCATAGTTTTAATAGTATGACATGAGCTGTAACAAAAGCCACTGGAGAATCTATTAGCCTCGGCTAGAGTGACAGTCAGCTCACCTGGCAGTGCTTTCTTGATGGATAAGAGCTGAAGGAATTTAAGATAGATGCATTAAGGAGGAAGCAAACCTCATGCTCAGTCCTTTGAGTACATAGTGCCCCCTAGTTAACATCTATCTTAATTATCAGAGATTACAGCAACCAACCAAATAAATAAATAACGCAGCTGTGAGTTGAATTTCAATGTTCTGTCTTACATGTACAGGTTTAAACAATACAGAGTATACCTCTGCATATTTTCATTTGTGGATAATGGCTACATTATTGCATTCTTTTATTGTAATTGCAGTACAATGAAAAAGAAATAATAGTATGCAAGGCAATGTACTATTGGAATAGTGTAATAATGCATGAAATGCACTCTGGAAGTTTCACCTGCAAACAGAGGGAGAATTCCAATATGTCGATAATAATGGATATCTAATCTAGGTCGGGCTTTTGGTAGAACATAATTCTTTATTCCTTTACTTTTATTTACAATATTGTGTTTACAGTTATTACTTTATCTTATTTATGGTGGGACCTGGGAATGAGGTGTGATAGCTCTGAAATCTTTCCAGATTGTAGTTTTCTTTTCATTGCTGCCAGTTCCTCTTAAATTCAAAGCTTCTCTTACTTTTCGCAATAGCCTCTTTCAATGGAAGATTAAATACACTCTATCAAATCTCTGAGGTTCATGGAGGAGTGAGCAATGTGAAAAACAGATTCATAGCAGAAAGAAAAAGAATCAGCTCTTGAGTACATATCAAATTGAGGCTCTCTGTCATGTTACTGTATAGGAAGCAATCACAATTGTTCTTGCTGACATAATTTAAATACTTGGAATAGATAGGGCATAAAAATGTCATATCTCTTTGAAGAAGCTTTGCTGTTTTCTGACCAAATGCTAGAACACTGAACCCCCCACGTTCATCATCTTTCTGTCTCCTTTTATCTTGGATCAGAGGACCTCTCTAGCTCCCTAGACTGAGGACACAGTATACTGTAGTTAAAAGTTAACTTTTTTGAATGTGATTTCATTGTTTTTATACTTTTATCTGAGAACATTTTCTTTGTTGTCTTTTCAGGGGGAGGCAATGGGTGGGAGCTAAAGAGTCCAAACTCTGATTTTTTACATACTGATTATTTAATTAAACTTTAAAAAGTAAACATCACAAGTTAATTACCACATTTTCTTCTCTGGTATCTTTTATTTAGCAACTAAAAGAGGTAGATGTGGAAATATTTTAATTTTATTTTACAGTTTTTATTAGCTTTTTCCTCCTAACCTAAGTATTTTCTAGTAATTGTTTAGTGTTCCATATCTGTGATGTTTTTCCTAATTAATATACAGATATACACAGAATGGAGACCATTCAGAGTTTCCTCGGCATTACAATACACTGATCTATATCAAAACAAAGCATTGTGCTGAAGATTAGATGATTGTGATTCAGGGTATGGATTGGCCTTTGATGTGTACTCTGTAAGAAAGAGCTGTATGAAACTATTTCAGGTCTATCTTGAATTTTCAAAAGAAGGGCAATAAAAGTCATAGCTGCCATTCTGTTTTTCATTCTCAGCTGTCTTTTGATTTGAAGAGGATTTGGATTATACGTGTATTGCCAAGATGCAATGCTTAAACACAAGGATAGCATGAAACTAGATAGGTAGCTGTAACTTTATTTTGTTGGATTAAGTTAGAGTCACAAAATTATTTTCATAATCCTGTTATAGCTGGTGCCCATTGTGTTCATTTAAAGTTAGATATTTTTCAGTAAAAATGAATAATATGCAGTAACTTCCTTCAAAATGTTCCACTTGCATTGTAGAGGCCTTGCACTGACATGCTATGGGTTCCAATTTTAATGATGTTGCTTTGCATCCCCTCACCTCATACTTTCGTTGATATTGTGTGTTACTCACTGATGCTTTGGACCAGATATAAAATCAATGATATTGCTGGTATACTTTTATTGATGTTGTAATAACTCCAACACTTCCAATGACATTGTATTGATCCATGGGTCCTTTGAGCACAACATACTGTCATCAATATTTCGCATAAATTACTGCAAGACTCCCTTCAACTACATAGTAAGAATTCTGTTCATTAATGTCATCTGGCTTATAGGATGGTGGTTTTGTACAGCCAGTGTTCTATAATATTATTTATGGTCTGATACATGTCAGCATTCGTATGACTATATAATAATGCTAGTATGCCATTTTTTGGCTCTTGTTTTATTTTTGAATTTAATTTTAAATAACCAGAACAACTGTTTTACTATAAGGTTTTATGCATTTTTTTGTCCAGTGTTTGGAAAGCATGTCTAAAAAGGAAAGAATCTGGATACTGTGCTTAAAATGATTGACTAGTTTAGATAGTTACAGCATAATTAATAATATTTGGGTCTATTTTCAGTTAGCTGCAATTGGCAATAGGTCAAAATAAACTCTTGAAAAATTTACAGAGGAATGCTGAATCTCTTTTATTTCGGGCTCTCTTCCTATTTTTAAACCTTTATCAGTCAGTCTATCTTCCTTAATATTTTGGCAACAAAATGACACTATCCTGATATTAAGACCTTCAAAAGACGTTAAACTGCATCATATTCCTCCTGTTTTCTACTGTCTGAGTACGTTTTCAGGCATTGGCAATAGTCTTTGCTCTTCCCAATTTAAACCGTATAATTCAACTGTCTTTACTTTTTCAGGCTGCCTTTCTATATAGCTGTAGAAGAGAAACCCTCACGTCCCATCCCTAGCAGCTTCACATAGGTGGGGGTGCAGTCTGTTAATGAGCAGGGAATGAAAGCAGCAGAAACTGCTTGTTCAGAGGGTTTGGTAATACTGTGATATTTTGTGATAGTGTCATAATTTTGTCCGTACTAGAATCATGAAAAATGAAAATGGCATCATTGATAAATAGATACAACACTTCTTGCCACTCAGTGCCCTATGTGTTAAAACATTTTTTATTCCTTTGATTTCTTTTTTCTAGACATCTAAGCCATTTCCAGACCTGGCTGCGTTTTGCTGCTCAGCATATCCCAAAAGCTAAATCATTTAGGTTATCTTCATATTATGAGTCTCCTATAAGGCAATTTTTTCCCCCAAATATAAATCCCTTTTGAAGATTCACTTCCACTATGCTGCCTACAGTCATTTTAGTTAATCTGTATGTTAACTGAAAAGAAATAAAAATGTTTGTTCCATCCTGTTTGCCCTAACTTCTGGGTACTTGTCTGCCCATTCATAGTTTATTAATTTTTTTGGAACAGAGACAGATTGTTCCTGTGAAATATGGCGAGCAGTACTATAAACTCTAATGTATGGTCATCCTAAGTCTCTGAACAGCAACATCTACTCTGCTACATCTGCTGGAATAAAGACAGATGTATTATTGCCTGCATAAGAACCAATGCAGATTTGCTCTTGTGATGATCATACTTTTGATATCTGCACAGTATAACTTGGATATACTTTTTGCAAATCAAAGTTCTTTAACAATTATTTCTGCAGAAAAAAAATGCAGTAATCCTTTCAATCGTTTTGCCATTGAGTTACTGCATTTCCTGTAGAACTGCCACAGATATTAGGTTATTCTGTACTTCTGACAAAGTAAGATGGTCTCCAGAATTTTGAATTTAAAATAAAATCTAGCCTTTTTGCTCTAGTAAGCAGTAAGTAATATTTATGGTACATTAAAAAAGTTATGAATTTCAGGCACTTCTAGTAAGCATGAAACAAAGATCAGCCATTATTTCCCATTTATTGGAGCAAAATTGGAAGTGATTCCCCAACACTAGTAACTATCCCCATGCCAAAAATGGCTATTAAAAATTAGAGTGACTAATTAAAACACAGTAAAATACTGTACCAGAGGTTTGTGGGGTTTAGGTAATTGAAGTTCATACTAATAAGCTCTGCTGCTGGTTTCTCCTGCCAATAAAGTGTCAGGGCTTTTTAACTTGCTTTACAAATAAATCTAGTTTAGTTGGGTTCATTTTATTGTTTAATTTGAATAATTTAATGAGTAAGTTTTGAAATTGCAATGTAATTATACTTCATTATTTTGTACCAGTGAAACCAGTTGTATGCTTTATCAGCATTAAACTTGCTTTATTTTGATGACATAATGTCTTAATATCAAAAAAGAGGCTCTTTCCAACTCTTTGTTACAGGTCGTCAGATTGTCCTGTGATATTCTCAGTTCCTAAATTTAGTCTTGGTCTCAGGGGCTAAATTCACTCCCATTGTAAAAGGGTAACAGTTTATTGAAGATAATCACAGAATCACAGAATCACAGAATCACAGAATGGTTGAGGTTGGAAGGGACCTCTGGAGATCATCTAAGTCCAACCCCCCTGCTCAAGCAGGGTCACCTAGAGCACATCGCACAGGATTGCATCCAGGCGGGTTTTGAATATCTCCAGAGAAGGAGACTGCACAGCCTCTCTGGGCAACCTGTTCCAGTGCTCTGCCACCCTCACAGTAAAGAAGTTTTTCCTCATGTTCAGATGGAGCTTCCTGTGTTTCAGTTTGTGCCCGTTGCCTCTTGTCCTGTCGCTGGGCACCACTGAGAAGAGTCTGGCCCCATCCCCTTGACACCCTCCCTTCAGATACTTGTACACATTGATAAGATCTCCTCTCAGCCTTCTCTTCTCCAAGCTAAACAGGCCCAGCTCTCTCAGTCTTTCCTCATAAGAGAGATGCTCCAGTCCCCCAAACATCTTCGTAGCCCTCCACTGGACTCTCTCCAGTAGTGCCACGTCTCTCTTGTACTGGGGAGCCTAGCACTGGACACAGTACTCCAGATGTGGCCTCACCAGGGCTGAGTAGAGGGGGAGGATCCCCTCCCTCGACCTGCTGGCAACACCCTTCCTGATGCAGCCCAGGATACCATTAGCCTTCTTGGCCACAAGGGCACACTGCTGGCTCATCATAATGATGAAGTTGTTCCTAAAACAACTAGGCATCAGGAACTATCAAAGACCATTGTACCTGCACTTCTTTCTTACTTAAGAAGTCATGTGATATAATTTTTAATGTTGCAGATGTTGCTCCCACAAGCCTATTGGGCCAGCTGAACTCTGGACATTTAAAAATACTTTTAAACAATATTTTTGTATAAAATACTAATGGACCTGATTGATTGTTCTTTATTGTTATGGTGGTACAGAGTATCTTGTGGGACAACCAGACATTCTCCTCAGTAGGGGAAGGATAGTTTTGCTGGCTAATCTATCTCTTTCTATCTGTATCATGGTAAGTGCTGAGGAAGATGTAGTGTCAGGTATAGCATGCAGCTCGTGGGCTAGTACAGACATGATAGTATAGAACAAATTCCAGGTTGTTCTGAATAATTCCAGGGACTGCAAAAGCCCCAGCCTGATTCAGAAGAGCAGAAACATAGTTTAGATACACCTAACCTGTCAGTTCTTTTCAACGTCATTCAGAAACCAGGGCTGCACAGATTCTGTTTGTAACTTACCCTGAGAAGTCTTTGGACATATATGTGAAGACCTGTGGGTGTTTCCAGAAGTCTCACCCCTTAGTTTGATTCCCATTTTCCTAACTAATACTTTTATTTCCTAGTAAAGTTTTTTATTTGTTTGTTTTTGTTAATTCCATGTTTGGATTAACCAACTGACTATTAAACTACTGATTCTTCTTTAGATTAATGTGATATTACATACTGACAGCACAAGGGCTTCATGAAATGTGACCTAATTACTGTTTACTTGCACATGAAAGCCTACTTGCACTGTCACAGCTGTGTTAAGCGAGATTGTATAAATGAGATTCAGGATCCTCACTATCTGCTCCTCTCGCAGCTGGCTGTAACCTTAGTTTGTGCTCCCCATGATTCAAACAATTTGTAAACATCTAAAAGGAAACAAAGAGACTGGTAAGCCCTAACATGTAATCATTGTCAAGAGACTGTGTCAAACCAGTCTGGATTCTTTTTCTGTCAGGATAACAGGGCCTGTGGATGGGGTAGAAGCAGTGAGCGTCTTAGCCGTTGACTTTCATCAGATTTTTGACAGATGTGTTGACACACGATATCCTCGAGTGAACAAACTAGTAAAACTAGATCTAGATGAAACTACTGTGTGGGTGTGAAACTAGTTGAGAAACAGTACTCTGAGAAAAGCGGTCTGGTTCACTGTCCAAATGCGAGTATGCACTGAGAGGTTTTGGGGGGCTTCTGCTGAAGTCAGTTGTGGGTCTAATTTTGATTAATGACCTGACTGAAAGAATTGTGAATATTCTCATCGAGTTTGTCAACAGTAAACAAGAAGGAGATGCAAGAACGCTGGGGGGGACAGGAGTGGAGCATAAAGTCACCTTGGCAAGTAGGAAAGATGGTCTGAAGTAATGAGATACAATTCAATAAGCATACATGCAAACTAAGGCAGGAATAGTTAACTGCACAAATACAGAATGGGAAATGACAAATGAAACAGCAGTTCTGAAACAACAGACTGAGGATTGTAGTGGATCAGAAGCTGACTGTGAGTCAGCACTGTCATGTTTGTGCATAAAATGAGAAGGTCTGTCCTGGAATTTGTGGAATTTGTGAGCAATCTATTGTCCATAAGATATGTCTGTAAATCGAGTTCTGCTTGGCATTGGAAAGACTTTATCTAAGTACTGCAGCCAGTCTGTGACAGAGCAGCTCAAGGAGGACCAAATGAGGAGAATCTAGATGAGAACAATGTGAGCAATCAGAGACTTAGAAAATTCAAATGCAAGAAAAACTCAAAGAAATTGGAGTAGACTATTGAAAAGAATCAAATAATAACCTTCAAATATGCAAAAGGGTAGTAGCAATCAGGAGGGCAATAATCTTTTCGTGTGCACTGTAAGCAGCAGGTGGTCTAATGGACTTAAATTGTAGCAGGAGAGGTTTAGGCTGGATATCAGAAAAAACTTCTCATCATAAGAGTGAATCACTGGAAGCAATTGCCTGGGGAGGTGATGGAATGTCTTTTATTAGAAGCCCTTTAGAACAGGTTGGACAAACATTTCTCAGGAACCGTATACCTAGAGCTGCATTAGCTTCTCTCCTTTCAGTTCTGTTTTTATTATTATTCTGATTGACTCCTAGCTCTTCCTTCTGCATACTGTCTCAGAATTTTCCATTTATGTTGTTTGAACACCTTGATTACCTTTGTTACACTATTATTTTTCTATTACAGAATATTCCTGACCCTCCTCTTCACTTTTGCTGCTATTTTAATTGATTCACTTCTTCAGCTTTCTTGCAAGATCAGAAAATATTAAGCTATCTCTGACCCTCAGTTTTCTTACTTCTTCCAATTTCTCCATGACTGTAGGTTTACCAAACATGATCTCCAGTCCCTGGTGGAATAGCCTCACTTTTCTCCCTAAAGTCTGTATTCATGATGTAATTATTTCTTATTTTAACAAGTACGTTGCCATTTTTACAGCCTTTCAAAATCTAGACATTCTATATTACTAGATCTTGGAGAAATGTAGTCAGATGATACTCATGATGGAAGAAAAGAATCTATATGGGATCACCTTTTCTGTTTTTTTATATTACTCAAACGTTATACTAAATTTGCTTTCCACTGTCTCAAGAACTCCATTAGCTCGAGCTACACTTTGACCTTAACTGCTCAGTGCATTCTTCTCTGCCCACTCAGTCCTGTTTGTCTGGAAAACTTTCTCCTGACTTATTGAGTCATTTTATTTTAAATCCTGCTTTCAAATCTTTCTTTTTTCCTTTGCAAATGATTGATTTTCCCTAAGCATCCTTTTGTGATACCATGTATGAGGGATATTATATCTTATATAAAAAATCATATTCTGTAGCTCTTTGCATAGAGAAAAGCACTCACTTGAAAGCAAAATAGTGTAGTCCCTCCAAGAACTCCTCCCTCTAGAATGTGCTGTTTGTCACAAAATAAAAATTATAGATTTCACACTATTTATTTCCTAGTGCAGTAGTTATATGCAACAGTGTAGCTCTACCTAATCAAGTATATTTACATATGCATAAGATTTTTGTTGCTTCTCTTTAAATTTCTGTTTAGAGATGTGTGAACGTTCTGAGCCTGTGATTCAGAACAAATCCTGAATCTAGTTGCTCATGCATACTGGTCACAGCTATGATTTTTTTGTATCTTGTGTACTATCTCTAGTCAATATAAAGTGTATAAAAGTTCAATTCCTTGTCTGGAATCAAGTTAACAATATTTCAAAAATTCTAAGTAATAATTTTCTCCTTTGGCATATGGGAAATCTAATAATAGTCTGAAAAATGCTGCATAGAACAAGCCACGTCATCTTTTAACATGGACCACAGCTTTTGCTAAAATATATGCTAACACCTCAAAACTTGCTGATGTCTTGACAGAATCCTTAACTTAGAGAAGTTTTAAAAATTCTAGATTAGTTCTGGTATGTAACAAGTTTCTAAACTTAAAGAAAACACATTTTTAATCCCATAGTTTTCTTGTTTGAATACTCATTTCTGTTGACTCAGTTTACCCTCTCGGCTAAAGATGCATTGTAAGAATGCCTTAAACATGATGTATAGGTGATTTATATAGGTTGATCTCCTAATATTTCATGCTAACAAGAGGTAAAGCCTCTGCTTATTAGCTTATGAGCTAGAGGATCTGTGAATCCTCGATTAGTTCAGAAAATCTGTTTTTTTTCAAGTTTTTCTG
This sequence comes from Apteryx mantelli, assembly GCF_036417845.1. Classification (NCBI taxonomy): domain Eukaryota; kingdom Metazoa; phylum Chordata; class Aves; order Apterygiformes; family Apterygidae; genus Apteryx; species Apteryx mantelli. The sequence goes on from NC_089984.1 coordinate 36,451,639, forward strand.
ACAGAAGTGTATCTTTCCACGTCACAAAATTTATTTTGCACATACCGCATAATCAGATGATTGCAGAAATTGCTTGGATATAAATACACGACTTATGTTGAACAGAATTGCCAACAAATTTCATGCTCAGTTGAAACAATTAGCAGAAATTTTGGCTGACTAACTAAATGTAGGTGTTTCAGCAGTATTGGCATGCTGTGAATAGAAATTGTTAAATTGTTCTATTATGCATAGTTGCAAATTGAAAGTATCAAAATACATATTCTGATTGTTTTCAAGCAGAAGTGTTTAGATGAGTCTGTAAATGTTATGAATAATGACATTGTACATGTCCTGTGTTCATTAGGATTAATAAATACAATCTTGTCAACATCTTATTTTATAAAGTAGATATAAAATTCAGTGAATACAAAGCAAAATATATATGTATGTATGTGTAAGATTATCTTTGAACAAGGCTTGTTTATGGGAATCTTGCCTTGGGATACAGCAAACCATGACAATGAGATTTATCCAGAACTCTTTAAACTGAACACACTAAAGTATGGAAATAATTACACTACTAGGATAATTAAAAGGCACACTGATCGAAATTCTTCTTGATTTAGTTTATTGGGCCTTTCTGTACACCTGATTTGCACAGGCCATTCTCTGACAGGCTGCTCTTTCGACTTATATGCATTTTATTCGTATTTCATTTTTTCTAGATCAAACGCTAATTCTCATTTTCAAAATAGGATATTTCTCTCTTTAAAAGAACACAAGGAGAGTAAGGAAATAGATATTGAAACTAATCTCTCACGAGCCATTTCCCATGTTTCGAGATGAAACTAGCTACTGTATTGTGGTGTTTGATATTTGGCAACTTGTAGTTCTTATCTGTACCTCAGAGGCTTTAGCTGAATGCCATTTCCTAGCTCTGTACTTGAGGTTCAGTTCTTCTTGCCAACAACGATACATATTGAAACTACAGTGGACAGGAGCTACTGTTCAGTTACTCGCAGTAGTCTTGTGATTTTGAAGTGATAGACAAAAGTGTAGTGCCTTTTATTTTTTTCACATAACTTTCCAAACTGCATTTATTGGTAGATAATCTAATAGGTTAGGTCAGTTTTTACTGGAGTTTATCGAACCAGATTTGAGTCTGAAGTGAGTATGAATTCACAGTCTGCCTGCAGTGGACAGTAGATGATTGAACCTCATCTGAGCCCAAGAGCCATCCAATTTGCTTATTTTCCAAGACTACCTGATCCAGCAGGCACTTTCCTACTTAGTTTATGGACTCTAACTTTCACAAAGTTACTAGCTGAACTTTGCCTGCAACTGCAGAAAAGACTGAAATACTATGTCTGGTCAGGACTGCAACTAACTAAAATAATTCTGAAGGTGGCTACCTTTTGCACAATATTGTAGTGAGTATAGCATTTGTCCATAAGGTAAGAAAGCACTGTGAGAGACTGTGTCTATTTAGCCCTAAGGATCTTGTGTGCATGCGCACTGATTTTTACGGCGAAGAAGAATGGATTAATCATGTGGATGGAAGGAAAAAAGACTGGAGGGAATCTGACTACTCTAATAATCTGGACACTCATCTGGAAGGGGGCAGAACTGAGCTTTCCATGATGTTCAGATACAATGTAAAACATTCCAGCAGGCAGGATCCAGAACTGTAGAGTATACTCTTTCCAACTTGGTGTCTAACTTTGGCACTATCTGCTGTTTTTTTGGCATCATCGCTCTTGAATTTGCGGTTGCACAGCTGCTCAATTTCAAGGAAAAGGATGGAGCGTGTACCTGTTTAGGTAAACCATGACCCCCTTGGGAGTCGAGTAGAGCCTCCTCAGCTCTCTCATTACCTGGTACGCTACCTGGATCACTGCTCTAATGTCTGTGCTATCGTACAAATGACAAGTCTCAGTCCCACTCTTGTTACATGTCCATCATTAGAACTGGAGGAATATGCTGCCTAGCATTTCTTCTTGTTCCCTGTGCTCTCAGTGGAAGAGTAGGTGACATATATTTTAGATGGATTAATTTTGCCTCTGCATATTTTGAGAGGCAGTTTCTTTTCATACTGAGTGTTTAGAAAGATATGATAGTAATTGCAGGCAGACTAATCACTTTTTTGGTGTGAGGAACACAGAATTTCAAAGAGGCCAGGATGAGGCTGTGTATGTAAATTGTAGGAGATGGATTCCACTTATTGGCTTTAACAAAGCACAGGTAGAACCATGGCATACGGTATTAGCTTTAGTAATAATCTCAACTTTTTTCTATTACATAAAATATCATAAAATTCTTAGAGACTGAAAAATGGATCAGCCCAACCAAGATTTAGGGCCTAATAATATGTTTCTTTAAAGGTTCTGAAAGAGTTTTTTCTCCTTGTAAAGTTGCTTTTGTAGAACAAAGGATTTTAGGAACTGTGGTAAAACAGAAGTAACAAAGGCAATTGGACTGCAGGGAAATCAGGAAGATCAGTTCAGTAAGTTTGTATCAGGGCCATCTCTACAAGAGGAACTCCTTTAAAAACTAAGCTGTATTTGTGATATGTGATTGCTTTCAGTTATAAATGTGGTATATTTTACAAATCTATTAGAGTTTCTTATAACAAAGACTATAAAACATTACTGCTTATTAGTGTGAAGCAGTAAAATTTTTAACATATGTATAAAATAAAATTTTCTTTTTTTCATCTTTGGTACGTATTCAACTTACTGGAATTTTATTTGAAATAGATTTTGACTTTGCAAGTGCTGTTGCTCATGCTATATCCTTGTCAACATGACCTTTTTCTTATCTTTATTATCCAGCTTATAATAAGAATCTGGGAAGTTTAAAGAGACACTTGATATCAGCTTCTTGTCTCAAGTGTTCAGGCCTTTAAAAAAAGATGTACAAATATTGAACCAGCTGGAGTTAATAAATAAAGTTATTATTCAGTACTACAAACACCTTAATGGTTATTTAGCAGTAAAGCCACTGAGCTTTTGGAAAAGTAAACAATAACAAATTATTTTATAATGGGCATTTTTTTTTAATTGTAGGAAACAGAAGAAATCAAAAGTACCCTTTTAAGCACGCTATAATATCAGTTTATTTGTAAAAAATAAAAAAGCACTATCCAGTGACTCAAAAATATCATTTCTGTTTGGAACAAACACACCAGTATAAGATTTTCTTTATAATCTCTACTAAATATACCAAGAGGAGCTGACACAACTTTGGCAATGAGGTCCAATGAGATCATTTTCCTCTGGGCATATGAGTGCATTAAAGTGCATATTTCATTGTTCCATGAGGAATATTTTCAAATGATATTTAAAAAAAAAAGATTATATATTGCCGTTTTCTAATAAACAGGGCCAATGAAATAACATTAACTGAATATGAATGAAAAACCTCCAAAGCCTACTCTCCTGTACGCCTATGCAGCCTCAGGGCTTAATCATGAAGGGCAGTGTGTTATCTGAGTTATATTCTCCCCTCACTTGCTGATCTCACGAAGATAAGGTTGCACCAGGTCCAAATCCAGTACAATATACATCCACTAGGGCACAGTTAAAACTGGACTAGTGACATTGTTAGTGAGGTAGAGACACGGTTCCCCCGGAGTACCTGCCTTTTTCAATCTCTTTCTTCCTGTATGCCTCTTCTGTCCAGCAGAGATGTGTCTCAACTTAGAGAGTTACTGTATTTAGTTGACCTACTTGTAGGGTCACAGTTTGGTCCCTCAAACTTATAGTTACACTGATGGATTTTATTGAGGAATAGTAGATGTGTTTGTGTGTGGTCAAATGCAGAATAATTGCAGAAATACGGCAAAATTATTGTTAAAAATACTTTTATTTTTCTCTCCTCCCAGTATAATTTAGAGGTAGAAGTTGTACTACAAGCTGAAAATTTAATTTTCTTTCTCTCAAAATATTTACAGCATAATTTTCTGGTCTAGTAGGAAACTTCCATGGGCAGTATCTGTAGAAGTGAGTGCAAAGCACAATGTCTTTGTGATCTATCAAAACTTTATACCCATTTTGCCGCTATTTTGCACAAGGAATAGCTAAAGGTGGTATTAAATAAGCTTCTGAAACCCAAGTATCTTCCTTATTTGTGTCTTTCTATTACTTTCTATTATATAAAGATGTAACATCTCAAGGTGAAAAGGAAGTTAGCAGAGAACTGGATGGTGTATATGAGCAATATAGGACCTTGAAGGAAAGCAATAATTCATGTGTGGCTTTACAGGAAGATTCAGGCTGCTTTTGGAGCAACAATTATATATCCATAAACATATATGCTTGCATAAAACTACTTCTAAATCTTCCGTAATGTGACCTCTTCACTGAATGAGAAATATATTGCCAAAATCTGTGAGCAACCCAAACCATAATCCCCAAAGCCTAGACATAGTGATACAGTTTTCATATGCACTGCATACATGCATTGATATTCACAACAGGAAATGGCATAAAAACAGTTCATTTAGTGTAGGCAATGTTCATGGAAGTTTGGTGCTTATCCATGACAGATGAAACATGGTTGTGATGCTTGGAAGAGGACAACAGGAAGCTATTGTATGAGTTCTATCTAATAATCTAACAAATATCATTCAACTCTAAGAACAAAAAAGTCAATATTAAATAGTAGTCCTGAATCATATGTTTTACATTATTTTTCCTGGTGGTTGAGCTGTTGTCAGTTCTTAGTACTTAGTGATTCCAAAGATTAGCATTTAATTTATTAAAATATAATATGAAGAGTTTCTTGAAGCCTTTAGCACCAAGACTTGACTGGCAATTATACAGTGGGCATAGACAGACTGAAAAGTAAGTACTGCACAGGTAGATTCATTCATTCTGTTTATAATAGATTAATCACTTCTGCCTTTTATCATTATAATGAAACAGAACTTGATCATCACTCGTTGCACCGTGTGTAGGAGGTTTCACTTGTATTTAGTTTATGTAGGTGCTTGTTTGTGTTTATCACCATAATGTCTGATTGCTTTCTGGCAATGAATGGAACATCATTGGTTACTAATGTCTGTCACATTTGTTCTCTCATCCTATCTCCAAGAAGAAGAGTGTGTAATGTTATGCTTTGTTTTATTTGGTGTATATGTTTTGCTGTGCATTTATGTGAGAGAAAGTGAAGTCAGAGAAACCTGTTTGGGATTTTCGGCAAATGGTGGGAAAGTTTGTAATAATCTGCAGACCAAGTAAGATTTCAATTCACATTATTGAGCTAATTCTAAGGAAGCTCTGCCTCCTGCAATACTTGGAATTGGTTTTGCTCCAAAAAGTTCCATTGTGCAGGATGAGCAAAACTGTCAATAGTTGGTTTGATCTCAGACCTTCGATGTGCTGGCCTGGCCACTGAGTATCTTGAGGATAAGGATCTGAAACCTTGAACTTGACATATTCTTTAGAAAGCCAGAATAAAAAGCAAAGGGTATGTTTGACATTTTTTCAGCAGTCTCTGCAATAGCCTTTGCTACTGAGGTATATTCTGTTGCTCTGTTTCAGATGGTGTTTCCAAAGTGCTGAAAACTTTGTGTCCAAGTATATCATAGAGCTGTAGTCTCTCTGAGAAGTGAAAATAGTGCAAATAGCTCATTATCTACCAGAATGTGGGGCAATAACCTTGAATCAACTGGGAAAGGCAGAAAGCGTTACTCAGAAATGCTGCTTAATGAGAACTGGGACCAAATGAGAGATCCAAGAATTCTTCTAAACAATATATTATACAAATCACTTTTGGGTATGTCTTCTGTGTAATTGCAGAGTCTTCAAAATGCTTTCCCCTGCTCAGCTATGCCTTACACAGGTTTAACTCCAACCAGCTTTTTTTCATCAGTATGGAGATCTTAACCAAGCACTGGTCTGTTTCAGCATTATGATTACTAAGATAGTAACATGGTGAACAGTTGCGATGGATGAATGCAACTGTTTGTTAGTTGAGTATTTACAGCACTAGAGATCACATCCTCTAATCAGCTGTTTGGGGGACTTTACATTAATAGGACAAAAGAACTGATCCTTATTAGGAGAGTTCATGTTAAGCTGAAATTCAATATTACTACAGGCTTATCTCATTTTATAGCGCTTCGCTTTAGTGTGCTTTGCTAATACTGCATTTTTTACAAATTGAAGGTTTGTGGCAACCCTGTGTCGAGCAAGTCTATCAGTGCCATTTTTCCAACAGCATGTGTTCACTTTGTGTCTCTGTGTCACAATTTGGTAACTCTCGCAATATTTCAAACTTTTTCATTATTATTATATCTGTTATGGTGATCTGTGACCAGTGATCTTTGATGTTGCTATTGTAATTGTTTTGGGGCACCACGGACCATGCCCATACAAGACGGCAAACTTAATCGATAAATGTTGTGTGTGTTCTGACTGCTCCACCGACCGGCCGTTGCCCCTTCTCTCTCCCTCTCCTCGGACCTCTCTATTCCCTGATTCCTCCCTATTCAACAATATTGAAATTAGGGCAATTAATAACCCTACAATGGCCTCTAAGTGTCCAAGTGGAAGGAAGAGTTGTACATCTCTCACTTTAAATCAAAAGCTAGGAATGATTAAGCTTACTGAGGAAGGCATGTCGAAAGCCGAGATAGGCCGAAAGCTAGGCCTCTTGCGCCAAACAATTAGCAATAGTTAGTAACTGCAGATGTGGTGGAAATAGCAAGAGAACTAGAACTGGAAGTGGAGCCTGAAGATGTGACTGAATTGCTGCAATCTCATGATAAAACTTTAACGGATGAGGAGTTGCTTCTTATGGATGAGCAAAGAACGTGATTTCTTGAGATGGAATCTACTCCTGGTGAAGATGCTGTGAACACTGTTGAAATGACAACAAAGGATTTAGAAGATTACATAAACTTAGCTGATAAAGCAGCGACAGGGTTTGAGAGGGTTGACTCCAATTTTGAAAGAAGTCCTATTGTGGGTAAAACGCTATCAAACAGCATCGCATGCTGCAGAGAAATCCTTCGTGAAAGGAAGAGTCAGTTGATGTGGCAAACTTCATTGCTGTCTTATTTTAAGAAATTGCCACAGCCACCCCAGCCTTCAGCAGCCACCACCCTGATCAGTCAGTAGCCATCAACATCGAGGCAAGACCCTCCATCAACAAAAAGATTACGACTCGCTGAAGGCTCAGGTGATGGTTAGCATTTTTTAGCAATAAAGTATTTTTTAATTAAGGTATGTACATTGTTTTTTTAGACATAATGCTATTGCCCACTTAATAGACTACAGTATAGTGTAAACATAACTTTTATATGCACTGGGAAACCAAAAAATTTGTGTGACTCGCTTTATTGCGATATTCGCTTTATTGCGGTGGTCTGGAACAGAACGCGCAATATCTCCAAGGTATGCCTGTACTTAGTGAGTTTAAATTAGATAATAAGCCTAATCTGTAGAAAACAATATTCATCATGCCCAATAGAATCTGAGAATAATCTAGGTTGGAAGGGACTTCTTGAAGTCTTCTGGTCCAAATCCCCCCTCCAAGTCAGGCCAGCTTTGATAAGGACGCTCAGGGCCCTGTCCAGTGGTGCTTTGAATACCTGTAAGGGCGGTGATTCCACAGACTCACTGATCCCTGTTCAAATATTTGACTACTCTTACTGTGAAAAACCTTTTCCTAATATCTAATCTGAATTTTCCTTCTTGTAACATGTTTCTGCTGCCTCTTGTCTCTTCACTGAGTGTCTCTGAGAAGAGCATAGCACAGCTGGAGCAGCAGTAAGATCCCACCTTAGCTGTCTCCTCTTTAAGAGGGACAAACCCCATTCTGTCAGCCTTTTCTATCCACTAGGCCACCTAGTGAGGAGACTGTTCAAATCTCAAGTCATTCCGGTGTCCTAGGTTCACCATCCTCTTGATTGAGGAAAACTTTGTTGTCATCCGACTGGCGCAAAAATCATTACTATCAGCAAAGCTAAGGTAAAAAGCACTAATGCCGTTTTCCATGTTATATAAACTGGCAAAACTATTTTAACTATTTATATAAGAAGAAAAAACAGAAGAAAAAATATGCTTTGAGTGCTTATAGTAAGAGTAAATCAGAAAGGTGTCTTGTTCTTGGCCTCATCCTGCTGATTTGATGCTGTTTTTCTTTTTTCCTCCCCTCTTCTTGGTAATATGTCAGTTGGAATTTTCTTATTTGTGTGCACTAACTACACTTTAAGAGATCTCCCTATCAGAAAGCACCTCCATCATACCTTGCGTCTTTGTTTGCATGTTGGTACTTTTTTGCTAGCCTCTCCTTTAAAGCCTTCGAGGTAGTCTGGACAGTTATAATCTTTCTCTCTAGAATGTATTTTCTTCTTTCCATCTTCAGGAAATAGGCTGGTAACTACACTAATTACATTAGTGTGGCTTTAATTCCTTAAATATATAATGCCTCTTTGTTACAATAGGTGTGTTAATTTGGCAAGATGAAAAATCCTTGCCGCATCATAAGGCATCATCTTCCATCTCCCTTCAGTTACTTACTGGTCCATTTCACAGAATCACAGAATCACTGAGGTTGGAAGGGACCTCTGGAGATCATCTAGTCCAACCCCCCTGCTCAAGCAGGGTCACCTAGCGCACATTGCACAGGATTGCATCCAGGCGGCTTTTAAATATCTCCAGAGAAGGAGACTCCACCACCTCTCGGGGCAACCTGTTCCAGTGCTCTGTCACCCTCACAGTGAAAAAGTTTTTCCTCATGTTAAGATGGAAGTGTCTGTGTTTCAGTTTGTGCCCGTTGCCTCGCGTCCTGTCGCTCGGCACCACTGAAAAGAGTCTGGCCCCATCCCCTTGACACCCTCCCTTCAGATACTTGTACACGTTGATAAGATCTCCTCTCAGCCTTCTCTTCTCCAAGCTAAACAGGCCAAGCTCTCTCAGCCTTTCCTCATAAGAGAGATGCTCCAGTCCCCTAATCATCTTTGTGGCCCTTCGCTGGACTTGCTCCAGTAGTGCCACATCCCTCTTGTACTGGGGAGCCCAGAACTGGACGCAGTACTCCAGATGTGGCCTCACCAGGGCTGAGTAGAGGGGGAGAATCACTTCCCTCGACCTGCTGGCAGCGAGAAGTGTCTTGTTCTAGACCATGTTTTTTATTTTGATGTGTGTATTAACAAACATCTGAACAGGACAAATTGTACGTATTTCACTTATATTTGTACCTTATTACTGGCTCTATCTTGAGACCGGAGGTGATAGAATTAAGTACTTCCAAGTACTTTAGAATGAGTGAGCCCAAATACCTTTCTCCTAAGCACCTTAGAACACTAAGTTGTACAAACAAAAGCCTGTGTTAAAAGGATGCTCTTTGTTGCTTTGGCAACAGAAGCTGTCCTGGACTCTGATAGAGCCCTTTGATATTAACATTCTTCTGATGTGGTTTAGTCTTATCATTTTGCATTTGTTTTCATATAACTAGCAACTCTTTTCCTTTTTCAGCTTTTCCAACAGAAAAGTCATAGAGCAATGACTCTGTCATTAACTATATTAGCTTGTAATTGAGAACAATGTAATGTGCATCCTAATCCTTCAAATATATTCACATACTTAGCTGTCTTTCCATAAATAGTCCATCTGACTTCATTGCAGCTACTTACTTAATTTGAAGTGTGTTCATAAAATTTGGCAGGAGCAATTTTATAGTCAGTTGCACTATACTAGAATTTGCAAACAAAACTACATGTGTAATAATTTTAGGTCCATCTTGGGACCAAACTCTAAGTAGTCCATATAAAGCAGCTGTGGCAAATGGTGAAGCAGTTGTATTTGAAAGTGAATCCTGTAGTTTAAGTGCTTGCGTGCAACCTGGTCCGAGTGATAGTTTACATAATCTGTGAATTAGGAAAGAATTGCTGATTAAGACTTACTAATGCAGACCACTGATCTACTTTTACAGATATTTTAATCTATGTTGAATGTGATCATGAATGTACTGCATGGTAGCATTGGTACCCTTTTTCTCAGTTGGAAGTTTCCATGAAGGAAGTGTATAATTAATTGTGAGCTACATAGTGAATCTTTTAAATTTTGTATTCAGAAATTCACTGTCACAAATTCATAGAGCAATCATAAGCAATTTGAAAGCAATGTGACAGAAGGAATAATACTCAGCTGTCTTGTCTCTAAAAATGATAGTAATTAGCCATTTTTCAAGAAAAATATGAACTTTCCTATATGTGGTGTGTTATGTTTCATACAGTACCAAGTACTAGAAATGTAGGGCCAAATGAACATGTTACACTCTTTTACAAGCTCTTTTATCATAGGATATAATATTAAAATGATGCTTGTAAAGTTTGATCAAGGCAGAGGAAACTCTTGAAAACTGATGGCTTTAATGAGCAGTCAGAGTTAGTACTCCCTTTGATAAGGACTAGAAGGATACTGATGGAAACTAAAGAAAGCCTGTACATCCTTCTTGTTGTGTTGTCTTCTCTACTGCTAATAACGGAATGGCAATTCAGTTCACCTCTGGTAATTTCTGCAGTGGTTCAGTAACAGTACTAACTTTACCTTTTAAAGAGGCTGCAAATAAAACAATTGTTCTCAAATATCTAAAAACTCTTTGCTGCTTATAAGCATGCCTATGACATGCTGAACTTAGAAAGACCGTATGCAGTTGGAATGAGGCTTCTCACATTGAATGGAGATCCAATCTTTCTTTCCCTTTCAGGACTGCAGCTACTGAGGTCCAGCAGCAAATAGCTGATTAATACCATGAAGTATTTTGTCACATTTGTAAAACCAGTGAGGCAGCTGAGTAGCTGGTAAATGCAATTGATTCTATTTACCTGCCATTAACAAGAGCTGTTGGGAAAGCTTGTATGAGGAAAACCAGTGAGGAAGAGGATAGAGTCAGTGAAAGCCATGAAGTCAAATCATTGCAGTAGCGGTAATAAGTAGCACATCTATACAACTATTGCAAAGTAGCAAAAGGGAGGAAAATAAATCTACCTGCCCTTTTTGTAGCGCACTCCTGTGTGACCACAAAATGTGCGTAAGGCAGGTGCGTCAGAAGCATGGTGCATTTTAGAGGGTGTGTGTGTTCTGGTGGTAAGAAGGCTGTGGAATAACTATCGTTACAGTGCTGGGAACATGCACACAAGCTGGGTGCCACATGGATGCAGTCTACTGCTACAAAGGGCCATAATCCCAAAAGAATGGACATGAAGTAATCGTGCCACTTGGTGCAGGACCAGAGCATCCTCTGTGATGTCAATAAAATGCCTGATAGAGGCTTATTCATGGAAAAAATGTAGTACTACCTTATTTGAATTCTGTTGATGGTAAAAAGTAACTCACAGTACACATCTTCTGGAGATTCAAGCTTAAAAACAGAATTAATATATACCTGACTATGTTCTATAACATCTTACTGAAAATAGTCAAGCCTATGATTTTTAGCTATGGTTCTTTAAAAGTTAGTTTGCTAGGAATTTCACCCTTGCGTATAATATGAGGGGGAAAGTATCAATATTTTTATCATCCTGAAATCCCTTAATCTGTATTGATGATAAGACTTTGTTACAGACACCAAAGAGAAACAGAGTAACATGTTAAATTGATCTTTTTTTTAATTGGTGTTTGCAGAAAAATAATCTATAGAGTCTTTTCTAGGATTAGGCACTACTTATCAAAATGAACACATGGAATTTAGTATTTTCTTGATCAATTACCACAATACTGTTTAAACAGATACTGTATTTAAAAAGATGATACATAGTTTTTAGAAATACTTGCAACAAGCCCTTAGGTATTTATACATGTGACTTCAGATTCAGATGATAGTGCAAATGTGAATGTTACATAATGTGAGCACAGATCAAAGTTAAAAGGAGGGATGTCAAAGGAATAAAATCTCTTCTTTGTTGTAATGGAGTAAACACTGTCATTGTATGAACACTGTATGAAGTGACCTGTTGCCGGATTTCCACCTTCAGAGATCTACACTGCTGATGTTCTCCTTGATGTTTCTTTCCTTATAACATGATATTGAGTTATTACTATACTAACATGTGGCACAAAATGCTTTTAAGTTGCTGGTAAGGCTCCAGTCTGTCTTGTTTTTAAGTGTCATAATTAACAAAGTGAGATTATTCCAATATTATCTAACAGTCATTGTCATAATCTAAGTGGTATTTGTAGAGTATGGGATTAGGCTTCCGGAAGTGTGAATGTCTTTTTGCTGATTTATAGTCTTAGATTATTTAAGTAGTAAATTCTATACAATGCAGAAGAACCTCTGAAGGAAAGGAAATACTCTAGTAATTCAGTGTTTCATTAGCCTTGTAGCTATTTGAAACATTCTGTTGGCAAGCAATGTTTATTTTGATCTTTAGGTATGAAAATGCTTCTTATCAGTAGGTTCACCCTACTTTATAAACAGAAAAACAGAGGGAAAAAATTGGAAGCAAGCCCAGATTTACTTCCTCTCTATCCAGTGTCCTCCCCCTAAATGGTAGGATTTATACTGACCTTTTCTATCTTCAATCTAGTTATGACTTTCAGCATAACAGAAGCTGTAAAATATAACCCAGTAATTACTACAGCTACTCCTAAAAATACAAAACTTAACTAGCACTCATTCAGAAATATGATCTCAATTTAAAAACACCAAATGAGGTGTTAGGAAGGATTTCTCCCAAGGGGTTATGGTATTGTAATGCTCATTGTAGTACTTCGTCTTTAGATGCCTGACTCAGAATTGAATCCAGAGTCATGTGTGGAGCATGTGTGGTTGAGGTACTGCGATGCTGCTGTTAGCAGAAAGCAAGCTATCTAACAGGGAATACTGAAAATGGGTGTCGTGTCTCCCTCCTCTTGGAAAGTACCTAAAATCAGGCTGCAGAAAGCTTCTTGAGTCAAATCAGGATTCACATCTAAAAGTGTTCTCCTGGAGTTAGGTGCTTGTACAACTGCTTTAAAAAAAAAGATGCTGCTGCTGCCTTTATTCTTTGTACAGTAGTTCAGAGATTAGAACAGTCAAGGAGAATATAGGAGATGGGATTTACAGGCCTTCATCAGCCAATCGAGTCAGATAATCACCTCTCAATGACCTCAAAGTTAGGCCATGGGCTGGTCTTGTCAGCTCCTGTTGTGACTGTACCATGGTGAAGAAAAGAATTCTTGAGCTAAAGCAGCTTGGGAGAAATGTGACTCTGTAGCCCATGACCCGAGTTGTTCTCCTGGGAGACAGAAGATACTAATCCCTGCATCAAGCAATGTTAGAGCATTTAATCAGACTGTACTGTTGAAATGTATAAATTGTGAAGTGTCTTGGATCAAGAAGTAGCCTCTTTCTTTGGTGATGCCTTAACAATAGGTTACAAAACCGTACTACTTACTTCTGTACTTCTTTTTCTAATTAACCTGGAATTATTTATTGTTCTACAGAAAACTGAGCAGACAAATGTTTACTTTGGTATGCGTATGCATATATATGCATCTATGTGGGACACAAACACTGAGTCTTTTGACCCTGCTTAAATTGCAGTAAATTCTGGACATGTTTGAAAGTTTAACTCTATGAACCTGTGGAAATTTACTAAGAGGTATTTTGTCCTCAGACTGAATTGCAAGTAAAATTAGGCAGGGTTTTTTGGGAACCAGTGTCATAAAAATAGGTATCTAAATTCTAGGCATCCTCACATCAGTCCCGGTTGACCCTTCTGAATCTGGAGCTACAGTCTTTCAGTGGTTTATATTCTTCACCTTCTTTATGGGTCCATTTAAAATAATGCATCAGCTTGCATTCTGATAAATTTAAGAGCCATTTAAGGTTTGGTTGGTTTTTTTTTTTTCGCCTTTGTCTATTAAAGTAAAGTGCTCTCAAAGTCTTCTACTTTTATTGGTACTTGTTGACTTTGATTAAATAGCCTTTTAAAGTATATTCAGTAAAATAAATTGAGCTCTTCACATTGTAAAGCATGTTTTCCAGACCACAAATTGTTCTGGAGCTCTTCTTTGAATGCTATGCAATCCTCCAACTTTTATCTTCATACTTTAGACACTAGGACTGGATCCAAAAGATGAGATCTGAAAGTTGTAAACTAACATAACTCTGATGCTTAACACTTGCTAAAGCTCTGGTCAAAAATGCCCATAATAATCTTACAAGTGCTGTATAGAGGCATCACTGCCTTCATCTTTTTGCTCTTCCTTCAGAACACTCAATGTTAATAGCTTTTCTATATAACTCCATACTAGAAACTTGTGTTAGTTTTGTCACAGAGGTCCTTTTCAGCAGTACTGTTTCCCAGTTCCTCCTTAAGTATGAATAACATTCTGTGTCTAGGATAGGACCTTGCATTCAGCTGTATTATGATGCATACATCTTCCTTACAGCTGTCTTACTACATAGTGTCTGTCAGTGAGCTATCAGAAATTGTTATTTGCCAATGTTTTTTATCATCCTCTGAAAGCTCTATTAGAAATGCATTATTAACAAGTAGGTATTAAAGTAATGGATTGTATGGAGTCAAATACCAGTTGTTGGAAGATGCCAATGGAAATACTGGTTGATACTTCATCACAAATACAATTTATTATAAACTGCCTGTATTTTAATTAAATGTATACTATTACTAGGATCAATCAATCCTCGTGTTGAACTAAAAGTAATATTTACTAATTGTTCTTCAGTTCTGTGGTGATGATATAATCACATATACTTATATTTCTCTTCGTTAGGATTTGAGGAGTGATACTGTCTCTGAGAATGCATCTCCTTAACAGTTAAATGTAATAATAATAATAAAAATCATGCTCACCATGTTTACTTACAGAAGGAGGCTGTTTAACATTCCTATTTTGGTCTGTTTGTCTTGTTCTGTTGTATACATTTTGGATATTTCTAGTTTCGGACTTCAAACTATGAAGTGTGACCATGCTTCTTTACAGAGTATTTCTTTCAAACAATTTTTTAACTGAAGTATTAACTGTATTTTACTAGGTTTACTATGAGACACTAGAAGGAGGGAGGAAAAAAAACACACTCTTTTTTGGTCTACTACACTATTATCTTGATCCAGCATGTATACCTAGTTTTTGAACTTCCTGGTGTGGTCACAATAAATGTATAAGCCCCTGACTGAGAATATCCGTCCCCCCTGCCCGTGCCCCCACCTTTCACCAAGCACTTGCTGACAGTGTTGGGAATAGCCATTTGACTCCTGATAATATAGGCACATGAAGGTTAGTAAACTTTGGTAATGAAACCAGATTAAGAAGTTCCCGTCTCTGATTGCCTCTTCATTTGTGTCAATACAACAGTTTGAAGCAATACAGTGAAATGGATCACTGTAACAATCTTGTTCAAAAGTAATCCTCCAAGCAAAGGGTTATTTCTATCACTGCTGAAGGCTCTTTGAACATGGTCTGAAAGTCCTCTATTTGGCAGGGACTTTTAAATGGAAAATTTAGGAATATACTTCAGTTGAACTTCTGCAGTGCTAAGCCCCACCTATTCTGGAATGATCTGACTTCTAATCAGATACCTGTAGCCGGTGCTCACTCTGTATGCCAATAGCAGTTCAGGGTTTTCCAAAACTATCACTGAAAAGCAAAACAACTTTGAAGCAACTCAGAAGCTGGGCATCCTAATCTGCTTCTGGAACAAGACGAGCAAGTGAGTTCCAGAAAATCCAGTTACATTTTCTCAAGACAGGAAATAAACTCAGAAAATTGAAATTCTTTTTTCTGCAAATCTGTTAAGTAAAATGTTGTACTATTACTTCAACTTGAAGTTAAAGCTAAAATATTTCCTTGCTTACAAAACAGTTTTGTGTAAAATCTAACAAATAACTGTGTCATTGTAGTGCTGGTTATACGCTGTTATATTTTTAACTAGGTTGGTCAATATCTGTGTTCCGCCTGCAACAGCTTCCCTAAGGAAACGCAGTCTGTTAGCTTTAGGATAGGCTCAGTCAACGGATTCTTTTTTGCTAACAGAAATGATCCATGGGAGCTCCCATGAGGAGAAAAGTCATGAGGCAAAACAGAGACAGCCTTTTATGCTGTAGAAGAGAGTCTAGGAAGCAAGAATCTGACCTATTTTTGAGGTGACATTTCAAAGACTTTGCTGTTGAACTTTCTTCTGTTTTAAATCAATTCATATTATTAAAGCAAAGCTGAAAATGCCTTTGAAACCTTTTGGTTTATTGCTGCTTGTTTGCGACTATGGTTGATCTTTCTTGAAGTCACAGATTATAGGAGAATATTAATATCATAGTTATTTTGAAATACAAAGAGTGATCTGCACGAACTAATGAACATACTGCATACTACCATGAGTTAGTTCCAGTGACTCAGTGAAACTTCTTGTGGTGGTAACCTTATGCTCACTGGTATTTGATAGATTTGAACCCAAGTCTGTGGACTGTGTCAGGTACCTATTGTGAGCATGCTGTAACATGGTCTGTTAAATAAGGAGTAAGATTTAAGTCGCCCCACACTCGCTCAGCATCTGATTGTGTTTGTGCCCAGTTATAACAAGTGTTTCAACACCTCTGCAAACTAAAGGAAGGCTAATAGTTTATCAGTTTTCAGAAACTGCAAACTTGGAGGAACATATTATAATTGTAGATGTAGATTGATATGCTTTATGGATATATAGCTTTAAGCAGATTAGTAAGATATTAAATAACTATATCATCTTAGTTTATTGCTATAATGTAACTGCATATTTATACTTGGGGACAGTGCTAATGGAAGTCCAGTGAATTTTTGAACTCTGTGGAAGAGGGAGGCAGTCTGTTCATGGACCAATGAACACTATCAACATTATTGAAGATTGGCCCAGAGGTAGAAGTCTAACAGTCTCCTCATAAGAGTTAAACTGTTTCTAGTTGACCCTTTCCTAGGAACCAGTAAGAAACTGATTTGGATTGCTTTTCAAAGGCTCCAAGGCAACGGGTTTTCTTAAAACTTCCAGCTTTCTACTTGGTACATGTTTTCCTTGGAAAACTGGGTTATTTAGTTACAGACTTTATGTAACAAGATGAAAGTAGGCAGAATATGTGTACACATTTTATTCTTTCATTCCCAATTTGTTCTGCTAATTTGCTGAACAGTGACTGCTATTTCCTGTGCTGATCCACTGAATGATGATTGCTGTATGAACACTGGAAGAAATATGGGTTGTCCAAACAGTCCAATGAATGGTCTCATTGCCATTTCACATCTGAATTGGCAATTGAATTTGGCAAGCTCTCATGGCACTAAATAAATATCTGATCCACTGATATTTATCATTTGCAAGGTTAAACTTCTAAATGTAGGTGTATACTACAAATACTGAGAAAGAAATGGCTTATATGACCCAGAAGTCTCTTAAAGCTTAATTCAAAGTTGCTTGAAGTGGTTTAATCTTTTACAGACAGTGCAGACTTCTTGATCATTTTCTTTAAGAATGGATCTGTCTGTTATTTTGTATACCAATAAATAATGCTTTTTTTAACAGTAAAAGCTGAGAACTTGAAATCTGCTAAAATAGTCTGTGGGGTTTATTAGGCATACTGCAGTATATTCCTTTTCCAGTTTTGAAACAGAATTATTGAACAGCAGTGGATGCTTAATATTGCTTGAATGCTATTGAAAACAAGTACATAACACTCACTTTGAAAAATTGTATCCAAACTAATGACTGGATATAGAATAATGTTCTATTAGCCAGTGTTAGCTTATCTGAAGTCTGGATTACAAAGAGGAATACCAGTAAAATCTTAAAGCTGACTATGCCTTGTATTCTTGCAGGGCATAAGAACTTTTTCTTGACTTTGAACTTCTACACATGGTGACTGTAATTCCTGTAATAACGTAATCTAACAGGTTTCAGAAACAGCAAGGATAAAGTGAAGGATGAGCTGAACATCCCCCAAAACACAGTTATGCATCCTTCCACTCTGCTTATGTACTAGAGAGCAGAATTCTATTCTGTGCAATTTCTTATTCATTATCTGAATACCAGAACTGGCCAGATGTGCTGAAAGAAAATGCAGTAAATACCTCCAGGTGGGGTGTAACTGCTAGCAGGCCTGGCCTAGGAGACCCCACAAAGAACTCTGGCTGAGTCAGCCAGCAGCAACATTGGACATTCTGCATCTTGCTCAATATACTTGAAAGCTTACAGAGTCAAGTCTACTAATATAACAGTAGGGAGCATTTGTAACAAAACATGTTGCCAGGGTGAGGAAGGAGGGTGTCTGGATATTGAACACAGTTGCTAAATATTCTCCAAGTAATCAATGGCAAAATTGAGTTATAGGCTGCTTTAAATTATTTACTGAAGAACTTAAATTTGCAAATTTATTAGAACAAGCTGCTTCTTTTAACAACGCTCAAGTTCTTGAAAATTCAATGCTAAAGTGAATTATTACAAGTAAGTTAACTGTCTGAAATTAAATTAGATGATAAACGATCCATTTTTCTCCTCTAAATTGGCGTTCATGACAACTGGTTTTAATATGCACCTGAACCCATTATTCTTGGCACTTTGTAAAGTGGCAATTGATAGCAATTTGTATTGACAGACTCTTATTGAATATAATTTCTCAACAGGAACCAGCTAATCAATTAATTAATCATAGTGTTGCTCAAGTTTGTTTTTATGTTGCTGCCGCATTCAGAAAATTAACCGTTAACATTGTTTTCAATTAATACATCTTAACCATTTTAGTTTTTGTTGGCTGAATCACCAAGCTTAGACTAATTAAATAAGTGTTAAAGCTTTCTAAATTACTAGCAAAACTGAAAATTAAATATGCTAAATTGCAAAACACAACAAATCGAACTCCAGTACACTTGTCACTGTGCAATATTGTTTCAAAAAGGAATGCTCAGTCTTGCATTCCCTCTTTAGAATTGCACAGATGCACATGGAAAGATCTAGCCACTTCTGAAAGTACTTGAGGTAGTAGAGTCATTGGAGGTCTTATGAAGAAAAGCACCATCAAATGATCTACTTCTGAAGCTACCTAATAAATATTTACATCTTCCTTTACATTTAAGCAAGGCTTTCTTAAAAGCTCAAATTGCAAATGGGTATCTCAGTCCTATAGCCAGATCTTTCTGACAGATGCTGTGAGTATGTGGACTCCACACGCTGCAGTGAATTTGCAGAGAATGCCACGATTGATCAGTTTGGAGTTTCATTTAAGTCAAAGGGCTTCACTGGAGTACAAGGGTCTGCTGATCTGTCTCTGCAGTAATGGAACCTACAGTATGTATTTTGAGATGTGTTGACATAAATTTAATTACATAACATTAAAACCCTAAATTCCATTAAATGGACCCTTGCCTCAATAAATATCTATATGATTCCTGGCACAGAGCCCTACTTTGACAATATATTCTCAGCATTCTGTTACAAATTAGATTTGCCCTGATCACCGCTATATGAGTAGATAACAGTAACACTGGAACTCTAAGAAATGGAGTAAACAAAAATGCAAAGTAATCTGATAATACTGACAAACATTCACCAACTCATATGCTTAGGCAAATGTTTTGCAATGTAAATTTAGACTGTATTTTGTTTGTCCTTTGAAATACTTGTATGTCTTCCTTTTTCTAACGTAATGTGGTAGAATAAAAGCTGCCAGTCATTCTATAGTCTTAGATCATGTTTGCCAAGTGACAGTTTTAATTGAATAAGGATACATTAGCATTCCATTAATCCAACTCTTAGATTATCAAAAAGCATAATTATTGCTTTGTAAAGAGACAAAAGATTTTTTTGAATGATTAATTTTTATTTTATTTTATTTTATTTTAGACAAAACATCCAGTAATACAAGGAAAGCACCATGTCAGAGCTAATCCCTTTATGGGTATATTCACAAAGACTACTATGATATGAGACCTTTGCTTATGCAGACCAAAACAGCAATAGCCATCTTCTACAAGAATTCTGTCCTCCCTGTCTATTCCTTGTTCTTCAGGGTTCTCGTTGTCACTGAATATCTTTTGGATTATTTTTTCCCTTAAGGATTGCCTTGGAGTTAAAAACATGAAATAAGTGAATCCCCTGAGTCTTCCACAGTTCAAAGTTACAGGGAGTGGAACTGGGTCTTTCTGGGTTCTTGGACACCTGAAACCAATGATGGCAAAGAAGAGGCAGAAGCAAATCAATCTGACAGATCTAAAACCTTCTGTCTTCCATTCTCTCTGCATAATCTGACTTGATTTCAAATACCCCCTTCCTTCCTGTCAGGAAGGAAGATCTGGGCTCTATGCTTGACCACTGCTCTTCAAAACCCCCTGTTATGTACTAAAAAATCTACATGTACAGGGTATACTTAAGAATTTTATCTTCACCTCTTGCTAACATGAATTGAAAGCAGCACTTTACCATGGCTAGAAAATTACTTAATTAAAATAAGAGATGGTAATTAATTGCATCAACTCCGTGGTAAACAGTCCAAAGAAAATAAAGTTTGAAATAATGACACCTTGAGATACAATAATATCACTTAAAAAAAAAATTAATGTAATTACCACTATAATAAAAACAATTCACTCTTCCGGTTGGGAAACCCAAGCAGAAATTAGAAGAGGAGGAGGGGGACAGGATTAACCATGCTAATATTCTTCACAATCTCCTCTCATGACCCCAAGTTCCAATGACAAATTGAGTAGAGCATGTAGTAGCCTAGAGATAGATGCTGCACTGCCAGACTTTGTAGTCACTGGTATCTGGACAGGACTTGGTGGGTCTATGGCTTGCATGGATGAAACTGGATGTCATACAAGTTACTCTGGGCACTTTGTTGCAGTAAGCAGTGGTTTGTCTAACATCAGTCATTCAATTTAAACTCTCTTTCTTGTAGTGACAGAGATTTGAACACGAGAACTGGCAAGTATGTCCACTCAGAAGTCCTTAGGCTATTTGGTTTTGGAAACTTTTGGGGAGGTAAAGGATGTGGATTTGAACTCTTTATGGCAGAAGAGGGAGTTGAATCTACACCCCCTACTTCTTGTGTGAATGCTGTGGCAATTAGGCTGTTTAATATAAGAGAGCTCTGATCCCTTCTCCTCCATTTTCTGTATTGTCAATGGAAGAGGCTGGCATATGTGTGTCTTACAAAGAACCTAATCCTGCAAATGTTGTGGATTGGCACTGAAAGCATCTCCTTAAATGAGTTCCTTGGAGAGGACAAAGGCTGTGGAACACTAATTTTGCACCTTAACTAATTTTAGCTTTGAGAAAAACAGAACTGTGCCTTGTCAAAGCATAGATGCTGCCGTACCTAGAAAGAAGCAGACCTTGATTTTCAGAACTTAGAATTAAAAACTAGCATTGGTCCTGACCAGATGGCAGTTGAGCAAGGATTTTTTTTTTCTTTTAATTTAGGTGCCTGAATAATATTTAAGTACTATTCTGATTTCCTCAGTTTGCTCCAGCCATTGGTCCAGGTAAATATTTTAAGATACCTAATGAAAATTATAGTGGCTTAGAGAGAGGGGTGGGAAAAAAAAAAACAACAACCCTTCTTTATTTGCTTAGTAAATAACAATACAGTGCAAGTTATTTTATTAGAGAACATAAGATAGTTTTCATTTTATATGAGTCATTGT
The DNA here is from genome assembly GCF_036417845.1 of Apteryx mantelli. Taxonomy (NCBI): domain Eukaryota; kingdom Metazoa; phylum Chordata; class Aves; order Apterygiformes; family Apterygidae; genus Apteryx; species Apteryx mantelli. The sequence goes on from NC_089984.1 coordinate 36,473,241, forward strand.
TTCAGGGAGATGTAAGGTACAGTGAAGTTGTCCAAATACCTTTCTTTTCTTTTTGTAAAACTGGCAGGAGTAGAAGCTGGAGGGAAGATTGTGCCTCTGGCTATATGCCTGGACAATAATTGGTACACTAGCTGTGCAGTTTTAGAAGGAATCCCCAGATGGTTTATTTTTCTTTGTAATAATGTGTTGCTGTCCTACCTCAAACAATTACAGACTCTCTCAAAATCACCTGTGCTGCTAATTACTGTCTACCACATTCAGAGTGAGAGATAGTGGACACACATCACCAGTATGTGTAATGCTGACTTAGAGGGGTTTTCATTTTCCTAGTAAATTGTGTAATCTAAATTTCAACCTGACCTATGGGGATAGGGGAGGCTTAACATAAAATCCTGCTACAGAATTTCTGATGCATACTTCTCCTTGGACTTTTTTGACACAGAAGAGCTTGGATGCAATAAATCAGTTTAGATACTGGAGAACTTGATTGGGATGCTCAATTTTACTATAATAGCCTAATCTAAAACACTCAACCCTATTCAGCTCTTCTATACTCTTCCAAAATTGTTCCTAACAAGAACAATCTTTAAAAATGGGGCATTTCAGACAAGTTAATGTTGCTGTAGGTGCTCAAGATAACCATTGTCTAAAGTAGCATTTGCTGCCTAACCAGAAGGCTGGATTCAGTGGATAGGTGAATAGCTGTTAGAAGAGCTTTGCAGTTAGACAAAGAACCAAAGGTTTAAAAAAATAAAAAATAAAAAAAAAATCCTTCCTTCATTTCTGAAAAGAAATGCAAAGTGACAGAGAGGTTAACCTAGTTTTAAAATTCACTTCTTCCTACATTTTTTGCGACAAATTAAAATCCAGGAACTGAGTTTCCTTTTCTAAGCTTGATATGAGACTCCCTGTAATTATTTCTTTTTGATATTTTATCAATACTTATACAGCTAAGTTTGTTTGAAGACATTCCCCTCCAAAATTTTCACGCAAATAAATGTTTGTCTTTAAATTTCAAACTTCAGTTGTATAGTTTCCTGCTGAAATGTATATGGTGCACAACTCAACTTGCTGTGAATCTTTGACTTGTTCTATCAATAACACTAGTTTAATAGTGTAGCCATTAGTGATTTCTATGTAATTAGATGGATAGATAAAACAAGATGAAGAAAGACAGTTTTAGGCTTTGAATTTAGTATCCAAAGAGTTTGTGTGTGAAATAGAGCCACTGATCTGGAAAGAAAAATGAAAATCTGTGGGGGTTTTTGGTCCACTTCTGTTCATTGTCACTATTTTAATCACTCTAAATGAATATTTCCCTTCCTTTTGGCATGGAAGGGAATCAGATATCTGAATGAGGAGATGGGGGTAAATCTTTCTCTATGTTTAACTCTTCTCCCTCCCTCCCCCAACACACACATACACAAAACCCCACACAAACCAAAAAAAAAACACAAAAACCTTTCCCTTGTGGAAAGAATATCCCTAACCTGAGGAAACAAAAATGCTGGCAATTTAAAACACAATATTCCTCCCCTTCCAGTAGATAGCCTAACCGAACTCCAGACTGCCAATGAGAGCATGCCAAAGAATATCTCAAGGATGTGCCACTTCCCCTATTGGTACCCATCATCAAGTTTCTCTTCCTTTTGATAGGAAAGCAGCCGTATCAGGATATCTTTACAAGCCTTTTCTCATCCTAGCAGAGAGGCATAGTTGACTCTTAGTTATAAGCGTTAGAGCTCTGAGTACTTTTTACTTCAGAAGCTTTTGGCCTTCACGATTGCATGTATTTTGAATCAACTTTCAAAAATTGAAAGAATTAGGAAAAGGAGTATGTATTTCATGTAGAGGTGACATTACATGAGTGATTGTGTATTAGTAAAAGGCACTACTGCCTTTAATTTACTAGCATATTTGAAATACCCTTACGAAGCCGCTCAACTCATTCCCATTTATCATTCACAGGCAAAATAGAGCCTATGCAAGTAAAGCAATGTGAGCAGTTTGAGGAACAGGGACTAATCTGGTTAAGAGTGACTTTTCTTAATGAAAAATACTATTCACTACCAACAAAGCTTAAGTTTGCTCTTTTTATTTTTTAATGGTGGGTCAAATAATAACCTACAAATAAACTACAGTTTCATTTGAGTGAGGCATAGCATCAGGAATGACAATTCTAGCATGTAGAAGAGTTGGTGTTGGGAACAATCAGATTGGCATCTGGGAGAGGGTGACAATTAAAAATAATGCTGAGAACAATAGATAATCTTAAAAGCAAGGGACTTACGCAGTGCTAAGAAAAGCTGGTCTTCTGCTGTGAATTCTGCTATTGCTGGCCAGTTGCGACTTACCCACTAATCAGCAAAAGTGTTTCTGTCTGGCTTTATATGCCCATTTATGAGTACACCTGTCTGGCCTGGTTGAAAATTTAGGCAGTTATATTAGTGTGTAACACCTCCTTTATTCCCATCACCTTGTTTCATTTCATGTTCTTTCTGGTTTTATGTCAGGGCTCAGAATTTGACCCAATTTTCACCTGACTTGAATGAAGAATGTCGTCCCCCGTTTCCCTCCTCCTCTTCCTCCCCCCCTCCCCCCCGCCGCCTCCAGCAGTACTATATAAATATTAACTTATTTTTTTAACTTGTAACACTGTCAGGCTATAGGACTCCTTTCTTCCTCTTTTACATTGTGTTGTCTGACCTTTTGTTGACATGCCAGTATAATTAATAATGTATAATTAAATCTCACTGCTGACAAAAAGCTGCAGTGTTGTGTTTTCTTGTATTAGTCAGGGCCAATTCTCTGTAAATAAAGTCACTGTTCTGAATTTCTCTGCATTTAATCATCACCTATGTATGTAAACAATGCTATTTCATCAAAAAGCTGTTTTTTTCCCCCACTGCTGCAGTGTGCACACATACAACAGTGTCTTGTCTGTCATATCTTTTCTTTTTCACATAGACATTCATTCATAAATAATCAATACAGAAGTATATCAAGTTGTCTTAACTTTCCTCTGTAAACTAAGAACTCAGACTTTACTGCTAGATGAGTTCCATGTAATTAAGATTAAGATACTTCTCAATGAGGAGAAAAGCATGCAAGCAGCACTCTAGCGCTTGCGTTGCAAGTGCTACGGCGCCGTTAGGCCCCGAAGGTTGGCAGTGCCCCAGGAAGGTCAGGGGCACAGGGGGAGCAGGGCAGGCACTAGCAGCTGGCTGGACGAGAGGCCTTCAGCGCCTACCTGCCTGCCCCTGTGCGCAAGTAAAGTGATTCCCATTTTTGACAAAAACATAAGTCTCTTCTGGATGTCAGCACTTGACTTTTGGTATCTTTACATTATCTAAGACACTTTAAACCTTTCCAATCAAGAGTTGTTTAGTGGAGAGAGAGTGTGGTTTTTTTGTTTTGTTTTGTTTTGTTTTGTTTTTCCTTTCCTTAAAAGAAAACTACTACACTTATCTCAAGGGAACTTTGATAGAAGATGAGGAAAATGTGTTCCTTTCAATGTATGGTTTACTTGTAGACTACCTTACTCTTAAAAGATCATCTTGACTTTGTGAATTGGCTTCACTTTCATTCAAATTAAAAAAAACCCCAAAACCTCTATATAACTAACTAACTTATATTGTTGATAAACTAGTGCACTGTTAGAAATACAAGGTTTGGCAACTCTCTCACTTTAAAATCAGCATTTTTCTTTTAAATCATTTTAATGTTGTCCATATGAAGATAAGGAGCTGAAAAGAGGGAACTACAGATTTAAAACATGCCCCCCCCCCCCAACCCCTTGGGCTTTAGGAAGTTGGCTTTATTAGGGGTAGATGCTGTGTTAAAAGAGGTCTTTTAAAATGAAAGAATGTTATCCTGTATCCTGTACTTTGTGGAGAGCAAAATATTGAACCTCTAAAAATGGAGAGGTAAATACAGCTGCAGAAATGTTAGATCTTAATGGAAGTGCTGAAAAGCTCTATAACTGATACTTGCAAGATTATTGCAGATATGTTAGACTCTTACAGTCACTGCCAGTCAGTTTGTGACCTGCTTGGATGCTAAGCAGAGTAATAAATACATTGTAACATCTCTCCTTGAGATGAAGACAGTAAATTCAGAAGTGGGATGTAATCTAGTGAGTGAATGCAGTATTTTTGTACTTCTCAAATAAAACCAAGCACTATAATCTGACTACAAGTAAGATCTATGCCCCTATTCCCACAATAGCACATGAAAGCATAAAAGCTTTTTATGGCTAGTGCACTTAATTGGACTATTATAAAATCTTTATATCAATCAACAGGCAATTCTGTCCTTTAACTACATAATTGGTGAAAAGCCTAAGTCAGGGTTCCAGGTCCACTGTAAAATATTTGTAGGCTCCTTAACTATTGCAACAAGGCTCCATTTGACCAACAGAGCACTGAAGTGTTTAAATTACTTAGTGCTCATTATATTGGAGCAGTAATCCTCCTGCTCTTTCCATTAATAGTTTTGCAACTAGGTTGATAATGGGAATTATATTTCTCTTGCATTCTCTCCATCACTTCCTCTCTGTATCTTTTTTAACACTGAAACTGAGATAGCATGTTGCATGCGCCTGTGAATCATGGTGTGTGTATGGAGAGCAGATCTGGTGCCTGAAAGTTCAGTAGCATGAACTACGCAAATAATGTCACTTTTCTTTGTGTTATGACATCTTGTGAAAAAAGTAATTAAAGCCTATTCCCACTGCAGCTCTTAAATAAATATGACAATAGGCAAGTGTCCCATCCCAGAGAATGCTGGAGTGAAAGCAGGGCCCTAGAGCAGGTCAATTACTTCAATTATCTGGAATTTATGATGAAAAACAGCAGCAGCTTTCAGGAAATACACATGAGTCTGGCAATAGCTTGATCAGTTATGACAGTCACTGCCAAATATCATGTCCCATCAGGTTTTGCTGTTAGGGAAAAGCTTGGAACAGGTGGTTTATTTTAGTTACCTGTGCTCCATCACAGGAGTACGGTGCAGTTCTCGGGAGATCTAACAGGCCAGCAATTGCTTGATTAAGTATGACATCACTGGCAAATATCACAAGGCAGCAAGTAATCACAGTAGAGCCAGAAAGAGAGTACACAGAGCAGATGGATTGTTTCAATTATTTGGGCCCCTTGATGAATAAGAACTTCAAGTGCCATCAGCAGATCCTCTGGCAGACTAGTAATAACTACTTTGCTATGACATCACTTTAAAATCTGATATGGCTTAAGTATTTCAACAGACGTAAAGCTTAGATTTTTCGTAGCATTGACTTGACCCACAGCTAGCTTTAATGCTGAGAACTGGACACTGAGAAAATAGTTTGTGAATACTTCCAAGCACCTCATGGTATTTCACAGTTTGTTTTTAACCACTGCAGAGAAAACACTGAACCAGCACCAAGCTCATCGTCGGTACAAATTTTTTGTACAGCTGCATTTTTCAGAAGGAATCATCAGGGGAAAGATAAGGTCTACCTATGACCAAGTGCCAAGACAGAAAGCAATAGCTTCGATTTGTTTGAGTGATTTGAGAATGCCTGAGCATCAGAAAATCATCCTTAATTGCATAATATACTAGGTCTAAGATGTGATAGGCCTAAAACTTGTCAGAAAAAATGACTTAAGAGCGCATTCTCTCATTTTGCCTTCAGTCTTCCTCCAGGCTGCAGTTGAAACTAACAATCCACCTTAATTTTTCTTTTTATATTTATTTTGCTGTTAAAACAAGTTTATAATGTTTGTTTTTACAAGAAGATACACAGTACCTTAAATCACTATTCCCTTTCAGCTAAAAGTTTTTTATTGACTCCGTTGCACAGAAATCTAGTTTACACATAAAAAGCTAAAGAACATAGGACACTACAAAGAATTAAGAAACTTTAAAGCCTAGAGTTGTTATTTTACAAACCAAATCCCATCTGAGTTTTATCAGATTTAAAGTCAGAGATCAGCTTTGGTCAGGCCTTGAAGGCAGAATAGAGAGTCAGTGGGAAGCTTCTGTTTGAGCTATATATGTTTTGTTAATGTCCTTCAAACGCTAATGTTATAAAAGATAAAGGATTTGATTTCTGAACCCTGCAGTGTTTTAAACTCACTTCATCACAGAATTCATAGAGAAATATTTCCTATGAGTAATTAACCCAGTTATGTAAACACGGCATGGTCATGGGGAGGGGTATCATTTATGTTGGAAGAGAGGTGTCAAATGCATGTCTTCTAGTCAAAATTTTAATCTTCCTACTGTTAGATTGAAAAATTGGCTAGGACCATAAAAGAAGAGCACAAAAGATGATTTAACTATATTAACTCTAGAAAAAAACAGCAATTAAAGGTTTTGTGGCGGTTATAAGTTGGAGTAGAAAAGCTTGTACCTTCCCCATCACAGCTCTTTAAGATCAATTAAGGAGAGGTATGGATTGCTTTCCTACCCAGGAAAAAGTAATCCTCATTAGTATCCTTTATCTGACCTGTCCATTTCCCATTACAGGGAAGCAGCTTCTAATTTGAGATCAAGAAATGACTTTTGATAGAAACGAATCCCTCAGACCGATGAGGGAAAATGAAGCTTTTCATCCATTTGCTACTACTTTGAAATCTGAAAAGTACCAAGCACTTTACACTTCTGGTCATTTCAGTCCAAAATTGAAGTTCCCGAGAAAATGCTGTTGCCAGGTTTTACAACTTAAGTGTAATGAGTGATATTTTATAACATTCCTGTGACTGGTTGAGACTCTTACTTTTCTTTTTACTTATTTTTTCCATTCCTGTAAGCTTCTGATCATACAGTCACTACTGCTAAACCAGAATAGTTCAAAATCAGTCATAGACTTAAGAAATTATTATTATGCCTTCTGCCCTTCTATTCAGATCAGGCTTATGTCTGTCCCTGAAAAGCTGTGAGTCAGAATGCTAATAGTTACTCAGCTTAAAAATGAGTTACTCAGCTTTAAAATATTAGAGTTGAATTATTATCCTTCTCATCTTTGATTCACTAAGTTAAGACAGGATCATGTGTCATGCCTTTCTAGTAACCATCAGAGTTTGAAACTTTCTTTTCAGAGATGAGGTTTTTTACATACTTCTTTCAGAAGCTGCAGCTTTAATTAAAAAAACCTAATTATTTCAAGCATTGTAATAAAATAATGAAGATTGGACAGCATTGCTTGCAGAGTTTTTTTTTTTTTTTTTAATAATGCTGAAGATCAATTCCCCTCCTATTTAGTCATCTTATATTGTTGGAGCAAGGGAGGATTGTTCCCTTATTCCAGAAATAGCTTTTCTGAATCAGTCTTGAGAAACAGTTGTATGACAGGTAGGTGAAATGGTAGAAGCCACACAGCATGCAAAAAGATATTGACAAGATGGGAAATTATTTTTGATTTCTTAGGGGAAAGAAGGATGTGAAGAGAAGTGAAGAGTATAAAATAGTAAAGGCAAATAAGAAATGGAGACAACTGTGGGGCAGTAGATTGAAAAGGGATAGAAGACGTGGAATTGGAGAGAGTGTGGGGTTGAGAATGATGCAAAAAGACAACAGAAAGACTAAGTTCATAAAGAGGCTTGTGGAACGAGGAAACAAGGGTATATGGTTCTGGCAGAGGCTACCAGAAGAGAAAAGGGAAAGAAAGTACTTGGTCAGATGAGAGAAAGGAGTAAATGAATGGGTAGTTCAGGGGAGATAGAAAAATGGAATAGAGAAAAGAAAGGATTGCAAGATTAAAAAAGGACGTGAGACGAAAGAAAGTTAAGCAAGTTAGGTGAAGTAGAATAGTGATGGACAGGTTAGAGTGTGAGATTGGTTTGGAAACCAAAATTAGCTGATATTTTTTAGATAATTACAAATTGGAGTTTTTTACTTCCCATTATAAACTGTTTTATAGCATTCTCATGCACCGTTAAATAACTGTCTTATTTCCTCACAGATAACTCTGCTTGTCCCTTGTCAGTAAAGCAATTTAAGCAGATACAGTAACATCATCAAATTCTAGAGAGCTTTTTATTCAAAGTATTCTATAGTACTGCAATGTACATGTAGCGTCTTATGCCACAATTTTTATCACTTTAGAAATAATAGTCTAGTCCAGGGAAGAAACAGTAGTAATGTAGTACTTTTTTTAACTGCTCTCAGTGCAAGGAAAAAATACTGTGTGGATTTCCAGAAAGTCTGTTTCATCTCAGAAGCCTTTATCTAAAGAACTGGCGAAAAAATACTGTAGATGGAGAAGTGATTCAGTGTGCTGTGGTTTTAATTGAAATATCTCTGAGCCATTTACCATATTGCACTTTTGACACAGTATTCTTATACAGTGGTCCTAAAGATGAAACCATTGAGGACTGTATTTGAAGGAATGAAGACAGTCTTTATCGGTGTTCTTTTAGGATCCACCACAAGGACCGAATAGTGCTTCCAAAGAAATACATTTGGATGAAGATAATTGAACATGCAGATCCAAAGTCCCTTAGGATATGGTGAACCTTTGGCCTTGGCTGAAGAACGTTCTTGGATGAAAGAACTCCAGCTGAAAGACTTTGTCTTTGCCTTTTGCCTTGTGAATTGCAAATATATGAAAGACATAAAGGAAACAAAGATTTGCAGCTGAATTCTTACAGGGTACAGTTACAGTGGCTGACACTGGAATGCAGCCAGCCTGTCTCATTACTGTGGAGTATCACATGCTTATACCCCTTACCATTCCTCTCCAACTCCTGAAAAGCCTTGCTTTTTCTTTTTTTCTAATTTTTCCTCTGCTTTCTACTTGAAAACTATATTAAAAAAAATTGGATAATTTCTGTAGTAACATTGGCACCTCTGGGATTTATGTATATCATGTAGATAAAAAGGTAAATACATAAAATACATATTATGCTTGGTTCATCAGCTTATAATACCATGCTTGTGCCTGCAGTTGAATGAGTAGTTAAATAATAATCTTTAGTTTTGTTCACAGTAAATGACTTGCCTAAGTTTAAAATGCCGCGAGTTCATTAACTGATTCAGTGAACTGACATTCACGATATGGTCAGCCATGGCTACTCGGGCATTCGAATGGATTTGCTACTCTAACATATTGAACTATGTTAAGTCAATATGAAGACATCTAGTGACTTTGTAAGTTCCCTTACTAAATATTCAATATACTTGAAACCTGATTATATATTTAACTATTTCACTTTTAGAAGTGTCTTTATTTTCACTTTTCATTATAAAATGCAGCTCTGCTAGACTGTTTCTGTTTAGAATCTTAGAATATGATTTGAGCTATAGATTTCATATAACAACTTGTGCTAAGGTTGATCTTCAAAGCATGCCTATATTTTTGAGTTACCTAAGTTATTTATGATGCTTACCAAAGTTAAAGGGCTAACTTTACCTCTGTCTCTCCCTGAATCAATCCCCACAGAGAGAGGCTTCATGATTTCCACTGTCCTGGGTAGAGTCCTGCAATTCTACTGTCTTCATATCAACTTCTGCACTATAGTACCTTTGTGTCAACTGTGCTTGCTTAGTAAGTCTGCCAGAATTCAGGCATTTACAGTTTCTCTCATCTAAAATGTGACCAGTAGTGTACATAGTGACCAGACAGACTTCTCAAAGAACTGACCTGCATATTAACCATCTTATCCAAAAAACCAGCATCCACCAGGGTAGCCTAGGTGAACGTATTCTTATCAGATGAGGACATATTAGGCCACTTTTTCCAAAGTCCATCCACAACTTCTTGAGAAAGTTTTTCTTCAACAGCTACATCCTTTTGCCCTCCTGCCTCTGCCCCACCCCCATCTTGTTTTACAAACACAGTTCTAGAAGCTGTTTTCAGCCAAGAATTAAACTTTTTAAAATGATAGCACTGTCTCTAACAACCCTTAGCTTTTGACCTGAGGAAGAACTGGGAGACAATAACCTGTCTTGAATCAGTGGGTTTGCTGCCTGTCCTTCCCTTTATATCTCCCTCTCTCTCTTTCCTCCCCCTTTTCCCCTGGCCTTAACTGATCATAAAAATTATGCATGACTATTGGAAGAATGTCATTTACTACTGTGGCTCTGTGCTAGGCTGATTAATATTAAAGAAGTCCTTAAAGAAGGAAAAATGTGTGTGTGTGTGTGTGTGTGTGCGTGTGTGCACGCACATGCACACACGCATGTGTGTTTGCGTGTGTGGAAGACATTACACATATAACTTGCTAGCAATTAGTAAATATGTATTGAGCCTACTAGAATGTGTATCTAAAGGAAGCAATAGCTAATGAACTTCGGATTCCTAGGTGGTGGATAATTAAACTCTGCTATTTACTGTTGATCATTGATGTACTGATGCTGGTTTATTACTGCCCAAATAAAGGAAATCTTTACCAATGCTTTGGTATTGAGTAGTGTTTATGGCAAGAGAGGCCCAGGGTATTTGACTGATAGGAGGGGAAAAGACAAAAAGACTTGCTGGCTTGGCCAAAGCAACATATTTCTATATTGATCATGCCCTAAAACAGGTCAAGCCTGTCATGGGTTAACTTGGAAGACCTATGTGACTTAAAATTTTCCCCTCTCTCTCTTGGCCACCATTAAAATTGACCATGATGGTCAATTTTACATCATGCTTCCGTGTGTGGTTGTGCAGCCCTCATTAAGATTGGGGTTAGGTCTACTTCTGGGGCAGCGTAGAGTATTTGTTGCAGAGCAATTTCACTTTCCACTTGTGTGTTCTAGACGCTTTGCTGAAGATACCAAACAACAAATTTGTCTGGTCTGGATGGCTCTGTTGTTTTCAGTCAAGCTTGGTGCTTTGCTGTTCTGGTGATAGAGCTACCATGCTCTGACTCTTAAAGAGCTGTTGCTGTTCCCAAAAGGTGAATAACAGATAAAGATTCAAGATTAGAGAACAGAATGTTTATTTTTCTCGTGTTTTCCAGGAATTCCTCTTCTTTTGCCCATTTTTTCGACCTGATGTTAAGCAGAGGTGGCTATCATATCAGTAGTACTGCCATGTTGGCAAAAGTTCATTGTTGCTCAACTGGGAAGATGCCGTGCGTACTGGTCTCCTTGGTCAGTACTATGGCATTCTCTAATTTTGATAGAAATTCACTAGGCTTATTTGCTAATACTGTAATTACTTAACTAAAACCACTACAAATCTACGATCTAGAAGAGGAACAAAACCTGATGGGACATGATATTTGGCAGTGACTGTCATAACTGATCAAGCAATTGCCAGACTTGTGTATTTCCTGAAAGCTTCTTGGTTTTGTAGCTGTGTCTAAATATTAACTTGTATTTCCCCTTTACTTATACTTCTCCCTGGTATTTTTGCATGTGTTTTAAAGTTCTTTATTTCAATAATCTCTGATTGGTCTATCTTAATGTAGAAAGGGCATGAAACAGAACTTTTATTAGGTCCTCTTCTTTTTGGTGTGTGTGCAGGGTGGGAGGGGGAGAGGTCTCTCCTTCTAGCTTTCTCTGAATCTATACCTCTTGTGTGTGTGACTGAAACTTCTACTCTTCTGCTTTGGTTTTGGAGGTGGAAGAATATTATTTTGCATTTAAGATCAGACCTGAACTCATCATCTTGTTAGAAACATTGAGCCCATTTTAAAAAATTCATATGGGGGTTTCTTTTCACTTCTGTCCATTTTCTTTGTCAAAGAAAAGGGTAAGGGGTGACATATGTGTGGCACACAGTATTGGTGGTTCATTTATCATGGAGACAAAGCATAACAAGATCTTAAGGCTGAGACTGAAAGTCAGAAAATTCGATGAGGAAATACGATGCACATTTTAAAAAGCCAAAGTATTTTATCATTGGAATGCATCATTCAGGGAATATGATAGATTTTCCATTAGTTGAAGCCTTTGATCAAAATTGCATATCTTTCTAAAAGAAGAGCTGCCTCAAGAGCAAGCAGCTGAGCCTGATGCAAGAATTACTGAGGGAGGTTTTTTGCCCTTTTTTATGAAGGAGGAGTCAGATACGGGCATCATAATATCAGAAATAATTATGAATAATAATTGTTATTGTAGAAAAGTAAGACTAGACTTTTGCCACAAAAGTGGCACTAAGGAGAAAAATATAGTAAAAGGAGCCTAAACCAAATCCACCTCATGTTGCTAGCATCAGAGAATGTGACAAATGTTATAGTTAACTTTGTTTTAGGTAACTTTGTGTCCATGCATTCTCAGAAATGCCTGTTGAGATAGATGGGCACCTTCCTGCAGGCAGGAGGCTGTTAGGCAAAATTGCAGCAGCTTTTAGCTTCATGGGTCAGGACTATGACTAGCTTCACAAGGGATGGGGCTACTGTAGGTTTTCTTTTTGTGGTTAAAACATTCCCACAGAAAGACTTGGGTTCTAGGTCCTTTTTTAGCCTGAAAGGTTTAACTGTGTGTATCAGGAGAGGGCCATAACCATTATGTCATGATATAGTCTATGTAAGAGTATGATGTATTCCCTCATTTGAAGTTGGGCCTCTGTAGCCACCAGTGCAAGAGTCTGACCAGAAGCAGAGCAGCAACAGAGACCCTCATGGTAGACTAGAGGACCAGAGGTTACGGCACTAACCTCTGGTGGGAAGACCAAGGGTTCTTGCTTCTGGGACTGTTTTTGTTTATTTTCATTCAATGACAGACAGAAGATATTGTATAATAGTGTAAAATACACATTCCATGCAGTTTCTTGTTTCTTCTCAGATGAATCAGGTTACATCTTGTGTGCACTCCTTCTTTGTCCTGTGATGCTTGCATTCATAGCTGCTCCGTGGCCTGCCAGTTCAGTGGAGAGTGCTCAGGAGCCTGGTGCCTAGGATATGTTAGTTGTGAGGTGGCAGCTCAGAGCTAAGGTGCACCAGTGGCACCTGTGCTCCAAAAAATGCTAAATTACCTGAATTTTCAACTGAATATATGAACCTTTTTTCTCAGCAGTGCTCCATAGTCGCTAGAGAAAGGAAGACATCTTAATTAGGTAGAATGGATCATCTTCTGCAATCTTCACTGGTCCTTCATTCTCCCAGCCGATTTTATAGGGAATTGAAACACTTTAAGAGGCTTGGCTCTCTCCTTTATTTTCCCTTTCCCCTCCCTCCAACCACCTCCCCTGAGCCATCTGTGCCCAAATAAGGTCACAGGACTTCCACTATGTAGAATTCCACTATCAAATGAAGCCTGTTATAGAATTTATTCACAGCATCGCCTTCACCACTACTGGATTACAGGACATCATAACATTGAGCCCTGCGTAAGCATAATGTTGGATGGAATAGCTCACTTTGTTAGGAAAATTTTGGGCATTTTATTGGGCGATACAGTTAGTCTGTTACAGTCAGCCAAACTGCGCAATTAATTCTGCAGACTTAATTTGTTATGAGTGGTTCATTCTGTACCATCATATTTCTTTTAGTTGTCACAGATTTGAGTTGTCCTCAGATTTCTTGTTCATAACTATGGTTTCATAGTTAGTGCCTTGTCTCTGAGATGATTACTAAAAATTTCAGTTACTACAGAGTCCACTATTGTCAGAAATTAGGCTATTTTCAGATTGTGGTATTTTTGACGGACACTCCCATTTCTTCCAGATACAAGTACACACTTTAAGTAAATAAATTTCCAGTTGTTTGTTAAATTTTCAGAGACTGCCTAGAGGTTTCTTCTGCTCTGGGTGGTAATTCCTTTTCATTCCTGAAGCCATGTGGTGCTCACTGGTCTCCCAGCTGATACTAACCATGCATTTTTTCTGTGTCTGATTGCTATGCACAGACCTGTGGAACAAGAAATTTCTCCAATGCTCAACCCACTTTTGTATTTTTGGGAAGTTTAGGCTTTAGGAACACATTCCCATATGGTATAAGAAGTATCGACGTTTAGCCTTATCCAGTGATAAGGCTGGTATCTGCTAATATCTGTGGGTCAGTAGTTCTTCCAAACAGTGCTATTACTTACACCTCACCTCCTTAGCTTCCCTTTTTGCAGCAACAGTTGTCAGATAGGGAATATAAAGAGGAATTATCAGATGATAATGTTGCTTGTAATAATCTTTTTTTTTCTCCTACAACTATCCAGTTTTCCTGTGGAGAATATGTTTGTTCTCTTGGTTCTTTTTTTTTCTCTTTTTTTTTGTCCTTACTGTATATTGCCTTACTGTGAAAGTCTCTTACTGCAAACTTCCTCGTACATTAACTTTTATTGATAAATGAATAGCATTTCTGCTTCTGATAGGTGCAGCCATTGTTTTTAGTAACTGCTATTACCGCATAATGTGGGAGAAGGGAGGGCTGGAGGGAAAAGAATCTTCAGAGAATAATTTTCCTTTGGGAGTTGAGAAATGATTTTCCTTCATCACAGTAACAGTTTTTTGAGAACCTCAAAGGGGCAATTTGCTCCTAGATATTTTTTGCAGAGAAAGTATGAACCATAAAATGATCTTGACAGCAGTACCAAACATGTAAGTTCTGCCGGTTTCATTGTCCCTTTGTTCTGTTGTCCAATATGTACACAGCTTGTCACAGACAGCTTTGAAGTTGAATTTCTTTAGGGTGTATGAGACGGTGCTGCCGTTCTGAAAATAAGTCTGTAATTCTTCTTTGTGTGTTGCACTTCGTAACAAGGCATGCTATCTCCTTATTCTGAGAAATGTCGTATTTTGATACTTCCTCTTTTATATGAACTTTTGTATTCTGTTGCTCTTCAATAACGTTTCAAAAAACTGTATGATTCAGAGCCTAACATCTGAGTTATTTCACAGTTCTGTTCTTTTAATGATGATATTCTATCCTTCTTACTTAGTAGCAGAAGAAAGACTTGTATCTTCTGACTTTATTATATATATATATATATTTTAGTACAGTCTGTGCTATCTGGAAGCTTTGTATGGGGCTTTCAAGAGCCCTTTGAAGTTAGATATCCAGAATTGATTGGGAAAATGTTATGTCCACAGAAATTCTATCCCATAGCTTCCCTGGAAGTTTCTACTGAATTTTTAAATATTGCTCTAACAATTTTAGAAATAATTTTGAAAATTTTAAAGTGAGATGTAAAAGAAAGACATGTTATTTTATGATCTTCTTATTTAGATATAGTACATACAGAGCGGATTTTCACAGATGTGATTATCTCTGAAAACAAGTTGTGAAGTGTTTTTAATGATCACAGATTCTTCCAGAGAACATCAGCTTCAAAATTCATTGTTCACCTTGAGTTCCAAATGTTTTCATGGCCCTAATTTTTCCGTTTTTCTCCTTCACCCCTCCTACCCCCAAGACTCCATCACCTTATCACAAGATATTTACTTTGTAAAAGTATCCACAAGAAGAAAAGAAAGGCTAGAAGTGGTAGTCAAGTGATAGGCTTTATTTTGTACCAAGTCATACAATTTAGATTTCAGACAGCAGAAAAACCCCAAAATGCAATGTGAGTTGTCAAAAAGCTGACATTCTAAATACCAGAAAATATTAACATCTATTGTCAAGAAAAATAAAAAGTATGAATCACTCCGTCTCCATGACACATTTCAAAACTGCTATACACAGCACAAATTATAGTGTGTTTGATGGTATCAGGGATAATAGTACTTGAGAGTTTCTCTCTGAGCACCCAGCATTACTACTAAAAGGGTTCAATTGTCTTGGCTTACAGTATAGAGCTGCAGGGAAAAGATTAAGGTTCTCTTAGGTCATCTTTGCTAAAACTAAAAGCTGATACAAGAACAGAATTATTGTTAATAACTTCAATCAGAGAAAAATAGCTTCATATTTTGTGTTACATTCTTACTGCAAAACAAAAATTGTCTATCTGTAAAATATTGATTTATTTTCTTAGTGTCTTACAAAATATTTCCAATGTGCCATCCCTTTTTTCACCCGTGAATGTCCTATATAATCCTATATTTTAATTTCGTCCATTGTCAAGTTCCTCATAGGCAAATGAGGAATGCTTCCTATGCTGAACAGTCATGTCAGTGCAGAACAGAGGAGTCAGAAACATGTCAGGAAAGGCTAAATATAGAAATCTTGCCTGTCTAAGGGGCTTATGAGGAATTGTCCTCCTTTAGAAACACCATCACCTTCAATTTTTCTTGCATTGCCCTCAGCTGGTGGTCTCCTGTGCTACACGGGGAGAGAGAAACAGCTCCACTGAGAACTGTAGGAGATGGATGTCTTCCTCCAAATAGCCACTTGTAGGCAGCCTCTTGTTTCATTCGCATGGAGAAGAGTGAGAGATGGCAAGTATTTTCAGAGCAGTTTCTCACAGAATCTTCTGGAGAGGAACATTATTATTTGGCAATACTGAAGAAAAAAAAATCAGTTCAATTCAAGGACTTGTGTGGGAAAATGACTGTTGATTTTTAAAAAGAAAACTATTCAGAAGTGAAGTATGCACAAAAATTTGATGTGTTTGAATTATACAGATTTTTGTGGGATCTGTGTTTTGTTCAGCCCATTCAAAAACAAAGTCTTTTTTTTTTTTGTATTAAAGGACCCAAATCTAATTCCTTTTAACTCCTAAACTAACCTTTTCACCTAAGCTCTGCTAATTAACCTTTTCATCTAAACTCTGGGAAAATTCAGCCGTATGAGAAGTGAAAGCACTATGATATTAATCATGTAATTATTTGTTTTATTATTCATGTGTGGTAAAGAAATTTAAAATCTGCCTTTAATGCCTAATTTTACCTTAACTGCAGAGATGCAGCTTCTACCTGCAAAAAAAGATTGGTGGAAGGCTCTCTGGGATGCTGGCTGTAAAATACGTGCTGTTAGTGGGGGTTAAAATGCAGCAGATAGCAAGAGGAAATAAGAGGGCACAGACACAAAGACATGGAGGTTAATATATTAGCATACCTGGAAAGGAAATAAATTAATTGTAAATCAGAACAGAGACTCAAGATACTTAGTTTGCCTGACAGACAGTATGCATCTTGGAGGATGAAAAGGTGACTGAAAAAGCATTTGCTGAACAGGCCTGTTTTCTGTGTCTTTGAGCTTAACTGCAGTGTTAAAAATTATAAACAAAAAAGCTGGTTTTTTTTTAAATTGTGTTCTATTTAGGTTATCTTCACCATTATAATGTCCCAGTTGCCTCCACCAGTTCATTATGGACTGCAAACACTGTGTGACATGGAGTTTGTTCTTTTGACCCTGCACATATAAAGCAACTGAAAAGACTGGCAAGCAGCAGGTTCTGTTCAGAGCTTTGCATTTCCACCAGCAGGACTGCTTCCCATATTCCAGTCCCTGATGCCTGTACAAACTTCTAGGAGTCAAGGGATCTTTAAGTGCCATTAGAGACAAACTGCAAAGACCCCAGCTGAGTATGCAATTAGCTACAAATCCTTTTTTCTTAAACTATTTAACTTGAAGACATTTGGTATGGATATGATTAAGGTAGAATAGGAGCTAATAAAATGCTTTTATCTTTTTTGGGGGGTTTAGAAACTGTCTGTGATGGGATACTGGTGGAGAGAGACACTCAAGGTTCATGAGGGGTTAAAAAGGATAGGTTTAATAAAGGACTTACTTACACTACAAACTGCACAGGGAGCCCTGGGAACCGCGAGAAGGGGTCACCGATGGGAGGCTGCCAGAGGCACGAGTCGGACACACTGGTCGGACGCCCAGGCAGGACTCGACTCGTTGTTCCTAAGGGCCTCTTAAACCTACTGGAACTGTTTCCTTATGTCAGCTGTGCTAACCTTGAGTAGCTACTGCCCGGGAAGCAGCTACACGTTGTTGACAAAATGGAATATGCATGCCTGGCGCTGATGGGAATTTGGTCAGTGTGTAGTTTCACACGCTGGGGCTGCTGCTGCGTGTTCTAGCAGTCACTGACTCCTCGCCAGATCTTCCGCAGGTGTTCTCACTACAAGGTCTGATGAGATCTTAGTCTTATCCAGTAAGATCTGCTGTAGTTCTTTTCCTCAGTGAAAGAGTAGAGGATGGTCCTAGGAGTAATTAAATGACATTAAAAGGTTAAATAAAGCTTTTTGGGTGGTAGGGGCATGTGGACAAATAACATAAGCACTGCTGTTTGAGACAGGTAAATAATGTAGGTTTAAAATTATGCTTAAAAATATATAGTCTAGAACAAGCCCCAATGTTAAAAGCACATATTAAGTTGCCTGTCTATATGGGTCTAATTTCTATCATGATTTTACATTATTTTTTAAACATAATGTACATTTTTATTTTCAACACTGTGAAATTACTTTCAGAAATCCTATTCAGTTTGATGCTGTCCTCTCTAGTCCTCAGTATTTTGTATACTCGGATCTGCATTTTCTGAGTATTTCTGTCATGAGATGGAGTTTTACAGTCATGGGTGCAAATAGGATTAGTGCTTGTAATAACATTTCAAAGAGAGGCTTGCACTGGCAGCAAGCATGTTTGTGCAAAATGCTGATGACATAAGCAGCCTTTTGGATGATATGGTCTGAAAATGAAGTTGCTAAGAAATCTTCAAGTCAG
Source organism: Apteryx mantelli (assembly GCF_036417845.1). Lineage (NCBI taxonomy): Eukaryota > Metazoa > Chordata > Aves > Apterygiformes > Apterygidae > Apteryx > Apteryx mantelli. The sequence continues at coordinate 36,491,705 of NC_089984.1, forward strand.
ATGCAGTTGTATCCCAGGAGCAAGTCATTTGCATTAGAAACTGTGCCCATCTCTTGCCGCACAGGCTTGGCAACGCACACTCCCTCTGCTCTGCATTGTCTCATTAGCATTGTTATTCAGGAGCCAGAGTCAAACGCTTACATTGGGCAGCAGTCATGACTACTTGACACAACGTCAGTAAAATGCAATTTTTTTATAATTAGACTTTTGACAGGAAAGAGAGGAAGAGGCCCAAAATGAGAAATTAGTTATTTCCTGGACCTCTGTCATTGCCTACATTAAGCTTCACTGGTGCATTTTGCATGATCTCATGTCAGCCCCTTCACAGCAACCTGGCCTCTGCCAGTTTTAAAGACAGAGTGAGTGAAAATAAGGGGTGAGGAGTTAGAAACAGTGCTGGTTGGAGCGGTAGAGCTTTTAGATTCTCTAATTGAAATTGAAACAGATCTGAGAGAGAAAGTTGTAACTCTGATTTTGCTGAGAATTTGAGTTTATTAAAATAGTAAAAAAAGAAGTAAAACTTTCTTAAATTTTCAGGTACAAAATTGCACTCATTAGCCGGGATATATCTGTAGAATAACAGTGAAGCTTTTTATTGTCAAAGTTAAATCAATGTGAGTAAATTCTAATGAGGATTAGGGCCATAATAAATTAAAGTTTCTTTTTTTTTCTGTCTGTTGCCGAAAGAGAGCTTATTTTTTCACTCCAAAAGCAAGGCTCATACTCAACATCTTTAATCTGAAGCTCAGATTCCAGAGATCTATGATTTCTCCCTACAAGCAGACATCTGCAAGCAGACATCCAGCTGGGACAGATATTGCTGCCACTAATATCCCTAGTTTTAAGAAAGCAAAGTTACCCTGTGTCATCTTAGAAGGAGGCATTCATTAAGAACTGGCATGCCTGCTTATACTAATAATCAAATATGGAAGTTTATATATAGACTTTTCAGCAAGGTTTATTTAGTCATGCCCTACTGACAGCACTATCCAAATTTTGTCATCTGATGATTTAAAAAATCTGATTAATTTATTACTTTTTTTCTGTTGCTGCCCTTTCATACCTTTGTGGCTGAGTAATTTTGTGAACTGCTGTTGTGTTTTATCTGGATTATGATACACATTGCACTCCCCAATGAAATTAAAATTCCCATGGAGCTACATACTGTGCAAACTTGTGGTAAGACGAGTCCTTGCCCTGAAATGTGTGCTTTATAGTTGAACAGAAGTAGGCAAGGAGATAGAAGCACAGAGAAGTGAAGTTACTTGACCAGGGTCACAGAACAAGTGAGTGGCGGAGCAGAGACTTATGACCAGAATTTCCTGGGGTTAATCCAGTTAGGTGAGCACTGAATTTAACAGTGTGGAATCTCTCTGGTTTAGTAGAGATCTGCTAAAATAGAACAGGTTTGCATCAAAGCAAAATATTGATTCATTTTAAGTAAAAGAATTTCAGAAGAGACTCCTTTGGTCATTCTGTTCTACAGTTTTCTTTCTCTTTGTAAGATTCCCATATTGCTTCTCTATGTAAAATTGCTTAATTTGCATTTAAAGCTACGAAGTGATTACAATAGTCTGCTCCTGACTTTTGTCCTGCACCTCTTGAGATTTATGATGATTAGTAATAACTGTTGTCTTATTTTCCTTCTAAAATCAGTGAAATGGATATAAATGTGTACACTGTTCCTTCCTGCAAATCCTTTGGAAAAATTCTTACAAAATTACAAGTAATAATATTCACACACTTTTCTCTGGGTGCTTTTCCTCCAAATTTGACACCTTTACACAAAAACACTTAATTTCATTGGAAGTGGGAATTGAATTTTGATAGCTAGTAATTTCAGTCAATATTGCATCTTGCTAATGATTTTTGAGTTTAAGTGTATGTTTTGCTCTTCAGACTATTGCTACAATCAATATGCATGAACTTGTCTATTATTTGTTTTTATTATATTATTCAAACTTTAATGCTGAGCTCTAGCAGAATTCAGTAACACCACTAAAATTCAGTATCTGTGTTCATTAATATTCTCCTAATTCTTGTCACTCTCTTTTAATCTGATAGTCTGATTCACCAACTTTGTCTCTGACACCTTAAATCTTCAGCAGTAGGTTATGTTTGGACACAGTATTGTGAAATTTTCTGCAGATAACTGTAGGAACTTGTTTGTCTTACTTTAGTAGATGTGTATATCCAAATAGTGGCCAGATTAATCAGAGTGAAGTGAAATAAATCTTGATTTGAAAGGATTGTATGCAGTCAGAATTATTGTTACAGCAGACGCAGGAGGTGAAGTCTGAAGTGGGTAACATAGGTTGTGCCAACCAAAAGCACAGCATTTGACACCTTCATCTCTTAATTGGCAGGAGCCCAAACCTTGATCTATCAAACCAAACTCCTGGTCTGTTCAGTCATATGTCTTTAGAAAAATGTGCAGTTGGATACATTTGGGGAAAACCATCATGCTCAAGAATGCAGTGAATCTAGATAAGGATTTTTGTTTGAAAATGCCCCTTCATATATTAATTACTCCTGACGTATAGATCCTATCACTCTAAATCCATCAAATCTTAATAAATCATGGAGGTAATTACTCAGCTAATAAGTACAGACTTCCTTACTTAACAAAGTAATGCAATATTCAAATGACAATATTCTCAGAATTCTCAGACCCTTATTCTTCCATACTGATGCTTCAACAAAAAGTGAAAAGAATTAAAGTTCAATAGATGTTATGATTCTTTTAAATGACTATCTAATAAATTGACATTATCAGAATTACTTGTTAAAAGCTTAAACTTATACTGATGAAAAAGGCTAGAAAAAATGCTTCAGTTCTATTTTTATGGGTTCCTGCAAAGTTTACCAGTAAACTTGTATGAGTTGTTTCACTGACAGTGGGAAATATATATGGAAGTGAATTAATCATTCATTAAAAATAAAATTAAGCAATTTACACAATTTTAAATAGTACGTCCAGGATTGGATGTTTGATGAGACGTCCAGTATGGTGCCAATTTCTGCCACTGGCTATTCTTAAGTAATATTATACTCTAAAATAAGGAACTGTAGACAAACATTCATTGCCACAGTTTTCAAGCAAAAGGGCTCTTTGGGTATCTTTGATGTTCTCCCATTAGAGTTGTGCTTTCAGAATTGTTACATTGGCACTTCTTAAAAATACTCCATAGACCTTTCAGTATAGATTTCACTTTTCCCACCAAGAAACATACCTCTCTTCTTTGTCCTAATTGGTGAATTATTGAAGAATTCTGTAGAATCTCTGTAAGGTGTTTAAAAAAAAAGTCGTATGTACAGTCTGTGCCTGCATGAGGAATGAAGAAGTGTATATATTGTAAGAGAAACAGTAACTAACGCATACTAATACCAATTGGTAACTTATGTTTTCTAGGTATTGCTAAAACTATTTATGTGTGTATCTGATGGCAGATCAACATACATATTCTGCCTGAGCATGGGTACCTACTGCACCACTACTATCAGGGGACCTGGAAGCCTTTCTCTGTGATTTGTGTTATAAAGCTCCATCTTTTTGCCAGTGCATTATGCTTCTAAAATATTTACTTTTTAATTTTTTTTCTTGCAGTGCTCTCAGTTAAAAAGTGAGACAAATTAGCAGATATTTGCAGCATAGGCAGTACAAAGCATCTGCATAGCTCTATGGAAACCCCACAAACTGTTCCTGAAATTTCATAGCATCATACTAACATCACTATGGGATCCAAGAGATATAAATGACAGCTCTATAATTTCACCTTCCAACATAATATTCCTGGAACATCATAAAAATACAAAATGAATCCTTGATAATAAATCTACAATATTATATGTAGTTACATTTTCCCCACTTACCAGTGAGGACTTTTTTTGCAAGGAGAATGTAAAGGTTGATGGAAAGAGGGTCAAATCATATGTAGTCTTAATAAATGAAAGAAAAAATAGGAAAACGATCATTATAAATCAGATACACTTGAAGTTGCACTCTGAAACATTCTATTTGTTGTCTCAGGATTAGTCATGTGAAAGTCACTGGAAAATGGGTTGGGAATGATTCTTATTCTGATAGAAATATATTAAAACCCACTAATATTTCATAATAGTAGCATAAGGGGGAAATAATTGACTGTATCTTGTCATATGGGAATTACCTTATAATCTAACCAGAAATCAAATGTAATTACATTCATCTATATGAGATGTTTGCAGGCTGTCAGAAATTAAGTCATAAGACTGGTTCATAAATCAGTAAATGAGATCAGGTAAATAAATTGGTAATACCTTTTGTAAATGCATGTAGAGTGCTTTTGTTCTTTCTCTTGGCTGCCTCTCTCTCCTTTTTCTTTGCCCTTTTAGGATTGTTCTTCCATTGGTTGAATGTTTAGCAAGAGGAATATATAAAATATAGGATTTATGAGAGCTTCTGACATTTATGGTATTTTTGATTAACACTTTTATTAGACTTGTCTAAAAATAATTCATTATTTCAGTTTTTCTTTGTAGTTCTCTAAAAAGCTGCCATTATCATCAAATAGATCAGGGCATGTAATAAAAGCCAAAGAGCCAATAGTAGAACATACTGTCATATAACCATTAAGACTGTTCTAAGAGGCAAAATGTTGGAACTAAAAGTATTTTTAATGACTTGAAACTGCTTGAAGTGCTTTCTGAGAGTACAAGGGTGCTGATTTATTTATCTAGTGTACTTACCTAAATTAATTTGGATGGAACTACTTTGGTCTTAATTCTCTTGCAGTGAAATTTATGTTAATATTTTTAGATGGTGCATCATTTTGTCTGAAGGATAGAGTTAAATGATACTGGTCTGAATATTGTCATTAAATAATAAAAAAAAAAGTTAAACCAGCCAAAAAACCAGTAAGAACTGCAGTCTTACCTGGGCTGTCTTCATAATTTTTAAAAGTGACCTTGCAGAAAATGCAGCATTTCTGTAATATCTTTTTTCTTTTTCTTTTTCTTTTTCTTTTAATTAGTCGTTTAGCATGCCAACAGTCAGTAACACAAATGCATCAGAAAATATTTTAGGTAATTTTGTGACAGCTCTAGATGAATTACCTTATTGTTCCATCTTTCTTTTCTATTTTTGCATTGAACCCTTTAAGTGTCCAAGAATGGACAGCTCAGAATTGTGCCTGACCCTGATCCATAAGCTGAGCCAAACAGGATCCTTTACTCTGCCCCACTTACTATTCTGTTACAGTTTCATTCTCTCAAACTGGTTTTCATCTGTGAATTGTGTTATGAGATTTACTGAGAGAAACTGTTTTAACCTGCTGGGGACATGTTGTAGATGTTGTAATGAGCAAGTTAAAGGACTGAATGTTTTTGATTTTTACCATTTTTCTGCTCACAGAAAAGCAGACTGTTCGACTGGGTTTATCTCCTCAGCAGCCATTTTTGTCTTACTCTACTACATTGCTTCTTTCAGGATATTTGGTAGCTCAGTGTCCAAGCTTCTTCCTCATTAACCGTTGCTGTGATACAGCTTGTCTTCATCAGTGAGCGCATCTCCTCTCAAGTCCTTTTCCTGTCATCCTGCATATCTCCCCCAGCCCGTGTGATTTCCCACCACTCCCATCTACCTCATTTACTTCCTGTGACTGATAATGCTTTCTCCTTCCTTCTTTCAGAGCACTGCCTCATTACTGCCACACATCTTCATTAGCTAGATCTTTGGTGCAGTCACTGTAGTATCTGAATATCCTTCACAAACATCTGTCCTTCCACTGACAGGTTTACTTGCCAGTAGGTAGGGGCTTTTGGTTATCTATCTACATGTTTTTCTAGGTCTTGCTTTAGTAAGCCAGAGCAACCCACTGATTTAGTCACAAATTGGAAAAGTATTTTTTCTGTTGACTCTTGATTGTAGTTTGTCTGCTGCCAAACTACGACACTTTTTTCTCTTGGCAAAAATAGTTGCAAAATCCAGACTAGCTAGGACATTGGTTGTCAAAGTTTCTGGGCCCTGGAGAAATTGTGGAAGTGTCAAAAAAAATTTTACAAACACAAAGTCTGTGCTTGATGTTGAATATCAATTTTATCCTTCCTCTTTCATGATTTAAAAAGTGCAGGCAGAAATGCACCCCATATAAATATATACATGTATATATAAGCATATAAAGAGTATAAGTAGAAAGGTCTGAATGCATGCCTATAAACTTATCATTGTGATTTATGAATTTATGTTTAATTAATCTGATCTAGCTATTTGATTTCTCTTAACTTTCCTCTCCTTGAAAAAAAGGAAAAATAAGAAAAAAAAGATTTGGGAAAAAACAAATTACTTAAGATATATTTTTATCTCACCAAAGAAGAAAGAACTGTGTAATTCTTCTCTTTCTCTTCTGACTCATGTAAATCAGCTCCTGAACATTTAAGGAAGGAAAGAAAAAAATTAACTTTTTAGAGTTTTTTGGAGAATTTTTACTGATGTTGAGTATCTTCACTAGTTTATTGAGAAACTATTGGTTTCTTAAAATATCTCCAAAATAACCAAACTCCAAAGAAAAGATATTTTAGAAGATTTTTTGATTTCAAAAACCTCATGGATTGCGATACCTTTCAGTTTCTACCTCTTCTAACATTTCCCAGGCCAATGAAAACTTTCAGTTACTATGGTAGGCTATGCTTAACTTGTTTCCCTACTTAAATATGTCTATATTATGCAATCCCTGCCAATTTGGCAATACCTAAGAACTTACTTCTAATTGCAGAAAAGGAAGGACACATCACACACCTATGGGACCATAGGATTTTACACCTTTCTGTGAGCAAGTAGCAACAGTTACTTTTGAGTTCTGTTTTTTTTTTTTTCATTGGTAAAGTTGACTTTTTCAGATTAAGGAAAACAAAGAAAGAACCAGTGTAATAAAATCTCTCTGAGAAGGAAATAATAGTCATTTTCCCTGCAACAGTCTTCCAGAAAAAACTGAGACAAGATGGTTAAGAGGTGGAGAAATATATCCCGCTTACCTAAAACTTAACTCACCAGCTTGTTAATCTCATATTGTCTAGGAAAATAAAGGTTTCCCAGAAAAGCTATGTTAACACATTTAAGAAACACACATACACAAAAAAACCCAAACAGGCCAGCTGCTACGCAAACCAGCCCTCCTTCAGTCTGAAAAAGAAATGGCCCTCTTCAAGCTAAATACAGGTTGTAAGTAATCTATCACATAAACAACTTGAGGGAAGTTAGCTCTGGGGAGGAGAGAGAGACACACACGCACACACACGCGTGCACGCACACACACACTAATTAGCAAGCAAATGTGTAGCCTGATGTTCTCAGCTGGTCTGTGGCAGTGCTGGGTTACAGTATTGTCAGCGCTCTGCACCAGGCCCTACCACTTCTACCCCTTTATCTGTACACTCCTGCTTGTGTCCCCCCAAACTGCTTGAGCAACAGCCACCCAGCTAACTGGAGCAGGTAAGTTATCCTGCTCTAAAAAGCCTCAAGCCCCTTTTGTTTTTCTGGTTTATTTTTAAGCTGGATCACTTCAGTGATCTTGCTCAGGGTGTAACTACACAAAGAGTTGCGCTGGGAAAACCAGAGGGACATTGTGCTGTGATGCTGAGATGAGGAGATAACATCTATTCCCAGCCCAAGGACTGAGCAGTTAGTGCGCATGGAATATTAAAGGGAGTGGTGTATAGGGTACTGTGCTCTAATACTAAAACTAATAGCTTAGGTCTACTTTTTTGTATAAAATCATTTGCAGTAATTTTTACAGTACAGTGCTATCAGCACACATGATGTGCCGTGACAGGGATATACTTTAGTGCTAGAATTTCAGCACTTTTTGTTAAAAAGGTTTTCAGCAGTATCCTACGGATCTTAGGAACTGAAGGTATTTGGTAGGGGAGAAGAGAATTCTGTCAGGAGCTCAGGTACAGTGAAGCAAAGGTGTCTATGAAGAACAAAAAAATGGATATTAATCTGGGCTAATGGCCTTACTTTTGTACTATTTTAGGTATTCAGTATATCCTCTGCTCATTGTAAGATCTCCTCCATAAAAGAAAGCAACCAAAAAGGCCTCATAATTGCTGTGCACTGTTACCAGAGGTGACCATATAAATTATGCAAAGTTTGGCTCGTACACTACATTCTTGTATCTGTTTGAGGGGAAGGAAGGAAGAGGGGCTAGAACTCCCAAAACAGAAGAAAACGAGCAGCGAAACTGAATAGCAGTTGTTGATTACTCATCCCTTTTCATAAACAAACATGAATTACATGTAGCCAAGCTCATAGAATAGGTTTTAAAGCTCCACAAGAAGACTCGCTAAGAATACAATAATTTTGTTGCTTCACTTTAATATTTAATGGCTTAGATTTTTTTTTTTTAATTTAAGGAAATTCTTAAGGAAATAGTGATGCTGGCCATCATGTGATCATGATGAGTGATCTTTTATTCCTCTTTTTTTTTTTTTCCTTACTTTAAACTCTGATCTGGTGCCATTAGTTCAATCCTATATGTGTTACTGCCTATAATGTTGGCAGCAGCATCGGCTCTGTTTCTATGGGAGTTAGGCTGCCAAAGCTCAGATGCTTTGTTATTACAGAAGTTGGCAGATGGAGGTGCTAATAGCTAGAGACAAGGTTGGAGACAGAATTCTGCTTACTTCATAAAAAAACCTCTTGCTGAAGACAAGGAGTACAAGCTGGCAACTCTTTTTGAACAGGAGGAGTGTTAGTGCTGCCCAGGCAGCTTCTGTGACTGCAGGGCTAAACTGTGTGTGTGTGGGGGGGGGGGGGGGGGGGTTGCCTTGCATCTGCATTAAACTTACTTGCCAGTAATTTTGTGCCTCTTTGTCCCTATCAGGAACACGAGGAATTTTCTCCCTTCTCCGTAACCGCTTCTTTTCCCTTTTCAAGGTTTAGGCTGTGATGCTGAAGGCACGGTTCAATCTCTGCAGATAGGTCGTAACAAGCATCACTTAACTGTTAACAAACACACCAAACCTATCTAGCGTTACACAAATGTTTTGTTTAGCATATAGAAAGCAGACATGATAGCAAAACTAACTAAATATTTGCTAATCAAAAGTGAAAGCTAATCCACCTATAATAATGAGTTTCTTTTTAATCTTTCATAAAATCCAAGGTAGCAGGGGGGATTTTTTTTTTCTTCTCATTGCTTTTCAGTTAGAGGCATTAAATTGTCTGAAGGAGCTGGAGGGGTGTCTTGGTTTACACACAAGATACATACCAATTTGCTTTTAAGTATTCTTTGTAAAATATGTGTTCACAGATGAAATTCACCAATATGCCCTACTTTTTCTTTCATTTATAACATCCATTGTTTTCAACTTTTGAATTTACAATAAGTATTTTATATATTTATTTCCATTCAGAATTTACAAGACATCTGACATATTTGTTGAACCTTTCATTGCCCCAGATTCCAAAAATCACTTTAATGATAACCCGCCCACTTTTAAGAAAATTTTTCAGTATAAAGGAATGGACTTGTTATAACCTGAGATTATGTGTATTTTCCCAGCATGCTACCTACACACTTAACATTCTATGCCAAATGCAACTATAAATTATCCTGTACGACTTACAGATATCGAGGACATTTAAAAGCTTCTCATATTAGTGCATTTTAAGCTTTATTAACCATTATATGTTATGAATGAAGTAGCTAGTGTGCCTTCTTGTTTTATTAATTGCAGGGTAATAATTTGCATATAGGAATAAAGAAGAATTATGTAGCTAGCAGCTTCTACAAGACAGTAGCCTAGTTTATTTTGATGCTTCTGTATTGAATTGTGTATTTTGTACACAAGTCCTTCGTAAGAAATGGTCAAGAGGTTTTTTTTTTTTTTTTTTTACTCAGAGATTTTTGTGAGAAAATTCTTGGAAGAATATAGATTTTAATGCATAAATTTTGTAGAAAGACTATTGAAGTTGAAACCTCATTTCAAGAAGCACTGGGCTTTGTTTAACTCTGTATTTTTAGTATCCAGAGTTACTGAACCAGACTTTGCTTAATTAATAACTATAGGATGTGAGGCAGTTCCAGTGCTGCTTTTTCTATTAACTTACAATTTCCTTTAGGAAATGAATAAACTGGGGGATGGGGGTTGTGGTATGGCTGCTGAGAATAAATGTGGTACCACTGTGCATTGCCAAATTCATTTGAATAAGTTAACAAATACGGTTTATAAAATGAGTAAGTTTAATTCCATAACTCATGCAACACATTTTGTAGGAAGAACAAAAACAGAAGAATTTTTCAAGCTAAATACAGTGTGAGATTAAGAAAACCAAGAGATCATTTCTAAATATTCATTAAAATAGCATTCTAATTCTAAATTCCATTTAATAGTTTATCCCAGTGAAAGCCATTTGCATAAGATATTGAGGCGTATTTCAAATATAATTCACTCATTTCAGTGAAATCTCTTTTACCTCATATTGGCACTGAAAGCAGCACCTGGAACACATAAGTTTGGGGCTAGATTTTGAAAAGCTACCTTTGTTTGGAACTGAAAAATCTAATACACAAGTGTAAATTGCTGAAGTCTGTGGTGGTTTATTTCTGTCACTGAAATTCAAGGATAGAGTTGTTGACTGCTATGGGAAATGAGCTCCCTTTTTAATTTTTAAGAAGGAATTTGGTTTAGTATTGCATAAACAATTATTCTCTTAAGAACGGATAGTCTTTATCATGCACATTTTAAACTAGGCCACCAAACTTAATTTTCTTAAAATGGCTAATAAACATATTTACTCATCTCTACTTCTTTTTACTTTATAATCATGTTTGAGACTTCAGAAAATACACACTCGTGTGTCTATCACTTGCATTAAAACTGGAGAGAATAAACCTTAGTAAACATTGTACATGGACAAAAAGGAAAGAAGGAGGATACTAATATTTAATGTTATTTGATGAATCATATAGTTGTAGTTTTACATGTTTAAGCCACGATGGTTATATTCTGAATCTGTGGTTTAAATGCTCTAGTTTCCCAAGGTTATCACTTATTCATTGGGAGTTTTTGTAGTTAGGTCAAGCAATCCAGTGAAGGGATTTTTCTTTTTTTAATTAAAATGGCTTGATTTCAATCATTATCAATTAGGAAGAAAACCACTGAAGTAGCTATGTAGTGTGTTTGAACACCTCAAACACACTAAGTTATGAAAGTTTTTAATTTTCTACCTACATTTATGGCTGATATTGGTATTTTTAGGTATATTTGAATAGAAAATGACTGTACTGCTGTTTCTGGAAAAAACAGCTCTAGAATGTATACAGTGAGTTTTCCACAAGTGTTACTTAGTTTCTGGGTTTATATTGAACATTCAGTAAATATATTATGATTGTTGAAACCAAACGAATTATGGTTAGGCAGCCATCAGAAGGCAAACTTAAGAGGAGCTTGACTATCTAACATTTACTGCAATAATTAATGGAATGCTAGTGGACAACATACTCCTCATTTGAAGAAAAAAAAAAAAACCTAAATTATATATTATCCCTATATAAATACCCAACTGTGGACTCCAAATGTATAGTATCTTGGGTATTGCACATGTTGCAGAATGAGTCTTGGTGTAGTTTCCCTGTTATTTAACAAGCATTAATTAAGAAATCAGCACTGCTTCCATTTTTTATTATTAGAAACCTATAGCCAATGCCTGTATTTATAGTCTTTAATGTCATAGATTCATCATTTATGTGGGTATCAGTTTAAAACATATTTGCCTTTGTTTAATTTTGGCTCTGTGTAAGCATCTAGTCATTTGTGTATCTGAAATTATTTCTTGTGCTTGATTAACATGTGCTAGTGAGTTCATCTGAGTACGACTTGTTATTAAGCTACTTTATTAAAGTCACCTTTTAATTTCCTGAGTTAATTAAAGATTTCTGTTATTTTTACAATCTCCTTAGTTGTGTGATAGCAAGCATAGTACCTTTTACTCATTTAGTTTCTTGTAATTTATCACGCTGTCAATGGAGTTGTTGAACTATTACTTTGCATTTAAGTATTAGTAATGAGTGACTGAAACAAATGATGTTATAATAGCTAACATATATTTGTAAATGGTATGAAAGGATTATCTTAAATTCATGCTGAACATAGTCACTGAAATGAACAGCGATGCTTCATCCTTTCTGCCTTTGTCAGGGATGCAATATAATGAAAGTGTCAATTTAGATTTAATTTTGGCCAGTCCCCCATTGCTAACTGTATTTTTTATATCCATCCTTTGATTTCTATGGTCTGCCTATAATCAGAACTAGTGGAACAGTACCCCCCTCTAATTATTTTAGGTCAAATGTTCTATTGGCTAGTAGTTTGCAGGTTCGATATGCACCTGCATATACCTCTGTGTATGTGCCTGTATGTACCTCTTCTGAATGATAGGTCAAAAACTGACTACCAGTGACAGCTGGCAGGAAAATTTGACTTTATTTAAGTCATTAAAAGTCATAATTTCATTTAAAATTAGAGGTTGAAGCTGGGCCATTAAATGACTGATAATGTAAGTATCCAAAAGAAAGACAGGAAAAAGGCTGATTCGTATCCCAGTGTTTAAGCATTCAGATAGAAGAGGGAATCCCATTCTTGCTCCTATTTACTGTCTAATCTAAATTGTGTGAGCAGACTTGATTACACTGTCCATCTGCCCGGCCACTAGAATACAAAGCCAGGCTTCCTCTGTGAAGGAGCTTCAACAGCGAGCACTATTCTATACCCTTGTGGGAAAGCAGTCAAAATTTGGCAAGGTTGTATCTGAGTGCCCAAGGTTTATGGGAAACTGGATCCAGGATTCATGCATCCTGGATGAGTACTTTAACTCCAAGGTTGTTATATGAAAGGCATAATGCATCAGTTTTTAACATGAGGTAACATACATTTTTAACAAATCAGGCCAGTATGGGGTTTAGAGCTGAGATGCGCCTCCTACTAGACTCCAGATTTCAGCTGAATATAGGTATATAGGACCTCTTCTCTGTGCATGTAGACAGTTTAAGTGATCGGATGCTTTCTGGCCAAAATGGGAGATGCTTAGAGAACTGATGGACCTTCCAAGGTAAAGCAGTATGGGAACATATGTAAGGAGATGTTGTTGCTTAAATTACATGTCTAAATTCTGATGAGGTCTTATTTTAGGCATCAGGGAAGCACGGTAGATCTCATCCCTGTAGTAGCAGTCTCCCATCCCCTAGGTAAGTGCCTCTATTAACATGCCTTAAAGTATTATCTTACATGCAATCTATCCCACATGTAATTAACTAATTAAATGTTCATTGACATTTAATAGTTGAGCATTGTATGGTGTGGCACACACCTGGGATTTGGGAGATGCATGTTCAAGTCCCCGTGTTTGAACAGAGCAGGGACTTTTATCCTTATTTTTCACATTCTGGGTAGAAGCAGTAGTTTAATCGTTTGGCCTTGCCTCTATCCTCCTCTCTCTCACTCCATCATCAAGACAAAAGTAATTTTTTGATAGGAAGCATTTTGTAATTTCTATTTCACTTGTCACACCACATACTTGTGATTATCTGCTTGCACATGAAAATTAACTGATTGGAAGAAAAGTTGTATGATTTCTACTGCCATATATACCGTAATGAGACTGAATGTAGAGGTAGGTATTCTACATGCAAAGAGAGAGTTGGCTTTCAACATTTTAAAATATTAAACCAGACATAGCTAAGGGAATACTGCCATGCACTTTCCTATCTTCAGTTCTTTCTTAAGCATGCACCAGAACAGTGTGAAAAGCAGGTCTCAAACCAGTCAAGCACCTCACCATGGGCTTATTCATAATCAGTCTCATACTGCTAATCAGTAAACCAAGTAAAATATTCACAAGCAGAGCCCTGAGGTGTTTTCTGAGGTTTATAGAACAGAAAATATGTTGAAACAATTTAAATGCACACTACATGTTATTGACTAAACCCTTTATTTCCTTTTTTAAACAACAACTTTGCTAGTATGCAGTTTAATTTGGTTTTGTCATGTGGCTACTTTTCTGTTAAACTGACTTTAGTCAGGCATTCATATTCTTTTGCATTCCCATGAAAAAACATGTTTCCTGAAAAACACAGCTTCTGAAAATCCAATTATTATTTTTTTGAGTTGACTTAGAGCTGAGAATATCCTTTTCATAAAACTAAAGATAAAAAGTCATTTTCTTGATTTCTGACCAAAAAAAATGTGCAGATCATGCTAAATAAATGAGAGCAAGGCACCATTTTCTTACACACTATCATGCTGGTGCAATATCAAGTGGTTGAGTGATCTTACGTTCAGTGAGAAGACAGTTCAATCATTTGTTTCAATCCGGGAAGCTGGAATTAAGCTGTAATTAGCTGCATCAGTTCACTCTGTTTTCTCAGTCTCAGATCTGACCATGTTGGCCAGATACGAATTGCATGGCTGTAGTTTTTACAATGACCTAGCTGCCATCTCTTTGATTTTAGTATTGATTGTGAATATTTTAAAATGTATATCCTAAAGATTTACAAACTGTATCCTATAAAGAACCTTACAGATCTAGAGATGGTTTAGAGGCTTTTGTGAAGCAACATTAAATAATATATATTTGGTATTTAATATAATGAAAACACTTCTTTAATAAAAGAATAATGTTTGATTTATCCTTGAATATCGCCCAGCAAATATTCACCTATTGAATATATAATTATATTCCTATACATCAAGTAAATTTCATTAAAATAAGAAAATATTAGGCTTTCTGAGAAAGCCTAATACAGCTTTGGAATATTTGAGCTATTGGGAATTTTTGAAAAAATTGCTGTGACCAACTATAAAAATATTTTTGTATAAATTTTTAGCCTGTATCCTTCACAATTCAAAAAACTGAGCATTTAAAAATTCTGTCCCTAATTGCTACATCTAGCAGAGACATTGTTGGTGAAGGCTTGATAGCATCTGACTTCCATACATTATGGAAATTATGGAACCTTCATGCCATCAAAAAAAATAGGAATTAGGAATTCATGCTATAAAAAATGCCCTTCTTTATTAAATGCATATCAATTGGTAACAGCAGTCCCTGCTAAATAAAATAACAAACTCAGAAAATTTTACAGAAATGGAGGACTCAATACAGTCAGATGGTTTAACTGATTTTTTCAACTACAACAAATCATTAGTACTGCTTTTTCAACTAGAAAAGATATGTACACAAGTTCTGTATATACATATTTTTACATGTAAATATTATAACTGTCTTCCAGAATCACATGTACTGCTGCTTTGGTATACAAACCACTGTCTCTGAGTTTCATACATATGTGTACATATGAAAAGAACTTATGCATTTATACATATGAAGTCCAGTTTTGACCATTATGCTGTTGAACTGATGAAAGCTAAGGCATTGGATTTAGATCACAAGTATACAAAAAATAGTAGGGAGGAAAAATTTCACATATCTTCTCTCAATTGCTTCTTTTTCTAAAATACATAATGGAATTAGACTGTGTAATTGTGATGTCAGTTAGTGTTATGCCTTGTTCAGCATGACTTGCATAAGCTCTGACATTCAAGAATAATATGGCCTTCCTAAAGTGATATTCATTGAATGTTTTCATCTTTTATATGTGTGTGTGAATAAGAGTTTGGGAGGACTGCATTACTCATAAATGAGCAATATGTGAGTTATATAGATCACACCAAACAAGCTTCAATAAAGACTCTGTAGATCACGCTGGCATACATTATGCATAAGCCACATGTTTCATAGGAGAAAAAAAAAAGTGCTTAAAAACTGTAGTTTAGGATTAGTTCTCATATTCTTATATAGAGTCAAATTCCCTATTTGTATCAGTCTAACTTTCAAGTCCTGAAACAGGTGCTGTGTATCTCAGTGGAAAGCTGTGAATCTCCCAGTTTAGGTGGTCCAAACGTTTAGTTTCTAGCTCTTAGGATCATAAGATGGCAGGCCCCAAAATTCTCACATGTATCAATAGTTTTTTGATGAATTCTAAATCTTAATAACAGAAAAGTATCTTGGCCTTTTGAGTTAGAAATGATGACAACTATTTCAAATATATTTGAATATTTTTAAAAGTTAGACTAGGCCTCCAAAAGAGTGTTTTTTTCTTTTAGGTACAGAACAGATGAACAGAGGTATGCAGTGAATTATATATATTACAACAAGTATCATAATGGCATGTGTAGGATAAAGGAAACAGGAGAACATTTCTTTAATGTAGTCATTTGTGTGTACATGTTAATTGAAAGGAAAGACACAGGTATGTGTCATTTTTAAGAATTTTGGTGACAAGTTTTTAAATGATTTGATGAGTTTCTGTTCTTTTAGAAACTGGAAATTTGTAAAGAGAAAATACCTCATGTTACGCAATCTGTTGCAATCAATGGAAAATGGATCTGCTGTATCTAAGCTGTGTTCTGAAAGAGATCACTGAATCAGAGAAAAGTAGAAGTGTAGGATAAGAAAGATGCAAGTCCTCAGTGTAGCTCTCTTATTTTGGTTCTGCTTTCCCCCTTTTTAGCTGTTTCTCAACCTTTGGTGATTAACAAACTAATTTTATTTCTTTACTTACTTCTCAACTCCTAACGATCCTTCTCAACTCCTAATGACTGTGTAGTATGGATCTAATTACATACACGTATCATCTAGAAACTGGTTTTAACAATTGCAGAATTAAAGATCAACTGAAGCAGTTTCAAATATAAGAGTCAAAATGATCCCATAGCAGTCAGTTCCATGTATGTATTTTGTACAAATAGTCCAGTATTCATGGTCATCACACAAAATATTCTTTTTTGTGAGTTAACAGAATGGAGATAATACCTGTAATTTTTAATAGTTACATTCTATATATTGAACAGAATGGAGAAGGATAAGAAACAGATATGACAGTAGAACTAGAAGTACTTCAGAGTGGCTTTAATCCCTCCCAGGTGATTGAGTGGCACCTTTGATCTGCTGCTGTGCAGTAAAAATGAATAATACATGTTGTGTCAGTAAGTCATCTGCTTCTGGGAGCAGAGAAGATGGTTTCCTTTTGTGCCAAAACTTGCTCTTCAGTGTAGATAGTAAGTTAGACTCTGTCTCTTGGCACAGGCATGAGCAGTCCTTAAGATGAGCTAGAGACTGTGCTCAATATGAGGTCTTGTGAGCAAGAGGCAAATGGGCCATAAGTGTTCAGTAGAACAGCATACTGGGAATGGGATATATATAAATATACAGTGTAAATATATAGTGCCATGAATGTTATAATAAAAAATCTATCCTGCACTAAGATGCTCAAATGAACATGCTCGCCAGGAGGCAGTGAGGGAAAAGACTTATTAGGGAAGTTAGTTACCCTGCTTGAAGCTTTTCAGAAACTCCAGTGGTGATTGCAGAGTATGGAATATACCACAGTATAGAATTAGGAAATGGGGAGTTTTTGAAACAATATTAAAGGAAAATAAAGAGTAAAGTTAGTGTTTGAAAGCTCCAGAAAATATGGAAGAACTTACTAGTGGGTGAGTACTGCTGTTCCGGAGGACCAAGGTCTTTGCAAAGACTGAGAATAAAGTGCCTTTCTTCTGAAAAAAATCATTTTTGTTTGAAGAAGTAATTTTATTTTCAAATACTGTCTTTCTATTACTTTCATCATAGGAATGTATTATCCTGATTATCCTCACTTGTTATAGCTATGGAATGCATGACAACTCTTAGTATTGCTAAAGCACCAGACACCTGCCATCTTTGATGTTTTCTCATAATAACAATGTCATTGACTCAATTAGAGTGAATCCAATGATCCACAATCTAGACTGTGAGTCACTTATCTTTTTCCAATTTTTTCTGTATATTGAGGGAAGTCAAATATTTACAGCAGGATAGCATGGGAGCATAAGGCCTTTGCTAGCTCACAATAAAGGGCTGAACCATCTTACTGAACAACAGTTTGTTTACAGATGGTTAATTAGGGACCTAACTGTATCTTTTAAATGGACAGATGCAAATTGATTAACATCTATATCATCTACAAGAGGAGTCATTAATAAGAAGCTCTTACCAGAAAACATAAAATGGTATATCCAATTAACATCAGCTTGCTCAGCAGTTCAGTGAAAATTAGGGAACTCTCTAACGAGCAAAACCAGACAAACTGGAGGAAAATTATAAGTATATAAAGAGGCATTTAATGTGACCATGAACTTTTTTTTTAATGCATGAAAACAAGTAAAGATAAAACTCAATAATATAATATATTTTGGGGTCTTTGATCCAGGTGACCCTTGATTAAGGTGGGTCAAGCACCCTGTGAATCAGTGCTAGGGAGAGGCCTATATAAGAGCCAGGCCTAGAGTGCAGTGAACAGAGGCAGCAGTTTGTGCAGAAGGTATCTTCATTTTCAATCCCAGCAGTGTATGTGTCCTCAGATACAGTCATGACATGCTGCAGAGCACATTCCCCAGTAGCTGTTGGAGTTGCTGCATCAGCTGTGTCAGAGGCTTGGACCCAGACAGACTCTCTGACAACTGATGCAGCCCTACAGGTCTCAGACTGCAGGGAGTGCTTGGGGCCTCTCCATAAGGCCTGGGTTGACAGTCAGCTCTCCTGCAGAAGGTGTGCTGTTGTTGATGAGTTGTGTCATCAGGTAAGGGAGTTACGGGAGGAGGTCAGTAGGCTGCGCAGCATCTGAGAAGATGAGCAAGAGATAGACAGGGTATTCTTGGAGACCATGCAGCTCCATGAGTCTCAACCCCCTACAGCAGTGGAGTTGCTGGAGGGCTCTGTGCTGTGTGAAATGGTACATCATAACACTGTAGAAGATGGCTGGAAACTGGTCACTTCTTGTAGGAGGAGAAAGGCTCCTACTCCTCCTGAAGACTTGCAATTGAGGAACAGGTTTAGTGCCCTCCAGGATGAGGAGGAGCTGGGCATGGCTTCAAGGGAAGCAACTGGGCCAACAGACCCTGTGCCTTGCAGGAACACCTGGAAGAAGCGGTGAATGATTGTTGTGGGGGACTCCCTGCTGCAGGGGACAGAGGCACCTATCTGCTGCCCTGACCTCTTATCTAGAGAGGTTTGTTGCCTGCCAAGGGCTCGAATATGAGATGTCATAGAAAGACTGCCAGGTGGGATAGCTTGCATGACTGGAATGCTGTGAAACACAGGCCAGGAAGGTGAGGTGGTGAAGTTGCTCTTTATGTGAGAAAGCAACTGGAATGTATTGAGATCTGCCTAGGGTTGGATGAAGAGTGAGTTGAGAGCTTATGGGTAAGGATTAAAGGGTGGACTAACATGGGTGGCACTGTTGTAGGTGTTTGCTACAGGCCACCTGATGAGGAAGAGGAAGTCGATGAGGCTTTCTACAGACAGCTGGAAGTAACCTCATGATCACAGGCCCTGGTTCTCATGGGGGACTTTAACCACCCTGATATCTGCTGGAAAGACAGCACAGCTAGGCACAAACAGTCCAGGAGGTTCCTGCAGAGCACTGATGATAACTTTTTGACACGAGTGGTGGAGGAGCCAATGAGGAGAGGTGTGCTGCTGGACCTTGTACTAACAAACAAAGAAGGACTGGTTGGAGATGTGAAGGTTGGGGGCAGCCTTGGCTGCAGTGACCATGAGATGGTGGAGTTCAGGATCCTGCGAGGAGGAAGCAGGGCACTAAATAGGATCGCAACCCTGGACTTCAGGAGAGCAAACTTTGGCCTCTTCAGGGACCTTCTTGGAGGAATCTGGTAGGTTAGGGCCCTGGAAGGAAGGGGGGTCCAAGAGAGCTGGTTAATATTCAAGGATCACTTCCTCCAAGCTCAAGAGCAGTGCATCCCTATGAGTAGGAAGTCAAGCAAAGGGGGCAGGAGACCTGCATGGATGAGCAAGGAGCTCCTGGCAAAACTCAACCAGAAGAAGAAAGTATACAGAAAGTGGAAAGGGGGACAGGCCACTTGGGAGGAATATAGGAACGTTGTCAGAGTATGCAGGGATGCGACGAGGAAGGCTAAGGCCCGTTTGGAATTAAATCTGGCGAGAGATGTCAAAGACAGCAAGAAGGGCTTCTTCAAATACATCAGTAGCAAGAGGAAGACTAGGGAAAATGTGGGGCCTTTGCTGAATGGGGTGGGTGCCCTGGTGACGAAGGATGCAGAGAAGGCAGAGTTACTGAATGCTGCCTTTGCTTCAGTCTTTACTGCTCAGGCCAGCCCTCAGGAGCCCCAGACCCTGGAGACAAGAGAGAAAGTCTGGAGGAAGGAAGACTTTGCCTTGGTGGAGGAGGATTGGGTTAGAGATCATTTAAGCAAACTTGACACCCACAAATCCATGGGCCCTGATGGGATGCACCCACAAGTGCTGAGGGAGCTGGTGGACGTTATTGCTAAGCCACTCTCCATCATCTTTGAAAGGTCATGGAGAACAGGAGAGGTGCCTGAGGACTGGAAGAAAGCCAATGTCACCCCAGTCTTCAAAAAGGGCAAGAAGGAGGACCCAGGGAATTACAGGCCAGTCAGCCTCACCTCCATCCTTGGAAAGGTGATGGAGCAGCTCATCCTGGATGGCATCTCCAAGCATGTGGAGGACAAGAAAGTGATCAGGAGTAGTCAGCATGGCTTCACCAAGGGGAAATCATGCTTAACAAACCTGGTACACAGCCAGTCATCCCATCATAGAAGGCTAGATGAGGGGAGAGCAGTGGATGTTGTCTCCCTTGACTTCAGCAAGGCTTTTGACACTGTCTCCCATAATATCCTCTTAGTCAAGCTCAGGAAGTGCAGGATAGATGAGCAGACAGTGAGGTTTGAGAACTGGCTGAATGGCAGAGCTCAGAGGGTTGTGGTCAGTGGCGCAGTCTAGTTGGAGGCCTGTAGCTAGCGGTGTCCCCCAGGGGTCAGTCCTGGGTCCAGTCTTGTTCAACTTCTTCATCAATGACCTGGATGAAGGGACAGAGTGCACCCTCAGCAAGTTTGCTGATGATACCAAACTGGGAGGAGTGGCTGATACCCCAGAGGGCTGTGCTGCCATTCTGAGGGTTCTTGACAGGCTGGAGAGATGGGCAGAGGGGAACCTCATGAATTTCAACAAAGGGAAGGGCAGGGTCCTGCACCTAGAGAGGAATAACCCCATGCACCAGTACAGGTTGGGGGTTGAGCTGCTGGAAAGCAGCTCTGCCGAGAAGGACCTGGGAGTGCTGGTGGACACCAAGTTAAGCATGAGGCAGCAATGTGCCCTTGTGGCCAAGAAGGCCAATGGTATCCTGGGGTGCAGCAGGTTGAGGAAGGTGATCCTCCCCCTCTCCTCAGCCCTGCTGAGGCCACATCTGCAGTACTGTGTCCAGTTCTGGGCTCCCCAGTACAAGAGAGACATGGCACTACTGGAGAGAGTCCAGCAGAGGGCTATGAAGATGATAGGAGAGATGCTCCAGTCCCCCAATGAGGAAGGCTGAGAGAGCTGGGCCTGTTTAGCCTGGAGAAGAGAAGGCTGAGGGGGGATCTCTATCAGTGTATACAAATATCTGAAGGGAGGGTGTCAAGAGGATGGGGCCAGACTCTTCTCAGTGGTGCCCAGTGACAGGACACAAGGCAACGGGCACATACTGAAAAACAGGAAGCTCCATCTGAATATGAGGGAAAACTTCTTTACTGTGAGGGTGACAGAGCACTGGCACAGGTTGCCCAGAGAGGTTGTGGAGTCTCCTCTGGAGATATTCAAAACATGCCTGGACGTGATCCTGTGCGACATGCTTTAGGTGACCCTGCTTGAGCAGAGGGGTTGGACTTAGATGATCTCCAGAGGTCCCTTCCAACCTCAACCATTCTGTGATTCTGTGAATCAAATGGATGAAATGTTAATCCCTGAGATTGAGTTTGTCATTATGTATACATTCAGATGCTTCCCTTAACTCAAGGTTACAAAAAGATAAAATATTTCTTAAATGAAGAAAAATATTCATCTACATTTCAAGTTACATTACTTACAGTAAATTCATAGAGGTTTGAGTAAGGACAAAACCAACTGAAACGTGAAGGGCAAAGATTGCTTGAGCAAAATGTGCTAGCTGATAAACAGACCAAAAAAAGATAGTGTTTGGAATTGCAAATTTCAGCACTAAGTGATTCTGCAAAAACAAGGACTTTACAACAATCAGAACTGGAAGTCATCCAAAGATGTCACAGTAGAAGAATCAGGGATAAAAGGACTGAAGAGAGTAGAACACATTCTGGCTTTTTGTGATCAAAGAGAATGAAAAGATATCTATGAAATCCTTAGAGATACTGGTGATTCTAGAACCTGTTAGTGTAATTCATTTCAATAGACATCTGGGGAAATTATGAGAAACTTATGGATAGTGAACTATTATGTAACTGTATTACAAACGTGTTTTCAAGAGGATTGCCCTTTTAAGGTCTTTGACATAATCTTCATTATGTTTACATTTTTGCTTCAATGTAACGTTCCAGAGAATAGCACAATTAGAAATTGTCATACGTATGTCTGTGTGTAGCATGTGAATGTATAAATGCATATGCATTTTTTCTATATTGCACATCTTCTCTCTGTGGAATACAGCTGTAGAAAGGCTAAGTTGCTACACGTAAGGCGAGTATGAGTTTGGCTTGCTCTAAGCGCATATGGAATGCCACTCTAAGTCAATTTAGCTGTAAATGGGACCTTGCTCATTTAAGCTGGGGAATAGGAGGTAGTCAGATATGTTGCTCATTGTAATCCCTTGAGTGCCACTATCTAGAGGACCTGGTATGCATTGGCCACGT
The DNA here is from genome assembly GCF_036417845.1 of Apteryx mantelli. Classification (NCBI taxonomy): domain Eukaryota; kingdom Metazoa; phylum Chordata; class Aves; order Apterygiformes; family Apterygidae; genus Apteryx; species Apteryx mantelli. The sequence continues at coordinate 36,514,481 of NC_089984.1, forward strand.
TAGTCCCAACTACCTATGACTTTTCCGCCATGGGGAAAGTATGAAGTACCTCACTGATGTACAGTATTAGTTAAGGTGTTCAGAGCACAGAGCGTAGGTAACTGCCACTTAAAAGATAGCATGTGTGTTCTCTGACCTTCCACCTTTCTCTAACTACAGCACTTAACTTTGTCTCTTTCCTTTCTGTGCTGTTGGTCCATCAGGACGGTTGCCATGTGTTAATTGCCTTCTTTGTATTCAGTCCCGCACAATCACTCCTAAGTTGTATCTCTGTCTTCATAAAACATGCCTAAAGTACTCTTGCTTTCTTTGTGATCTGTTTCCAGAATATCCTTTGCCGCACATCCCTCACACTTAAAATGTTTTATAGGTCTTTTTTTTTTTTAATTCTCTTCATCATGCTGGTGCAGGCTGCCCAAATCACCACAACTAAGGAGTCTGTTAGTTTTAGTTACGTTCTTTTGCTTAGCACTCTTCTCACTCTAGTAGTGCTGTGTGTTAAAATAGATATCCGGTAGCACATGCACTTCTGTACTTCTATATATTCTTTTGGAAATCTAATTTTCCTTTGACTGTATCACTTTGTAAAACAAAAATATTTTAAAATAATAATGAAAGACAGGAATTGTAAGTGTTGCCTGAATCAATGCCAAGTTTTAAATTAAATTATAAGCCTTGGATTGAAGTACTGTTAGGAAAAAATGGTATTTGTCCCACATCTCAAACAGTTGAAGTTTCTGAAAGACTTGAGCAAAATTGTCCTGTTTGAATGGAAACTAAGTATAGAAAATTAAAGGAGATCATGAACATATGGCAACAGCTTCAAAATGAAAACAGCTTTGGAATTTTATTTATAGTAATCATAAGTTGCTAGCATACCTGTCTTGAACATCTGCATATTATGAAATATCAGTGTTTTACCTTTGCTAAGGATTTCTCTGTGAAAGGAGATAGAAAGACCTCAGAGGAGGAATTTCCAAATATCCATATGATGCATTCGTTCTGTAAGAAAAGTACTTCTAATTTGCTTGCATGGCCTTAAATACCGTTTTCCTCTCCACATGGTGTAATAACAAGTCCTCTTTTACCTGCTTAACTTCTTGTGAAAGTTTGCCCTGTTATCTGTGTTGGAGTAGTTCAGTTGTAGCTGGAGAGAGAGGTGGTTTTAATAGCAGGCATGGATTGGGCTGAAGGGACTTTAGCTGCCCTTCCCACTGTCATAGGCTGGTACATATCTGCGTCACCTGGCAGTGATGGCTGTGACCCTGCTCCAGCCCTTGCCCCAGGTGCGCAGGAAGGATCTAGGGGAAGAGTCCCACTGACTTCACTGGAACCGGGATTCAAATCTTTCATTTTTTTCTAGTATATTTAAGGAATAAAGAAACAAGTCTGAAAACTCTTGGTTATGATACATCTGGCCATTGAAAGATGCTTTCTGAGTGACGCATGTGCTTCACAAAGTCTACTAAGAATGGAGAATGGTTTAATTGCTAAAGAGGCTGGGGCTGGCATTTAGTAACCACTGCTGGTTTTGTGCTGTTGGTCTAACCACAGGAATTAGCAGTGGGTTCCTGTTTTTCACTGCTGCTGAACAGGGAAGCACTGATTTGAATGGCTGCCCACAGGAGGGGGGGAATGAAACAGGCTAGAGTGCTGAATGAGTACAGTGTATGTCATTTTATGGATGACTGGTATTGTGATACACTATCTTTTGAGACCTATAGAAATCCTGTCTTGTAATTAACTATTGAAAGCAAATAACCAGAAAATAAAATATGCACGGCTGATAACTTACTGTGGGATGCAGTGTAATGCAGAGTGCCATAGTTACAATGGTAGCTAATAAAGGAGTGTTTATTTAGAATATTTTACAAAGCTTGGTTTCTATAGTAACAAACCTTATGAATACTTTCAACTTCAGAAATAACATCTGTTTGATGACTGATCTCAAATCTCAACCCTTATTTAAGTAAATAAGATCCTGCTCCTTCTGCTTATTGTATTAACCATTGATGTTTGGTATGGGGCATTTATTTCCATGGAAAGAGGAACAATGTTGTGCACTATAAGACTGGGAAAGATGTTGAGAAAGGGAGAGAAAAGGGAAGAGGAATCAGAAAAAGATGGTTGTGTGAAGTGCAAGACTTGCCCCATTGGTCTTAGTAGTCATTTCTAAAATAAATTAGAGGATATATATACATATATATATAATTAAAAAAGTAAATGTGTTCTGTTCTCTTGACTAAAGTACAGGATAAGCATTCCTTTGTTTTACTGTTGGCAATGGATTAAACTCTATTTAGAAAACTAGGGGAAGAGAAACCATGTGGTTAGAGATATGAAAAATACATGAGTGAGTACAAAGCTTCATGGAATGTAAGGATTTGAAGCAATCTAAAATGAAAAATTCAGAGATCTGTGAATTTTCAAGGAAACTTACTTTTTGAGAAAAATGGTCAATTCGCAGTGAAAATGGTCTCTCATTTGAAGAAAGATGTTTTAAGCATCATCGCTGACAACTGTGGGGTTTTATAATGTAAAATTTAAGGTGAGGACATTTCATGAAACAAAATGACAAGCTTTCCTCTACTTTCCTGCAATAAGAATGGTGACTATTTTTGTTGGTGGTGTCTGTATACTGCCTTCTTGAAGAAAATAATAAAACTATAAAATAATTAGCAGTCCCTTGCTGTGTCTTAGGAAATGCAAGTGGAACAGAATTGCAAGCAGAACTGGACTTTGGAAACATATATCACACGCTAGCTACTCATTTTCAGTTAGCCATGATCCAGGGACTAACCATGCTTGGAATATATTACTTTTTACAGTAGAAAGTAAGTGTCAGATTTTTTTTTAATGGGCTGTATTCATGCAACAGATGATATTATAAAGGAGCCTGATACAAATTTGATATCAGCCCCAAGTTCCTGATATTTCAATGTAGTAATGCAAGTTCAGCAAATACTTTATACAGTAGATCTTTGCAGGTTTAGTGAAAATGATGCAGATTTTATAGTATTTTAAAGAAACAGTCTTTGCATTTTTTCCTATTTCGTTATATTAAAAATGCCTCAAATTAAAAAAAAAGCCATCAGTTATCATGTTAAGCTAACATGAGTAATGTACATAAATAATTTCATTCATGCAAGTAATCTTTTTTGTTTTAATGAAACAGCTTCACCAAGCACTAATTCTCATGTGTCTAATTATGTGTAGGCTGTAAGAGAAAGTCTTATTTCTTGTGCATTTTCAGTGAAGTTCCTACTATTTTTGTGGCCACTGTAAATGCTGACAATCTTGATGGGTAGCAATCTTGGAAAGTAACATTAACTGATAATACTTAAGTTTGAGTTTATTTGCAGGATTTCTCAAGGAAGCTGTTAGGAAATTAACAATAAATTCCAGCTAGTATAAATCAGTTCTGTTATAGTTCAGTTGTTATCTGCGTGTCGTGCTGATTTAGACAGCTGAGTATTATCTCATAGGTACTTAAGATTTGAATTCATAGGATTCAAGTGCAAAACTGTACCCAATTATGCTTTCAAACTGGTGAATGGGCCAGAGCAGGTGAAGAAGGCTCTCAGGAAAGGAAAGTGAGAGACGCATCATGCAACACCTCTAAAAAGGTCTGGCTTCTGTTTTCACAGTCCTGCCAGACTGCCCTCTCCCTTTCCACCTCTTTGGCAGCTACTACTGCCAGCATTGCTAGTCAGTTTAACCCATGCTGCTGCTACTATATAATGCAGCAAAATGAAGTTCCCTTTTGCTCCCATCACAAACTTTTTCCTTGTTTCCTTGGGACAGAGGAGTCTCTTCCTGTTTCTTACTTCTGCTGCTGGAGCTGCCATGATCTGACCCACAATATCATACCATATGTAGTCACTAGTTTGAAAACTGCTGTAGATGCACGAATCTTAAATATCAGGATTATTTGTTTTAGAGTATTTTTGGTTATGGTATACACATTTTATAGCAGTCCTTGGACAAGGACAATCCAGATAAAAGCTATGTCATACTTTCAGACTTTTGGTTTGTCTTCCCTACATTCAGTAGGCTGTGATCTGTGGAAGCTGTCATGATAGAGAGTCATTTGTTATTCTGGTGCCATTAGCATTTTTTTCTGCATTAAGAATATTGCCAAGTTTGCACTTTAATCCTTTCTGCTGACAGTTAGTTTTCACAATGTGTCTTGATTTAATTCTCTTTATCATTATTATTACAGTTCCAGGTATAAATGTTTCAATTTACTACCCGCTAGGCATACTGCATGTGATCAGGAGTGACAAAAAACATGGCTATAGAAAAGTGTATTTTGGGTAACATGGTATGCTTTAGTTTCTTTCCAGTTTTGCAGGAAATACAAAAAACAGCCCAATAATTTCAGGACACTTGCCTTTCCCCCTAGTCTGGCATAGATTTCTGAAATAATAGTCAAACCTTATTTCTAATGCTTCCAGAATATTGCACACCTTCAGAAGTGAGATCTGTGTGTTCATGTAAGGCACATGCTAGTGAAAACTTCTGACTTCTGTCTACTGTAGCAATGACAGATTGAAATTTATGATCTGCCCTGAGCTACCTCATGACCATTTCAGAAATCTGTAGCTGACTCAGTTTGCTTTTGCTCCCAAAGAAAGTAAACTGTGCTGTGCTTATCATTAGTGCAGCATTCCTCTGTTGCCTTCCAGCATAGCCACCCTTGTTAGCCTGCAATATAAAGCAGAATTTGTATGCACCTGGTACTTCATCTTTCCCACCCAGAAAAGATAGTAGCGGCTTTGGAGGGACCATGTCTTCTTCTGCCAGACACTCATTGGTAAAGTAGCCTACTATAAATATATGGGAGTGACAAATTGGTCTTAAGTGCTAGTTCAAGTAACAGTAATAAGTCAGTAATTTGTCAGCACTAAGATGCTAAGTTTTCATAGACACAAGCCCTTCAGCTTGAATTGTGAAGGAATAACAAAATTCTCCAGTTATTTCTCATTTCTGTTCCTTGGAGATCCAATGGATATACTCGTCTGGGAAACAAATGTCCATTAGCATCACTTTACTGCACAGCACCGCTTTGACTTACAGAAGAAATGGCAATGGGAAAAATTTACAGGAAAGTGTCTGAGGATACATGATGCTTGGTATATGTCACAGACATAGGGTCTCAGATGCTTTTCCCAACAGGATCTAGCTAACAGCTGCCAAGATAAATTTCTTCTTTCTTCTCACTGACTGGACACCAGTGTTGCCAACCTTTAATCAGGCTGATACAGCTTAATAGGAAGATGTTCTGGAGGCTCTTGGGAATACCTCTGGCAGTAACCCAGTACAACTACTGTACACACCATCCTCTGGGAGTTATGCCCAATATTTTCCAGATTAACCTGAAATTACCCTTACTCTTGGGCAAGATGTAAAAGTACAGTAAAACCGAGTTTATTTAATGTTATGAAGAGCTAGGAAACTGCATACGTGGACGCACAAAAAAAGAAATGAAATGCAGCTTTCCTTGCAGCTACCTAATATTTTGATTTAGCTTCAATGTCTTGTGCCCTATTCAGACAACCAGTTATGAAAGTCGGGAAAATTGTAGGATGATTCACACCAGTGTCAGAGTTCAGAGAAGCCACAACCTTTAGGCAGTAGGATGCCTGGCTGAATAGAAACCCTGACTTGGGATTCTTTCTGGAAACCCCATTGAGAATAAATGCATCTGTAGGTGTTTCTTGTAGCTTAATCTTAATAATTCAGTTTTAATCAGGGTGCTAATTCATAACTCTCTTACTAATGAAATGCTGTCTGACACAGCATTAGTTTTTGATATGTTAAGGCACTTTTAAAATGCAGTCTCTTTCTAGAAGAGGTGAGACAATATAACCACCTTTGTTGCAATAAATATAGTTTATGTAATAGCAATATGGCTCTTCCAAGCATAAATGCTTTCAAATTAATACGTAAATTCAACATCAGTACATAACCTTTGGTGACTGACAACCACGTACTAATCAGAAAAGGTTGCAAAAAGGAAAGCAGCCTATCATTAGATATTGTTATAGAGGTAAGACGATAAACCTAAGGGTAACGATGTGTTTGGATCACTGCCACCATAATCACAGCTTGGTAATCAGAGTTTTTTATTGTTTAATTCCCACTCTTTTCCTTATGGGAAATAATTTATCAATATGTTTTAAGAGCTCCATAAATATTTTGAAACAAGAAAATTAACTGAGAATTATATTCTGCTAAAAGAATGGTGCAAAAGTGCTTTAGAAAGATCATTGACTATGAAGAAGTACTAATAAGAACTACTAGAGTAATTTCTGTTAGGTGCCATTATGTATCTGTAATCCTGCTGGCCTCAGCTCCATTAGATACTGTAGAAATTGAGAAAACTGGTGCATCCTGTAGGTAAGGTAGTGGTGGTAGAACCCTAGGGATAAATCAGCACTGGCTTGATGACTCAGTTGCAGAAGCAAGGCAGTTACCTCCTTTAGTTGCTTTTAAGATATGTGGAAGTATTTTAAGATGCTCCAGAACATGGTCTCCAGCTTGTACTGCTGTGGGAAAGTGGATAAATACCTCACATGGATTAGTGGGGTCTAATTAATTAAAGTTATAAATCACTGAGAAATCCTCAGCCATAAGAAGCTGCAGTGTTGGTATTTCCTATGCCAGCCACAAAATAATGTTCAGAACTCTGTCCTGGCTTCTTTACTCTGCAATATTTCCTAAAGTATATTTCTCCTGGCACATAAATGGTGTTTGGTGAAAGTGTTTTTTTTCTGTTGCAGTCTCACTAAGACTTAAATTACTCATTGAATAAGTTTGTAGAAAAAACTGTCAAAACTTTTGGGTGGGTGTGAAGCTGATACTCAAAAGTATGTTAATAAATGTTAATATGTACCCAATATTTAGAATAGCAATGCAGTGTAACACTGATAGTCTAAGAAAACAGAACTACTGATTACAGTCTTTGGTTCTGGCTGAGACATTGCCTTTGTTTCAGCATTCAGGAAAAAGTGCCAAGCTTCTCTTAGGGTAGCACTGAGTCTTTTACACCCAAAAGTCACTTGGTAAGAGCAGAATAGGAAAACCAGGATGAATCCTTCTTCCATGAAGAATGGAGCTACCTCTGCCTTCAGCTGAGTTTTAAAAGAAGGTGTCCATGATTGTTTTGTAAAGCTTAATTTGGTAAACATGTTTTGAAAACACCTACTAAATCAGGCTCTGCATCCAAGTGAGCTGAAGGAATGTCAGTGAATCCTGAGCGGGTGTAAGTGAGAGAGTAGGGTGTGTCTGGGTGGGTAGAGAAGAGCTTCAGCAATTGGGAAAATTTTAATATTGAAACAAAGACATTTACAGGGTTTTGATTATGTATGTAAGTCTCTAAAGTTGGCCAAAATCTGATTTAGGTACTCAAGTCCTGTTTTGAATTGGAGATTTGGTTATCACAAATAAATAAAATTAAAAAAACAAAAACAAAAAAAAAAAAACAATTCAGGAAAAGAACCTGAAGAGAAAATGAAGTTATGAATAGTTGTAATGTAATAGTCTGAATGTTACCTTTCCTTCTTTTCTTTATTCCTTACCTCTTCAGGAAACACAGATAGCCTTTTATTTCTCATTTTATTTTCTGAATAAAGAAAGTCTGCACTTTCTGTGCTCTGAAGTCTTGCACACTGAACTCCCTAAAAGTGGCTATTTACATTCTGAGTATTAATCCCATCATAACAGCAGATTTGATTGCTTATTTGCCAAGCCATCAATCTTAGTATATTTGGAATTCACCAGATTTGTTCAGTTTTAATGATATGACTAAAACTAAGTTTAAATCAGCATCATTTATTACTAAAACAACAAGAGTAAGTCAAGCTGTTTTTTAAAAAGAAGAGATGATGTTTTGTTTATAGTGAATTCTTATAACTGTAAGTAGTACTAAAACCATTTTAGTTAGGAAACATTAAAGTGATTAATGCATAGTTTTCATTTTAATACTTGATTTATATATCAGATCTGTATTTGTGCACACTGTCAAACTTTATTCTGGTCTTGTCAAAATACTTATTACTGCTGACAGGTGTAACATGCTCACATTAATCCTTAATTCCTTGATTCAATTTTCTAATTGCTTTTTTGGCATGAGATAGGAGCCATTTAGTCTTACGTGGTCTATTTGTCTTATGGTATAATAATGCACTTTTAAAAATTGGATGCACCTAGCATGCCGAACAGAAAAAAATATATATTTTACTAAGTACTGAAAATCTGAAGTTCTATAGCACTTCAGTAAGATGCCTCTTCTTGGAATACAGATTGATCCAAAACCTTTTACACTTTTCATCTCCCTGGATTCATAGTATTAAGAAATAGTTTCATTGATAGTCAGATAGGAAGAGATGCTAAAGTTTCAGTGCATTTTCCCCCAAGAGGTTCTAAACCCTTATAGCAATCAGTGAACATCATCTTTGTCATCATTATTTTCTCCTACTGTTCTTGCCTCTTTAGTGCTGGTGTTTTTGTGGCCATCCTGCCCAGTAAAAATGGCCAAATATAGCTCCTTCCTTTTTCTTGGGCTGGACTCTTAAAGCTGCTCATTTGTGTTATGCCTAAATTGCTCATTTATGTTATTGCTAAATTGACGAACCAACACAATGTAAGTTTGTTTTTTTTTAATATTTAAACTAAATATAAACCTGTTTCTTACTTTCTTCTCATTATGAAGCAGATTGTACTAAGTTACTTAAAAATATATTTTTAATACAGGCATAGATTTTCATTTTCCTGTAATGGTGGTGGTGTCATTTGTCCTTTGTACTGAAAAAAATCCAGCCAAGACTTATTTCTTGTACTTGGTTATAGGAACGAACCAGAGATGAGTGAAGAATCTTCCCAAAGCTCATTAGTTCCTCTCAGACTCATTCAGGCAACTGGACGTTAGTGAGACCTTTGTAGCCCTTTAAGAAACTTTTCTTAGTTAGAGAACGTTTTCTCCAATAAAATGTGGGAAGACTTCTTCTTGTACTTGTTTTTATGAATAAATAAATGAGACTCTGAATTTGCATTTAAAATGTGGATAAAACTTTTTTTCTTTTACTCTCTGTTTTATTGCCTACCTCTCTACTTAGTTCTTCTTTCTACTTCCACTGATTTGATTTTCTTTTTCCATTACCAATGATACTATCCGCTCTTTCACCCTTTTACTCCTTTCTGGTTTTCTTCCTCTTTCTCTTTCACCTTCCCACCTGACATACTTCTCTCTTGCTGTCATAGTGTGTGCAAGCAAGGGGATATAACAGCAAAAGGTTGTTTAATAAGAGAAATGTTTGTTTATTCTGTGTTTCACTGATAAAGTTTTATTAACTCTGTGATTGTCATTTGTGCTTTTTGGCAAAACGTAATTCACTTCTTTCTGTACAAGGGGAAAAAAAGACAATTCTAGTAAGTAAATCATGGTAGCTAAGTGCTTTGGGCAAACAAACATGTGCCTTATCTCTTCCAAAAAACCTGTAGAAAATGCATGATAAATGGCACATTTCAGAGAACATGTTATTTCACTGTGAAATAACTTTGATTCATGGTTATGTATTTATCTTTAAACAACTGACAAACCTCAGGGTATCTAAATTATCATCATTTGCTCTATGCTTCTGTGGTCTCTTGCTAGTGAATCTGAATGATATACGGTAAGATAATGCTTCTGCTTTTTCAGCCATAATGCTCTATAAAAGGCCATCATTTTAAAGCACAAATAGAAAATTCTTACTATATCTGAGTTTTGGATGAGGTCCTCTGAAAAAATATTTATCAAAAATATAATTTCCTCCAATTATGTTTTGAAAAGTATAAACTTTAACAGACAAGGACGGGGCCTGCTAATGAAAGGTTTTACATTGCACTGCAATAGAAAATATCATTATTTTGATTTATAGTCAAGTAATAATTCATCAAATTAAAAGGCATAATAGTAAATTTGTTCCTTTCAGTTTTGTGTAAATAAATAGTATAATAGTAGCATAAATAGTATTCTGAATTACATTTTAAAATGAAGATTTCATTTTGCCTCCCTTTCTAAATAAAAAGGAGTCATGGCATGTTATTTTATTTGCCTTTGTCACAAATAGATCGGGGGAGATGCCTTAAGTGCTCTATTACTTGCGTTAATGATACTAATTCTTTTAATTGCAAATGCTGTATAAGGATTCAGATCCTATTGTTCAAGAATATAGTGAAAGGCAGTCCATGATCCCCTCTGGAAACATATTTATTTGTAAAATCTATGTATCTTATTAGTGACTGCACCTGAACCACTAAATAGCCACCTCTGTCCTTTCCCATACTGTCCTCATTGGAAGTTAAGAATACCCAGACTGCTTTATTCTCAGCTCTTGTTGCAAGAACTTGCCTAGAGCTGGAAAGTCTATTTTGCACTCAAGATGCAGGAGTAAGGCCAATGCAGTGTGAAGTAGGAAGCATGGGGTTGAAGTGCCATGAGCTTTAGCTGAATCCCTGTCTGCAAGGTTGGAGAGGTGAGAAATAGAGAGAGGTGCTGGAATGGGGGGCATGTGTTTTGGTCCAAGGGGAGGGAAATGTGATAGGAGAGTGGAAATGTTGGGAAGCCCTAGATTTTGACAACTGAAAGTTCAAAAGGTAGGAGTGAATGAAAGCATGAGATAGTGAGAGATTAGTGTGTGGCAGGAGGATCAGGAGGGAGAAGGCATGCTTCCGCTGGCTGCTGCACGTGCCTGACAAAGCCAGGACATGATCATGGCTGTTAACTGTGCTCAAGCCAGCAAAGGGGAGGTTCATCCTGTAGGCAATACCACCACTGGCTCACAGTATGACTTCACACTTGTCTTCCACATGCTTTTTCTCTCCTTCTGTATGTCCCAGATCTCTGATCTGTCTGCTAGCTGCGTCACGTTCATGCAGTGACAGAGTAGGCCAGTTCTCTCCCTGGTATGACAGATGAAGTGGTCTCCAGCTGCTAGGGTAGTGCAATGTATGGGGCCTTTTCCTTCAACAAGCCTCCCTAGAAGGCCTGATTTCCCACATGTAGGAGTACTGTGTCTTCCATCTTGTGACCATAAGCACAGCCATTGCTTAGATTGAGATCTCATGCACTGGGAAGTAAGCAGAGCTCCGCATCAGACTGCTGTCAGTGCTGATATTGTGTTACTCTATGCCTACACTTGTCTGATTATATTTAATTAGCCTAAGGTGGAGAGTAGCTGCTGATCTGAGCGATCCTATCAAGACCCTTTTCTATGCTAAACAGTATGATCAGAAGAAATTACCGTTATTTTTATGTTGTTTTTTACATTGCCCTTCAACATATATAGCTCAAAGAAATGTTGATAAGAAAACTTTCTCACACTGTTTCTTTTTCAGTAAGCCACAGGAACTACTTTTGTGCATGTGCAATCAATATTGCTAATATTGAAATGGTTCTTCTTCTGTCCTCCCCGCCCCCCCCCCCACACACACATACACACACAAACACACACCTTTTCTGTATTGCTTCTGATATAGAATCATATCATCCAGCACTGACTGGCCAGGTCATTACAGATCCATGGAAGTCCTTACATATACACTAGCTTACACAAGTTCAGAATCTGTTCTCTTTTATCTGTTGCTATTGGCCAACATTAGGCCTTTGCATTACAGAAGAAATACATTAAATGCTACCGATCCAGTGCACTCTGTTTAATCAGTATTTCTTATGTTGTTAAAAAGTGATTGTTGTTAGCTGAAGGTTTGGGGGTGTTAGTTTTTCTGTTTCATTGTTTGGCAAGGTTTTAATGACTGTAAATTGTCATTCACTATGTCAGGTCAATTTTAAATTAATGAAATTCTTCACCCAAGTTATTTTAATGCTATTGCCTCAAATGCATCTACAAAAATGCATCTCAAATATAACCATGTAGTAAAAATAAATATATTTATCTACTGGTTGATTTTTTGCAGTATTCTCTGTATCCTTATCTTGACTGAGCAATAAATGTCAGTTACTTGGAAATAGAAAAAAAGAAATTGATAATTGCAAACATGATAGAAGAGCCTTTATTTTCTTTTCTTTATTTTGAGTACTTTGCAGTGTATTTTTAACTTGGCTGAACTATCATTTTCTTAGTTTATTTGAATCAGTTGACATTTATCTATACTTTGCATTTTGCATGTAAATGGAAAGTTTTATGGCTTTGAATTTTGAATCAAAATGTCAAACTTATTTTGCCTTAGAACATAACAGATATTCTAAAAATTTACAAACAAGAAAGAGAAACAATTGCTAATGCTGATTTTGACCTAATGGTTTCAGAAATAACTTCAGTGCTTGACTCTCAAAAGTGAAAATCCTATCTCTTAGCACAAAACAGGGAAGCATTGTAAATTCTCATGTTAGAAACTCACTATTCTATGGTTTTGTAGGCTGCTTTGCTTTCTTGCAGCTGCTACGATCCTGAATCTTGGTAACTTGAGAACACTATGGCAGCAACTATGTAGTCAAAACAACTGCAACTTAAAAGATCTATATAGCTAACAAAAGAGATATGCATGGTAACAGCAGATATCTACTGCCAGCAAAAATACTGTTATCATAGTTTTATATGAGGCAGAGTAAGATGCTAAGTGAACAGGCAACATTTGCAGGAAGTTTCTATGTTTATTTAAATATAGTAAGACTGCATCTGTTGTTTGTGTGTACAAAAAAAAAAAAAAAAAGAGAGAGAGAGAACCTGCCTGAAAGAGTTCATTTGCTTATCAGGAGAGATACAGAGAAGGCAGACTTATTGTTCAGGGAAACATAAATTGACTATCTTTCTATCTTTATATATTTATTTACCACTCTCTGTATGTCCATGGCTCATTTTGTCCATGATGATGATGCACATTATTGTTTTACAGAGGTAAAAATGAGTCTCTTCGAAAGATAGGAATAAAAGCCTCAAAGGTTGACTGGGTCTCACTTTATGGATTTGACATTAAGAAGGCTAGGTAACAGAAGCCTGTTGGGACAAAATTCTTTCACACAGATTTTGCTTATTCACAGAATACGGAAAAACTTTGGTACTCATAGATACCATTGTGTGTACCAAAAAAGTATTGCCATTTTCTAAGCTTGATAAGTTCATATCACTAAATTTAGTGAGCTATAAAACAACAAGTATAATTTTGTTGTCTTTGTGATCATTTCATTTTTTCTGTTTGATTAGGTTTGCAGCGTGGGCTGTTAAAGCCCATTTTTAAGTCAATTAACATGGGAAGGACAATCTGCTTAAATGTGAAGAACTAATTGGGAAAAATAGCTTCATACAGTTACAGTGAACCTTAAAATATATTAAAGATATATAAGTAAAGATGTAATGGAAGTCTCTATCAGACGATGACATAAGTACATTCCTTTTCCAGGGTGCTCCTAAACCAATTGCCATTGAGCCATGTTCAGGAAACAAAGCAGCAGTCCTCACGGTATTTTTATGTCTGCCAAGAGGATCATCAGGAGTCCCACCCCCGGGTCAGTCAGGTAAGGTTCTTGTCAATGATCATTATGTCTGTCTTCATGCGATGCAGTCTGCTTGGGCAATCACACCCACACAGAACCACTGTAACAGCACAGCATATGACTACAAGGCACTGCTTAGACAAGTTGCTGTTAAGGTCAGGACCAATAGAGATGTTTCAGTTGGAATTTAGTGTGGTATCCAAATAAAAAGGCCCAGTGATCAAGTAGGCTGGTATACCATGGCGTGTCTCATCAGCACTTCCTGCAGCAATACGCGTGCATACCAACACACTGCAGACTTGTCTTCCAGGACTGTGCAGCCACAGAGGTGGGCTTTTTTTTTTCTCCAACTTCTACAGTTCCATTGCTATAAATGATGCTGTATAGGGAATACCAGTGAGTATTCTCAATTCAAGCTGGTGTTTAGTGCACCAACTTCTAGTGAAGTTGCTTTCCACCAAGAAAAATGAAGAAGAGTGGAGAGCTTTGTGTTTTCAGATCAGTGTGTCACACCTTTCAATTACAATATTACCATTTTCCAAAATGCCTGTTGGATGAAACCTGGAATTGTTTGAATGAATAGGTCTGCTTCATTAGGCAGATGTTCACTTTGCAAAGTGTCGCAGCTCATTTTAAATCAACATTTACTGGGAGTACTTCTCAACTCTACCTTAGTTGATTTATGCTAGATTGTTGTAAAAATCGTTACAGCCCTTCTCGTAAAATGTCTCCCAAACTGGAGGTATCTAAATACACTGTTTTAATCCTTTAAATACTGTATATAATGATGTGATGCAAAATGGCTGTGATAACAAAGTTTAGACAGTAATCTGGCACTGTACAAATGAGGAGTTTGCTATTTCAGAATTCACTGGGGTGGTTTCCAAAATGAACACCTCTGTAATGAACAGTAAGTTGTATGGTATGTGTCCAAAATACTCCTGTAAACCAGAAAGTATGCTTTAAGGGTAACTTTTATTATTAAGAGCCAGAAAGATATCCTTTTAACCTTCAAAAATCCATTTAAGAGATTAAAAAGGATTGAGTAATGATGATGAGGGCAAACTCAGTTGGCTTATTTTGAAAATATGCTCAACTGAGTGTTCTTTCTTCTCCTTTTGGCCTGATGACTATCTGTCATTTATTTATTTATTTATTTATTCTGAGTCCTAAAATGAGGATTTAGTTCTTAACATGCTGTTTATGGATTAGAATACCATTTCTGGAAGTGGCATGAAAATAAAAGCGTTACTGATGCTTTGTCAAATACATTTCTTGGAAGAAATACATAAATGAAAGTGCTCTAAAGAGAGCAATGAGGGAGGAAGGATATCTAGAGTATTCCCTGTTCAGGTTTTAAGGAAATGAAAAAGAAACAAAGGTGTTTATAGTCTTACAACAAAGAAAAACATTATGAAAGGAAATTAAAAGTAATTGCTGAAATTGAAGCTTAAAATGTTTTTTTTCCTGTTGTTTTCAAATTTACCTGCAATGCATTTCTCTGAAGTAAAAATGTTTTTATCTAGCATAAGCATAAGCAGCTCTTAGTTACTATTTATGTTTTTTGAAAAGTAAACGTTGTGCTTTGCTGTATGTGAGACATGGAGGGAATAGGCTTTCCAAAACAGGAAGTGGGTTCAATAACAGAACGGATGCGATATTTTGAATTCTCAATAGGTCAGAGAATATACCTCTTTTTTTTACGTGTGTTACCTTCTTCTGTTCTGCTCTATTTTATTACTTTGCCTTCCATTGGCTTCCCAGGAATGTATTTCAAATCATATTCCTCTATTTGTTATTAAATCTTTGTCAGCCATTTAATTTTTAGAAATATCTAAAATTTTTTGTCCCTTCAGTAGCTTTCATTTCGTTCAGGGTCAAAAGCAGAATGCTTGAGGTGTGCAACCATGCTGATTCAACCATTAGGTTATATGGCTATAATCATTTTTCTTAAGTGTAATGAATTTTGGTACTCATGGAATTCTTTCACTGTATGTAACCATGCATAGTTTAGAAGCTATTATATGAGTTTATTGGCATACCTGTAGCTCTACTAATTCAGTTGATTCCTGTCCTGCAGCACTACCTGCTGCTTCTTTCCTGGGCTTCCTGGGAGCAGATGCTGCTGACTGTGCCAAGTTATTTGAAATGACAGGGAAGCTGTGTGCTGCAGACATATGTTTGCTGTGTAGTTGGTTTTCCTTATGACCTGAGCTAGGTTAAAACAGTGATATTTAAGCTGATGGAAACAGTGTGTTCAGTAATCATGCCTTGCCAAGTAATTTTAGACTCCTCTGTTATTTGCATATAACCATTTCGAAGCTCATTGGGATCATTCTAGGTTAGAACTGACAGTGAATCAAACATGTTTGTTTAAGTGATAAAATATGTCAATGACACTGATTCTCAGTTCACAATGAGTGACAGTGGGTTTCATTTCTTATACATGTGTGAGAAGTACAAAGAGAAAATACATGTTTTGTTCCGCATAACATTCTCTCTGAAATACAAGAAAGCTAATTTTTTTCCACAAATAACTAGCCTAAACTCTGCTGAAATTGTATTGTAGGTAATTGTAGGTATCCCTACATTTTAAGATCAGGATTATGATCAAAAGTGAATTTTGCTCGTTTCTAAACTTTATCTTAACAAATATATTGTTGAAAAATCTCTCTCTGAATACTTAAATAAGAATCCAATGTAAAGGTAACTCTATGAACAGCATATGTTCTATACTTCACCTTTCTCAGCAGCTGGAAGAAAATTTGAAGCTACAGATGGTGGGCTTTGGCCAAAGGCTATACAAGGCAAAAACTTCTCTAGGAGAGACCATATGTCTCAATGGAGAGCTGAGTGCTCTCTACTTCTTGCAGGAAATACTCAGAACTTTACAAAACAAGTTTTCAGACAGCACTATTTGGATTAAGTGATAATCCTAAGATTATACAAATAACAGCTAAATTGGCACAATTAAACAGTTTAAGATTAGGATGTGACTTAAGAGTTTATTGCAAAAAGAAACACTATGCATTGTGAGTCGCGTTTTAGAAAATGACTTTTTCAATGAAGTAACAATTTGTACAATTAAACATCCTGAAAATCAGGAAAGGGAATAAAGGTTAGTACTGTATTAGGTGAGGTGTGATACACTAGACCTTATATTTTGTTCTAGAAATAAGTTTTGGAGAGGATCCTAACAATTTATTTATATATACCTAAAGTAAGAACTGATTTTAAAAGAAATTTTACCTGGAATAAAGCAGAAATTTGAAACAAATTGTAAGGTAGACTTATAAATGAAAAACATTAGGGAAGATTAACTGTGATTAAAAAATAAATTTCTCAGTTTTAGATTGAGTGATAGATCATGTGGTTTCCTCATTCTTCAGCTGTCTTCTTGCCTGTATTGCAATTTAGTAATCAGATCAGATTGAAATTCAAAGGTTCATTAAAAAATTACAATTTTCTGTACAATGTATGTGTACAGTATACCAGAAAAATTGCTTGTTCAAGCACTTGTGGGCAGATTATAATATGCATGCATATGTCTTACAGATTTTATGACACATTGGAAGCTAGAGATCATCTACTATTGCTGTAGTTTCTGATCCCATGCTTTAAATAGCTTAAACTATTAATATCAAAGAAGATCTGTTAATGAGAGCAGCTGCAACCAGTTTTCTAGAAAGGACTAAATTATATATCTCAAAGGCAATGAACAAAACAAGCTAGACAAAAAAAAAATACAAGGAACAAGAAGATAATATATAAATTACTTAATGAGGAAAAAAAAAAGTGCCAATAAATAACCAGCAGTGAAAAGATCAAGCATAACTCCTTCAAGGGTTGCACACAGCTCTGGTGACATGTTGGGCAATACAGAAAAAAACAGCCTGGTAGTGTAATAAATCATACTTAAGGAAAAATTGTGATCTAGTCATCATTATTACTAAAGCCAACTAGATCCCACACTTTCAGCTATCAAGGTACTGCGCAAAAAGTTTATAAAACTCAATGATAAATGTTCACATCGTTCTTGGAGAAGGCCAGTAAATGCTCTGAAGCACAAAGAGAAATGAGAAGACAAAGTAAGACTAGAGCATTTATAAGGAGAAATAGGATTTCCTTTTAGATCAACCAACATTGTTGGAAAAATGCATAACCTTTAGAAGCATGGTCCTCTCTTAGGTATGTGTAAAGATATGCTACTTTCACACAGCAAAACTTCCCTATCTTCCAAACAGGTAAGACCATGCTATAAAGGTGCTTTTCTATAAAGGTAGTAAGCTGAATGGTCTCTAGAGGTGTAAGCGTATGAGTGTCTCTCTCTTTCCATTAAACCACTGAGGACATTTAACTTCTAGGTGGCTACAACTAGGTGAGATGAGACTAACTTGGTAGTTGAAAAATAACACCTGCAGATTACAATCAGCAACTAAATAAAATATAGTAATTAATAGACAACTTCAGTGGAAATAATTTTTCCAGTGGAAGTTGTGGAACAATACTCTGTTGCTACCACTATAAAGAAAGATAGCAGATTTCAAGTTCAGAGGCCTCTCCAGCAGTGCCACCTGAAAGTTACTGTGTGACATCCTTGAATCAAAACAGAATTTCATATAACTCTGGCCTCGCTGACTGTGGCATTCAATCCTACTTAATCAGCAAGCTACAGTAGGATCATAGAATCAATAAAATTACCATGCCATCTGCCTTGCCTGTACTCACCATCATAATGAATAATGACTCATTAAGTGTTCTACAAGACAATTAGCTCTGGATGGGGGTTTCAGTAACAAGGATTTCTTAGTTCTTTTTTTAATTTTCTCTGATTAAAATACAAAAAAAAGATAATACATATCATAAGAGACATTAATATAAATATGAAATAAATATTCGTTTTTATAGAGTATTATATTCAATGGTATGGCTCAAATGTTCTGAAATTTGGAAACAAAACCATAGATTAGGGTTTTTTGAATGTTAAGGGAAAGAATACCCATTCCCATATGTGGAATGGGTACATATGTGTACCTAACCCAGTATGCTGTGAAGCAGGAGTGATAGGACTTGCACCAGCTGGGAAGTAGGTCCCATGCATTGCTACCAGCTGCTAAGCTGTTTTTGCTAAATCCCTTACAAAATAACCCATTTAAAGTCATGAAGGCTACAAGGAAGAATAAAGATTTTCCTGTAGAAAAATGTTAGTTAAAGATATGTTAGAAATATATTGTAATTAAAACACACAGAAGATGGTAACTGCCACAGCATGTTTTACATATCTTTGTGCTGAATCTGTTATGGCCTTTCCTCATGTTGGAAGGTATTTACAGCAGCATAAATGAATATTAGAAAAGTGAAGATGTAATTTGCAAATTGGTGCAAAAGATAATAATGGAATATAAATGGAATTGTAGTGTGTGATATATGGAGTAACATATCACTAAGGGCCTGAGTGTGCACATTTCTCACGTACCCAAAGGGAAAAGACATTAGAAGTACAGGGAGAGCACCTGAATGTGGTCCTGCATTAGCAGGTATTGCCATAAGCCTACTGAATCCTCCTACCTCGTAGCAGCAGTGAGGCTGAAGAGAGAATTGTGAACCTCAGAGGTTCTTTTGCTTGCTAAGGACCACCTGAACCCCATGTCTCTTCAGACACACCTATTCTGCCACAGTATTTCACCTCTTTGTAGATCTTTCCTTATACTCAGGAAAAAGTAAACAAAGGGCTTGGGGATTCCTCCTGTTTAGTGCAGAGGACTAGGCCAGATCATTAATCTTATTTGTCCTTTGTGTGGTCTCTGTTGAAACTTGTATTGAAAAGCAATAACTCATGAGCTCAAGAGCTTTATCTATGGTCTAATGTCAGTTATCTAGTAGATAGGAATGCTGGCAAGGTGTCAGTTTTGGAATGATGCTTACACTGTCAAGTACATATTTCATGCTATATAAAATGTGGCATTAACTATTTATAGAGTATTGCACGCAGCGTTTTGAAGGCACACATGGTTTAATATACACAGACAAAAGAGAAACCTTCAACTGAACAAAAGGGAACCAGGGAAGGAGGAAAGCTTTGTCTAGAGAAGAGGTAGAGGTTATATGAAATGGTTCTTTTTCTTATTCCTTCATTTAGAAATGGGGCTTCTAGTTAGTCAGATATATGAAGGAAGCACACTTTAATGAGGGTGAAGAAAGACCATGAGTAATGGTAGCAGGGAGGGAAAAAAGTGGGGAACAGGAAGAAATGGAAAAGTATTCATAACTAGTAGGTTATGTAGGCTCCTTAATGTATAAACAAGAAACTTAAATAGTATAGTGCAAAAGAGAAGAGGAAATCTGTGAAAGGATTCAAGTTTAAATAAAACAGAACAGAGTTCTGCTTTCTCTTTCTTCCCAGCCAGTTTGTTTATTATCCCATCAGAGTAATATCTGGATCATCCTACAGGTGTATTAAAGTATACATGCTTTTCTGCATCGTTCTGTTGTTTGTCCTGTACCAGTCTGTCTCCTCTCCTTCTTAAGGATGTAAGAGTCTTTGTAGTTTTGGAGACAGACCATTGGCTTATTTTGATTATTTTCTGTGTTTTATTGATGGAAGGGTTTATTGATGCACCAAATGAAGAGGAGGATTTCATATTTATCATCTAACAATGATATTTAGGTAGGATAAAGTGATATGTTAGTAGGAAAGCATTATAAAAACAATGAGCAAAACCAACTTCACAATGCCACCCACCAGAAGGAAAAGAAACCCATCATAAATAACAAGATTTCTCCTGTGAAATTCTGAAAAAAAACCTCAAACCAATTCTATTTATCTTCTCTGAAGTGCCAACATAAAACTGGAAACAAACCAAACTATGCATTACACCAAAAAACTATAGATGTCTAGAACTTGTGTTAAGATACAGGGGTGAGTCAGATATTTTATCTGGGCCAAAAGCCTACTAGGATGTACAGTGCCACATAATTCACCATTCTTGGAAAAGATTGTCTCCAGAAGAAAACTTTTTCCAGAAAATATTATACATCTGTGAATGATGTTAGCGTAATGGAAATTGCAATGATGATTCACATCGTTCAGCTTGCAGAGATGTATGATCTTATTAATTTGACCTCAAGTTATGCAGCTAAGATGGATTATTTTGAAAGTCCCTGTGAGGAACAGAATCTTTTGAAAGCTTACTTTTACTGTTTGGATGGTGTGAAGATTGAGTTTAATCCCTCTCTCTAATCTAAGGTATGCCTAGAGCATTTAGTACAGAAATATAATTTTGGTAATTCCACTGAGGGATGCTCTGTCTTTGCTACCAACACACTGCCAATGAAATGCTCCAAAAACAGAAAGAAAAGATGCTCCACAATAGAAAATGTGTGAGAATATCAAAATGGTCTTTGTAAGAGTTTAATGACTACAACTAAAATAAAACCCTAATTATTTTAATAAGCAATGCTTTCAGTTTATGGACAGAGAGAGATCTGTTTGTCAAGTGGCATGGTCTCAAAAGAAGT
Organism: Apteryx mantelli; assembly: GCF_036417845.1. Classification (NCBI taxonomy): domain Eukaryota; kingdom Metazoa; phylum Chordata; class Aves; order Apterygiformes; family Apterygidae; genus Apteryx; species Apteryx mantelli. The sequence continues at coordinate 36,535,497 of NC_089984.1, forward strand.
AAAGTCTGGAGCTCTTCCTTTTAGTTAACTGGAGATACTTAGGAAAACAGCTCTGTAAAATTCTGTGGAAACTGAAACCATCTATTCTGAAGATCATTTTACTAAAGGAATTGCTTTCTTTTAAATAGTAAGACCTATTTTTGGTGTGACTATTTTCTGCTTAATTCCATTCTTCTGCTCTGCATCAAATGAGGGAGCAGACTGTGTTTATAGTATTGATACTGTGAAAAGAACACAGTGGTAAGTGGCAGATGGTGGTGATGCTTACTTAAAAAAATATTTATGGCAATAGCTAAAAACAAAGTAGATCAGCAGGACCCAGTAGCCAAACTCCCTCTCCCCTACACCCAACAATTATTTCTGCAACCTTCAGGGTTAAGTCTTTACCCAAAAAGCATTGAGGTTCTTAGCATAGTAAGCTATTGTAAAAGATGAAAAATGAGGTGGGTATTGATTTTTGTCTGGTCTTATTGTTAAGAAATTTAGGTGGTTCTGTTGTAAATTAGTTTTTAAATCATTCTAGCTGTAGCAGCTTGATTTCTTTATATTTCTGAAGAATTTATTTGAAAAGGACATAAACTTTAATATGAAGAACAACATGCAGTATAATGTTTGCAATGTGTCTTCCACAAATCTAGGCAAAAGTAACTTATTGATTGGCCAGTAAAAACAGCATACTATATAGCCATCAATTGAAGAAAAAAAGGTGGGGGGGAGGAGGAGGTAGAGTTGGTTGTTTTACAATATTATCACTGGATTTCCTGCCCTAGAGGGACTCAATAAAATGAGATGTATTAATAAAAACAGTTAGATACCATGAACATTTCTTTGACAGCTTGTTATTCATTGTTCAAACCAAAGCTGTCACTGTTCCTCCAGAGTATTAGAAACAGAATTCTTTTCCTTGTAGGGGCTTTTTCAACTTTACCTGCATGAAGGGAGCTGAAAGAGTGTCTGATGAGGCTGTACAAGTTTTGAACATTGTGAAATGTGAGCAGAGTCCTGCACAACTCATTTGTTTATGGAGACTGAGCCATTATAGGGTTGGATCCAGATAGGAGTTTGGGGCTTTCCTTTCCTGATTCATCATGGGGAATACAGAGGCAGTGGTGGAACCTCATAGTCCCAAGCTCTTGACTGTGAACAGATGCAGTAGAACCCAAACCTTTGGATTCAGAGGCTCTCAACTGGAAAGAATCATTATCATTTGACCATATCTGCCTGCTGACCATCAGCTGAAGTACCCAGGAGTTTATAGGGTTGTAGGGCTGACACCCGGAATGGAGTCAGTAAAACAAACCTCACCTGCAGGGGTCAATGTCACATATTCCCTTTTATCAGTTTTGCAAGGTCACTGTGTATTCTGTTCTCACTACTCAAGTTGGAAGGCTGCTTTATTGCTCACAGCTGCAGTGTTAGAATACTTCTAATTTCCAAGCTAAATGTATCCATAGACAATTATGCGCATTTGTTTTGTGGAAGAGGACCTGTATCTTAAATACTTATTTTCACCCTGACATCTATCACCCACAGTATTTTCACACAGCAATCATATCTCTTTTCCACCTTAATTTTTTCCAGGCTGAAGCAAATGTAGCCTGCTCTAAACAACATGTTCTTCAGTCTTCTGCACACCCTTGTAAGAGTGTCCCAGTTTCAGCTTGAGTTCAGCTTTCTTTAACTTGCATGGCTAGGTTGTACTCAGAATTCCATGTGAAGTCCTATCTGGCCTTGCAAAATGGCATCAACATTTCCTTGCTGTATCCCCTTTAACATTTACTTTTTTAACAGCTGTACTCCCTTCCAACTCAGTCCTTCTATAGTCAACTTTTTATGTCCATGCCCTTCTTCTCTTCCTCAAGCAATGAGGAATTGTGTAAGTTTCTGCTAGTTCCCAAAATACATGACTTTGAATTTTGCATTGTTGAATTTGAGTGCATTTATATTCCTTAAGTTCTTGAGGTCATGCATACCTTTCTGTTTTATATTCTACTCCTTCTCTGTATTGATGATACATCCCAATTTTTGTTGTGATTAAATTTTGGCAGCCTACTCCTACTTTTGTGCCAAGCTCTTTAGTGAAAATATTAAACAAGACTAGTCAAAAGATTGATTCTTGATGCCATACTGTATACCTTCGTCAGCCTTCTCCTTCCTTTTCAAAACTACCCTATGTTTTCTCTCCCTTCTGCAATTGTTTATTCCCTGTAATCCTTCATCTTTTGTTTCCACTGATAATTTGCCACAGTATCAGATAGATTTTCTAGATAAGAAAATGCAGAAGATTATCTGGATTTCTGAAAGCTATCAGATTAGTCTGGCACAATCTTCATTTTGGCCCATTTTCCATTTACCTGTCTTTAATTATTCCTTCTTGTCAAGTTTAATCTAAGCCTGGCATATAATTGAGTCTGATTAACAGGTCAATAAATAGCTGAATAACTTCTTTCTTTCTTTCTTTAATTTAAACAATTTTTGGTATGAAATAAACAGCATTTAGTGTTCTCGATTTATATGCCACAGCATTTGACATGACATGTTTATTAAAGATCCGTGCTATCAGCCTTTGTTTTCTTGTACAGGCATACCTCAGAGATATTGCAGTTCGGTTCCAGACCACCGCAATAAAGCAGATATCGCAATAAAGCGAGTCACACAAATTTTTTGGTTTCCCAGTGCATATAAAAGTTATGTTTACACTATACTGTAGTCTATTAAGTGGGCAATAGCATTATGTCTAAAAAAACAATGAACATACCTTAATTAAAAAATACTTTATTGCTAAAAAATGCTAACCATCACCTGAGCCTTCAGCGAGTCGTAATCTTTTTGTTGATGGAGGGTCTTGCCTCGATGTTGATGGCTACTGACTAATCAGGGTGGTGGCTGCTGAAGGCTGGGGTGGCTGTGGCAATTTCTTAAAATAAGACAGCAATGAAGTTTGCCACATCAACTGACTCTTCCTTTCACGAAGGATTTCTCTGCAGCATGCGATGCTGTTTGATAGCGTTTTACCCACAATAGGACTTCTTTCAAAATTGGAGTCAACCCTCTCAAACCCTGTCGCTGCTTTATCAGCTAAGTTTATGTAATCTTCTAAATCCTTTGTTGTCATTTCAACAGTGTTCACAGCATCTTCACCAGGAGTAGATTCCATCTCAAGAAATCACGTTCTTTGCTCATCCATAAGAAGCAACTCCTCATCCGTTAAAGTTTTATCATGAGATTGCAGCAATTCAGTCACATCTTCAGGCTCCACTTCCAGTTCTAGTTCTCTTGCTATTTCCACCACATCTGCAGTTACTAACTATTGCTAATTGTTTGGCGCAAGAGGCCTAGCTTTCGGCCTATCTCGGCTTTCGACATGCCTTCCTCAGTAAGCTTAATCATTCCTAGCTTTTGATTTAAAGTGAGAGATGTACAACTCTTCCTTCCACTTGGACACTTAGAGGCCATTGTAGGGTTATTAATTGCCCTAATTTCAATATTGTTGAATAGGGAGGAATCAGGGAATAGAGAGGTCCGAGGAGAGGGAGAGAGAAGGGGCAACGGCCGGTCGGTGGAGCAGTCAGAACACACACAACATTTATCGATTAAGTTTGCCGTCTTGTATGGGCATGGTCCGTGGTGCCCCAAAACAATTACAATAGCAACATCAAAGATCACTGGTCACAGATCACCATAACAGATATAATAATAATGAAAAAGTTTGAAATATTGCGAGAGTTACCAAATTGTGACACAGAGACACAAAGTGAACACATGCTGTTGGAAAAATGGCGCTGATAGACTTGCTCGACACAGGGTTGCCACAAACCTTCAATTTGTAAAAAATGCAGTATCTGCGAAGCACAATAAAACAAAGTATGCCTGTATTCTTTCAGAACTCCGTGATGGAAGTGTTCTGACTACCCTAATGTCAGTGCATAAAAATTGTGTTTTTTCTATTGCCATATCCTCATTCCATTATCTATCATCTTGTTTGTACTTTCTTTGAAAAACATAATCTTCCTTATTGAAAACTGAGACAAAGAATTCACTTAGTTCTGAGGTCATATCTAGAAAATATTTGATCTCAATATCGTTCTTGCTACATAATGAATCTTCTTTTTTTCCCCCCCTCTCATTTTATTTATATAGTGAAACCTTTAGATATTTGTTGTAGTAAACATTTGTAACGTCTCACTCAGCTTGACTTTTGATAATATTTATTTCACTCTTACATTTATTTACCTCTAAAACATGGCCTCCTTTGTTTGGTCTTTTTCTAGTTTTCTTAGGGTTTCTGAAATCAAAAAATGAGCAGTCATTCATTCAGAAGTTCATTGGCTTCCATATGGTGTAGTTATAATATATTTGTTAGAAGTTAGGGAAGAGTCAAGGATTCTTCCTGATACATGTTTTGCAGATCAGTGACTTTGGTTTTTCTCCTGATGTAGAAAGGGACAGCTTCCTAGAGGTGATTTGGCTCTCAGAGGGTCTTGGCAAGGCTTAAGGGAGTAGCCACTACGCTGTACTTCCTACCTTGCTAAATGGTAAGGACTGCCTTAGGATTCAACAACGGGTCCCATGTAGAAAGGTGGAGAACTGTCGCTTAATGCTTTGGCCCTTTTCTACTAGCAGCTCTAATTCCTATACTATAATCACTTCCTCTGAACAAACTGGTAGCTTGCAGAGATTGGTCCTATTTTCTTCTTTAGGCTGTGAAATCCTATACTTACATGACTGGATGCAGTCTTTTTTCTTCTGGATGTATGGCATCTCTTTCAAAATCTATGAGCACTGTGGCTTGTGACTAGTGAGTGCTATATGGGGATTTGGCATAAGCCCAGTTGACTAGAATCAAACTGGTTCCAGGTCCAAAAGGGAGAGAAATGGAAGCTGGCTTTATCGTTCTGACTCACGAAAAGCAGAAATATTAATATATATTTATTCACTAAAGAGCCAATGAACTGTTTACTCTTATAATCTCTGGCCATCAGAGTATAATATTCTTTGCTCCCTTATTTTGGATAAAAGGTATACACATCAACAGATTTTTTCCAGTGAGATTCTTGTCTATTCTATTCAGTGGTGAGGGAGTCCACAGGCTTAGCAGGATTTAGAGAGTAGGAGTAAAATTGCTATGATGTAGAAAGAAAAGTAATTCATGAATGAAAAGAAGAAAATGTTCTGTAAAGTTAGGTCTTGAAATCTGACTGTTCCCCAGGCAGGCCCTTAGGTATTCTACAAGGCTAAGCTTTCTATAGCTGAAACCATTTGTTGTTTGCTTTTTCTTCTTTTGACATGAACTATACAGATGCCATCAAAGAAAAAAGGGACAGTTGTAAAGGCAACTAACAAACATATAAAGTTCTTACTTCAGAACTTTTCTGAGAGAGAAGTTTTATGTGCTTTATATCAATTTTAAATAGAAATTCCATGGAAAAAATCTGTTTCCATATCACTAGTATGATTTACTCCACACAAGGGGAAATATTAGGTGATCACATAATGCTATCAAGCAGTGTTTTGTTCTGTGGATAAAACTATGCTCTTGATATTGACACAAAGACTCAGTGTTTCTTGTCCGTTTTCCCAACAGCATAACATAACGTGAGAACTGCTGCCGAAAAGGACTGTTAGGATGAGCTGATGTTTGGAGGGTGCAAAACTTAATACTATCTCTCATATCAAAAATATGCAGTATCACTTTATCTGCATTCAGTGTATATGAATGTATAGATCCAGCTTTACTACTTTCTGAGGGTCTTATTCAGTCACATTCCTCCCGTAACACAAGCAGATGATTTTAATTTTGTATTGTTAAACTTTGAGGATCCAAAACAGATGTCTAGTTGAGTTGCAAAATTAGGTAAAGTGAATAAATCCCTGTACAAGTGACACATTGGATGATAAGTGTCCTTCCTATTTGAGATTGGTGGTCTGCTTTTATATTCAGTCAACATATTGTAGGTGGAGCAGATGGCCTGTGGTTAAATTAGAACCATAAACCTTTCAAGGGTAAAGTTAGGTATGATTTAAATCTTTCGGCAGGGATCCCATCACCTATTCCTCCTTTCTCTAACTTTGAATTCATTGAAAAGAAGCACCTGTTTTATCAACAGAAGACAAATCTGTTCAAATCCATACCTAGGAAGACTTGCATTGAGAATTGCCTTGATTCTTAGTCATAGCATCATGGAAAGTTTCATTCATCACTGGGACAATGCAATTGCCCATAATCTACCTTCCCACATTTATTTTATCACACTCTTGGGCTAGCATGTTTCTACTATCTATTTTGTGGATAAATCTATCCAAAATTATACAGAGACAAATCAGATTTATCATTCTGTGGCATTTGATGGCATCCATCTGTTTATTTACGAAACCATTAAAGACTTATTGAGTTACTGGACTACGGAGAAAATAAATTGAGTTATCATCTATAGTTAAATTCAGTCCTTGCATCTGCTGTCTTTTCAGCCTGTGTGGTGCACTCTGAAATTACACTGACTTGCAGACCCAGACTTCAAGAATGCATTTACTTCACAGCCTTTTTATGCTATTTCAAGTGAATTTCTAATGCGTGAGCAATTTGTGTTTCAGGAAAATGTTGACAGAAGGATGTCAGGCCATTCTGTTGTTAGCAGTTTAAAAGCATGATAGGGACAGTTCTGGCTTAAAAGTAGCTCTTAAAAGTTTGGAGCTGCTCAATTTCTAGAATCGTTTTATCTAACCCCTTTCAATCAATAATGTGCAAGTACTGTAAGAAGCTAGATCTTACACCTTATACACACAGATAAATTAATACTACTATTATTATTATTATGAAAAAAAGCAAGTACAGCATTGTAAGTATAAATGAAAAGACAAAAGATTTCAAGTTCAAACCTTTCTGTTAATAACTTTGAATCAAAGACTTTTAGGAAAGACATCTTAATGTGATACTTTCTTTCTCGCAGTAAGAGTGAGTTTGTAAACAGTGAACTCTGTTATCATGGGCATTCTTCCCAGCTGTGAATTAACTATCCCTTGACTGTGAAGGAACTAGAAATGGTTCTGAAGGAGCTGATTTGGGTCCAACAAAGGTATTAACTCAAGTACTATGCCACACAGTTGAGGCTGCATGGCTCCCAGTTCTAGCTGGGTGCTGGAAGCAGCTTGCATGCTTTTTTGTGGTGCAGAGTCTGAGCTAATGAGTGTTACCAGACCCAGTCTGGCTTGCTCTGGGTTCAGCTCTGGTGTCTTTGTTGTCTCATAACCCACAGCCTGCATAAAGCATCCACAGAGCTGAAGATTAATTTGTTCACAGTTGTTACAGAAGAAAAGTTGTTAGTTATGATATCTACCTATGACATCTTCCAGGTACTTAGTAGTTCCAGGCCAGTACTGGCTGTACAAGACCTGGACTGACTTCTGTATCTCTCTCCACTGTACTTTTAACATCTAAGTACAGTGCTGTGTGTGCATATGCAACTAGCTAAACAGTGGGTCCACATGATGACATCTCTGTGGAACATGAAACAGAGGGAAAAGTGTAGAAAACACCATACGCTACTGTTTGGAATAAGTTTGAACCTAGCATGGCTAAGTCAGAGCTCATACATCCTGGTGAACCATAACTGATGGCAGAGCTGCTCAGGTATTTCTCCAGAATGCACAGCTATATGTTCTGTAGTACCTGCACTAGCTGAGCTTCTCTGATATCAAGCCTATTCCAGCAAGCAATTACTCTGGCTAAAAAAAGAGTGTTGAAATATAATTTTTCTGATCTTCCTCACAAAGTACAGCAAAGACTGTGGTAACAGCAAGAAGGAATAAGTTTAGATATAGAGAATTAGTAAGTCCATAAAATGAAAACAGGCCAATATTTAAAAGATTATTTTTCCAAATTATCTGAACAAAAATCCAAGGATCAAATAAATAAAGAGAAAATGAAGATAAGGAAACAAATTTATAATGAAGTTAGGATTTCTGTAAGTATTATTGGACCTGGCATTTAAGTCACACACCAAAATGCATAAATTCTTCATACTGGAGGAGATGACGAGCCTGAAAGTGACTGAAAGCTAATAAATATGGATAAATGGCAGACAAAATAATCCATCCAAAAGAGATGAATTTTAAACCAGGACCTGTATGCCACTTTAAAAAAAAAATGTTATAAACCTGATCTTTCTAAAATTCTTGGATCTGGATAATGCTAAAATTAAGTGTATTTTCCAAATTGCTAAGCAAATTGCTAAGCATGAAGCATGAATTTGAACAGTAGCAGAAAAACGACCATTCTTGTCAGTTTAAGTCTTTCATTTCAATAAAGTTGTCTTAAGTGCTCAAAACACACTAGCATGTAAATGAAAGATTACAAAAGGAATTACAATGGCAAACTATATTTAGGTTTGAGAGTGACTCAATGTGACACAATCAACGAAAGTTTAGGATGACAGTTTATCTACCCTTTGCACCCATTCTGTACTTAATTCCTTCTATTTATATACATATTTATTACTTATAAATTGGGATTCAATGATACACAGTCTTGAGTATCTTCTATGATGTACTCAGTGTTCTCAGTATTCTTTGAATACTACTGACTATAAGGGGAGTTAAAATACCTTGTACCTTGCCAAGGTCACTAAGGCAGTATACTTTGATTTGCATTGGGTAAATTTGTGATCAAAGGGTAACATCCTCATCCTTGTCTTCTGAGAGTAACATACGAGTGTGGTGTACCCATAACTGCAGTTCAACGCTTCAGTACCTCACTTGTAGAAACATTTACAAGGGAGACCTGTCCCCGTTAGCATCACTCAGTGCACTTATCCAGCCACATAACTGTTTCAGGCTTGTGCTGTCCTTCCTGCTTAATGCTTCCCTTTTTTGCTCACTTGGAGCTGTAGCTGCCTTTGTGTCTCACAACTGTAGTTCAAATTCATACAGCAGTGGGTTCAGAAGAACTTGCTGTTTAGTGCAAAAGTTTCACTGACTAGACTTAAGCGTGAAATTTTTACATGGCTGACTGTGGTTAATACTATCAAAAAGGGGGAAATGGCTTGTTGGGACTTACATCTGCTGGAACTTGCATCTAATGCAGACTCTAGTCCTGGCTCTATTATGGGTTTCCCATGTGTCTGTAGACAGATTATATATTTTCTCTGTGACCTTTGTAAAATGAGAATATTACTTTGTGAGGATGTTGTGGGAGTAAATGAATTAGTGTTTGAGATGTTCTCAGGTTCGTTGTTATAAGTGTAATAGAAAAACCTATAAATAATCATTCATAGCATGGTTTAGTGCATAACATCATCCATTAATTTTCAGATGCCTGCATTGCCTCAGCAGGAAAGTCTAAGTCAAAGATGGAGTTAGGAACTCTTCTTCAATATTTGTTGATGAATTTTCAGATCAGTATCTCAAAATATAAGGTATTCTGTTCTTTTTAAGGGAAGTACAGACAAATCCATTATTCCTCCTGTAGACAAATGATCCCTGTCAAATATGCTCATGCAGGAATCTTTGTCCACAATAGAGAAATACTGATTGGTCATCATCAGGGAAGGTAGATAAAGAAGCTTAGACAGCACATTGTAACTGAGAGTACATAGTGGAGGTTTTTGTAGACTTATTTTGGTTACCTGTAAATGTATCAATATGCAAAAAGCATAACAAGTTACACTACAAACTATTAGAGCATAACATCCTACATTCAAACAGAGATTGCATCTTTTCATAAGGAAGCAGGAAAGTAATGCTGGTCGTGAAGTGCAAAATGATCTAAGTGTAAATGTGAATTTGACATAGAATTTTCTTTACAATTTCTGGAGATTGTAATTATTAAATTCTAAATACCCATTATCGCAGAAATATCCTTTGAATATATTCCACTTGCATTTTTATATGGAGAGGAAGAAAAGAATGTTTCTGTTGTTTAGAAAACAGCAAACCGTGGCTGGCAGCAGAGAAGGAGCCAGCTCCTGAGCTGTATCAGAGGATTGTTCAGCCTGACATAGGAGAAGGGTTATATGTAGCTTTATAGGTTCTGATAGATTGAAATGAAAATATTTCCTTTAAAAAACTGTTTTCTGATAACTTAAGAATATTTGCTCAGAAAAAATACTTAGAATAGAGTAAGTTCTAATTTGCATGAATTAATGCATTAAGACTGGGTACTCTTCAGCTTAAGAAATGTTATTAGCTACCCATTAGGTTCAGTTCAGAACTGAATCTAAAGAACAGTCCAAAAGCAGAGGATATGTCAAGTTTCCTCCACTTCTTTAAAGAGCTTGACCATGCAAGATGCTGAGCATGATGAATGCAGCCCTTTACAAAAGGCCACCATTTCTCCTTTCAGTTACTGGAACTCTAAGAAGTCACACTTCTCTCTGCTAAAATGCACACTGTTCCACCTCAGTTTGTACTGGAGAAAATCTGGAATGCCATTACAGAACAACTCTGAGAGCTCCCATTATTTTCAATAGGATCAATGCCAAGCTGCTTTCAACGTTGATTACAGAATCATAAAAACATAAGGCTGGAAAGGACTTTTAGAGATCATCTAGTCCCCTCTCCCCTCTCCAAGGCGATATCAGCTGCATGTAAACAATTCCTGGCAGATGTTTGTCTAACCTGTTCATAAGGACCTGGAAAAATGGAGTTTCTGCTTCTTGCTGAGGAAATTTATTCCAATGCATTACTGTGCTTGCTGTTAGAAAGTTTTTCCTAATAGTTAACCTAAATTTCCTCTGTTGTAGTTTAAGACCATTACTTCTTATCATACCCAAAATGAGCATGGAGAAAAGATTATTCCCTTCCTTCCTCTTCTCTGCAGCCTTTTATATTTTTGTTTCCCCTCAGTCACCTTTCTATATATCAAAATAATCTCAGTTCCTCCAAGCTAGTCAAGGTCATGCTTTCTGGACCTGATTGCTTTGTATTAGTCCTCTATATTATACCTATGCAAAGACAGACACAATAGGAGCAGAAGAATACTGAGGAGTGGAGGGGGAGGTAGAGCATTTTAGGAGGGAATCTTCCTAAAATGATATCAAGCATTGAACATCATTTTTACAAGGACACTGGCTTATCTTTCAGCCTTCTCTTCAATGTGTCCTTTTCATATGCACAAATTTCATCCTCCTTACACCGTTAATTATTGATGTCTGATATAACTGGAGTCATTTGCTGAAAGGCTGGCATAGACAGAGAGGTACATGATATGTGACGTTGTAACTATGAACATGGGCAATATACAGGATCTAGAGAGTAATAAGAAAATCAAGGCTGTATTTGGTCCAGATTTTCTGCTTCCCAAATCTTAATTTTACTAAGTGACTTGACACTAAAGCCAGAAATTTTACTCCATACTTCTTTTCAGTTTGTCTATTCCTTCTATCAAGTTCATTTATGACCCTGAGCTTTAATTCCTTCTTCCCACAAACAGGCCCATCTCCTTCCATACAGTGGAGTCAATGATTCATGTCTGGTACAGTCAGCCAGCAGGGATCAGTTATTTCTTACTGCAGAGTTATGACACGTTGCAGCAAGGTGCAATCAAATTGCATTTAATGAAAATGGAATTTGTCCTAGGAAGCATTTATGTCTTAGTTCCCAGAAAAGGTCGTGCATGGCAACTTAGGATCTATGATGCGCATTTTGCTTACAAGACATGAAATTCATTAACAAAGGAATTTGTAAATTACTCAGGGAATCTGTACCTGTGGTATAAATATTTTCTCCTAAGACTCAGATATAGCTTTATAATCTGAAAGCCTATTCCATCAGTACTTTGCTAAGAAATTCTGTGATAAATTTTCAGTTGCTATTAGAAGACTATAGCTTTATTCAAATGATATTTCCCCAATATTATACTTCAGTGAGGTACAAAGCACCATTCTCCTGCATCTTCTTACTTATCTTTTTTCAGTGGTAGGTACATGAAAATATCCCAAATGCTTAAATGAAAAATCAGAAACAATGTCAAACGTAAATATTCACCTATTTAAGGTTCAGTTTTTGCATTAGATTTTGAATTCATTGTTGCCAAGTCCAACACAAATAATTTTTCTACACCTATGGGAGGCTACCTTGAACTTCTTCCCTGCTGTGATGATCCCTAGGAGAAATATAAGACGCACTGGATTTTATATCACAAAGCAGACAAATCTCTGCAATGGGCTAGCATGTGAACAGGGTAATAATCAACAAAAATAACTGCAGTCACAGTCTGTCCTACTTGGACAATATACCTCTCACGATCCGATCATCAAATAGAGTTTACATCAGCTCTTGAAGACTACGTCCTGACATTATGTACTACACAGAACTCAAGAAAGACGTGGTACCCTTCTTCGTATTGAACCTCAATGACACTGTCAAATCTTTACTCAACAGCTCTAAGAGATGCCAAACAGGCTTTCCCTATTCTCCCTCATTACATCCTCTCTAAAATTTGTAAGCATGAAAATGGTAGCAAACCTGATCTGGAGTTCCTGACTGATTTCTACACAAAACCATAGCTGCCACTTGTCCATCAAACAGGAAGACTGATACATAAATGAAAACTTTCTAGAATGCACAATCAACATAAAATAATTCAGCCTGAAAATTATCATGTACAGGAAACCCATAGAAGCACATGTCTAGATCCTCATTTCCAGACACTTAAAAAGTAATCTGTATCTAAGTCTTCAGATATCACTGCATCTGCTCCAGCAAAAACACTTACGACATCTACTTTACAAAATGCCAAATAGGGCACTTCTAAAGGGAGATACGGTACATTTTTAAACTAACCTCCTTGAGTACAACAATATGGAAAGAAAAGCTCCCACTGTACCACTACACCATTGCATACTGGAATTTATATGGAAACATGTTATGCTGTCACAACATCTAGATCATACCTTGAGACTAATTTTCCCAGCAATCCTTTTTCTGGTTTTCAAATAACTTTCCTTCTTGCCCCTAAATTTATCAATCTTGTTAGCAGAAATAAATTTCCCATGAATCAACAAACACTGAATAGAATCAGGTATTGCAATGGCAACAAACGGTATGTGAAAAACTTGCCAGTACCTCACCGCAGCAAGACCCCCACTCTGTGTCATCAGATTCTGTGTATCCTATGCTTTTATATCCTTAAATATAATATACCAAATGCATAGATCTGTAGATGCATATAGATGCAACTAAACAATCCCTGTGCACCACAATGAACTTAAAATCAGTGGACAGAAACACCCAGCTACCCATAAAAGAATGTTTTACAAAACATTCTAGTTCTCAGTTTTGAATTACGTTAATGTGAGTCAATCTGAAGGAGAAGGGTAGTTCTCTCATCAAACCAGTGCTTCCACGGAATCCAAGATATTTAGCCACCTGTAAAGCTATACAATTAATTCCCAGGGTCATCTTTTAAAGATATTTTATGAGTTTACTTGCCTATATTTTTTAGACTATATCAAGTGTTCTAGTAAAAGTCGATCTCCCTTCAAGTCATGTATCTTTAGTTAACTGAGGAATGGAACATAGTTATCATTACTGTAAAATTTTTATTTATTTCCATATTCACCAACAGCACAAAAATAGCACAACCGAAAGCTTGGTGTGCTCACTGCTAATAAAATAATAACACAGCTGTGTTTACAGAGAATGAATTCTAACCAAAATATTTATATCTATCTACACAACACTGGCTTTGTGGACAAAGTTACACATGTGTAATGATGCCATATACTGAGATAAATTATTGCCTTTCTCTTTCAGAAGTAAGATATGCTGTTATGACCACCTTTTATCTATAGAACTTTCTCCACATAAGGAATTGTGTCACAATAGTGATACCAGTTGTACTGGTATAATTAGAGCAGTCTAGCTTTTTGAGTAGACAAACCTTTTAAAAAGTCTCAAGGACTTCACAAGACAGATAATTTCTGTAAACACTCAATCTAACCAGCACCTAGGTTCTTTTTGGTGTTTCTTGTTTGGTGTTTGGTGTGGCTTTGACTACACCCATTTTTGCATGATGCCTGCACTATATTTGTTAGCTTGTGTTGCATTTTTTGGGTGCTTTTGATAAAGTACTTGCTATGTTCTCCTTTTTGAATTCCATATATAATCACTATAGCTACTATATACATTTTCTTTTCCCTTTTTAAAAGCAGGAGTTGAGAGACTTTGTGTCCCCAAATTATTTTTCTTTTGATTTCAACTTGCATGCTTGAATTTTAATGCTGCATTTCTTGCCCTGAGAACTAAAACTTCTATTTATTCAGCTGAGCACTGGCAGCAATGGTACAGTTCTCCCAGCAGGGCTCACTGATCTGTCTGGTCCCTTTCTTTGAAGGAAGCTGTTTCCCCTTATTCCTTAGTGCTCCTAGAGAAATTGCCAGCAAATATGGAGATTAGTACCGGCTATTCAGGGTATTGGTCTTGTAATGATTTTTCTAGTAGAATGAAATGAAAAAAATACAACTTTCATGTCACAGAGAACTCCAAAAAATAATCGGATGGTAGTAGTAATAATCTGGAGCTGAAGAGGAGGATCTGATCTGAGCAGTTAACCTGTTTCATATTTGCATGATTGAATTAACCATTACCTGAAGCTATCAATCTTAACAGTTTTTTGTTTTGTATTATTTATACCTTTTGGATTGCAGTACAAGGGGGCATTGTACAAGGGGCCCATTGAAATGTCAATAATGAGTAAAAGCCCCACCTTTGAAGCAGTGATTCTAAGCGTTCTCTGCAGCATAAGGGAAGAGAGTGGAATATTGATTTCTCAAGAAATCATATATTAGAAAATGAAACAGCTTAAAAAAGGAGGGAGAGGTGCCTTATTGGCAATGCTTCAGGAAGTGCATTCTGATCTTCTTTGCTTTTGGATGCCATTTATACCACAAATCTACCCCTCTTTAATTGGAAAGCTGTTCTGTCAGATCTTGAAAAGGAAGCCTTCTTTCTGTTCAAAACTGTTTCAGCATTTCAGGCCAAACAATTTATGTAGAAGAATAGATCTCTGTTGAAAGAAGTAGCAGCAGACTACTCATTATTGCATCTGGAAACTTACTTTAATATATTCTTTGTTTTGGAAGCAAGACTATGAAATACGCACATTTCATGACCTGACCAGTCACAAATTAAAGAGTTGGCTGATTTTGTCTCTATAGTTGTGTGCCTTTCTTGTAAACTCCAAGTATGTTGTAATATTATTTTGCCTGCCCCAGACTAGTAAGGTTGAAATGGAAAAAAATGAACCTGATTGAAATTGCAGGTCTATTTACAGTTTGTTTCTTTCTAGACACAGTCAAAAACAATTTTATTTCCTATTAGTGCAGAAGAAAAAAAGGCATTCATTCTTGTGCACACTGACTCCACAAAAAAAGACTGATATACTACAGTTTGACTTCTGGATCTCTCCCTGGCCAAATGAGATGACATCATTAGAAATGGCCATTAAGTTAAATGCCCAGTTTTGTAGGCTGGAATGCCAATATGGAGTCAGCTTTGTTACAGTAGACAAGCTCTTTTAGCTGTGATGTTGAACATGGGTGTAGCAGTAGATAGGGTAAAACATAGTAGCATTTCTTTTCAAATTCACCATGATCTTCGTATTGAAAAATAATTGAGTGGAGAGTTCTACTACTGTCTTGCGCTTAGAAATATCTTTCAAGCCAATACCTTCTCCTTGCTATGAACAACAAAATCAGAAACAGAAATGGAATGTGAAGTCAACCTTAATAACACATTCCACTCTTTCATGAGCAACTTGAATTATTCATTGTCTGCTTATGAAGCGGTCTGTTGATATCACAGCATAAAATATTGTGACTTCTCCTGGTCTTTTAGGACACTTCAAGGTGTGATTATGGAAAATAACATTTAAGAGATTGAGCAAGTTATGGCATATTTCTGGGAAATGACAGGAGAATGACTACATCCCTGAGGAGGTAGCTGTTGCTATGAGGAAGCATCCCCACACATATGGGAAAATGTAATTTACACATATCGGCATATGCATTTTCTGGAGAATGTGATAGAAGACATGGCTCTATAAGATAAAGAATTTTTTTTAGGTGAACTGGGCTAATCAAAAAAAAAGAGAGATGAAGTTTTAAGTCTTCTTAAGGAGATGCTATATAAATAGTTTCCATAGCAAGGTGCCATTCCTGCTGTACATTTTACTAAAAAACCCAAATAATCTTCCCTGTTTGAGAAAGGTTGAGATTTTAAAAGACTGAGGGTATTTTAAAATGTGCGTGTCTCTGTGTGTGCGTGTGTGTGTGTGTGTGTGTGCGCACGCGCGCACATGCACGCATGCATGTGCATAGATAAAAAATTGATAAAATTTTGTGATTAAGTCAGCTGAATCATAACACCCTTGGGAACCCTCTCTTTAGAAAACTCAAATCTGAAGAAGGGCTCCTGTGTGAGAAAGTCTGTTTTCCAACCATAGCAATTGGTCAATATTATCTCTCTATACGAATCTTGTCTTAATGTCATTCAATGATGTATTGCTTTGATAGTCATTAAATATCGAACCTTGATTATGTAACTGATGTATTTAGTTTTATTCACGTAGTTTTGTATGTAGAAGACTCATGAAAATTGGCCAGTAAATTCCGTAATGGGCAGAAGAAAAAAACAGTGTGTGGCACTGATATTTTAAATAGAAGTTATACAGAAATGAAGAAGTGCAGCTATGTAATAGTACAATTTGCAGGTCTTGTGAGAGCTACTGAAAAGAATAAAGAACTACCTCAGTATTGCTTTGAACTTTACCATTCTGACCTGACTGTGGGAATTACTTTGAATATTGTAAATAATCGGGTTAACTGACTGCTTGTATTTACTTCTGCTCAAATTCTGATTCCTTAGAGACTAAGCAGAAGTTTGCTCTCAAATAATGTTACTGACTTCAGTGGGGCTGAGTATAAGGCCCTAAAAATGATAAGTAAGGTTGTCTGGATCTGCAGCTAGCTATTTGAAGCAATGAACATGTTTAAATGCAACTGCTGTCAGATGGATGCCCATTTTATTATGTTTACAAACTTGTTTGTGAAGTGCTTGTATAGTTATATGTACAACATATATTCAGAGGAACCTAGGGCTGTCTGCTAAAATTCCCAGCACATTCCAGTATAAGATTTCTGCAGAAGAATATGATTATTTTTAAAAGCAATACTAACACTTTTGTTTACAGCAGACTTTTGAAATTTAGTCAAGGAAAAGATCCATGAACTAAAGAAGCGCCATTTCTTTGTTCCCTGAATTCAGTCCAGTTTGGTGGAATCATAAGCCTCAAAACATCACAGTTTTCTTTCTTCTAGCTGCATTTCATAGGAAAAATTGGAAGCAGGCCAAAATAGTAACTGAACTTGAACATTTTTAAAAATTCAGGTTCACATTGCTGCCAAAGCAGCTGTAGCAGCACAGACTGCACTGCAAAGTATTTGAGCTGCTGGAGCAGTGGGAGGAAGGAGCAGACACAGTCAAGGCTCTCCACGCTACAACCATACTCCTCTAGACCTGCCACAGAGCCTTATCATTTTGCCCCATCTTGAGGGTCATAGAAAAGAAAATTTTCACCTGCAGGGTTACTGTTGCCAGTTAATGTATTTAGTCCTGAACCTAAAGTTCCCAAGAATTGGGTAATGCGGCCGATGCCTGGAATCAAATCCGGGGGCTTTGGGGAGTACATTGCGGTTAAGCTAGCAAACTTTTAAAATCTTTTCCTTTAAAACAAACGAAAAACAAAAGCCAGGAAATTGCTTTAAGGGTTGTTTTAAAAGGAAATCTTTGAGACTGGAAAGCCAAGCTCTTGGAAGAAACAGTTTGCCAGATTTGCCTGTGCAGCCATTATTCTGTTCCCTTGGGTAAATACATTGTGATATAGCCTTCAATAACGTAGTATCATTTTATGTTTCTACAGAACACCTGCAACATTCATTGCATAGGTTGGACATATAAAAGGAGAGAATTATGTTTGTAGAAACAGCTGCAGTGTTTGAATGCTTGGCATTGCCACTTACATACATTTTAGCATATTCTTCTGCGTGTGGATGCTCTTGAATGCATACATACTTATAAAGGTATATGCGTGTGTGGTGCACACGTGCACACACCTATAATTGAGAAAATGAGGAGTATTTTGTTGCTGAACAAAAAGAAAGATCAATTGCTCAGAAGAAGGATGCCGTAGGGCCAGCTTAAACATTTTAGTGTTGTAGAGGTGTGATTTTAAGCCCTAGGTAAAAGCAGACTGAATATGTCATAGAGATGATTTGTCTTTGGATGATAGCAGCATCTCTCATAAAGCACTCCGCTCAGTCTATGGAATGATATTAGTAGTGAATGTGGAGAATGCTCTTTTCCAGTAGCTTGAGGTGTACTTATATGAAGCTAGCTGGTGAGTGACATGGTAAATAAAATCCAGAGGAAAAATGATATACAGTTACAGATGTATTTTAGCAACAGGCAATGCAGCAGCAAAGGCAAACAAAAATAGAGCCCTGCAGTACATACACAAAAATAAGAAGAAAGAAGAAACAAATGCCTTCTTGAGCTAATGGTCTCCTGAATATTTTATCCATAATCCCAAATTAGACTAGGAAAGACCTATTTCACAGACAATTTTTATTCTTGTTCATTTCTTACTAAATCTTATATATTTCTCTCAGTACCCACGTTTACAAAGTACATATTAGTAACAGAATTGTTCCATCTGGAGAAAAAAATTTGATGCAGAAATTAACTGTGTGTAGGTCTGCCTTGGAACAGAATTATTTTACCATCTATGGGGTTTGAACCATATATTGTTGCTGCCTTCTGACACTAATTCTAGCACCAGAACCACATTACTCACATAGTGGATCTCCTTTCCTGACAGTAGATTTCTTAGCAAATGAAAAAATCATTCAGTCATTTCTCTCTAATTATGTGCATCTCTAAATACCTAATTATCATTGGGAATGAATTGCATGTTACAAAGATAATATTATGGAGAACAGTTAATCTGTTAAGTTGCTATTTTGAGTTTTAAGCAGCTGATACAGCTGTTAATACAGAATTTTTGCCACCTGCACATAACATTATCATTTTGTTTCTAAATTCAGAAGCAACTAAGGCCATAGTACTGGACTTAGCTCCTTTAGGCATTCTACGTGTTCAGATAAAGAAATATGCCTATTTATACCTCATAATCCATGCTTTGAAATACTTTGGCATTCTTTGAAGTGGAGTCTGTGGCAACAATAAATATTAAAATACTAAATTTTTTTTCAGGGTTATTTGTTATTTTTCCTGCTAATACATTGTCCACATATATGTGGCAACCCAGAATAACATAGTAGATTCATGGAGCTTTCTTGCCAAGTACAATCTACATAGTAATTACATGCTTCTGTAGATTACTTGATAATTGTGCTTAGGATGCTTAAATGTAATTAATATGTAATCTTCACTTTGGCTTTGAAAAGAAAAATTACCAGATACTTACCCTATGATTATTTCAGCATGCACTGCACACTTGCATTTTGTGGTCATAATACTGCAGGCTGCTGAGCATCCTCAATTCCTGTTAAAGTGCATTAGTGCTGAGTGTTCTGGGACCTCCTGGATGAGGTCCCATATCACTGAGGACTATAGAGTGACTGTACATAAAGTGTAACTTACAGCTGATGTCTGTATATAAATAATGTTGTTTCTTGTTAATGATATAATCTAAAAATCTGAGCTCAAGTACATTTGTGATCACTGGTGGTATGAAACTTTATTCACATTAAATCTTTCTTTTAGAGCTGAACTTTTGGATTTCCTTGTATTCTTCTCTTGCATATCAATTCTTCAAGCTACAAGATTTTAAAGATGACTTGTATAAACAAGAGAGTTAAACACAGCTGTGCAAACATTATTTATTTGTATTGATCTGCAAATAAGAAACTTAGTAAAAGGTGGACTGGTGATGAGTTGAGCTTTCAGTTTATCACATATGGCTTTAAGGATTTATTTGAAAAAAATAAAGCTAGAAATCTGGAAACTGATCTAATTAGCAGTTGTAATGCTGCCACCTCTTCCATGTAATCAAATCAGCAAAATACTGACAATACAAAAGAGAGGTGCCTGAAGAAATCTAGGTTAGTGAGACCCATTAATACTCTGGTCTCACAGGAGTACAGCTAAAAATTTATTCCCTATTTTACTTTCATGAAAAAGTTAATTAAACTAATCAGCACTTTAAAAACTGTGAGAGAAATCCTGTCCCAAATTCTGCTCATCTATATACAGGCAACCTTGAAATTGGGAATAAGTATAGAACCATGATATATCCCTTGCTAGAATCTGCAGGCAACTTGTAACAATAGCTCAAAGAGGTGTGAACTTCCCCATTCATGTCAGTTAGTTCCCGATGGATTCTGGGGTTCTGCATGCATGGAGTTTCGATGTTACAGACTTTATTATTTGCAGCAGCCAGAAACACACATGTGGGGATTTGTCTCTTTGCTCTACTGAGATCTGTTCACAGTTCGTTCTTGATCACAGAATCATACAGAATCACAGAATGGTTGAGGTTGGAAGGAACCTCTGGAGATCATCTAAGTCCAACCCCCCTGCTCAAGCAAGGTCGCCTAGAGCACGTTGCCCAGGATTCTCTCCAAATGGCTTTTGAACATCTCCAAGGAAGGAGACTCCACAACCCCTCTGGGAAACCTGTTCCAGTGCTCTGTCACCCTCACAGTAAAGAAGCTTTTCCTCATGTTCAGATGGAGCTTCCTGTGTTTCAGTTTGTGCTTGTTGCCTCTTGTCCTGTTGCTGGGCACCATTGAGAAGAGTCTGGCCCCATCCTCTCGACGCCCTCCCTTCAGATACTTATACACATTGATAAGATCCCCTCTCAGCCTTCTCTTCTCCAGGCTGAAAAGTCCCAGCTCTCTCAGCCTTTCCTCATAAGAGAGATGCTCCAGTCCCTTAATCATCTTAGTGGCCCTCCTCTGGACTCACTCCAGTAGCTCCATGTCTCTTTTGGGGAGACTCTATTGGGGAGTCCAGAACGGGACACAGTACTCCAGATGCAGCCTCACCAGGGCTGAGTAGAGGGGAAGGATTACCTGGCAGTGCTCTTCCTAATACACCCCAGGATACCATTGGCCTTCTTGGCCACAAGGGCACATTGCTGGCTCATGGTCAATTTGTTGTCCACCAGGACCCCCAGGTTCTTCTCTGCAGAGCTGCTTTCCAGCAGGTCAGCCCCCAGCCTGTACTGATGCAAGGGGTTATTCCTCCCTAGGTGAAGGACTCTGCACTTCCCCTTTTTGAACTTCATGAGGTTCCTCTCTCCTCTTTATTTTCTCCCAAAAGTAGAGATGTGACAGGATTAACATGCCTATTCCTTGTATAGTTCTGAGGATCTAGGCAGCAGGGCCTGGGGAGCTAGTCCAACCTGAGCAGGGCATGTATAGAAACCAAAGAATGAGCTGGTGAGCTAAGCAGCTGAAAGAGCAGTATTTCAGCCAAGACCCAGATAGATAGAAGGAGGAAAGAAAAGGGTATAGTTTAAAACTGCCGCAGAAATTAGTTCAAGTTAAAGGTCCCAGACTTGGCACACAGCAGCTGAGGAACACTCACATATTCTGTTACCCCATCTCTTCTTTGGAGGTGGTATGGGCAGGGGCATGGCAGCACACACCAAGAGGCAGCAATGCTTTAAATCAGTGAAGCTGTAAATGAATATCTGTCTAAGTCCAGGTTGGTTTCAAGGGAGCTGGTTTCAAACTCCTACCTTTTCTGGTAAAAGGAAGATTCCGAGGCAGCCTACTTTAGAAGAACCAAACCACAGAAAGTGGAGTCTCTGTACCTAGAGAGCATAATGAAACCCCTTGACAAGTTTTATTCTGAGGAGAGTAATTTAGTAGTGGTGAAATTTGATTCCACCATGCTGTGGTGTCTGAGGTGCTGTCTGTATCAGGCAGTCCAGCTGGATTATTTGTGAGACTGTTTGCTTGTTTGTACTATTTTAGTGCTAAGAAGCCCTAATCATGGGGCAAGCATTGTTTTAGTAGCTAAATGAACTCGGAACAAAAAGACAGTTCCTCTACCATACAGCATATAATCTAAGTGTGAAACGAGACAACAGATGGGGCTAGACAGACGGGGGAGCATAAGAAAGCAATGTGACAGTACTGGTCAGTCAGAAAGGCAGTGTTCAAAGGAAAGCAGTGGTCCAACTGTTGGTTTTCCATAGGCAACATATGAAGGAAGGGATTTGAAAGGAGCTAAATAAGGTAGCTTTGCAGATAACTGTAGGGAACTCCTAAGAATAAGGCAGCTTGATGTGGAAGAGCTTTGGAAATAAAGCCAAACACACTTTAGGGGAAGGAAAGAGGAAGCCAGTAGAAAGCACATAGCGTCAACATCACCAGAATTTCTGGATAAATACATGGTTTTTTTCCAGCAGCATTCTGGATAGGTAGGAAAGAGCTAAAACTGCATGTCTCAAGACTTAACAAAAAGATGGTGCAGAAACTGAGGCAGACATAACAGCTCCATTTCTGTTTCCTAATGATGCTTCATCCACTGACAATTTATTCATGAAGCTCTCTACACCATTCCCCCTCCAAACTGTATTGCAAGATGAAAACTTGCATAATATTCCATCTTCTGAAATCAAGGTCAGAACTGATGGACATAACTCTTTACAGCCTTTAGAAATTGTGTCTCTTTTAAAGAATGCCCTGAAAATTGATCATCTTTGATCCACTTTGTCTGTAAGTGTGGAGGCACCCTCCAAGGAATTCTCCTTCTCATATCACTGAAGGATTTCTCCTCCATTATATCAGCAAACACTTCTTGGCCAGCAACAGTTTGTTGAGACTTGGTTTTGAGCCTATGAAATCCTTTGTTTGGTCAGGGAGGTTACTACAAAATATTTCTGTACTCCCAGAATTTAAAAACTAGTGGAAAAAAAGTAGAAAAAAGTAGATTTGGAAGTTAAATTTCTTTTCTCCAGCAAAGCAGAAAAATAATCGCAAGATCACATTTGATTGTAATGGACAGTTGATAAACAATTTGACAGCAATTTCATCATATGATTACATTTACTATTACTTTATATGCCAGTTATATTTGGAAGATTACAATTTCTCTTTAAAAATGATCTTTGGAAAATAATGCAGGACATTCTAAAGAGCTGTGATCCACATATGCACACCCATAAATGCAAGGTAGCTATGTACAGCTAGATGGCGTTAACTGAGTTAGAAGTGTTTACTCTGAGTATGTTTATATCCCATTGCTATGTTAAAGTTCTTTCTATTTAAAATTACAGTTGCTTGCAAAAATAATCTTTATGTTCACTTTCAGTTTGCATACTGTACATGTTTCATTAGGAAAGATAGAGCACTTCTTAACAAAAAGAAATCCCTGTTTGGTGCCCTTCTTCCCTTAAGTTGTATAATATGAACCCCAAAAAACATCTTTTAAGATAGTGTTATAGCTGAAATTAGGTTTTAGTTGAGCTTAATTTGTGAATTGCCTGAAACAAGAACTGTGTCTTTAAAACTATCTGTATAAGGCTGTTCCCATAGTTGTTCTTAACAAATACCATATCAAAATAACCAGGACCTGTCTCGCTTAACTTCAGTCATCTAAAAGTTAGGTGTCTAATCTAAGCTGTTCAAATTTCCTTGTAGTCAACAGAAAGAGTGAAGCACTTGGAACAACATTTTGTCCTGTCCTATTACATGTGTTTAAAATAAAATTGTCATTTAAATCCCACACTTGAGGTGGACCACTTCCTCTGATATCTACAGAGGGAGCCTAGATGATTGTTTCAGTCTAGTCAACTCACTCTAGGCAGCTAAGGTTAGATGAGATTTAAAACAGCCTTTGAAACTGGGCCAACTTATCTTTTGTTTCAGACTGTCAGAGTACTGTGGTGCATGTCTTTGATCAGCAAGCTGGGGTAGAATTTAAGGAGATCCTGTAGAGCATCCAGGGCAGTATAGCTTGTATTAATTAACCTGGATGTTATGCAGCCAAAGGATGGCCAGGTTTAGCAGTGACTACTGGTTTTAATAGGAGATCACCTTGAGAAACTCTAGTGTTTGAGATCCTGTAAGAACAATGTCGTATATTGAGTGCTGTGTAAATAACTAATAGTATCGTATACCATGATTCCTACATTAAAAAGAGACTTTGTTTAAAAGAGCACTATGTCTTTGCAAGCTGGGCTGTCCTTATATCATTATCAGGATATGATTATGTCCTCATATCATATCACTGTTTCAGGTCTGAGGTCCTCACCTGCACACTGAGTGCACACTCAAAGCACTCTTCTGGGCAGTCGATCACTGCTGGCATCATAGTGTGGCAGCATCTATTATGTTACAAACATCTGTTGAATGTAAATGGGCAGTGTGAAAGAGCATTTCATCAGCTGTAAAATACTTAATTCTTAGTCAGAGCTGTTTACTGAATGAAGACACATTTGACTGAATGCAGGGGCCATGGTTCTGTCTTACCTGCTCCCATCCATCACCTGTTTAACTACTTGCTTTGTTTAAAAGTTGTGGTAGCCCTGCTGCTTGAAAACTTTTATGTAGTTTTCAGAGCCTGTAAAATAAGTCATTTTCATAAGTCATATTTTTAGAAGTGCTGCTTCAAGTGATTTGACACTTTCAAAAGTAAGATTAAATTTTATGTGCTTGGAAATGATATCTGTAAGAAGTATGCACTTTATATTTTATTCATTTTGATAGTTTATGTTATGATACCTTTGACAGATCCTGAAAGACACTGTCAATTTTAAAGATATCTCCAATAAACTTTTGTTAGTGAGGAAAATGTGCCCCATAATGGTCAGAAGCCTCTGTCTATGCAAAGAAATTATATGGACCTAATGACACTTTCTTATTTTCAAACACTTTCATTGCACCGGTTTGACCAGTGTTACATAATATATCCAAAAAAGGAACTGGGAAGGAGGTTTCTCACCTTGTTTGGATTTTGGGTGCATCAAATAAGTAAGTAGCATGGTCTCAGAACAATATATTTTGTATGCACGTCATTCATGGAACCATTCACATAGGGTAGGTGGAAGCTCCTGAGAAAGATTTCATTTTGTGGTTCTAATCACCACATTGATTGCAGTTGAAGTGGGAGGCAACAGTACATAAAGGTGAACTATTAATTAAAAAAAAAAAAAAAAAACCACTTTCCTTACCATCTTTCATCCAGCATCTCAATCCCATGCCTATGAATTAAACCTCAATGTATTTTTGAGAGCTAAGTAAATAAGAGAAAATATGCTGTTGTTAATTTGTAAACTGAGAAGATGAATGCTATTCTTATAAAGATGCCTAAAAATAGACATTCAAGTCAATAAGACATCTAAGTGACCTCAGATCAGACTTGTTCTGCCACTTGCAGCTTTCAGTGATTTCATATTTAGACATATATGGAAGTGGCTTGGAAAGCATGCTGCATTTCTGTGCCAAAAGAGAGATTTAGTACTTACCTTAAAGAATCCAGGTTTAATAGTGTAGATCACAGCCTGTCCTTGAGACAGAGAGAATATATAGCAGGACTGGAAATAAGAATACTTTCCTAATGCCTAATCCAGTGCTTTAAGTCTCTCTTTCTAGTCTCAGTAGTCATTGGAAAAGGATGCGAGTGACTGTAAAAACAGCAAGAAAAGGAGCAGGAGAGAGGGAATAGGCAGGTCAGCTCAAGAAACAGACCTTGGCCCTAGCCCTCAGTGAATGACATAGTTCTGAAAAATGCAGCTGGCTGACAGGACTATGAATCCAATATTTTCATTTATTTGTCTGTCACAAGATAAAAGGAGATCTCTTTGATTAAAAGTGTGTTGGTAGGGTTTTTGTTTTTGTTTTTGTTTTTGTTTTTTAAGATGACATCATGCTGCAACTGCTACTACTAGTTCTCTAGCACAATGTGAGAATGTCAGCAACTTCCCCTGATGCTTAAAGCTTTTTTCCAGATCAGGAATTGTTACCTTTATGTAATAACAGACTCAACAGCAACCACAGTGTCACTATAGAAATGCAATTACAATGAAAAGGCTTGAGAAATGGACCACCCGTACCAGAGAAGAAAGTGAGATTCAGAGCCTGATATTTTAAACAAAATTTCAAGTATTTTTGATATTTGACAAGCAATCAAAAAAAGTCAAAAAGTAAAACACAACAATAATACCTTTGCAGCTGAGGAACAGGAATACTTTGAGATGATTATCTTAAATAAAAACAGGTACAAGAAAGTAATTTCCTTCTACTCCCTTTTTGGATACATGGTATCTTTTTTCATTAATACTTGTTCTAAAAATAATTGCAAAAATAAACCCATATATATATAGTTTCAATAACTGGATACTACAGGTAACAGTGATTAGCACTTTAGTGATTGGCTAGCTAGGCAGACAGAGAACCACATCCCCCACTGGCAAAATTTGGGGTTAACCCACTGCCCTTAGTAGAGATACATCCATTAATACCAGCTGAGGATATGACCCATAGCTCTTCTGAAGACTTAAACATTATCTTTTATAATAACATATATTGTAGAAGATTTTTTTCCTCATGCTGGAACAACTTTCAAGGGTAGTGTGGAAATTCAATGAGCTGAAAATATGAATTAATCAGTAGTGCTATTTAAAAGAACATTTCTCACAAAAAAAGTTCAATGAAATGAATTTTTTAGCTAGAAAATATTGAAATGCAATTACCAGGTGGGAAAGTTTAAACAGATACATTAGTCTCTGGCATCCTTCATCCAGTTTGATTGGTGGGTTACAAGGTGAGAGTGAGTCAGACAAGAATATATTGTGCATGTACTATGGTGCAGAGCAAGTGGGAATGCAGTGTAAAGTTAACAGACTACTTAAAACCCTGCCAAGCAGTTCTTCAGTTTTTGCTCTGTTTATATTAACTCATTCAGCAGCCAGGACATAAGAATGATTTTTCTTTTTCTTGTGAAGGAAGGGTAGTTCTGAAACTTCAAAAAAGTAATAGTGTGATTTTTACTGAAATAGGAAACTAGCTGCTGTTTGTTGAGCTTTCTTAGGCAGTGAGAATACAGGCAGTTGTTAATATAGTTGTTTCACAGAATAATACGAAGTAGTTGTTTACAGGCATATTTATAAACTAAGAAAAGATTTTAGTGTTTTATAGCTATAAAATTGTTTGCAGTTCCGCCAGAGCATTTCTACATCTGCAGTCTCTTTTTACCATCTCCTTTCCACTCTCACTCCGTATCATGGATATCCTCCTTCCCCTCCCCTTCCTATGAAATGTCACAGGACATTTGTTATAATGTTATCTTCTGGACAATGAAGACAGTACTAGATTTGAGACATTTGGCTGAGGAAACCAGTTAGTTACCTTAATCAGTATTTTTATTCAATTAATTGTCCCTACTACAGTTCTTGGCTTTTAATATCTTTTCTAGATGTCTCACTTTCAAAGGAAACTTTAAGTCCAACCCAATGGGAAGTTGCTACCATGCAGATTAGATTTTTTTTTTTTTTTCTGGAGACAATGAACTATATACCTGGGCAAAGTTATGAGCAGCCTCAGTGTGTAGACAGGCAGCATCTCATTTAAGTTTTGAAATGAACAATTTATGAGTCTGTGAGTTTTAAGGCAGGCAGTCACTGGAATACTATCCCAAGATGACTTACTCTTAGAAATTCCCCTTCTAGAAAGCCTGCATCAGTGCAATGAGAGAGACCATGCTGAGTCTCTATAAAAGCACTCAATGGGCATAGGGAATTTCTGAATGACCTAAGGTTTGCTCTGTTAGTCCCCCAGTAGCGACAGACCCCCAGGGTGTCTTCTAGGCAATTCATGAAGTTCTGTTTGCATTTAGATATGCCTGATAGCAATAAACGATGATAGTACCCTGTTATATATACAGAGATCACCAAATTTGCTTTTTTTCCTGATGTCAGATTTACATTTCTAATCTATTTACTTTCTAAAATAAAGTGTGGGAAATGATACACATGAAATTATCTTAATGGTGAAAGCTGAAGTGTTTACAGACGGTAAACCTAAGTATACTGTATAATTAAAACAATTATTTCATCAAAAGCTTCTTTTTAAAATTGTTTTGCAATTAGTGCCATTGAAATGGTTCTGTTATTTTCCATGCATTTAATTCTGTTTTGCTCTCTCCAAAGGACATTTTTCATAAAAGGCAAAACAATTTCACATCTATAATTATAGTTTAAACAATTAGGATTATGCGTGATCAGATTAAAAATCTAAAGTAAACATTACCATACTGGTACCAATGCATAAGACAATGCACTGTGGTAAATAACTATGTTTATGGTTAAGAAAATATGGGTATGTTTACACTATTTTCCAGTTTCAGTGATGTTTTATCATTGTATATCCCCAGGGAGTTACAAAAAGAATTTCCAGCTCCTGACACATATCTTACAAGGGCTTACTGGATAGCGTGATATTGTTTTATATATTGTAGCAGTAATGGATCCCTCATTATGGATCCATTTGTAATATTGATTTCCCTTCAGTCAGATTTTATAAAGACCTTCACTTCCTTTTAGTGTAGTTCCAGAGGATGTAGACACTGGCCCAGGTATTAGCCTCAGTTTGTGAAAGACATTTGCAAAGAGAATTTTTTATTAGGCACAATCCCATCAAGACTGATGGAAAATGGCTTGAAGCAAATATCTGCTATGCTTGAGGGTCATTCTGCAGTCCTAATGTTCAGTGTCCTAATACCTGTGGGTAGATCATCTCTTTCCACAAATATTTATGTGGGAAGGAAAAAATCATGTGGATCTACTAGAAGTTTTTGCAGATTCTTCCATTAAGAACTAGATACTTCCCCCACTGGCAGGCTGTGTGTCTCTGCAAGGTCGTGATTCTAGCAAGATGCCTGTGTTAAAGTTTAAGCATGTGAATGATATGTTGACTTAATGGTAAACATCTGTGTACATATCTCCAGGAGGAGATTGCTTATAATATTATAAACAATATTTTTAAATCAAGAGGAATAGAGTCCAACAGATAGGAAGACCATGTAGGGTCTATTCTTTTCAGTCAGCACTGAAACACCCACTTCTCTTCCCCTTTTTGTTCTGGCGCTGGGGAGAAGGCTATTAGGTTGCTCCTAGGAAGCGGATCCCCCCTAGAGCTTCCTTTTCAAGAGCAGGAAATGGAGTTCACTGCTGATGGCTCCACAGAGCACCGAGCCCAGTGTTAAGGTTCCCTGTATCTCTGTCGTATGTTTCCAAGGAAAGCCAAGGAATGATCTAATAGAAATGGGTCTGGATAGTGGTGAATCATGCACTAAAGTCAGCCAATCCTTTCATGCTAGAGAGAGCAGAACCTCAAAGAGAAGACCATTGACTGAATAACTTCAAAATATAATTAACAAAGATTTGTCATGGAGAAAATGTCTAAACTTAGCAAGAACCACAGCGTACTAAATGTTCACTGCTTAGCACTGAGTTCCTGAGTACAGACTTTATTAGCAGCACAGATCACTGGATAAGATATCTCTGAAGGACTACTGTTATTACGGTTCTATTTTGTTTTCTTTTTCTTTTTTTAAACAGTGCATTACAACTTCTGTTTGAGATCTTTTGATTCACATATTTTTGGCCATAGTACCCAAAATCTAGGATGGCCTTTCTGGTGGCAATGGATATTCTGCTTCTCTTTGCCCAGTGTTTTGTTTATACTTCGATTTTAACCCCTAGATTTGTCCCTATTAAGGGACAAAGTTCATCAGGCCCAATTATATAAAGCTTGTATCACATCACTAAGAGCATTAGAAAATGCTGTTGCAGTGTAAACACATATCTGAGATTCTTCAAAGCTTTAGTGACTGAAATGCAAGCAGATGATAATCTGAAAATATTTGATATTTACAGCTTAATTTCAGATGGGTTTTATATTGACTTTTACAGACTGACAAACCCCAAGCATATAGATAGTTTGATGTCTCCAAGTTTGCTTTTCGCCTCTAGAAGCTTATTTTATGTTTTTGTTTTCATTCACTAAAAATGTTATTTACCAGGCAGTGTAGAAAGTTATATTTTCTGATAATTTGATTCATCCTGAAATCACTGAAATAATTTTTCTGACTTCTTGAAGTTGCAATGCTGATGGAATCAATTGTCAGCAAATCGTTATTGAAATGTGTTCATTTGAAATACTCAGAAAATATATATTTTACAGACATTTAACAAAGCACTTTGGCTTTTTATGTAATTGCTCACGCCTACATATATTTCTCCCAGTACTTTACTGCCATGGTTCCTTTGCTGCTGGTCTCTCCAAGCCTGATGGCCTTGCAGGGTTTCTACTTGATTCCATATTTTCACAAAGTTTGAGACGTGAATGGTTGATTTGTCTACTCTGATGATTTGTTTATCAAAGACCCTTTAATTTCATGTCGTTTAAGTTTCCTGAGCTCAGGGTTTAGACCTGGATGTTAAAGCTTTCTTGCTAGGTGAAAGAGCCCTTTTAGAACATGATGTTTTCTTCCTAAGAACCTCTAAAATGTAATCAAATCATTTCCCCTTTTCTGACCTCTGAATTGGAGAGTCTTTCCAAAGCCACTGCTATGTTCTGGTATATCCAGTATTACTGTTCTGATATGTGTAATCTCACATTTGGCTATAGAGGCAAATGAAGTAGAATTGTTTTATTTAAATATGCTGCATTTACAAACCAATCAATTTTTTATATGAATGCCCTGAACGGTGAATGTCTTCACCATTAATTACTGTTCTGTCTATCTCTGTCTCATCCCAATATTTTACCAGATATATTTCGTAAATATACTACAAAAACATTGGACAACACAGGACATGCTAAGGATACATTGTGAAAAACCCTTGCTTAATAACAGTTCCCTGTCACTACTATTTTTGCAGATACTTATTTTTATTGTTTCCTCCTTTAATTTCTTTTAGAGTAGTCCTGTCTAATCCCATGGTTTCACATAATCTGTGCGTATTATTTTATATGTGTTACTGATCCTTTCTTAAAGCTTCTGTCAGAGGGCAATTCAGCCCACCTATGTTCTTGATTCTGGACATGCCTCTCTCTCTCCACTGATTTTTCAAATTTGATGTGACACCTTCCAGATTTGAATGTCTCTGCTAGGTGCCTAAAGCAGATGGGATAGGTTTGAGACCTTTGTCCCCATTACAAAGTCTCAACCTACCTTGATCTGATTAATATCTCTGATTTAAGCAGTCAGTTCTCACACATGCAATGTACTGCTCTCAATCTTCACTTCTTAATATTCATTGTCTCTCTCACACTTCTAGCTTTGCACTTTCTCTCGTTTCAGAATATTCCCCACTTGCCTTCTGCTAAACTTCTTTATGTCTTTCTTAAGCTCCACCGCTACGCCTTCCTTCCTTGCACTATTAGCTTCTCCTGCCCTATCCTTCCTCCTATGCCCATGTTATATCTCTTCCATTGAATGTTTTGTTTATCCATTTGGAACAAAACACATCTTTCCTTTGTTTTTAAAGGACTGTACAAATTGGTATGTCTGTATATATTTCCAAAATTATTATACTGCAGTTTCAAATAACACTGAAAGTTTAATTCTTTTATTGTGTTATTCACAGAGATTCACATAGATTCTTATTTCTATTTAGCTAACGCTGTAGAGCTGCGTGTTGGTCAGAAAGCTTTGTATTATAATTGAGTAGCAAATTATTATTTTTTCTCATGTGTTCAGTGAGCTGGTTTTGCAGATCGTTCAGCTCAATTCATTATGATCAAATGGAGAAGCATTTGTTTCAATAAGATTTTAATCTCTAAGGCTATCTTTTGCATCAGTGACTTTTCATTGTTAATTGCTTTCTTGTCCTCCATTAACGTGTATTTGTTCTTGCAACTGTTTCATCCAAACTAAGGCTCCTTGTCCATTATAGTTCACTGCAAAATACATATACATTTTGAAGAGACTCATTCCTACTATCTAGGTAATATAACTATTGTTGCCTTCTTAATCCAGCAATGTCTTTTTATGTATTTTTCTCCCTTGATGCTGCCAAAAACTGTATAGAATCACCTCTCAGAGGAATTTTAGAAATGTCCTGAATTTAATCCCAGATACATCAGAACACAAAATACAGTTTTACTATGTTATGGCACCAAATAAAAACACTAAGATACTTAGTCTGAGGTGGATGTTTGTGAGTGAATTTCTATTGATATTATGATTAAAAAGAATATGCACTGAACAGAGTACACCCCAAAAGTTCTATAATCATCTTACTGAAAATTATTTTCACTATAACTTTTTCTGAACCTCCTGCTATGTTATACACCAGAAACAGCATGGAAAGCATGGAATTCAAACAATTGTAAATATGCCCCCATTTTTTACATATTAAAATAATAAAATGAGTGGGTAAGTTGAAATAATTCTCTCCCTTTTCAAAAATCAATCGGATGTGAATTTATTATTTTAACACAGCTGACAGAGAACATATAGAAGGAATTCGGTAATGAAAAGCATTTGGGGGATTTGACAGGTCTTGGCTGAAATGAAGTCCTATGAGACCAGCATTTGGAGGCAGAGGTGAAAGTAGAAATTGGTTTACCTGAAGATCTCTGTATATGGAATCTAAATTTTCAAGGGAGACTGCCTGCCAGTGTCAAGACTTATCTTT
Organism: Apteryx mantelli; assembly: GCF_036417845.1. NCBI lineage: Eukaryota > Metazoa > Chordata > Aves > Apterygiformes > Apterygidae > Apteryx > Apteryx mantelli. The sequence continues at coordinate 36,568,171 of NC_089984.1, forward strand.
GACACATCCAGCCTAAAATCTATCAAAATCTGGAAACTTCTTTCTTTTTATTATAACTACTGTATGTGTGTTTTTCTCTACAAAACTTTGTTGGTACAGGTCCTGAAAGTTTCCCAGAAAATTTTGTGCTAATGTTATAATCTGTTCAAAACTACAAATCATTTTTACCTAGATGTTCTCTGCTTAACTGTAAGTATGCTATTTGTAAAGAGAACTAGTTCTGATATTACAAGTGACTGTATAAATCATTGACAGGTGCATTTTACAGCTTATTCATGTATTAATTTTCACAATAATTTAGTCCACTTCTCTATGAAAAAATATTTTTATTAATGCATTCCTCCTGCTCCACAGATCTATGCAATATTTATACTGACAGTTTTTAATGGAAATAGTATTTTTTACTTCTGTTAGAACTGCAAGGCCAGTATAGATAGGCATGAATGAGGTAGACTCTGTTCTTTCTCGTACATCGTTAATACAGCTGTTTACAAAGGTCTGCTTGGTAGTAGCTGTGTAACAGGATGTCAGAAATGTAGTTTGAAGACTCTGAACTACACAGCGTAACTGAGAGCTGACAGGGATTTGCAGAACTTTTATTACTTGGTAGGGTATTGCAGAAAAGAAAAATCCAGCTAAATTTTCATTTTCAGCTTGACTTTGAAATTCTGTGGGTTAAGGAGATCTTTGAGCATGTTTCTTTTAACATGAAAATTTAAGCACAGAGAAAAATTATTGACATTGTAAGCTTATTGGGGCAGTGGTAATTTATTGCATCCAACACAGTGAGACTTGTGTCCCTAACTGGGGCCGATAGAGGTTACAGGCAGATGAGTGAGTAACAATAATAACAATTGCATTGAAGAAGAAAATGAAATTCTGTCATGCTATGGTGAAGAAGTGTTCTATCCATACATGCTGAAATACATAACATATGTAGAATAGAGTTTTATATAATTTTAAATACTATTTTTAAGTGTACCTATCTTAGTAATCGAAATCTGTGAGCTAAAGGTGGCTGTGTTCTAGGAATTCTTCCCTGGCATCCAGAGCATGCACAGAATTATACCAGTATGAAATAATCCTGTCTTGGGGTCATGTTCATATATCTTTGGAAATAAGATTACTATTTATATATTTATTTAAAAGTGCAATATTTACTGGCTCAGAAAATTCAGCCGTACATTCTTAGGGCACTAAGGCAGAGCCAAGCCCTGAAGCTTTCAAAGCTGACTCACACAATATAGCATGGTGATGCACCATATTCATCCTGAATTGTGCAAACCAGAAGATGTTACTTGCCTTTGAAAATACAAGCAACAAGGCATGTTAACTCTTATGTTATCACCAAAATGTTTTGTGCTAGCTTTTGAAAACATAACATATAAGCAAAATATAAAAAATCATAACCTCCTATCAGAGGTTAGAACTGCCAGAGCATTCAACAGGAGTTAAACGTAGGTAAAAAGCGGAAGGTATAATCTATAGCAAGGAGTGGCAGGTGAGCTGCATCTAAAAAAAATAGTTTCTTCATGAAAATACTGTGACATTTATTTTCCATATTAAAAATTCAAATTCAAGTATTTAATGTCTCCTACACATCAGCTCTTTCCGCAGTTCTGGGACTGATGCAGTTTTGCCCATAGTCATTTGGGGATTGCTTTTCCATCCGCTTTGATCATGTTGTGCTTCTGCAATATTCCCACCAGTTATTCTGAGAACACTGATAACTGAATCTCGTTTTATCTGCCTTAGAAAGTGGAAAATCACATAGGGGGCTCTCAAATAAAACTGTGGATGAGTAAAAACAAACAAACAAACAAAAGCTCTGCTTTTTAGCACCTTTAATGTAAATGTTGGCATTTATGAGGATTTAACCAAAACTCTCAAAAAATTGTAGCATAAACATATAGGATGGACTGCTAGTATCAAGCCTTTTCTTTCCTACATAAAGGAAAGCATTTATCATTCCAGTAACACAAGGGAAAGAAAAAATGCCAATTCACAAACAAAACCTCTCTTGATTTAATATTGTTGTTTTGTCCCCTGCGATCCCAGAATGATAAATATTGTACCTTCTTTTGTCAGTACCAGAAACACTTTCATATGTGGAAGAAAGGCTCATTCATTATATTCATATTGGTTTTTTTCCTGATTGTTTTTCCAAGCTGTTTCAATATACATTGCACTGATGATATTGTGTCAGCTTTCTTGAGCCATTCTCCAAAGCTCCACAAATATCCGTATGCTGTTTCATTTTTATTTATTATTACTTTTATTATTATTATTTATATTCTCGAGGCTTTTGGAGGCCTCACTGTGGCTTGGGGCCTCATTATATCTAGAGGTGTACAAACATATACCTAGTCTAATATACAAACACTGGAACTGTACATGCCATGCAACTGCACATGTTAGAGTGTTAAGCCAGCATGGTCCTCCAGGCAGCCCCCAGACAAAGTCTGTTTTGCCTGCTACCTTTTCCCCCAAAGGAGAACAGAAAGGATGGCCCCACAGAGGGGACAGCCCTTTCTTCTGGAGACTTTTTGTGCTGTTTCTTCCTGAGTACTTGCTGTGAAATGTCAATGCCTATGAAATTTGCACAGAACACATTGGTCATCCTAGGTGAAATATCTGAAGCTCCTTCTTCATCCCACCTAGCCAACAACAATCCATTATGTTTCTGATTAATAGTACAGTCTTTCAGTAGCTTAAAGCATATCTTGATTTCAAAAAGTTCTTTTTTGCACATAATCTAAATACTCTAAATAGGCTTGGGCCCTGATAGGATGCACCACAAGTGCTAAGGGAGCTGGCCAATGTCATTTCAGGGCCACTCTTCATTATCTTTGAAAGATCATGGTGATCAGGAGATGTCCCTGAGGACTGGAAGAGAGCAAATGTCACTCCCATCTTCAAGAAGGGCAAGAGGGAAGGTCTGGGAAACGACAAACCAGTCAGCCTCATTTGAATCGCTGGGAACATGATGAAATGACTAATCCTGGATAGCATTTCTAGACATGTGAAGGACAGGAAGGTTATTGGGAATAGTCAGCATGGATTTATGAAGGGGAAATCATACTTAACCAACCTGATAACCTTCTATGGTGAGATGACTGGCTTGGTGGATGAGAGGAGAGCAGTGGATGTTGCTTACCTCAATTTTAGTAAGGCTTTTAACACTGTCTCCCATAATATCCTCATAGACAAACTGATGAAGTATGGGCTAGATAAGTGGTCAGTAAAGTGAATTGAAAACTGGGTGAACTGCTGAGCTCAAAGGGTTGTGATCTGTGGCACAGCATCCAGCTGGAGACCAGTCACTAAGTGATGTCCCATGGTATTGATACTGAGGCCAATACTGTTTGATGGCTACATTAATGACCTGGATGATGGGACTGAATGCACCCTCAGCAAGTTCAAAACTGGGAGGTGTGGCTGACACACCAGATGGTTGTGCTGCTATTCAGAGGGACCTCAACAGGCTGGAGAAATGGGCAGAGAATAACCTCATGAAGTTCAACAAAGGGAAGTGCAAAGTCCTGCATCTGGGGAGGAATAACGCCTTGCATCAGTAGAGGCTGGGGGCCAAAGAACTCAAGAGCAGCCCTTCAGAAAAGGATCAGAGGTCCTGGTGGACAAGTTGAATATGAGCCAGTAATGTGAGCTTCGCGGCAAAGAAGGCCAACGGTATCCCAAATTAGGAAGAGTGTTGCCAACAGGTCAAGGGAGGTGATCCTTCCCCTCTACTCAGTACTGGTGAGACCACATCTGAAGTACTCTGTCCAATTCTAGGCTCCCCAGTACAAGAAAGACATTACTGGAGCAAGTCCGGTGGAGCACCACAAAGATGATTAAGGACCTGGGGCATCTCTTATATGAGGAGAGGCTGAGAGAGCTGGGACTGTTCAGCCTAAAAAAGAGAAGGCTCGGGGGGATCTTATCAATGCTTATAAATACCTGATGGGAGAGTGTAAAGAGGACAGGGTGAGACTCTTCTCAGTGGTGCCCAGTGACAGGATGAGAGGCAATGGGCACAAACTGAAACACAGGAAACTCCACTTGAACACAGGAAAGCGCTTCTTTACTGTGAGGGTGATTGAACACTGGAGGAGGTTGCCTAGAGAGGTTGTGGAGCCTCCATCCTTGGAGATATTCAAAAGCCATCTGGACAGAATCCTGGGCAACGTGCTCTAGGTGACCCTGCTTGAGCAGGGGGGGATTGGACCAGATGGTCTCCAGACGCCCCTTCCAACCTCAACCATTCTGTGACTCTATTAAATGATTTTCAGTGGGGAATGCACATAAAGTGCATTATGTTTTAAGAAGAGCTCTCCTGACTTCAATGTGATACCCAACTTTCTCTCATTGAATGATAGCATTAGGAAACATAGTCATTGAACTAAGCCTAGACAAATAACCAAATCACTCTTCTTATTAACATGCATTAGTTAATTTGTGTGTAGTACTTTGAAGATAATAAGCTGTGTATCAGGGCTCAGGATTTTAATTCTATTTTTCCTCACTGGGCCCATCTCTTGTCTTCATATCTGAACCACTAAGGAAAGGTCAGTAAACACTGATTTTGTAAATGAAAGTTCTGAAATACAGGTTGAAAGTACTAGTGTTTGAAAAAAGAAATGTGTGAAACTTCAACTTGTTTAAGTCAGGACTTCAGTATCTGGGGGCAGATTTCTCCTACCTAGCCTTATGCCTCTTTATGAGCTCTCATATGGTTAAGCATTTCGTTACTTCACTGTAAAGAGTGTTTGTTCCTTTAAGAAATTCCTGGCACTACTTTCTTCCCCTTGAAATTCGTCTTGATGGATTTGGAGGGGACTTAATAAAACACATTGCCTCAGCCTCTGCAAACCTTCATCATCTTCATGCAGATGTCTGACACTGGCAGAGAGAATAGATGTATCTGCGAGGGCATCCCATTGGAACTGCACAATTTCCATCCCTTTTGCAGCATGAGTAGTGAAAGTACAGCTAAATACATCAGAGAGGAAAAAATGCATTAAAATGTGTACTCGTTAGCACTCAGCTTTTAATAAAATCTTGAAAGAGAAATATTTTTCTTAAAACACATATTATGCTCATATCATGAAATAAGGTAGGCAATATTTAGATTGAGTGATCAAGTAGATTGTGAATAAAGAAATAATTAGATCATAGTTCAAATGTAAACAGTTATTTTTATCTGTCTTTGTTAATAGTGGAGGTGTGTATTTTTCCTGGAAAAAAGAACTGCCCACTAAAATGAGAAGTCAGGAAAAGGATAAATAATATAAATGATTATTAAGATGCTTGCGGCTTTTAAAAACTGCTGTACCACCATCTCCTCAGACTGTTACAATTCAAGAGATCAAAGTATATGGAGGGAAATTAAAGAAGTCTTAGTAACTATCATCAAATTCACAAAGAGAATTCTTGATTATTGGATGTCTAGGTAGAGAAAAACAAGTTCTTGGTAAAGGTTGCTGGCAGTAAAGTAGTTTGGAGACTCAAGCTTAATGGAACAAGAAGAAGCAAAAATAAGAATGGAAAATAGAGGGCTGTTAGGAGGAAAGACAATAATAAATAATATAGGAAAAAGCCTGGAATCCTGTATATTCCATTGTCATTATATCAAATGCTTGTCCATACAAGACAGAGCAAATAAAAACCAACCCACACGTTCATACATCTGAACGCTAGCCTTGAGGAGTTTTAGATAAGTCCCTCTCTTGTCTGACCCTTGCCCTTTTTGGGATAATACTTTCTATTATGGAACCTCACACATTACCAAATCCCATTCTCACTACTTTTTTTTCCCCTTACCTTTTAAGATAGAAGTCATAAAATCTGATGGCCCATCTGTTAGAAACAAGGTGCAGCTTGCCACTGATTACCTAGCATTTCCATTCTTTGCACCCAAGCTTGCAGCAAGCTTTTGGTGAGCTGGTCCTAAGCAGAGAACTTGCTTTTCATTATCACCTCTTTCCTATTCTGTATGAAAATCAACATTTGCTTATAGCTGCTTCAGAGTCTCAAGTGTATGGTGTCTAATGGTATTGCTTAAAAAGTTTTATATTTTATCTTTTATAACTTAGGATAATTATTTATAGTTGCAAATCGTAATGTAGCAGTATTATGGGAAACAGAATGCTGGATTGCACTGCAAGGGGAAGAGCAGATTCAGGGTTTATTACATGATTATATTATAGAAGGCACTTCAGAGGCTATGAAAGAAAGCAACTCAAATTGTAGCAGTTCTCTGAAGTTGAGATAGTAGAAAATAGATTTCATTCACAACACACCCTTGTGTCGTCGGCACTGTATATACAGCCATTAAAGTATAATTGAAATACAGAAAATCAGGAAATGAGAGAGAATTGAAGCCAAGGTTTTCACATGTGATCAAAAAGCACATGAGAAAAAATATAGCAGGGGAAAGATCAGCAGTTAAATAGGATGTAGAAGACAGTATAATTTTTGCTTTTAAAAAACAGATGGGACATTTAGCAAAATTGCAGTGAGGGAATTCTAATGTCCTGCTGAAGGTTTGTATCTCCTTCATCATATAGCAAAAAGTTTTTGAAAATGTGGAAGTAAAACCTGTCTTATAATTACATCCTGGAAATACAAACCTGGCGTGGTACTTTATATAGTACTTTGCTTTTAAATAAAAATGTTGTAAAGAACAATGCAAAGAATTGCTCTAAATTTTGCTTGCTGTAACAGAGTCACAGGACCATTCTGGCACTGGAATACTCTAAGCAAAAAGTATCTCTTGCCACATCATCTTCTCCCTGGTTTCGTTTCTGCCACTTTACTCCCAAGACTAATGACAAGGAAGGGCTGCTCTGATAACTCTTTAGTACCTGAAGGTTTGTTTTCACTGAGGACATCTGGGAGCTGTCTTTGCTGGGAAATCGACTACATGAGAAATTCTGGTCTGCATCTTTTACCTGTGACTTTCAAATCTGCCTCGTAGCAAGAGTCAGTTCAATGGTGAGAGATTTTACCTTGTTTTTTGACAAAATAGTGGCCCATCCCTCAAGCTGAGACTTATGCCAGATCTGATCCCAAGACAGAAACAGTTCACTGCTCTTATATCTCTTATCTTATAGATGCAGCTCCTAAAAGGAGAAAGAGCTACTTGTTCTCTGCTGCCGTGTGAGTGCACATAGAGCTATGTAATGAATCACATCCCATTATGACTCTATCTACTGTCAATTGCAGTTTTCTATTTTTTTTCTCCAAACTAGGAAGCTTGCACAGGGTATTTAATATATTTTCAGTGATATACACTCCTGGTATTTAGCACCTCTTGCAGTTTAAGGCATTTGCTCTACCTGCATGTTTTACACAAACAGAAACCATGCTCTGCTACTATAACTTTTATCACTATTTATCTATACTGTCTACTCAGGACCAACTGTATGTAACCAGTTAAGAACACACCGTGTCTGAAATGGAATTCTTTCACCATACATATTGACAACATTAACCAGGGTTTATTAGACCTGGTTCAGGTGTGTCATTTTGCTTGTTATAGTATAGCATATTCAGTGTAATATGGAAGATTCAGAAAGAAACCAAATAAATGAATAGCTGTATAGCTTGCCTGTATATTATGGAATGCCCTTTATAATTATTCTCTTTCAGTGCTGAGAGGGATTCTGGTAGAGCTATTTGTATAAAATCTTTGTTCTTTTTTAATGATTTCATGGTCTGAGTTTTTCAACCATTTACCAAGCTTTTCTCTAGAATTAATAAAAGTCAATGTTCTGTATAAACTTATATCAGCTTTGCTAATGGAACCACCCCAGTACTGAGAGCAGAGCATTTGCTTTTTTTTTTTATTCTCAGGCATTAATAGGTACTGAAACTATAAGTAGCCATATGTTAGAGATGCTGGGGACTCTGAAGTTGTCATCACAGCAATATTTCAAAATATGTTAGAAAATTCTGGGCATGCTTTCTGTCCTGTTGACTTAATTCTGTGTTATACTCCCAGGATCGTTTGTTTTGTCAGAGTGACTGCTGGCTGTGTAGCTAGGAATGTACTGAATGTCTAATTGTGGAAATCAGCAGAATACTGAAGAACTGGCATTGTTATTTGGCCAAAACCAAATTACAAGCCAAACAGTGGATAGAGCTATGATATATTGCAGCAGTATGTTGGAAGTGGAAAACAATTCCAGTACTTAGTCAACCTCAGAGAGCAAAACTTTTAAGTTAGACTACATTATGGGAAAAGCACTGTAGATAGAATACCTACTTCTGATTAAGTTAAAGTTGTATTGAATTTCTGATGCACTGTAATAATTTGTTTGTATGAACATATTCATCACTTCCTGGTTTAAATAAGACTTTTGACAGTGGAAAAAATCCCAACACCTGCAAAATAAAGGCGCAAAAGTGAAAAACAGCAACAAACAACATCTTTTGAGATTATCTCTGATCTCCTCCCTTAAAAGTGAAAGGCACAGTAAGTAGCATTGTGTTACCTCCAGTGGGACAGAATTGGCCCCTGTTGGGCCTTTAAACCTATTGTCTTTAAGGTTGTGTGCTTTATTTTGAGCAGAAGAGAGGTCTGATATGAGAGAGGTAAATTGTGTAGTAGAGGAACAGCAGTGAGGGGAATAAAGAAAAGTCTAAGAGTAGCAAAGCTACAAATCTAACAGGATTAGTTATCACCTGGATGGAACTTTAGGGAGGTATTCACAAAGACTATATTTCACCTAGTGAGGTAAATCACTCTAGATTTCCTCCAGAGACAGGAGGAGATCTCTTTTAAATCACTTGCAGAGGCAAGATAGACCTCTCTAGAGAGAAACTAGCTTATGTGAATACTGCTCCCTTTGTCTCCTTCTAATTGTTCTCCTTACTGCTCAGTTGTGCTTGTGCCTTCTCTCTTTCTCCCACTTATTTATTCACATATATGCACACACACATGCAGTTATTCTGATTATTTAATTCCATTAGCATATGCATATATATATATATATGCATAGAAAAATCTGAGTGCAGTTGCATCCATTTACAGTTATAGTTGAAGACCATCACATACTGTGGAAATTACAAGATACCTTTTCTTGTCTTTTTGTGCAGCATGGAGTCAAAAAGCAAACTTTGTGGCATAGTATCTTTAATTTACTGATAAAGAAAAGAAATGATAGGTTAGCACTGTATTACTGGAGTGTCTAGCACACTCAGATTATAAGAATGATAAATCTATGTCTAACAGGTGTTCATCCTGCTCACAATGTTTAGTAACGCTTTCATTTTCATCACAGTGGTTGAAGTGTCCAGCCTATAAGAGTGTATTTGGGTAAAAAGCTTTTAAAATGTTGTATCTGAGGCTCTATGATCCGCAAATGTTTACAGTATTCCTATCTCCACTTTTCTCTGTTTGGCATGCAGGATCCCAATAAAAGGAGATCACTGAAAGTAGAGACAATGAGTAAAATAATGCTGTACAAGTAATCTCAAGTGTATTGATCTGGAGGAGACAATTGAAACCCAAATGTATCTAATTACTATAGATAGGTTCATAAACTGTCCCAAATGGATCACAGCTGTGATTCTGGCTTCTAAGCAAAACCATTTATAATTCCATTTCTATTTACACAGGTATAACTAAAAGTAAGTGATAATAGTGTTTCTTCAGTACTGCAAGTAGATTTTTTTCTCTTCTACAGAAATGGCTTACAAGATCAAATTAGATTCTGGCGTGATTAATGTATCTCACCAAACTCTTGCAGAGCAGCAAATGAGTTTATAGTGATTTTCCTGAAAACAAATTAAACTGCTGCACAACATTGCAAGAATAGAGATGTTTTTCATAACATATGGATAAATGATTCAATGGAAAGGAGTTGTAATCAAACTGAAAATTTAATAGTTTGCAGGAAAAAATCCAAATGCTTCAAACATTACCGTCCATTATAGAAATCTGTGTAATTACTTGCATTTTAACACGTGAAGTGTAATATGGAGTGGGAGTGCACCAGGGAATTAATCTGTATGAGTTTTGCACAAATTCTAAATAGATTATTCCTTTTAGTTGTCTTTAATACTCTTCACTTAAAAACAAAACTCTATTTTGCTAATAATTCAAAATAACATTTTTGTATGAATTACAGGTGATTTTCATGTGTTCACTTGATAGCTTACTGGAAATGTTATGTATCCTATAAAATTTGCTTTTTTCCCCTAAAAATTTAAACATATTTTGCTATCGATAACCTGTTCGAGACTCCAACTTTATATTCAAGAAATGCAGAAAAGAGGATGTGTGATTACATTCAAAATTATTCGTGCAGTAATTACTTGTTCCTTATTTTTTAATGTAAAAAAATAAAAACCTTTACACACAAAACTCTGCCAGCATTTTATATGAAATAAGGCATGTTGAGAAAGGCACTGCAATAGTTAAGGGCATTCTCAGCTTTCTGTAACTATCATTTTTGGTCCAAGGTACAAAAATTACAATAATGGAATAAAATGATGGTCTAACAGAACAGATTACTTGCTTGTAACTAGTGCCAAAGTTAAACATCTCAGATAAAAATATCAAGCAGCTTTAATTCTCCTAACTCTGCTATTTTGTGGGAAGAATATATTTCCTGACTAAACATGATGACTACTTTATTAATTGAAATTTAGTACAGATAACTATTGCAGCTTTAGGAGCTATTACTAATCTAATCTAAATTTAAACAGTCCCCAAGCCTATTTTAATATCTAAAGTGAGTCAATAAGAGGTTTGAGAAGAATATTTATCTTCAGACCCACCAGTCACCAGTCTACTGTAATTCTTTTTCTTTCAGTCTTGGAGTCAGTCATATGCTTAATATCACTGTAAAAATCTGTATCGAGATTTCTCAGGGAGCCCCAAGGAACAAAGTCAAAGAAATAAATAATACACCTGGCAATCTTGTTTAACCATCACAGCTTAAGGTGTGCTTTCCTCTTCAAATTTAAAGATTTTTGGGGGGCAGTGTAATGTGTCAGAGATCTCTGGGAAGTGTATGTAGTTCAATTTCTTGCTTTCTTTGTAGAAAATACATGTATGTGACTTCAGTGAAAGTCTGTCTTCTATACACAGGGATTTGGGTTACCCATCACAAACAGGTTAGGTTACCCAAAGCCTCATCTACAGACCAGTTTTATGTAATTTAGTTTTCATTTCCACAAGAGTATCCATTTCTTGGTATTCAAATACAATATTGCATATTTATCAGGACAATCTTTCGTTCTACTTAGAAGTCACTGATGAAGACCTGTGAAGAGGGCTGGAACATTTCTAAACAATATTCTAGAGATCTAATCATCAGTTCAAGCTCAACGTGACTTAAAGACAAAAAAGTCTTCTCTGCAAACCTTTTCCACTGTTTTTCCTTGAGTCTCTGTGAATGACCCCACTGCCCCTGCTGCCCCTCTGGTCTTGCCTAAACATATTCTTTGGTTGTGATTCCTTTGTTTCCTCCCGGTTAGACTACATAGGCTTGACAAATTCTGTCTCTACAGTCCCTCTAAAATGCTATCTGCAAAACAAAAGCCCTTGCACAGGCTGTCTTCAGCTTACTTCTGAATTACTGCCCCATTAAACAAATGCTGTCTTAACCACCTTTATTTCAGATCATTTTCCTGACTAGTTGGTTTTATCACAGAAATAATTTTTAGTAGCTCCACACACTTCCTTTTTCTATTGCCTCAAATATCATTATTTATCTTCAAGACTCTTCACGACTTACCATTCCCTGCCTGTCATCTCTTATGCAGTTTCATATGAGAAGTCACCTCCCACCTCTGATCAGCATTATCTCAGTCTTCCTCATCCACTTGTTAAATAAGCACATTTCTGTTTCCCTCTGTGCTGCCTTCCCTGAATGAGGTGCACAGGGCTGATTGGGTCTTTTGCACATTTCTAACATTGTGATGATACAGTCCTGCTAAGTGCGATAATGTCATATTAGCTGCTTTTAAAAATAATCAATAAAGCCTACACTTCCTGTGTTCCAGAATGGCTTGAGTTCAGAAAAGAGGGTGGGAGAAAAAAATTTCAGTTAATCAACGTTAGACTGCACCAGTTCCAACCTACTGCCACAGTGTCTTCAACGCCTCCCTATGTCCCTTCTGCAGTATAGTATTTTTTCATGCTGCTGAATGGACCAAAGGTATCCCAAAGTGCTTGGATAACTAGCCCAAACTGGTGCAGACTGGGCTACTAGTGCATGAACTTGTAGACAGCAGCTGTGCTGCAGGGAGTTAACGTGCCACGTGGTTGCGTAGTCAATCCCTCTCTGTCCGTAGCCAGAGACCAAACAGTGCACGCTGTCTCTTAGCCACTAGCACACGGAATAGTTTGAAGGCACCAGATGTTGTACAGGCCTGGATTACAGACTAAACTAGCTATATCTTACACTAAAATGGAAGGGAAAACTGCCTGACCGTATACAGAAATCACTACAGGCCCCTCAGAACACAAATATTTCACACAAATATGTAAGGCCATTTCCTTTCAAAATGAGAAAAATTGGGAAAGGCTGAACATTTTGTAAAAGATCCTTTATTGTATAGTCTGCATTCCCCACAAACTGACAGCAGGTAATTTATAAGTCTATTCTGGGAATAAGAGTTTCTTAGCCCTTTATAGATAGATGTTATTACTAAATACCAAGGGTATGCTAGTTACATTATGAAAACAGATGCAAAGGACTGTGACATCTCCTCTCTACTAGTGTGTAGCTATTGAATTCCACACTATCATTATTTAGTTTATTGTTATTATGCTTTAAGCTCTGTCTTGTATTTTATTTATTTAATTAAGTTACATGCATAAGAAAAGAAAGCACCTCCTGGTCTCCTGGCTGTCTTCCCATCTGACAGAATGGTCTCACTGAAAAAAAATGATTGGGTTTCTTGCCCAAAGTAATTTCCTAGTTAGTTTACTTTGTTTAAAATATCCTTCTCATACTAAGAGTGGTGTCAACTTAAAATATACACCGATGCACCAAACAGGAAGAGAGGCCCGTAAAAAGATTTTGTGGTTTTGAGGTGCTATCATCTTGTCCTTTTTAAAATTCTAATTCAAATCAAAACCCTTTTTAATATAAAAGGTTATGTGTGTACTTTCTCTTCTTGGCAGTTGCTTATGGTTGTTCTGCTTTGTGATTAAGTCGATGATGTCTGGATATTGTCTGGGCACACCTGCTAGATCAGGACCCTCAGATACCGGCACAGGATTCCACCATTTCATGACTTTGAAATGAACTCAGCTCTGTTGTGAGATACAGCTCAAACTGCTCAGCCACGGTGTGTTACCTCTGGTCATGTACAGCACTGAACTTCAGATGACTCTCATTTTTCTTTTGGAAAGTAGGCACTTGAATTTCAGGTTTGTATCTGGTTAGGAGAAGGTTCTGTGGCTCATTCTTTTGGATCCTGAATTCTGTTCTGGTTCCATTTTGTTTGCCTTTTGGATTTCTCCTGAAATGACTTGCTCTACAGCACAGGAGTCTGTAGCACAAACAACATTCTGGACATTTCAGTTATGAAAATTAATCACGAGTCAGTCCATTTTCCTCTATTTGAAAAGTGGTTGGTTAATGAGAAAACAGGAGAAGTATGGGAAGTACGAGAGAATCTTGAAAATTCTACCAAACAACTAAGCTAAATAAGAATATTCCTAGTGCAATGCCTCCTGGTAAGTGAGAGAATTTATTTAGTGGGTACTGAGAAACACTTGTCTAGTAACCTTTTTGAAAGTCATATTCCTCTGCCATTATAGCCACTATAGCTACCATATATGTTTCCATTAAAGAATAAATGTATGCTGACCTGGTGTATATCCACAGAGGTTGAGCTGAGTATGATCTGTTTCATCAGATTAAAAGATTGCGGTTTTTTTACCATGGCATTTTGGTATATAAATATATCGTTAACATGCAAACACACACACACACACACACAGTATACATTGTGTATCTGTAAAAAAGGTCTTTGTAGACGGGAAATAATGACAAATGGCAGAACTCATAAAATCCCCCACATAATTACCAGTAGTTTTATTGAGATCAGAATGAAACTGTCTTCACTGTGTGCTATGGTCATCTTCATGAGCCAGTAATTCCCATCACCTACTCAGTATGTTTTCAAACTACTTAGATCCATTTGTATGGGTGTTAGTGGACATTGCATTTTCTACAATGGAAAGGCTTTGAATAACAGATCCTTTACAATAAAAGGACTCTGTCCACTATTAGTTGAACATGTGTGATAATGGTAATGAGTCTTTAAAGAAACAACAAATGGAAGTGCCACAAATACTGCTGGGTGCTGAAGGGTAAAGCTGTTACTTTACTAGTATACAGCTTGCCCAGTCTTTTTTGCTTTAAGTCTCTTTGTATAGAAGCTGTCATTTTATTTTCTTTGCTTCAGGTAACCTTAAGCAATGATTGTCATTTTAGTTAAAATATCAAACAAATTGAATTAATCTACCCGAGTTCTAGTTATATTACTGTCTTAAGCATTCTGAATGTTCTGATTCCACGTAACAGTGAAAACACGTAGGATTCAATCAAATGAAGACATCTATCTAAATGTTATCTCCCAATAATACATATTTAAATTGAAAAAATATTTCCAGTTACCTGCCTAACCATGAATCTCAGGACATCCTTTGTTCCCTTAATTTCAACAAAAGGGAGAGTAAGAACTCAATGCATTTCTCATCAGAATGAACAATAGGAGAGGAAAAAAGACTTTAAATATGCAAGCCAGCATGTAAGAGTAACTTTTTCAATGCTAGGATTTTTCTACTTTGAGAGATAGTATAGCCTTACATCAGTTCAAATGTAGCTGTATACAATCAGAGGAAAAACGTTTAAACATCCCAGCATGGGTATTTCCATTTAAATCTGATTACAGTGAAATAAAACTGTGGCTATTAAAGGTTTAGAAGAACTACAAATACAAGCAGTAAAAGAAGACAGTTAGTAAATGAGGTAGTAAAACATTTCAGCAGGGCAAACAGTTTATAGCGCTCAGCCTTCCTGTAGCAGACTGTGCTATTCACTACAGACCCGTGCAGTGTTCCCTGAACTGCACTTAAACCTGCAATTAACCTTTCACGCCTAATGAAGCTGTTTTGCTGGAAAATTAAAATATATAGTACTGCCTGTTTTTACAGAGACTGGGAGGAGAGCATCTCAAAATGAATGACTTTTTCAGATGCTTTTGTTCAAATGCAGAATTAAAGTGCTGTTTGTGTATAAATCGGGAGTGCACTTTTCAAGGCAATCTCATTTGATGTGCTGTATTTTATTCCTGTACTTATTAATTGTTTTGCATAATTGTAAAAAAATAAAAAAAACACCAAAAATTCACACACCAGTAATTTTATGATTAGGCAGTTACTTCCTGAGAATAAACTATTACCATTTAGCTTCCATTAGGAAAGACAATAGTTCTGCTAAAGATAACCACATTCATATTGCTTTCTCTGGTGTTCTTCTCATTGTGGAAGGCAATTATCTCTTACAAAAATATACTTTCCACATATGTATTTGACTGGGCTCACTTCTTAATGATCTTTCCATACATATCCATAAAACAAGCTAGAGATTGTTTTAGCTGCACAGAACTAGGTCAGGTTATTTCTATGACATTTAGTAGAAAAGCAAACTAGACTTAAAAATAGGTCTGGTTCTGCAACTAGGCTTGAATATCCAGAGTGTTAGAAGTGACCCATTGATTCTCCATGTGAGAAGCATACTGATTCCACTTTTCCTTATGGCCGCCTTACTCAAGAGTCAGAAGCAACCAGAGATCATGGACTGGTTTGGCAAATAACAGTTCAGATAGAGGATATTTAAATTGCAGCATTCGGGGAAGGCAGGTAAATGAAATAAGCAATGGTAACAGATACCAAGTACTATGGGATTTACAATTCCAACTTTAATGACTATAAACACATTAAGATTTGTTGTTTAATAATGAAACTATAAAATAAAGGTAAAGTCCTTTTTTAATGAATATTTAAACCACAGCATTTTTATCAAATCTTCTGTTGTATTTTGATGTAAATTCTGCTTGCCTGCAGTGTTTGTGCATCAGCTTGACTTGGTAAATGAAATTCCTTTAGACCGCCAGTCTGAAATAATGAATTGTTCCCCTAGTTAATTGTATTGCTTTGATAACAAGGAACTATTCTGGGCTTAGAGAACATAGTAAATGAATTTCATCAGATGATTTATGTGACGTTTTGAAAAATGATCTTCTAGAGTGACCCAATTTTAATGGAACTCTAACAGCATGCCAGCATGTCCCAGTATACAGCATTAGAGTTGAAGGAAAAAGTTCTTCCTTTATGTTAATTGTTATGTAAAGTGGGGTTAGCATTATGCATCCAAGCATATTTTTAAAATATCTTACAAAAAAATTGGAAAACCTGTTTTTCTTATAATATATATTCCATTTAGCATACTTCCTAAGCCTAGCTGTTAAAGAATCACATGTAAGCAAGCATCAAAATGTCATTTAGGTTTTATCCTTGAATTCACTAATACAAGATATTGCTGATATTTTAAAGGTGCCTCAAAGATACCTTTTAATTTCATTTATTAAAGTCCAATTTAAGGAATCACTAGCTAATGCCAGGAAATATATATGTGTATGTGAGGAAAAAGACTTAATTAATGTTGGTTCTTACATATCCTGAAATGCAGCAATGATAATTGTACTTAGTGTTTTACAGTGTAGTGCTGCGCATTTTCAAAGAGCTCTATGTACATTAATTAATTCTTGCAACATTTTTGTGAAGTAGGAAAGATAATGTTACAGTTTGCATTAGCGCAGAATTTCCAGGACAGTGGAAACCTGAACCATATCAGACAATATATCTTATGTTCAAGGAGAAGCCTGTAGAAACACATGCAACTGAAAAATATTTTTTGCAAAGTTTCGTGGTAGATAAGTGTTGCAATGAGGGAATGCATGAAAAATAGGCATTGCCTAAGTTGGATTCTGTACTGGAGAAAGTGAGTTTGATATTGGCTTGAGTTAAGAAAATGTACACTGTCTGTTAAACATAGTGAAACATATTTTAAAAGATTTCATTGTGGGGTAGCGTTGTTATTGGTGAGAGGCTGAGATGTATTGGGTTGTATGGAGAACCAGTACCAGCTTTGCCTATGCTAGGGCTGTATGCAGACATGCTTTTGCAGATATGGCTCTCATGGCTTTTTTGCAGCCATGGTGGAGTAGAACATTTGGATGATGTGAACAGTCCTAATCCATTTCTTTACAACATCACCTGTGTGAGCTTAAAGATTATTCCAAAGGACTATCATGAGTTAAGCATACTGTCCATCACAACATTTAAATTCAGAAGTCAGTAATTTCTAGCAAATATGCAGTAACAAACAAATGGAAGAGTAAGTTCTTAAACTACTCATTTCTTATGCATGCCTATCCACACTCTCTGTAATACTCTGTTAAGATTATAACAGGTCATGAAATATCAACAACTTAACCAGAATTTGGAAAAGAAGAGTTTTGGTGAGTTGTCGATGTTTAGAGTTTATACAGGCCAACACCATCACATTTCACTAATTGTTTCAAGTCCACGCATTCTGGAGTATTTGTATATATTTTTATTTGTGGTAAATACTAATCTTTACATATTCTGAAGTTAGGACAACACATATGTTGCAAAAGGAAATATTCAAGGGTATAACTTTGTCTTAACTGTGGTGTCCATTTCTCTTTCATTTTTTGACTTGATAGCTCCATCCCTTTCTAAATGCAATGCACAAACATTTAATACAAGAAAATCTGTGTCACAGAGAGCTTGTCCACATAGCCAAGAAAATGGTGATAAAAAGAGGTGAAGCTAAGGTCACACAGCTGATCAATAAGAGATTGAAATGAAACTGAATTCTCCTGATTCCCAGTCTAGTGTCTTAACTGCACTTTTTTCTTCCTCCATTTCTTTGCTGTTATCAGGTAGAATTTTAGAAAGTGAGAGCTTGGCATCTATCTCAGAAATAATGCTGATGATTTCTGGGAAAGTACAAAAACTGGACATGAAAGGAACCATCACACTGCTGTGGAAGTCTTCTCAGAAAAACTGGGCATTAAATTTTGTTTTTCCTTTATTTATCTTACAGGTCTTGCAATTGCAAGTGCACTGATAGACATTTCACAACAGAAGCCTGCGGACTGTAAAGATAAGAGTTCAGGAGTCAGAAATCGAAAACATCACCTTTCAACACGTCAAGGAACTTGTGTCTGAGATCCAAAAACTGCAATTGTATATTCTGTAATGTTTTCTTTTTAAATGGCTTCCATTGAAAGCTATACTACAGCCTCAGTTTTTATGGAGGCAAACCTATGAATGAACATATGAGGTAATGTGCTCCGTTATAGTCTCACTAGCAGCCTACTATACCCCAAAGCAGAACAAACTTATGGTAGGTATGAGTATATTTAATGAGCTTTAATAAAAACAGTGGATTCTGATATCAGCAAAATATGAAATAAAATACCTAGTATGCTTAATCCTGAACATATCAGAGCAGGGAAAATCCTTGAATACAACTAGGAAAAACTGTACATTGTTTTGTAATGTAGAAGGAAATTGTATAACTGAATATTAAGCAAATTCCAGAAAACTAAAGGACATTTTTGTATAGCTTAATGTAATAATGAGAATTGTACAGTTCTTTCCTTGTAATCAGCATTAAGATATCTTTCTAGTAAGCAGGAACTAAAGAGAATCATTTGGATTTAGGTGTTCTTTTATCATTGCCTCAAACAGGTAGGCAGCTTTTGAATTTAGTAGGTAGGTACAGCCGAGAACACCACACATAATATTTAAATTATCATTTCATATAAAAGCTTGATTTGAGCATTTTGTGTTCTTTTTTTATTTTGCAAGAGGCTCAGAAATATAATCTGGGATATAGCAGAATCATGGGTGGGCTTTCATGTTTGTATTCATAAGAATTTTTTTTTTAATTCTGAATGAGATATTTTGCAAAGAGTGCATGTCAGTCTTCTATGCCAGCTAACTCATTATCAGAATTGATTGAGCATGGAAAAGCCTCTTCAGCAATCAAGTTAGCTGTTTTTTTCCAAAGTTGTCTTCAAGACTGCAAGTCTAAGGAGAGTTTAACTTGCTGTTACTCTACAGTAATATACCTGCTCCCACTTCAAAATTGAAATTTTCTAATATCTGTAAATTGTCCTGACCTCCAAGTAGAAGAAATGAATCCCAATCACCACTTTGACCCTTGTTCAATAATAAGGTATGGTTTTCTGATGGTGTTTTTCTCCCAGCTGCAGAATTTCATGTCATCCTCACTTTCACATCAGTTAAAGAATTATCCTGCATATCAAAAATGAAATAAATAAGTATTAAAAATCCAAGTTGCTTCCAACAGTGGTTCTCAAATCTGACATCCATTATGGGACCTCACACAACCAGTACTCAGCAACAAAAAGCAGATGAAAGAGTTTCCTTTCTATTGGACATTAGTCTTACAAGCTTTTGGGGGCTTGGTCACCACACTAGAAAATCTAGCCAACAGCTTTAATGGCCCTCAGTCTTTTTATTTACTCACAATTCATGAATATATGGAAGATCAAGAGAATTCTAAGGGGTAGGTAGCAGACATGTCATATTCTAATTTATGCATTACACATCGATAGCAGTATAATATGAAACCAGTAGTTTTATAAGATCTTGTTGAAAGTGTAGTTTCTCAGCTCCAAATTTGCCACTATACTAGTGCACGAGAGTGATACAGAGGGATAAATGCCTCATGTAATGACAGACTTTTGGTAAATATGAAAGATATAAAAAGATAATTGATGTTTACTATTATATCTGTATTTTTCATTTGCTTTTTATTTCATGAAGATGATGACATTTACTGTTTATAGTTGACTACATAGTTACTTGCATGCCATGGTGGTGCAGTAGCAGTAATAAAGCCCTGTTGTGAGTTGTGTTTATTTTGTAATGCCATTCATACATAGAAGTACTCAGCTTAATTTGGATGAGGACTAAATGTAAAAAATAACTATAAAAATGAACGATTGTACAGTATGTAGTTATATCTTATACAGGAATATTAGGTTGCGTCTAACCATGACTGCTGTATTGTTTTGATAAATTATGCATCTATGAATTATGGTATAATTATTTCTTATGGCATGGTTGTTTCAGTATTTTCATATCTTAAAATAAGATTATTATCCTAAAATAACGCCATCACAATCTTGTGACTTTTATTGACTATTCTGACCTCAATCTCTTATATCTTAAAACTTAAATAATTCCTTTTAAAGCTTCTGTTGGGAACTTTCAATCAATGCTGCTTAGTATATTGGAAGAATGGTCTTTTGAAAATAACCCATTCCGTCAGTTTTAATGTTGATCTGCTAAAATGAAAATAAACCAGTAGAATTGGTTTATATGGTGAACATACTTAAGAAAAGGAAAGAACCACTTGTCTGGAATATTTTCCAAACTCTGTGTTATCCTTAACCTAAAAACATTTCACATAAGAAATATACAGTGTGTGTTTTGTGAATGTACCAGAGACCTCCATACACAGACAGACCATGTATTCTTGTAGAGCAGTTATTTTGACTGTACTTATCCAAAAAAGGATATATGCACCTGTATCTCAACTGGAGTTTGACATGACTTGAAAAGCAAATTTAAGTGTTAAAGGGATTAAAATATTTTATTGCAGCACTCGAGATGGGCAAATAGCTATCAGCCATTTTATTATGTTAACAGTTAAAAATGTTACAAGAAAAGCATGCTTGTCACGGGAGCATACAGCGTTTTCATTCGCTCTAAGAATGTTTTTTCCTCATGTATCTTTCTTCTCCCAGGGTCCTTGATTGCATGAAAATTATTAAAGACATATAAAAATAAAATAAACAAAGAGAAATACTTATATAATCGTCATGATTAAATACTAGAAGTTTGCCAACACTTCTCAAAACAAAGCTTCAGAGTAACTGTTACTGCTTTCTATTTTAAAGGTGTAAAAATAGTATAATGAATCTAATAACTACATCCTGTCAGTTGTTGGCAAATGCTAACTTTTTAATAATGACCACTGTACATCATATGAGAGGTTTTATCAACTATCACATTATGATCACTTTATGAGAAAGCCAATTTTATTAAACCTTGTACTCCAAGATTAACTTTTGAACTCTTTTCTTAGAGTCAGAAAATGTTGAATGGCCTGTTTTAGCCCTAGTATTATTTATGTTGGATGAAAAATAAACTATTAAATGCTGTCCTGGAAAGTAACCCACTAGTGAAATTTTAATTGTCAGGATTCCACTGCCACCCACTCAGTGTATTGATTCTGCAGAGGGAAACTCAGCAGCTCTGAATTACTGTTCAAAATATAAGATAGACCATCCATGATAGCATGGATTCACCAGTCCTTCAGTTCCTTTCTGAACATGTATACTCGTATAAAGTCCTGAAACTACTGAAATATAATTTGAGCACATATTTATAACACTTCAGAATACTTGCTTTCAGTCATTGCATTTCTTCGAAATGTCATGTAAAGCTAGTTTTCCTTTAGAAAAAAATATTTATCTACAGATAAATACAGATGCTACCCCTATTAAATTGCATCTAAAACCTAAAGTCCAGTTCTAGAAGTGTCAAGGCATGAAGATACCATTAGCTAGGAATGTTCAGATTCATCTGATTTTAAAATTTTCCTAGCTGATTGCTGTCTCTATAGGTTGAACTCCCTCCCATCCTCCCAAATCAGAAACATTTTAAGAAGTTCACATCTGGACATTGATTTTTTATGTGTAAAATCTGCAGCAATAATTATTTTCTAAATAATCTAACATAGAGAGCTGGAATCCTGATGGTAAGAATTTCAGTTCGGGATCACTTTAAAAGATAGTCACTCCTCATGCATAATAATGTTGACTTTCATCTAAATTACAAAATCATTATGTACCTAATTTCAATACCAGTTTTTTTTAAAAAAGCATCTGAAAGGTTTCTTGACAATAAAGGAAAAGTCTCTGTTGAAGGTATTTAGCACTCCTTCTCTTTCTGTTATGCAAAGTTGTCCTATCCAGATCGCTTGACATTACTGAAAAAAATTAAATAAATTAACTTTAATTTTTCAGTCTGTAGGATGCAGCATTGCCTGAAAAAGCTGTAATTTACCAATGCTTATTTCAGGTAGTCTTTTCAGGTAGTCTGTAAGGTACAGAATACCTAAAGAAATTTAGATGTTTGGAATAACCTTGGTTCCACAGGCTTCAGTAGCAAAACTCCCATTGTCTGCAGCTGGCCAGGATGTCTCATGTTGTTTTCAGCTATACTTGCTTAAATATTAACTAACCAGAACAAGGCTGTCAAAGGCAGGCCTTGTAGAACCTGTGGTTGTATAATTCAGAGCCATATATTGTTTTAAATTCTTCTAATTTAATATTATTTCACTTCCAAAATGTATCCTTATATTTCTATTTCATATGGCCAAATAGCTACAAACATTTCTGAAGTAAAAATCAACATGTGAACAAAATCTTGTATATTTCCTTGAAATTTTAGTGACACCCCCTGAGTTTTACTGTCCTTCAAGCTGAATGGTGACCGCAACCCCAGGCTGAGTTGTGTTTGGGTTAAAAAAAAATCTCTTTGTACCACTTCAGTTATATTCAAAACGTGCTTCTTTCTGAATTGAGAAAGCAAAGATGGGAATTATGAACAAACAGAAAAAAAAAATCTCTTTAGAACACATAGGAAGCATATAGATATATATACAGAATATATATATATAAATGGTGTTCTGTAGTTGGTTTCACAGCTGATCTAAATCAGAATAATTTCTGAGATTCCTCACAAATTCTCACATATTGCAGTGGATTGTCTAAAGAATTTAATTGAATCAGTGACTATGTGTGTGCCAGTGGTTAATTCTGCAGAGATAAAGCCTCAAACGTCTTTATCCTTATCAGTGATGATATAGAAGTCTTGTTTGAAATACTATATAGATAATACTATTTGGGGGATTTACCGATTTGCTGTCAGTATCTTCAGCATGTCCAAGATTGAGTGCGTAAGGTGAGGCACATGCCTACCATCATTATATGTCCTTTATTTTTTTGTATTTTTTCCTGTAGCAGTTTTTAAATGCTAAATTGAGGCCTGAGCTGATAATATGGAAAGCTTAAATGATTTTGGGGTTTGAGGGAATTGGTACTTGTTAGTAGCTGTTTACCTTTCTGTCTTGGATGTTATCATCAAAACAATGCTTAGCTATGTTCTTTTCCGATTTTAGCAAATGCTTTTTTCCAACAGACTTTTTATCAGGCAATAAGCAAGAAAGGAAGGACATGGACAGTTTCAGAAATGCTTTGTTTTCTTTGGTTCGTTAATTTGAATAGAGGGCTGAAACTGATGGAACAGGTATTGGGTCTCTCCTAACACACTCCCAGACCTAGAAGATACCTTGACCATCTTATTCCACTGAAGGTCTGAGTATTTCTTTTGCATTATTTTCCAGGTCAGTATGTGTCAAAAATCATTGTTATGACATGATTTTTTAGTGGTTAACATGAAAAAAAAATTTTTTTTAATGTGAAGTCCTAAAGCTCCTAAGATATTCAGTTATGTAATATAAATTAAAAAATAAATACATTTGTGGAACATAATTTTTAGGGTAACTGCTATGGATGTTTCCTATGACAGAACTCTACCCAAATAATCTGTGTCCTAAAAGTTTCCTCTCACAAATTAAATCTATTATTATTCCTGCAAGCCACCATTTTGTGTCTAATAGCACAGAAAACCACATGAGGTATAAAATTTTTCTAAATGTATTAATGTAGACAATTTTCATCTGCCACTAAATAGTTGGTTGGAATTTGGCAAATCATTTTTCTGCTTTAAGTTTCCTAACTGAATACTTGGGAATGATAAAATTAACTTTTCTAATGACACAGGAATATTAAAGGTTGATTAAATAATTAATGTTTAGAGAGTACTCAGAGCTCTTTAACAAACTACAAATAAGTCACTTTATGAATGCTAAGTATATTTTATTCAGTTATTTAGTATCAATATCTTTAGTGCTAAATATTTCAGTTTTCTATACCACAATTTGATGAATAATAAAAAAAATAAATAAACATTTGCTGACAGATATTAAATGGTTCTTACTCCACAGCTCTTCAAACAACAGCAATCTTTTACTGCCACATACTTTGCTCTCAGTTTCTGCTGTCAAGGTCATCATTTGCCCGTTGCTGATGAATCATGTAAGAGGTACACACATAAGCTATTCAACTTACTAATATCTTTGGTTAATCAGGTTTGCCAGATGTCTGTTTTTTACCTTATTGGTTCATCTGCCTCCTTCAAGTGTCCATTCTTTGCGCAACATCTTCTGCTTCATTCACAATTGTCCAGACCATAGGTTCTTCAGTGTGCTCTGCTGTTTTCATGGTCATTGTATTCTGAAAATGTCAGTAATTGTACCACTTTAACCACATTAAAGAATACTAGGGATAATACATTTCCATGCCTTAATCCTGCCTTTATCTTAAATGGGCTAGATTTTATTCCTGATTTGTGCTCTGTCTTCTTCATTGCCAATAGTGAATATGCCTTTCTAATAATATGAAGTTTTTAATCCTTCCAGTGTGTCAAAGGCCATGATATATCATCATAAACTTTTTAAAAACCTATAAATCCATGTATGCATTCTGATTATATTCTTATTTTTTTAACAAATATCTCATTAAAATATTTAATAATTGGTAGAACTCCTTTTTTCAAGAATCCCCACTGGTTTTACTGGATTGTCCCTGCTTTATATATTTATTAAAAAATAAAAATAAAAGGAAAACTTTCTGAGAGAGCTTTATAGAATTTATTATAAAGAGAGGCACTATACTACCTTTTACATTCAATTTATGAAAACTGCCTTCCATTGCTCTGAAACTTTTTCAGATCTCTGAAATCAACAAAATTACTCTGTACAGCCTTTGACTTAGCTTATCTCCTCCTGCTTTTAATAATTTAATGGGCATCCTGTCAACACCTGGTGCTTAGCTTTTCCAAGACTTCTAATTGCCTCTTGGATCTCATCAGAATTGAGTTCCACAAACAGCTCAGCTGTATGAAAAATGACCATTTGCTGTTCACCTTTATTGGTTTTATCATTAAGCCGCTCATTAAAGTACTCCCCTCCATCCCTCTGTAATTTCATTCTTTGAAAATAAGAGATTTCCATTTTCGTTGTTTATCGGATTTGCAAGAAATTGATATCCTTTCCTCCAGACACAGATTCTCCCTTGAATGCTCTCAGATGTCAACGTTCCTGTTCTGCTCTGTCCTCTCCACCATGCCATTCAAATATTGTCTTTTGCGTTGGCTTAATCTCTTGACATTTTATTTTGATTCAATATCATGAAACTGATCCAGGTTCAGAAGACATTCAGTCCTTTCTGCATGTTGATCCTGATTACTTTCCAACTACTTTCATCAGGCCATGTCACGTTCTTTGTTCTTGGAATTATCCTGCTAGTTTCTTGAGCAATTTTCTTACTATATTTCTGATCATCTTACACTTAGTATCATCTGTTCACTTCATATACAAATATTGCAAAGCTTCAAAACTGTTCTTAACTGCTACTCAGTGATTTCCTTAGAATTTTTTCTGTAGCACATATGTTTCATTTGACACTTTGCTGGGACAAGGCTGTTTCCTGCTATAACCTTTTAAAGTTTTTCTACCCACCAAGTTGTTCTCATTCCCCATGCTGCATTTTGGGTTCCTGTGGAATGTATGTACTAATAATGTTTCACATTCTCAGTTTACATCCTTTTCTTACATCCTTTTCTGACCTTGGCAGTTTTACCCAGATTATCATTTCTGCTTTTCCAATACTTGTTTAAGTGTTTCCTAAACATTTGTGCTCCTAAGAGAAAAAAGGGCCTTCAAATCCAAGCATTAATACCTCAGTTTGGCAGCATGCCTTTAGCCTGCCCAGCTTGTTACTGTCAGCAGAGCTTTCAGAGTCACAAGTGCATCCAGGATGATCAACTATGCTAAGATCTAGAGAACCCCAGCTAGAGCAGGTATGCTAAACCATTACCAAACTTCTGCAGTACTGTAGGTCTGGGAGTTGTTTTGTTTGGCTTTTTTTGGCATTGGTGGGTTTTTTGAGAAACTGAAGTATTTTAAGTAAATTTCTGCTATGGACACATGAACCGTTTTGCCATATAGGTGTTCTCATTTACTTGACTGCCATTTTATACAGTCTGCTTTCTGCTGTGCCTGTGTGGGTCCCATCAAAGGAATGCCTACTGCTTGATGGTCCAAAGTTCTCTTCACTACTAAGCCACTGATATTACTAATGTTATACTAAGAATAAATTATTTTATTTTATAAATTAATCCATTTTTCAAAAGGGAGCCTTTAAAATTGCATGACTCAAAGGTGACTTGAATTGGAGCATACAGAATTTGTGCTTCACCCTGTCTTTGCTCAAACTTCTGTGTTACAGCAAACTCCCTTTGTTATAAAAATGACCACGCAAAAAGGAGTGCTTTGAAACTTTGTTGGCTTCTGCCAGCTTTGCAAAACCTTGCTTTGATGGCAAACAACATAGAAGTGCAAAGAATCCTTTATTTGTATTTCTGTAGCAGTGCAATGTGCCAGTAGTAGTTTTTCTGTCTGGAAAGATCAACTTGTTTGATTTATAGTCTCTGTTTAAAATTGAAGGCCAACAAGAAGGCCATCAGTAGCTGTAGTCATACAGATTATGATTTCAACAACAAAAATGACATCACTATACTCTTAAGTAAAATGTAAAGCTGTAAACAATTGGACTTTTTACTTTCTGATTCCTCACTTGATTGTAAGAAATATAATGTACAGGTGAAGTTCTATTTCAGAATGGTGGAGACAAAATACGTGCTAACGCACATCTGCTGAGGCAGTACATTTGTGCTCACAATGTATGTGTGCCTCTCCTAGAGAAGTGTTAGTTTGGATCTAAGTCTGTGCTGTTGCTTGCAAACATATATATCTTTCTGCATAAAAAGAGCAGTGTCCTTTGGGGGCTTCAGGGCTTCTCTGACTTTTTTCCCCTTTCAGGTGTACAAAGACTGTAGCTAAAAGGGGATTTTTGCTTTAGGAGTGGGTAAAGTAGAGGAAGAGATGTGTAGATATACTGAGCGGATTCCAGTGAAGATACAAAGATCTAAATTAGTTCCTGTAGAATACTAGATTCTAACTTAATCTTACACCTTTTGCAAGCTGGCTTCCAAGCAGAATTGCATCTACCTAGAAAAGGTAACTCTCTCTCCATGACCCAATTCCCATTCTATCTGAATAGTCTATCTCTCTAGGCTTTGTCAAAAGTGACCAAATGCAACTTGGGCTGAGTTCAGACATGTGTATTCAATATCTGAAAACCCTGCTCTGCTGCCTCAGGCAACCCAAATTATGGCTCTCTGTATGGTCCAGTTGCCCCAGGCTTGAGGGAGCAGGGCAGTTCAGAGCCTAACCTGGCTTCAGGAACAAGCTGTTTTTCAATATAAGTCCTCAGAGTGGGCTAATACAAGTTGTCTCCAAATATAGACTCAGACTGCTCACAAAATGCAGCTTGGCTGCTGCTGTTTGCTGTAAACAAACAACTCCCTCCCCCCAAAACCCCACACAGTATAGCTGTGCTCTTTCATGCAGGAGTGAATTGGTGGCTGACCACTTCTCTCCCATCTCTCAGAAAAGTGCCCTGGCTGGGAGCTACATTTTGGGAGCTACATTTTGGGAGCTACTTGGGACAGATTCATTCTCCATCTCTCCAGCTGAAGGCAGGAGTGTTGAAATGAGCCCTCAAAATCAAATACAGGGAGCAGACAGCAGATCTGCATTGTCTCTCCACTTCCCTCTCTACTTCTGAGGAATGGAGTAGCCATGAGGATGGAAAGCCAGCATCCCTATTAAGTTTTTTCTAGTCCATCAAATCATCAGTTCCTGTCCTCCACAGTGATACCAGCCTCCTGCACAGTGATACCAGCCATAACAGTCTAGGAGAAGAAAGAGACCTGATGAAATCTTTGAAAGCTTCAGGTGTCCAGCCTGGGATGGAGATTCTTGGCTATGGACTGAAGAAGGATCCAGCAAAGCGGTTTCAGCATAAGAGGCTGGATTTGCCTCTCTCGTCCTTCAGAAGTCAGAGTACAAAAGGCCAGAAAATAACTTTCAGGTCAAGTTCATTAACAAACCTAGGATCACCCTCTTGAGATATATCAGCAAAACTTCATTGACTACAGAGAAATAGGTTTATAGAAACTGGGAGCAAGCTCAAAGATGTCCTGTGGTGTGGAGACTTTCTTTTTTTACTCTGATTTCTTACTCTGGTGTTTGTCCTTTATACTCTTTGGAATCATCTTGTTGTGTTCAGTGTGTACACTGCATTACATCACTTCAGGGTTTTGTATGCCAATGATTGTAAGGCCACACCTATACAGCATAATGTATCATGGTGCAGAGCTCCCCAGCTAACTCTAGGTGAGTTAGTTTGGTTACCAGAAGGGCATAGCTGCATCAGCACTGTACTCTGCCCCTACTAATATAGCCTTCTTCTCTACAGAGCTAGTTACCTGAGGGAGAGCACAGGATTCTGGCACTGGTAAAAGCGAGCTTGTTGCCAACTAGTTCAGGTAGTCCTGCACAGCATTTAATTTTGCTGTCTAGTTTCTAAGTGAGCAACTCTTCCTGCATTGGCCTTAATGACAAAACACTGCAAATAACGGACCCACATACAGCAATATATTCAGTGCTGTTGAGTGACTTTTTACTATGGGATTTCTTATATGAGCTGGTGGAGCAATACAAATGTTGAACTATTCTTATTAGTAAGTATGTTGTGCCCTTGAAAAAGACAGTTATTACTTTTCCTTTAAAGGTTGGCAGTAACTGTACTGATCGGTGGAATCTGAGTCATAGCCTGAAAAAATTAATGCTTGGAAGAACTGTGTAACAAAGAACAAGCAACCAAGGAGTAGCAAATATTCCTTGGATTCATTTTGAGCCAGGTTTTATGAAATTTTATAGCCTTTTTGTCTGCTATTTCAAGCTTCAAAGTTATTCTCTGTACACACGTGTCTGACATTTTGTTAGGTGCTTCTAGAGCTGGAGTTTTTTACTCAGAAGTATTTAAATTTGTATCAATAAAGAACAGCTTTCATTATTTCTCAGTCAATGTTGGCATATGCAAAGGAAATTGAAAGCTATGATCAACATCATAAACTGAAACATCTATCTCTTCCAGTCAGCCATTACCTTGTGATTTTTTTCACTTTAGATAAACAATCTACAATGTGTTTACTGAGGCTTGTACTGATATCCCTCAACGGTATATGCAAGTCTACTTTTATTCCAGCAGACACAGAGAATAAGCCCACAGTGCACAGTGCGTGCAAAACCCTTTGAAACCTAAGATTATTTGTTCTCTGACTGTTCTAAGGTAATTAAGGAGCATTGCATGTTTCTCAATTAATGATTCCTCATTCAACTGGGGATCTTTGATGCTAATTTGTTTTAATCAGGACAGAGGCTGCTAAAAAACTCTAAACAATTCAGTGAAGAGGAACTAGGAATTTTTAATCAAGTGGAAAAGATCTAAATGCTATGAGGGACACATCCATCATAAGTTTTCACTTCTTGTTCATTTAACTCTGTTCTTTCAGGTCTCATAAAACACTGTGTTAATCAATGCAAGAAAGTTTGTTAAGATGAAGAAAATGCTGGGTTTTTTGCTCTAGCTGATGTGAACTTTTGTGCAAACGTGGGGACCTTGAAGAGAAGCTATGCTATTAAAAAGTCTTCACCACAGGTTCTTAGTTACACACTGAAATTACGGGTTCATGTTTTGTCAAACATATGGAAAGTTGTCAACTGCTGTAATCTTAATACTCTGGGGATTCACTGGGAAAAATGGTGTTCTTTGTGGGAGATAGGATACTCTCCATTTAAATGTTAATTTTTGAATTATTTCAGTATCATCCTACATGCATATGTTGAGCAAAGTGACATTCTGTATTATCAGTATTCTTCTGCACGTGGAATTAGTATTTCACATATTGCAGCCCATGCTCCATGAAATCACAGGGCTTCTGAGTACAGCGTACACATGTTTGATAGAATAATATTTTATTCTTAAGTTCATTCATGTATCGCACAGAGGCAAGAGCACTTCACAGTTCTGCCTCCCCCAACTGCTTTATCACAACAGCCTTTGTCTTGTCTGTTGTGCAGACAGGACCAATGTCCACCCGCTAACCCTCAGGCAAATGACACAGTAAGCCTGTGAAGTATACCTAAGTCCAAAAATTAGATCTTTCTGCATAAGCAGGAATTTGACACCTGTTGAGATAAAGGCAGTTCTATGCAGGAGCAAATTTTAGCTGCTAGAGAATTTCCAGATCAAAAGGAGAGGCATTTAGTAGCATTCAGGTCTTTAGCATTAGGAAACAGCTTCAGATTGCAAATTTGCATGTGACCTCCAGCATCCTCCCAAGTACTGTGTTTAATACATAAATTCTCTTTTGGACATGTACCTAACTTCTAGTTCTGAATCTGTTCCTGAAGAAGTGCTGTGTACTGAGCTCCAAACAACGCCAAAACTGTGCAGACAGCCAAGAAATCTAAGTGGCTTCCTGCCCCCTTGCCCTTCTTTAATTAAGAGTGTGAACCATTGTGTTCATTTTATACTTCAGGAGGCCAAATCAATGGGATAGTGCATCTAATAAATTCCTAATGACCTTTATTAAGGAAGAGCTTCATGGCATGTAATAGCAGAGAACTCTCACTTTTCCATAAGTTCTTAAAGCAAGCTTAAGTACTGCACAGCTAAAGAAATAAAATAGAATTCTGTTAAATAATTCCCGTACAAATTGAAGTACAGCTCTCTAAGAGTTTTGTATAGAAGATGGGCTTTTTTCACTCAGAAGCTGTCCATATACTGTGAAACAGTTCAGATACTTGAACTTATGTTAATTAAAAGATCAACATTTTTCTTTCTTCAGTGAGTACCCTGCTCTTTTCGACTTCAAGATGGCTCTCCCATGTGTAAAAAATGAGCTGTAATTATGCCCAGCTCCAGGCAATCTAAGGATCTAAAATATCCTGCCAACCAGTGTGTTCTCAGTCTGCCTTGTTAGTTCACAAAATTGTTCATGTGCCTTTGCTACAGTCTCAAACCTGATAATGTCACATCATTGGGACAGGAAGCATTCTCTGATCTTATCTGAAGTGACACTTGCAATTTCAAGTTCTAGCTTGATGAAATCACATTGTCAGGGCTCCACGTAAGTGTGATCTTTCCTGATTTGCAATTGTATCTGTTTTGAATGATCTTTACACTGTTCACGCAAAAACATATGATAATGTATTTTGTCAGATGCAAGAATAATGAAAGGGTGATTTCATGTTTCCACTTTTAGAAAATCCAGTTCATGTGACTTAACTCACTCTGTTTTCTTACCAGTTCCACCCCATCTGTCTAATTCTATTTGCACTTGGAAAGTCTAGTACCTGCAAATTGTGAGCATGTCAAGACAGCGCATCTCCTTGATAAAATAGATGAGCCTTACTACCTTTAAACCTCTCTTAATTCCATGTAGCTCAGGGCTATAAAATGGTTTGCACATGTTACAGTTGTTAAAACATATATTATGTCCTAAGTAAAAATATTTAATATAGTAAAAGCTTGTAAAGTTAAAGAATACTTTAATACCTACATTGCATTATTGTCAGTAAGAAATCTGTAATGCTTAAAGCCAGGAGACTCTGAGGAAGTCACATTTTAACAAGTTTTTATACGTGATATTAGTTTTCTTCAGATGTACAGCATACTAGAAGTAAAGTGCTGGTAGCTATGCTAGCACAACTCTCTTGAAGCCAGCAGTGTTTTCCAAGTGTACATGACAGCAAACCTCCAACATTTCTTATGCGCTAGACGTATAGCCTACCGCACTTGGGTTTTTTTTCTTCCAGTTCATCAGACAAATTACAAATGCTGTTTTCTCTTTTACCATATAGATTACTGCATTTTGTAAAAGCAAGCAAAAATAGAAGAGGGAAGAGATATTGCATATGGATAACCTATTAAGACTTCAGGAGCTTCTAAACAAAACAACAGTGGTGTTAAGGAACAAGGACTTTTAGAGCTTCAGCCACTGTTTAATATACATTGTTACAGGTTCCCACATCAATGCAGGAGATCAAGACTAGAAACAGGTTTTGACTTCTCTTTTAACAGTAACATGTTAGCACATTTATTTGTCTGGATTATAGCACACAGACCATAGTAACCAGCTAGTGGACTAGTTCAAGCCGCTGCATAAGCAAAAAGAGAGAAAACATTTGTTCATTGAAAGTGCAGAAAACAGAACGCAATAAGAATCCAGAGTATTTGACATACCTGAATAATAAGGTGAGACTGGAGTCTTGGTGCTGGAAGGCTGGTGGACTGAAAATGGAACGGTTTTTTTGGCAAACAGCTTTGAAATCCATACAAAACCTTTGACGATTCTTTTTTTTTGAGCCCAAAATAACATTATTCTGAAATAGTCATGTCTAAGCCAGAGGAAACAGAGTTTCCAGTTTATAACAGTTATTCCCATATTGCCATAATAATTGGATACATCCTACTACAAGATTAACTAAATATACAGTTTTGTTTTATATCACATACTGATATATGACCCAGATAAATCACTAAAAATTAAAGCGTTGCATTGGGACTGACTAATCCCAGACAAATACTATTTATTTAATAATGAATTCAAGCCCAAAACGCATTGTATTGTAAGGGAAGTGACAGTTCTGCCAAAACCCTACATAACTTGCAAGATGCAGGCTCATGTGAGATTACTGTGTGCCATGCTGACTAAGAAAAAAAAAGGACAGAATTAGGTTATTATGCTGCTACCATATATATTAGGCCCATCCTGAAATGAGAGATGTGCATACAGTGCTGCCTCTGTGCATCCCCTCCACAGTCAAAGGGATCTCCAAGTTCTGCTTGTATTTTGGGCGCAAAGTAGGCAGAAACCTTTTGCTATCTATTACGTAGGATACTGAAAGTTCTCTACTCAGATTAATACATTTGAAGAAGAAATCTGTTTTGCATTATTTGTAAAGCACTGGTTTTCTTCTAGTTGCACAATGTGGTTTTGTATATATATTCCCATCCTAATGTTCAAGCTTTATGACTGGACAGTCTAAAATGGTGTTAGATGGTAACAAATCTACTGCCTGCCCAGCAAGATTTTTATTGTTTAGATAGCTTAACTGTTTCTCAACTATTCTATAGTATACCTACAGCTTATTCCAAACCCCTTTGTAATTTGACTGAAAGACATATTTAATAGATAGATTTCAAAAATTGCTGTGATTGAAACTCTGCATCCTATGGAAACATTTGCAGTAATCTGTTCTTGGTTTAATGCCAGTTAATCTTTAACAAAGACCTGGAAGAGAATACAAAATCTCTGCTGGTAAATATTGCAGATGACATAAAAATTGGTGGAGTGGTAAATAATGATGGGACAGATCATTTCTATATTTTGGATTTGGATCATTTCATCAGGTGAGCTCATCTGAACGATATGCATTTTAATACAGTCAAATGCAAAGTCATTTGCCTGGAAACAAAGAATTCCACTCACACTTACAGATTAGCAGGAAAGTATGCTGAAATACAGTGACTCGGACAGGGACTTAGAATTTGTGATAGGCTGTATCTGAATATGAACCCCCAGTTCAATATAATGGCTAAGAGAAAAACATTAGCTTTGAATGAGTAAGCAGTGAATATCAAGTAGGAGGGATATGAGTTTGCGGTATCACTGAGATAATTGCTAGTTTTTTCTGTCCAGATCTTGTTTTCACCCATTAAGAAAAAAACTTGAAAAATAGAAAAGATTCAGAAAAGAACAAAACAATGATTCTGAGCACATGGCAAAAACTTCCAAGAATATGCAATTTAAGAAAATTAATCTACTTAATTTGTCTAAGGACAGGTTAACAGGTGAATTCATATCAGTCTTCAATATCTACATAAACCAGCTATTTCGTAATTTTAGAGACATGTGAATCCATCACTCGAAAGTGCAACAGTAACCAGTGGATGGAAGCTAGAGCTAAACAAATATGGACTTAAAATAAACACACAATGTTTTAAAACTGAGGGTAATTGACTGCCAGAGCAATTTACCCAGGATCAGAATGTATTTTCCCACTCTGATTATCTTTTTGAAAAATATACTTTTGTTTAAACAGAAGTTAATTTAAAATAGATTATCATAACAATCCCTTTGGTCATAAAATCCATTAAAGAGACATTACAAATCTCCAAATATGACCCAGAATGCAGATTTTTGTTTGAAGAAGAGAATGTTTATAACATGAAAGGCCTATAGGAGTATGTGCTTGATTTGTTTTAAATCTCCAAGAGAAGTGTTTAAAAGAAATAGGAAACCTCCAGTAATAGCTACAGCTCAAATATTATGCATCTGAATTTAAAAAGGAAACCAAAAAAGCGGTGACATGAGTTTCTGTTAACTGTCTAAACTGTTTCAAAATACCAAAGGAAAAAAACAAACAACCAGAGTACGCAGGGCAGTAGGAACTGAATGTAGCAATAGTATAATTGCTTATGATACCTCTTGTTTACTGCCCTTTTTAACTTGCCACTGACTTGCTCTTTTTTTA
Source organism: Apteryx mantelli (assembly GCF_036417845.1). Classification (NCBI taxonomy): domain Eukaryota; kingdom Metazoa; phylum Chordata; class Aves; order Apterygiformes; family Apterygidae; genus Apteryx; species Apteryx mantelli. The sequence goes on from NC_089984.1 coordinate 36,602,973, forward strand.
CCACTGAAATGTAGCTGAGACTGTGACAGAACACTATAGCCATTAGACAAAGGAGTTCTGCTGTGACAGTTTTGGAAGTATTGGTATATAGCTGCTCTATATTTCTGTGGCTTGTCATGTGAAAGAAATGAAGAAAAGTATTAGCAAAGCATTAGAAAATGTTTGATTCTCTCTAGTAATGCTCTGTAGTAAGTCATGCAAAAGAACTGCTTCCATTGCTGAAGACATACACGGTAAAAGATATTAGCATGATAATGATACCAGGAAGGGTCAAAGGATGAAGAAGTAATGAGAACAGACATGTCAGGAGGATGAATTGGTGTGGTCATTAATCACTGTTGAAGAGGCAAAAATATAGATTCTGGCAAGATTTAGAGGACAAGTAGAGGCTGAATATGATGCAATAGCTACAGGCCAGACAAGAGTAGAACACATTTGGATAAGGCAAGAGAAAAAAGAAATACTCTGCCTGTATGTAGCGTTTATTCTTTTTTACAGGGTAACACCTCATCCTGCTACAGTATGAGCTCCAGGACAGAGAAGGAAAGAGAGCTGCAAAAAGGCAAAGTGTTTTTGTCAACCAGCCATAGCTTTTCAGAAGCTGCTCACCTTAGTTGGTTCAGGGTAGATCTGTGTTTCAAAGAAAATGATGGTAAATGCAATGACTGAATTAATCATTTTTAAAAGTGTTTAAGTAGAGGAACTCAAGGGAAATAAATTTTCCAGCCTCAAGAAAAGGATCAGCGACAAGAGGGAGTTTTCCTTTTCATACCTTTCCTCTTGCCTTAGACCCTCACTGCATAGTACCATCACTAACATCGCTAGCTACCAGCAAGACGTATAAACTAGGGGCGAGGATTTCAGCAGGGTACCGTCACAACAGCCATGACACCTTAGTGATTGCGTAAGTTGCTTTTATAGCTTTGTTATGCATGATACTCACCTAATCATTTTTCTGGATGAATATGTACAGGAACGTAGTAATCCTAGAAATGCAAATGATGAATGAAGATGAGAGGATATGTATATATCTTTTAATGGCAAGGTCTTGAGCACTGATGTAATATAAAAAATTATCCAAATATCCTTGACATTTTGATCAAAGATACCCAATAGCAAAGAGTTCAATTATTTAATTTAAGCTCTCACTATCCATTAAGGTTCAAAGAAATCTTTCCTACTAGGATGAACAGAAATGAGTTATTGATGTTTTTATGAGGAGAAAAATCTTAAAATCACAGAATGGTTGAGGTTGGAAGGAACCTCTGGAGATCATCTAGTCCAACCCCCCTGCTCAAGCAGGGTCACCTAGAGCACATTGCCCAGGATTCTCTCCAGATGGCTTTTGAACATCTCCAAGGAAGGAGACTCCACAACCCCTCTGGGCAACCTGTTCCAGTGCTCTGTCACCCTCACAGTAAAGAAGAAGTTTTTCCTCATGTTCAGACGGAACTTCCCGTGCTTCAGTTCATACCCGTTGCCTCTTGTCCTGTTGCTGGGCACCACTGAGAAGAGTCTGGCCCCATCCTCTTGATACCCTCCCTTTAGATATTTATATACACTAATAAGATCCCCTCTCAGTCTTCTCTTCTCCAGGCTAAAGAGGCCCAGCTCTCTCAGCCTTTCTAGTCTTACCAACTGATACTAGGAGCCTATTTCCTTTCACCAGCCTATTAATCATTTTTTTTCTATTTGCCAGGCCTCAGTTCAGCAAAAATTTAAACATTTGTGGTAAGTTTTCCTATTTAGCAAAACATCCAGTCTCATGCTTACCCATATGTCTAGTTGACATTAAGCACATACTTAAAGTTAAACACACAATTAAAGACTTAGCTGAACTGGAGACTAAGCTCTTCATAAGAGAAAATAAGAAGGGTTTAATTTCTACTTAGCTGCACTTTTCAGCTCGATCTGTGTTTAAAGAGTGTAGAGTTAAAGAAATAGTTAATCCTAATTCCTCTTGAAGCAGTCTCTACATTGAGCCATCTGCAAAGTAAGACTAATTGGAAAATTAGGATTTTAGGACTGGCACATCAAGGGCCGTCAATTCTAGTCATCCAATTACTGTAGACAACCATGCTGCCTAACCCTTATTCATTCTTCTTTGGGTCTAGCAGCCAGATAAATTTGGAGCTGAGGAACCATTGCCTTCCCAGTTACCTGGTCCAAAACCATGTCTTTGGTGGAAGTTTATAGAAGCTGGTATTTCCAGAGAAGATGTCACAGTATTGAACAATCATGAAGGTAAAGCAATATAATATGCATTCTTAGACTTAGATGTGAAACAGACTCATCACCATGGTTAGACAGTGTAGTTTATATTTTAGAGGATTAAACTGTTGCTGCACTTGTAAAGTGTTTGGAAAAGATAGCAATTCTCCTTTACAAATGGTAACAGACACTTTTCTTCTAAATCCTCTAAACCACAGATTGATATCTGAGCATATGTATGTGTTATCTTTAGGCTCAAAACTTTCTCATAACCATTTATGATTACTGTCATTAATTTTTGTCACATATCATAGTTTGAGTTTAGTATCACCTACAGGTCCTTTCTTGTAATAAACAGGGTTAGTTACATATGCTTATCTAATTTGATAAACAAACAGATCCAAGAGAATCTTTACACTACAGCTGGATTCAGATAAATAGTCTTTGCAGCACTGCTGTGAGTACAAGTGACATTTTTGAACTAAAATTTAATAGAGAGAGACCGGAATAGCTGAGTTCTGATTTTTGTGGAGATAAAATGAAACTTCAGTCTTCAGACAGTCCTATCATTGATTTTAATCTTTTATCTCCCATGAAAGCATTCCCCTCAAAAATCATTTAGCTGTGGATTTAGCAAAACAGAAAGCAGATTTTGTCCATCTTTGAGCTATCCCAGTAATATACTTATCTGCCTTTATTAGCACATATGGATGCTAGGTGTAGGAAGAAACCTGTTTCTAGGCTTACTTAACCCATTTCTTACCCTGACAGGAAAAAATATATTTAGTATGTATCCTTGGCAAGTCACATAGAAAGAACATGTTGCTGGGAGTAAAACAGATGGCAAAAAAAAGAGCAAATTGAATAATAAGCAGAATTAAGTGTCCTGGCCCTCCCACAGTCCAAAACTTGGGTTCCCAGCAGCTTCAGCCTTACTGCTGGCCACATAATACAGTTCTTCCCTTCCTTCTGCCATCACTCCTCCTTACCTGCCAAGTTTGCTTGAGCACAATGTGTTACAGTTATTGTAGAGGTCCTTGATTGACTGTTCCCCACAGTTTGCTAGGACGCATCAAACCCGTGATCCTGTGGTAGGTCAGCATGTAGGACTGTCAATACTTAGAAGAGGCATGAAACCACCTACAGCTGGGATGGAAGAGCCAGGAGAGTAAGAATGCTAGCTCTCCTGTCAGAAATGCCCTTGAATTCTTTTCTCTGCTGATGCGTATTTATCTCTATGGCCAGAAACCTTCTCCTCACAGAGGACCCTGTTGGTGTTCCTGTGGAGGTGCTGTATGTTTCCTGGCATGCTGATCTAGCTGGTTCATCCCTCCTGCACTGTGACCTCCAGGACCCAGCTATCACCTTGTCAGCCTGCTTCACCAGCATGCAGAGGGTGCTGTGCTCTGTGGACCTGCTTATTACTTAGTATGCCACTGAAGATGGATGATAACCCTCAGGCTGTGCAGACTCAGGGGATGGCCATGGAACAAGACTGTCATTCTCTGGTGAGTCAAATTCTCTGCTTGGCAGGCAGACTAGAGCGAGACATAATTTACTCTTGCACTCTAATCCCTACTCACGGTTAAGCAGTACCACACCTGAGGCCATGGTCTGGGAGTATACCATATATCTAGGCTGAGGACCCCTGCGGGTAGTGACAGTGAACATGTGAAGCTTGCATCTGGGCCTGATTCTATGGGTATTTCTACATCACTGGGCACCCCTCCGCTTATGCAATTGATCTTTCAGAGGAATATTCTTGGACTGTAGACTATAAGCTGCCAGTGTGGCTGGCTTAGTATGGTGGAGCCCTCCTGTGAAAAATGAGAGAAGTATGTGTCCTGTCTGTGCCATGGAGCGCACGAAGAATGGCATGGGGGATTGATTTTGCAAGCCCTTATTTCCGGGCCTTGTCAGATACATGGTCCTGGATGTCATGCATGAAAGCTTTAAAGTATAGAGCATGCAGATTTCATATACAGGTATTCTGGATCTCAGGCCCTTCCAGAGTGCTTTCCAAAACCTCAGAGGGCTGTTGAATACCAAGACTGTGGAAAGTCAGAGAGCCGGACTGCGCAAGTAGGAGCACTGCAACAGGACAGTGTGGACAGAGCCATTTAGCCCCTTCATTACTACGTGGGATTGTAGGTCTGTTCCTGCATGACATTACCTGGAGTGGATGTTTAATGTGCAGACTTTGAAGACACTTAGTTTCAGGAATGTGAGGAGAATCAAGAAACAGAATGAATTTATCAATACCTGGTATGATGACAAGGGAACAGTATAAAATCTTCTCTCTAGTTCAAGATGAACAGAGGGGTGAAGGAAGGAGAAAACAGAATTTGCTTATGAATGCATAGGAAAGCCTGAAACAAGTGTACCAGATGAAGGAACAGTGAATCTATTTGCATTAGCTCAGCTTGTGTGGTTATATTTGTCTAGTAATTGGGCAGCTAAAACCTTTGGGAAGTCTTTCCCTAACAGCAAGTTAAATGAAAGGCAGTAGTTACAGAATGAATGTGTGCAGAGAGGTGGAGGAGAGTAGAAATTGGGTGCTGGAGTTCTGTGGAGCAAGGTAGGAAACTGCCACTCTTTGTTTAAATGTCTGGTCCCACTGCAGAAATTCACCACTGATGATATTAAAAAAGATGCAGTGGGGGCCAAATTTAATTGCCTAGTTACTGAGGAAGTGAAAATGGTGACTCTATTGGAAACAATGATAATTAGGTGATAGCTCACATTCATGAAACAGACTTTTCTTTGATAAGGTCCTGATCCTCAAAGCTGCTCTGTGCTAATGCATTTTATCCAGTGGGATTCCATATGGAAACAGATCAAAGGTGTTTGAGTTTTTCCATGGTGATCTTTGGTCTATGCTGGGATCATCAAGCAGGTGGTGCCTTGGTGTATCTCTCAGTATGGTTTACTATTGTAAAACTCACCAGATGTGAGCAGCCAGAGGTGCCACAAAGGAGCCAGCTGGTAGAGTTGGCATATTTGCTTGTTTCCTAAAGGCAAAATTATGAGAAGGCTAAGTATTGTTTTCATCTTGATAAAAATTTGATAGCATATCATATGCTAATTGTAACAGAGCTCTTTTGCTGTCTATCGCTGTGCATGCAGCTCTTAGAGTTGCAAACCACCACATACTGCAACTCTCATCACAGTGCCTAGCAGCTGGCACTGTGAACAAAGAGACTTATTGAGCATTTCTTGATGCTGGGCACTGCTCTGGTGGCTGGAGTTGAGAGAACCACAGGGTGATTCAGTGTTTGTTGATCTCCCCATTGCTCTCTATGCTGTCCTGAGATTAATCCCCAGCTTTCAGAATTACAGTTCAGCTACCCCATATAAAGCTGCTAGGGCACCTACTCGTTGTAGTGCTGAACTGTTACAGCCTCATGGGCTGAAGCTGACCTCCAAAATCATCCATGGATGAGCGCAGTGGGTAGAGGGGAGATCCACAAAATACCCATGTTTCTCATCTCTCCCCTTTACGTGCAGAGTGTGAGGACAGGGGGCAGTCAGAGCTGGGAGCACAGCCCCTCCTCCCCTCTTCATTGAGAACAGGCTCTGCTTCTGGCTTGCCCATTCTTTTGTTGTTGTCGTTGTTGTTGTTGTTGTTGTTTTTGTTTTGTTTTTTTCCCTCATCTAACCCCTAACAAAAAAATTACAGAAAAGCTCTAAATCCCAGGGGGTCAAGCCATTCTGCTCAGTGCTTTGCTGCAGCCCGTGTTTGCCTAGTCCAGAAAAGCCTGTGTGCAGTGAGTTCAGCGCCTAAGCTGTGTATAGTACATGACAGATCTCAGAGCTATATAACACTGAGAGATCATCTCAGGGATGTGAAATTAACAGTCCAGCAGTGTAGATCTCTGGTAGTCAATACATAACACCAAAACTGGTAGAAGAAGAGTGTATGTGAGAGAAAGTCATATGTAAAATTTAATTCTTTTCTTTTTAAGCAGTTTCCATGGACACCCGTTTTTATCTTATGGTATGTTTCCTTTTATTAAATATGCATAACCAGGCTTGCTCAGGATCTGAAATCTGGTGTTTGATTTTCTTTACGTTGTCACCAGGGAATTTACTAATAGCCAAGCAGATTTCTGAAGACATTTAGGACAGTTTTACCTTCCCACTACCAAAGATGGTTTAACCCTCAGGAAGCCAGACAGCTTTAAGGATAGGGCAAAGTATACAGGGAAGGCAACTCCTGCCTGCAATGCGAAAGGCTCATCTTCTTCCATCAAGGCCCTTCTTCCCACTGGGTCAGTCTTTTCTTTTAGCAGACTTTTTCACCGTCTGCCATTTTGTTCTCTTGCCTTTTTCCTTAACCCTGAGAGCAGCACATAGGTATTTCTGATAAAATCTGATTGTCATGGAAGGTGTTGGCCATGGGACCTGAGTACATGCTGATGCATAAAGCAGAGGTGCACGAAGCAAGAGCACCCCGTGCTTAAGGGAGTAGGATTTATTGTTTTGTTTTTGAGACATCCTGTCTTAGGAGAAGAAACTTTAAAAAGAAAAAAGACCTCACCTGCTTTTTAGGATAGCCTGGGAGGTACAATGATCCAAGGACAAGTACACTCATTTTCAATTGGAGTTGTAAGAGCAGGGAGGAATCTGTCTCTTGGGCTTTTTTAAAGCAAAATTGTCCAGAACAGTGTGTGAGAATTAGGTCCAGTCATCACACAAGGTCTATGTTGTTAATTTTTATGTATTAGTATTCCAGCACTCTTTCCTATACAAAAATTAGCCATTCCCAAGATTATTTGTAATTGGTGTATTAATGTGGTTTAATGGAGATGGCTGATTTTTGACAGGGAGTTCTTGGGATCTGGGCATGGTGCAGGAGTGAATCTGTGGAATTACTGTCTCATCACAGAAGATCAAGATCAGGCTGTGATGGGCCTGTTTGTGGAGTATGTGCTTTTCTGAGGTGAAAGTGAGAGGCTAAGTCCTGTATAGGCAATGTTGCTCTTGGAGAACAGATTGCTCTGCCAGGGTGTCCTAGCTCAGAAGGGCTAAGCAGTGAGTTAGACTGAACTTAATACAGTGTGTAATAAAGAAAAGAAAAAGTAGGTGTTAGGGGATCATCTCCTTCTGCTTGCTCATGAGAAATTAAAGGTTGCAGAAAGTTTTGTAAAGTTTATGGTTTCCAGCTGGCACCAAAGAAGCAGCTCGATATGCTGAATAGTTCCCACTTGAGGCACAGCACTCTTATAAAAAACTGACCTCCGCTTAGCTTATATCAGAGATGAGCAGCTTTGAAAAGCTGCCTTGCCCGTATGGAAACTTGTTAGCACTGGTCTTGAAGAGGGGGAAAGGCAAAGAAAAGCCAAAATACCAAATCAAGATTCATATGATAGTATTTCATATGCATCTGTAAATTCAAAAAGATACAGAAAAGAATGGTCATGTTATTCCCTGTTTTTTTTTATTTCAGATCCCTTCTTTAAACTAATTTCTTCTTTGATGTTCAGGAATAACAACTGGTGCCATATTGAGCAAGTTTATTAAAAGCTATTGATCCCTCACTACTCTGTGCTCAATGCCCCACCTGGTGATCTGGTTCAGACTCACACTGCTTGTTTACATTATTGCAACCTTCTGGAATGAGGGAATATAAAATTCTCTGCCTTGTTTAATGCTGAGAACATTGTCAATGTCTCACTGATGTGCTATTTAGAAGAGAGAAAGAGAAAAATATAGAATTATTCTATCAACTTCACTTTAATCTTCCTATTAGAAAGGGATAGTAGAGGATAGACTCCCTACAAATGTCATCCTTTATATCTGTTTATACTGCAAAGTCTTCTACCTGAAACCACTTATGAAGTTTTTATCCATTAGTCCCTTCTTTATCAGGTCCATTTTATATTATCTTGGACACTGTGCTGAACAGCAAACTATGAAAGCCAAGAAACAGAGCAAAGGGCAGGTGGCAGAGAGGCTGATGTGGAAGGAGGTGACTCATTTGGCATTTCATCCCGATCAGATTACTGCATTTGATTTAAACATTAGAATTTGATATCTCCTGACACTTCTTATGGCAGACATCAGGAAAGGTGGATGTGGAGTGAACCTGCTGTACAGATCTTGTTTGAGACACTGCAGGACAAAATTTTTTTGCCATTCCTTTGCATTGCAGTATTGGCATATATAAAATAATTGCTTTCTAGAACAGGTGTAAAGTCACTTGGATGACTAGGAGGCAAGTTACACTGAGTTCAGTGCATGTTCTTTCCGGTAGTGGAAACCAGACTTGGAAATCCATCCACTGAGATTGCGTAACTCTATCTTCGTGAAAGATATGAGCAAAGTGATCTAAGTTATATGAGGCAGGGGCAAATCCCTGATGGCCTTAATTCCTTCTCTTTTATATAGCAAGTACAGGATCCTGGATAGTATTTGTGGTCTAATCTGTTGGATGATTATGTGCCTTGAAGTCTTGTTATTAATCATTGTTAGTTTGTAGCCTGCATTTGAGTCACGTAATTCTTCAATAAGGCAGAAATGGAATCTGCATGGAGAAACCCTGAATTCCTTGTCCCAGTGCTACTCACTAGAGTATGAAAAGGATTTAGAGAGGTGTGTTTTTATCCCTTTATCTGTATCTGGGTAAATACACACACTTGTTGCTTACACTGCCTCAGGGAGCTCACTTGGTGCATCCTCCTTTCATCATCATGCTGTCTTGTGGGAGGCAGGGAATCAGAATTAGCATTGAACATTGTTTCACTGAAATCCCTTTCAAGGAATTTTCTTAGCTCAAGCTCCACCGGTGATAAGGAATTCCAAAGGACTAATGGCTAGTGAAAAGGAGGCTAGTGATTGGCTTACTTGGCTAGTGATAACCTGCCACCAAACTACAAAGCAAGGCTTCGATTAGCACAGCTCACTGCAAAATGTTCAATTCGCACTTAGTGTGGACTCACTTTTGAGCCACTTTTCACACTAACTGTCTTTGTCATGGAAGGCTGGTAGTGAGTTACATTGCTTAAGGTATGCAGGCTTTGTTAGATATGTAGTTTTGATGACAAACAGGTATTTGTATCCATATACCTACTCTTAAGAAAATGATCTGTGGTCTCCTCAGCTGCCAGTGCTATGTGTGATTAGTCATCCCTAATACTGAATTCTGCAGATTTATGTATTGCTCTTCTCCCATTATATTCCTTCTCCATGAGGCAGCCTATCTCCTGCATCAGTAATGACCAGCTGCAGAGCCTCAGGGTTTTCTCCAGCTACTTTTAACTGATCTGGCACTTATTTTTTTCCATGTTCTGCCCTTTCCTTGATTTGTAAATTCCCCAATGGCCTTAATCAAGCCTGTGTTGAGCCTAGCAGCCCTGGCAAGTTTTATTTTGTTTTAATAAAAGGTGAGTTTGTTCCCCAGGCAGGTTCTGCCAGCTCAATTTCAACTGCTGAACATTTGTCTTTAAAAAGCATGTCTTCCATCTCACTACCATGGGCAATACAATATCCGAGGTGAACTCCTGCAACCTGCCCTTTCCCCTTCAGACAAAAGGCACCTTTCCTCTGACTTCACTGTGGTCAGTATTTTCTTCATTCACAGCTTTGTTCCTTCAGGCTAATGGAGACATGGGATTTACTGGGGTGGCTGATGTTCAAACCAGCCTCAGACGTAAAATGGCCACTTAGGCTCTCCAGAAATGTTCTTACTGTTGAGAGATTAATATTCAAATAATGATAGTGTTCAAAGCTGCAAAGCCTAAGTTAGGTATCCCCAAGATGTCACTGCCTGTCTCTGTTCTGAGCGTCTCTTTGTCAGGCATTTGATCAAAGCTGGGTGAAATGTTTCAGGTAAATAAATTATTTGGAAAATTGCATCTAAAAGGAGGGAACAAAAATACTTATAATTTTGGTCAATGCAGGTGAGTGGATTTAGTTAGGAGAACATTTTTATTTTATTATTCCAAGCTCTTCTTGGTATATTATGTTTGCAGCAGATCCTGATATTTACAAGCAGACACATTAGTCATGGAACCAGAGGGCAGGCAAAGGGAATCCCAGGTAACTCATGAAGACTGCGAAGCCGAAGTAATGTAGACCTTCTCAGCTCCTGAGTTTTCCTGCAACTAGTACCAGCATTCCCTCTAGGATAAGCTGTTCCTTCTGTCAATGCTGTTTTAAAAGCCATTCTCAAATTTCTATGATACTTTTTTTAAAGCTTCCAGCTTTCAATAAATTCAGGAAATTTAGAGGTATAGTTAAATTCATCACAAATGCTTCCAATATTTAGACACTGAAAGGGTGGAAATAGCTATTAAAAACATCTTTGCAATACATACAGCCCTGTAGAGATAGAAATGCAGTGAAAAGTCAAGGAGATGAGTGCACTATAGGGCTAAATGAATAACTCAGTTTCTTTTTTAGACTGACAGAGAAGCTGAAACTTAAATACTGAACCAAATTATAAATTTTGATAGTTTCTCACACCAGAGTGATAAATTGCAGTAATTTATATAGTTTTATTCAACATAAACCAAAAGCCATGATTTTAAAATGGTGGTTACAGAAAGCAGGTGATAGCAAATTAAAAAAGATGGGAGGGGTGGAGATGCCATCCTCCTTTCATTCAGTAGGTCATTGATTAGAGATACTCACCATGAGATGGAAGACCCATATTCAGCTTCTTTCCCCGTCTGATGGAAGTAGAAACCACATCCACACCTCTGAGGAGAAATACCTGGCTGGGTTTCACTCACTGCCACAGACAGAACCTGTTCTACTTCTGTAAAACACTTCCATGTTCTAGGGACGGTGAGGGAGGAAGGGAGAGCATGTGAATCTCAGCTTAACAGTTAGGATTTTCAGCTGCGATGTGGAACTGTGTTTCAGGCCCTGCTCCAATTAGAATATACTTAAACAGTTTTGGAGGAGAAATTACCTCATCCCAGCGGGATGCATGAACCCTTAAAGTGAGACCTTGCTTTAAGCTCGGTTTGGGCTCTGAATCAGATCCTATGCACATTTCGCTTAAATTTCACAATTGCAGATATGTGATTCAAGCAAGAGACTCAGATTTCTTGCTGCTTACTGTTCTCTAATGTCTTGCTAGGCAGGAAGGCAGGGAAATAGGGAACAGCTGCAGTGGTCTGTCTTGGCTCTCGGGTGAAAAGACAACATGCAAATCCTGGCAGAGCAGGAGGTGGCATACTGCTTTCTGCTGAGAGGAAGCGGACCTCAGTAAAAATTAATTGAGTGGGTCTGCATTAAACTGTTGTGTAAAAGGTAACAAAAGCATCCTCCTTCTTTTCTGAGAGTCCTGGCTTGATATTTTTTTCTCAGATGAAGCCATTAGGAAATTTGACCTGAATTCACAAATAATTTCTGGACAACTGAAAATATGTCTTTTGGTGAGTTTACTATTGACTAAAAAATATGTTTGCCCAGCACCACAGCAATGTAAATAGCTTTTATCTCCATTACAAACAGACTTTTTTTATCTATCAGTGACGTACTTTAAATCTCCTATCTCCATTACAAACAGGTTTGTTTTATCAGTGACTTAGTTTAAATCTTGCAGTAGAGTTCTCTCACCTCCAATTTTCTTTACAGCCAGACACAAGCCAAAGAAAAGGAGGTCCCATATATTCAAAATTGACAATCGGGAAGATAGTTGGCTAGGCAAGCTTTCTTTCCCAGTTCAGGTTTTGTCCATACAGAACAGAATTAGAAGGAGCTGCTGGGACAATCACTGAGACCTTTCTGACACTGTGGAGGGAGAACTGGGGGCAACTGGTTAAGTTAGGGAGCCCTGCAAATCAGGCAGTGTGCAAGTGAGACAGAGAGGGGTCTGTGCCTAAGCTGCCATGCAGGGCTCCAACAACTCTAATGCTCTCTCTGCATGGACCACCAATTTTACAAATGTCATTAGCCATAACATTGAGTATGTCTGCATAAATAAACCTCCCAGGCCCAGATCAGGAAATTATTGCACTTGCTTTCTGAAAAGAACAAAGATTAGTGTGGTGATGAAGCTGCACACTAAGCATTCAAGACATGAATGTATGAAGTCAATTATAAAAGGAAAGCTCTGTGGTGCACAAATAATTGGTACAACTACAGTGGCTCTTCCATGTGGAATACGTCCTCAGTGTATTGCTGCAGCCTTCCTACACTGCTAAAGAAAAATAACTGATTAGAAAAAATAAACACACCTTATGTATGTAAGTATGAATGGAACAAAGAGGGGGGATAGGGGGTTAGCAGTGGGATTCATATTAATTAATTTTGAAAACCCCAGCTATGAATTTCCATACTTTCAGATATTTTTGGTTAAGTACAGCCAGAACTCAGAATCCACTGAGTTGATAATGGCTGTGGTGATCACTAGTGCTAGGCACCCAGTGAGTGTTAGAAACAAATAAAGCTGTAGTTTATGTTCAGAAGTGTTTACAATCTGAACTGAAATAGGGTACCGTGAGTGGAAATGATGAGCAAACAAAATATAAAAGAGCGATTGTTAAGTCAGAGTTTTGGTAGTGCTCCAACACTTCGATGAGACTATTTTAAGTGCATATGTTGCTGTTTTTTTGCTGCATCACCCTTCTCCATCTCTTCTCCACAATGTGGCTTTGCCAGAGATAGTACCCCTGGTTTCTCCTCACATTATCGGAAGAATATGAAATTCAGGAGAAGTCACATAAACTGTAATAATATCATACCCTCAAATCTTTGAATTGGCTGATGCAGTTTAACCACTGAGGCCATTTCAGGATATACACAGCCTGTCAGAGAACAAGTTGTTTCAAAAGCTCTTGTAGGGTTAATTCACACTGAATACCTCTCCTGGCAGCTTGGGGAGTCCAACACACTCTCTTCCTTGTTTCATATGTTTCTTGAGTGCCTGATTTCCCTTTTGACCTCTGTGGTAAGAGGGCTGCAGATAAGCAGATTCTTGAGGATGCTCTTTCTGACATTTTCCCCATGGGAATGCCAGGTAGGTAGCACCAGAACCGTCTGTGAGAGTGCTCCAGCAGAGAAGTAATGAGAATGCATGGTCTCTTGAGAACTGCATTGCAGACACTAGGCAACACAGATGAATTACTGTGCCCCTCGTCCAGATCTCTCTAACTTCTGAAGAGGAAGATATTGCCACCACAGAAGTGAGGGCTCTTCCAGTGTACCATTCATGGGGTTCTGTGTTTGGGACTGAGGATTTCACTAGCTAGCATATATTTTGGGGATGTCACAGTGCTAAGCAGAGCAGTGCGTACTTACAGCTATATATATGTACTAGCCCGTGGATAACATTTTAACTATGCATAAACAAGAAGAGAATCACATGCCTCATATGTTGTGTGTCTTGTTAATATGCTAAGTTTAAAACTGTTGTAAAATTCTAAACCTGGAAAGACTCATATTTGCTCTTGTTTCAAGTGGCAGAGGAACAATAAAAGTATTTAAGTAGTGTTCAACATTCAGTATTAAATTTAGTATTAAGTAATATTCTGTGTCTGAATGTTAGGCAGTCCTCTCTACAGCTGTTAGAATTAAAGTGGGACTAGAGTAATAAAGATAAGAAATTAAGCCAATATTAAAATAGAGTCAAATCAAATTTCAAAAGAACTTTATCTGTACACATAGCTGCTTATACAGTGGATGTATATGGACTATCTGGCAAGTCATTAGAAGGTCAGAGAATAAGGAAAATGGGCATTGAATAACAAGATGGGAAACATCTCTCAGCTATGGTGAGTTATTAGTCTGTTACCTGGATGGCTTTCTCTCTCTCTCTCTCTCTCTCTCTCTCTCTCTGTTTTTACGGTGTATGCTTCTGTCCATTGTGGCAGTCTTTAGTGGACTTGGAGGAGTCTCTGGCATGTCTTGTTTTCTGGATTTCATTCATTACCTCTTCTTCCTTTGCTGAGTGGTAGAAAGGGGAAGTTTTGTGGTATTCCAGGCTAGAAGGAGGTGTTGGAGCTTGAACGGCTGCAACAACATTTCCCATGTCACACCTTTGTCATCTCTTCTATGGCGGAGGATGGTAACCGCGGAGGATCCCCAGGGCTCTTTTCCTACCACATTAATTAGTTCTCTCCAGGAGTAGAGCCATGGCAGGCTGTGGGGCACTGGCAAGGTATCCTGTCTCACAGGTAAGACAACAGGCCTCCTCTTTGGGTTCCTCTGGTGTTTCTACTCAGTAAGAAGCACCTTTCCCTGATCTGGCCTAGTACTGTAGAGGCAAGGAGAGGTTATGAACAGAAATGTTAATTCCCTATACAACATGGAGGTAGCATTCAATATCTTCCAGTTGCCAAGGAACAAAGTTTCTCCTAGGGAATAAAGAACAATGGAGAAGCCAAAAATACTATTAGAAACTATTTGGCAATATACCATGCTGTTACTTTGTCTCAAGCCATCATCTTATAATCATCTTGATAAAGGTGCAGAGCACAGGATAAAGTGATGGAGTGGGCCAGGAGCACAGATTATTTATTTCCTGTTCTATGTCACTACTGTCTAGAGAGGATGTTCCTGCCAGGGGACATATGCACCATTTTTTAAATTCTGTGTCAGTCTTCTAAAGAAGATATCTGTTGATCATGGTCAAATCTGTCTGGGGAGTATATCTATCACAGCAGAGAGAAAATCATTCATTTTTTAGATCTGCTAGTCAGAGCAGACATCTGTCCTTACAGTGAGGAAAAAATGGTAGGATCCATACCTCTGTGACAAGTTAACCCCAAGGAAAGGATGAGACTCATTGTTGACATACTCTGCTGGAGAAATAGTGGTGTGCAATGATAGCAAAGAATGGTAGAAAGAATCACTTGAAACAAAGAACAAAGTATTTGTTAGAATGAAGAAAACAGGATTATCCCTAAAATTTTTTACCCCTACTCTCCCTCGTTGCTCAGAGAATTTTGCACCATCTCCAGAAATTCTGCAGCCCTCTCTTGTTTCATTACTGTTAAGATTTAAAGAAATGGGGCACAGTTTCTCAAAGAGAGGGAAGGAAGATCTCATGATCTGCATGAGACTACAGGCTGAAAAGGAGGAAACCTTCCTTCTTTGTCTCCCTGCTGAGATTTTGGGCTTCCCAATCTCGTCAAGATGTTTAGGACAACAGAGTGTCTTTAAAATATGAAAGAGACCTTAAAATAAAAGAATGAAGGGTTTTATGTCAAGTGGCAGAACACAGGAGTAAAGAAATAGTGACTACAGACTTTGGTGAAGATACAGGAAGGAGAAAAATAAAAAGAATGTTAATCAGGTTCTCATGCTTACAGTTTTATGGACTGTACAAGCTAGAAGATGTTTAATAGAACAGAAAAGCCATACCTTTGAAGCTGCTGTTGAAATGCATATTGCTTCATGGGATTAATTGCTATCACATAGCAGGAAGACCCAGAATTTTGTAAAATTTTGCTAATGCCATTTAAATGGATAAAATGTATATTTATTATTATTTTGACAGAATAAAATAATTAAAGCAGTAACCCTTTCAGTTTCAAGAAAAACCAGTCACTGAAGCAGTTAGGAAGAAATTTCAACTAAATCTCAGGGTTTTCACCAATGGTTTGCTCTTGAGCAAGGTTCTTTCTTCTCTTATCCAACTTTAATGTATTTTCCTTATCCTCCCCAAGTACTGGGACTGTCAAACTATCCCTCTCCCATTTTCCTTGTCCTTTTTGTCACTGTGGACACTGTTTTCCACTCCCTCCTCTTTCTCTACTGTCAGAATTGCATATTGTTTCCTCCCTGTCTCTTGCTATAGAATATACAGGGGTGCTGTGTTTTAGAGCCCTGTTTACAAGAGAGTGGTATAAAACATCTAATAGCAGAAAGACAAGCAGCAACACCTATTCATAAAGGTCTGGAAAGACCTTTTACCTAAGCTATTGGGGTGTCATACGTATCATTGTTGGCTTGGGAAGTTTACAGGAATTTGAGACAGAGCTATTGGTGCAACACCTTTATTACAGGAGGAAGCTTTAAGCCTTTGTAATAGGAACGATCTAAAATCTAGAATTTTGGGGTGGGTGGGCAGGGGAGGGTTTTACTCCACTGACTCTTTCACTTTTGACTATTGCTTTCTCCTCATTGGATTCATTCCCTTAATACCTCCCTTGGATGCCCCTATAAAACTATAGTTCTTAAGGCTGGCTAGCTATATAGCTGTATTTAGATTTTTGAAGACAAATAACACATCTTTAAGTATTCTTACATACACTAATGATAATGATAACTGAAACAGTGAGAGATCCTTTCTTTCACTGGTAAAATATTTTCGTGGGATGGTGCCATAGCCCTGTCTAGATTCCATCAGTCTCATCTTCCCTGGCTCACTGTCATGGGTTGCTAATCTGGAACAAAGCTATAGATGTGTTGCAAGAAATAAAAAATCTTAGAGAGAAAGAGAGTTAATGACCACAGTCAGAGCTATTAACATCAACCAGAGCTGAGTTAAGGGAAAATGTGGCAGATAGATGCACTGGGCTCCTTTTGTGACTCTTTGATCCTGTACAGCTGTAGAACGATTCAGCATAGCAACACCTCCTGTAAAACAGCTCAGTGACTGTGCTAATTGCTAAACTGAGGAAAAACAGCATTAAATAACACCAGCGTGACCACACTGTTTCCTCCTTCAATCACTGAACAACAGATCAAAGACCAAGCTCTGCTGATGAAATGCAATGAGAAAAAACAAGAGACCTGGCACTTGAGCTGTACTTAGAGCCTGATTCTCATCTGATACACATGGGGAAAGAGGCCAAGGACAACTTTAAGGTATTTTTGTGTGTTTGGGGGCCATCTCTGTGCTCCAGAATATATGCCCATTCCTGATGAGTGGTTGTGGGGGCTGAAAGGAAATGAGTATCAGCAGATCCCTGAATGCACATTGGCCCCAGACTTCTTCCTATGAAGCAGAGTCAGTGTGGAGCCACAAAACCTGCTCTCCATAGAACAGACAAGTCTTCTGGGCAAGGGGGAGTTTTCTGGATAATGTTTTTAGCCCTGATTTATGAAATCATTAGTCAGACAAAGAGACCAGCAAGGATTTTGGCATGTCTGAGGACTGGCAGATGCTGAATTGAACTACATGGGAAAAAGAACAAGTAGAATGCCTGGCATGGCTGTGGATACTTATTATTCAAAATAGAGGTTTTTCTTCTTTAAAATATTGAGGTAGGTTTCAGCTACAGGAGTGGGGAATTACTGACAAGCTTTTCCCGCCTGCAATTGGTGTTATACTGTTTGCCATTTGCAGAACTGAAGAAGACAGACTTTTGTAAACTATAGTCATCATGGGTGTTTTCATTGTAAAGGTCTGGAGAATGCAACAAGATGGAGATCAATTTGCAGGTCTTACCTAAAATAGCCCAGTCCATGTATTTTAAGCATTTCTTCCCATGTAAGACAATGATAAACTAGAAATCACTGACCCAGTAAGTGTTGTTAGTAAAGTGATACTCTGCTGACAATTCTGACGCATGGACTTTTAAACCTGTTCTTCAGAAATCCTGCCTTCTGCCCACCTCCCACCCCATTGTTAGAAATTATATCCATCATATTTTACATGGGGTAGCTCAGACTGCTATTTGTATGGTAGAAAAAACATTTTCTGCATTAGCAACACTCTACAGATAATATCTCGAGGATTGAGAGAGGGAGATTAAATCTGAATAAATATCCCATGATATTCCTGTTTAATCACTGTACTTAGTGGATGTCTAATCAGTCAAGGCAACAACTGTTAGTGACACACATGTTTCATAAAAATATATACTAAACTGAAGCAATGTCTTGTCCCTTTAATTTCACCTCAAGCCTGTAAGCTGTCCCCTGACAGAACAAAATTGTGACTTTAGAAATAGAAACTGGTGACTCTAATGAAGGAGCCATGCTGCTCAAGAATGGCAAACAGTAACTTTGGACATATCTACATGGCTGGAGGAGTAAAGGAGGGAGGGGAAATTGTCCTCTGAACAGCTTAGTCTAGCATATGGTATGTATTTGTGACCCTATCAGCTTCTGAGTTTGGGACAGACTAAAGCTGTTAAACCCATACACCCAAATACGTATATTTTAGCCAGCAATCACCTTAGAGCCCTTCTCACCTTTCATAAATGACAGTAGGATGGGAAGAAGGGGAGGACAGCATATTGTTTCAGGCTTTGAAGAGACTAAAACTTCTCCGTGTCTTTGGCTACGGAATTACAATCCTTGGCAAAAGGCTGGAAGATGACATTTGAGAGAAGGGGGAGGGAAATGGTGAGAAAGGACTGAGAGAGGGGGAAGGCGGTGATCTGAAAATTTCTAGAACAGGCAGAGCAGACAGATCACTGACATGCTGTAAGTAGTGCACCATTACCAGTTCGGCTGAGGTGAGCTGGCACGTGCTCTGACAGTGAAATTTGGCTCCTCCATCACATGAAATATTCCCTGGTTGCTGCCCCATAATTTAACAGCATGGCATTCTGCTTAGGACAGAGCAAGTCATTCTGCAGCTTTAGCGACAGTGGGTACGTGTAGCTGTGACTTGTACATTTTCACTGTAGCATATAACAGAAAGCCTCTCCCCTGTAAGCATTAGCAGTGCAATTTCATAACTATCTGTTCAGACAGTGCACAGAAGCTTGAAAAACAACTTGAGACACTTTATTCCCTCTGGGAAATGCCATCTGAAAATATGTTAATCTGACAAATACGCGAAAGGCTGTCCCCTATCGGTGAACCGTGAAGAATACCACCTTTCTGTGAGCTGTGCTCCTCCCTGCCTAAAGTGGAAAGCTTCTTATCCTCTCATCAAACCAGACAGCTGAAAAGTAGAGAGACTTTGTGCTGCCTCTTTTGCCTTACAAGGTGAATTTGATATTAACTGTACCACCTTTGACAATGCACTTGAAAATAATCAGAGAAATGTCTTATTTGATTATATTTAACCATGAACATTGATCAGTTGCATGCAATTTTAACTTCAGAGCTGCATGTCTGAAGCCCTTTCTAAAAAGAGCAAAACGTTACCCAGAGATACATGAGGGCTTGTGTCATCTGACACTCTGAAAAAACATGGGGGAAGTGACTGTACATCTGGGAAATTAAGACTCATTTACTGTGAAATCAGAGAAGAACAGGATCAAAAGAAAGATTCCCAGACCTTCAATCCTTTGCCCATTACATGTTTTCATTGCAGTTGTCTCATCTGGTCTTGCTTTAAGGTTTTTCCATTAATTTCTGCCAGACTAGAGACTCGGTCAGGTCTCTGATGAGACTATAGCAGGAACCGGTGTTCCCCAGCATTTCAAGCGGCACTGGAAGCACCTGACTCCCTCCCTGTAGTCTTGAGAAAAGCCCTGGAAACTAGTTAGTCCTCTAATCCCTTTTCAGGCTTCCTTTCTGCCACAGGTGACTTACTAAGGGCCTATCTACATTAGGAAGTATTTCGGTGTCCTTAGGGCAGATCAATAGATCAAGTTAGGTGTGCTGAGGCCCCTACATCTACACATTATGCAACTTCAGGGTTTTAACTCCAAACCTCTGGTCCTCTGGAGCCCCTGGCTTGAACTTCCCCACCAGGCATGTTGTTAAAACTTCTTCAAAGGACCAGTCATGGTGCAGACCATCATATCCCCATTAATAATTAGTGCTCATTTGGTACACATCTGGACTGGAGCTTCAGGTTTAGCTGTGTCTGAAAGGAATCCAGTTGGCATGCACGCAAACTGCTCTGCAAACTGAACTGATACACAGCAGTAGGCACAACTGTAGGATTCACTTCAGAATTACACTGCTCTACTGAACAAAATGATAATGCTTGTGAATACTTTGTGGGACGGCAGTGGAAAAGTTTACACTGTTATGGCTTGTATCTTAAATAGACAGAGGTAATCAATTGTTCCTGGCACTTCTGCTCCTCTTTTTGGGGGGAGGAATAGATCTCCCAAAGTTGATCCATCCCATGATGCTCAGATAGGCCAACAGTTTTCACCAACAAAAATAATTTAACTCAGGATTAAAAAAGGAAGAGTGGGAGAGAAGAGATGCTTATTGTATTATAGTGGACTGAAGGTCAAAATATCTTTACTCTTATCTATAGCTTATACTTCATGTTATCTTGTCATTCCTCACCTGTATGGGATTTGTGAACTCAAATAGCACAAGAGCTCATGCAAGATTCTTTTTGCTGAGGGAAGGTTAGTATTTTCATATTTCTACTAACTTTCTCAAGGGCAGGATGCTTGAGTGTGGTAGGGCACATTTGCATGTGCAGGTTTTCCTGACTGTCACTCAGATTCATCATTCCTTCATAAAAGGCAATATCTTTTCCTACCTCTCACCCCTAACGTTCCTGCTCTCCAGATACCCTAGGACCTTAGATGGCATTTCCCAGAGGGAATAGAGAGTCTCAAGTTGTTTTTCAATAGCTTTTTTTTTTTGAAGGAATTAATATTTCACCAGAGAGATTGGGTGGGTGGAGGAGGGGGGAACTAAATAAATAATAAATCCACTTGATGAATGGGATTCTGGGGTGGGAGCAAAGTAAGAAAGCTTTGCAGGGAGTATTTTCAAGCTCTTAAGAACATGTTTTTTGAAGTGCTGTTCTTAAGCATAAAACTGTTAATAATAAGAGCACAGTAGGGTAATATAAATGACAAAAAAACACTCTTTCATTGCAATGCTGAATGGTTTGTGGTTTAGTAGATTTTTATGATAAAAGCAACAAAGGAAAAAAAGGTTTTCCTTCTCAAAAGCTACCATGCCTAGTAACATCTTTTGCTAAAAAAAAGGTCTCAGCCACCACCACCTCCTGACATATATTCTTATCCAATTGAAGTCCTCCTGCAGATCTGTAGGTCTATTGACAACTTGTTCCATGTCACTAAACTTGGTTTGCTGCCCTGCTACAGAAATAGCAATGCAATGCCTCTTAAATGGTCTTAGTGTTAATCAGAGGCAGAAGGGATGGAGTATTGCAGGCTACCAGACTCCTTTCTGGGATTTTCATTCAATCATTTATCTTTCTTTTTGTTTTCACTTCCATCTTGTTCTCTGTCATCGGCAGGGCTTACATACCAACAGGAAAAGATTCATTTCTCTTTTGGACCATAGGAAACCAATTTTTTTGTTTTTATTTGTTTGCCAATTTTCACTGGGCAGCTTGGAGAAGAGAGTTTCTGAAGTGTGCACATTTGCCATGTAGGTACACATGAAGAGAGAAGCTGTTATCTAGAGAGTGAAAGAGGGGAGAGGGGCATGTGGGGAAGAGGGAAAAAACTGTGGGAAAGAGTAGCCAGTGTCCCTTAAAACTAAATCAGTCTGTAAAATTTTGATATAAAGAAGGCAATGCTTTTCTGTGTAGAATACTATAAGCCCAATTCTAACGCAAGGACTGAAACCCTCTCAAAGTAGACCTGTAGCTAAGCTGTGCAAGCAGCATTAATGCCAACTATCATTTCAGCTGCTGCCCACCAGCTGGTGCAGGCTATTTGTAAATCTGTGTACTCTGTTGAAAGTGAGGCAATGTTCCCCAGTAGAAATTCAGTCCTTTCTGCATACAAATAAGTGCATAGAATCCAAATAAAACTGACTTCCCTCCCTCTTCAGCCAGAGCCTTAGGAGTAGAGTTCAAAATAAAGAACAGAGGTATTCTAGTCGTTTCTTCCTCAAGTGTTCACTTGGTGGCAAAATCTGGGATAAAAACATGGGGCTCTAAGGAGAAGAATATACATGACTGCAATGCCTATGAGAGGATTTTGTGGTCATTTCCCAACTCTTTCACAGACTGTATGAAAGACCTCGGTGGGTAACTCTGGCATGGTTTCCCTGAGGCATTGAGGTACCTAACTACCACTGAAGTTATTGGAAAGGTCTTAAATACCTTTCTGAGGAGCTGTGCCTTGTTTTATTATTGATACATAAAAGAGAAATGATAGTACTTAAGGATTTTTTTTTTTTAATTTGTGTGTATTGACTGTTCAGATCTGTATGTTCTTCACTGAATGAACTTTTCCCATTCACATACAGAGCTTGGCACAAGGAGATCCCATTTTTAAGCACTACAGTAGTATTAGTCATGGCTCTAAGAAAGGCCTAAATGGTCCTCAGGCCTTGAGCTGCCAGCATCTACTACAGCACTCACAGCAGAACACCTTCCCTGTGCACTTTGCAGCTGGATTCAGTCCTGGTCACACACAGGCTACAATAACTCTGGGTGGATCATCGGTGGTTCTGTAAAAGTGTATACTTGAAGGAAATAGTTGTACCTTAATGCATGCGAGTGACTATAGGCCAACACGCTCTGCAGTGTGAGAGAAAATGCCTAGATTCATTGGTACTTTTGTCTTTGTTTCTTTGCTTTGATTAAAAACGAGCCTTTGTCTTCTCTGTAAATATTTGTTATCATTAATTCACTGACTAGTGCATATACAGCTGATTTTAGCCTCCACTTAAAATGCAGCGAGTTTAAATACTGATGTGAGGAGTGTAGCAGGATAAATAATGATGTACTTGAGCAAACATTATTCATTTAGTCATTTCTTTTTCTACCAGCATTTTTATAGAGAGTTTTTTTGTGTGTGTATGTGTGGTTTTTTTAAGTCTAATCCTTTCAGTCAGCAGTCTCAAGAGGAAAAGCTTCTGCTTCAGTTTGGTGTTGATGCTTGGTCGAGTCTTAAAGCTTCATGTTTTTTTGACACCGCACTGAATCTGAAGCTTTGATGTCTAAGACTGCTGCCTGCACAGAGTAAATCATATTTTAAAGTTTATCAGTATGAAGAGTGTGTTGTCTCTCAGACATATACACACGTACATTCACACACAGCATCTTTCCACTATTAGCTACCTGGAATTTTCCTTGGGATTAAATGATTGTTTCAGTTACTGTTCCCACATAGATATTGCCAGCTTTAATTCAAAGCTTTCAGAATTTGTGGGCTAAGGTAATACATACTTGTGCTTAGCTGTGGCAATTGAGAAGGACCTAAAGAGTACAAGTTTTTTCTTCTCACTCCACTTCTGTATCACTGTATCTGGTCCATGTTGCCTACATATTTTGATGCTTCTGAAACTGGAAACACTAAAGTGAAGGTCCTAGACAGTTTCTGTGCATCAGCAGATACTTACAGCACTGACAATGAAGTTTCACTCGCCTCTTAACAAAGTTATGAAATAGTAAGTTTCTTTCATGTAAACAAGTAGCTGCCATGGAGAACATTTGTGACTTCTGATGTACTGATGCAAACAAGACTGGCCTGCACTGGTCCCCAAGGAGCCTGCTTCACAGGCTGGCACAATCACTGTGTAGCTCCTTTGTCCGCTTCTTCTCTTTTGCCCTTTTGGCTGGGTCTACAGAAATGTATGGGCTGCCTCTCTGAACAGTAGATTGCCACCATTTGTGAAAGTCCATGTCCACCCTTCGCAGGCTCACAGAACCCTTCATGGTATGCAATAAGCAGGATCAGCATCCGCATTGTAGCTGTTGAGAGTGTACAGATGACTGTTGGCAGCAAAAAGCCACCACTCCTTGTGAAGAGCAGAAGCATTAACCCCACAGCCACCGTTCTGTTACAGTCAATTTCTCTTTCACAAATGTCCTTACTAAAAGAAACAGCTTAAATAGTTTCCCCATGTATGTGTGACTGTCTGTCAGATGTTAGCTTTTTAGCAAGCTATTCAAACCACTGGCATGCCTTTGCAGTATCTCCTTGTTTCCATCCATGTAAGTGAGAGCACAATAGAGTGCAAAGAGATTGTGCAGGATATGTTAGTGCTGAATTTCTTGTCACAAATTTGTAAGCCAAAGACCAGCATCCAACACTATTCAGTATATCTGGCACTGAGAGCTAAATATGTTGTTATTCAGATCGGTGTCTTTTGAGAAGTCACTGAAGAGAAGGTATCACCAGGAAGAGCGAATATGAAGGAATCCCAGAAGTGGGAGTTTCTAATGGTAGTGCAGGTTGAAATACAGTCAGCCCATGCCCGAGGGTCCTTAGAGCTGTAAGGCAGTGACACTAGAGCGCCACAGCAGAGCTGAGAGAGAAGGATATTGTTTCTAGCACAAGTAAAAATCTCTTAGAATAAAGTTAAATCTAATACAACATCACCTGCACTTATGAAGGATAATGCACAGAATCTGCAGTTCCAGGTGTCAACTGCAGGTGTGGCATTTCAGACATACCTAAGGAATGTAATATCTGTCAGAGGGACTTATGCTCCTAAATTCCATAAGCACTTTAAAGAATCCTTGCTGGCCCCTTCAGCCATAAAATTTACTATTGCTAATGTCTCTTGAGTTCTTCTGAACCTACAGGGGAACACCTGAAATGTCTGAGGGCAGGAGAAACAGCAGAGGGTTTTCCTTCTCTTTTTATTTTTAACAGAACTCATTCTTTATCAGTCATTCTTTAAAGAGCGCATATACTCTCTCCAGCAACTTCTGCCTGAAGTTGTTTCCTAGAGGGAAAAGCCAAGTATTCAGGCATTTTCTCTCTTTCTTCAGAATAGCTGCACAGAGTTGAGGTGAGGAGTATATTGAAATACATTAGTACCATACAAAATCTCCTCCAGCTACTCTATCATCTCAGCATTTTCCCTTCAGCTTCTATTTATCTTCCATGTACAGATTCCCTGAACGAAGAAATTCTTCTAGAATTCATGATTCAGGCTGTTGGGCCAGGATGTAACTGGGGAGAAGGAAAGAAAGGGCAGGCAAAAGGTAATTAATTATCTGTATGCTGTGTTCCATCAGCCATCTATATAACCCTTTCCTATGGAAGTGTAAACGCTTTGGTAAAAAGGTCAAGATATTATCGCAATGGGCATGATTCAGACAATCTTTACTCAATTCCAGCTACTGACTTTTTGTAAGACCTGAGGTAGGTTCCTAATTTCTCTCCATCTTAGCTTTCTATCTGCAAAATAGGAATAATAGTACTTCTTGTCCTTTCTCTTGTCTAGTTGAACTGTCAACTCTTTAAGCTTTGGTGTTAGAAATGGATGCAAAGACATACACAGCCATGGCTCACAAAGCATAATAAATGGAATACAAATATTTAAGACTGTGCCTGAGCCTGAAAATCTGAAATTAGCTGAAACAGCACAGCTTATCTGACCCCAGTGTCACTGATTATGTGATTATTTATATTCTGTGTGTATCCATTACAGTCCATGCTCCTAAGATGGTAAACTAGGTATAAGCCCTTCTGCAAAGAGCAGAGTGTTAGTGGTAATCTTAAGCCACTGAGGCTGGTAAGAAGCATTCCTCTGTGACAAGTTCTTTCCTAACTGCAACTTTGAGCTGTAGGCACTTTATTTAGACATGTCTGTTCCTGACTTGCTTTTATAACAAGGTACTGGACTAAAGAGATGATTGACAGGCTGATCCAACAATACAAGAGAGACATGGAGCTACTGGAGTGAGTCCAGAGGAGGGCCACTAAGATGATTAAGGGACTGGAGCATCTCTCTTATGAGGAAAGGCTGACAGAGCTGGGACTCTTCAGCCTGGAGAAGAGAAGGCTGAGAGGGGATCTTATCAATGTGTATAAGTATCTGAAGGAAGGGCGTCGAGAGGATGAGGCCAGACTCTTCTCAGTGGTGCCCAGCGACAGGACAAGAGGCAATGGGCACAAACTGAAACACAGGAAGCTCCATCTGAACATGAGGAAAAGCTTCTTTACTGTGAGGGTGACAGAGCACTGGAACAGGTTTCCCAGAGGGGTTGTGGAGTCTCCTTCCTTGGAGATATTCAAAAGTTGTCTGGAGAGAATCCTGGGCAACGTGCTCTAGGTGACCCTGCTTGAGCAGGGGGGTTGGACTAGATGATCTCCAGAGGTTCCTTCCAACCTCAGCCATTCTGTGATTCTGTGACATTGAATTCACTGTCTTCCTCAAAGATAGTAAGAGAAAGTGTAGCAGAACGAGGCATGTTACTTAAATTCACTGCAGCAACAGCAACAAAAGGTTTAAATGCCCTCATGAACCAGCTTCTTAATATCTGTGTGGATATTAATATCTTAATATCACATCAGTGCTACTTCACTAACACCCCTGCTGTAACTGTGAAGAGCAATCAGGGAGACACAGGTTTCAGCAGCAAAGCTGGCATATGATGCCTCCATCCCCCATTCCCACCTACATTCATGCAGTTCAGCAATGCTCAGCTGTGTTGCTACAACTGGTTGCTATTAACAGTTATTTTCAAACTGATCAGTTCAAGAATCCAGGTTACCACTCAGCTCTACAAACAACTGAATGGCACAAGTGAGTTATATCAAACACCGAGGGGGTCAGGAGGGGATGTGGAGAATGAGATACCAGGGAGCAGGAACTTCTGAGGCTGGTTTCGCTGCTGAACCAGGATGCAGTGCAATGAACCAGGAGGTCTCATTGCACACAGCCTTATGTCATCCTGCTAGCTGCATATGAATGAGTGAGTGTATATGCTGTCCTAAAAAGCAGAGTGCATAACAAATTACGCTATTCAGGGCACAGCAGTCTTTGGGAGCATATCTGTGCTACCTGATTTAAATGTTCATTTCATTGTATCTAAGAGTTAGAGACACCTCTAGGAAACACAAGACACCTGGACACGTGTGGCACATTATTAGAGAGGGGGTGATTGTACACAAACCTTGAGAAGTCATAAACGGGGGAGTCAGATAGAAAGATTAGAGGATGGAGCCAGACTCTTTTCAGTGGTGCAGAGCGACAGGATGCGAGGCAACGGGCACAAACTGAAAGACAATTCCATCTGAACATGAGGAAATCCTTTCTCACTGTGAGGGTGACAGAGCACTGGAACAGGTTGCCCAGAGAGGTTGTGGAGTCTCCTTCTCTGGAGATATTAAAAACATGCCTGGATGCAATCCTGAGCAATGTGCTCTAGGTGACCCTGCTTGAGCAGGGGGGTTGGACTAGATGATCTCCAGAGGTCCCTTCCAATCTCAGCGATTCTGTGATTCTGTGATTATTAGATTAGAAGACAGATTCTTGAATTTTTTTTCTTGTATTCTTTTTTAGAAGTTGAATGAGGATGATAGCTCAGATTCTGGCTTTTAACCATCAGTTTTAACAGTAATCTTACTAAAACATTGCTGAACCTCTTAAGGGCTGAGTTACCAAAACTGACTCTAATTTGCAAGCTTGTGTTTAAGCTTATGCAAGGCAGGATCACAGCATTCAGGTCTCCAAATGGTAGACATTTTGATAGAGGAAGATCACTTCTTTTTATGTCTGTTTATTCTGTAAGCACAGATAACTTGGCTGGGATTTGGGGCTGCTTTGAATCGGAATGAATGTCTGAATGATGGAACCTCAGCTTCCATGCTGAAAAAGAAGGAAACTACTGATAGCTACTGAGGCTGCACCTATTGATCAACAGATTGGCCCAGGTCAGCAAGCACTTTTTTAGTCAGAAAAAACTGCACCTGGGGATATATGTTATCAAAATTATAGTAGGGGTGCAAGTAATATCACAATGAGAATATTGATAAATTTAATCTTCTCAGAAATTGGAGAGAGAGGCCCATTAGCAAGCTTCTGTTTCTGCTTCTCTTTGCACTATTTTTCTCTTTCTTAGTTGCAAAGTTTAAGATAACATTCAACCTCTTACAAATTATATAGAGTTTTATGCCTATTCATCTATTTACTTCCATTAGCAAGGGTAGAAAGAATTTTCTGTCAGTTATCATATCATTGAACCTAGACTTACAGGCCTGATTTGGCTCTCATGAATAGTGTCACTTCCAAAATCTATTTGAAAATGATTATAGCCATTCATAGATATGTTTTCCTTTGGGTGAACAAATTGGTGGGCTGACAAATGGTGTGTATGACATGCAATTGCATTCTTACAGATGGAACATGCAACCTTAAAATGACAGAACCAAAGCCCAGGAGAAGGTGAAGCTGAAGAGAACAGAGCAAGGCCTGGATTCTCAAATGTGACAAATGATCTGAAATGCCTAGAAAAAGGTCTGCCTTTCAGATAGCATGAATACTTAACCTCAGAAGATTAGAAGCATTTAATACATCTCAAGACCTGCACCAAAATCATCTTCACTTTAGAATTTACTCACTGATTCTTCCTCTCTGGGCTGATGACTTCATTAGTCCCAAAGGTCCTTTATTAATGCATTTCCATAGAGTGCCTGTACTTGTTTCCTCTTGCCTCATTTCCTGAGAGAGCTAAACTGCTTGGAATTCTTTTCTTTTTCCAGATTGAGAGTTCAAAGGATGGATTTTTAATTAACTATTCCTGATGAGTGGTTTCATTAAATGAACAGAAGGGAAATTGTTCTAGTAACCTTCTGTGTTTCAGAGAAGAGGGAGAGTGAGTTTGCGATCTATGAAGAAAAAAGGAGCCTCTCACAATATTGAGAACTTCCCAGAACTGTAATATGTTGCTTTCTGTGGAATGGTGTGATGGTTTGGGCAAACTGCCACACTTGCCCTTTGTTGAAATCAAGATAAGGTCCCTTAGTAAAGACCATGCCTCTCCTTGTTCATCATGGGGATTGACCAGTGCCATTGCGCTGGTCACTAGAACTAAAATAATTTCTCCATGAAGGTAAGATTGTAGACACAAAGCCAAAATCAGCACCAGATTTCAGTGCATCTCAAGCCTCTGGGAGTCATTAAGAGAATATTTACACAACAAAACACAGTTTTTGCATCAGTGAATATTTTTGGATACCAGACATCTTAGTTATAGAGTTTCCAGTACATGAGGTAGTCCCTACCAAGCTAATTGGGGTATGTCTGTTCTACAGTGGTCTGAACTGTGTTGATAAGCACAGAGGGACTTCCTAAATGGCATCAGCCATGGTATCGACAAGAGGCACCTGGGTTCACGAAGTTCTTCAAATGATTATTTGGATAGATAGGATCACGTTTTGTCTACTGTAATCAGAAGATAAGACTAGCCTAGGAGGGTCCGTGGTATAAAAATCTCAGAAGAAAGGATAGCATCTATTCACTAAGAGTCACTGGATCAGACTTCAGAATGCCTGCAAACTTCTCTGAAACATCAAACAAGGGTTGCTGGTAATGGGTTTTAGTGAGTTAACCTTTCATCTTTTCCTTTGCAAAATGCTGTCATGTAATGTGAGTTATATGCTACCAGATAATTTTCCTGAAGTGATTACAGCATGCACCAATGATAGTTATGCTCTTTGTCTGGACTAGCATTTTAGAATATGCTTTAACTGCATCTTCTGCAGGATGTAGCCGCTCAGGGAATCTTTCAGAGACAAAATGCACTGCAGACAATCCATCTCTCACATGTAGTAATGCAAAAGGAAACAGAACACATTAAGAACCAAGGTATAGTATTCTCTGTATGCATCTGAATTCTTTCTCCCATGAGAAGGCAGAAAGATAGTGGTCACAGTCTTGCTATAGATTCTATAGCATTTACAACACTGATTAACACTTGTACACACAGTCTCACCAATTTCAATGGGAATACAATGTGGTTTCTGTGAATTTTGAAACCCTCAGAAGAGGAATCCATTAAGGATTACCAGCTACAAGGTAAAAACAACTAGCTCAGGAACTGGCTTGAAATGAAACTATTGGGATGCTGGAAAAGTATTACAAAAAGATATTACATACACTCATTATGCTTATGGACACAGGACGCACGAAAATAAGAAATGGGTTTCTTTCCTCATGGTAAAAAGATACTAGGCTCTTGGCCCGAACCATTATTAATTTTTAGGTACTGACAGCACAATCGCCATCACATTGCTACACAAAACACACACAATATTGAGAAGTATGCAAAAAAACCCCCTTCATCTAGTATTGTTTAAAAATATTTTTCATGAGCAATCATTGGATAACTCTCTCTTAGTCTCCCTGGCCTAAAAATCCCTGCTACATTTTGCCTATTCTTTCTGCCTTTCAGATCTTGCATTGCTTTCCGAAGCGTGGCCCAGCTTCAGCACAGGAGTGCAGCATGTCCAGTCCTGGCTTTGGCTCTGTGGTTTGGACTCCTCTGAAGGGGACAGTATGAATCTCAACTCCTTCAGGCCAAAAAGGGCCTAGAATCTGGGTTTTTGCAGAGTTCTTTAATCAATAAGAGTTAGCAGTAGGAGGCAGCAGCAACAGACCACCTGATTCCATCAGTGTTTTCAGTTAAGGTGACAGTGGCTGCTTGTGTTGTGTACTGAACTGAGAAGGTCTTGGTCTGTATGAGCTGTGGTCTGTGAATGGCCACATTTTTGTGCCCCAGTGAGAACGTAGGCTGAGGTGAAGTGTTCCCCATGTATCCCTGAAGTGTGATAACACTTTAGGTGAGAGACAGGAACCTTCATGCTCAACCCAGGGTGCCTCTGAGCTTGCAAAAGTGCCTATGTTTAAATACCTAAAGAACTCTGGAGTCCAACATGAAGGTGGTGATTGAATTAAGTCATCTTCAGGATTAGGCAGTGTGGAGAGCAAATACTGTATATCACCTTCTGAGAAATTTCTTCCTAACTTTACTCTAATCCCACTTCAGACTGAACTTTTATTTCCTCATCCATAACATGGGTTTAACAGCATTTTCTTACCTCTCATGACAGCTGGATAAGCACGCAAAGATAGTGTTGTGTTTTAACAAGTAATGAGATCTTATAAATACCATAAATGAGTATTTTAATGAGGTTTGACTGGAATAACAGGTCAAGCCAAATGCATTCTTCTCAGGACAACAGCCTCTAAAGATCTTCCATAACCAAGAAAATTAGTCTTTTTCCCAAGGAGCTTGTAGGAGTTCACATTTACTAACAAGCTGTACTTTTACCTTACTTGGTTTTACATTGAACATTATAATGCTGTATAAGTACTGGTGCATGGAATACAGTGTTGCTGAAAGTACATAGCAGAACCTGACATTTCACCTAAAAAAGAAAAAGTAATCCAAGAAGCAGGATTGTGATGGCTAGAAATGAAAGAAAATTAATTTTGGCAACATTGTACTTGATTCATGGATGACATCTTGTTTAATTGCACTAATTTCATACAGAATCTCTAGATCAAAGCTCGATAGAGCCTTCTCTTTATTTTGCTTTTCAGCAAGAACCGATTCACCAGGATCACTTCTAAGGGAGTATCTGGAGGAATCCTTCATATGCTGTGGAGGAAATGGTAGGGCCAGAACCCATCCAATGTGAAGGTACATGCATAAATATGGGTAGAGCAGTCCCACATTCTCTCCTTTGTGAAACCAGTTCTTCCCCTCTTCCCTCCAAACAAGAAGATTTGAGTGAGGGAGCAGTTGCATTAGAGGGAGAGAGCTAATGCATCAGACTACTATCTTTGGATTCTGGACCCTAAAACCGAGGAAGCAATTCCAAGGCCTTTCAGTCCTCCTTTTCTCAGCGAAAACAGAAATCAAATGAGAGAATTAAAAAAAAATCCATGTTTCATACACAAATTATTTCATCCAAATCCACTATTTTTTGTGGTATGTGGATATAGACTTTGACTAAGACTTTGACATAAGCTGTTGACATATCAGGAAATATGGCCACAGCTACTGTTCAGCAGAATATTTTTATTGTACAAAAGGAGGGACAGACATGAATTTGAACTGCATATAAGAGCAGTACATACCTGTTTGCCCAGAGGTACAGAACACTTATTCCTCTCATGCCTGATTTGCCTTTTGGATTTATTTCATGTGCATATACCTTCCTATGCTTGTGTCCCTTACTAATGGTTGATGCAATAAAATGTTAATTTGTGACAGGAGCAGGAAATGATAATTCTAAGCAAGAATGGAACATCATGGTGTAATATGTACTGTAAATTGCTACTTGGGGCTTGAATCCAACGGACTTTATTGGTTATAATTTGAAAAGGAACAAAATGCTCTGTTGTTTTTCTTTTTTTTTTTCCCCCAGGTGTTTGAAATATAATCTATTGAAGCATCCTTTGCTCTTTATTACAAACCCAGCTGCAGAACAGAAACATTTAAGATGTACAAGGCAAAATGAATAGAAGCAGTCATTCTTTCTGGTTTGTCACTTGCTCTGGGCTTTCTGAGGTTCTCTTGCAGTGATACAGATCACATGTGATTATAATGTGCGTATTTATGTCTGTACGCTTAGTACAAATTTCCAAGCTGAAGACTATGATTTTATTGTGTGTTATTTATAAAGTTCCTTCTAGGTGTAATGATTGCTTCACTAGAAGCCACTGGTGAATATTTGAACTGAATGTGGCTCATTCCACTTAACAACCCACTTTATCAACATACTGTCCACCATAATACTATACCACGTCAACTTGACACCAGGGTAAAGTTTAACTGCTCCGTTACATTAAGAGAAGACTGGTCTTCCTTGTGATCAATATCTTTCTAATATGTTGTGCTGAGTGTGCCACCTGATATGAGGTTCAGGGTTTCTTGTGCACAGTTGGTAGTTATTTCACCACTGAGATTTTGCTAAGAAACTCTCAGTTTTTCAAGTCAGCATTTGGATCATATTTATTTAGGTTTGGTTGTGCAAATGTATTGATTTGTAGTGGGTTATTGTTTTGTACCTTGTATTTATACGGCTCTAATGGACTGAAAGTGTTTCAAAACTGAAGGGAATTAAAATATAGAGCTTTTTCTCTGAGCAAGTATAGCGCATATTATCAACTTTAAATCTGCCTTAAAATGTGAATTTACAGCATTTACACTACTCTTTTAAACTTAAAGACACCCTGCCATCCAGTTACTGAGGGTAAACCTATGACAATGGCAGACAGAAACTAGCTTACAGAGAGGAAACAATGAAGTTGGCAACAAAACCCCTTGTCAAATGTGAAGAATGAGCTTTTAAATAAGCTCTCAGTTTGTCTTAGCATCACTTGCTTGGTCAAACAATGTAGCCCCCTAGCCAAAGGTGAGCATATGGTTGGTGAACCACTTTCCTTTAAAGAACATGTTTATGATCTCCTGTTACATATGGATAAGAAGCAGTCCTTTGATCTGCCCTTTGCCTCCAACAGAGAGATGCTGGTCTACTTCTTTAAAAGAAATGTGTGCCTTGGCCCTCCCATACTCTTAACACTTTAAGTTTTCAAGTCCAGTTTAAGAGTTTTAACCCCTGTTCAGCCACTGCCAACTCTGAAAACTAGAGGGAGCCTGCATTTTCAGCAGTCCCTAGGCACTGGAGCACTGTTTCTAGAGAAGTGTGGGGTTCAAATCTTGACAATGCTGAAAATCTCACTGTGGAGTTGACTTAAGCCCTGTATGTTTCTCCACCTGTTTTAGTTGCCCACTGAGTCAGTGGGCATTGTCAGAGCATGGCTACACAAACGTGTTATGTACCTCACCCATCGAGCAAGAAAGCCATCGTGTTGTAGCAGCGCCAGTCACACTTACTAGGAAGTCTTGGCACCAATTACTGAATGAGGGAAAGGTGCTAATGATTCAGTTACCTGCTTGTTCTCGAGTCTGTTTTCACCTTTTTGCAGCAGATTTGATTATAGGAATTACCTTGTGTTGTAAGTTAACTCTATGTCCTTAAATGGATGGCTGGGCTTTCCTAGTAATCCCATACAGTGCATGTATCCAGGGCACCACTCAGATGTTCCTTACAAATCCCCACAAAGCAATTACAGGCCTTTCTACATATTAAGCAATTATCAATTTCAGGTGCAATTAAAGTAAAATTACTTTCAATAGATACTTGGGGTTATGATGACTTTTGCTGGTCATAATTTTCCCTACCCTTTGTTGTTTCTTCAAATAAAAATTATATTTCTCTTGTGCCTTGGAATCTCAAACTCATTTTTGACCCAAACTATCCTCAGAGAGTTATAAAACTTAGATGATATAACTGCACATTGCCTAGTAATGAACATAGTGAGAATCAACCCAGGAAGATGAAGACAAGAGATATGAATTAATGTTTTAATAATCTTCCTTACATTAGTGTAAGTGGCACAAGCCGGGCAGGGATCCCAGCAACTACTGGTGAACACTGTGGCTTCTCCAGTATGGAATGGTGTTACTCTCTAAGGACATGATACTCTAATATCTGCAAGGACAGACAGACACATAGTTACCAATAGTTATGACCTTGTTCCAGCAGTATGGTGCAACTCTGTAATCTGGACAGAACTACTATTTACAATGCCACAGCTTTTGCTGAAGATGCTGGTTACATTATTTTCCCTTCTATTCAATCCTGTGCTATGCAGAACATTCTTTTCTTCTGACCCAGGGCATTTGCTATTTTCTAATGGAGAGTGGGGACTCCAGCATTCTTCAATTTTTGATAGACTAACACTAGATATGAATTGAAGTAAGCCAGCTGTGAATCATGCTTCTTGCTTCTACAGTGACTTGATAAAATACTTGTTGAAGCAATATCTATGACTGCACCATGCTGGTGTTAACCTTTCCCAATACAGAAGTCAATCAGCATGAGACATTTTACAGGCCCACACAATGCCATCTATCCTCTCCACCTACACTCTAGCTAAGCTCTAATTGCTTCATGGCTGAAATAACACGAAGAACAGTATTTCGTTCTTGCATTTTAGAATACAAAGAATCTTCAAAGTCAGTGCCAAGATTTTATGCTGATATCTCAAAATGGCAACCCTGAACACCATAAGACTCTATATTAGAGAAACAGGTTCACTCATTAATAAGCCAGAGGCAAACAGTGGCTGATCTCTGGCACAACGCAAGCTGTAGGACTTCCCTGACCTCTTATTTGAACACAGCTATTCTCTGGGGGAAACATCTTGTCTGGATTTAAAGATTTTTTTTTTGTTCAGTGATGGAGAACAAACCTTGTTTATTTGTTCCTATGTTTGTTTACCTTCTCTGCTAAAAATGTGATGATTTCCTGCTCTGAATTGGTTTAGATTCAACATCCATCCATCTAAACTTGTTAGAGGTTTATCTATTGGATGGAAAACTTTTCCATTTATTTTGTCATTTCTGTTCCTTGTTAGATACTTACAGCCAGCGTTCAAGACAATACTTAGCCTTTTTTTTTTTTTTTTTTTTTGCTAAGATTGCACTGTTAGAGATTTACCATTAGCCATGCTTTTCTTGGAGGTTTATAATCATGCTTATGGCTCTTCTTGAAACCATCTCCAATTTTGCAGCCCCACTTTGCTGAGGCTTACTGAAAAGGGACAGTACTTACCCAGACGGCTTCTCAGCCAGGGCTTTCTAAACAGGCAACACAACAAATCCCATTTCATGCAGGAAATTCCATTTCCACTCCTTTTTTTTTTTTCTTTTTTTTTCTGCTATCAGTACAGCAACAAACTCTGAAAAGGATTTACCTTACCTTATTTAAGGACCCAGTTGCTGTGAGGTGGGTGGAATGTCATAGAAATAGTGCTCAGTGAAGCCAGTGCAGCTCAGTTGACTCTATTGCCCCATTTGGGTGCTCCAGAAAATTTGGCTTCAGTGCAAGAGGGAGTACATCTGCAGTGGCTCTACTAGATATGGTCTTCTTGGCAAATTTCACTGATGTCAGTAAACCAGGAAATTGGGAATGGAGGAAAAGTTAGATGAGAAGCTGTTATCACTGCCACCTCATTTGTTTTCTTTAATATAGCCTCCTGATACGTTCAGTGTTCTGACTTACTTACCCTCCAAATAGTCAGCCACTGTTAGTGTCCTGCTCCTCTTCTTAAGGAAGTCTGGTTGATGAGCATTTTAAAAAGTCAGTTAACCAATAAAAACCTCAGCCAAGCTTCAAATGAGCATCTGGCATTGGTTGTTTAGATGTGTCTGTGAGTAATGGCAAGCTAAGGGGAAGTCAAGCCAGTATTCAGACATTACTTTTTGGCAATGAGACTTACTGTGTTATTTCTCTTCTGTATTAGCTGAAAGGGTCTGACTTTTGTTTTTTAACCTTGTTGTTTCAATGCCAGAACAGCAGAAATATAACACAAGTTAAAACAATAGCTCTTAAAAGATCTCATATTTTCTTTCATCTCCTGTTTAGTAGGCAGCCTTGGTAGTGCCATTTCACATAAAGAACTGCATGAGTCACAAGGTCCAGAAATACAGTAATTCCAGCAATGACAACAAAATGACCTGCTTTGTCTTTTTATTGTCTATAAATGTGGCAGAAAAAGCAATTCCACATCCTCAGCTGTAACCAGTTAATTATTTTCTGTTGCTTCTTGTGGATGTTTTTTAACCAACATTAGGCAAAATGTACGTCGTGGAACAAACCATCCATACAGTATATGCTATAATTACTGTTTAGCAATTTCACACTAGCAAAAATTTATTAAAACTTCACGACTCATTAATAGTAAGTGATCATAATCACTTAATAGAAAAGGAAACTGAGCTAATGATAGAAGTGCTGATTAATGCTTTTGACCTTAAGACATGAAGTCAAGTGAAATTAATGTCACTGGGTGTTGAAAGTAGGGTTATTTTCAAGCGTAGATGGTCTGTAATCTCACGAAATACACCCCAACCAGACAAATTTTATGTTCTTAAGCAGAAAAATAATCCTTCTCTATACTGAGTGGCATTTTTCATAATCTCACTGCTACCTTTCAAGTAAGCACAAGTTTGTCCCATTTATAATCAAAACTGGGAAAAATATTAATATGTTATCGAAATGTGCATATATATGGTCACTTCAGGAGGAAATCACACAGTAGTACTTAACGTGCCAGGAAACAGAGGCATTATGTGTAGATATTTATCTCTTTTTTGGTTTTATGAGATCGGGTTAAAATATTATCCAAGAGAATAACACAGTTCAGCTCACCAGTCAGTTGCCTAATAACATATCAGATATGTGGGCACCACCAAACCTGACAGGACAACTGTTTCTACTTCCCGCTCTGTACCTGGAAATGCATCTTCTTTAGCTTAACATCTGGCTGCTTCTGATGCCCACTGGGACTGTACTAAAGTGGTGGCATTTGAAGAGCAGCAGGCATACGAATACTCTAAGAGGGTCTTGTGACCAACCTCAGATTAATGGGACAGTATAACATCTGTGTAAATGCCATCGTGCAAGAAATTGCAATGTGTGAAGCCAGGCTGTAAGGGGAAAAGTGTCCTGCTTCACCAACAAATATATTCTTTTACAGGTACTTCTTGACTTATGACATGAGACTTTACTTTAAACCAGACTTACCATGACATGCTAGTTCTTAATTATTCTACGGCCCCATGTGCTTAGTT
Source organism: Apteryx mantelli (assembly GCF_036417845.1). Classification (NCBI taxonomy): domain Eukaryota; kingdom Metazoa; phylum Chordata; class Aves; order Apterygiformes; family Apterygidae; genus Apteryx; species Apteryx mantelli. The sequence continues at coordinate 36,640,333 of NC_089984.1, forward strand.
TAAAAAGTGTTAAGGTTCTGGAGTCTTTTGTAAATTAATCTAGTGCCCTCCCACTGAAGAGGATGAAAGGAGGTAACTTAATCCTTCGGCCTAGGAAAGCAAACTTCTTTCTAAATGTTAACTCAAGTTACTAGCACTCCAAAACAGTTTTCCCTGCAGGTACAACCTCCATGATGGGCAGAGGGAGAAACAGTTCTTTTACAAGTGAGACCAGAATACTGGCTAAGCGTTAGTGGGTTTTAAGTTCATTTGACGTAAATCAAAGTCACAGAGGGAAGGACAATCCCTTTCTAATAATGCCACTCAATAGTTAGCCTAGCTACATTTGTATTAATAATAAAGCCCTAAGGCAGTGAGTTTTTTACAGCCATTGATCTGTTCAAAATGCAGAACTACGGTATTGACCAATATTGTTTTGGCAACAGAACAAGCTAAATTATATTTATAGCCAGCAGATTCTAACCTCTGAAAAACAGGCAAATATTACTGGTCAGCCAGGTTAGTACTAGACTTAACACCTCTCCAAGCACAAAATGAAGCCAGCAATAGGCTGGTGAATGTAGGTTTATTTTTTATTTTTATGATTGTGAATCTGTGTGTGTGTATGTGTGCACTTTGTGTCATGCTTTCCCAACTGCCTCTCTCTAACATTTTTTTGTTAATGTCTCTTTTGAAAGCAAGAGGAATGTGTCACACTCGCAGACCCAGAGATAAATACCATCTGTTTAGCTAACCTCACTTAAAATGTTAGCGGGTTGTTCTTTTTTTAAAAAAATATATATAATAGCAGTTCACAGGCTTGTATCCTAGCTCCTTCCAAAGCAATTGACTACCAGTCTTTATTTTGTAATTCTACAAAACGTAAGTGTGTTTTTTATTAAGGATTGTGTGAATTAGTCTTTCTACCTCAAAGCAACACATTCTCTAGCATACTCTTTGGAAAAAGAAAGAGAGAAATAATAATAAAAAAAAAAAAAAAACCTCTGCACAATTACATTCAAGCAACATTTTCTAGACTCTATTTTAGCTCGTTTCTGGCTGCTGCTCTGCTGTTTTCTGTAATTAATATAGTTAAAAATTTTGGCAATGCAGAATTAGGGGTGTAATTTGTAGTCAGGTCCAAAAAAGACATGCATATCACCAAAATAATTGGGCTTATTTTTATCAAAAAAATGATTCAGGAAATCATACTTTTCTGACTCTGAATGTAAAACAGAATCCAGCATGAAGCAGACAATAATACAGACAGTTTTTGATGCCAACACACAGAATCTGTGGAAATGTCAGGGCTGGCCAATTGCTTGGGTAAAGTGGTTTGGAGAGTTGTAGGGATATGTTTGGAAAATTATGGCTCAGTGACAAATGGTAAGTCCACCTTTTAAAATCAGTTAGACAGCTGAGACCCTCTAGTGATTTAATGACACACTGGAACTGCATCTCTAAGAAAACTTCTAATGGCCAGTTGGCAAAATTTTGCTATTTGACTGTCTTTCTTTGAAGACAACAATCAGCTTTATTCGTTTTGCTTAGCAGAGTGTCCTGTAATAAATCCCGGAATAACTCAACCAACTTACTTGAAATGCTTCTCTAAATGTCATTAAAAGACCATAGCACTATTATTTGGTATCACTAGACAACAATGTGACCTCACTAACAGTCCTATTAAAAAATCAGCCCAATTGCCAGGTGTGACAGGGGCTGTTTGTTTAACATCCAGGTCAGTGGGGCGGGTATGCAGTTTCCCCATGAGGACATTCATTCCTTCTGTCATGACAACAGACTGATGCTATCAATCAGGCATCATTCTTTATTAATGGCATAATATATCCATTTAGAGGAGGGCAATGTGGCACATTGGCTTATGCTTGTGTACCATCTAGGCAGGCCCTTAGTACTTACTCGGTCGGCATTTGCCTGGTAAAAATAGCCTTGTTGCCATTATCTTTAAACGCGGAGGGAAGTGGACAAAGGGACACTCTGTGTGAATAATAACAAGCAAATTAAAAAAGACAAAAACAAAACAAAACCCCAAACCAAACCCACAAAGCACACACAAAGGAACCCATCTGGTCATGCATAGCTGGCTGCTCAGTGGTGTCGAATGCAGCTTGGTTTCATCTGTTCCTGGAAAGCTGCTGTTCAGCCAGCTAATCATGGAGCTGTATCTCTTGAATAGGGACTTCATTTCTGTCCCTCCCTCCTTATCCTCGTCTTTCACAGAGCTGGTGCTGCAACAGCACATAAAAAGAGAGAAAGCAGATAGAAGGAGAGCCTCATGCTAACCCATACTGCTCAAACATTTTGATTGCTTTTGGGCAGCATGTTCCTCAGCTTAAATCTGTATCTTTGTGTCTTTGAAATGGTTAAACCCTTGGAGTTGGGGCCTTATGGGCTGAAGTACCTCCAACACTTTATGCACAGCATTGTAATAAACAGGAGCAGAGCAACTCCTAAATCTGAGCAATTCAGCAGGTGGCCAGGGAATCAAGGGATGCTCCTGTTTCGACTGCTGCCTTCCCCTCTCACCCTGCAAAGACTGGGATCAGCTGAGCAACAAATGATGCTGGGCAACTAAACGTCTCATCCTGCTTGCACACTCCACACAACTCCAGTCTTCTGACAAAACAGGAGAAGGAATATGCAGGCAGGCTGGTTGGTTTCACCCTAAAAAAGCAGCCCTTCCTCTTGTATTAACCTGCCTTTTTACTACTCCCCATCCTTCCGTCTTGTATCCTGCCCCCCCCACCACCACCTTGCTCCTCTTCTCTGAGACAACAGTAGTTGAAGCTTTCTGATATTAAAACGGCAGGACACTATGATATGCCCATAGCTGTGTAGCAGTTAGATTGCTTTTTGCACATAATCTATTCACGTGTTAAGAGTCAATCTGAATACAAGTAAATGCTGAAATAATTTTCCTGGCTTCTAGTCACCAGCAAGAGCAAGTGCATCATGAAAGCTTGCTTCTCCACCTTTGCTTTCCCCCCCAGTACAGTGCACATTTCCTAAAACCTTCTCCTATGAGACTTTTGTCTTTGAAGCTCTTGCAGCTCTTTTGCTCTCATTGTGCGAAAATAGGAGAAAGCCCTTTCTTTCTGGCCTGACAGGATGAAGGGGTGGGATGGGTGGGGAGGCGTGTTTGCGTGCCAGACAGTGAGCAAGTATGAATAGGGCCAGCTGGCCACTCTTGTGCCTGACTCTCCATCATTTCCATCTGATATTTCCAGCTCATTGTAATTTTGCAGGCCACATTCAGTAGCACAAAAAGACTTGGGAGCAAGCAAGTGCACTGATTTTTAAAGGGAAAAGCTTTATTTCTTATTTTCTTAGATTGTAGTGAACTGTAAAACAACAGGAAGCAATAAGATCAACCTTTAATAAGTTTGTTTTCCTTTTTTGCCAATCGAGCTTCCTTTCTTTTGCATAATTTGCATAATTCGAAACAGGACAAACAACCAGGAAATTTTTCTCACAAAAACATGCTTTTTAATAAAAAAGAGAACAATGTTTATTGGGAGGAATTGTTTTCTGGATATGTACAACAGTAACGCAGGAGCATTATGCTAACAGAAAATGCCAAACATCATGAATTGACTTCCAAAGTGTGGACAGTCCAAAGAGCAATGTCCTTAGAGCAATGTCTAAGTCAACAGGAACAAGTGAACCGTGTTTTTACTTTTTTACAACAATTTATCAGCCATTATGACTGTGAGAAGTCCTGACACATAATAACCTGCAGTGAGATGTACAGAAGTCCATGAGACAACATAGAATTTACACAACAAGGTAACTATTTGTGTAAGAATTTCCTCCAGAAAATGGAAGCATGTTCTCCATGGGTAATTTTGGAAAAAGAAAAAAAAAAGCAGGAAAATACTAACATGGGATATCCTCAATTCACAGTGAATGCTAGTCTTCCTAGGTCCAAATGCTACCAGTTACCTTATCTGCTTCCTTTCCTGCAACTCTCAATTAATCCCTTTATCATTCTCATGTAATAAAAATTACTTTTAACTGAAACTCCCCTTGCTATTTCTTCTTTGCTGCAGTTCTTGTCAACTTGCACTTTAGAGAAAAAATGCAAAATTAGACATACCCTCAGGTAAAAGATACACACAGCTTCCCAGCGTGAGCAGTATTAATCACAGCTAATCATTTCGGTACTAAGAAGTAATGCCACACAAAACTTCATACAAACCCTATTAAGCAAACTCAGTAGCAATATAACTCTGGGGGAGGGGAGAACATGGAGATTAATAATTGCCAACAATTAAGTTTCTCATGTGCTGCAGTGGTTTGAAGTTATTTCTTCCACTGCCTGCCTTTAGGATATATTTTTTCTTACCTAGAAACAGTGAAGGGTATGAGGAACAGATAAGATATTTGTTTATGCCTTACTTCTACTGTGACCTCTTCAGAAGGGGAGGCAACGTACAATTCAAGATGTTTTTTCTTTCAGTTGTTACCACTACTTGCTTTTCTCTATAAGCAGCTTGTGACTTAGCTCAAATTGGGCTGTGCTCTCCTGCTTGAGAGATGCAATCCATTGTGGAGCTTTGCTCATCTCTAACAATTGTTACAGTCTTCCCTGACTGACTTTCACTTAAGGGTTAAAGTGTACGTTTCACCCCAAAGCACGCAGAGGATGTCACTACCAGTAAGCAGGTTTGGGGTGAGGGAAAGAGACACTGTGTACATTTTAGCTGGTATACTCTTGAGAGAATTGTGTCACCTCTCAAAAGGGAATGGCCTCCATGGGCAAATTCACAAAGTTAAAAGAAAAAGGAAAAAAGAAAATAAAGAGGGTTTCTTTATCTTTCTTCTGCTTATCAGGACATACATTTCTACTTCTCAGCACTCTGCAGTACATTCTGCCAAAATGGTAGCTCTATCAGCAATCATTTTGCATCCTCAGACTTTCTCCTGACTTCAACAAAAGCTTTCTGCTGTCTCATATATCCTTTTCCATAGACATTCTCAGAAGTGGAGCATGATGTTTTAATTTTGTTTTGAAAATTACTCTAGTTTCAGCAGGTTTGCTGGCTTCTGTGCTTGAAAGGATTTACATCTACCTATAGCTCAGTAAATCTATGGAGGTTGGCTTTTTTACTTTTTAAGCCTCCCACCGAAGGACAAGGGCAGTGGGCAAAACCAGCTTCTTATTTTTGTGTGCAGACTAGCTAGAGTTTGAGTTAGCAAGCATGGAATGGCCTACTTCTCAGCTTGTATTTCTGAAAAGGTTTATTAATGTGGTCTAAGTGATCTTAGCACAGGCTAGACAGGCCTGAGTGACAAAGGAGACACAAGACTAGGCACAGAACAGACCAAATAGTGCCAGTCTACCTGCTCTTGTATTACCTGTGCCTCTACAGTCAGTCAGGGTAATGCTGCTGCCTGTTAGTGCCTACTGTGCTACTACTTTAATGCAAGAGGGATAAAATGGCCAGTAAGAAATGGACTGAGATTACTGACATGAGATGGACTTAGGTCATTGAGTCTGGTGCTGACAGCTGAGAGGCATTAGTCAATCATGCTTTGGTGCTTCCAAGCATATCTGATAAACGAACTCAGAAAAAGAGGAAAAAATACATCCAACACAAGAATAAAGCAACAGAAGGGATAATACTGGGTATTTATGTAATTACAGCATCAGATCTTTGAAAGTCTTCTGTTGTCGAAGGAATGTTTAGTTGAAGGAGCCATGAGGAATTTTGCATCATTAGCACCAGCACTGAAAAACTGCTTAACATAAGCCAGCAAACATGGCAAGCAGCATAACACCAAGATGCCATCTCTAATTACCTATGTTTATCTAGCAAGTCAGTTCGCAGAATAAGTGGTTTGATGATGCCTGAAAACAAACATGGCCTCATTTACTGGATGACGAATGCCCCAAACTCCTGTTCCATTTCATAAGTACTGAAGGTGCTTGGCAGGGGATATTCTTCCATCCAAGTTTGTAGGATGGAAGTCCATAAGGAGAAGGGTCAATTAATGAGGTATTTTATCAAGAGGAATTTGAAGAAGGTTGCACTTAAACATATGACGCATTTTCTCCTGGATTCTAGGAAGTTCTCGTTCTGAGAGATTAAAAAGGAATGCAAAAGAATACAAGTGTGTTGGAATTACTGAGAACAGGGAAAAATGAAGCTGAGGGGAACCTTGCTGAAATGGGATCATGTTTGGCTGCTGTAATCTAGGCATCAATTAACTCCAAGTGGCTGCACGACAAAGTTCAGCTACTGGCACCTTGCAAAAGTAGAACAGCAGAAACTGCTGTTCTGGTCAAATATGCTCAGTGAACTTTAGAGACTAAAACCTTGGCTAGATGGTGACAAACTATAATACCACAATCTATACTGATGAGAAATGCTACTGAGAAATTGTTTGACCCTATGCTCTTTTAAACTTCGAACAGTCTCTAGGCTAAATCTTGAATTTCTTGCTCTGGCTTTCATGAATGATAAAAGAGACTGAACATCTGAGTGGGAGTTGCAGGATTTAGCTTCTGATTACTGAGCTGACCACATCAAATACCTATCTATGAAGTATAAACTTCTCCTGAGGGCAAACAAGCCCAGATGAAGAAAACAGGAAACAAGGTTGCGTGAAAGTTGAGACAACACTGAGCTAAAATTCAGGAACTAACCACCCTCCCAGATTTTACTTCGAAACTGGACACATCAAAATTTCACAATGAAACTTCTTACTCTTTAAAAAAATACTATTTTTTGAGACTGTATCTATTTAACTGAAATTCCAACCGGAAAATACATTAAAATATTTAAACATTTCTAAAAGACTGTGAAAGTTTGTATTTTTAATCCTTTTTCCGTATCAAACTAAATTTTAAATTCCATCTGGGGAACTGAAACATCACATTTTGGCTTGTTCTAGTTAAACCAGTGCTAAACAGAGTCAATAGGAATTTGCAATTCCCTCCCCTGTAAAGGTGTTGGTGGCTCAATAGAGACATATTCTGGATCATGTTTTCTCAGAGGAGGAGACCGTAATGAAAGAAAACACTGAGGCAAATCTGTAAAAAGAAAGTGGACTACTGTCTAATAAGGAGAAAATGACTTTCTGAAGTTAAAGGAGAAGCTGAAGCAGCCAATAATTGAAATGTCATAGGAGGAGCTGAGCTGGTAAGAAAAAGCAAATATTTAAAGATGAGAAATATTTAAAAAGTCACTGGATTAATTTCTCTGCCAAGTTCATCATAAACAAATATATTTCTGTTTCAGTTGATGTCATGGACAGGTAGAATCTGCGTAACCTTATGGGTATAAAAAAACCTTGGGAGCCCCTTTAGTCCGGATGAATTTACCCAGGAAAATTTTAATGTAGATGTTCTGTCAGTGAATGTATATATTTCAGTGAGGTAGATCTACCATGGTTTTGAAGACAAACAATTTCATTTTATGCTAAGAAGGTTATAATTGCTGCACAAATGTCTGCTCATTCTTTCACTGCTTGCCCTAATGGAGCTGTTTTTAGCAGAAAACAGCTTTTTTTCAATGAATCCCAGTACTAAGTATGAGATATTCCTGTCACTTAACATAAGCATGATTTATGTCCCTTTAGGGAGCTGTTCTGAGTTTTGCTCTTCTACCTCACTGGTTTCTTGCTCTCTCTCCTCTATAGAAATATCTTCACAATTAAGCCAACAATCACAAATTAAGATTAAATTGAAATTTCAAGGCGATTCTTTGTCTTCACACCCAGCCTAACTGCATGGGCTTAGCAAACGGTGTCTTTTTTCATGTTTTCAGTCTACTAATTCAAACTCCAACATTCCTCAAATTATGGGCAGCCTAATTTTCAAAAGGCTGGGTCTTATAGGATATAATTTCAAAAAAAAAGCAAAAAAAAAGCTGGAAATAGGTCTCCAGACAGTGTCTACGCAATGCTTTGAAATGATTAAGAATTCCTGTTCCTAATTCTTCCTAATGACACAGTGGGAATGAAACTGCTCAATGGAAAGTGGCCAGTGCCCCACGGAAGACAGATGGATGGCTCCTGCACAATGCTCAGTACCGCCCTCCCCATTCTCTTGAAAACAGAAGGGACTCAGGGAGAGGAGGCAGCGAAATGAGGGTTGCACTCCTTGTTACTGACCAAACCACGGCACAGACACTCATGTAGGATTGCTGCACTTTGGCGGATGTCACTGTCTGCATAGGCTCTTCTTTGTTGCAGGGGTGGGGGAGGACCTTAACTGATATTATTTTTACTAATATCTGAAAGCATCATCTTCATCCCATGAACCTTTTTCATTGGAGTAGCTTGTGGAATTAATAGCTATGCTAAATAGTGCAAAACATTAGCCATATATTTCAGTTTGGTGTGAGTTTAATCTTTTTCTGTACTATTCTTAAGAAGAAACAGAGACAATAATCAGGTTATTTAACATAGCAGTGCATACACACTCCTAATACTACTAATGACAGTCTGTTCCATTACGTTAAATGAAAAAGATGATTTGTAAACGTTTATAGTAGCCTATGATTTAATTTAAACACAACTGAATTGGCTAAATTTACAATTTAAACAGTAGGTCATCTGTACATACATCCGGTATTTGGACAGTTCCCATATTGTTGGTATATTGATAAAAGCAATGTACTAAGGGAACATATAAAAGCCAGTCTTAGCTTCTCTGCTGAGCTCTCAGCACATGCAAATATAGTGATTGGAAGGGGAAAAAAATGAAAAAAATTTGCATATTTCAGTACTGTAGCAAATGACTGCATTGACAAGGTCACCATGCCAAATTGACACCATCCACACCAAATTCAGCTTCTAAAAATCCACCAATATTTGCATGGTGATGCCTGTAAGAACCTCATTAAGTGTCAGACTCTTAGGGTTTTTTTTCCCTCTTGCCTGTTTAGTAAGCAATTTATTTTTTAACTAAGAATTCAGTATGCTTTTAATTTACAAAGGGAAAAAAGCTTGAGTGCTATGCTTTTTTGGTGGTAACATGGCTAGCTGTATAAAATGCCATTTCTTTCTCTGCTATATACCTAACTGTATTTCCAAATGTAGCTCTCATTGAATCAGATAACTAGCAATTTCTTTTGTAATCAGAAGCTAATTAGGTTGTTGTTTACAGTATAAGTGATCAATAGCTTTTATTCTGGATCACACAATGTCAAAGCTGTAATAATTGGTATAAAATGTAATAGAGATACTGTAATCAAAACAAATGTATAACAGCTTCAAAAAGGTATGTGTTATACTAGGAGATTATTAAAATTCCTGATACTGCTTAAAATGTTTAATACGATGAATACAAATGATATTTTAAAGAAAGCTTTGTGGGCCAAAGATAGATTTAATAATTGTAATGTTTATGAATTTGTTTTGAAAATATTTTTAATTGGATAATGTCAGAATTCTGAATTATAATGCTATGTTCATTAGCATTTCAATAGGTTATACTATCAACTCCTTTTGGCATAAAAGAATTTGATTTATTTTTTAAATCATGAATCTCGTAATCTTTTCTGTTGTCACTAGTTTTCAGTAATTTGATTAGCTTCTACAAGAGGAGCAACAGGAACCACACGGGCTTTGCTGGTAATGATATGCTATACATTTCTTCTCCAAAAGCAGCTCTGATGCCTTTGAAAGCAATTTTCCATTTCTTATCAGCACAGAATTAAAGAGTAATATTGTCTAATTTGTTACGTTTGGTGGCAAGCAGTATCCTAGAATTCTGTCAAACCCACAGTGCTTTGAAACCTATATTATTATGTGACCATAATCAAGAGTACATAAATGAATTTTAGAATTTCTGAAAGTGTTTATTAGCTTGAAGAAAAAGCTCAAAAGATGAACTTGTCAATAGCTTTAATAATCTGTTAGTAAAATGTGTATTTTGCATACTCCCAAACATCATTGCAGTTTATAAATCAGTAATTTGTAGTATATAATTGTATTGTAAATAACTGATCTGGACATTTCAAAGCAGACCTGCACACAATTGTGTAAGTCTTAACATAAATCCGTAAATTTAACATGATGAACTCTTTGCCTGGCAAAGTTATCTTCTACTTTCAATACAAACAAAAACAGATTACTGTTGATCATTTGGACATAACTGCTTGTAACAGTCACCAAGCCATCACAGTAAGGTACAAAGACAGCCCTTAGGAGAAATTCTGCCTATTGGATGACATTTAAAGCTTTAAAGAATCCCTTCTAGATACTGCAGAAAATCATCATGAGCCAGCATACGCTGTCAATGTCACTGAGTAAAAATCAAAGTGATCAAACCATGTATAGTGGCAATATTCCATCCAAACTATTTAAACAATTTATGGGACTGGTCTTGCAAACAGTTCATCATGTCAACAACCCCATGGACTGCAGCAGGAATTACAGGTGTGAGAAAAGCTTGTCTTGTGGGTAAGCATGTATGAATCTGCCTTGTAACTGGATCAATAATCCTTTTGTGTTGATTTTAGCAGTTTAAGAAACAAAGCTCAACTTAAATGATGTCTTACCACCTCTCTTCCCTCTACAACGGTGTGATAATAGAACTCAGGTATAAACTCCTGTAACTTTTTGAGCTGACGTTATCATCTGTGCATAAGCAGATAACACTGTTTTAGTAGAGCAAATAAAACTGTATGGCATTTTTATTGAACAAACAGCAAAATAACTGGACTATATTATCACAATGGAAGCACAGAAGACCAGTAACTGTACAGCTGAAACCCTGTAGAAAAATTTGTTTCTACTGCTTATCCTCAAATTTAAAGAAACATTATGAAGCTTTCACAATGGCAGTTTCTTGTTAATTTAAAGACTCTTCACCCTTGTTAAGGCTAGATGATTATAATTAAAAATTAGATGTAATGTTAGAAAGTTCTATGCCACACTATTTTTATGAAAATTTAACTGAAAGATGTACATTATACCTGTATGCGACTTATAATGGCTTCTCAGCAGGGAATGCAGAATCACTTACAGTACATAAACATTTAAAGAGGAAAATGATAATACACTGAAAGAGTTTAACATCAGTAGCAATTTATCAAACGAAGACGTTTCATCAAGTCCACTCTCTGGGAGAACATTCAATGTTAGACAAAAACCTGGCATCCTTGATAGTCTGAAGTTCAATGAATTTGAAAACCAAAACCATTCAATAAGATAAATAGGATCTTAAGAAAACTGCCATCCTCCTTCTCAGGTAAGGGCCAGAATTAAAATAATAATTATTAAAATAATCCAACCAGGTCGCTTTACAGGCAAATTTACACACTGTCTCTTTAAAACACTGCATGCCCAAAAGCCTTTTTGGGTTTGGAATGTAGCACTGCACCAAGTATTTCACAAAGCCTCTAAATATCACAAGAAGCTTTTTTAGAGAGAAAAAAAATTCCAGCTGACTGAAACTGTTCTAGCAGGAGTGCCTCAGCTTAGCTCCCAGACCTGGAATTCCAGATAAACAACAGAGGACAGGAAACGGATTTTTTTTTTTACATGTCCTTTTGTAATGCAGCTACAAGATGACTGATGAACTTAGGAACAAAGAGAGTGAGAGTGCGATTGTTATCCGAATGAGCGGTGTGCTTAGATAGAAGCTTGTAGGAAGAGCAAACGAATTCTCTGAAGATATGTGACTGGTGGAGACTCCTGCTGTGTTGTCTTTCCCAATAGCATTCTGCAAAACATAATACTTCCCTTGGTTATCATAACACATTTTCATTGCAAATTATTTAAATTTATGTCATGAAATTTTGTTTACAGTGTCACCTGTATTTCATGGTCAGATTGAAAGATATGAAAGGTATAAAACCCAACATCAAAATGACAGTAGTTTCTAAATTATTTTTTTCTTGTAAGGACAAAAACACCATTAACGTATAACAGTATGGCAAGACTCAAAAAGGGAAGAAAGTATTAAAAAGATCCTAGTCTAAGAGTGGGTCCATGTGTAAAACCTACTCTGGTTAAGTACAGTATTTTTTTAAAGAGATCTGCATTTATCATGCCAGGTTATTTTAAAAAGCAGATGCTGTGAAACCACAACTTCTTTGTAGCCAACAGAACAACTTGTTTGATAAAAAGTTAGTTCAGGATGTAAATAGATAAAATCTAGTCCATGGGATCAGAAAAGATTGATGTTTCTAACCTACAAGAAAATGTTTTTTCTTAAGCCTTTTTTTCCCTTAATTGCCGTATTTTTATAGGTCTGGTCTTCTTTGCTACTAATAATAAAGCAGTGGGCATATACTGGCAGATTATAGTGAACTATCCAAGGAAGAGGTGTAACAGAAGTATTGTTCATTGCTTATCATCCCTAGTAAAAGTAACCAGATATAATCACAGAATCAGAACAGTTTAGACTGGAAGGGACCTCTGAAAGTCATGTAGTCCAACCTGCTCCAAGCAAAGTTGCTCAACCCTGTCAGTTCAGGATTTGAAAATCTCCAAGGATGCAGTTTTTACAGTTTCTCTGGACCCCTGTTCTGGTGCTTAACCACTCTCCTTAGGATTTCCTTTCTTTCCTTATATCTCATCAGATTTTCTCTTGTAAATTTTGACTGTTGCCTCTTGTCCTTCCTCTACAAACCTCTGAAAAAGAGTCTGGCTACATCTCCTCAGTATGCCCCTTTGCACAGCTGAAGTCAGCAGTGAGATCTGCCTTAGCCATCTCTTCTCCACCCTAACCAACCCCAGCTCCCTCAGCCTCTCCTTGTGTGCCAAGAAGCTGCCATTGCTGCATGGTGGGCTAGTATCAGTGATGGCACTAACCTCACAAAGAGGGCACAGGACTCCCCCATGCTGCAGAGGCAACAGGCCAAGATTTAGTTTCAGGGTTTTATATTAAGGGGAGATATCTGTGCTGAGAAATGTTTAGGATCCACACTCTTACCTCATTAAGACAGAGCTCTGTATCTATAGATTCATTGGATTTCCGCTTCTTCTGTGCCTATGAACAAATGTAAAAGTTAGTCCCTATACACTGATATGTATAGTATCACAAAAGTTAGATAAATTCACAGGGGTTGTCATATTCCTATGACTTTCACAGTATAGTACATTATTAGCAAATAAACTCTCTTAATGTAACAGCATATTTTCCAATAAGATCCGCATTTTGATTTGAAATTTACAACAAAACCGTAAACAGTCAGTTAAGGATACGATGTACTCCCTAATTAGAGTGATGAGTGCCATCAGCTGCACAGAACATGTTATGTTCTGGGGGCTCTTAAAAATCGTGTTGGATCTTCATGAGAAGAAATGATATATGACAGTTAATTACTGTAATATTACTGAATATTAACAATCTATTCTATTCTTAAGTTTTATGAAAATAAATAACATTGGAATGTTTTATTCATGATAATACTTGTAATTTATCCATGTGTTATTACAACAAATACAAATATAATTTTAACATATTGCACGGCTGCCACAGAGCCTCTTCTGGAAAGTTACAAAAAGAACGTTTAATGTCATTTAACATATTTATGTGTAAGTCAAATTGAGCGGTTTGTTTACATTATGTTCAGAGATAATTATAAATGGAATATTATAAATGCAGGAATATTTTAGATGATCAAAGCCTACAAAAAAGAATCTGATGTATCTTTAGCCATATCTTATGATAAACATCTATCTGTTACTATCACTGTATGCTCTCACACACACTGACTCAAATAAGTAATGTTTCTGATGGCAGCATCATAGATAATGAAAGCAATAGTATGCACTCTGTCTAGCATCATAAGATATTTAATATTTCTATTGCTCATGTGAACTTGACGGGGCTGGAACTTTTCTTCCGTTATATAATAGCAATATCTATCCCCATGGTGCTGACAGTATTTCCAATAAATGTTGCTGAGGTTGATTTAAGTACTCTAGTGAATCTCAATATCATTTCATTTCTTTGTATATTTTGGAAACATAAACAGTGTTCTTTTATAGGAGCTACTTGTGTTAAAAGTACAATCGAGTCTTATAATAGAAGACTTGGATTTATACAACAAAACTACTGACAGCACTAGCATGTCTGGTATTTCCATCTGGAAGTTTTGTTGGACTTGCAATTTATTTCCTGCACAAAATGAGGATCTAAATCTCACTGTGTTATACAGACCGATGTTCCACATACAGATATTTTATTTTATATCTGAGAGTCTGCCTATAAAATATTCTTCAACCCTAATTATTAATTTTAAAAAGTTAAAATTTAAAAATTAAAAAAAAAAATATTAAATTTAAAAATAAAGAAACTGAAATTCTCATTAGTAAACATATTCCCTGCCTTTCATGATATTTTAATGTTTATTTATTTATTTTTATATTTATAAATAGACATATTACAGACAACTAAAAAACAGAAACAGCTGGAATTTAAGTGAGCGACAGCCTAGCTATGGTAAGAATGCATATAGATATATATGCTAGTTTTAAAAATATATGATAAAATAATAGCTCAATTCATTAATAAAAACCCTTCTTGCAATCTTTCTCTTACATACCCTCTCTTCTAATTAGTACCATTAAGTTAGTCACAGTAAGCATAAATTTAGCTATCTAAATGGAAGAAGAAATAAATGCCTGGAAGCAAATTTGCTAAAACAAGAAGCAACATACTGAAGCATTCCTGCTTTTTTTTTCCTAAACAGAGAGCTGTTTGTCCAGGTAAGGAAACTCATGGCAAATATTGGCAACTCGGTAGATTTTAATTCCAGCTGGCTGGCTACAAGGGAGAAGGGTGAAGAAGGAGAATCCAAACTGGATGTCAGTCCTAATTTTCTTATATCCTGCATATCCACACTACATTGAATTGGAATGTGAGGCTTCAAAAGAGGTATGAGTAGATATTCAGATCTTGAAGTGTAAACTGTAAGGCCCATACAAGTCTGGTGTTTTCTAGTTTGTCATTCAGTGTTAAATTTCCAAGTCCACCCAAGCTTCTGTCTATTGGAAGCATCGTGCTGTGTTGCATACGCCTGCCTAGGGTTCAGAACACTGTGCGAACTACAAGGGTACTGTTCCTTGTTGGTCTCAGCCTAACATCAAAGTTAGAATTTTCACTCGTTCAGTGCAAAGTGTGTTCCTCAAATAAGAAAAGAGAAAAATGTCATCATTTTGTCTCTATGCAAAATCTTTCTTTACTTCATTCAGCCTGATAAGCAATAGAGTGCAGCAACTAAAGCACATCTATCTTTTAGAAAACTATTTTAAGGGTAAAATCAACAGCTAGAAACAAAATCAACATAAATAAGCACTTTTCAATAATTTTGGTCAACACTCCCTAGCTTTAATTTGGAAGGTACTATTTATCTGTATCCATATACTTAATGCAGTCATTCTAACAACAACGCTTATTCATACATGTCTTCTATTATAGAAAGCCCTTCTTTCTTAGGATTGAAAAGTAATTTTAATAATCAGGCAGGCTTTTCTCCCATGGAAAATGTCTTCCTTTTAAAAATACAGCAAAAAAGCAGCCTCTTTTGGGGGGCGGGGAGAAGGTGGAGGGAAAGAGATTTTCAGAAAAAAAAATCACTTTGAGGATGAGATGAGGCATTATATGCCAAGTTTCAAATTGGAAGAGTACATTTTTACTGTTGAGTTATAAACCTGTAAAAACAGGCTATAATGGAAATGCTGGCATAGGCTGCCCTACTATAATACAACAGTACATCTCTAAATCACAAGTAATGGGGAGAAAAAAAAAAACTATGTGTAGAAGAAAGTGCTATAGGAAGCTTATGTCCTGTAATTACAGCCTAAGGGGAAAATTCTTCCTGCCCCATTCCCAGGCTCAAAGGGCTCTATACATAGCAGAACTGCTGTATTTGTGCTTTGGGGTGAGTGAACGCCTTATCAGAGGTGAAAAATCAGGGCTTGGATATTATGCCAATTGCTTTGGTGGAAGTACACTCAGATGGGGAGACACGCATTTGAATTATGAAGGATGTCCTGAGCCATCAGCTGTTTACTGTACAACATCTTCCATTACCTTAAAAAAATTAAATCAATAGGAAGCTGTGCCCCTCACAGACGGTTGCAGACAATTCTGACAGGGAATATCTGCACCATCAGCAAGGAAGAGAACTTGGGAAAAGAGAGTTGTACGTTATGCGAGATTCCAAAGATTCACCACCAAACACCCATCTCAGGTCTCCTGCATGTTTAAAGTATAGGCAAGAAGGTATCTTCAAATATGCTGGAAGTAACTATTTCCATATTAGTACAATAGCACACACAAATGGCTAGTAAGTCTGTATTCAAACTTTTCAATCTTAATATAAAGCTCTTATCTGCTGACAAGAAAATCTATGGGAATTTCCTCATTAAATAAAACACAAGCAGGGTTGGGCTGATTAAAAAAATAATTAAAAAACAGTGAAAGAAAAGCAGCTTAAAATAACTTGTTAAACATATGAAAAGAGGTATGAGATCTTTTCTACTGGGGTAAAATAACATCTGCTAATGACTTATACACTCAGCTGTGACATGCTGCTGACTGTAAAATGAAGTTATGTCAGATGGGTTGACACTCACCCTGGCTTCGCAGGGAACTACAGTTCAGTAATGTGAGCTGCTCTGATGAAGCTGCCCCCATACTGCCAACAACCTTGCACTCACTTAAGCTTTTATATTCTGTAAAAATGAACATCTGCTTTTACAGAAAATCTCATCGCTGTAGTAGCAAAAGCAACAGATGATATTTAGAGAGAGAAGCATATTCGTGCACCTCATGATGAGCTTCAGTACATTGTACATTAGTCACACAAGCCTTATTTTAGCCTTGGCAACCTTTAGCTTTTAATATCCACACTAAAAGTGTTTGACTTAGTCAAGGACTGGTGACAGACCAGCTGCATGTCCATAAAGAAAAAGCTCATGCCTAGAAAAAAAAATCTTACTTCTTTTTCTCCTAGAAAGAAAGGAGAATCAGGACCAGCAGAGCAGTTAGTGGTTTGCCTAAAGGAGAAAGGAATACTGCTTGTAGAGAGATTTCTCCTCCAGTCTTCCTTTAGGATTTATTTAAGACAGACTCTGCGGACCTCCCTGTTTTCCTCTAACCTCAATGTCTCCAAAATGGGTTCATTCATAAGTCCTTGCTCAAACACACCCTAACCTCATCTTCTCTTTTCCTCCATCTAATGACCATCATAAAATCCTCCCAAACCTAGTAACGCTCTGCTTCCCAGCCCCCAAATTCCTTTACCTCCTTCCTTTGCAGACACTAGAGCCCTGGATTTATTCCCGGGAAAGCTATCTTGCAATTATGAATCCAACTTCCACAAACCACAGCACTGCAGGGTTAATAAATGCATTAAACATTGCAACAGTATTTCACCAGGAGTCAGTATAGAATGCACATTATTTATGGCTTGTCATCCAGCAATATTTTTTATGTATACACTATAGCATGCATATCTATGTTACTTGCAGCATGTAAAAGGTCTGACTGGGGACTGTTCCAAACAGAGGTGAGCTTTAATTTGGAGGGAGGGGAGGGAAGGCAAAGCATGTAAAGGGAACTGAATACCTTGGACCTGAATGCAAACAGACACAGAATGAGCATCTGACCTCAGAAACCAGTTTCTCGCTGTTAGCTACACTCTCTGGGCTTTATGAATTTTATGGAACTTACTGCTTAGATATTACAGTGAGAGGTAACAGAAATATGGTTACAATAAAAATCTGTTATGTGGGTTCTTTTTTCAGATAATTTTAATGAGTGTGCCTTTGTCCTCTCCTGAGATGCCTGGTTAGTTATGCTCATTAACAAGGTTTTCTGAAGAAGAGGGACAAATCCCCCAGAACACATCCTTCAGATGGCCATACTTCTGAAGTAGCTATAACAAATGAGGACGCATGTTCTTCTTGTTCTTTTCTTCTATTGATAAGAGAGATTTACTATGCAACTAGCCTGTTTTTCTAACAGTGGGATACAAACAATAAGCACAGAAATACACAGACTGTAAAAACACAATCAGTTTAACTCTTCTGCACTCACTAAGTGCTAGGTGCATCTATCACAACTGTCAATAGTATCTTCTTATTAGCACAGCACAACCATGCCATGCTGCACTGTAAATTACTTTCAACAGGGAAAACAAAGTGCATGTCAGAGGCACAGGCCACTAAAATAAGGATCCAATTCAGCATAAAATAATTTTGAAGACTATACCACACAGCCAGGGTGAAAAGCTATTTAAGCCATAAAAACAATCAGCTTTGCACAGTCTTAGAATAAGTCAAATCTTTTTTCCTGGTTCTTCTTTTTTTTTCCTGATGAATCAGCCCTAGATATGCAAGCTTGTGGCATGAGATTATTGGTGGTCATGTAGTGTGTAAGGGCACTACGTTCTGCCATCCCACTTTGCACAGTAAATAAAGTACCTTTTAGAAACAAGCATTACCAGGACACTGCCGGTATTAGTCTCCAAAGGTAGGTAGGTAAGACTCAGCACAGTAAGAATCAAACCACCAATTTTTCAGCTGGGAACATTAAATAATACAAACCAATTATTCCCTTGTGTCCAAATACGCATTGGGGAAACATACAAATGGCTTTAAACTTTAGGCTGCAATGTACTGAAATGAACAGTCTATCAGCCAGTCAGTTCAGATCCCACCATCTCCTAACACTAACCTCTCATCCCCCGCAGCTTTGTACCTTCCCGAACTTTCACAGTTTGTCCCACAATCTCCTGCAAGGGTCTTGTTTGAATTCCCCCTGCAGCTTTCCCACAGCTGGGCACAGCAGCAGGACCTGGGCAGTCCTGAGCACTGGATGATGCCACCACTGCCTTCAGGCCCCGCCACCCACAGCTTTGCCAGTTCAAGCATTCAGAAACGATGAGTCAGGCCCGATCCCAAGCCAACAGACAGCTGCTCAGTGGGCAGCATTGCCCACTCAGACTCATCTTAAGAAAGCTCTGGCTTTCTTAAGGGTACACATATTGCATGTATAAAAAAGTCCTCTTACCCCCTGACGCCAATAGATTATCAGTGTTTTTGAGTGCTTAAGCATCAGAAACAAGGTAATAAAGAATAGAGGGAATGTGAAAGCAGGGAAGTTCATATTCTGGTCAGGAAAGAAAAAAAGGGATGGTGGCTCTCCTAAGAACATTTCCAAGCATTCGTTCAGGATAAAAGGGGGTTGAAAAGAAAGGGCTTCACCCCAGGGTGTGCAAGAGGAATCTCCTGGGAAGAAGGGCTGGAATACATATACAACCTTGTTCTGATAAAATCAGCTTTCTCACTCTTCAGTCACTAGAACCTCCCATTCTGTGCTGGGGATTAAATAAGGAGGGAGCTCTGTGGTCCCCTGTGGATACTCTACTGCTCAGTTTCTGCAGGACTGGATCAGATGGGCTGGGAATGGTGTCTCTTCCCCAGAGCAGCTGGATAAGTATGGATCAAATTAGCTCTAGTTTAATAGGTATCCAGAGCAGATATTTGGATCTCTTGATGACTCTAGTTGCAAATCGACTTAGCAGCAGACATCACCTTAGAAATGGGCCTAAGAGTTGATAAAGTCCACCAGAGGTGGAAGACAATCTCCTCCCTCCAACCTCTTCAGTCTTAAGAAGATGAGAAAATTTGATTTGGAGAGAGGGAAGGCTGGAAGTAAGCCTCCCCAAAGGAGCAGAAACAAGTGTGGAAAGAAGGAAAGGTGACCTGTACTGTATAAATTATTGCTGGATCACTCCCAGATGAATTATGTTAATAAAGCTGCAGCCTAATTAAGTCTCATCCCTCACTGCATTCACATGGCTGGGACAATATGGCACAAAAACTGCCTAACATTGCTCTTAAAGATTTTATAAAAAACAGAACCTATCAGAAATACCAAACTGATCAAACAGCTTACAGACACAGAGATCTTCAAATATTTATTTCAAGCAATTAGTCTCTGAGTGAGCACAGTACAAAATATGACACCCAGCCAAGTCAACTGAACTGACTGACTTACCTTTCATGGCAGTACAGCAACTTGTTACAATTTTGTTTTCATGTTCAGTCATTCATTACTTGAGTAAAATGAATTTGTATAGTCCTAGATTCCTGCTTCCTATTTTTAGAGAATATTATGCAATGCTCCTAATATGGTCTTTTTATGGATTTGCCTCAAGCAAATATTTTTGCATTAAGAAGGACAGAGGAGAAAACAGAATACTAAAAAGCATAGATGGAATAAGTTTTGCTAGGTTAATATCACAATGGCTTAGGCTGCCTTTTTTTTTTTTTTTTCTCCAGCTATCAAATTGAAAAGTCATGTAATCCAGAGTCTAGTTGTCTGGGATTTTATTATTAAAACTCATTTCCCTAGTGATTTACCACAACTATCAGCCCAGTGACATACACAGCAGTTACAGGTAGCATCTGGCTATTGTGCACCGAACATCATTTAAAGAAAAGAAACATGAACACAAAGCCATTACAATTCCAGTTAAAAGACATATTCAGATTTTAATCTTGAACAAAGGTAAGCCATTGAAGAACTACAGATCCTGCAGCACTTCCTCAGGCTGGAGTGTGTGCCCTTGCATGTCCGAATACGCAAACAAAGTTGTTCGGTTTGGCAGGCAGGTAGAGTACCTACCTCCCCTATTAGGCTAGGCTACCTGGTGCACTGGAGTGTGGAGTAAACATTCCTGGGCAGCTGTCAGCCAAGGCTACTATGGGACTAGAAGCAGCTCAGCCAGAACAGCACAGACCTGTATTGTGCTAATGAGCCTTGAAAAGAGACACCACACTAATGCAGCTATATTGCCTCTACACCATATTTAATATTTGCATGCGTATTGTCACAGGTAGTTGCTAGCTGGAGGGTTGCTGCATTGTGCTCCTCCGTGCTGGCAGGCTTACACTAAGCATGTTACAAGCAAGTTCTCATTCACATTCACCAGAAGATATTAGGATGGTACGCAGCTGGGACTGTCAGCTAAGACAAGCTTGGGAGCCTCACAAGGCAAAAGCAGAGTTGCACGGAGAAAGCTCAGTGGGGAAGCCGTGCATGGTGCTGGCTGTATCAGTCAGCCTCATGAGACATCCAGCCCCAAGCTGTCAGTAGGTGGAGGAGACTAAGAAAACAAGGTCACGCATCTCCTTCACACTCCAGCAGCAGGACCAGGGGTGCTGTCCTCTGGTCCTGCAGCTGGAAGGAAAGATCAGTCAAGCTTGCCTGAACACCAGCCTGCATAAGGCCTAGAGCGCTGAGCATTACATTCTGCTATGCCAACCTTAAGCAACTGATATTATTGCTGGTTTCCTGAGCACTCCATTTACTCATAAATTTTAAAGGGAAGGGAGGAACCATGAACATCTGCTTTTAGTTAAGTGACTAAAAATGCTCAGGATTTTTGTCTTTCTTAACCATATGTGTATGTGCATGTGCTGTGAGTAGTGGCACAGACACACACACAAAGAAAACACAGCGGTCAGCCTTAAAAAGGTTTAGAAAACACTTCAGATAACAAGTAACTTTGCTGCAATTACAGTGAGGTAAAAGGAAGGCTGCAGATATTAAAGTAACCTTGGATGGAAAGGAAGAAGAAATTAGCCAACTATTTGAGGTGCCCACCATATAGCTAAGCCCGCACATCCTCAGTTTTATTTATACATATCACTCCCAGTATATTAGCTTTCCTACATCTGTAGTTGTGTGGCTATGCCTGTTACTGAGACCCATTAAATCATGACATGATTTAGAGATTTTTTTTTTAAGTAATTCAATCTTGAACAGCTGTGATTTGGATTAATTGATGAATTTTGCATTTTTGGCTCCAAACAATCTGCTCTCCAGAAGTGCCACTGAAATAGAAATTTAAAGCATTTTCTCCCTGTTCTTCTAATGCTGTAGCTGAATTATGCAGGTGCACAGATGTACCCTCAGAACTGGCAAGGCTGAAATTTTAGTGAACTTGCTACACTACCTCAGAATCTACATTCCTTTTTAGCACTGAAAATACCATTCAGAATAAAAATATGAGGAAGAAGATTATTTTTAAAAAACACAATCAAGTTTATCAAGGTTGGACAATAATGAAAACAGGCTATGGCACACTGTGTTTTTGACAAAGAGCTGTTCTGCAAGAATTCAGCTAGAGCCACACAAGTAGCATGGTTGAAGGAGAGAAAAATCAAACCTTTTCTCTAAATATTAGGGATGAAATCCTAACCCTAATTCGTAGGTAGTAGTGGCCTTCCTCATATCCACTATTTGCACATGAACAATGCTCTCACACAGAACAATTACACTGGAGTTAATGAAGCTATTCAAGTAAGCAGAGATACTCTTCTGTGAGAGGAGTCTGCAGAATCATGACTTTACTAGGAAGATGTCTTACTGTTTACTGGGCAGATCCCATTGCACCAATGGGAATTCTTCCACTGGCTAGACTGCAGCAAGTGAAAATACAAAGTAACTGCCTAACATCATCTGTGTATATGGTCTCAAATTTGAGCTCACTAAGAAGTACTGAGAAACATGTTTCCATAACTGAAAGCATTTCTGAGACACAAAAAATATTGAGAATTTTAAATGTTTAACAATTATAACCATATTAAAATAATTCTGAGCCTATAATAATCAGATCATGCAAATAATTATCAGATTATGCAAAACTGTATTCACAGGATATAATCCATTTTGTTTCATCACATAAATCATCCACAGAAGAGACAGAGGCTTACATTCCTGTCTATATTTAATAAACCAGAAAATATAAATGCAAGTGATTGAGATCAACAGTATCATTTCAGGTAAACTTTGTAAGGTTTCCATACTAGACTGGAATAAGGTTTTGAAGATTTATTTTGAGTAGTTTGCCTACTTTTTGAAGTATTATATTGGGGCAGACTGCAGAGTTCAGGGTATTATTAATAAATAATTAATACAGCTTTATAGTTATAGGTAGCTAGTTTAATCTAACTCAGGTCAATACTGACAACTATTTAGTAAGATTTTTGAAATGAGTGGGTGGTTCTCAACTCCTTCTCTTAGAGGACAGGTTCAGTCCAAAAAAGTGGCACAAATTTGCCTGTCAGGCAGTGTACTTCATCAAGAGAGACTGAAGAATTAATGGGATATAGGTTCATAACATCACAAAGCACTTAGGCTGTTTCCCCATGTCTTTCATTTCCCTTTCTGTGAGATAAGCTGCTATGTTAAAAAGGGTAAGTTCTTCCATATCCTGAGATTTTCTAATTCCATTGCAAACCCTAGAAGAGAAATTTTGAAGGTGCCCTGTGCTACCAAATTTTAACATGCTTTTGTGGGACCCAAGAGAGAGATTAGAAGGTTTCACCTAGAAAAACATCTTTAGAGTGCTATCTAAAGAGGACCTTGATTAATGATGGTTGGCAGCAAATATCTCCCTGAATGCACAGTAGTTTTATTAATAGTTGAGGTGAGTAGAAAACAAGTGGATGGTATTTTTTGATCTACCTATTGGTAGATTCTTATATGGTAGGAAATCTACCTATATGGTAAATTTTTGATCTACCTATTCCTATACCTAATACTTGCATGCATCAGCTTTGCCTGACTAGCAATGTTCAGTGTCAATAAATTGTCATCGAGTCATTTCCAGAAAGGGAGGTTCCAAAAAAATGCATCTGGACATGCATCGACCTCAGCAGCAATACGACCTCTCATATTACTCCTACCTCTGAAGACCAGCGTGTGGAAAGTTGAAACTAAGACAGCATTATTAGAGATGAGGGATGAGTGTATTGTCTATGCAGATTGTGTCTGTTGTATATTACCATATGTATACTGTATATGCAGTGCAGATCATTTCTCACACCAGCATTGATACTGCACTGGTGTATTTGGCTGTCCCAGTGAGAAGCGAAGTTGTGGGCTGAAGAAATACCATGTTCAGTGGCCCAGCTGGGATTAGCCTCTCTAGTATTTGAGAACAGCATCCTTAAAAGGGATCTGGGGTATCACTATGCTGCTCACATGGTCACCACTCTAACAGCAAAGTACATAGTATTTCTGATATGCTGTGCATGGATGAATGCAATTGCACTACAACAGGCTGTGTACGTAACAAAGGGCAACAGATGATGAATGAGAACTTTCAGAGCATATGAGCAGATGTGTCTCGTGTTGAACAGGCTTGGAGATTATTTGGAGTTGTAACTTTGGCAGTTGTTCTCTTTAAATGTTCATGAAACACCAGAGTCCAGTCTACTGTTAGTGATGTGTGCCAGCATAGCTTGTCTTTCAGGGGCTGTTCATGCAGCGTGGACCCATGGCTACCAGTTCAGCTCCCAAAGAACAGAGCTCTCTCACAGAGGCCACTTATCAAAGAGCTGTCAAAACAAATACAAAATACAAAACCGTATCTCACCTGAAGGTGAAAGGCCTTTGCTTAATTAGTAATTCCTTAGTATCCTCATTAAACTCATACACTGGGTATGATTTTATTTAAACCTTTTCAGTTGTGTCTATAACAATCTGAATTTCTCATCTGCAAATAAGCATGGCTGAATCCTCAGGAATAATCAGGAAAACTTAATTAAAAGTACTAGGTGTTAGACTGGCTCTTGATGAGAGTATGATTCTGCAAATAGTTGCAAGAATATGCCAAACTAATTAAGCTCCAAATCTGTATGAAAAAGGGACAATTTTTCCTTCTAAATTTGCATTTTGACTTCTGAAATTGCATACAGGCAGTTCCCTACATGAAAAAATCCTTGCATTTGCCCTCAGAATATTTATTCCCAATGGGTTTCAAGAATTTAAGATATATGCAACCTTTCAATGCACTTCTTTTCTAGAGGAAGGCAACCCATGGTAAAAACCATACTAAACACTGTTGATCAGAACTTGTCTGATTAAACAAGTTTTTTGAATGCATACATAGGATTTATGCAGACACAAATTTAGGATCAAATTTTCACTGCTTTGCATTCATTTGTGTATGCTTAATTTATACACCCACTTATACAACTTACTGCATAAATCAGCACTTATGGCGGCAGCTAGCTATATAAGGCCTACCTGGTACACCTCATACCTGCCGTGTACACTACAAATTTGAATGCACACATTTCAAATCTGAGCATGAATTCAGTACATGCAAATGTTTACATGCATGTGGTAAGGCATATCTAGCCTTAAATTAGAGGCAATTTGAAGCTTCTGAAAATGTCAATCTGGAAAAAAATGTACAGTGCAATGCCACACTTAGCAAATTACTGCCCTGAATACCTAATTCTGTTTTAAGACATGAGAGAGGATAATTCTATAATTCTTTAGGATACATGCTAAGTGAACCTATGAAAAAATATCCTACATTATACACAACAGCCAGTCTGTTTATCTGTAGTTCACAGAAAGAGCTAAGGACACAGGAGGGCTTAACCTGAGGTGGAATTATTAGACCTAGTCCACTGATTAGAACTACAATCTGGCGTGAAACTGCTAGGATCTCATTCTCCAAAGTACAAACTTAAATAAACATTTTGAACTCCCATTGATTCTGAAAGCAAGGAACCAAAATGTGTGTCAGCTTATGTTCTAGAACTCAATAGCAGGTTGAAAAATGTTGCAGAGTAAATGGTTTAAGGGTAATGCAGAGATCTATTATTCAGGTAAAGCAGCTGATTAAAAGTCATAGGGATAAAAGGTAAGTAGGGGATAAGAGATGTGATTTATTTCCAGTATTTGATTATAAATGTGCACTGAAGACTGTAAGGAAAATGAGCAGACAGGTTAAAAGCAGAATAGAACTATATTTATGTTCAGATCTTTTGTTACCATTAATGTTTTTTATTAAGAGTATATGTTAGACAATTTGGTTAAAAGACTGTGTTTCATTTTCTCTCCTATAAACTCGGTTTGACTACTTGAAAGATTTAGGCATGCTAAGGAAAAGGTTCCAAACTTTAGGTCTTCAACTATATGCTATTTTTGCAGCTATGCTACTTTGTCATCAGTGTACAGTTTACAATGGTTACTTATTATAGTACCAGTTTCCTATGGGCTCTTCTATATTTCATTTACTGCTGGTTACAAGGAAGAAACTATTCCTAAAAAATCTTCATTACTATTATCGAAATGCTTTTGAACATATCTGCCACATGATAACTGAGAGCCTGTTTAGTTTATTTTTTAAGAACATTAGCTTATGGGTTATATAGAGAGATTAAAGAATGATGAATATATAAGGAGTAACTGATAATTCTAACACACAGTTGGTGGTAATTACGATGCATAAAACTGTGGAGTTATGTAAACAGAACCAGAATTTGATTAGGTCATGTGATTGCCTCAAATTAAATGACTTTATCTGCAAAAACATAGTTCATGTATTTGGGCTCGCTGTGGGTAGAAGGCAGCAAAGCATCCTTTTTAATCAAGGGTAGGAAGCGGGATTGCTTCAGACTTTCTCCCAAACCAACATACAGACGTACCCCAATCTCTTATTGCACCCCAGTATGGCCACAACCCTCCGCCCCTTCCCCAGCCTCCACTGTAGCTTTCAAAGCAGCTAAGTCAGTTATGGCACGGTGACTCCTCCTGTGCCACACAGGCACAACATCTCTTCTGCTCGGTCTTCTATGGCTTTTTTTTTTTCCCCCCTGTATCTGCATTTAGCCATTATATCAGACATGGGGAATACAGAAAAATTTATGCTGATGAATTTCATACCAAAATGATTCTAAGAGTCAGTTGAATGCCCAAAGATTAAAAAGCAGATCTGCAAGAAGAAAGCTCCCCCCTCCAGCAAAAAAAAAAAAAAAAAGGGGGGGAAGGCACAGACAGAAAATGGATCTAATAAAGACTAATTTTTAACTAGAAGTGATATTTCAGAGATGGAGTAGATAACCCCATAAACTGAAACTAACAGGCCCACAACTAACATCACATAAACAGGCAGAATTAGTCTTGGTTATTGTTTCCTGAGAGGGAACTTTCCTCCCATAGGAACACAGTGTATTTCTTGAGTTTCTATTTGCACCAGTAGGGAGGGCTTTCAAGAGCACAGGCACAGGTTTTAAAAAGGATAATCATGTTTACAGGTTCTTATATGTTTAAGGGAATCTCTTTCTCTACATGTAGTGTGATTTTCTTTGCTGATACTACAGGGAAAGTAATGTTGCCATGAGACTAAGGATGAACACAGCTGCAACATCCACTCCCTTAAATGGCAAGATGCTGAAAGTATGCTTAAACCTAATATTATATGATTCATTCTGGCATAAAGGGAGAGAATATAGCAAATGCCTTCAAATCCATTTTCATCTAGTGAGTAACATCAAATCATGCTTTTTATTTTTCTTTAACTACGATATCTGCACTGGAATGCCTAAATTCATACACCTTTCTAGAATGCTTTTTTAATTCTGTAAAATTCATAACAATTATTCAGCTAAAACCACCAACAAGTCATCCTGAACATCTGAAGTTACCAAGACAATTAAACGTGCATAAGACTCTACAGACTTGAGGCCTGGGTTGTACTGGGGAGAACTCTGCCAGATAACTCTTCAAGACCTACAATAACAAGGCAGGAGCTTCTACCTACTACCACCATAAGAGCAGTAATAGAATAGTAACACTAAATTATCGACACAATTTTTATCTCCTTTACAATTATTTTGGACTGAAAATACATCAAAATCATAAGTCAAATGGAACAGTCTGTTGAGGTGTAGCAGTTAGCATGAGTTAGGCCTAGTTAGCATACTGTTAGCATAAGTCCATAAACTTTAACTGACTTTTTGCTGTAGTAGAAGTAGACAAAATATGGTCAATCACTTGTCCCAAATAATAAAATAGTCAAATATAGCCAAACTAAGCAAGCCACCAGTTGATCACCAAGAAGTTCAAGTGATCAGAAGTGTCCATGACCATGAGCAGATTGTGAGCACCACCAACAGCAACAACATATTGTTTTCTCATAGAAAACAACAGCACAATTTGAATGGAGTAGTCATCAGCAAGGTATGCTCTAACCAGTCCAGTAACTAAGGACACTTAAGAACGCTAGTGAACAGATATTTTGGAAAAAGACTCCAGGAAAGGCAGCCCCTAAACTCTACACCAGGATCTTTAATCTGTGATTAAAGCACTTTGGTATCCAAATCCATTTAGCCTCCACACTGTCCTTTGGTCTTAAACCATGACACTGGGAAACAAAACTATCAATATCCACTTCAATCATGGTGATTAAATACACGTTTCACTTATAAAAATATCATGAAATTGGCAGCAACTTAAGCAAATCCCTTTGTTTGTCTTGTAAATAAAAATTCATTGCAAAAAATGGCAGAATTGATGAAGAAATATTTTATTTGACAAATGTTAAACAATTTTGGCAACTATCAAGCTATTCTGATGCTTTAGGAAAAAACATCTCTGAATCAACAATTGTATCAAATACCTGAGATTTGTACCAATCCTTTGCTTTGGCTTTCCTCATGTAGCTCTGTGTATATACTTCTTGAGGATAACATAGTGCATTAACATAGTTTATAATAGTAAAGTATTTATCATTTGTAGAGCACTCAAACATACTATGTGGTTTTCAGAATAAATAAAGGCTATGAGGTGTTAGCTTTACTGAAGTCAACTGCAATTCATTGGGGCTTTAAAGTCAGTAGTATCTTTTCATTATCAGCCTGTACAATATCTAGTACGATAGGATTCTGATCTATAAGTAGAACTGCAAATTATTCCAGGAAAAAACAAAAAAGAAGTACTAATGACTTCCAGGATTCTATTCTTGCTCTGTGTTCCATTAGAAACATCACTGCATCATTTTCTCTTGCCTGTGTTTGCTTTGCAACAGCATCAGTCTGCTGGCATAACTGGAGATACTTTTACTTATGCAAGTGTAAATGGAAACAGAGTCATGGACAGAACCTAGTATTTGCTAATGACAAACAATGTGTTTTAAACAAAATACTTTGTCAGGTTCCATAAATGCACAATATATTATGAACTGTACTTCTAAAGACAATATGATTAAACATCTACCATCACAATGCCATATCCTAGAATTTTATTAGTAGTCATTATGTTTTAAAATTAAATTATAATGCTATGCTCCATTTTACAGCTGTTTTTTGCAGGTTGTAGTGAGCTATCTGTTATAAGAGGGAAGTATGTGATGGACTAGATATTTGATTGAGAACTGAAGTTGTCTGGCATTAGGAATACCTTTAATATGATGAAGAACCATATAAAGTAATAACTTGGGCTATGAATAGCTTGATTTGGCTTGATCTGATGTGATTCAATTTTCTGATTCTGGTTTATTCTAGTGCTTTGTATTTTTGTGGGTATTTCTATAATAGGATACCTATGTGAAATGTAGAAACAACTGTGGCTTAGGGGAATACTGCAAATGGTACATCTGCTTTCAGTAGCAATAATTTGCAAAATTCTTTCTGAGAGTAAAAACTATAATCTGTCCATAGAAATTTCAACTTTCTGTAAAGGTATGCAATACACTTTAATAAAATGGTATTTTTGTAAGTCATTAAATTGGTTTTTAGGAACCTCACACTCACTTTCAATTGAACAATTATTAAACTATAAAACAAAATTACATGATTCCTAAAACTACAATCTGGAGTTTTACAGTCTACTATAAAGCTTTGTATTATTATAATTCACTAAAGATGCTTAGACTATTAAACTTTTAAAAAATGAACTGTAAAATATTTTATCATTGACAAAATAATTCTGAAATATTATGCTCTCCAATGGTATATGTGTACCATATTTTGGTATAATGGGAAGCGTACTTACAAAAAAGCATTATTTAAATTGTCGTTCTAATATGGAAAATAAACCATTTTGCTATCTTTCAGTAACAGAAGTTTATTAAACCTGATTTCCAACATATTTCTACATTAAAAATGTTTAACCAGAGAACTGATCATTAAATATAAGGTCAATTTTTTAAGAGAGCTCTATGTGCCAAAGAGACTGAACATTAACTGATGCACATCTGTATAGCTGTGATGACAACAGAGCCATGCTGATTTACACCAGCTGAGAGTTTTCACCTGTATTTTACTCCACAAATTGTAACAGAATTTGTAAGTAGGCCCTATGTCCAAGGAGGAAATTAAACTAAGGCTGGTAAATGAAAACAATTTTCTACTGGCTACTAATGTCTGATGTTTCACAGCAACACTGACACTAATATGACACATCTGGGCCTATAGGATATGATACTTGGCTATATCCTCAAACTGTTCCTCTGATGTC
This sequence comes from Apteryx mantelli, assembly GCF_036417845.1. Taxonomy (NCBI): domain Eukaryota; kingdom Metazoa; phylum Chordata; class Aves; order Apterygiformes; family Apterygidae; genus Apteryx; species Apteryx mantelli. The sequence goes on from NC_089984.1 coordinate 36,670,577, forward strand.
AAAAGACAGGCAAAAGGTTCCCTGTACTGAGAAGTTAATCAGCTAGCTTAATCAGATCTTAACTTCAGCAGGATTTCAACAAGCTTGAAAATGATCCATCTTGTGTGGTCCTGAAACTCTTTGGCAAAGGCAGCGCAGCACACAAGTGCAGTCTTGTTCCGAGCAGGAGCAGTCATCATACCATAATACAGATGTATGTATATGTTCATTGCAAACCAGCTTTTTGCCACTGAAGTTCCCTGTTTGAAACAGCAATGCAGGAGGACTGCTGATGGCTTTCACACCTGGAAACTCCAAGACACTGGCTGTACAGCCTGAGAACCTAGACCCACCCACCTCTTATTGCACCTAACTTTCTTCAGTTGTGTCTGGAAGGTGCAAGAAGTGTGCATTACACACAGTCATGGGGAACCTTATTCTCCTCAGAGCACATTTTCTTAGGATGCACTCTGCCATAGTGCTGAAGCAAATGAAGATTAACTTCACTGGAATCAATGTCAATGGACAAAGCAGTCTCAAGTTTGGTGAAACACAGGATTTAGTTCAGTGGTCCCCGAATTAGAAGGGTAAGACTAAAGATGAAACTTTAAATTATCCCTAGCTGTCAGATATTAATCTGAAAATGCAAAGCACACAAGACTTCTTTAGGTAATACAGAAGTGTTGCTGAGGTAAATTAAAAAATGTTGATTTTTTAGAAGAAAAGCTGCCAATAGGTATTCTGTAAATCATTTGTGCCAGCAGGCTGTCCCCATTATGTCAACTAATCCTGGAAAAAAGGGAGGTAAATTTAAATCTTCTCATATGAAACATCTAATCAATATTCTAATTTTGGTTTTTTTTTGTTTTGGGGTTGGTTTTTTTTTTTAATTTGTTCTGGCACAGCAATGGGTGTTTTATATTCCTGCTATTCTTTTGCCCCAGACTGAAACTTTCTGAATAGGAGCAATGTCTGGTGGAAGATGCCCAAATAAGAGTCCTCCTGAGGGACAGACCTGGCAGGGCATTTGAAAGGAGAGCACTTGTTTTCTGCAAAATGCAAAAGAAACAGAAAGATCACAGGCTAAGTGAAGGGAGCAGGGAAAGAGGGTGCCAGCCACATGGAATAGCTAATACTGGTGCTATAAAGTTCACTTTGTCTTTATTCCAGAGTACTGTTTCAGCAATTGTACTAGTCCTTAATCAACAGAACACCTACATGCTTCCTGTGTTTCCTATTTATGTTCACCCACCACCCAATTACCAATCCATGAAGCTCTACCCCTGCTGTGACTTGATCCTCAGACCATTACATCGAAGCTTTTAAGCCTCTCCTAACACCTACATATTGATTTATAATAATAATATTTAGCACACAGGTAGCTACATTAAGTAATTATAGACAGTATTTCAAACACAGGATTAGCAGATCCTTACCCAGCGCTGAGGATCTGCAACACTTAAACCTACAGCAAGCTAAAAGCACAGACATTTTCAATCTGTGAACCACATTTAAGTCCTTGTCTCCTCAGAGAACTGAGTCCTGTCTCCTGTTTTTGTCCTAAGACTTGTCATAACCGATTTTTCTTGAAGTCCTTAAAGTTCTGAAATTATGTGAATTTGTGGGAACCCCAGCTTTCTTCTGATGAAGGAAAAAAAAAGATTTCTGAAAAGAACAGTTTGAAATATGATCTACTTGTATTCTAAAGACTCACAAATCATACAAGCAAATAGAAAGAATTCACTTATCTACGTTTCTAAATTTTTTTTTTTGCTTCTTGTACTCCACAAAATACCTGTGCATTTTAATTCCTATCTCTCTCTTTTTTTTTTTTTCTGCTGAGAATACAAAAATATTCACATTCTGGACTTGACTGCGAAGTATCTGCCTTCAGTATAAAGGGCCATGCATCTCAGTTATATCTGTGCCCACTGCCCACACTTCTTCAGAAGCAAAGAAATCTTAAATTCCCTCAATGCTGAATTAAGTTTTACTAGATCAAGACACTTATAATAAATGTGATAAGAGAAAGAACAGAACTAGCTAGGGAGCTGATAGATTTTGATGCACAAAGTCAGATTTAAATGTCCTTAATCACAGCAATTTCTATCATTTTGAGTCTTGTGCAAAATGTCCTCTACACTATTATAGCAAATCCTGTTAAAAAGTCTGCATTTTTTATTTATCTATGATGATGTTGTAGTAACATTTGGTCTAATCTACTCTAATCTATCATTTGAATTTTATATTATTATGATATTTCAGTTCCCTTCACCTCTCCTAAATATAGAAACAGCAGTTTTCTTGAAGAATACTTTGGGGAGTACAAGTCAAACTCATCCTTTTGTCCTTTTCAAATAATTCAACACGATGGATCAAGCAGTGGTGGTAGAATGCAAGACTGAAGCACCATAATCTTTTGGGGTTGGAGTGCTGAACATGAGTTATGATTGAGAATGAAGGAGAAACAAAATGTCAGTTAAATAGAAAGCATTAGAGTACAGTTATCAGAGAAAAGATAGGGATGACAATTGCTTAATAAAATCTGTCTGTATAAGGATGACGTTGGTATTCACCCTTTTTCCTTCTTTCTTTTTGTACAACATAGCTTACCAATTATTTTTATATGTTGCTGATCATCCTTTGCATGGTGTTTAGCATCTTAAAAAATATTTGAATTTAGCATTTCATATAAATCTAACCATTATTTACTCTTTGCCTGTCATTAGCAAACTTTCTTAAAGGTTTATAAAAATTTATAAAAGAGTTTATAAGACGCTTCTTGAAGTTAATCATCTTCCTGGAGAAGATGGAGTGCTGATTTAATTTGGGGATAGAAATAAGAGTATATTATATTACAGAAAGTAATGCATATGTAAACACAAAATAAGCATATATCAGAAATCAACATATCTCTGCACCAATGTGAAATAGGAAAAATACCGCCATAATAGGAGAACCTACAAAATGCTTGTAACAATGGTAATTTTAAATGAAAACCAACTTCTAAATGGTATCACGGAAGCAAAAATGATGTAGAAGTCCTTCAACAGGTATTTGAAATAAATACTGAATTCTGATGAACAGCAAGCGTTTTCTTTAAGCACTCATAACCCTTCCAGATTCCCAGGCATGCAAGAGAACACAGCACAATGACAAAACCATTAGTGTATTCTTTCGTAGTGTGTTTATGCTTTTCATATGACTGTTCTGAACAAGCCAGAAAAAAATGTATCAAAAATCACTCAGCCGGTGACACTCTTGGCAGATTAGTTAATGCCCTGTATTTTACTACCTCAGGAGGTTAGTATTTGTTCATTTCTACGGCTATTTATACTCATCAATCACTTCCTGCTCTTTCCTACTTACTGTATTTTTCAAATCTACTAACTACGATAGGCAGCCTTGAACCACCTCAATGATAACTTTCTTCTGCCCTGTCTGTCACTGTCTTTTTGTACTGAAGCAAATGCTTTTAATTCTACTTTTCACAATATTTAGGCTATATTCCCATTTTGAAATATTTCAGCTCAAATGCTAAGTGTATAACAAAGCCCTTCAGATTGTTTTTGGTAGCACAAGTGCATGTTTTGAAAATACTACAAAGGCATATTTTTCATGGGAGGAAAGTCTTGGAATGAATATGTTTGTCCAAGTGCGATATGAATGCCTCCAGTTCTTTTGTAAAATTTGAACTGAGGTTTAAGTTTCACATGCAAAGTGGCGCCATACTGTCCAACAAGCACAGGACTCTCTTTTTAAAAAAGGGGAGGAAGAGAGCTTGGTTTGGCTCAATTTGTAAGTTATTTTTTGAAAAATGCAATAAAATATAAAAGCTTTGTTCTTTTTGTTCCAGTTCTGACACAGGGAAGTAGCTAGCACCAGCATGTTGTATTTCACAAGAATAAAACTGCTTGATTCACATAACTTTGGTGACCTTTCAGTGCAGACATCTCTACAGCTTCTGCAAACCAGCAGATCATTTATTTAAACCAAGTTGTTTTCCCAAGAGATCCTTTACTTCTTGCGTCATTACTGATCAAGTATATAAGGGATACATTTGAAGTTTGACAAACTGGTATGGGATGTGACTTTAAAATGTCAGAGCATCAGGAGTAAGGTGGGGAGGACAGGGAAAGAATTTCATTCATTTTCAAAACACTCGGACATATATTCAGGGCTGGGGAACATTTGCAAGTCAAATGGAAACCAATGGGATTTGTGATTCCTTATCATTTCTTCAGTTCATTATTTATTGTGCGTACTTTGGTAGCATCTGGAGGCCTTATTCTACAAGGGACTGTACAAACACTGGAGGCAAACATGATTTCTGCCATAAAACAACTTTTTAATATAACATGAAGCGAATCAATAATATCCCGTCAAGTTCTTGCTTTAAATACAAGATGTTCCAAGTTCCAGCTTTAAAAGATTAAATTTCTTTTAGCCTATTTTTTTCTAGTTAAATGACTACTGCATATGGAAATATGCATGTATGCCTACAACTATCACTCTCTTCTCAATAGCATACAAAGCTTAACTAATAATGAGTGTACAGTTATGCAAAAATAGAATCAAAATTAAACAACCTAAACTCAACACCATCTATCACTAAACCCATATACTTGAGACTCAGTAATGCCAGTGGGGAGTGTTAATTCATATGAAATTTGCCAATGTGGTATGCAAAGTAAATGAAAACAAAAAAAAGGATTAAGATGAGAGAGTGGTGAAGGAAAAATTAAGAAGTGAAATACATTTCTGAGATATATGAACTATCTCTTGAAGTGAATGTGGAAACTCTGATACTGTTTAACATCTAAAGTACAGAATCAAATGTTTTATAAGCAAGTGAAATGTGAATGTTATCTCATAAGAAGACGATGAGTGTGGAAGTGTATGTGAATCGAAGATAAAGGCATCTTCATACCAGATGAAACTTTTAAACCTTGAACTTTGAGACTTTCATTAGTACCATATAGCAATTGTCCTTCTGTAAGGATACAACTAAAAATGGGCCAGACTGATCTACCCAGACCTAATTTGGTAATTTTAAATCACCAGAAATTTTTATAATACAGGATTTCTACAATCTTCGGGCCTAGAGATGCTTTCAGTTTACACTTCCTTTTTCCTCATGCTCTTTCCTGCCTAGATTTTGTAATTCTCTCCTGCCCAAATTCTCCAGGCTTTCTAAGAGCTGCATATACTGCCTAGCAAGTGGCTAGCTTCTTTAATAACCAGAATTGATGACATATCATGAACTGGCTGACTGAAGTGCCAAAGAATATGGCTGCATCCATCGGCCAAAACTTCATCAAGACTTTGAGTCCAATTCAACAGAGTACCTGAACCAGCACAGCTTGTATCTTTGTCTAGTTTCCGCACCATGTAGTTTGTAGCATCCCATATTCCCCAATATCTACACCTACTCAGCCTAAATAAATAAGTCTATTTGCACTAACATAACGAAATAGCTGGAAGAAGGCAACACGACATGCTAGCTCACATTAAGACTTATCTTTGAATTTGGATTATGCAGGGGATTAATTTCATCCGACCTACACTGGCAGACCCTCACTGGTTTGGAGAGTGCCATGTTCATATCCAAAACTGTGATAACAGAATAAATCCAATGCCCTGTTTCTGAGCCATGGAGCCAATGCAATCCACTCTAAAATATGCATGTTATTTTACCTAAAATATGAGTCTGATATTTTACAATGTATCAAGCTTGTAACTACAATGTCAGAATAAACAGATATTTTAACCAAAGTGGATATCTATTCATGCAACAGCAGATGACTCTATATATGAATCTACGAACAATTTCCTTTTATGCACTGCAGCAATTACAAGGCTCTCTCACCTGCAAGTTTGCACATGCTGGAGAATCATTGTGGGTTGGTATTTCATTGTTGGTGGTCTCTGAACCCATACTTTTAAGTCTGGAAGCTGTTGTAGTTGTGGCTGTAGTGGTCTGTACAGGTAGGATTGGCTGCCACACATTCACATCAGTACCATTGCCAAAGGCCTGAATTGCATTTTCTGAAAAATACATTACGGATGAATTTCAACTTATAAACAAATGGTAGAAAGCAGAACTGATATTTTTTTTAAATCAATGCTAAAGAGTACAGGTAAATGGAATATTGTTCTTCCATGGAAAACGTTGATATATAGAAATTCAATTTTTATTTAGAAAAGTAAATTAATTTTTGACACATCAGAAACATGAACTAAGAGGATTCAAAATTAATAATAACATACCTAATCAGATATGGCATCTTCTGTGCAATATTCTCAGTCATTCCTGACAGAACCTATAAAACTTACTGTAATCATGTTTGCTACCATCTAAAAGCCTAAAAAATTTACTATTGAGATTTAAAATTTAGCTTGAATGTTATGTCCTAATTCAGACAGGTGATGTTACATAGCAAACTACAAACAGAGAGTAGGCAACATATCAGTTTCTACAGCTTGTTGTATTAAACCAATATGTCCATAACTACAAAATGGTTTAACTAAGACAATCTTTTCCTTAAAATTTTTAATCAAAACCTGCATAATTAGGTCAGGGAAGCATGCTTCAACTAAAACTTTGGAATATAAAAGCTAAAAAGTTTTCACAGTTTCATGGGATTAAAGAATGTGTTTATAGCAAGAGTAAATTGGTTGCTTTTTTATAAACAAATAGAGAAATAGTTTTTAATCAGGTCTTTGGGGATTCAACATGGATTTAGGGATTTCTTATTTCAAATTCATTGTATAAGAAATCAAACAATTTCACTGGGGACTAATATGTGGAAGTTATTAATACTACTTCTCATTGGCATTCCTTGCCTTATAAAATAATTTACATTTAATTCTCATTTTAGAAAGATGTACTTTATTCTAATACTAGTTCTTAGAACTCCAACAAGCACAGAGATGGATTTATAAAAGGCACCACAATTAGTTAGCTTGATGGAGACAAAGTGGGAAGAATAGAGTGATATTTTTACTGGTTTTACCTAAAAAAGGCAACATATAAAGCAATATATTCCACTCAAAGTATTCATAAGTGTCTGAATGCCTTCCTAAATTAACCGCTAACTGTTTCCATTATTGTAAGAATCACAAAAATATATGCAGTCCTTCCACCTTTCTAAACAGAAATGGTTTTGTAATTAGCCATCTTTAATTATGTCTTCAGTGGTCCCATATTGCCATAAATTTTTTTAAACACATTCCTCATATATACCCCCAAAACACCATATGACTGCAAAAACATGCTTCAGATGTCTAACTGCTCTAATGAAGGGCTCTTTCAATACTCTCTGTTAACTCATTGCTTTATGTTTTTCCTTCCACTTGCCAATTCTTTCTACCAACTGCAGTATAAAGCAGGTGTGAACAAATCCTTCAAAAACCACTTAATTATCTTGACTCCAATTCAGTTCAGCAGGAATTCTAGAGTATGCAAAAATTTGTAGGATCAGGCTATAGGGATTAGAATAACTGAAAACTGAACACATTGTCAAGTCATTTGCTTTTGGAGTAACTAAAATAAAATCTTAAGATGGATTTCCAGAATTTGAAGGGCACCAAACCATACTTGTAGAGGCAGTAATTAGGATTACAGTAATATTTTCAGTAAACTTGCATCTTTGAATAAACAGGAAAAAAGTATAAGCAAGGTAATACACAATCCCAAATTTTAGGGTGGAGTGTATTTTATTTGTGCCCTATTAATCTGGATTTTTAGCTGCAAAATTGAATCACTTTCACAGTTCTGAGATAAGACCCATTTTCTGCAAGCCCACATAGACACACATTTTCAAACACATGTATATAGAAAAGCCAGGTGCCTCAGTACCATATTTAACTTTATTGGGACTAGTCACTAAAACAAACTGGAATTTTCGCTAGTATTTTCACATCAACCTTTCAAAAGCAAAATTTCAACTCCAGTTTCAACTTAACTTCTGTTGCAAAAGGCTTTTCTACTCTAGAGTGGAATTTCTGGGCAACAGCATACAGAGATGCAAGAAAGGCCAAGATTTCAGGTGTTTACGTGGGACATGGGAGGCTCAGGTTCATATTCCAGCCCCACATCAGGCACAGTAGGCTCCTGGGTCTCCTGCTTTCTGAGTCCCCTAACCCTCAGGCTATAGTCTAGTCTAGAGTGCAGGTGTCTGTTGTCTGAGCTGTTCCACTTCACATAAATAACCAAATAACTCTTGGAATAAATATTTAAGCTAGGTTTTCCACATTTTCTGTAAATGCCCTAAATCACTGGTTTACTTCCTAGTCTGAAGATGAAGAAGATTCTAGCAAAAAAGAGCAACAAGAAATTCCCAAAGGTGTCAGTTTCATCCCATGTGGAAAAGGAATTTTTTTTTTTGTCAAAAAAAAGGAGGGGGTATTTTAATTCCTCAGCCAATAAACAAATGCCATCTTTTCCAGGCACTGAAAGGCTATTAATGACAACAATAACAAAAAAATTTGAACTTTTCCCCTTCTCTGTGAAGGAAAGAACATTTTATTAAACCAGAAACACCTTTAATTTCATCATGAATAAGAGGTCTCTCACAGCTAAGAGGACTATAATTTGTCTCGCAGTGACCTCTAAAGTCATTGATTTGTCTTCATTAAAGCAACAAAAGAGAGGACAAAGGATCGGTTTGTCTTTAAGGTCTAAAGGGAATCTGTAGCATTATAGCAATTAATACATTCACAAATGAATGAAATCTGAAGTATAACACTATATACACAAGGTAGCACTGTTAGGTTTGAAGGAAGTCTGATGCTATATTCTTAACTGTTCTTTTATAAAATCACAGCCTGAATTTTTTTTTTTTTTAATTAAATGATCTTTATTAATTCTTTCAGACTTCCAAAGCTTACTAAATAAAATGGCAATTCAGGTCACTCACTTTTTGTCCACACAGCTCACCACGTTTTAACAAAAGTGCTGCTTGCTGAGAAACTATGAGCAGAGATTTTTAGACTCCGTCCTAAAATGCAGACCGAACCCTGCATTAGCAGTAACACAAGTATACAGGACTGGATGGGACATTCTTGATCATTGAGTTCATTCTCTATTTTTGCAAAGAGCAACAATGTATGATTCTTCTCATAACCTGATGAAGCCTGACTTTTAAAACAGTAAGAATTTTTCCTCTCAAAACTCCTGTTGGAAGCCTTTTTGGCAACTTTACAGTGATGGTTAAAAATTTTCCAATTTCAAGCCTAAATATGTGTGGCCAGTATCTCCCTTTTTGATCTTATGCCAACATTGTCCTACAGCTTAAGTAATTCTCTTCCCTCCCTTTGCTTGCCCCTCTAATATAATTTCAGAGGACAATCATGTACCCTTTCAACTTTTGTTCTGCTGGGCTAGGGAAGCCAAGATCTTTTGGTCTCATTTATCTGAAATTAAAACTCTGGTGCACACTCCACATCATCCAATTAAGCTGCTCCAGGCAGACAGGAAATTTGAAAAGAGAACCTGCCAAAATCGACTCCACTGAACCATTCTGAAATTTATAATAGCCTCTAATTTGGAAGTGAGTTTGACCGAAAAAAAAAATCAATAAGTTAACAAAATCTTGAAAACAGGTACCATCAAGATACATTGAAAACAGGCACTTGAGATCAAGTAGCCTAAAAAAAATTTAAGCTTGGCCATAAATTACACACACAATCCAATTTATACTTACCTACAGCAAATCCTTCATAAACTACGTCTCTTTTATATGAAGTTCTTAAACTGTACACAAGCCCCTCAGGTGCTTCAATTTTTTGGTACAGATGCTCCCTGACTGCTAGGGTTAAAACATGATCTGTGATGTAACATTTTTCTATATGATATACCTTTGTTATTTGGAATTTTTTCAAATAGCTTCTCATGTTTGCAGTCTTAAACATCAACCATAGAATCAGGCATATTTGCTCAAGCTCTTTTAATTCTAGTTCTTATACCTACAGCAGAACCATGTTTATAAAATGCAGAGAGATTTTCTTGATGTATCACGACATACTTAAATGGTAAAACGATTCCAGAAGAACACAATAAAACACATTTAAAGACATATTATAATTTTATACTCACTAAGGCATGTGTTGTCCTGGAAAAAATTCAGAAATTTCTGGCATTCGTCTATGTCATTACCACTGTTGCTGCAGTCACACCACGGGGCAACGCTGAGACTACTCGAGTCTATGTAGTTTGGTGTCATCACTGTGCCTATTATTAAACAGTAAAGCACAGTACTGTGAGTAATCTTTGTAATGAAATATTCTTTCCATACTAAGAAGGTAAGAAACAACAATTGGTAAGTCATGTATTCAGAGCTGTAATCACAATACAGACCAATGGTAGGGCTCTAAAATGTGGACTTAAAAAGTTCCTGGCTCCCTCTGCCATCTGACCCCCAGTCCTGTAAACCCATTTGCTTCTGCTGAAAAGGAAGGAGGGTTTATCTGGACAGGTTTATACTGCAGTACTATATAGAGCTGCATCAGCAGGATTGAGAAGCAGAAAATTGTGGCACAGGCGTTGGAAGGATTGGAAGGGGATAGGAACCTCTTAAAAGAGCTTTGCTGTCAAAGCAATCACATGTTGACTTGCATCCTGAGAGTCACGCTGAATATTAGCACCCATTTTTCTTCGTTGCTTGTTTTTTTTCTCATTTTTTTTCTAGTGGCAAATAAATGGTTGAAACTAAACCTCTAGACCTGAGCCTCCTCTCTGAGTCTGCAGCCAGCCTGAAAAAACAGTTCTGAAACACATGAACAAGTAGACTACTAGCCATACTGAGAAGAGTCCTAATACATCTTGAACAGGTTATGGTGATGAACAAAGCAAAAAGATAATCAGCATGTGTAAAAAGGTACAGGAGATTTTTTGCAGGTAATAAATTACTATTATTCTTGCTTTTAGTGTCACTACTTCTTAAGTGCAACTGTCAGCAACTTACAACAGCAGGTTTTTTCTAAATCTAACAAATCCTAGGGTAAATACTCTCACATTCATATGACAACTCAAGTCTATCAAGAATTGGATGAAACCAAAGAATGAGTTCTGTGTCCAAAAAGAAATATAGGTAGTGCTCACCACTGATCTAGATCAGATAGCTGTTACATGATCAGCACTTAATCAAACCACTGGTGTCACTGAAGACGTTGCCCTGATAGACCAGTGATTTCAAATTCCCCTAAGGACTTTATTTTATTTGTCTCATCAAGCAGGAAAAAGTAAACAGAAAGGGGCAGCTATTCCAGAAGTGCATTGAGGACAGCATTTTCAGGAAACAAGTTCCTCACTTGGTAATCTACAGTTCTAGGACAGGCCATATACCAAGAGGAAGTGTGATTGCATCTCCTCGAACCTGATATCAAAGTAGTCATTAGGAAGATGGACTGGATGAAGGATAAATATTAGAGACCCAAAGTGTACGCTAGAAGAGAAAATTTTGTCCATAGGTCTAGGGCTCAAGAGTCTTTAACACCACTAGGGAAAGGCCTATCCAACACCAAGCTAAAAGAAGAAACACTAGAAATAACAGAAATCACAGAATGATGTCAAATAGCCTTTCAGTCACCAAGCACCACTGGGAACTGAACAAATCAACATGCAATCTTTTCATACATGAGGTGGGAGACAAAGGAGAACAGACAGTAAGGGCTGGCCTGAGAAAGGCAAAAATGTATGTCAGAATAAAGGTAATGCAAATGCAGTCAGCAAAAGAATCTTTTGTCTTGTTTTGGGGTATTATTAAATTAGAATGCTATCCCATAGCTTTATGTACTTGCAAATTTTAACAGATAGTTCCAGTAATAATTGCTCAAATTCTACATGAGATCAGCACATGAGTAAACAGCACAGTCGAAAATTTATTAAATGGAGGTGAAGAATTTAGTAAAATAGGCAAATATCACTTGCACCACTAATGAAAACTTGACAGTAGATAAATAAGAATAAGAATGCTGTTAAATTAAAATAAAACAAATGAAAATAAATATCCATTATTTGTTTGATGGTTCAGCACATTATTTCAACGATGTGACACTCATGACTTGAAAAGAAACAAGTGAGGTAAAATGAAAAGCAAGAGGATTTTGCCAATGGAAAGAAAACAGTAAATTAAAAAAAAAAAAAAAAGGCTAAGTAGCAAATACTTAGTGAAGGTTTAAGAAAACAGAAAGGTATTGAGGAAGCTAAAAAGGTCACTAAGGTAAGATCTTCTTATCCCAAAGAGGTAGTAAGGTCATCAAAATGGGTCTAGAGAGAGACTAAAAGTGTAAGAGACACCAAGCTACAATTTAAGGTTGATGAATACAGAAAAGACAGGACAAGGAATGTGCACATACAGCACACAAACTACATGTAGCTAAAACACAGTGGCTGAAAGAGCAGCTAGCAGAAAATCAGTGTCATTTAAACCTGGGGGCAGACGTGAACCCAAGCGGATTATATGCTTGGTTTCCTGGGGTGGTTTTTCTTTTTTTTTGCCGTGTGTGTGTGTGTGTGTGTGTGTGTGTGTGTTTCCCCACTAGCTAGCATCTTGGAAATCTGGCTGAAGGATACTAACAAATCAGAGAAACCATAGTGGGTGGCATAGTGGTCGCCCATAGTGGGCGATACTAGGTTTATTGTGTTCCCTATATCAAATAGTTACCTAGTGGTCTCAATAGTAGGCAGTCAGGTCTCCGTATTTTAGTCAAAAGCAGATTTGACCTGAACACAGCTAAGAGGTTGCTCAGACTAGGATCAGTTAAGAATGAGGAGATGGATGGTGGGTCCAGGAAGGAGGGCAAGTGACTGAAGTTCCTTTGACCCTCATGTGACACTGAACAAATGAAATCCAATGACAGGAATTGGCCAAAGACCAGCAAAGGCTGTCAAATGCAGCGAGCACCAAGACCTGAATAACAAGAAAGCCAGCAGAGCAGGCAGTCCTTTTGCAGGTTGGAGGTAGAAAATAGCTTAGCAAGTGAGCATTATCATAGAAACCATTGGATCCAGTCCTAAACACTGGGTACAGGATTGAGAAGTATGCACCCTGTTCTGCAATTCCAGTTTATTCACACAAATTCTCAAGAAATTCCACAGAATTCCAGGGCAATTGGATGGATTTTGCTGAAACTTTGAAAATTTGTCTGCAAATGAATGTTAAAGGATATTTTAAGTCATCAGTTACAGCAATACCAAATTGATGTGGGAGTGCAGACAGGTCCAGATAGCTTAACTAGGCTGTAACCATTGCACAGGGTCTAACCACTGCACAGGGTCTCAAACATGGGTATCTCCTGTTTTATTTTACATTTAATAATCTTTATCTTTTCCCTTTACATGATATCATTTAAAAATATTAATTGATCTTTTTGACTATAATAAGGAGCCAAAAGTAATGCACTAAGTTTTTCAAAATTCCTGTAAAATAAAATATCTCTAAAATTATGTATACAACACCCTGATGCAAACTTTAAAACACACTATATAGTCTGTTCTCCATTTTACTGGTATAGCACCTCACCTACAAAAACTGTGCCTGACTCTACTCACACTTATGTCATTTGTTTCAGGAGGGAGTCTACTAAGTTCACTGAAGTTAACTCCAATTTACATCAGTGTATGTGACAACAGAATCACATCCTTCCATAGAGAAACTTCATTTTCCTGAATAAACTCTGTGGAGGTACAATTTTTGTTACCTTTAATGAAAAGACTAAATGAAAAAAATATTTGATCTTAATGAACTATATTTTACCTTAATTAAAACACTTGGAGATCCTGGAGGTCTTATGAATGAATGAACCTGTAACAGCTTGTTACCTCAAGTCTGTTAATCTCTTCTTTCTACATTTTCTACATATTAAGCAGCCAGTAGAAAGATTATACCTCTGATTTTGATCTCAGACAGCCTTTTACAAATTTGATGGGTCTTCACATAATTTCCTCCAGTTCTATATCAGCCTGATATCAGAAGCAGGAGTTTACTGCTTCAGAACACACAAGTTTTGTTTTGGTACTTTTGTTGACTTATCAAATTATCTCTCAAGAGGTAAAAACTCTTGTAACACTACTCAGGTCCCATCTATCATGTGGCATGTGTCTGGGGACTGATAGGAAAGAAGAAAACTGTTTATTTTTCCCTTTGAAAATTAGGTCGCCTTTTGATTTCACTTCCTCTGGGATCCATTCCATGTCTTTGATGTCTGAAAGTGTTTTGCAGTATGGTCATCCACAGGAACACAAAAACATCTGACTATATGAACTGGCTCATCCTTAACGTTAAATTAAAAAAACGTACTCAACAAAATCCTCAGCAAAATTTACTAGATCCAGCAAGAACTTATTGGCAGCTCTTACCCAGAAGTATCTATTAGTACCAGTTACTCTTTGCCAGCAGCTAGTTTTTATTCTCATTGACTAGATCAGATTTCCAGACTATTCAATTCTTTGAGAATCAAATGACATTCTGTCATAACTGTTCATATGCTATACCCTCTGCATACTTTTTAGATCTGTTAAACCTCAGAAGTATGCCCTTTGAAACCATCATACCTTATCTTGCCAGTTGCTCCATGGACTTACCTCACTTTTTAGATGCTACAGTAATAAAAATGATAGCAATAAGCCAGTGAATATGGCTTTCAGTCATTTTTTAGCAAAAACAACCTATTTCAGAAATATTTTATTTTGGATATTATCTCAAAAGAGATTTTTTTAATTTGCTTCAGAGGCTCAGCTAGGACCTTCACACCCAACAGAAGGGGCTATTACTGCATTGCAGCAGGTGCAGGCTGTAAGCTTAAAAACATCTTATCTGACGGCCTTTTTAAAAATTTGTTTGAGAGTTTTGACATTCGCTTATTCTTTATTGCCCAGCTATGATATCTCTACAGCAAGTTCACCTTTCTGAGATGATCTCTCTCATTCAGGAATCAAATACTGTGTGTGGCGTATGGAATCTGACTTGCTTATAAGCTTCCTTGTGCCAGTTTACAGTCAGGCAGGTGACAGCAAGCAAAACGAAATATATTGGAGAGGGAGAGGATTTCAGAAGATAAATCTGGTCTCAGTTAACCTCCATTGACAAGCATGTCAGAAAACACTTAGAAGGGACAGAAGGAGATCATGGAAAGCACAGCAGTTGGAAGTGAAAAAGAACCAAGCTGGTTTATTGTCGCATTCCTCAAATGTCCTGTAAACTTTTCCTGAAGACCTAAAGAAGTATTTTACTCGACCTTGAGATGACAGCTGCAAAAACAAGCAAGCTCTAGTTTCTTCTGCTCTTTTAAACTTCTTATTTCTGAGTCTTGTCCAAATTCAACCACTTTAATAAGGCTTGTTTTGTAAGCTTAACTTGTATTTGTTTTTCCACATTCAAGCACCTTTCTCTCCCTGTCCTCTACCCTTAATTTGCTTGCAATCTACAAATTTACTCCAGTAATCTATGTAAGGTAAAACAAGGCCCACACATTTAGGCCCATACAATTGGAGAATTTTGCCTAGAATCATATTGTACAGTATGACGAAGAGTATTACCTTTCACTGGTTTTATTTCATGTGGGCCTTCAAAATATTTTTTGAGTGTTTTTGTAGACCGATCAAGCCCCCACCCCTCCCTGTGTTCTTACCAATAAGCCCCGAGTAAGCGAGGAGGCAGTCAGCATAGTTCTCCTTCAGACAGCTACTAACAGACCGTGACTCAGGCTGGCAGTTTGTGAAAAAATCTGCAAGGCGAGATCTGCAACATGGTAAGAAAAAATGAGTATCTTTAAAAATCAAGCCTGCAGGCATCCTTACCTTTTACACTCTTTTTCTCTTTGTACAATGCTTAATATTCTTTACCTTAAATATATATTGGAAACCCTTCAATTGATGAGAGTCCCTTTTTAAGACCCATCTGTCTTTTCAGAATCCATTTATGCAGTCAGAACTAAAAAGCATTAGGAAAAAGAAAGACAGCAAAAGGGACAGAACAACAGGGAAATGCACGTCCTTTACTAAAAAGAAATGTTCTGCATTTTCATGCCAAGAAAAGACAAAGAGAGAATTTATCATAAGAGTGGTCATTTTGCCTGGATATGAACTCTGACTGAAATCTGTTATTCTATATGAATAGAACACAGTATCTGCTGTTTTACTGCTTACACAAAACTGTATGCTTGTGCTCACAGAGTCCCCTTACTACATGACTTGAGTCTGCTTTAGTACTGCCCTGGGTTTCCAGGGAATGGGCTTACCCATCCTCTGCATTAGCCTGCAGAACAAGCTGGCTGAACTGGGGTTGCAGGCAGATCCAGATGGCATGATCTACAGAGCTCCCTGGAGCAACTGTACTGAGATCTATTTGTTCTTGTAAAATGTCCATTTACCAGAAGTCGACAGCATTGTGCCCAGGGCTCAAAAGAAGGGAATGTGAGCTCTACACCCAGTTCTGCTAGTGAATGGCCACACAATCTTCACTTACCTCTGTCACCTACTCTCCGAGAAGAGGGATCACTACTTACCTATGACTAAGATTGAAGCGGTATCACAATTAGCAGATTATTAATACTTTGGAAATCAAAGACAAGAACTAGCAGCCAGGAACTCTTCACTTGCACTTTAAAGGCCACATAACGGTTACATTCAGATCTACTGTAAAATTTGAGAGGCTTCACTGACCTGTATCAAGGTCCCACATCACATGGCCAACCCTCCTGTCCATCTTGGCCTGCTCTCATCAGCTGTGCTAGGGCTTTGTATGCTTCTTGGACCAATGACTTTTATTTATTTAAAAAGTGTAATTTACACCTTTGATTCCATGAACAAAATTATTCAGCCTCCCTAGTTCAATCTCCTCCTCTGTGAAACAGGGATGAAAATATTCTCTTGAATAAAACTACTCACAGTGATGTTTCAGGACAAGGCATTTAATCTTGGCAAAGCCCTTTCAAAATCAGAATAATACCATCTATGCTTTTCCAGCATCAATCTAGCATTATGTAGATTCTCAATATAAATGCTCTTTTTTATTTTTGCAACGAAAACACAAAAGTTAGTAGAACCAAGTGATTTGCACAGATTTACTTTATTTGTTGACATGCTCTAGAGACTAATTATTTTTGTTTGCCTTATTGTTTTACCTATCTCAGATGCGGAGTGGATGTACATCATTAATTGGCCTGAAAGTACTGATAGGCAAACTTCAAAAGGTTCAAAGGCTTAGTTTCAGAAAGCATCTTATAAATAGACTGTATTCAAACTGTATCTGAATTTATTCAAGCTGTTCTCATGACCTCTTTTTAGTTTCATCCCTCTCTAACTCTACTGATTGACACCAGCAAAACAGTGCTTGTCTCCAAACCACAGTTAACTGTAAGTATTTCACTATTTCTCTTCCCTTATCTAACCATTTAACCCTGAGCTGGACATCTCTACGTACTAGTTGCCTTTAATAGCTTTAGAAAGTCAAGCTCTCCACAGATTCTTCAAGACATCCTAAATGTACACATTCTAAATTTCCTTAAAATCTCTACCTATTTGGTGAATATATACTGTGCCTACCAGGTGACAGGCTGAGAAGAGATGGATTCCAAGGAACAGGCAGAGATAAACAGCACCATGAAGAGAATCTGGGCAAGGAAACCCCTTTGTCACTATATTAATTTATTCTCTTGGTCAATAATTAAGATAGTTGCTGGGATCTAGCCTTCTGAGCAACTGGGAAAACAGACTATGGAGGGTTTCTAAGGACTTTAAAAGTTCTACAAATACCTAGATGAAGCCTGTTTTAGGATAGAAGATAGCATATTAAATCTATCTTGTATGAAACCTTTGCCATGGTAGCAAGAGCAAGACTGCTCTCATGCAGTACTTTTGTGTTTCTAAAACACAGTGGTTCCTCAGATTTAAATTTCATTGTTTATGTAAACTTGCAAAGACCCCAAATACATCCTTTCGGAGACGAAATAATATAATCAGTGTCTTGAAAATCCTGAAAACATTTTTGGCTATCATTTCATTATTTTTAATTGTCCAGTTCTCTGTTAGATTATTAGGTGCATTGGTTCATGTAATATACTCTTCTTTTCTCAATGTTTTTAAGGACTGATAAGTGTGGATTAACACCAGTCATTTACTATCCAGTCTGCTTAAAGAATTTATTTGCTGTAGTAAACCCTTAAGGAGGCTAAGAATTTCTCTGATGATCCCTTTTGCATACAGCTTGATTTCTGCGTTAATTTCTGAAGAATTTTTGTGGTCATAAAAGTTAATGAACTGACAATGTTGCACATTTAAGTTTTCATAAACCAAATACAGCTCAGACAGCTGTGGTCCAAACATTACTAAACATCTTCATACACTCCCCATCTCTAGCGAGTCATCCAAAATTCATACTACCAAAATTTTTGCTCTCTCTTGAGCTGTTAACTACACCTAATATTTGTGTGGATTAATTTCCACCAGTGATACAGTAAAGATCAACAAGTAAAATGGAGACAGACCTCCATCCTCCATAAATAACTCCATCAATTTCACTGAAGGTCTGCTGATTAATGTTCACTGAAGGTCTAGCTCCAAACATTTCCAGTAGAGTGACACTGATGAAAGTGTGCCCATCAGCAATACCAGAATAGTGGTACTGCTATTTATCTAGAGAGAGACAAACTAGCTTAATTAGGAACAGAAAACTCATTTCCTAAATATATATATATATATATATATATTGCATATGGTATTAAGAATCATTTAGACAGTAGAGACAAGCCTTTTAGGGATGATTATAAGAAACAATAAGACGATGCTAGTCCTATAAAAAATATACATTCCACGTTAACTTAGTGTTCCTTCAACAGGAAGCAACTTGTGGGGAGTAACTTGTGGTTAAGTGTCTTGGACTTTCTCCAGCCCTTGACTGAGCAGTTCAGTAAACTGAAGGACAAACAGTTGAGTTCTAACTTAGCCCTGATAAATCTCCTCAGAGTTAACTGCATATCTTATAGAAAGCTTACTTAAATATTTTGTATACCATGAACTGAAAAAATAAGAATAATCCTATTGGCTAATTCAACGAAAATCTGCTCAAACAGCAAACAGTGTGAGAAAAAGAGAAAAAAATTCCAAACCTCCTATTCACTAGTGCTTTGTATTAGCACCAATAAAATCATTTGTAACAGTTAAAAGTACAAGGAAAACAATGCTAATTTGTTTTCTTTAAGATACTGGTTCTTCCAATACACAGCAGGATAAATCAAAACTTTCAAATTTTGCTTACAAATAAGTTTTGCTAATAGCAGAATTGTGTTTAATCTGCATACAGTTTTTGAGGCAATTTAACTTTATATTAGCACAATCTGTTGTGTAGGCGACATTTATTAGGTTTCACTATTTTTTATTCTCAAAGTTTTATAAAAGTTCTTTGATGTTCTGAAATTACCTTTGATATTTATCAGTTCCACCTCTTTAAAGTTAGTTAATCAAACTTTGGTATTGGCTGCACAGAAATGCATATTGCAATATTTAAAAATACAATCTCAGTAATGAATTAGCATTAAATTTCTAAAAATGCATTTTTATTTTGGATCTGCTGTAAATTGTGGCCTAATAGAAAGCAGCAATATGAACCAAACACGTGACGCCTCCTCAAGAAGTACCCTTAATGCTGGGCTAGCAGGTGTTGACTTCTCTTACTGATTTTTTTCTCTCTGTCTGTATGGATTTTGGGTTACTTTGTACCTAGGGGTTGAGCCTCGAGAGACAGAAATCTCTCTTAGCCTTGCCTTCAGAGTGGTGGTAAGAAGGATAGGTATGAAACTCTTCAGACTGAGCAACTGTTGAATCTGTATTTGCACTAACTGCATTCAACTACGCTATGAAGTCAAAGTGAGTGGTTGTAACTACTTGCTCTGTTGGTGAATGCAGGCAGCTACGGCTGCTGTCCTCTGCACTCATGTCAGTGATGTTAGGTAAAGTCTGCACCTACTGGCTATCCTCTCTCTTTGCATCGCTGGTTGTGTTTAGGTATCTATTTATGGCTCAACAGCAGTAACACAACGGATATACAAATGGCAAAGCTGAGTGACTGGGGTGCTACACTAATTAGTCAAAGCTGCTCTAGCGTCTAGACACCATTTGGCAGACACAGTATAGTCACGGAAGGAAAGTGCTACATCAATATTCAAAACAGAAGAAAAGCATAAATCTGATGCTGAAAAATTTCAGACTAAGTAAATGAATATGTGCCATAGTGATAAATGACATCATTATAGAAAAAACAAGCCAAAGTACTTGTTCTTCTTTTGTGGGGGTCAAATACAGTGTCCTGCTCTGTAGCTACAAATAGCTCCCATATAGGAAGGGTGGTACTATTTCAAGTGGGAGGTATTGGGATGCGATAGCGGCAAGAGCAGCTGGTCTGTGCCCAAACTAATGGGTTCATTGCTGCAGGAGCTTTTCACTTTCCTTCTCTTTCATAAACACACAGTGAGTTGGCAGTGAAAAACAGAGGCAAAGGCTACATAAGAAACTCTATCAGACTATTTCAGCCAGTGAGCTGAAAAAAGACTCTGAAGAGCTTCAGCACAAGAGAGATGACCCTACCAGAACCTGGTAATTTAGATTTGACCCATCCATGAGGACATTTTGCATTAAAAGTCACTAGAGCTGCATAATACGAATATGATATCTTCTTATTTATGTACACACCCTATTGAGCAGCTGTGAGCAACTATGAATTTTGACAGCTTAATTAGCCTTTTTTATACTGTCATTTTTACATATATTAATTAACCAGCAGCTTTATTTTTATTTATTTATTTTTCTTGGAAAACAGGTTAGTTTTCCCTTGGCTTTTAGCCTCCTTCTCAAACAGTTACAGTGTCAGTGCCCTGCGGGCATTGCCAGCCCTTACTCACCCTGCTCATCTGCCCCAGGGCCTCCCCACACCCTGCCCAGCCTCAGGCCCCCATTTCAGCTCAGCCCAGGGCCGTCAGTCCCTGCCCACGATGCCGCAGCGGTGCTGGGCTCCAGCCCCGTCACGGTCCTGCCCCTTCCTGGCCATGGGCCCGGCCAACCCCACCGCTGAAGCACGGGCGACCACCCGACCCGACCTCGGCCCATCGCTGTCGCCGCAGTGGTGCGCAATGCCCGGGACTGGGACTGCCCCCGGTGCCCTGCTCCCGCGCGGGCGGTGGGATGAGCCTGGGCGGTGAGGCCCTGCCCTGCCCCACGGGAGCCCCTGCCGCTGCCGGTCCCAGGGAGCCCCCAGCCCGCAGGGCACCCTGACACACAGGTCAGCATTTGTACTTTTGGTCAGATGAGAAGGAGGGTAAAAATTTAAAGATTTAATGACTGACCATTTGGCTCCCAAGACCTGAATACTGAAAGCAGTTTCTCTCACGTTAGCCATTACAAATCTTTTGCAACACTGACAAACACCATTACAGAATGTTGGAACCCAAACATCAGCTACCGAATGAGAGAGGCTGTTTTTTATCTGGTTTTGCTTCTGTTTTGCTATTTTAAATGACTTGCAGTTTAAACCCACGCAAATATTTGATTCTGGATTTATCTGTAAAAATTATGTAGTTCATCTGGAAGTACAAAAAAGTCAATCCTCAATTACATAGAGGCAGCCTATGCAGATTGTGAAACAACCGGATACAGAAACAAACACCAGAGACCATGTAGACATGAGACATGTTCAGATGTCTCTCAGAATCAAGAATGCTCCAAGCATCCAGCAAAGACACGACAGTCCACCAAGACTTACTACTCCAGTTGGTGCTAAGCACTTATACTTGATCAAATTGGCTTCTGCAAAGCTAGTTGACTCTGTACCATGTTCCCCACCATGTCTGATAGCATGTATGTTATCCAGGCTTTTTACTTACCAGGGGCATTTTAGACATCTAATACCCAGATAACGGAGAACTAACTACTAGAAAGACAGACATGCAAAATTAAAACATTTCCACCTGTGCATATCTGTATCATATTTTAGAACTAACAATACATACATTGTATTCTGTTTTGATATTAAACAAACTCATTTTTCTGATTAATAAGTGCTGTAAAATAAAAATATTCCATGTCCATGTTTTGCTACTGTATTTTATGCAAAGCAAAAAAAAAGTTATATAGGATTTTCTCTTAATATTATCCTTTTCCCTTGCTCAGGTTAACTGCTAGAGACCTGTTAGATCCTTTTATAGAATGTCTGCTACAGCAAATACAAAGAACTTCCCAAAACACTAATCTCATAGTTTATCAATGTTAGGTAAAACCCATAAGTAACTCAAGATCATGCGTTAGAGAAATTTTAGTTTAAGATACTTGGTGTCCTCTGGGTTTAAGGAAAACTATTAAACTCAAACATGATTCTAAACCGGTATGGTTTATTTGTAATTTGGTAACAAAAATATTTTTATACTACTGACCTTTTGTATAATAAAACCAATTTTGAAAAATATGGTGCAAATCCTGAGCAAAAGGTAATGCAATAAAGAATTAGAACAGTGATTTTATGATGCAGTGACACAAAACAGAATTTTCTCTTTCTGCTTTCAAAAAATTATCTCAGACCATATTTTAGAGGCCTGTTTGAGAGAACATCTGGAAAGCATTCCACAGGAAATCAAACCTATATTAAATATGTTTTGTGGGGCTCTGTTTCCCTGCATTGACTTTAAGCATGCATAATGCATTTCTGTCTTCTCAACTGCAAATAAAATACTTCTCTGAGAATCTCCTACAAAATGATAGGCTGAACTGACAATCCATGATTTCTAGAAGGGGATGCCGGTAAGATTTTTATTTAGTTTATCCATCTCTGTAACAAAGCTCTCCAAAAACACGAACAAATCCACTAGCTACTTTCTGAGTACTATGATTTTGTATATTTTCATTTTATTTCCTTTATGTTGCTTAATTTGGAGTTTCTATATATAAATGACTGTCATGTTTAAAGATGTCCAAGTATCAAAGTGTTTCTTGATAGCACATTATACAGGAAAGAACCAGTCCATTACGGATAGAGTTGTTCTCACTTCATTAACTGGACATACAAGAGTGTCTTTGAATTACAGCCTGGAAACCTAAGAAAATCATCGTCACTCTCAAAAAACAAGCCAAAGAAATTAGTGCCACTGCAATTCCTTGAATGTGTCGCTGGATGCTTAGGTATTTATTAACAACTATGTCACGAGCGCGCATTGAAAGGATGTGGTACCAAGCACCCGGAAAAGATGTCCATGACAATATTCTCTGTAACCACTTGAATAAACTATAATTGAAGGCAACTCGCTCAAGCATGAGGCTGCTGTGGAGTTTGGAAACAGTAAATAATCTAAAAAGTGCAATGCAAGCATCCAGGTTCTCTGTTGACCACAAAGGCATTTGCTGGCAAAAATATGATGCACTAGATCATCAGGTTTCCTCAGATTAGTTAGGGATTGTTTTTGCATCCTTGAGTGGCACTGTGATATGTGTGGTGGCATCCCTGAATGGAATAGTTCTGTGCCCTCGTCTGTTGTCAGAGACCTGGCTAAAGGAAAGAAAGGCTGCACAGGGTGTTGCACTTAGTTGTGCCGAGTCTGTGGGCAGCTGACATAGCTGAAACTCATCCTCAAGCTACTCTGAGCTGGTCTTGAGGACTCAGACAACAAATACCAGATCATAACCACAGTAGATAAAAGCAGATTACAGTTTCTTTTATGGGAAACTCTTTTTCATGCACAAAACAGCCTCATCAAAAAGCAAGTCACAAAGTTCTGGTGCTATCAAACCAATACAGCATTGATCTTACTCAATATGTTTTCCTTGCTTTTAGTAGATACATGGATGTATAACGCTAGTAAGAAAAGCACTGATTTATAGTATAAGATTGGAAAATAAACCATTTTTACCAGTTAAGGATGATGTGGATGTCTTAACGGTTTTTTTTGTCTCCCCTGGCAAAAAACCTGAACACAGCCACTGAGGCTAAAAAAGCTGACAGCCTGTGATATATCCAGATGTTTACAGGAGTTCATCTGGAAGATATTGTCCATTTTGAAGAATGTTTTGCAATGCTGTATGAATGCCAGTTACTGAGACACAACGCCAGCATTTCACAATGCTTGATTAGAAAGGGGAGCATCGGAACTGAGAGGACAATCACTGTAAGCTGTACTCGAATCAGAACAAAAGAAAACAATTCAAATGATACGGTTAAGTTTTAATTTAGCAGAAGTCTATGTCACATGTGCTTTATAATATAAAAGCCTGTTTTAATGGTTTATAGCATATGCTTGAACAAATAAAGTATAAGCACTAATACAGAAATGTAAGGTCATATATTAATCTTAAATGTGACCTCAGGCAGGGTCACAGTAAGCTCACACAAAAAATTTGTGTTTAACAATAAACACACACCAGGAAACTTTTTGTGTCTCTTATTTTAAAGCCGGCAGATAATCAAAGCATAGGAAACAACTACCTTCTGTGTCAAGAAGTCTTTCCAGACATTGGTACCTTTAAATCTGGCTTCCATTTAACAGTAAGTTACTCCGTTAGTAACACAGTAGTGTTTAAAATATAATAAAAGCAAAGCAATTTCTATTTAATAAATATTAAAATGCTCAGATTCAAAAACATACATGTAGATGTCACTTGTTCTGTTGAGAAACAAGGTACTATTTTTAGTTCCTGTGCTTACATTTTCTTGCAGCTATTTTAATAGATGAACTGTCACCAGAAATATTCTCTCACTGGGGCCTGATGTAGAGTGAAATAAATAACATTTACAAAGTCCAACATAATGGAATGGTAAAATCCGTTGACATTCTTTTAATTAGCACTGCCTGAAGATTTACCTACATAGAACAGGAATAGCTAAATTCATCCCTGGAAAAAATCCACTGAAGTCACTGATGTCAGAGGAAGTATACTGGGTATGGACTTGATATAATAGCTCTGCTATTCACATTAAATATACAGCAGCTTCTTGCCTGTAGTATATAGATGGTTTGAGGTAAATGAGAAAATATTTTGCTTTGTTAAAGAAAACACTATTTCTTTGCCCCAGAAACAACAAGTTAGCCAAATGTGACTATCAGATGGAGTGTGTATGAAAAGGGATCAAATCTTCTCTTCACCAGATTGAACAGATTAGTGAGCAGAAACTACTCGTGCAAACATGTGGATGCTAAATTTCTGCTTTCACAAACTTCCATTAACAATTTCACAAATCAGTTGTAGCACTACCCTTACTGGAACCCCATCCAGCAAAGCAATTAAGTGCTTGCTTAATACTAACAACATGCGAAGTTCCAAGTTTAGAAGCTCTATTAAAAAGTTTAGTGCCAAATTTAACTTTCATGGTTTTGAGTAATTTTGACTAAACAGGATGAAACTGCTTCTGCAACATATGTAGTTTAATATTCCCCCCAATGATAGAGGAACAAAACAAAATGGGCCAAACTTGCCCTGCTGTAACTTTTCTTCCTGGGTGGTGTTTCTAATCTGTAGTCTTCATGTTTATTGTACTATGCAGGCAGTCTTCATTTCCCACTTAGAAAGAAAAAATAAGCCTTTCAGACAGAATGATACACAAACAGATGACTGGCCATATTTAGATGTTCCAAATTCCCCCAAGTTCCCAGAGCTAATGTTTTCTAGTGGCTGTGAGTACTTAGGCCACTGAATCATTTTGGGAATCAAGGGACTGACGTGGAATGTAGGGTATCTAAATACCACCCATTAAAGTCAAATCATTTGTATCCCAGTTTATTTTATGATTGCTGTATGTTCACACTCATAGATACTTTATTCCGTCTTTCTATTTTGTAACTCTGTAGACAGGTAATAATGAATATTCAGTGGTACAGTTAGTTCTTAAAAATAATCAGAAAGGGACAGGAAGACTTCAGCAACATCAGAAAGACTGTGAAAGCTACACCATGCAAAACGTAAGTTGGCTGAACCAAATCGCTCTGACAATGCTAAGGCATAACTTCTACCTTATACACAGAAGGGCACAAAAGAACTTTCTCTTGGTTAGTGGGTTTCAGGAATGAGCCAAGGTTCTAGCTGAGTGAAAGGGATGCTGCTTTGAAAGTATCAGG
The DNA here is from genome assembly GCF_036417845.1 of Apteryx mantelli. Classification (NCBI taxonomy): domain Eukaryota; kingdom Metazoa; phylum Chordata; class Aves; order Apterygiformes; family Apterygidae; genus Apteryx; species Apteryx mantelli. The sequence continues at coordinate 36,696,644 of NC_089984.1, forward strand.
CTTGCCTGACAAAGGACCTCAGTGTAAAGATAGTGTCTACTTACTGCTTCTTAAAGCATAAAACCAGTGTGTGTGAGGATCTCTTGACCGTTAAAGCACAAAGTGATGTTAAACTTTGGTGCAGGAATAAAGCTGAGCCATTTTTTCTAATTACTATATTCTTGCTTGCTTCTTTGCTCCTTTAGGAAAAATGTCAATCATCCAGCAAGCTTTTAATCTTCAAGACTCTCTTAAGCAGAACACAGAGAGTAGAAATGAGGACTGGCCAAACAGATCTTGGCACCACAGAATGAGATCTATCTATACTGTAACGGGGACAAAGCCGTCTTGTTTTGCTGAGTGTTCTGATTTTTAGATTCCAAAGGGATTTAGGGATATGCTTTAAGGAGGAACTGCTTGATTCATTTTGAATTTTATTCAGAGGGAAGAAATTTAAAATGACCTTTGTTTACGGGGTGGAGGGAGAGACAAAAAGTAATACTACATCTATTTCAGTCTGCTAAAGAAAAGCATCATGGTAATGAATCATATAAGGGATTAGAAGGAAAGAAAATAATATCTGATATTGCAGCATTTTCTATCTTTATTTTGCTTTGACTTGAAAGGTTTTTGCTTATTTTGCAGAGATTGCATTCATCTTTTTTCCAGGCTAGCAATTCCCCCCACACATACTCTACTACACCATCATGTTTCCCCTGCAAAGCACAACAGATTCTGTCCCACCTTCATCCAGATCTCATTCTAACTGAATTTTATGAACTGTGATCATTCCTTACTATTAGTTCATTAAAATGAATTAACACATTTGTTTTTCTAAATAAGTGTGGTACCTCTAGCTATACATACATACATACATATATATATAAACTGTGCTTCTCCAAGTTAAGGCTATGCTCACAGACATGAGGTGAGCTTGTCAGCACGCTGCAGTATATGGGCCACAAGCTAGGTTTGCTGTTGTATGCAGCTTTTCCTCTCCCACTTGGTATTGTGCAGCCACGGGGTCCTTCCTCACAAAGCCCTGCTGTGGTGTGCAGCGAGGGCAGAGAGGATTTGCAGGTAGCCTGAGCTCTGGCTAACGCTGTTACACTGCAGGCTTCCTACATCTAGTGCAGGGTGAGTCAGGCAGCACATGAGGTTTTTCACCCACTCCCTGACTCAGTCTCCTAAGATACAATATAGACACAGTCTGCATGTCTCTAGAAATCAAGAATGTCCCTGTTTCCATGTCCTTAACAGCATTACAAAAGCTATGTTGTTGTCCTGGTTTTGTATACCCACAGAAAAACAGTAATCTGAAGGAGCTGCCAGACAGCTTTGAGTGCCAAACTGATATAAATACCCTTCAAGGACGCAGCTCCTGCTCTGTTCTACAGACGTGTATAATGCTACTCTATCCTTCATGAAAATATCCAGTGAATGTCCTTTTAACACCTAAAGCTAGAGCCGGTCTGAGACTGAGCAGTCAAACTTAGTAGCTGGCCAACTGAACTGTAACTCATATAAGCTACAAGGCTCAGAGAGTGGGGTAGCACCTATGTTTTTCCTCTCATCTTCTGAATTACAGATGATCACTGGGCTGTGGCAGGATATTATGGGAGGAAAAGAACAGCACGCAGAAGAGCAGGTGAGGGGGGACTGTAAGTGGCTGTAATAGAGAGAATTCAAATGTGTCAGAGAGGCAGTAAAAGTTAGATAATGACCAGGAGATCCAGAAAAAGGAGATGAAAGGAGACTAAGCAAAGGGAGAGGCATGTGAGGAACGCAAGGGAAGAAGTGAGAAAAACGAAAGAAAAGTCTAAGGAACAGAAAACTTCAAGCAAAAGGCATATTTCTCCTCCCTTCCCCCACCCTCCAACCACACGCACACACATCCCTTTAGTGCACTCCTCCTTGGTACTTATTAACACTGTAATTGAAGAATGCTCCCTCCTAACACGAGATGCTGGGCTCCCCCTCTTCTATAGCAGGACAAAAAAGGCTGACTGCATATTTATAACATCTCATCATAAATTTACCTACAATATTGAACCGCCACCTCCTCTGGCAAATCTCATCCATGAGGGTGTATGGTTTGCAGTCAGTAAGGTTATGTATTACAGGAACAATCCAGAAGTCTTGCACAGAAAAGCCACTTTTACAAACAGGAACTGGTATAAAGCATTTGCAGATTTGCACATGCCTTATAGAAAACAGGCACAGAGATAGTACCTTTCCATGGTAGATTATCATTAAAAATGTCCAACAGAATATAAAGAAGAAAAATTAATTTCTTGGCAAGTTTCTAACATTTTCAGAAAACACAGAGAGCAGCTGAGCTTTTGTTCTAGCTTTACTGTGCATGAATTCTTTTATGCAATGATGGAAATGTTTGCATATCTGCACACGACGTTCTTATACCTGTAGATGCAGATATCTTTCCTACAGAATTGAATGGGTCGTTGCAACAAAATTAAGACTGGATAGCACAGCTGACCGGACACTGGTGACCAGATACTGCTGTCAGCAGTATCTAAAAGTGTTTATAAGAATGTGCCAATGAAAATACATTTGTAAAAATTTGGTTCTCCAAATACATAGCAGCAAAAACATCTTTACAGGGTTTTCAATGCAATGACACCTCCATTGAAACCTAACAGGATATTTCACTATTGTTCTTCAGACATCATGTGTCAAAAAAGTTATTTAAATATATTTTGCAGCCATTTTATCTTTTCTTTTCAATATCACATATCTGTAGCCAGTAACATGCACTAACTACAAAACTAACGGCAAATCTTTAGGAATATTAATTTTAGCTAAGAAAAAAGCCCTTGTTGCTGATTTCTGAAATTAGTCAGGAATCTATCTGGCTATCTCACACCAAAAATGAGCCAAAATGCTTTGACCAACCATTCTGAGTATAGTCACTGTGGAGGAGAAGAAACTTATGTTCTATTACTAGATTCTTATTTTAACAAAAATTGACTTGTATTATTCTACCATTCCTTTCAGATCTTTACATCACATGACTGTATTGGTACTGTTCAATTTTTCTGTTCTTTTAATAAATAATGTGTCTGTATTGCTATCATTCTGCTCAGCACCTCATGAATGTATTAAGAAGACAGAGGAGATATGCAAACTCAAAACAGATTATTAAAAAGACCAGACTAATGACTCACATTTTCATTACTCAAAGAAAATTGTATTCTGAAGTACTGTCAAATACGACACTGGAAAAAATGAAGCACACCGTCCTATGTGTATTTACTGTATTCTGCTTTATTTACAGCAGAACAGTGTTTTTTAAATATGCCAGTCAACTTTCTGAAGTTTAAGTGGTGGCTGAAGCAATCAGAATAGGATTCAGACATTTGACCTATTCCAGGATGACATAGTTCGTGAAAGTTTTTGACAGTACGCTGACTTTCCTTATAAATTTTGTTTATGTTTATAATAAGAAAAAAGTCTAACTGCTTCTTTTATTTGGCTTTTTTTTTTTTCAGTTGGCATTTACAGGCATGCCTGAAAGACTCCAATATCTTTCAAAGCTGGATATGGAATGGGATACAAGGAGAGGCAGCAGAAAAATGATAATGAAAATGAACCATTCAGTATTTTGATGAAGTTTGAAAATTAGGACTGTTTACATGAGTCAGAACTTACTTGCATTTCTTGACATTTCTGGTCCCTTTTTCCCTCGATCAAGAATTTATGTTATATAACAGATGAATGAATGAATATAAAGAAAAAACAATCAGCAGCAAAGTGTCCTATCGTCTCAGTAATGAGTTGGTGGTACCTGCAGTTCAGCTGAATTGCTTCCCTGTTCAAAACTCTGTTTCAAAAACAGATTCAGTGATGTGTGCATCCAGGGCAAAGCTTTTAAAGAGCATCCCAAACTGAATGTTTAAATACATATTTGCATAGGCCTATGCAATATTTTATACGTGAATATGGGCAGATTCAAATCTTGCTTTTCTGAGTAAGCAGCGTTCATGAGAGAGTGCTTTCAGAGACCTTTTAGAATTTATCCCCCTTTTCTTAACTAGCATTAAGAAAAAGCTGTAATGGAAGTAACACGCAAGCAAATAATAGTTTCTAAATGACTGCGTTTCACAGTAGTCAGAACACATTCCCAACTTATTCACTCATTTAGGTATTCTTTCTGATTTCAAAAGGAAATTGAAATTATTAGAGTCAGAATTACGCGTCTAGTGGCTACTGCTTTTCATTATTCTAAACATATCTGGAATTACTATGTAAGCTGATGTTTATCCATGCTAATACTCCTCCTCCCTTTCCTTCCTCCCCTCCTCAAGTCCCTCTTTTCCTGCAGACCAAGGGGAACAAATCACAGCTGACTCCTCGTGAGTACATGGATTGGAGCATCTCTGGTGCTGATTTCTCCTCTTCATGACAGTAGAGACAGAGGTACTAAATATACTAGCGGTTTAGACAACCTAGGAGGTATTAATGTCTACATAAGAAGACTCTCTGCAGCACATCACATTTATTGTATCTCCAGGTGTAGGACAGAAGTGCTGCACTCTCACCCTGCTCCCACAAGCATTTGCCCACCTTTTCCATTGTACCACTGCTGTCCCTCTCCCTAACAGCCACGCATTACCAAGCCATGAAAGAGTCCAAACTATTTAAGATGGCATTTTAAAGAAAAGAAACCACAGCAAGGACCTACAAAGAAATCCATTTTCACCCCAGTGCCTGTTGCAACTTTGGGCACCAGGAACAGACATTTTACCAAGCTTGCCTCTGCAGCTTTGGAATGGAAAAAACACAACATCAGTGCAAGACTCATAAAGCCTAATTAAATAAAATGACATTTAAAAATTACCTGCTGAGATAACATTAGACCAAAGCTGACCAAAAGAAAGCACAATCAAAAGAGAAGCAATGGCATTCATTTAACTAAGGAATTCCTGACACCACTACAGCAGGAATATTAGGAAGAACTTTCCCTATAAAATCCTCTCCCCCATTTGATTGGCACTGTAACAATTTGGAATTTTTTCAGAAAACACAGTAAAGATGCTGTCATTCTGCTACTTAACAGGGAGTGTATATAGGAAAGACAATATACATAAGCAAAAAGACTAATGACACAACATGGAAACGGAAAACTGGTGGTTCTGAGACCCAACTTATATAAGCTTATATAAGCTGTAATAGCATTATCTATGAAGGTGCTGAATGCAATTCACTGGGCTCAAATGAAAACCCTCCACCGATTTCAGGCTGCACTAGTTTGTGTCAGCACGAAACCGGCTCCTGACTTCCCCAAAGCCATAGCGGGTAGAGAGCTGCTCTCCTCCTCACCTGCGAACAACCCTCAGGCACATCTGACCAGCTATGGTTAAAAGTCTAAGATCAGGAGAGGAGACCTCATATTCAAAATTCTAAATATTTTACAAGGCACATATGTGTAACTGCTTATCAAGGTATCTACAAACATAACTTCACTGTCCTTGACATATGAAAACAGCGTTTATTGCCTTCCTTACTAATTCACAGAATTTGATAATCCACAATGAATTTACACATTAGAAATGAGCGAGATTCTTGGGTACAACTTCATTAATGAGACATTAGCACAACAGCATTCTTATATAAACATACACGATGTTAAGCAGGCCTAAAACATTTCCTAAGGGCAGAGAGGTTTCTGTATGCCACTGAATAAGCATGGTATGACAACTTGCGGGGAACCTGTTAAAAGCAAGGGACCCAGCTTGTCCTGGGAAGCTGCGCTCTGTGCAGCCTCTCTCCTTCTGAACACAGAGAGGAGGAAAAAGAGTGGGAATTAGGTCACTGAATCAATGACCCTCCAGCTATAGCAGCCTAGCACTTTTGACAGGGGAAGGCAGATAAAACATCCCCCAAGCCTAAAACAGCTCTTAAGGTAGTAGAAGCTGGTCCACAAATGTGAATTCTTCTCCTTTCCCTGAAGAACCCCCCCGACAGCCTGTGTACTATGACGATATATATGAAGTTCCATGTGTGGCTTGTGTCCACAGACGGTTACTATTTGTGTCAGTTTGTGTCAGTAGTAACTAGACAGTTACTACTTGCTCACATGCAAGGTTACAATGAAAATAAAACCCACTATAATGAATAATTCTATTTTCACCTGGTCACTGATAGGGAATAAAAATCATTCTGAGATATCATTTCACAGAGACAATAAGGGAAAGGTTCCCAACAAAAATCTATAAGAAACAGATTTCTGTTTCGGTATCTTTCCTGGGGCTTTAAAGATTCTTCCATAATGAGAGTGAGTAGCTGTGAACAGTTTTGGAGAAGGCGCACACTGTAACCAGATGCAGGCTTTTGTTATTCTGTTAAAGATGTCAAAGGCTTTTGCTCTTTTCCCTGATTTATCCTACTCCCTAGTGGATATTCTGACCCTCAGTTCTGGCAATTCCAGCAGTACCAAAAAGTTCTTTCTGGTACCTCATTAATCATTCCCCTGCCATGTGCTATCTTACCTGCAGATGTAATTCTTCTTGCAGGATTCTTGTAAATTCAGGCAGTTTGGTTTCTCCCTGTCCTCATATGAACACACAGGAACAATAGTCTGCCGTCTCCTTTCTGTACAGGCTACGTCTCGACAGGAGCAGAAGAGCATCCCGTAGCTGTGCTTTGGGGGAACTTTGTCAAAAAATAGCCGGAGGGCCTTATGACACTTCCGCTTGTTACAGATTTCATTAGACGTGCTGCTGGTGCAGGGGGTTATGTAAGCAGATCTGAACCTCTTGCAGGTATCATTTAGGTTACAAGCTTTTGCTGCATCCAAGCAGTTGTTCCCCTTTGAAAGTACTGGCTCCACTAGAAAAAACAACACAACAGCAGTAAGAAATGTGTCACATTTATACTGTGCTTTGATGTTTGTGTTTATTTCACTGTTAATGAGATCCTGAGTATATATTTGTTACATAGAAAACTTCCAGTGCCAGAAACTGTGACCAGTGCTTATGTTTCTTTGGGTAATGGTTTAACAAGTGAGCAAGAGCACAAGCATGCGTTAAGATCGGAATGCTGGCAAATGAATGCTGATTACACTAAGCAGGCTGTAATTTATCGTCTTTGTAGCAGACATGCAGGGTGAATATTGTGTAAGACTTGGCCCCACTAGAAAGCTGTCAAAATCACTGGTAAGTTGGAAGAGATACATTTGGCCGATTGCACAAGAACACAATGAGAATACGGGTTCCTAACTTTGATTTTGTAAACCAGTTACTTTGTGATGTCCTAATCTTTCCTTACACAGTAAAAATGACATTCTGAGTCTTCATCAAGTAGCATAACATTTAAATTTAATTTGTGTACTCTGCAGAGTATAAAAGCCATTGGCCTATTACTACAGCTTTTGAGGTACAAAGCAGCCCACACAGCCAGAAAGGTAAGCACGTGCAGCCCTACAATTGTGAGCTATTGCCAGCCAAAAGGCCTGTAAAATCCATGCTTTGTTCAAGATATTCCTATAAAGTCTGCAGTCTGCAGATATCATCTGAACCCTAGAAGTTTTATGAAGTTTACAAGCTTTGAAGAAGTTGGCATAGAATTAACAAGTCACTGTTACAGACATATATGAAAACAAGGAGTATTTCTCTCTTTTACACACACACACACACACACACACACACAGGTGACACACTACAACAAGTTATAGGAAAAATATTCACATAAAAGCTAAGACTGTAATTATAGATTTAATTTTATAATATATTATCCAGATATTAAATAAACAACATATGCTTTGCTTGAAAATGAAAACAACTGGTGTTAGTGTGCAAAATTCAATTAAGAATAATCTTAATGCTGTTGTGGATATTGGGAATGCCAATGTCACAGATCCAAGAAAACACAGTAACTTCCTATTGCTACAGAATTTGCAAGCTGAACAAAACTTGTTTTGCAAATATCTAAAACCCTGCAGCAACCTCTTAGAAGGGCAAGCCAGAGGTAAAACATCTCAAACAAGATCTAAAGTTCTAACTTGTTCCTAAAAAAAAGCTTTTAATCTAGATCTTCCGCCTTTTCCCCAAAACTCAGTCCAAAGCCCTTTTACAACTCAATGTCCCTCCTCTCCATTCTTCTGCCACTTTGTCTCACCTTTCTAGATCAGGATGTCAACCTTTTCCCTTTTTCATGGCAGAGAAAGATGATGTGGCTTGGCCAGCACAGTGCTCAGAGGTATTGCAGTTGCCGTGCCTAAGACTGACCCTGGATGCTAGCACACACAAATACAACACTTGCTACTATCTCACATATCTTACACATCCAGAAATGACCCAAACCATAAATGACATGCATTCAATTTGTTTTTCACTCTAGCAATATGCTGTAACTACATTCAGTGGGTTTGTATATTTAGCATTTGTATATTTAACATCCGCACTCTAAGTCCTTCCCAATATCAGTTTCCTGCACAATAAACTGCAACTGTTTGCTTATTGTCACAAATTACAAAACTAAAAAGATGCAACATCTGACTATAAATTACCACAGCCAAGCATTTCTTATACTGGTTTCCCACAGCTTAAGCAGCACCAGATCCAGAAGAAATAGCATATCCAAAACACATCACTCTCATAAAATTGTAACACTGTTATATAGAATGTTGTATTATATTAACACAAAACTGTAATCTTAACTATGCACTCTAGAAGTTTTTTTCCTGTAATGCAGTATAGAGAATTATATGTTAAGTACAAATATAATTACCATGTAATCTGCAGGGCATGTAATTATGTAATATATGAATAGTACATGCTAATTACTATGTGATTACAGAGTAATTACATAGTAATTTTGTGCCCAGAAGACAACTGCCGAATTCTACTCTTTAAAAAAATATTTCGTGGAGGAGCTCTAAATAGGGCATACCAACACAAACAGACTCCAACTTACTCTATGATACATTATAAAACATTCTTTACAAATAACCAAGATTCAATAAAGCAGGCTCTACAGCTCTTTGCTCAGAATCATATACCTGTTTTCCATTAAGGGTCCAAAATATAGTAAATGCTGCTACAGAATTAAAAAGCAATGTGAGTGAATATGAGTACCTTAAAAACCAAAAGTGACAGGTTAATGAATCTTTTTTAAAAATAGAGCATAAGCCAAAATCAATGAAAACATAAACAGCAAAGAAAGTTATCTTGAATGAAAATTGCATTAGGTACAAACTGCTCATAAAACCACCTTGATACTTACATTCATTCATATACTTTGCACAGTTGATATCTACCCAAGACTCACATTCCTCTACATGTCACCTCTGAACTGGGACCAGTTGTTTGTGGTTTTTTTAACTACCTATGGCTGTAACTTGCTTAATTTAGCTATTTGCCACTTGCCTTTTCTATTTTGATACATATGTCTCTAGTTATTGACTCTGGCATATTTATCATCACATTACACAGACTATTTCTACCTTTCAAAACCAAAACTAGCATCCAGCACATATAAGACTAGCACCCAGCACATATAAGATCTGCATCAACCACATTTGAATTAAATATGACTGTCTAAACAAATGCCTCTCATTATTGTTAGCTTCTCCCAAGCTTTTAAATCATGTTTTGATGTAAAATTTACAAACCAGAACACACTTTATGCTTTAGTTTTTATTACAAAAGTACAATGTAATTATTCCTAAGTCCTGTGGTAAGTATAGTTAAGAATACTGAGAATATTTTTGGAGATTACTTACACAGCAGTAATACATAATGTCAAAATTTCACCCCACTCCTGTTTTGCAAAGCTTAAATTATTAAGACAGGCAGAAGTTTGGCTCTTGCTAGGTACTGACTACATTAGAGCAAATGGAGCTAATCCAGAGCTACTTTTCCTGTCAGCATCCCTCTGAAAAGGTCTGTGTAAGGAGATCTTGCTTCTGTTCCCTCCTCCCTTGGGGCACTCGGGTATGGAGTGGGGGCAGTCAGACCCAGCAGCCTGGCAGAGGTAAGGAGTCCTGCCCATGATCATTTTCCCATCCAGTGTTTTTTTCTCTCCTAAGTCTGCTTTGCCTAGTGCCCATTTTGGAAATCTCAGCCAAACCTTGCAGCTCTCAGTTCCTGCCAAATTACTGCAGACTCTGAGGTAAGTTATTTCCAGTCAGTTGACAAGCGATACCCTGTCCCTTTGCGTGAGGCACTGCTTCTCACTTGCAGCTATGGGCACAGCAGAGCAGCTTCTGCAAAAAACGAGACACAGCCTATCAGCAAAAGTAACCAGCAGCTGCAAGCTGCTTTGCTGCTATGGGCACTAGCCTGCTGTGGTGCAAGGCAGAGCCACCACATAATTTTTAAGAACTCAACTGTAGCCAGGAGCTGCTGTCTTGGTAGGAAAGCAGCAGCTCCCAACATCTGCAAACTTAGGATTCCCAAAAACTTCCTTCTGCCAGGCGGTTTGCCCTATAACATGTGCAGAAACTCCAGGACAGCAACAATCAGCTGACTGATACTAACTTACCTCCATATGGATCACCAGCTCCCAGCTCCTTTGCTGTGTGTATAACACTTGAATGCAAGGCGAGATGATTTTAGACCAACTTTACCGAAGAAAAAACAGGCCCTATATTGTAGTATAAGCTGCTACCACTTTGGCACTTGTCATCTCCTGAAGTCCCCCACCCCGACTCACAGTTTTCACAGCTGCAGCAGTTCTGGACTCAGGCTCCTGTTCAGCCTTGGGAAAAACAGCAGAAAGGAGCCAGCCAAACACTTCATTCTTTTATTCAGAGATTTTCTAAAGTTTTAATAGGGCTTCCTCTGCCCTGTATGATATTCCTTGTGCTTCACTCTCTTTCAAATAGTCTCTTCACCTTAATCTTTCATCTTTCTTGGATTTCCATTTCCATTTCATTTCTGCATGTAGTAAGCCTTCTGGCTATCTCTACAACTCCTGTTAACCCCATGGTTCACTAGAAGGGATTCTCAGAGGATCTTAGGAGCTTCTTATTCATATGCCTAATAGGTGGAAGGAATGGAAGAACTATCACTTGTTCTATAAGATTCATATTAAACTGCAATTTACATAAAAACAATTTACTGAGGTTGCCATTAAAATTACAATTACTATTTGGAAGTAATTAGCATTAGTAGGCTTTCTAGGGTATTTAGTGCAGAGACTGCTGTAAAAAGAGCAGTATATGTTAATGTGATGGAAGGCAAAATTGCAAAGCGATAGAGGTGACCACATGGGTATGTGCCTACTCCAAAGCAGGTGCAGAATACTGCATGTAGAAACCAAAGACCAACCAGGATAAGGAGCACCTTGATCCTACTTGTATAGAAGGGCAGCTATGAGCTTCACCAAAGCACTTGTGCTTTGTAACAAGAGCAGATTAAAAAAAAATAACAAGAACATGGGAAAGATTGTCATCTGCACCTAAATGGTTACAAATAAACTCCCATTTTCTTTGACAAAACAGAAATGCCTAAACTGATACTTTAAGTACCTGAGTCCAAAGCCATAACATTTAAAATTCCTGGTCAGTCCTTCCCAATGCTGGGCTGGCTATGCAAGTCTTTGATACCACAAACTACTACAGGGACTTTAGGGACTAAAGGTCCCTAAAGTTCTTCTCTGAATACACTCACAGATCTGCCCTGAGTTGAGTGGATAAAGACAATCTCCTGTCCAAGTCATATAGAGATCAAAACATATACATTGCTTCGTGTGAACCAACAGACATGATCTGGAAGTATTCATCGCTCAACTGTGATATAACCCAGGCAGAAAACAACAAGAGAGAGCATGATGCTTCAGCCCAAGGATGAGAGCTCTCCTGGGTAGGCAGAATGCTGGGTTGTGGCCTGTGTCAGAACAGAGAGTTATTTCCCTTACAAGAACAATGACTGGAAAGCAGAAAGACTACTGCCTTAATTTTAAGTCTGCAGAGGCATGATCCTACTTGCACTCTCTTCTAATCCCATAAACAATATAATCCTTTCTATACTATAGCTCTTCCCCTTTCTTCCAGGCCAGCCAGCTTACCTCTTACTCCATAGGGCACTCTCCCGGGCTTTGTGAAAACCTGTAAGGAGGCACACAGAACACAGGCCTCTCGCTTTCTGAGAGAGTGCACTGATCACTAACTTAATGAATAAAGCACCATGGTATCTCCAGCTAGGTGCCCTTTAAAAGAAGAGCCCTGCTCCGTTCTTCCATGCAGCTCTCTACTCCCAGGAGCATACACTGAATGCTGAGCGGACAAATGCTCCTGCCTGAGACTGAATCTGGCTCCTCAAGACCAAAGACTTCCAACAAATCTCAGGCTTTTGGGTTTAGTATTTCCTACTGTCTACCTAGACATTTGTCACACAGGATTTTGGAGGGTTTTTTTTGTTTTTGGATCAGCACTCCAGGATATACAGTACACACTTTGTAAGGACTCTGGGTATCTTACTACGGATTTTAGATACCATCCAGGGGCAGGGGTTCCTAACTTTTAGGTGCCTAAATACATCTTTTGGTCTATTCCTAGATGTGTAATTCTACTAAGGGAGCCACATGCCCATGTGTTGTGCCTTGCACTGTTCAAGTTCACCATTGGATCTGGGGTCTAATGCTTAGCAGGACTCTTGTCTCCATTCAGAGTTAGATCCCGCTACCATTCAAGTTGACCATTTGCCAGTGGACAGTGCAGATAAAGACTGTAAGAGCAAAGTCCTACAGCTGGACCTGCACTGATGAAAATGGGGAGAACTGATGTCACAGGATTTCCTTTGGTACTTTCAGTCTTCCTTGGGGAAGGATGGGGAAAGGGTAAGAAGAAAACTCAGAAATGATTGCTTAAGTTGGCTGAGGAACATCTACTCTGACTTACAGGTTATATAAGAGGAAAGTTTTGTAACCCTACTATGAACTGATTTAAAGTTTTGTTCCATAAGAGCAGAGATGGAGAGGAAACCCTGCTTCCTAGTATTAACAACTTTGTGGTCTGCTGCTTAAATTCATTCTGTCCTCACTCACACAAATATGCTGATCTGCTACAAATATAATGAAAGCTCATGCAAGGGTCCCTAATTTTCCATGTGTAACTGAGGACTGCAGTTTTGCACTGTATTCATACCAGCACAGTTAAATCCATTTTATTCACTAGAGGTATTCTGAATTTTCAATAATCTAAGTTACAAGAATTTGGTTCTTTAATGCTACTTTCACTTCTGTCCAAGGTATCTCACATAGGAGACAGAAACGTACAAATAAAATCAGAAGCTGCTAAACAAAGAAATTTCAAACTGCTGCTAACTAATCCTATCACTGTTTCTCACATTACTGCACCAATGATTTCAATTCTACCCTAAAGGGTTTTTAGGGTGTAAATGTTCTTTTAATCTACACTACACTAGTATTCAAATGAATTATGCCTGACCAGGACCGTATACAGAATATATTCTTCTGGAGGAGAGATCTCCAGTCATTCCATATACAATTCACGCTCTGTACTGAATCAGAGACTGGTTTTGTGATGTGGAAGGCTATCACCACGGTTTCAGCTGAGTTCTTCTAATTAATTTCCCTTGAAATATTCAAAGTGGATCTGTGTTACTGCATATGCTCTCCAGTTAAACTGTTCAGTATTTTATTATTAGCTAAATACTAAGTCAACAGAATTAAGAAGGAACTTGCACACACAGAAATACAGAATAAACCTGTGAAAATACTCAGACCTACACAGTTACCATGAGAAGTGATTTACTGCATGCAAGTTCTCAAGACACAGTGAGGGACTGTTTACCAAAGTCATGCCAATTTACAGGGTAACTTTCAGCATTTCTTTTTATTACTGCAGAATTGAATTCACAACTTGTTTCCTCTTTTCCTCAGACTTGATTAATTACCATGTTAACATAACTACTGTTCTCTTGCTTATAATGGGCTCACTCTAAAGTGCTGCTCCAGCAAAATAAACCAAGAGAAAGCTTCTAGCTCTTTGCTCCAGCACTGCAATCCTTTCTAATCTTACTATTTTTCAAATTTATGTTCCATTCCAATAAAGCTTCTGCGAATATTATAGCAAATCAGATAATACAAGGTTATGACCCTTGTAATTGATCCTTCAAGGTTCTTTTTGCTTTTTTCCAGTTGACATGGTAAAAATTACATTTAAATGTGCTTGTTGACACTTGAGAATTCACTTTGTTGGTCATATACACTGTGTCAGAGAGATTACGTTACATAATGATGCATTTCTAGTGCTTTATTTCTTCTATACCTACAACCCCATTAAGCTGTAAGCAAACCTCCCCTGGGCTGTAAGACTACAAGTATCAAGGGGGCAATGCTCCCACACTGTTCAGTGGGAGTGTAGCTGCAGAAAGGATTACGTGAGGATACAGGGCTAAACATTAGCTACTATTTAAAAATATGAAAATATTAAAAATATATCCAAATAAATATAAGTGGCTTAAAAAAATCAGAAGTTAAATTTTCCTTTGTGGTAATACACAGACCATGTGTACTAGCACCAAAAATCAGTTACCTGTAGCAATGGTTTCTGTATCACAAGACCACTTGAATAAAGTGATTAATTGGACTGTCTCAGTAAATGTGATCATTACACTTTTAATTAACCTTCTATACCTCTTGCACCTTTTCATTTTGTTATACATTAGATTTTTGCGGTTTTCCAGTTATTATGCTTGACTAAGCTTAAAACAATGCAAAGCTCTGTTAGAAGGAAAAACAGTTCAAACAGCTCTTACTGTTCCTAGTGAGAAAATACTGTGGATACTGTCATCATGAGGGTAGTTATAAATCAGATGGAGGACAGACATTCTGAACTCTGTGGCTACGTTCCCACCTAATTTTTGTTTTGGCAGCCTACTGTTATTTAATGGCTCTGGATACCAGGAAACTGGCTTTCGAACATTCTTTCTCAACCTAGTTATAATTACTCCATATAAATCATACAATGATCAATTATAATAATCTTAGGTTCATCCATTATTTAAACTTAGCATTTGAATCTACACAGCAGGAGTGCAGGAAATTCCAGAGTCTTCTCTCTGCTCACTAACAACTGCTGTATTCCTGAAGTAATGCCAGTTACTGAAAAAAGGGGCCAGATATGCTCTCAGCTATGTCATGGAAAACTGAAATAACCACAGATTTCAGCTGAGGAAAGGTTTTTGGCCCCAAACAAATATATATTTTTTCCAACCACACTAGCTTCCTGTTGTTGAAGCTAAAAATCACAGTGAAATTTTGCTTTCATTTACCTTGGTACACCAAAATCAGAGGAGTTCCTCTACATTTACATGCACTAAGAGCACACTATGTTATAATTTTAAGATGGCCTAGATTTCTCATATACATATACATACAGATACATTTATATATGTTCAAGTATACGTACATAAAATATTTCAATACTATTTTGTTTCATGTCTCCTTTCACAACAAAACTACACATGCATTTATTAGTTTGTATAAGAAATAATTCAAATGTTTTTGTCTAACTTAAGATTGATCCTAAGATATCTGAGCTCAATGTGATCAGAAAGATAAGTCTGATACAAAGAGGAGAGATACTGAAAGGAAATGAACTTTCACAAAGGCTCAAGAACAACATCCACACATTTTTCAGAAAAACTTTAAAACTATAACTCAATTTAAATTAGTAATAGGAACTTTTAGACAAACTATTTTAATAAACTATACCTTTTTGTGACTATACAAATACTAAGTTCCCAATCACTGCTTTTTTGTACCCTGCCCTATTTCAGTCTCAGTCATACTTGCTATAAAATGTTAATATAGGGCCTGTTTTCAAGTCTAAAATTTTGAAAATTTCTAACACATTTTTTAGAGTTTTAACTGCATGCCAAGAATTGGTTTGTGAATAAAGCATTATTTTTCAGTTATGCTTTCTTCATTTTCATTAGCAATAAAGCTGTAAAAATGCAGAAGGTGAACACATAAAAAGTGCTGGCAAAATTAAAAAAAAATAAAGTGATGCTTTCAGACATGCAAAACTGCATTTATTTCTCAGCATCAAAAGAAAGAGTAGTGGGTGTACCAAGGGGAAAGAGGTCAGAGGTTAGAATGTCTGCCACAACAGAAAAAGGTCTGACAAAGCAGACATTTACACCATAAATGAACATGCAAATAAGTACAACTCCAATACTTTGAACCAAAATATAGATCTCTAAGTCCATATTTGGGCAAGAAATGAAATTCGTTTATGGACAAAATACAAGTAAGAGCTCAGCAAATGGTGCATAACTAAAAACTAACTGGTAGAATTTTCAAAAATTCTTAAATAGAGGGGACCCTCTATAAGGGGACCCTCTATATCTAAGAGATACAAAAGCTCCTCCTGATAGGTCTAGCTGGGAACTCCATTTAGGTCATCAGGTAGATAGATGCACAGTGGAGGAACCAAGGAAATTCTCCGTGCTCCTCAGTGGAGCAAGAATTTTAGATTCAAACAGAGAAAGCAGATGACAAAGGAGAGCTGCTCGCAGCAGGAAGGAAATTCTAGAAGGAAAAAAACTCATAGATGGTAAAGCTGGTATTCATATTTGATCTTAGGACCATAAGGCTAGAAGGAGCTTCATAAAATAACCCCTCCTCCTGTCCCACAGCAGGACCAACTATAGCCAGAACAAATCCTGACTAATGCTTCCTTGGACGGACATAAATCCATGGGACCAGAAGGGATGCAAGCAAGAGTGCTGAAAGGAGCAAGCTCATCACATTGTGAGGCTGCTCTCATTTTTGTAACATCATGGCAATCAGGGAAACTTCGTGATGATGGAAATAAGGCAAACTTCACACCTATCTTCAAGAAGGGCAAATAGGAGGATACAGGGAATGGCAGGTGGGTCAGCCTAACCTCATTTGCAGGGATGGTTATGGAGCAAGCCATCCTTAAAGCCACGTTCATGCACATGAAAGACAAAAAAGTGACTAAAAACAGTCGGCATGGATTTACCAAGGTCAAATCAGGCTGAATGCCTTCTGCAATTTGATGACTGGCTGAGTGGACAGAAGGAGAGCAAAGTGTCACTTACGCTGACTTTAGTAAGGCTTTTGATAAAATCTTCCATATTATCATTGTAGCCAAATTGGAAAGATATAGTTTGGACAGTTGGACTGCAGGATGGGTGGAGCTGGCCGTGCTTTGAATGGGGAATAGGACTGGATGACCTAGAGAAGGTCTCTTCCCACCTAAATTACCCTATGATTCTATGATCTAACCTGTTCTTCAATATCTCCAATGAAGAGCCCACAGCCTCTCTAGATAGCTATCTAGTGCTTCCCAATGCATCCTATTAAAAGTTTTTCCTGATATCTTATCTACATATCATTTCCTACAATGGAATCCCACTATTTCTTTCCTAACTCTACTCACTATCTCTTAGCAATGACTTTTTAATTTCTTACAAAGTGGCATCCCCCCATCACTCCACTCTTCTTTTAAGCTATTGCTTTCCAATCTCTTCATTATTTCCTTATAAGTCATGTTTTCTAGATGTCTAAGCTTGTGCTGTTTTATTCCCAGATTTGAAATAAAATGGAGATTACTGACATATCCACTGACTGGGAGTTACTGTACTACTTGTACTCAGGAGATCACTACAGACAGACAAAACCTGTTAATTCAAGAGTTGCCGAAGAATAACTTACTCCAGCCTCAAGCAATACCAGCGTAGTTAGGGATGGTTTACACGCACTGACTGTCTACTGAAGGAGTATACATTAGCTTATCTATGACAGCAGCTTGCTCCTGATGGCTATAACCTGAAAAAAGAGTCAAAGTACATAAAACCTTAGTAGAAAAGTTATCCTGCTTATTCTACAGTACTATTCTTTTGGAAGGAAAATCAAGAGAAGACAAAAGGCTGGAGAAGTGATTGTGAATTGAATCTGACAACAGCAACTGATGGGACAAATCAGGAAACATTCAAAAGCAGGGAGTGGGGAAAAGATGTGCTTTCCAGCATAACAACCAGAAAGCTCTACCTTCTCAAAAACTCTTCCACTACTCCTATCAGATAGACACAGATGAATCTATGGTCATAACAAAAGTACATTAGCACAAGTAAAAGATGAGACTAAAATAACAGTGAAAGTAACGTAGTAACAGAGATGAGGCACATGCTGTAATAGCGGCAGCAGCAGTCACAGTTGGACAAAGGTGGCCATCATGGCAGCAGAGAGAGCCATAGAGTCAGAGAACAGCAAGAGTCACAGCAACTGCAGAGGCACCAAATCACCACCCTTTCACTACTGCTAGTAAAAACTATTTGGGGCAATTATCTGGCCTATCCACCAAACAATAAGAGCCTCATTCCACTAATCCACCACCAGCTGCTCTTCTTTCCTGTATCAGTTGGCCTCAATGCAATCCTGCTGAATAAGAAAAAACACACCATGATGTGAAGACGGCAACCCTGGTAACTCAGTAAGCTGCAGTCACTGTGTTGCTGCTCACTTCATCTTAAGACTCATTGCTGAGACTTCAAAAGCTGAGAATCAAGGAGAAATGTACATTGAGGCAGATGCACTTAATGGAAAAGGGAAACAGGATACTTTAGAAAGTAGTAACTTAAGTGATACTGAGTTGCAGACTTAGAAATGTTAATGATGGTCACTGTTCTACTGTGTGTGTAGAAGATAAAGCAGTACAAAATGAAGATAAGACATCTATACATGATGTATGTCACTTACCTACATGCAGCTGGGGGGTTATTAACTTGAAATCATTAAGTTATTTAATAGATTAGAAAATAGCATTGCCTACTGTCTGCGCTAGATTCCTTTAACTTCCATTTATGTCACATAATACATGTGACACACAGGTCCTTCAGTGTTCTGCTCTTTGCTCTGTCCTCTACTGATTCTCTTTCCTGAACTAGTCTAGTTTACCTTTACCTCTTACAATTTTTCAACTTTTTTTTTTTTGGAACGTAAAAATGTAGTTCCTTCTGAAAAAAGGAAAGCAGGAAATCGAACTTCACAGCCCTCATGCACCATTGTTGAGGGGCTGCCCCCACGTCTCAGATGTGTTATTTAGTGTCTGGCCTGAAGCCCACTAAACACGGCCCTTTGACTTCCATTTGCTTCAATAATTTGCTCTGGATCAAGGTTTTTTGCCCTAATTCAGCCTGTGTTTTAGACCCATTTAAAGCAACTTAAGCATTTTATTAAGTGCTATCATGAATTTGGCATCAGATTACATTATCCTTGGCTTCATTTTTAACTCTAAAATACACATGGAAAACATGGGCTTCTATTTAGTGTACAAGTTTACAAATGTGTGAATGCATATGTACACAGAAGTAAAATAAATAAAAGAGAAAACTAGCACTGTACTGACATTAAAAGTAATTATTTCAATATTCAAGCACTAAAATAAAACTAAGTTAAATGACAACACCACTTACATTTAACTAGCTATTTTTTTTCAGAGTCGCTTCATATATGCACATACACACTACTGAATTGCAGTCAGTTCTGGAATGGAGAGTTATAGCTATCCACCAGCAATGCTGTACAAGAGGCACTGGAGAGGCAAGGAGATGAGGTGAAGTGAGAGCGTATAATCCTGTAGCTGAAGCTATAATAATTACCCAAATCAGGGTTGTGGTTTTTTTTTCAAGATTAACATTCCTACTCAGGTAAAAAGAGTTACTGCCACTCATTGAAAGCATGAGACTGACAACAACACAGCTTCCATCCTGCTGGGACACTTGTTCAGTATTGACTTAGATGGTTGTGAAGCTAACAAGTCACCCAGATACACTTCTGAAACACTAACACCCCAGTATAAACATTAACAGAAGTAATGAATGCATTCATTGTGGATGCAATCAATATGGTGTTGCTGAGACAACAATTGTACAGTGTACACTAACTGGACAGTGGTACAGTTATTCCTCTGGCATATAACACAGCAGATGGATCACTGCAGGACGTAGTAACATGGAGACTACAGCTCCCTTAACATCCTTGCATACACGTCTCTACTTTATGACAGTTGCACTGGCATTACGGTGTTACTGAGGCCATGAAGGAACGTCGGGCGAGTCTTGTCTCCAGAGGCTTGGTATTGCTAATTTCTCTCTGCAAATTTTGATGTAAGTAACCAAATGGAGCAGAAAACTTTCTTAAGCTTCCGTTTCCCACTTTTCTCCACTATCTTTTCCTTGAAGAATGAATTCAGTACAACTGTTAGGAAAATCCTGTTAGAAGGTTTAAGGTACCTAGAACCAGTGTCCCTCGCGAACAGGTTGATGATCAGGTACGCGAGCACTAGGAAGCAGTATTGAATACTTGGGTACTTTTTTTCCTCATTCCTGTTGGAGATAGGAGATTAACAGTACCCTATGTATATTTACTCTTTTTTTTTCAAGTGTATTACTGTATAAATTTAACATGCACCCTCATCCCTGTTGAAACCAAAAAAAAAGTTTGTTCAAATACCTAATGACTAGTGTCAACAGCAGTATTTTTGCATTTGAATATACTTACAAGTGTACATATTTAGTTTAAAAAATGGTACCAGGATTAAAGCCTTGCAAACTAAACTAAACCTGCATCTTGAAGCTATTGCTGTTCTGAAACTATTGCTAGCTCTGGAAGAGATACAAAATAAAAAAGAAGAAAAAGCCCAAACCTCTAAAACAAACCCAACACACAAAAAGAAGTATTGAGGAGAAAACAAAATCTCCAAATTCACTATATGTTGCATCCCACCACACACACTAGGTACTGCATGTGCATTTCACCATCAGCAGCAACTCTTACTCTCCAAGGCCCTCGTACAACCGTGACGCTTTCTCACATTCTTTAAGCGTAAATCCAGTACAATAGCACAGTCTCTTCTGTAATTCAAGAGCAAGAGAGAAATTAAGAACTCTATTGAAAGCAACACAAAAACTTTAATAAAATGAATCATTATTAGCTGTTAAAGCTAAAACGATGTAGAAAGGAGAGTTATCCACAGTGCAGTAGTGCACCAGTAAATAAATAAAGTACAAAAGTCCCACATATTTGACATTTGAAGAACAAAACTATCCATCAGTGTCTTGGCATAGATCGATCAAACAGAATGCTACTGCCGAAAATCTAATAGTAGGATGGTAATAATGTAGCCATAAAACCTCTACTCTATAATTGACTGCTTCCACTTCAAGCTAACATGTCTGAACGAGTGACTAATGTTCACCTAAAGATTTCACTTGCATTGAATGACAATCAGTTACACCTCACACTATTCTCTGCAGATTGCTTATGCCAGATAATTGTCAAGGGACATGAGCCAGAGAGGGAATAGTCCACTTAAATAAAGAAATTCATGTGAAGAATTGCATGATAATCTCAAAAGGAAATATAGCTTTGCATCTGATTGTAAAATACAATGCAATACTCTACTTCAGACAATGCAACACCTTCCTGAAGCAGAAGCATCAGTAGTGACTCCATAAGTCACAGTAAGTTCTATATTTCAAATAGGTACTTAAGCTTTCAGCAAGGTATAAAAAATACACTGTATCCTTTCCAAAATTACAGCCTATATTCTTTGAATACAGAACATATTTCTGAGAATTTGCAGAAAAATTACAAGCTTTGGTCAGATTTTGCTTTGCTGTAGAGGGGAAAATAAAGAAATTCCGCTGAAAGTCAAAAGAGTTTATCAGTGTTATAAAAACAAACAGAACTATACACTTCAATGAAATGACTTGTCTTTACAACTTACTTTTGTGATCTTACAGAGCAGAATATCTTAAAAATAGTATTAGATAACACACAGATTTTTTGCTTTAATTCAGGAAACCAAGATGAACTTAAGCGTATTTCTGTATTTTCCTGAATGGGAGTCTATGTTAGAAAAAGAATCCGCTTTGTACACTTTTGAGGCTAGAATGAGAAACTTAAATTTACTTTGTAAGTTTCACTACATATATATATATATGTGTATGTATATAAATAAAATATACACACACACACATACACATATACACACACACACAAATATATATATATATATATATATATGTAGGTATATATAAATTAAAATGTTTGGAACTCTCTAATGGACCATGAGCATAAGTCAGATTGCTCTGTTGCCTTTGATATATACTTAAAGGTAATTGGCTAGTCTTAGTGATGTATTTTTAAAGAGCTACCTATTGATTAATAATGTTTCAGTATTAATATAACCACTTCACGTGGATTAAGAAACATCAATAACAGAAACCCATATTTATCCACAAAATTAACTGGATATAGATCTGTTGCTTTAAGTCAAATGGGGTGCGTCCACTCATTATTTTACAAGAGGAATGAGACAACTGTAACAGTTAAAATTAAAGCAAAACTTGGTTTTATATTTTAGCTGCATACAATGGATACAGCTCACACTTTTATGCTCTTGCAGAATGCATGAAGAAAGCATGCAAAAGCAAATTCTCACCAGCTGGAATCTGTGACACAGCAGTTTCACATAAAGGGGCCTTCTGTGCAAATGCTGGACAAAATGAAATGTATATTTCAAACAGAGGTGTGTTTTCCTTTTTAATCCAGTTAAAAATGGATTAAACCAGTACATGATACTGTAATCTGATCCATATAGCCAGAGCTCTTACAGTCACACTCATCTCACTGTTACCCAACAGGCTCCATAAGGATACAGAGGTCTGCTGATTTAAAGAGATATTTGAAAACAATACCCTGACCTGTGGGCGGTGGGCCATCACACAAATATATAACTGAACATGAAAAACTGCCTGCAGGTGAAATGCTCAAAGTTATCTACCTGAGAGTAGAGTTCTGTGTTAATTATGTGAGCAAAAAACTCAGGTAAGTTCCACAAGAGGAAATGGTGGAAAAAACAGTGTCGTGTCTTCTTCCTGCAAACACTAATGAACAAATTCAGAAAGAACCCTTTATCAATTATGTTAAAAAGCAGTTAAAACCAGAATTGTGCTATGAAATCTTAATGAGATTAGAGAAATTCAGGTCTGGAAGGGACTGTAAATGCTATCTTGTTCATCCTTCAGTGGTGAGCAAAGCTGAATCCATCTTTTGCAAAATATCTGTCTGAATTTCACAATGGAAGGGATGCCACAACCTCCAGGGTATTAGCTCCAGTGCTTAGTCTTTAAGTTAGATTCTTTTTTCCCTAATATGTTGCCTAAACATCATGTACTACAGTTCGGACCAATTGACAATTACCTTGTCACTGAGGATATTAGACTGCTTTGACATCTGTTCTTGCTGAATCCACATCGACTCTCCTTACCACCTTACCATCCTCTAGGTGCTTTCAAATCAAGCTTTTTAATACTTTGTTCTATTATCTTCCTAAGCACTGAAGTTGGGAACTGGACATAATTCCCTGGCCACCTTTTTTTCTAGTTTTATTTTGTTGATGGTATATATATGTGCATGTGTGTGTGTGCGTGTATGTGTGTGTGTATATATATATATATATGTATATGTATGTATACACACTTATGGGTATATATATGTGTGGCGTTTTTTTAATAAGATGGGTACTATGTTAGTCTTCCCCTGATCCGCTGGGACGTCCCCTTTCTTCCATGAGTTCTGAAAGATAACTGGAAATGGTTTAGTGATAGCTTCGGCTTGTTTAAGCACTCTAGAGTGAATTTCATCAAACATTTCAAAAGCATTTTCAGGCCATTAGAAGAAAAAAAGTAAACACTTGTGCATTTTTGTTCCTTTTTATTCAACAAGGACTTTAACTTGAAAACGGAAATATAAATCTTTAACATCAATTGTTTTATTGTACTATGTCACATGATAACACACCATACGTTACATGCCAAACATCTTAAACTGCCTTCCTAAATAATTTGCCAAGTTATGTTGAATACTTTTTAGATGATCTTCCGCCAGTAGACAATAGCAGTTCTTAAAGTTAGCAATCTCTTTTTTCATGTCCAATATGCAAAGAGCATCAAGGAATAAATAGACACAGGAAGTGAGGCCTAATGTATTGACAGTCTCTGGTTGTTTTGTGCTACTCTGGAAAACAAACCTTCACCCTAACTTTTCAGTCAAGCCAGATTTCTGCCAACTTTGTGTCATGAAAGTGGTGCGCAGAACTAGAAGCACTTGGACAAATCAGATCCTGAAATAGAATAAAGCTTGCCCAAACTTTATTCCTGTCGTTTCATGTTTGATTAAAGACATAAATAGATAGCCTTTCCATAGAAATTAACTAAAGCCACCTACAACAAAAACAGGATCTTCCAATGTGCATTCACATTTCTAGAGCTTCAAAGCCCCAAGCCGTGATCAAACTGTCTTTATCCAAAAGATATCATAAGGCTACCAGAGCAGGACAAGCTATCTGCCACTAGTTATCCCATAACTTCTCCTGAACTTGTACCAAGCCATCAGAATGAAATAAGGATCTCTTGAATCTCAAAAACATGAAACTACTCACCTCTTTCCATATTTTCCTGAGCAGCAAGCTGGGCTATTTGATCTCTCTTCTGGTCAGCATATGAGCAAACTATCTAAGCTGGGACAATGGTGACTAGGGCTACTGCTACAGGGGCATGTGATACTGCTAAAGAAACACAGCAAATCCAAACGGAGTCTCCACAATGGTAAGGGAGATCACAAATAAAATCACGCACTGCCCAGAGTGAAGAGGGTATCTTAGTCATGACCTACAGTGCTATGTGGCTGTGGACACAGCAAATCAAGGACTTCCAAAAGGTGTCCTTTTCAATCAGACCAGCAAGGGACTTCTTCACAGCACCTGTCCACCACAAAACTAGATGATTTGTTGAGCCTTAGGGATAACAGGGTCTCTTCTATCAGTTCAGAAAACTAGTGACAACACCTGGACTGGAGGAGCTAATCAGTTAGCACCCCAAAGGCCTATCTCCCTAAAGCTGTCAGTCAGTCAGAGCCCAGGGAGCTCCAAACCTGCTCCCTTAGCCCTTCCCGTTTACCCGTAAAATTGCAAGAACCCAGTGAAGGTGCAGTACCAGGAGCATCAGCTTCCATTTTTGAAGGGCTCCTGAAAGAGGAGTCAGTCTGCTCAGCATTTGGCCCTTGAGTCATGGAGAGCTGAAAAGGGATGGGATCAGGCAATGTCACTTCAAATCAAATGTACTGTGTGGACTTCAGATGGGAGCCTAACCCCTTACATGGTCCTCCAGCTGCAAAGTTTTGGAAAACCCTGCTATGAATGATGGAGATATAGTTCCTGGATTAAGCACTTTGTCCTTCCCTCACAAGGAATTATTTTTCAATGCAAATTAAGGTGCTGAGATAGACATACTATATTAGAATGGCTCTTAGGAGAGTTCCTGTCTCCTCAGAGTTTGTAAAAGCTTAAAATAAGCTCAATAACAGAAGCATCCATTCCACATTATAATAGTCTATGTCATCCTGTCTCCACAGTTAGATCCCACAGGCTTCTGAGTACCAGTGGAGGAAGGGGAAAGTAAAGGAAACAGAGCTTACGATAATCCACAATTTATTGTGGATACGCATGTTCTAAAAGTGCAGCTATGGCAGAAACAACACTGGATTAACTGCCTCAAGAGATATATAACTTAAAAAAAAATCTCTATTTTATTTCTTCACTAAGAATAATTCTAAGGTCATTTTTGTCTTTTTGCGAAGAATAAAATAGTCATTTTGCTAGTTCGTCTTCATCCAAATACTTCTGTAATTCTCATTATTAGTTGGACTGTTGCTTTAAAAGCTCATCTCATATGTAAAACTTGCTATTGATGGGATGTTGTAAAGCATGTTGAGAAGAAGTAACATGGTACTATACCAAATGAAGTTTAACATTTTCTTGCTTTCCTTTCAGCAACCCCACAAGTGCTTTATATTTTGATACAATATTTTTATGCAATGCAGAGTTGTATGTCACAATGACCCACCCAAATTCTAACAAGTTAAACAGATCCGTAAGAACCAATTCAGAAAACAAGCTAAGACACTAAGAAAAAAGCCATTAAACACGCAGAGAAAGCTTTTACCAGGGCAGAGGAATAGGTCAAGTTGTGCAAAAAGGAAATGTAAGAAGCAGTTTAATGGCCTTAAATGCATCAGTATTTTTAAAGCATTTTTTTTTTCATATGAAAGGATGAACACAGTACCTAAAAGCTACTATATTTAACTGGACAAATGAGTGACCATTGTTTATCACTACATTACTCCAGGCTCTAGGTTCATATCAAAAAAATTACTACTTATTTGAAATCAACCAGCCAAAGCACTTTCATATATTTAAAATACACATTTTTCTGAATTTTCATCCAAGATTCCTCACTGTCATTTTTGAGAAATGGCAGCAAATTAATAAGGATCTCTATCCATGGTTGAAAATAGTTTTTGTATAACAATGAAGTCATTACTCTTTTTATTTCTGTAAATTCCATGAGAGCAAGAAATAGAAGCACAATAAAAATCTTTTTCATAACAGTTGATTAGAAAATATGGCCTGCAGAAAGCCTAGCTCTCATTGCACTTTGCACATTAAGAATCCAAATACGTTACCAAAGTTGGGATTTTAACCCCCCACAGCTTCAGCACAAAGACGCACATTAATAAGATACAATTTAGATTTGCATTTTTTAATAAGCAAGGGGATCAAAGAAAACTTGAGTGCTGAAGGGCTGTTAAACCATGTGCAAATTCAAACATTGAGGTATACTACAGAATGAAGACACATTTGCACTAAAGTAAGAGTAGTGAGGTTTTCCAGAATTCGTGGTGAACTAAATATTCTTTGTGAACTGTATGCCTGCACCTAATAGGTCTGGGAGAGAAGCAGGTGCATTCAAATTGCACCAAATATTTCTGTGATGTGCATAATATTAATGGTTGATGACAAATCAGCAGAGATGGCAGTGGACCAGCAATGAAAGGATTCATCTTTGTAATAACCTAATACTGCTCTCATTAAAGATGTTGGTCTGTTTCTACATGAGTGTATGAATATCTTAAACTATCATATAATTTTGCTCAGACATCAGGATGGCGTATCTCATTAAGGTGGCTATACTGCTGTAATCTTATGGGAGTAACCGTTAGTTAGTATTGGTACACTAACTACCACAGACTGAGAAAAAGACTACCGATAGTCTGACTTTAAAAATAGCTACGTATGCACATCTTCAGTTCCCATGAGACGGTTGTGCTACCTCCTAAATGGCAGAACATAAACCAGTACCAGGACTTCTGGCATTTGTTTTTATCTAGGAAACCTGACAAGTACACAAAGGGGTATATGGTTGTTGAAAAGGGCACCAAGAAAACAAGGAGGAAATGGCCTTGACGGGCTAATGACAAACATTCTCTTCTGCAAAGCTGTTTT
Organism: Apteryx mantelli; assembly: GCF_036417845.1. Taxonomy (NCBI): domain Eukaryota; kingdom Metazoa; phylum Chordata; class Aves; order Apterygiformes; family Apterygidae; genus Apteryx; species Apteryx mantelli. The sequence continues at coordinate 36,723,990 of NC_089984.1, forward strand.
ACATTTTTTGAAGAATTGGGTTCAGAAGCTAAAGCTGCCTCCAGGCGTGACCAGCATTTACTCATCAGATCACCACAGGCCTCAATGACCTTGGCAGTCTTACAAGGATCATATTTTCACAGGGATGAACTGTTCCTGAACAATTTCTCCAGTCAGGATTTCTATCAATGTCAGGCACACTTGTCTTCTCATTCTACCTTTCTTTTCTTGATTAAACATATTTACTGTGGATATTTAAAAGAGAAACAAGTCTTTACTAACATGCAGGTTTAATAAAATGAAATCCATCAATCACAGAACTAAAATAGTGTTTGCAGCTATCACACTCTTCACCGTTCACAAGCTTTGTTCTCTTCCTCTACCTTCTGTCTATCCTAGTGATTTACTTTGTAAGTTCATCAGGATAGGGTTTATCTAGTATTCCATGTTTGCATACTGCCTTGCAGAAAGGAACTTCATTCCCAAATGGCTCTTGAACATTACTGTAATAAACCTGATTTGTATGTGAATTATCTCCATCACTCTTACAAAGAGCATCAGAAGATAGTATCTTTACAAAGAATCACTTTCCATACTTTAATGTCAGAGTGGAGCAATGGTATATATTTATTGTAATCTTCCAATTCCAGGACTTTCTCAGGAATGTTGAGGGTAAAATGCTCATCCCCACAACTGGAATATAGAATGGACTATACTCTCTGCTTGCAGTTAGCCTCATAAAAATCTAGAGCAACTTTATTGCTCCACTGAGAGAGCTCAAATTCTGTCTTATGCCTTCTCCCACCTTTAAAAGAGACCAACACAGAAAAAGAAATCTAATCTACAGCTCTTTAAGAGTCACGCAGAAAAAATAATTTTTTTTTAATTCTTTTTTCTGCATAAATAATGTATAATAGATATCCTGAGAAGTCTGTTCTAGCATCCATGGAGCAGTCCCTATACAAACACACATATAGAGTTTATAAGCAGGAGTCAGGATTTAGTTCTTAATTACCAGTTCCTGTCTTGCCTTCCACTTGTATCAATAGCAAATTAATTGATACCATGCCACATACACACCTATCTTGCTACACTGAAGTTTAATGGAGAGAAGGAAGGTAAAAAATGTCCTGTGAAGCTGCTGTTATTGGATCCTGTTGGACAGGTATAGACTCTTCTGTTCTGATTCACTACAGAAATCTCTCTACTCTTAAATTCTTAACAAGTGTATAAATCACAAGAGGCTGAACAGAACCATTGCTCTGTATCTGAACATTATACATTCTGCTCTTTTTAATGGAAGATGAACTTGGATAAAAACATCACCAGAAAGCCTGACTGAAAACTTGCCCTAATTTTTGCTAGTTTTCAACAACACATTTATTAAGCCATATTTTCAGTCACAGAAATACAAGAACAAATGAATAAATCTGCTTCTCTGAAAGCAATACAAGAGTTAAATTTCTGGATTCAACAACAATTCATCTAGTGCCCTGTGAAAAATTTAAAGCATGGCTGCTTGAATGTAAGATGGCACTAGTATCACATGGCACAGTAATCATGCTGGATACATACTTGAATTACTCACTGGGACAGATCCATCAAGCTTTATGGAGCTGGTAAAAACAAATGGCTAAAAAGATCAACTTTAGTTTATGAATCTGGCCCATAGAAAGACAGACAGAAGCACTCATTCAAATCAGCTTCTAGCACAATAGTTGAAAACAAGCACCAGACAATGAAACAAACTGGTGTTTGATCTAGTACTATTCAATATATTTTAAACATGTTATAGTATGTATTGTTATATATGTATTATTCAAAAAATATTCCATTTAGGTATTGAAAAAGTTGGTATGATATTAATGCCAAATCTTAACAAAAACATTTTTGTCTCAATCAAAGGGAAAAAAAATACACAAAATTCCTTTTTTTTTTTTTTCAGCACTGTAACAGGATAGATTGCATGGATACTGAATTGTAAACTAGCTAGAATAAAAGAATCACCCTTTTAATGAGGGTAATATATCATGACAATGTCAATTTGATTAATGTAATGGGGCCACATTTCAGAAAAAGGAAATTACAGGTCGTTAGGGTAAGTTTAAATTATGTTAAGGGTTTGAATGATTTTCTTCATTTTGCTACGAATTTATCAAATATTTTTCTTCGAATGCCTTATGTTTTGCTTTAAAATCTTACACCATTCTTCTTGCCTCCAAGCAAATTATAATTTAACCCAGAATTTGACAGGCATGATATGTAAAGCCTTGTCTGGTTATACAGCATCTGGATTGATTAGAAAAGAAAAAAAAACTGAGAATCTACGATGACAAAAAGCTTCTTTTTATTAATATAGTTATACACAACTCCTCTCCCCCCCCCCAATAGTGTTTTACTAAACATACAGTTGGATAAGATTTGTGCCTCAGAAACAGAAACAAAAAATGACAAGCAAGACAAGGCACAAAAGTTTAAAGAATGAGAATGACGATTTTGAAGGCAGAGGAGGCAGCTTAGGGAATGCACAGTATAAAAGAGCAATAGGAAAAGCAAAACGGAAGCAATGTATAACATACAGAGAGGCAACCGGAGCAGAATATGTATGTAGGGAAGAGCAAGAACACTGGAGGTTTTAAAGGTAGAGGCAAAGAGCTTGAATGAGATATGGTAAAAGATAAGGAGAACATCTACGGAATTCACAAAGCTAACAAAAACAAAGAAACTGCTAGGCTTCCAAAAATGAATAATTTCATACATCTCTACTGACAGAGTTTGAAAAAAAATGTATGTGAAGGAATGAGATTCTCCTTACTACTGAAGATGGCAGAGAGCATGAATATAAACAGAGTGGAAGAACAGAATCACCAGAGGCAGAGAAGATGCCCCAGAAGAGAGGGATGATTGGAGAAAGAGGGAATCAATTCATACACATCCGTGAAAGCGCTTTCTTTTTGTGAGGGGAGAGAGGGCCTATTACTTTGTCTGAGCAAATCCAGGAGGGCATAAAGCACGACTACCAGAAATTCATGGCCAGCTCCAGTGACCTCAAGTCGCAGTACAAGAAAGGTGTGTCAGTTAAAACCAATTCAGATCATATCATGTCTGCACACTAAATGCCTCTGTGCTATCCTGCACTTTGAAAGCTGCTGCAGAGTGGCTGCCTTGCTCTACCCTTTCTGCACACCACAAAGGGCATCTCCCAAATGTAGTCAGATTTCATTATGAGGGTTTGGAATTTTGGAATCTTCCTACGGGATTATTTTGCCCCATTTATCTACAGATGTTGTTTTAAACTAAAATTAAGTCGTCTATTTCTTCAAGCAACTGGAAAAAGACTGAGAAAATCCAGCAAGTTTCACTATGAATTTTTGCAAATACTGATTTGTCTTTGATTTGAAGTAGGCAAATCATAATTGAAATCATCAGACCTAAACATAGCTTTTTATTTTTGATGTTTGAGTAATTCTCCTTTTTTTAAATAAATACATGCCTCTTCCTGCTACCACATGAATACCACACGAATATTAAAGAATTTATCATTTTCCCTTCTAACATCTCAGGGGGGCAGCATTATAGCTCCAATTTATAGCTATGGAATCTAGGCTCAGAAAAAAACTGTTTATGACTTGTTAGGATCACCCATGAAATCTGTGTGTTAACAAGGGATTGAAGAGAAATCTTGAGCAGAATCTCAGGTCCTCCAGTATTGTCTTAACCATAATATCATCTTTCCATACAACATTTTGATATATCCAAACGTTCTAGTTAACATTACAAATAAATGGACATAGGCATAGGTCTAAGCAGTATTAAATAATGATTCTTTTGTGGGTCCCAAAATTCCAAAATATAATTAAGTTTTTAAGGTTACATTATTAAGAATTGTTAAGAAATCTTTCTCATGCATTTTAGAGCAGAAATCCCAACCAGTCTCGAATGATGTTCCAAGCCAATTTGAAATTTATATTTTCATCCAGTTAGTGATTCATCACTCAAATGCTAAGTCCCTATTCTGACAGGCTTCCCAGTAACATTTATAGACTAAGCCAACGTTAATTTTGTTCCAGTGCAGACAGTTGAAAAAGGTTCTTAAACCAATTCATTTTTTTCTTCTTAAAATGGCCATGACAGTTTTTCAGGAAACATATTTGAAAAGGCTGAACACACTTCAATTGTCAGTGTTAAAACACTGATCCATAAGCAATAAACCAATACACAATACTATACAGCATGACAAGGACTGCTGTAAGTCTACTTGTCTGTAAGAGTTAGAATTCTAAATGGGTTACAGATCAATGGCCAATGTACAATTTAGAAAGTGTATACTCTCTTTAACCAATGCCTACAAATATTGGAAATGAAGCATACCAAAATCTTGAGTACTCTGATGTTTTCTACAAATGTCAAGAGGTCAGTTAGAGGAGTATGGCTGAAATACTGCTTAAATAGTATCAAGATAGTCAAAGTTCAGTAGCAGCTGGGAAAGCTATTTCAGTATCTTTGGATCCTACACAATTCATAAGAAGTTAATCAGATTCCTATTTGTCACTAATATTCTTCTAAAGGAATATTCTTGAGCACACTATTTAGTATTCCAGCTTACCTTCTAGCAGACTTTCAAATAAACTTTGTCTGAAAACTAAGGCAAACCACTTTGTAGCTGGGACATGACAACAAGACATTTCTATCCATGATCAAAAAGCTCATAGTCATACAGCTAGCATCTGTTTTTAAGACTGTTCACAGATAATCCACCTGTAAATTGAAATGAAAAGAAAAAAAGAAATTTTGCTGATCAAAGATTACAAATTTTAACCTAAAAGATATTTAACAGGTCATGTTCTTGTGCATGAATACGTGGAGACACAAACATGCTAGGTACACACCAGAATGTTAAACTCAACCTACCGATGTACAGTAACATTTCATAACTAGTATTAAGTGCAGTGAGTCTTTACCTTGTTCAGCTGCTACAGTAAGCAAGCTTATAATACTGTTCTTCCATTACATCATGAGAATGTAAGTACCAAAACACAGCAGTCTCTGCGGTAATGTGGAGTACATAAAGAGGCTGATGGACAATGGGAGGGAGAGCATGAAAAATGGCAGTGGACATTTAGTACTGTATAAAAGAAAAAGGCCACTGCTAATTTCCCAAGGGATGAGTCTATTTAACTGTCACATCTGGAATCCACTTTTAAATATCATTAAGGGAGTTGGTTTTCAAAGAAAGGCTATAAATTGAAGTGTCCTGAAATCACTATGCAACACTGTTTACCTAGCAGAGTGGCTGCAGGTTTTACAGCTGTGTGTTGGATACCAATGGCCACAAGAATCAGTAACCCAAAGGGACGTTCACATGGATGCTCCACCCGCCCAGGGACTTTCGCAAAAGCAAAGAAGCTGAACACCAGCCAACGAGTATGAAAGGCTCAAAGACAGTTCTAGAGCTATTAATACAACAAGAGACTCCTGTGGGCCAAAAAGTCTATGTCAAAGTATTTCTTTTAAAGGATTCTCATCATGATAACGACGCTCCAGCCAAGCGGCTGGCTGAAAGAGCAACAAAGGACAACAGCAGGAATTTCACTGATGTGGTGTTTGAAAAATATCTCACACATAAAAAACATTCTGTTTTCAGAACATTCTGTTTTTTCTAACAAAATACAGGACCTACTTTACTCAGGAAAAAACTTACTCAAAAAAGTCTACTAAAGACGTTCAAGGTTAGTGGGAACTTTGAATTAGTAAAGGGACTCAAGATTCAATCTACTTCTATTCATCTGTGTACACATGCACTTCACACTGAATTTAAAAGCCCCCAAAACAAATGAACAAGCAAACCTCATAGTTTCGGAAAGGTCAAAAGCACTTTGATTACCAACAGCATTGGTGAAGTGTTTTGGACTGCTACTGTAATCATCTTTAGCATTATGGCAAAGATGAAAAAATAGAGAGCGGCAGACAAGGTACAAAGAAAGACACTATTTCTCCTGCAAACGCATACGTGAATTCTGCATGTGCTAGTTTGCTTTGAGCTATGTTAGGTCATACTGTGTGACACACATTTGACCTGATATAAGATTTAGAAGGACACCCCTATCAAAATATGTTTATAAACTGCCTGCAGAATTAGTCAACTGCATTTTGCCTACATCTGAACTAGATGCAGGATATTCATTTGTAGACCCAAAGGTTAACTGCAGTAAAGGAATGCTGCTGGATTCACTTCATGTAGGAAACATAACTGGTGTTCATTCTATTGCCACCATATTAATCACTACTTTGTTTGAATATGGAACTTGGGAATTAAGGCTATTTTCATCAGGCTGTTTGAATAATACAGTACAACATCTTTACCTAATTATTGTTTTTAAATTATAACGAAGAAAGGAAAACTTAAGACAAATGAAAAACAAAAATGAATTGGTCCGTTTACATCTGTACACAGAACACAGCAATGAATAACACCGATTGCTGTTATAAAACAACATTTACACTTGAGTAAATGAGGTGTTACACTCTACTGGAGGAACATAACTGTGGCATCTTGGAGAGCACTGTTTAAAACAGCAGCATACATAATTTGTATTTACAGAAATTCATATTTTTATTTCCATCTATCACTCCATGACTCTCTACAAGCTAACTTTTACACAGGTGTTCCCAAGGAGAACACGTATGGGCTTTCATTCTGCTTATAGATTTCTTCTTTTACCTTAACGTCCTCAGAAAGAGGATAACCAGATAAAGATACATAAATTGGAAGGGACTATTCCTGCAGAGTGGAAATTTAGCATAGGCTCCCATCTTCCTTTGGTGTGGTATTCTTGCCTGGAATTTCCCCCATGCACCCAGGGACTTTCAAACCCAACTCCATGTGGTATTCATAGAATGAAATGCCAGGCATTGCCATTTTTTAGCTTAAGTTTTCAGACTGCAAGAAGAAAATATGCTTCATAGGTAAAGTGTGATGGGTATGGGTAATCTGTCCAATTTCAATTTAGTTGATATATTAGACTGGATTTTTAATTCTCTGTTTATCTGCAGACAAAAGACTACGTTCTTAAATACATGGCTGAACTGTTCAAGTGAAACAGAGATCAAAATGCTAATTGAGTCTTCTCCCAGAAAGGTTCTGCTTAGATCTGTTACAATACAAAGGGCCAGTTGATGTACGCAAGAAATTTTGTTTATTCCGTACAAACCATATAGATAGGTTAATTAAAAATGCACAAAGGATTTGTTTTCTATATATCAAGCCTAGGGGTTCTTGGCACAGTGTTTAAATAGGTGCATAAAAGGGCAATGAAGGGAAAATAGATATGCATCCTGAAAAAGGTACTTTTAAAAGAAAATCAATATCATAGGCAAGAGAAAAGATGGAAATTATAATTTGTATATGCAAATGAGAGGGTATTTGGAATATGAGCTAATGTAAATTTTTTACCTTTTTAATCCAGTCCATTCTGAGACTTTAAACTTCAGCATACTATAATGAACAGATAAAGATAAAAAAGCAGGTATCATGAGAGGCCCCCACACAAAGAAGGTTGTGAGAAGTCTTGCATCCTTTGCACAGTGCATACAGGCTGCCTTATTAGGGAGCAGAAGGCCAAAGGCAGAGCAGAGCCAGATTCTCTCACTCTCTGATCCGGAGAACAAGTAATGCATTTCCTAAGACAGGTGAGTCTGGGTAAAGCCCCTTTCAGAATTCATCTGGTTTAATTTAGGCATAGTCAGGACTAGAGTAAGTGCCATAAAAGGACTGTGCTGGCCAGACATATTACAGTTCTGACACTGAAACCAGCTCCAACAGAAGCTGGTCATTTCATATCCAGAAAACATCTTTTCAATGTAATGAAAGATAATTGCTTTTGACTTTTGTAGCTATAACCATTTTTCTTTACTTGTATCCAGATGCAAAGTATTTAGGCTCCCAAGCTTGTGAAAACTTAGGGCCTGAAACAGTGTGTAGATACTTTGCTTGACTGAGGCCTTGGAGTTTAAGCCAATCTTTATTAGAGTCAGGAAAAAGAATCTAATGGATTTTACGGATAAAAACCCTGATGTGTCATTGACTTGTATTTTCTGTTTTCTCACTTTTCTATAAAAAGCTGATAAATACTTCTATTGCTTAATCTAAGATGGGAAATATCTCTAGCTGGCACACTTGAAGGAAACAGAACTCTGTTCTCCAGAGAAGCGGAGAAAGATCAACTTTAACCGCCAGAAGATTGTGGTTTTCTTCAGAACAACTATAGGCAAGGGCCACTGCATAGACAAATGGAGACAGCTTGTCAAAGCTCAAATATGAAACACCAAAAGCATACCTCCAGTGATAGACACCCAAAACAAAGGGCACAAAGTTATTTGCAGGAAACTTAAGATACTACAGAACTAATTCTGTTATAGTAACAGAGTCTTTCTACATCCCATGTTCCAAAATTCTGTATTGCTGACAAAATAAATCTCAGTAATAGAAAAGTAGGATCTTAAATTCGTGTACAACATAGGTAAACTTTGAAGAATGTTTTGGAAGGGAGTAACAGATGAGAGGCAAGCAGAGTAGTAAATGGCATGTGTAAAGGTATGTTGGACTAATACAGGAATAGAAGACAATGAACAGATAAGAGACTCACAATTCAAATTGAATTATTTAGAAAAGTATTCATACAATATGAGAAAGCACTGCTTTAAACACACAAAAAAAAATTTAAATGACTGATTTTACATGCTGAATGTTGATCATGTAAATATGATTTACAGAATACAGATCAAAAAAAAAGTTCTTAAAAATACCAGTTTTACCTCCACCTTCCCTACAGGTAGAGAGTTTCACTGTCTATTGCACACTTTTTTACCATTTCTCTGGACACACTTAAAATATTAAAAAAAGCAAACAAGGGTAACTGATACTCTGTAAGTACAGACAAATTTACAGCTCTAAGCTGGAAGTTGGTCTGAGCTGGAAGCTTTCTTTGGCAAGAGAATTGCAACCACTAATTCCTTCAGAATGTAAGCTTTTACTAAAATGAGAAGCACATTAAGAGCAAAATGGTATACCATGTTACCTCATCTTATGCTTCTTAATAAAAGCAATGTTATTTTTAGAGTTACCAAACAAACCCAGCTCCTCTTGAGTCACTGGTAGCTGGGGAAATGTGGCAACTCTGAAAATCACCTTGATTTGAGTACCTAGATAGTAACTGAAATGCCTACCTTTAGGTACACACGTTTGAAATATCTGGCCACTGTTTATTAGCCCCTGCTGTTTACAAAGGCAATCTCCCAAAAGGGAATTGAATGTAAAGCAAATGAAGAACTATCCTTACTGAAGCTGCTGAGGTGGAGGTGTGTGACAAAAATCAAAACCAAAGACAAAAAACAACTGACAAAATAACACAGCCCCAGCCTCTCAGCAGGTGCTTACAGCTTTGCCAAAGTGGCAAAAAATTAAAATTGACAACACTCCTGTCATAACATGGGTACCATTAAGAAACATGCAGGGCTTTTGCAAAGCTTTCAAAAGTCATGTTTTTCCCATGCTTCTGTAACCTGGAAAATCTAGGATTGGAAGCACAGGTTAGCACTGACTCCACTTTTTAGGGAAGAAAACACAGCAGAAGTGGAGTCAGAGGAATGCTATAGGGCCCAGGACTCCACTTGCCTTTCCAAATCCAGAAAATAAAGCAGTGGTGAGCACTAAATAGTAGAGAAGATGGGCCCTTTACGTATGCCAGAAGGACTGGAGGAGAGGTAGAGATGGGGAGGGAGAGAAATAACATAACAAGGACACTTCAGCTTCCATTTCTGGCCTGCTTATGCAAATTCTCGGAAAGCAAAAGAAGAGAGAAGAAAGCAGAAAGAAGATGCAGAAGAGATGTAATTTATAAGCAATTTACTAATTAAAATCTTTTATGAAATCTAGACTCTCAAACTGAGCTCTGAAGCAAAAGTGGGTGAAAGCTCTAGGTGCCGAGAAGGAAAATTACATTCCCTCTGAGGTGTTGTCAGAAAGTCAAACTTTTGGCCCTCCGTGTCCTTCCTTCAAATTTAAATGCCGTTTTCTGCTAGTAGCTGTTTAGAACCTGTTTCTCAGAAATATTTCAAACATATCTTTTAGCTGGAAACTAAGCATCTAATCCAAAGTTGTGAAGTTCCAGGCCCCTGCTCAGCTGCTGCCAGAGAGACAAGGTCCATAAGCACTTAGTTTACAACACTGAAGTTTCCACATGTTTGAGCTTAGACTTTGGACCAGCCTGACAGTCATCCAATTTAATCATTAGAATCAACCAATTGAGTTATTTCTGTGAAATGCAAAAGCCGTCCTCGGAACAGAAGTGGAACTCTGTACTCCACTTCCCCAAGAGAAGGCTAACCACTAGATTACAGGATCATTATCACTCCTACTTCTCATCTCCTCTGTATTACAGGGCATAAGTCCTTGTGTGGACATGGGGCCTAACTAATTTTTCAAACCTGACATAATGCATGTGTCCAAACACATTTAAGCACTTTCCAACTAGGAGGAAAAAAATGGGGGGGAAAAAAAAAAAAGGAAGAAAAACAAATGAAACATGAAACAAGGTAGAAAGGAAGAAGAAAAAAGGAAAAAAAGGAAGAAAAAAAAAAGAAGGGGATACTTGAACATTTCAAAACTACCCTCCCCCTCAAGTTCTTGAACTGTATCCATCCCAGCACTGTCTCAACACTTGAGGGCACAGGAAAATCCTGATTAAATGGACAGGGCTTGGAATAAATCCAAAAGATCAAAACCTCAAGCTTAGTTAAAAAGTACCTAGCATTGTGTAGGACTTACTCTCAGTGCTATGTAGATCTTAAACTAAAATAAAGGCAGAATTGTATGTTGCTTGTTCAAAAGAGACGTAAAGACCTTATTTTTCAAGTACAAATTGTACGCAACTTTACTAGTATGAATTCTGTCAAGTGGTCCATAGAATAAATTTGCACACAGTTCAACATAACATGTGCACATTAAATAGGATTTGGCATTAAAAGACCCAACATTGAATGGAAATCGAAAATAAATGCCCACATTCTCCCCAGAAGACTATTCACCCCAAGGCCTTAGGCATTAATTTAAGTGAATGAGGAAGCCACTAGGGCAGCTGTCGGTAGCTTATTTGATTTGTGAATAAACAATGGCTTCATTTTAAATGCTATTTACTCCTACTCCATACTAATGTAAAAATCGAAAACACAAAAAAGAACTGACTATTTAAAAACACACATTTTTTAAAAAGGTTTTGCCCTGCAAAGTTCTTCATTTCAACATGGTAGGAAAACAAAATAATAAGAACTTCTGTTGCATTATTAATTTTTAACTGCTACTAATGGTAAGAAGCCCTGAGGTTGTATCTTATAGCTAATTGATATTGTGCATTTGGCTGTATATTAATGAGAAGTTAGGGTATCATAGGTCATTCCAATAACATCTTTGGGCTTGTCAGCTTGAATTATGTATCTTTACATCTGTAGAAAACAGTGGCAATATGATAATTACAGTAGTTGATACATGTTGTTATAACTTGTTCGTACAATCAGGTACATCATGTCCAAAGTGCAGATGCCAATCCAGTCTGGCACTAATAATCCATCAAACAGATTATTAATTATGAACAGTTTCTATGCAAAGGGAAGCATTTAGTGACACAATGAATTTTCATACTGGATGACAGTCATTTCTTCCTGATGTTATAAAGATGTTATCACAGCTCAAAAGCAACCATCTCCCTGGTGCTAGAAGATGAAAATGAAGGCCTTTACCTTATACATCCATATACAAAGTGTTGAATTTTACATGTAGGTGTGTAAAAAAGCAGTAGGTGCTCATGAATTTGCAGATACCTAGATATGAAATCTCATGCAACTGTATTTAGGTTTCACATAAAACTGCTTCATATTATCAGGATTCATATTTGTATGTAGATTTTACCTTGTACACAATTCAGAGAGGATCTGTTTAGAAAGATGCAATTTTATGGCCTTTCTCTGGCAGAACATACATGCAGGATACTTTTTGGTTTCCTTGTAATTTGTGTTTTAAAAGGCACAGCAACACTGCTGCCCCAGTCTATGCTCACTTTCTAATTCACATATAGACATCTTGTCCTATGATCAGATTCTTGTTTGAAGTGCAACAGAGATATGGGAGTCCAAGCAAAGATGAGGAATTTACATAAAAGAAAAGAAAGTGTTTTAAACAATGAGCAAATTGTATCTGTCCATGAATGCAAAATCTGACTATAAAGTAAACTGAGTGTACAAGTTAAATATGCCCTTGTGCAACTAGCACTTACAGCAGCTGATAACCCAAGATGAAACTGTCCTTGAAAGCATTACAGTGACAATCCATGGATAAATTGTTCTCGAACAATTTCTCCCATATATATTAAGCACAAAAAGGCTTGTTTTCAACACACACCATACAAGGTTAATCTTTTTGTTTTCCCTGGTAAACATGAGTATTCAGGATAGCAAAAGAAAAAAATCCTACTGAGCAGCTCCCATTCTGATCTCTCTTGCTAAGATATAAATCTAGAACAATTCTGCTGAGATCTATAAAGGTGCTCTGAATTTACACTCTATTAATAAAGATCAGAATCTAGCCTTACATATGCAAATACATGGTTAATCTCTCAAAAGACCCGAGCCCACATGTACACTAAAGATCAACAAGCATTTGACTGCACAAAATATCAGTGTTTAGGGAAAGAAAAAAGCACAAAGAGAAACAGAGGGCAGCCACTCCTGTCCATGCACAACGAACCTGTCCAATACTCAGGACATTTCAGATTTTCCATCCGTGCGCAAGCCAACTGTGTAGCACGTGTAGGGAGAGAATACGACTCTTCGCAGTGCTTGCTGTGCACGGCTATGTGAGACTTCATGTGCAGACCAGTTTCAGCTGGACTGCCAGATGTCTGAGATTTATGGACATATGGCAGCCTACACAGTAGCATCCACACTTTTGGGATATCCAGGAAACCCAGATAAAACTCTTAAGTTCTTGAAATCTACATGGACAAAACGTGTGTGTGAAAAAAGGAATGTGTCCAGGAGAATGCAGATGAATGGCGCCACAGTACGGATTCTCTCAGATTCAGAGAAGAGCCATAACCCCCACTATTTTTTCTTTCTGAGTTATGAAGCAGAGCTTACCAGGTCGGGAAAGGGTATATTTGATATAGTGAAAGCGTACTGACAGAGAGTATGTTTTGTCTAACGTTTAATACCTAACACATTCCTGAGGTATTGCTCAGGTAATTCAGTTTCACATTTTTTCCTTCTTGGACTGATAGTTAACAACAGAGGCACAAAGGAGCCCCGGCTGAGCAGGTCAGAGTTGGAGCAATGTGAGCTTTATGTTGTTGTATCCACTGTAGAGGATAAAATCGGAAAAGAAAGGGAGGTGAGTTGTTCGAAAAATTTCTCTCATCTATAGAGTCAGGGCTACAATCAAACTATGCATGTTATATAATGCCTCAGCATGTTATTTCTGTTGAGCCACATTAACTGTGCTCACCTTCTGAATCTGCAGCAAGCTTCAGGTAATGCAAATTACATCGGTTACTCTGGGCTAAACTACAGTGAATCACCTCCTTCTGGCACGAGTTAGGAACTCACAGAGACAAGAGTCACAGCTCAGTTGATGTGCAGTAACTTCTGAACCTCAGTTTCTCGTGTCAGACATCAGAGAAACATGAATCACAGCATGGCTGCGGGAGGAGTCTCCAGCGACTAATCTTACTTAGCCGAACAATGCTTTTCGAACATTTGTATTTTCATTCCTTATTTTGTTTCACAAGTGTTTAGGCAAAAGAATTCTGCTGTGTTCTTGGATTCCAAAAATTAAGCACTGAATCTATATTTCAGTAGCTAAACAGAGCTGGTCTGTTTCTCAGTATCATCAAAGCACTGCGCTTTCAGCCAGGGCTTTTCAAGTTCAACTGCTCTTCCCCACTCCCTCAAAAATTATTCATCTTTTTCCTTGCATAAAGAGTGCTCAGATTAATAAGACATGGAAGAAATGCCCTTGTAAAAGAAAAAGGGAGGGACAGACAGACAGACACCACACTCACTTAGGCCTAACAACAGGCCTTTTCATTAATTATCTTCCTAATGATGGTGTCTTGAATAATGCTGCAAAATTTCATTCAAAATCTAACTACTCACTGGGGGAAAAGTGTATTTTATCTTGTTCCCTCAAGAACTCTGAAGCCATCTTCCTCATATTTATATTCTAATCTTTCTATGCTCACTTGTAAAAGCTGATAATTAGGAAAGCCTCTTTGATGGTCAGAAGCTGCACACTATTTCTGTGTGCATGGTAACAGGATGAATCACTGACTGCACTAATCCTGTAATAGTGTTAAAGGTCCCATGCGACGGTTACTGTGAACGCTAAACCTGCCCTATATTATGCTATTTCCCACTAATCCTAAGAAAATTAATGTTAATTTATCATGAAAAAAAGGTTAATTACACATTTACTTCTGATTTAGGCACATTAGACCAGACTCACAAATAATACAGCGTTTTATTTAATTTTTTTTAAAGGAGGATTTCTCTTTTAGCATTCAATCAGGGACAATACTCAGAAATCATACATACGGTGGTGGTGGTGTGGACCCAGAGGCAGAACAATGACAAGACTCAATGACAATTCTAACTAACCTTCTGTTCCCATTTAAAAATACTTTGGCTTATGTTCTTAATATAAGACTTACAACAGTATCTGTTTTATCTTTTAACTTTTCTGCTACTAGTTTTCAAGTATATGTTGAATGCCGCGTTTGGTTCAGATAACGGATTCAAGATATTTAATTTCCCTTTTGTTGCTTATTAAAATATTAACTTACAGAATAAAATGTGTTCCCTCATGAAATATTTTATTGTAATTAAATCACAGCATTTACTTAACATGAAACAACAACAACAACCCTCCACCCACATTTGGAATGATTTATTAATATTAGCAGGATCTAATCCTTAAGTACAATCTTGGCATTTTACCCGGGGTCATGTAATAGCTGCACTACATACTATAGAAACCAGCTTGCAGAAATTGCTCACTGTTCACCCAGTTACAGTGGAAGCCTGTAGTAACGTGATGGTGCTCAAAGCTTTTCTGACAAAGAAGAGATAAATTAATTGAAAAATCTTTTGCTGAACTACCCAGTATATTAATTCCAATACCAACGTAGCTAACTGGTTCTGTATGACTGGCAAAACTACACTGACACGCAATTTCTTTGTTGCGGATGCAAGTAGCATACTTTTTTGAAACTAAAGGCCTAGATTGCTATTACATCTTCCATCAGGTTCTCATAATAAAGCACCCAAAAGGCACAACTTTTTCCCAAGTGCTAACTCAAAAACACATTTCATATAAGGTGTTTTTTTAAATAAGTGTTTTTAATAACCACTTTTGCCTAAGAGGAAATGTAATTTTTCACATTTTCCTCAAGAGTCGCATGTATGCTGTGAGCATGTCTCACAAAGGGTTTTTTTTGCCTCAGACTGTCTGACCAGGCTCATTTATGACCAAATTCACATCCAATTTCGGCAGGTGCAGTTCCACTAACTATATCATCTCAAACTTTCTCGATTTGCCAGTTGTCTTAACTACTGGAAGCAGAGGTGTTTAAAGCAACTGCTTCCACTGAGGGCTATTTACAATATCGTTTTGACAGGCCACCTCCTAGAGAAAACGACAGAGCCTTGTCTCTTCGAAGTGTGGGATACAAGAAAGTAAGTGTGGTTTTTTTGTTGTTGTTGTTGTTTTTAAGATCAACAAACAGTTGGTTTAATGACTGTCTTATTCAATGTACATTAATCAACAGGCACATCTTCTGAACTCCCTACTGCAAGCTTCAGTATCAGGCTACCTCCCTACTTTCTTAAGCAAATCATTATCCACGTTAGGGATCCCTAAGCCTATTCCCTTACAACTGAGACATGCTTCCTAAAATCATCCTTTAGTCCAGTGGTCTGGGTTCTTCTCTGTCCCACTGCAAGGAAGCATCTGCAAATTCCTTAAATATTGCACAAGTTGTGCAGTACTACACTGTATCTGCCAGGAGATGATATCGGGGGTCACCCACTGCCTTCAGCCAAAACCAAGCAACAAAGGCAATAATGCACATCACTAACATTTCTCAGTCACAGAGGTTAAAATTTAATTGACCAGAAATGGAAGAAGTTAAACAGACATCAACTATATCATCTGCATATATTCCAGTGTTTTCTCTGGTAAACTTTAACCTCTACTATATCATTGTTTATAGTTAAATATATACATTTATAAAACAATGTGGATCTGGCCAATTAATATTACTAAAGTGGCATTTACATTTTTGCTTACTTTTATTTTAAATGTGCCACAGTAATATGTGATGAAAGATCACTTAAAATTCAGCTGCTTTTCAGAAAAATTATACTGCCCAATTATTAACAGACAAGGTCTATCTAATTTCCTGCATCTTCCAAATAGCCTTTTAAAATCGTTTCTCTGCTTAATATCCTATAAATTTTTTGTTAGAAACATTCTTCAGTGTCTGTGATAGGAAAACTGTTCTGAAAATCAATAGTCTGCCTACTTTTGTGACTGTAGCATGTTATATATCATAATCCTGTTTTATAAGAGTCTAAAATGAGCTAAAACAGATTTAATTCTAAGATTCAGAATTCAGACTAATAGGTTTTAATTTAAGAAAATATCTGTCACTGTGAATAAGCAAACAAATGGATTAGATTTTTCAGTTTTATTCCTTGGGCCATAAGTGTTAATCTCTCCACAGAACCAACATAATATACCACTATAGATTATCAAATGTGACTACTCAGTGCTGTGAATTATTCATTTGAAAGGTTATGCACCAGTGATAATATAAATTATTAAAAAAAAACCTCATATAACATTTTAATAAGCTTTAAAAAATGGTTCCTCTCCCAGTGTTTAAACTTAAAATAATATTTAGTGTCTCAGAAGGAATTATGGATTTATTGGATGTGTTCAAAAGTCCTGCCATAAGGTATCTAAGACTTCAGGGGAAACTGATCATCTAAATGCTCTTTAAGATGTACTTGCTCAATAAATTAAAGATGATACATGTACATTTCTCTCAAAGGCTTCTAATCAAATTATTCCCATACATGCAAAGAGCTGTTAACTATTTACAGTTTATGAGAAAACCTAGGAATTTTTGCCTGTGCTGCAGAAGAAGGATCTCAAGGAGGAACATCCAGGACAAGCAAGTATATGTACCGACACAGCACTTTGGAGCAAGGCAAAGGAAGCTCAGGTTCCATTAGGACCACCCAATGCAGTACCTGAACTCAGTCCTATGTTGCAGTATACCTGCACTACTCACCCCAATGCAGATAACTATCAGAATGAGAAAGGTTGTAATAGTCCTTTTTAAGATTCTGAAAGCATGGCCAGAGTTTTTAAAACATAGTGATTTGGGGTATCTTACCTGTGAAAAAAAGTGAGAGACTGCTGAAAGGAGTCTGATTTTCTGATTTTCAACCCTTAGAAATTAAGGTCCTTTTAAAATATTTTCAAAAGGATAATCTAAAATTGAAACATAAAAAGTTTCTAGTTGCATTTTAAAATCTTAGTCTTCAATTCTTACATCTGCATTTTAGTGTTGTCAAGTGAATTTTGATTTATTTTAGTTCAGAATATAAGATATGATAATAACTTAAAATGATTATATTTGAAAATAAAGTGGTTGAATCATGGAAGGAAAATTTAGAATTTCTTCATCTACTTGTTGATAGCACCCATCTGTAATCTTTTTCTACTCACTCAAATGTAATAATCTGAATCAAGTTAGACCTGAGGGAGTAATACTACACATTGGACTGAATGCTTTATAGCAAAATCTAAGGATGCTTCTAAGCAGCAAGAATGGAATGACAGGATGTTCCAGTTGAGCTTCCACTATTTAAGACAGATTTTTCTTTTCCTTTTCCTGCAAAACAGAAACCAGCATTTTAACTATATGTGTAATGGAGAAGTTCAACTCATAAAATACTTTTTGTTTTATCTTGCCTCTTCAGGTATAGTACATATGCTTTTTTCTGTCTCCAGGCCTCACGATTATGATTTTTAAGTATTCTGTTCAGAATCCCCTTCCAAATTCCATACTGGGTAAAGTTTTGATTCTTGTATTAAATTAAGAATGTTCTTAGTAAAATCATGCTTTCTTGAACAATTCCAACGTCAGGCTCTTTATTTTACTGCATTCAAGGGCCCAGGTGTGGAACAAGCAGTATTTGTTCCCTCTGGGATTCCACAGGTCAGCATTCCCATTTTCCTATTTTTGCTTCCATTGCTCTCCAGTGCAAAATCTCAGCCACTTCTCTTCCTCCCTGCTCCTTTCTCTGGGAGTTCACCTGCCCTCGGCTTCCAGTACCATTTCAACACTGATGAATCACCAGTCTTCACTTGAATCTTTCATTTCCCATACATCCCATGCTATCTTGCTTCTTCGCCCGCTTCTCAAACACACAATTTTGATGTCAGACTCAGCCTCTTGAAAATTGAACTTCTTATCTATTCTTCCAGTTCTCACCTCCTTGCCATTACTGTTGACAATATCACTATCTTTCTCAATCCTTAGATTTCAAATTTCATGGCCTATTCAACTCTTTTCTCCATCGCCTTGCCTGCTCAAGCTGTCATCAAATCCTATCAGTACTTCTCTATGACATCTCCAGTATCCATGGTGTCCTTTCCAATCCTTCCATTAAAATCTTTGTCCAAGACTTAATCATTACTTGCATCAGTTAAAGCAAATTCCTGTTTAAGGTCTTCTTGACCTGCTCCAATACATCTAAAATACAGCTGCTAAAATAATTACCTTCCTGGCCTGCACTGACCGTGCCACACGTTACCCATTACTTTCTGTATCAAGCTCAAGATCCTGATTCTTACTTCCAAAATCTTGTACTCTCTTAATTACTCTTTTCTATATTTTTGTCCTTAACTACTCCTTTCCACTGCTTCCTGCAAATTGACTTACTATTCCTTTATTGTTTCCTGCTTCTCTCAAAATCTCATACATGCTGCCACATTGCTAAATATACAAAATGTCTGTTTCTGCCCTTCCAAAACACAATGCTTTCATGCTTACTGAGCTATCTCCTCTTAAAATTTTTTGCTTCCCCTCACCTCCAGTTATTCAATATAACAACATTCATACCTTTATTTTTAAAAGGAAAGTAGGCATCATAATTCAAACACTTTTCAGACTTTCTAGGCTGTTTTTGCTGCTCCACCTGTTGAGTGTTCTCATCCCAAGGCTCTCCCATCTTTGTTGTCCAATCACTACGTTTATAGATATACTTGCAACTTCATGATAGAAATGATGGGCCAAATTATTTCCTGGAGTTGAAATTAGCACAAACAAATCATCTTACAAGAATGACAATATTGTGAAATGGTTTTTCTTAAAAAAAAAAAAAAAAAAAGACCCCCCCCAACCTATGGGGAACATCGGAGTAGCCTCAACCTGTAAGATAGATAGAAAAGATGTTCAGGTGTTCAGAAAATGTGGAAGTAAAGTCAACTTCTTAATTCATTCAATATATTACTTATGAACAGATCACTCCGGTGATTATACGGCTCCTGTGATTCTGCCAAGGGTACAGACAAATAGGGAGAATTTATAATGATCTTAAGTAAGTATTAGCTAAGCAGTTTCAAGATTCCTGTCTCTTTTAAATTACCTAATTTATTTCTTTACATTTCCAGCTATTATGAGGAGAATATACATTTCTTGCTCATTCTACAAATTATTCTCTCCTCCACTATTTCCAGTGCTTTTAGAATATATTTAGTTCCTTCAGATATCTACTAAACTTTCCAAGAGATGCATGTAATTTTTGCAAGGAACATTATAAAGATAAATTGAATTACAGTTAAGGAGCTGCACTGCACTATTTAAAATATACCCACGACCTAGTGATATACAGGATTTATAAGAAAGATCAGAGTGAAATGCATCTTTCTACAACACTTGAGTATAACTTAAATTCTTTTGAAATGCCAGGAGCTTTCATAGGATATTATTTCACACTGTTAAAGTTACTTCTTTTGCCACTATTATCTTGTGTATCTTTGTATGCATTTTCAGTTATGTACTTTTTTTTAAATCTATTTAATATTTATATAGACCTTTTTAGTTTTGTCTTCTCTACCCACTGTATGCCCATCATCTAGTCTTTGGTGTTTTTTCTACAGAACAATTACAGCATGCTTTTGTGGAAAAGCACACCTCATAATTATGCATACAAGACACTGGTACCTGACAAACTTGTATAATTCCTTCACGCTACAGAAAAAATAATGCCTCAGTTATCGTGATCAGTATATTATTGGAGCAAGTGTACCATGCAGTTTGAATAGCCTCTGTTAGTAAAATTCAAAAGAAATGCCATACCAGGAGAACAAAGTCAATTACTTAAAAAAAATATGCAGGTTGACTTTTAAATTGTGGTTTTTATTGTAACAAAATTTCCCTAAAAATACGTTATCTAAAGATAAATCTGAATTTATGATGAACTATGTTAAAAGCATACACTTACTATAATCTCTTACACTGAAAGAATTTGAACCACGTACATGAAAGCAGTACATGTTTATAGTCAGCATTTTAAAGAAAGCTGAATCAGAACAGCTTACTGCATTCAGCATACTCAGAAAGAACATGTTCTTTGTTTCACTTTATCCTACTAGTTCATTCAAAGCTGTCTTGGAATTGAAAAATTGAGAAAATTTGTCTTCTTTTTAACAATCCATGAATAAAGTGAGGTGCAAGAAATCTCCTCACTCAAATCTCATAGGACATGGTAAACTGAAACTATCAGTTTACTCCTCTATATATTTCATTGCAAATCAATAGTATTTAATGTTTACTAACAACTGAAAAAAATCAATCTTTCTTTAGAAAAATCATGAAAAAATAAAAATGCAAATGAAGATTTAAATCAATTAGGCAAATAGAGGCTACTTTTAAGCCGTGATTTAAATCAAGATTAGAATTGCTGACTTAAATTAATCCACTCCAGACCAATGTAATATCATATTAACTTACGTAGCAATGCATATGTTCAAAGTCCTTTATAAAAAGCTGCACATTAATTTTATCTGCAGGACAGCTGCAGAGGTTTTATTCCTATGAAGCAGATGGAGAAACTGAGACAGAGATATCAGTCAGCAAGTCAGTGGTATATCTACAGCCTTGAACTAAGGTCTGCTGATCAACCAGCACTTCCTTCTTTGAAGAAAAAGGGTGATGGTCGTCAGCTGAACCACCCTGCAGATTGTCTGTCTGCACATTTGGACACTGCTTCTGAGCAGACAACTGAAGGCATGTGAAACCTGAACAAGGACTCCAGGAACAGGCCAACTTCTATATCATATAATCACCATCTTTCAAATAAATTATTTGTGCATGGACATGCGATTATTCCAGAAACAGCGATAGAGACTTAAAAGCCTATTACCTACAAGGCATTTGACATCACCCCTACAGAAGAGACGTTATAATGGATTAGGTGAATGCTGGCAGCCCCCCCTTTTATGTGAAATCATCCTGCACTAGTAATTCAAACTGAGCTCCACTGAAAAAGGCTCAGAGTCATCACCTAACCTACTACAGAAGCTCAGATATGGGGAAAGGTAATATCCAGTAAAGGAGTGGTTAAGAATAATTGAGCCCAGCAGTTTCATAAGCTTCACCGGTAACTTCCCAGGGGATCCCAAAGGTATCTCTAGCTACACTTCTGATTGTTGTCATACCTCACTTGGGGCAAAAGATTTTCTGGAAAGGAATGAATCATATCATTATTATTATTATAATCCATTTTACAAATTCAGCAGTATTTTCAAGCTTCTGATCAGCACAGACAATACTGGAAGCTACTATTTTAGAGCACTGCAGCGAGCAAAACTTTCTCAAAAATGAAAGACACTTCTCCCAAAACCCAACTCCACTGGAGCATGATTTTTCATGATGATAGAACACATTTAAATATAAAATTCAGTACTCTGGTCGGAAAACCTATTTATACAACAAATGCAAAGAAAGTAATAAAACTTAAAGAAGTGGCCTGCCTCTCAATCAAATGTTTTACTGTTTCAGAATTTCATAGGTAACTTGATGTTACAAATATTTAATTCAAAGGTTTTTCTAACTACGAAGACTATTGAGCACTAAAGCAAGAAGGAAAACAGGGTTAAACTAAAGGTGAAATGAACTGATTATGACAGTTGTGAATCAATCCTCCATTACTGACTGAGCTATTTCAGCAGCATGTAATAGATTCTGATTAAGCTCTTTAAGTTGAATTATAATGCGCTATTAGAAGACTACTCAATAAATATTTTTTCAAGGCCCAGTAGCAAATTTTATCAGCAACCACTAATTTTTACCAAGGTCTGATCAGTAACCTTACCAAGGTCTTCTCTCAGGAAGCAATGAGCCAGCTTAAACTTTACCAGACCTACTAACAAAACCTTCAAGATGACTGCAAAGCTCAGAGTTCTGGCAGCATATGGGAGTTTCTGCCCATATAGCTGGTAAGAAATATGGGATCTCCCATAGGAAAGTTCCAGACATCACATACCTGGAACATGGGAAAATTCCAGGCAAAATTTGCCTGTGCTCTGGATCTGGACTGGAGCTTCCCTGTTCAGTAGTCCTGCACTATTGTAAAGTTATCAGATGCTATGGCAAACATTTAGAAACAGAGACATGAACAACTTAAGCAAGATTTCAAATCAGTTTATAGAGTGCTCCTACCAGTAGAAAGTGATTATCACAGAATACTGTTGCTCCTTTACTGCACAATAGATTTTGAGACACTGCATTCATTCACTTTCCTACTGGAAGAGATACAGGCCACAAAGTATTTTTTACGCTTACCACAAAATATAAGCAGGACTATCAACATTTACTAGAAATGGCAACAGCTAGAACAAAATGGCACTCCAGCAGCTCCATCTTCAGAAACCCTAGGTAGGAAACAACCGTGTCTAACTTAGAGACAGCAAACAGCTCTCTCCCTGACTTATGGGTCATGTTGGGGAGAAAGAATGTTTCTTTTATGAAACTCCTAACTGAGAAGATATTTCACTGTTGAATTCTGGTTTAACTTTACCTATCCACCCTTATCCTAACAATCATTACAGATTTCTTAGTGTAGGAATCTCATTAATAAACACACATTTTCCTAAATGCTTCAAATAGCTAGTCTTGGTACTGAGAATCACATAGCCAAGGCAGTCCAAGCTTAGCAGTCCAAGAGCTTTTCCCAAGCTCCCAGCTGTATTTTTACAGTCTGCACTACACTGCATGCCATTGAGACTACACTGCAAACAAATCCAAATTGAATTCAAATGCTTGCACGCTGAATGCAATGTGAACACACCCTATCTAAACCACGAGGTTTCTCAGATTATAATATAAAGCAGTGCACAGTCATAGGGTAACTCAGATGAGCCTGATCATAAAATCCCCTTAGCCTTATAATAAAAGTGATTCCTCAAGCAGGTTTGCTAGACAGAATACCAATAAAAGCTGTCATCTCTGAAAACCTATTGAGAAGACTTTACTTTTCCAACCCACTCAATTGTCATCCAAGGTTGTGGATGTTGTAGTCATCCTTCATGACTTCTACTGAGTACAGTCTTTGGGTCAGGTTCTTCAATGGCATGGTTTAATGTCACTGCTATCTGTTTTTAATCTCGTCTCTGAAAATTTTTATTTTAACTGCTAATATTTATCAGTACAGATAGACATCAGAATATGTTTCAGCATCTCCTTTGTTTTAACAGTATTTTTTTCTATGTTTTTGTTTCACGTAGAATAGTAAGTAGCAGTTGTATTTTCTTACAGCTCATAAATAATTACAGATTGTGAATAACAAATACCATTTTTTTTAATCCTTTCTCATATTCATACACACCACAGGAGGAAAAAGAAATTTACCCTCCAGAGCCCAGGTGTGGGAGTGCATGTCTTGGCATTGTGTGTCATGGAACCATCTGAGACAAAGGGGCTACATCCATCCTCTTACATTCATTTTATATATATATATATATATATATATATATATATATGCACACACACACACACATAAACATCAATGACATCATGCACCTTTAATGCTTTTCTGATAAATTCAGGCAGCTGGTCTTTGAATCAAGTTTTGAAATCCCACCAGTCTGGAGCAAGGAGGAATCTGGAGCAGGTGAATAAGTTGTACAGGGAATTTCTAAATTCCTCCACTGAATTATTGTTTCATTATTTTTTAGTTCCATTAAAAAGAATTGGAAGTGGTTCATTTACATAATAAAACCAAATCTTTAAGTGTTGGTTTACAGCAAGCTAAAATTCATGCAGTCCCCAGATATTTACAGCTAAAGACTGGCTGAAAAAATACCCCAGGTGACCTACACTTCTGTGTCAGTACATGATGAGACTAGTTCTCTCTCAAGGAGGGCTTTCTAAATCTGTATGAGCAACCTGAGTAGCACACAAGTGAATAGGGAACCAATTTATTCTTTGGAGAATTAGTGCTGTATACCCTCTGAATCCTATAACATCAAGTAATGCAAACAGTTGCACTGGACACTAGTTATGAGCTTCCAAGTCATCTTTGGAGTTATCCCAGTATAGCTCAGTTGTTATTTTGTTATTGCAGTAACAAAATGTGGGGTTACACATGGGCATAAATAACCTGGTTCACAGAGAAATGGCTATAGTTGGACTGAAAAACTACTGCCAGCAACTGATTTTTAAGGAATACTGTTTACCAATTTAAACAGATGAACATACCCAAAACCACCTCTGAATTTTCCTCTCCCCAACATGGAGGATTCTCCAGCTTTTATGTGCATCCCAAGATAAATGGTTTTATCTTCATTTATGTGAGTTATTTCATTGTCATTCAGGTTTTGATCTGTCTAGACTATGGGCAATCAGACTTTTGTATCATCATTTCTAAAGGAACAGCACTGCTCAGAATCACCCACACAATGCAATTTCGTCTAAATCTTATTGTCCCCCCCGCCCCCAGGTTTTTACATAGACGAATAAGCAGCCCACCAATGAATGCTCACCACCCAGCTGAGCATTAAAGATGGACAAACAACTGTCCAGGACCATCCACTCATACATCTCTTGGAAGCATAAAGGAAACTCTCCCACCTACTCCAACTGGAGTCCATGGGCAGGTCACTAAGCACTGTCACAAAGCTGCTGTAAAGTTTATAATAGCTTTGCTTTAAATCTGTCCACTTTAATAATAACTTAGAAGAGATTCTTTTCTATGAGTAACAGCTTTTAAAAGGAACAGAATCAACTTCCAAGTACGAATTTAAAGTAGTTTCATGCAATATGCCTGACTCCAAATTACCCTGTTAGGTTTGAGGACTTTACCTGCACACATCCACACATGCAGAAATACTGTTCTCCTTTAGTCTTCAGACTTTAGGCTTCAGTGAAAGACACCAACAAAAACAGTGAAGAAGACTATGCACAGAATGCTGTTGCACATAAAATGCATGCCTTGGAAGAGCAGAGGAACTGTGTGTTCTCATAAAAAGTGATTTGTAACAGAGTAGGTTTGCAAAGATACTCTCTTGATCTACCAAGGAAAGGATACTGAAATGCAATCATATAGCAAGATTGTCCATCTTGTTTGCAACCCATGCTTACAGAGGTTTGATGATTTCTGGCAGTTTAGTTATTGACAGACCTAACTTCACTGTGCCCTTCGTTGTGCCCATTTGTCTTAATGGATGAAGAGCTATGAGGTCAGAGAAGCCTGTATGCTAAAAATCACCAGTAAATGGCTTGCCACTGACCTTCTAAATAGGCTTATATGCAAATGTTCCTTAAAATAAGGAAACAACTTATTTTTTACATTTTTAAAACATATACTCCTAACTGTAATACAACTAAGTATATTAATTAAACATTATATAGAGTAGGGTGCTTTGCAGAAGATCTGTTAACTCAAGAGCTACCTTTCATATAGGTATATAGGGTAAAAATACATCTTTGTAATTATAGCTATAAAAATTCTACCCTTACACTTTCTGATATTTTAAAAATGGTATATAGACATCTTGAGGTGTCCAACTATGTTTGTACTCCAGGACAGATGAAATGTGATATGTGATTTTTTTTCCAAAGAGCAAAATAGCAAGAGAAGGAAAAAAAAGTGTTATTTCATATATAGACAGTGACAGTTTCTAATTATTGATGCATCACTAAGCAAGGTTTTGCTAACAGCTAAATGAGCTATTGCACTTACAAAATGAGGGCACGCGGCATATCTGATTAGTTTTACTTACATGTCTATGATATTATGTAATTCCAGAAGGCTGATATCTCTTTATCTTTTGGAACTGTGTGCCACTTAAAGAAACAGTTGTATTAAATGCCATATTGTTTTCTACCCAATTATCTTTTGCATTCAGCATGCAAATGGAAAAATGCTGAATGCTCATTTTAAGTCCTATATATCATCATCGTAATTAATTGTAAGCAAACTTCTGCTTGCGTTTGTCACGCACAGAACATAAAAGAAATTAACTATTCCTGGCAAATTAAGGTACAGTATTCCAAGAAATCTGCTTTTTGCAAACTAATGAAACAATTTTTAACAATTTTTATTACAAGCATCTGTGAGCTCCCACCAGGCAGCACGAACAGACTTGTTTCTGCTTATATTGCTCAGTTCCAAGCTAATGTCCCTTAAAGCTGTTAGGCTGAAAGCCAATGCAAGATATATTCACAGAGAGACCTGACCCTTCTCCCTACAACTAATAAAGTCTCCTGGAAGTTTTCAGGTAATCGTCTATGTGAGATTCTTATTAGCAAAACTTTGCCTTCTTCCCCAACCATATTTGGTGAGTTACACTCTTCAGATGGTACAAATTATGTACAGGAACTGAACACACAGCAATATAAAAGAAACAGACTGAAAGGGAAACTATCTACAAAATATTTGAAAAGTCAAATAAATAAATAAAATCTAAATCTAGAAGTCTCTTTTTCTTGGCATTTATACTAAATAATGGTTTTACTTTTCTGCTTACCAAATCTCAGGTCGTCTTCAGAGAATTTGGCTGCCTGTGAATTCTGTTCTTAATTTCTTTGTTCCTACACTTCACATATATGAAGGAATATTTCTGTGAGTTATTAGATAGTATAAGTTCTTAGCCACTGAAATACCACAGGTGTGGTGTTTTGGGGTTTGTTTGTTTGTTTCTTTTACCTGTATTACTCGTTAAAGATTTAAACAACAGAGGCCACTGGTTGGCTGCTATTGACTACCCTCTTTCCTGAGAAAATTTTATGTTTCTGCTACTGCAACCACAAAAAACATTGCAAAAACTTGCATCAATAGCTTCAGTAAACAGATTGATGGAAGCTATTTGATTTTACAGTTGGTAAATTATGTGTAGCTGAGTCTCTGAGCACTGGAAATAGAAGGGGAAATAAAACCAAAGAAACCACAGGGGTCAAGACTTCTAGAGCAGGGAGCCTAAATTTAGGCTTCCTTGTCCATATTTGTATACTTAAGCAAACAGTACTTGACTCTTCTGGAACAACTATAATCTATACTTAAAATTAATATAATTATATAATGTGGATTGCTCTGTTGGTGAACGGCCAAACTCAGAACTGAATCTAGGATTTCTGACTCCAAGGCCAATGCCCTATCTGTGGAAAAACACTGGCTGAACAAGAATCATTTAATGCATGACTGAAAGTCCCTCTCATGGAAAAAGAGAAGATGACAAAAAGAGAAGATCACAAAACAAAAAGAAAAAAAAAGAAAAAAAATCAGTAGAAGAAAGAGCTGAAAATACAGGCTGCCTGAGTCAAAGTGATACAGCATGACAACAGCTTGGAGGAGTGGATCAATTTCTAACAAAAAGCATTATTTGCAGGTAAGATCTTTCCTCTGAATATTGTCTCAGAGAAGATCTGCAAGAACATGGACACAAATTCCGTGGGAACAATAAAAGTACTAACCTGCATGGTCTTCTCAGAAGCCATTACTTGTAACATGTTGCAGTTCAGAATACCTTGCACAGGATAGAGTAACAGGTTATTTGGCAAGAGCTCAGAAACTATGCATTTTTGTTATGTGAAAATTCTTGTTAGGTACTGTCAACAAGTCTACGGCCACAGATTTCATATATATGGGATAATGCAGTACATTATGCAAGTACTTGCTCATCTCTATCCGTAAGTTATTACACAATGTTTACTGATGAAGAAATGCAGACCACACTGTAAGATTAATTCAAGCTGATTTTATGAATTTAAATCAAAAAGTTCCATCTAGTTACCAAAACAACTATATTTTACAGTAGAGATTAGCTAAAATGGACAACTTCAGTTCCAAATTATTTGTTGGAAGTTTAGGGCTGCAAATTGTAAGAATTAGGGCATAAAGAAACTATGAGGTTTTATAGCTAACAAAGTTGAACCCCAGGATATTTATGACTTGATCCTGAATATTATCTAGATTCAGGATTAATTTAGGGATCATTTATCTGATAGTTTAAAAAGAAGCTTTTAGCCTACACTAAAGGATGAATGGATACATAAAACAACAAATAAGCAAAATTTTACAGAAAGCAGTGACATTACCGCTTGAGCTCCTTGCACTAAGGTGTGTACAGGAGTTTTAAACCAAACAACCAAACTCTGTTAAAGAGCAAACAGCTTGAGTATAATGAAGTAGAATTTATTTTCATAATGATCAAATTCTAACACTAAATGTTCTGAAAGGCACAAATGGCAATTAGACAGCTAAGTCCCCTGGGAGTCTTCAAATTTCTCCTTCCTTAATGAAATTGAGATAAGCCCAAAAGAAAAGGGACATGTTGCTAATTCATTTTTGCTACATCTTCATAAACATGGAACAAGCCAGATAAGAAAGTATTCTGATAAAACAGTGGAAGGGTGGAGGGAAAGTTAAATTTTAAAGTTTATTCCCTTCCCATATAGTAAAAGGGCAAGTGTCACATTCAGAACAGTTTGGCATAAACATAGTAATTTCTGGATAGCTGCCAACACTAAGGTTAAAAAGCAACATTACACAAGACTTCCATGATGACAGCCTACCAGGAGGCATTTGTTGAAAATTGCTTTGCCGATCATTTAGTCAGCAAAAAAAAAAAAGAAAAAAAAAGAACATACAGTTCTAGTTATGTTAGAACTATGTTGAGTCTGTATCTATACATGATTCAATTGTAAGCTTATAAAGCCCCCATACAGCTACAATCAATGTAAAAGCCTAGTATTTCTGTTCTGTTCTTTTATATCAGAAAGCCCTATGTATTTTCACCATATGCAGCTCCAATAAGTGTGTGTAATTACAAGGGAAGTACGATCTAAGATTTAGATTCAAGTTTCAAAAATTAAATTAAAATGACTTTTTTGACAACAGGCAACAAAGTTTTCACCAGTTACACTGCAAACAAGCCTTAAATCTTGCAACATCAAATAAAACAACATGTTTTAACTATACTCTTTTACTCTGTTGGAAATGACAACTTAGGCAGTGCAAGTACTAAATGGTAGTATTTTAACTGCACTATATATGTCTGTCTTTGAAAGTCCACTAAATACATGTAAATCTTTTATAATAGTTTGAAAGAAATAAGAATAAAGGACTAAACCTCAAATTTTCAAAGAGGTCCATATAGACTTTGTCATTTGGCTCTCATTTAAATTATCGGGATTTAATCAGCTATTTCCCAGAATACTGCTTCAAAAAAGCAGGGCTAAATGGTCAGAAGTTAATTTTTTTATATGGTCAACAAATTAATACTCATTAATACTCAAATTAATACTGGCAAAGAGAAATTAGAATTCTGATCTTTTCAAGGGTTGCTGTGTGTTGGTATCACTAGTGATTTAAGAAAATGTCAACTTTTGTTGTTTCCTTTTTTAAGAATTAGCCAGAATCTCCAAGTGAAACTCAGTTTAAAGTGATTCTACCTTGCAATCAGTGGGCAAGAGTTTATATATGTGCTCCTTCAAAATATGCTACATTATACAACTGTTTTTTTT
The DNA here is from genome assembly GCF_036417845.1 of Apteryx mantelli. Taxonomy (NCBI): domain Eukaryota; kingdom Metazoa; phylum Chordata; class Aves; order Apterygiformes; family Apterygidae; genus Apteryx; species Apteryx mantelli. The sequence goes on from NC_089984.1 coordinate 36,754,115, forward strand.
TCTTTTTAGGCCAATCCTAAAGCAAAAGCATGTGCTTTTGCAACAGTCTCAGTAATATATTTGTTTACTTATCCATGATGTGTAGAAAGTGTGTTTTTTTTAACAAAATTCCTACTTCTTTCTCAAGAAACTATAGTTTCTCAGAGGAAAAACAAAGATAGACAACCCACTAATGCATTCCTAAATCCACAGAGAATTCATAGATCTCTCATTAGCTCTCCTCTTTTAAAGTATTACTTAGGAAGTTTTTCTCAATAACTTGCTTGCAGTAAAATAAAACAGTAAAAAGTGATATTTGGTCTAAGTAAAGGATTAACTTACATTAGCATGATTTTTCCTTGTCACAACTGGATAAGGGTCCAGTGCAACTCATATTAAATCAAAGGAGAAACTATTTAGTACTTTACACATAAGTTGGTCTCTAATCTAACATTACATATTTATACATCATATTTATATAAAGGAAGAAAGAAAAAGCATTGTCTGATGGTGGAATCAGGTTTATATTTGCTTACACAGTGTAAAAGAATTTCAAGTTTCTTGCTGTGTGATAGCCTGTACCAAAAGCTTCTCTATAAGAAGTAGGAACCTCTGATATTTTTACCCCACTGGTACAAACTGTACTACTGGAGATTAAAACCATGAGGTTTGCTATGTCAGACTTACAAAAAACAAATGATAATACTGAGAAGTTTTGTGGAATTACTGCCATTTGAAAACAGTTCCTTTTCCCAAGACTTGTAGTAATAATGCTCCTAGGAGGACCAGACACACAACAAACTTTTTGCATCCATAATTAGGAAAAAAAATTGCTCCTGCAACTCCAGAAATATTGATCTGGATTATGCTGAGTTCAGTTCATACTTTTTTCATCAAATGTTTCTACCCCTAATAAGTTCATACACCAAATTCCAAATACAGCACGCCACAAATAGCTGTAAATTTAGTGGTGTTTTATTCACTTTCACACAAAGCAATGTTGGCCCTAAATTTGACCTCTTTTATCATACCAATTAGCCTGTGACTATCAGCCTTTTTAGTTCCATAAAAGCAAAAAAAAAAAAACCACCCAAGCATCAAATTTGTGCCAACATTCACAGACAGGCCTGAGACACATGATTAAGGAGACAGATACTATGTGAAAATCCCATTAAATCAAAGGGAAAAAAACATCCCCCAGATTTAATACAGGGGGGAAAAAAAAAACAAATCAGGTTTGTGCAAATTAACCCTGACATGACAAGAAGATAGACAAATCTAACCTTAGTGAGTGACATGCAGCCATGACATTCCACATAAAGAGGTGTATTTAAAGAGAACCAGAGAATTCTCCCTTTTTCAGCTGAGCATCAAACAAACATAAGTGAGAAGAATCTCTTGGGCCTTTGAAAGAATCATTTCTATCCCTCTGTGCAGCTGTTAACTGTTCTACCTGGATATCATCACCTCCTTCTGCAAAAAGGTGTGCTTTCACATAAAGTATCTTCCAAATGGGTAAACTGATTTGGATAACACTAGTAATACAAAAATATGAAAATACAAATATCTGTACTTATGTGTAAAACTTTTGAGTCAGTTTGGGTGGAAATCTTTCTATTTTAAAAGGCAGACTGAGAAAGAAAAAAATGTGAAGGAAGGAGAGATATATGTAATGGTCAAAAGAGAGACTGTGGTGTCAGGAAGGCACAAAAGGAAAGGAGAACACAATCAATATCACACAGCCGCTAGTCCAAAGGTTCAGAATTTGCAAATGTGTTGTCACAATGTTGTTAATGCTGCTGTAATTTATCATATTCAGAGGCTGCTGGGTCAAAAAAAAACAGTCAAGCTCCTCTGAGGAAGCAAAGTTTAATGTAGAGATTAGAATGCCTTCACTCACCATATGTAATGTCACAGCAGCAGCGAAACAGCTGTGGAGCTACGACATACCTGCTTCTGCTATGTAAATATCTTGCTGCAATACTGGCCAATAATTCGTGTGCTCACAGGCTCACCAACTGCTACTGCCAACCTTCTCAACAACTTCAACACACCACTGTGAAAACAGCCAGCATGGAAGTTTTGGCTCTCCACTGCTTGCACCTATCCCATAAATCAAAGTGCCGCAGCTGTGAAGTTTTTTTACACTTTCAACACTTGCACTCCAGCAAAAAGAGGGACTGGACTTGCTCCAAAGGACATTACTTCTATAGGCTTTTAGAAGGACAAAATAGATAACAATTTCACTCTGACCTCTAACCTTATAATGTTGCCACTTAATAAAAACAGCCACATGAATGGCAACTGGAAAAGAACTCAAAATCCACTGACTACTGCATATACAGTGCTCATCTATTCCTTTTCTGATTTTCTGATTTCTGCGCTATCGTAATGCAGAAAGCATCTCAGAATGAATTCAGAATTTGCTTACAAAGCATACGTACACACATGTACAGAACCAAACAGCCTGGTAATTTAGGCTATTTTACACCTATTATTACACTTCAGAAAATATGCTTCTGAATATTCCATAGTGGTCTAAACAGGACACAGGGCAATGGGAAATGGTGTCAAAATGCAATAGCACTTTCTTAGGGAATGTGAAATGGCATCTTGAACAAAGACAACTCTTTCAAACTCATGGTCCACAGGCTGCAACATTTAAGAACCAATCTCAGGGAGTTTGAGAGGTTTATGAAAGGATTTCTATGACAGTGTGGATGGCAGAATTTCAAAATTGGAGAGCCACTGAACTGTTATTTATATTCACCAGCAAAACACACCACAAACACACAATTAAAAATAAGAGCTGTAGAGACACCCTACTAAACATAAAAATGAAAAGTAAATCATTGGTAGGGTAAAAATAGACAATTGGCAACAGAGAAAAGGGAATCTATTTATATTTTACAAGTCAAATAAGCAGCAACTTTCAATAAAATAAAATGCATCAGGTCAAAAACCTCCCTCATCAACTTTCAGATCCTTCAGGCCTTGTCTCAGTAAGGGCTTACTGTACCTTGTATGGGGCACTAAGCATAACCAGACTTCTCTATTATGTTAAGAGTAGTAAGAGTCAAGACAAAAGAAACTCACTTATGGTGGCTCCCATGGAGGATATCTGGGATCTGCCAGACTGAAAAAAGAAAACCCAAGAAATCACAGATTTTTTCATGTAGACTAAGAGGTCTAGCTACAGCTGTAAGTAGAATTTCAATGAAACAACAGCAAATGCTGTTCAACATTCTGCTTCTCCAGCAGTGCAAAGCATAAAAACAGCCAAATGTATCCTTTTTACAACACAGCAGCAGAAGCTACTCCAGGGATGCGTTTGGACCATGGAGGGTTTCTTTGTTGAGTATTCAGGATCAAGTACAACAGCAAAGTCTGGACCAGAGGGTACCAGGTGCTACTAGGCTGCTAGATAGTGCACAGGAGCGCAGATGCCAAGCATCTCTGCATGTGTCCTGTCTACTGGTGGACTGAGAGGCATTACCAGCAGCCTCACAAATAGCATATTCCACATCCTGGCCAGAGGGCGAATACTGCGCTGGTTACAGCAGCTGGGAAGGAGTGTGTGTAGAGGGAAATAAAAATGGGGAAACATGGAAAGACTTACTAGCCAAAAGAGATAAACACGCATACACAACACACACAAATAATCACTGCAGCTTCACAGCCTGTTCGAAAGCAGCACTGTGATTTCTAGATCTTTCTGTCATATGTAATACCCAGTAATAGATATAATGAAGAAGATTAATTTTAGAAGTTTTTTAATGTTGCAGTATTAACTGGGGTGAGAAGAACTAAAAAGCCCACGCAAAGGACTGCTGTAGGACTTATGCAAATATTTCCATCTGGGTTTAGAGTAAAAATCAAAGCCCTGAATCAACCAGTAGACACTGTTTCACGCACTGCTAATGAAGAGAAAATTCAATTCTACTGTTTGCCAAAATGAATACTGAACTTGTATCTTGATGTTTTACAAGAATATGGCACTTGTGTAAAAAATCAGAGATTCACATGTAATCTCAGGAACACTGGCAACTTCTTACAATGATAAAGGGCTAGATCATGGCTTTAGCCTGACACCTGATTAAAGGGTGTTGAGTAACTGTGCTCCTACCTACTAATATTTGAAATTCAAACAGTAGTCAGTTCGATGGCTAGGTGCCAGCCTGCCCTTTGCAGGGCTCCCTTCCCTGCTGAATGAATGATACACACATATAGAGTGGGGTACATATCACACAAGCACTGCTTGTCCTATATCCTTATGCATGCTCCAGCACCTGAACCTGCCAGCTTTTTCCTTGGAGGGAGGAAGGCAAAGAAGCGGAGCTGAATGGAGCCCATACAGCCCTTGGGAGGGTACCAAAGGGACAAGCTCCCCGCCGCCGGGCTCAACTGATGAGCATGTGCACGTTGCTCAAACAGCAGCCTGGAAGCAGACAGCACGGGCAAGATTTGAAAAGGAGGAGGGGGAAATCTGTTGTCTCACACTGGTGATTGATAGAAAAACTGAAAAAATGGTAGGATGATAGATGACTCATAAAAGTGTTAGACTACTGCCAAAAGCGGTAGATTTGGCAGCAGTGCAAGATATGCTGCCTCAGGAGAGGCACACTTCAGTCCCTTACTCCCGTGGGGAAGCAAGATGCATGAGCTCTCAGCCAGGGCAGCTTCCTTCCTCCCCTCTGCTGGCTCAGTCGCGCTGCTGAGTTTGCTCTCCACAGCACCACGGAGATGCCAATAGCCTGTCTATTCCTCCTTAGTCCCAGTACTGATATAGCACTTCAGGTAACAATTTGACACTAAATTAGTAAACATATTCCTACCCTCCTGAGTTTGAACTGGTTTATAAATTCAATTTTTTTTCCTCCTGCCATGTTATTAAAACTCTGCTTTCCTTCCTCCCTCCTTCCCTAAAAATTTTTGTCTTAAATTTTTCATTTGTGGCATGTGGACTTGGGATTCCCTCCCCCCTCCCCCCAACTGTTCAATATAAATCAGACAGACATTTGGGAAATAAAGGAGATCTGAAAAATGAGACGAGCTGAATTTCTGGAGACATGCCAAATAAAACTTTAGACAAAATTAAGGCAGTAAATACATATCAATTACTCAAGGGAAACTTTTTTAGAGTGTTTTATCAAAGGCTATCTGTTCCCAGTCCTCTCTACTCTAAACCATTAAACTGCCAAACCACAATACTGTTTCAGCATTTAGCTATCCGTACTCTAAATACAACACTACAAACTGCTTCCACTCATCACAGGCAGACAACCAACCCAAACACTCCTCCACTTCAGGTGCACACATGTTGACTGCAAGAGTCACTAACAACCTTGTCCTTCCTTAACCTATAAAATACAGGTTACTGAAGCAACGACATTTCAGATCTGCAATTACATTAGGAGACTCCTTGGAATCTCAGGTTCTATATCTGCTAAGTCTTTGCCATATGTTGACAACAAAAATGCTGATTCATATCTACATATTTTTACTATATTTTTGTAAAAGGCACTGTTTGGGCTACAGAGAGGTATGTAAAAAAAAAAGCAGAAAAAAAACATTTTCTGTGGTACTTGAAGGTGCAACTTTTTCTAGTAGAGTATCTTAAAATAGTGTAATCAAATGGTGTCCCCTGATATTTTGAAGACAGGTTTTAAAGTAAAAACAGGCACCCAAATGGGTTGGTGCTTTTAAATCCTTCTGCACAGAGTTAGCAGAAAGGAAGACAAGGACACATCCAGAGTTCCAGTGATAAGAGAAGCTCCATGTAGCATTCAGATTCTGGGAAAGCACAACCCACCTGGAAACCCTCATCAGCTTAAGGGCTATTGTACAAAAGCTCATCAACGAAAAAATGGATTTGCACATCCCGGTATGTTTATGGGGCCTTCCACAGCTTTCTGACAATACCAGCTAATTGAAGATTTCTTACTGGTGCTAGGAACTCACCTCTATAATTTGGTTGACTTCTCATACTAACTGTAAAGCAGAAACCAGTCACCAGCCCACAGAGGGCTCTGACTTTAGCAGCTGCGATTAGAGAAAGTTCAGTCACTGCCTTGTCTCTAAAACAAGAATGAAGCAGATATTGCAACCAAAAGTGGTATATGCTCAGCCCTTCTGGACAACAGGAACATTACTATTATTATTCTGCAGCCTACAGTCAACTTTTACATTCTTAGATTCTCTTGTTACTTCCATTTACAGCCAGAGAGGTGTCTTTACATGACCTTCAAGCTGCAGGTCTTCTAGCTCTGAAAAGCTACTATAAAGGCGATGCAACAAAGCCTGGGCAAACATCCTACAGGCCCAAATAAAATGGTGAACAGGACTTCCTCCTATTTAAATTGTATCAAATGGCAGGAGGAAGGGGAGAAACCAAACACTGCTGGCATGATGAAGTGCACCCTCATTATCACTGCTGAAGTGAATTTAGGCTATACTTTTAACATCATCACTTAAAGCTGAATAGCATCATCAGCCCTTGCAGTTTCTGTCTGCAATGTGCTTGCATTGGTGTATCAGCTCTACACAAGTTTTCACTTCTTTGGAAGTTAAAAATACTTCAGACACTTTACAAGCATTTTACTATTTCACTGAGAAATTTCAGAGCTCTAAAAATTTCAGTCACCAACCCATTCCTTCCAGAAACTTACTGAAGAAGGAAATAACAAGGAGAGGAAGAATGACAACACCAAAAAAAACTTTACTACAGACTGAAAAAGACAATTAGCTATTTCGGGAACGAGGGCTACATAACTGCACAGATTAAGCAGATAGTGACAAATATAGGTCATTTTCAAAATGCCTATATTTCTCAAAAAGTCCTTTCTCAGTATGTGTCGAAAATCAATCACTTTCAAATTTCTGAACATCATCAAAGAAATAAAAAGGCATACCTGTGTCTCAACACTGAAAACTTTTTAAAAATACTGTATGTTTTGTCTGACATAGTTTGAAGAGCTCAGAAGAGATATTTGCACACATACTACGTGTGATTGTACCAAAACACAAGTACACACACAACATGAATGAAATCTTTAAATTTCCATATGTCTTCAGAAGTTAAAAAAAAAATGCTTTTTGTGCATTTTCAGAATAAAGTTTTCAAAATAATATGTACCAAAAATAACAATTTTCCTAGCAAGTAAAAATCCATATTTCATTTTTGTGACAACATCAAAGACTACACATCATGGATGGAAAGTTACATATGTGAAAGACAAGATGATTTTCCTAAAACAGCAAACCAAAAAACAAATCAATTTTAGAGCATTTTTATGAATAAGACCTAAGTATACAAAACAAATACAGCCAGCACCTTCAGTGCTAGTTGATTCATTTTGGATGTCAAAAAGAAATTCTCTAACGATGTAGTTTTTTACAAATATGTAAAAAAGATTTGGAGTGTAACAACATAAGTATAATTTGAAACAGCATTATCTAGTGAACATGCAGACCATTAGGATTCTGTCTAAAGAGAACAAATAAGAGTTCTAAGACAATGATTTTTTCTTCAGCAGATTGTGTGCAAACATTGCAGTATCCAAGAGATTGGCTATGGATTGCCCTTTCATACAGAGACAAGCCACAATCCCACTCTTCCTTGCTTTTTTAATACTTCTTTTCTCAGAAGTTCAGAAGTAAGTTGTCATTATGCAAAAATTTTGGATTCTAAATGGTACTGCCAGACATCCAGCATGCTACTGTACAATGTGACATTCAGAAAGCAGTGGTATTTATAATAACTTTTCAATTATACTCCCTGAACCTAAAAACAATTTTATTTGATCTTTGTTTAATATCTGAAGCAAAGACTGAATTCACATAGTGAAAGCAGTAAACTGTATATCAAGTCCAACAATTCCATCTGCCTTACTTCTAAAAACAGAAGAAAACTCTGAGCAAAGAATTGTAGGCATTTTATACGCTGACTCTTCAAGCGTCACATTACAGAGTAAACATTTTTTAAAAGTTTTCAGTATTTTAGTGCTCATAATATTAGTAACACCTCCCAGTAAGAAAACTGCCCTCATGTAATAATGTGAGGAAATAACAACATAACAGTAATTGTTTCGTTCTTTAAAAAAGTCTACTGAGTTTCTAATTACAAGGACTTTTCATAAGATTATGCTTAAGAGTGTATCATTGTCACTATCAAATCCTATCAACAGAGTGACAAATTTTAGAAAACATGGCAAGCTATCTAGTAATAAACCTAAATTTATTCTTTGCACTTCAATGGTGCTCACAGATAAAATATTTAGATTTTATCATCCTAAATGCTAAATCTGTTGGGTGTTCTGCACATAGAAAGATTGTTTCACAATATAAATGGATATTAATGTTAACATGACAAATACAGTCTATATTTTTGCTTGTGATTATTTCTAATTTTTAAAATATATTATACCTAAAGCTGTCTAGATGCCCCAAGCCAACTAGGAAGGTTCCCAATAGATACGCATTTCCACAATAAATGTCATTAAAAAAAAGGCTTCATCCCCTTTTCAGTTTTGTTTGTTCAACCTCAACTAAATATAACCTCTGATGCAACTTACAGTATGTTGGGTTATATGCATTACACAGAAAGTCTCTGTAGGAAAAAAAAACGGTAATATAGGAGCCTCTGGAAATAAATAATGGATAGCCTACCGACAGTAAGCATCTTCTTTCCCATACCATATGCCTCCAGCAATCATTAATATGTCCTTATGTTCAAAAGACAGACAGACAACTGTGCAAATAAACAAACTACTACAGATTGCATTTTCCATGGCTATATAAATGAAAAGTGTATTCACTATTTAATTAATTTAATTAACATACCAGCTTCCCAAATCTTCGGAAAAACATCAACATGCCTGCAACTATTCCTTCCCATAGTTACGTACTTCATTTATTAACCTTAAAAGAATGTCAAATTGCATGTGATGGATCTGAAATAACAGTGGAGAGACACTAGCTTGGTGGACCAATTCTTCCCACTACAGCATACATCCTTCTTTGAAGGGTCTCAGAAACAAAGCAAATCTGTAAGAAGAGAAACATGAATCATCCTGTTCTCTGTGCCTCTTACCTGCAATGCCCTTGGAAAGCACAACAAAAAACATTCAGGCCCAATCTGATTTGATGAAATGTTTTCTACCCATTGTGAGCAGGTACAGAGACTCCATAAAGCAGAAGGCAATAGAGAATATGACTCGTGAATTCTGAATGAGAGTTCTGAACCTCCCCTTGGCGGATGGGAAAGCTTTCAATGACTTTTACCCACAAAGATTTGGACTTTTAATATAATCTGTTATTTGTCTACAAAGTAATGCCATATTACAGCATAATGAGAACTTTGTATTATAACCAGATATCATTTTGGAAAAAAATCGGTTTTGCTTTATTTAACAAATGCAATATACATGTATCCTCAAATGCTGTTGATTGTTCATAAAATCATAGAATACTTCAGGTTGGAAGGGTTCTCAGGAGGTCTCTAGAGAACCTTTTGCGCAAAACAGGGTCAGCTGTAGTATCACACTAAGTTGCTTGGGACTTATCATGGCACGATTTGAAAACCTCCAAGGACAGAGACTGGGCTGCCTGCTGTATATGCCAGAAGCAGCTAGCAGGGAGGTAAGCAAATAGCTAACCAGTGCAACTGGCTTAACAAGCACTCTGCCAGAGAGAAGCCAGTAGGTATGCTGTACAACATAGCTGGGGAGTTGAATGTGGTCCTTTGTCAGCAAGGCATGCTTCCTTCTTAATAGCCAGATACATCTTTCATCCCTGGGAGATTCTGCCTTGTATGTTTTATGAGCACTGAAGGTCTCCTCGCTCTCCTCTTCTATGTCAATCAGAAAGGCACTTGCTCTACATTGTCACCAGCCACCACGTGGAAGGCAAAAATTTGCCTTTAAAAAAAATCAGAGATTTGAGCATAATCACCACTCACCCTACAAAAGTACACTTCTTTTACAAAAATATCCTCCTGTTTACAAGAATATCCTAAGAAGTCAGTTGTGACCAAATAAGAAAAGGAGCCTTACACAAGAACAATCCTGAACATAGCATTCTCTCTGTATCCTTCCTTGAGGTGGGCACTGAACTAGTTTCAATCCATAAAATTTTCTCCTTTGTTCTCATACAATAGTAATTACAGCAGAATCAATAAATCATTTAGGATTCATTTGTCCAAAGAGCCATCACTGTATCAGTAAAGTTACTAGTCCCAAAACAAAGAGGAAGGTATGAAAGCACAAGCACCGTGGGATGCAACTCACAATGAACTACACATCCTCTGTTTTATTATAATATTAAAAAACAAAACAAAACAAACAAACAAAAAAACCCTACATCTCATTTTCTATGTCCTAGACATGTATCCACACAGTGCAGCCCAGAAGAGAAAGAAGGACCCAACTGACCTCAACCAGTTTGGTCAAAGAGAAAAGACTCCTCACCAATCTAAAAAAAAAATCCCAGGAGACAGGGTAGACGCACGTTTGGATACAAAGCTCTCTGTCTTAAGTCACAGAATACAAGAAGCTGGAGTAGCACAGGGAAAGAGTCATGTTGGGTGGGAACATAACACACAGCCAGTTCATTTCTAGGTGAGGCGCTAGGATGCAGTGAACCCAAAGATGGCACATATACCAGTCTTCGTTCAGAGAAACCAGAAGGAGATTCTCCTGTCTAAGGAGCATCTCCTGCTTCCATACTAAGACAGTATCTTCCTCCTCAACTAAGCAAAAGATAACCCTCCACCCCACAGAAAAGGGCAGGTAAATCAGAGAAAAGAACAAAACCTTCGCTTCCTCGAAAATAACTTGAAGCCCAAACGGAGCCTTCCCCTTGCACTTGGTCACTTCAAGAATCAACCTATTCATAGCATTCACAAATTTCACAGTTCCTCATGTTCTTTTTCAGAATCCGTGTAGTCCACACCATTCCTTGCTTCCTCTATCATACATTTATTCTTATTCTCCTTTTATGTAAGTTAGAGTTTAAACTATCACATTTGCCAAGTAAGCAAGCTGTATCTATCTCTGGGTGAGTTTCTAATGCTAACAGCAGGCAAAAAGAAGAGAATCCCATCACTTTATTGACTGTCTCCGTAGAAAGGCCAGAACTGATTTATCATGAATGGTACCATTTCTTATGTTTAAGGGCCAGAACTGATTTATCATGAATGGTACCATTTCTTATGTTTAAGGGTTGTCTCAGAATTAATACTTGTATTGCTCCTGCACATAACCTGGGGGAAAACAGGAAAATACTACTCAGATGTAGAAAGGGAAATATAATACACAAGTGTTAAGTTTATTTCAAAAGGCCCCCCAAAACTGGGTGGTGATTTGATTGCAATTAGGGAAATCATCAAGAAAAGTAACAAAACAGGACAATAAAAACCCTTCAAAAATAAGCTGCACTCATTAGGATATTAATTTAATTAGTCCACTTAACCTGATGGTTAATCATATTACAGAGTGCAGGGATATAAAAGCTATAACTCAAGATAAAAAAGCTCAAACAAACTGCTGTTCATAGAATCAAGTGAAAGGTATTTCTAAAATAATAGCATAGGAGCATCAGCCTAATGCTTATTTTACACTTGAATACTTTCTAATATCCAGACAACCTCAGTGTGCAAATTGGTGTAGTTCATAAAACTAATTAAGAAGACAGGACAGAAAATCCAGACATTGTAAACATTCCAGGCAACTGTTAAAGCTTCTTTGTCCTTTTTTAATAGGTATGTTCAGCCATTTTTCCACTCACAAGAATATTCTTAAGAAAGATTATGGAACAACATGTATTTATAAAAACATTAAAAAATATAAACCCCAAAAGACAAGTGATTCTCTGTTAATTTTAAAAATCAAGATTCAGAAGGAAAGTTGCAGGAATACTGCAAATGAAAAATCACCCTGGTGCAAATCATTTACACTGAAGCTTTATGGGGTTCCTGCCAGAAATTAGTTCCATTAAATGGAATTCATTGTTAGAGATGTACTTTAAGGATGAGAGACAGAGACTGTGAACAAGGAAAAATGATTTCTTTCATGTAGGGTCACGATGTTTATGATGCCTAACACCAACACACAAAAAGCGAAGATTAGGAGTTTGATCGAGTTCCGACCCAGACATTCAGTTCCTGCCTGCCCTGCTCCCTACCTCTGCCTACTCTGAAAAGCAGCAGAATAAGCAGGTTAGTTGCAAAGATGGGTCAGTTCAGAGAGATATGCCCTGAAGCCCTGCACTGTTACACACCACTGCCTGCACCCTGTTCCATTTCCAACCCACAGTTGCTTATGGTAGTTGCTTATATAAATAAAAATAGATACCTATTTCTAGATATAAATACATACAATACAGAGAAAGAGAGTGTGTGCTCTCTGTATTAAATATAGCACTGCACAATGAAGGTGAGAAAGAGCTCTCTCCTACACACAAAGGGCATTACCAACTGCATCACAGTTTAACTGGAACTTGCAGCCTGGGAGAAGAATCTCACTTCTCTCCACTGTTTCCTAAAGAGCAATACTGGACCAAAGCTCCACTGCCCTCCAGTGAAGAAGTAAACACATTTTATAATACCACTCAAGATCGGCCTTTGTAGAAAGCCAAAATGCTAAGTATCTGTATTTCTTTTCATACTTTATTTGGAAGAAAGCATGGGCACTCTAATATGCCATTCTCTTTATAAGATATGTATTTTGAATGAAGAAAGCATGAAGCAGGATGTTTGAATGTGGATCTATTTAAAAGAAAAAATAATGCTCCATCTCACCCTGCAAAATAAGTACTGTTGCAGAAAAGGAGTGATAAATACTTTGCCTATCAGTTGAGGTCCTCATAAAAAATTAGAAAAGATGACTGCTCTATATCCACAGGTTAGTATTGAGAATACTGAGCCACTGGAGCTGTATGGTTTCTTCACAAGGACACACAAATCAGCAGCAAAGTTAGGCCAGGAAACATGCCTCTCATTTCTTGCTTTAAACTTTAGAACACAATTCTTGCTATTGCAGAATTTTCTGAAAAACTACCTTTGGGATGTAACTTTAAAATGATCTATTTAGTCAGGTTGTACAGGGGAAAGTTTCCAATTGTATACAGTTTACCAAAGTGACCCTGAATCATGCTTCTGAATCTGCTTCTAATTTACTGCAGCTCCATCACAAAAAAAAAAAAAAAAAATAGTAGTAATATTGCCTAAGTATAGCAAGACAGGTCTACATAACGCTCACAAATCGCAGAATCAAAGAAGGGCTGAGGTTGGAAGGGACCTCTGGAGATCATCTAGTCCAACCCCCCTGCTCAAGCAGGGTCACCTAGAGCATGTTGCACAGGATCGCGTCCAGGCATGTTTTGAATATCTCCAGAGAAGGAGACTCCACAACCTCTCTGGGCAACCTGTTCCAGTGCTCTACTTTGATATCCTGAGATATAGACTGCTTTTGAAATGCAAAGTTTTGTCACTGCTATTTCTTAGCATAATTCATTCCACTGCACTAAAAAGAATCAAATATGTGCTTTTTTAAAAATACACATAGTCAAAAATCAAACTATTTTGTATCTACTGGGCTGCAAGTTTGCAAACAAGTATCTGCAATTTAAATGTTTTTCTTCTGAGGAAGAGGCCTGTGTTTCTTGGTAACACTAAAAGTTCTGGACAGAAAAGTACAATTGCTTTCTCTAGTTCTTCAGGTCTTTTTTTCTGCCTTGTGGAAACCAATTATGACAGTATTGTTCTATTTTTGCTCCACTGAATTATCATGTTTTTGATACATGCTGTAAAAAGATTTGCCATTTTTCCTGCTTTTGGACTCTCTTCACTTCTTATGATTAGGAACAAGCCTCTACTTGCCACTTTCTTTACTTTGGTATCTATCCTGTCTCCAAGTAGTACGGACAATTGAAGATGTTTTCCGCTATCTCAGTCCACTGTTGCCAGGACTCATTTTCTAGACATTGTGCTAGCATCCCTTCCATTTCATGCAGTTCAGAATATCAGCCCCAGATCACTTCCCATTTTCAGTCAAGGCCAGTTAACCATAGCTTTATCATTTCCTTCTTTAGATCTTTAAAGTATGATTCCTTATTACAAGAGCTGTAAATGCCCTCAAAGAATCAAGGAGAAAAGATATGACCAAAAAAACCCCCAAAAAAACCCAAACCCAAACCCACATATACTTGCTTACATTTAAAAGGAATGCTTTTTGCTACAGTGCTTTACAGCTTTGATTCGTTAACAGATTATATACACATAAATAAAATAATAAAAATAGGCTTGAACTATTGATATATTTATAATTCTTATGGAAGGCTTTTACTGTTATGGATCATATTAAATTTAACAGAACAATACAATTTGCTGTTGATGTTTTTAAACATACACTGAAGTGCAATGTTCTTTTCTGTTCATAAACTAAAAACCAAGTTCATAACAGGACCTGTTATTAGTAGAAATATGCGAATACCACATTTTATAGCCATTTAGAATTCCTGAAATTGAATTACTTTTTAATTATAATACACTTAATTCAAGAATAATGAATTCAAGTACAAATATTTAGGCTGCATTATTAAAATCTCCAGGATGATATAAAAATATATTAAGCACCCTCCCTCTAGCAGTTACCTGATGACTTATCTGAGTCTAGCAAAGCAATATGGATTACTCTTCTTCCAAGTACCTTAACAAGCTCACTTGTTTGAGAGCTGAAATGTAAATTACTTATATTACTACAGGACTCCTAGAAGTTTTCATTTTGTGCATTAGTTCTGTTCTGGTTTTCCCTCCCTTCATCTGTGCTATTTTAGGATTGTGAAATCTGAAAAGTTTGCTTTCATAAAAAGTCATTTTAGGACAGAACTGAGACAACAATCTGTAAAATGAGTTTTCTTTAGTGTGACAAATGCAGTCAGGTCCTCCCATTTCTGATCTTTCAAGTTGATTTCCTCTTCCTTACAATACAGAACTTTATATTTATTAGCAGCTAATCTCCCTTTACTCCCCATAGCCTCTGCCACTTTAATCTCTCAAGGTCATTGCATTTTGGCCTGACCACAAGAGCATTCTCTGCCCATCTGGTTTTCTGTTGCCCACAAATTTGATCATTGTTGAAATTACATCAAAGAAATATCCAACAAAGAAGATGTAAGGCAGCTGCACATCAGACAGAAAAGCGATAGTTTTTAGTCCCTGTCATGAAAAGAGCCTCTGTAAATGCAGCTATCCAGAAGAGTCGGACGCTACTTGAGAACCAGTAAAAAATTCACTAGCATGGAGTGTCCTGCACACTAGTATTGGTCCACAAAAAAGACACATATTGTGAACAAGATTTTTTCCAAAAGACATGCTACTATACCTAACTTATGTTGCCGAAAAAGAAATTATGAGTGTTTCATTATATTATACAACCTACAGTGTGATATCCCCTATAGAAATAAAAATACATGCAACAACCCAAATAGATACAAATACATACTTGTAATAAGACCACCCTATTCTAAGCACACTGTTCTATGGAACAGATATTCCATTTTTTTCCCCAAAAATTGACAGGCCAGAAGGAAATACTTCTCTAGGACACTTGATACATCTCAAGTCAGCAGTGTGTTCAAGTAGCTAAACTTGCAGACCTTTTTTCTAACTTTCTGACAAATGCTCTTTCAGCTGCATTTACGAGTCAGCTAATAATTAAATCATGTCTATAAATTCCCTTTGGAGAATTCATGAGGTATTTCAGAGATCTTATTTAAAGTTTACAGCAAGTGAGGCCTGAATTTGAATAGGATGTTGACTAATGCTGACTGCACATACCATCTTGCTCCTACTTGGATTTTATTTCAGTATACTGTTTTAAAAATAAATATAAAAGTACGCCAATAATCATTACTATGATAACTCAGCACCAAAATATTGTCAAATGCAATAAAAGCTTAAATACTGACTCAGTTCCTAGAATCCTGGAGTATGGACTAGAATGCATCTGAAGCAAATTCTTGTTGGCGTGCTCCAGCCCTAATTAACATGCAGAAAGTTTTATTTGTATAAATGGTAACTGTACTAATAATGATTTTACATTTGTATCTCATCATTTTTCCAGAATAGTCCTCAATATTTTACTGGAGACATACACCCAAATGGGAGAATCAATTTATGCATCACTGATACCCAGGCATTTTTTAACAGGATACAGGTGATATAGTCCTGCTATGCAGCATCAAGCCTAAAAATGAAGACCACTATATGAATTTGAAGTGGGAGATCTTGAAAGATAGAATAGAAGTAGCTTAGTTTGGACTTGACACCACAGCAAAGAATCCACAGCCTTGGGAAATACAAATTCATGGGAATTTTAGGAAGTTTAGCAGAACTTATTAGGAATTAAAATTTATCTCTGTTGAACGGTGATAAAGGAATTCTCTAGCCAAAAATATCAGAGGATGCAGCTGGCTTCAGTAAGACTCTGTGGGAAGGAGATAACCCAATGATTTTTAATGAGTTTTGTTTTCTCCCATATACTTTTCACAGGTTTTCCTGAGAAAGGAGATATCAAATACAGCAGCAAGTAGGCATGAAGACTAAGAAACTCATTCATTCCCCTGGGGTGAGAATAGTTGGGATTCATTTATTTTCCCTTGCTTCCCTTTCCTAGGTGTTTACATCCTAGAATGCACCACCTTTCCAAAACTCTGGAAACTCAAGGATTTATTCATAATAACAATATGATAATAAATTCAAAATACACTCAGTCAAGCCCCTTGGTTACTGTAATAGAATACTCATACAGCTCCAAACATGAAAGATGTTGGCACTGGAAACAAAAACAGAGGGAAAGGAAAAGGAAAAGGAATGTAAATTATCCACGCGCCCTTCCTTTGCTCTCTCTGTTTTCCAGTCAGTGTCAAAGCAAGACATTTTGCAGCAAAATGCTTCCTAATATAATGCAGACACTAACTTCTCTAACTTAAAAGTGAAAATTTTTGTTAAAGCCAGTTAAGAGTAAATAATTAAAAACTGCCATTTCATAAATCCTTAAGAGCAATTCTTTATTCCTGAAAACAATATACTTTCCACTGTCAATGCCCTACAGACTATAATGTGCTCAATTTGTCCACATCAGTCACATTTCATGGCTTTATATGGCAAGATAGAATACAATGTACTCAATGACAGAACAAGCAAGTCAAATGCTTGAGAAAAATGGGACTTGTCCAAAAGTAGGGATAAGGAAGTAAAAGGCAACAGAAAGTACTTCTAAAGCTTTTTGATGAAAAATAAAGACATGACTTTGGAACTGAGTCAATGGACATTGACTGAGAAGGTTTGGTACTTTGAAAGAGAAGAATGTGAGAGTATTATAAATCTGATTTTGTCTATAGAACTGATTACACAGAGTAATAAAAATTGAGCACACTATTGATGAGTTATATTTAGCTTAATATGGAAGCAAACTTGCTTTGAAACAATGCAAAATAGCTGAAGGCTCAATACAACTGGCAAAAATATAATAATAATTAAAAGTCAATGAAGGAAGGAAATACAATTGCCATATACCTCACAGAAAGACCATCTCTGTCCTTACATTTGCAGAGTTTAACCTAGATCAAGCCTGAACTAACCAAAGACACTGGAGGTGCTGAAGACTCTACCATGAGAGTCAGTGGACGGTGCAGACTCCCTTGATGGTCTGTGAACTAGGAAGGAAACTCACAGCACATCTTCATCAGAATTAATCCACTTCAGCTCAGGGTTTCATGAAGAAACCTTCTTCCATCTGAGGCACCCTTTCTTCAACAAGTTAAATTTGGGTCACACGTCCACCGCTAGACGATGGTTCTTGCAGTATGTTTGTAGTACACTATACAGCACTATTTTAAAATACTCTAAGCAATGGTGGATCCAAGCAAGTTCTTTAGTGAGTCTTCTCTCTTCTTTTCATTTAAGTCTCTTAAGTAGCATAATCGTGTGGCTCTCAATCCATTTATTAAAAATAAGACTTCAGCATCATAGGGTGTGTCTATATAGCACAAATACAATTGAATGAACTATTTTTGGTTCTGGATACAGTTTAGCTGCATTAGCACTTTGTTTGACTCAAGCTAATTAGCCCCACTGAGAAGATGCACTTCTCCCCACAGCCTGTGATTCAAATCTGACTTCTGATTACAACTGCAGTTATAGCTGACTAAATAATAAATAGGATGCTATATGCCATTAAAATTTTTTTCAACCCATTTTTTTCTGGAGAATTATTTTATTTAGACGCTAAATGGTAATTAACTTAGGAGTACACTCAGCAGTTGTAAAATTCATGCTGTTCTGCACTTGTAGAGGTACAAAAGGTCCCTTGTTTGCAGTACTATGCTGATTGATTCCTACAGTAGAGCTGTTGATTCTCTGCATGAGTTTTCTCAGATAACACATGGCCTTTTAAATATTGGTGCACTGGGTATTTATACAGTATATATTTTCTACAGATAAGGTGGGCAAAGAAGGCTTATTGAACTTTGTAATTTAAACCAAATACTTAAAAATGATCAAAGTTTTATACAACTACTTTTAAACAATGAAGGTGAGCCTTTTAATGACAAAAATGACCAGTATCAAAGAGAAATATATTTTAAATAACATTTAATTTAAATATTAGAGATTTGAGGTACTTCAAGAATGTATGAGCTTTATATTTGTGACAAATATACCCAAGTTTTTTTGCACTATCATGGTCAATGGGGCCTGCACTACAACTCTTTGCCAGTAGGCTAGCACCTCAACCATGTGACCTCAGAACCTTCTAAGGTCTGTGCCCAGCATACATGACCTCTAACCTTCATGCTTCCATACAGAGATATAGAAAGTGGAGCAGCAGTCACTCACTCTCATTTTCCTTATGATTCAAAACTTTTGTCAGCGGTGGACTTCAACTGACCAAAGTATGGAAGCAGCTTCAGGAAATTTACCTTTTTTTTATTTTGGGTACGTGACAGCATAGAGCCAAGTTAGGGTGACTGCTAAGCTGCAGTCTCTTCAGAGTGGTGGCATGAGAAGTGTCAACATTATCAATTAAAAAAATAAACAGGAATATTGCTTGCCAACCCATCAGCTCAGGGTCTAGCAGCTAACCCCAATATATACTTTACAAATATGAACAGCCTGTTCCATGCAAGAGCCTTCTAGCTTACATAAACTACATAGTTTTAAAAACAGGCCAAGAAGTTTCTGAGGATCTAGCAGGGAAGGAAAATACAGCTGCCTTCTGATTGAAAAGCTATAAACTGAGTTTCCAACATAAATAATTTTCCCCACCTGTAATATTAAGTTTAGGGGAAAAACATAAGGCGGCCAATTCCATTCTGCACAATGCAGACACCATCTTTACGAATGGACTTCATACGAGGTCTCAGAATGACTTATTCCCTATGGAACAAGGCACACAGCTGTTATATCATAATTGTTCACAGCTTGCTTGCTCTCCTGAAGGGAATACCACTTTTAACAGTCAGGTGATGATCACAGGAGTCCTTAAAACACACAGAAGCAGCATGATGAGCTTCAGAAACAGGATGTTGAAGTGCCACAAGAAAGCATATTTTGTCACTAAAAGGTACGTGTTCTGGGTCTTCAAGAACTTTCAGCAGTATGAGATAGAAGATCAGAAGGTAAAGTATTGAACAGAGACACACAAACGTTACTATCACAAGAACTTTGACCAGTGTGAGAGAGGGTATGAAACATCCTGTGTTGTAAATAATTGCAGATCTTCAATATCAAGAGCTGTTCATATGGAAAATCTCTTGTCCTTGCATGGAATTTTCCTGACTCTGGATATCCTTACCTGGTTGCTCCAAGCAGAGAAGCAATAGTGGTAGTAACAAAATATTTATCAAGAAAGTGTCCGATTTTGTGGAAGAAATCTCTTTAGGGTTATCTATCAGAGACATCAGACTATGGCATGAAAGCCCACATTAAAAGCTCCAAAGGCTTTTAATCTGTATTTTTTATGACCAATCAAAAATAAAATTGAGTATCAGACTAAAGGCATAAAAAAAATTTTTTTTAATGTTATGGAGCTTAGGAAAAATACCAGAGAGGGTAAACTCTTTCCTCACGTAACTTGAGAGATGGTAATTGCCATATCCATTTCATGTGTGAATAAAGCAGGCACAACACACACATAGAGTTCCAAAAGATGCAATTAATCAAATGACCTTGAGGTCACACAGACAAGGTGCTTCAGCAATGTAGGATACACTCAACAAAGAAGCAACATTGTTGACAGTGGCTATATTCTGCAGCTTGCTTGGGAAAGTTTCCTTTGATCTTAACAAAAATTTTGCCTGAGGAAGGACTGAAAATCTGGTCCAGCGAAGTTGGTCCTGATCTAATTCTGATGGAAAACAACTGGAGACTCATTGTAACTGAGGGCCTACAGTACTCAAAGAGACCTTAAGAACAGAGGGTAAATGGCTATTCTATGACTAAGAGAAAGTACTTCTCTGTGGTTAAGTATAAAACATGGCCTACAGTAAATATTTGTCATAATTTAGTGCTACGAATATGGCTTTTCTAGATTAAAAAAACATATATTTCCAGATGCAGAGACAAAATAACACAAAATCTGTTCTTCCCCAGTGTTTCCACCGTATATGAACTAAAAACTAATGAGAAGCCAATTTCACAGGATCTCATCTCACCTGGACATTTAAAAAATTCTGTAATTAAAAGTAACTGACATACTGCTATAATTATTGCAACATGTATTCTTCACAGAACTGTGTGCCCTAATGAAATACCACAAGTTTAAGCATGCAAATATCACTTTTCTTCCTCTGTCAAGTGTGCTTAAGGATTACCATTTTCCTTGGAAAATGGCTACTGCAATTAGACTGGTCTCCGTGAAGCTGCACTTCCCAGTAACATATCTATAAGTTTTCTGTTAGTGGCCAGTTCACAACTAGTGACAATAGCAACAATCAGAATAATGTTTACGCTTCATTACATGTTAGGATTATTAGAATACAACACCATACCAAAGTTTACGTAATTACACCATGTTAGAAAACAAAGTGGTCATTTCTTTCTCTTCAACATCAGAGGCATTATACATTCTCCTCTAGGAAGATGTTGTCAGCTCTGAGCTTTGGTACCTAATGGAACGGCTTTTTGATACACATTGAAGTAGAACAGAAAATGATCAGTGGATTGTCTGCTTAAATTAATCTTTTACACTAGCTGAAACTCTCCAGTTTACAGTTTGACAAACTCTTTAGTTTTATTCAAGTAAAAAATGTTGCCTTCCTTCCTTCTATTCCTCTGCCTCATTCAGATGTTATCTCTTTTAAAAGTTTCCATTTTTCCAGTTTTAAAAATTTCCATTGATTATTCAACATTTGCTAGTCACCAGTGAAGAAAAGAAACTGCTAGAGATAAGCTATTTAAATTGTAAGTACAGTGTAAAAATTAATACTGTATGACAGTCATCACAGGATACATTCTCTAAACAGCAGAAGACAGATTTTCCTTATTAAGGAAATGTAACTTGGTTCTTTTTTGATTGTCTTATTAAATAAAGGCGGCCAGATTGTCTATCTGAAGTATGATTCATTTTATTAACTTTAATAAAATAAATGGGCTCTGAAAGCCAGATGTGACATAGGGACTTTGTATAGTCGTTTCCTGCTAACACCTTTGAACTCATTTCACTGTGATGCACCAGGTGAGGATAGAAGAATTAGTACAACGAAATAAACCCTGATACAGCTAGCAATCCAACTGAGACAAACACTGCTTTGAGAATATTTGGCCTACCCCTATTATAGGTATCTTTAAAAACATGCTGACCTAACATCCTATGGTATAAGGATACCACACTGTATTACAGATGGGGAGATTTGGGTCTTCACAAATTGAAAACTGCTGTTCAGATGCATAAACAGGTATGTACTTACACACATATACCTCGTCTGTATGGGCCTTTCCAAAAAGCACTATGAAATAAACGGTGACCCTGCTGATACCAACTGTAAAGGTTTTGAAAACTCCTAACAGTTAGAAAAATACAGTCTCACAGAATGACCAAAGTAAACTACAGTCAGGATATTGGGATAACCACACCTGTTCGAATGGAAAAGCGCGATTTGGGGGGAAAGATCTGGAAGTTTATAAAAATAAGCCTCCTAACCTTCCTTCTAGTAAGCTCTTGTTGAAGGATTTATAAGAAGAAACTTTTCAGTCAGATGGGCCCAGAAATGGAGATGTCTTTGTACCTTAACTTTGACTTCTTTAATATATGTATTAGTCAGATTTTAAATACATCAGCAAAGGTGATCTTAGACACTGGTACAACATTAAGTCATATCATATACTGGAAAAGGAGTGTTTGACTGTAATTTCAAGTCTGTGTCAGATGGGAATTGTACAAAAGAGGAAAAGCTAAAGTCATAAGTTTCCTGACCTCCAAGTGCTTCTGTTTGCCAAATATACATTAGCTTAGCTTTTATATTTAATATGAAAAAAGCTTGAGTCCTGCCAGCACTTATTCACTGAGATCTTAAAATGACAAAGGATAACACTAACAAAAAAATGAACTCAGCCTTATCTTCTACAAAACTGTGCGACTTCTAGAAAGCTATGCTAACATTTGGGTGTTATAATACGAAACAGATAAACACTCCATTTGCCACATAAAACTAACATGATCCTCTATGACAAATATGTTAGTTCCACCTCTTCCACCATGAGCACACCCTCCACCCTCAAGCAGTTAAAGCAAATTAGAGGTACTCCATACTGTACAGAACAAAAGTGAACAGCAGGAGTCCCCCAGTGGTAAAAGTATCTCAAAGAAGCTTTCTCCTATGCCGAAATATTTTTTTGGCAGTTGGCCAAAACCTGGTCTTTTAAATAGCTGTAAGGTGATTTACAGAAGTGAGTATTTTATTACTTTTGCCACTCTCTAAAAACAAATAGTTCAAATTAATACATTTACTGCACCCAAATATTATGCATTTGAGAAATTAAGACCTTTAAAAAACCCTTCTAGCTTTCCTGTTCTAATTTCTAATAAAACATGCCTAACACACATACTAATTTCTAGAGTTTTACAAAAACACTTTTCTGTTATTGTATTGTCACACAACAGAAAGTTACTACCCAGAACTGGCTCACTGATCTCAACTAAGATCTGGGGAAAAAGATGATTTGTAAAGTATCACTCTGAAATACCAAGGTTTTCTGAATTTAAACATATTTCATATAATATAAATCCTTTTAAAATGCTGAAAACCCTGAGGAAGGATAAAGTAATAAACCTTAATTCTCCCTGATATGCTCCTTGAGTCTCTGATCTTGTTCAACATGTAGCATGCACTCTGAGGAACACTATGAATTGTCACCCTCATCTATCAGTGACACCCTAAACCACAGAAGTACAACCTGCTATGTAGATACAGGAGCTATCTGTTACAAGCAGCTCTTTACATGTCTCCCATTCTGATAGCTGTAATGGGTAGTAGCTCCTTTTCACCACAGTCCAGGTCCATAATCATTTATTATATTTCTCATTCTTGCTAAAGACAGAAACTAGTCACTTTAAGTATTCTACAAGCTTGAATATTGATTCTTACAAAGGAATCCTGCGTCCTTCAATTAGCACATATTACTGCTCAAGGGGAGCTAACTATTTGCTCTATTTTATTCCTTTCTGAGCAACATAATTCATTCTGTAACTTGTAAATTACATTTCTGTCCACAGTCTAGACCAGATACTGCATACTGCCTGCATTACAGAAACCTGTGATTGTTTTCTGAAGATCCTACTGAGAACAGCTTTAGAGAAAAGACTGTCAGTTATGAAATCAATTTCTTTTGCCTCAAGTTACTGTCCTAGGTATAGCCACTTATTGATTACCTTTTAGATATGACTTTGCTTTTATTATGTTCTGTGTAGGATTAAATACATATTTAAATTGCCAAATTCATTTAAATAATAAGGAAAAGCAGTATATACAGTTGCAATGCTACAAATACAATTTTGAAAGGCAAACTAGAGTAATATTTCTTGTTTTCTTAGGTTTGCAAAGTATTGGTATGGATAAGATTTTTACAAGGACATTTTCTCCCTAAAGCAGGACCAAAAGGAAGGTGAATAAGTCTCTTCTTAATAATATGAGGAATTATAAGTTTACTTCCAGTTAGCATAAATGAAAGCTAGTATCAGACTGCATAATTATTGCACAGCAATGCAGTACAGCACTAAATATGACAACTTCACAAGTGCAACTATTCTTTGTCTTGTTAAGTGAATAATTTTAAGTGGATAATTAAGAAGACTGCAGAGTGGCTGCATAGAGTGCATATCACAGTCATCTGTTTTCAGGAATATCCCTGTAAAGGATGCCCAGACACTGACACATTTTGGAATAAATAAATAAATAAATAAAACCCACCCATCACAATTATCCACCGTTTATGGCTGTGGTTGTGCCATTAATGATGTCTTTAATATATGGACAGCTTCACCTTTTAGTCGCTTGTTCAAATACAGTCCAAGAGGGTAATCACCAAAAGTATTTATACAGCTGTACAGTGAACTACACGGAACAAGTCAGGGAGCACACGTGAAGGGATAGATATCCGAGCTACAGAAATCATCATTATAATTGTCACCTTTGTTGGCAGCTTCTGCAAGGAGGTCAAGGATTGAGTGGGGAATGAAAAATGAACTACCCTCTTGTTTCTAGGAGTACTAGAGCCCTGCAGTATAGGTTGCTTTACTGAGCTTGTGCCAGACATGTTGTGGGAATGAAAGCTTAATACCATTTTAAGGACAGCTAAGGCATTTTTCTTTAGTACCATCTTTCTTAAAATAGGTAAATTCTAAATTTACTCTCATCTGTACTTTTTAATCTTCCCATGGGTCTTGGGGAAAGGCCAAGGGCATGGTGAGGTAAAAAGATATGTTCAGCTGTACACAGAAACGTACTAAAAAGCTAACTGGAGCTCCAAGTCAAATTTAAATAAATTTCTGTTTCGTTAATTTAAAAGTATTGTAGGCCTTTCTGCCTAAACATTACTGCAGTTAAGAGTTAAAATACTCACTTTTCACCCAACCCAGGAGAGAGCTGTCTAGACATTTTTAAACTGTGCAAAAATTAAAAAAAAACAAATGCACCCTGTGTCCAACAATTCTAACACCAATTCATAGACAAAATTAAATACACTTTAACACACCACACTTCTTTGCAATTCTCCTTTAATTTTCTACTGTGAAGGTGGGACATTTGGCAACAGGAATAGACATCTCACACATCATCAGCCTTGGGGAATGTTTGCTTAGAAACACACACTATTTGACCTCTGGAAGGATCAAAGAAGTTGACTTCATCAGGTCATAAGTGTTATTGGAACACTGCAAGCTTTAGTGTCTCCATTTCACTATTTAGAAACTAAAATTAACTAAATAGACTATCAGAGAAAGAAGTGACACATTTTCTCAGTCTATATGGATTTATTACAAAAGGCAGGACTTTTCATATGGGAATACTGTAGGTAGTCCTTATCTACACAATCCTTTAAAGAAATCTGACAAGCAGATTTATCAATTTATAATAGAACTTCATATAATGCTGGCACCTTGCTCTCTTCAATCATGTCTTGTTTCATGATTGTGCATGTGTAGAAGACTTCTTTGTCTGGGTCCTAATGGATAACATGATGTACATTCCCATGGCCATAAAAATGAACAACAATAAAAATGATAATTTACTGTGTTGTCAGGTGCTGATCCTGTGGGTGGGAAGGAAGACAAGTAAAGCTACAGGGACTGGGTTTTGCTACAGTATTGTATTTAAGTATTCTGTAGCTGAGATTTAATTGCACTTAATCTGCTCAATAAAATTATCTTCACTGTTATTAGTAGCCTAGATTTGTGTTATTACATAACACGAACCTATTTTTTAAACAGACATTTTAATCTGCTACTTAAATGTTCATTAATGCAAAGCCTCTGCTGTGCAGAATAGATTCCACTCTATTTGCAAGTGGAATTTGGACATGAATTCTTTGAAATTACTATCAAAAGCTGGTATTGCCTTTCTTGTTTTTTTTTAAATTTATGGCCTTTCCCCCCCCCCGAAAAAAAAATCAGTAAAATTTAAACAGTAATCCTAAAAATATTCTATCTAGGAAAGAAGATGACTCTAAATAAACTGCAATGTCATTTGTAAATATGATGTGGTAGTATGCAAATAACTAAAATGCAACATATCTGTTAATACACAACAGCTTTTGGACAGATCCTTTATTTCTTGTTTAATTTCTAAATCTGAATAAAGAATCTTCACACTAACTAACCTAAACGCAAGAATTATTTCCCATTTTGAGAATCCCGAGATACTCAGTTATCTGCCAGCCATGAACTGTACTCAATTATCTGTATTTTTCAAGCCTGCTGCATGTTTATTTTTATCACATCCACAATACATTACATGTTCTGTTAGACTAGAATAAGATGAGATATGTCATAGTCTAGCATTTAGTGATATGATAGAAATATTTGTTTTTTTAATCCTAATTTTTCCAAGAAAACGTAGGTAAGTTTAATATTAGTCTCACCTCCAAACCCCTACAGCTCTCAACAAGTTTTTAATCTATATGACATAGGCAAATTTGACAGAAGAATGAATATGAAGTTCTTGCAGATTTCATGAAAAACTGCAGTTTTGCATAACTGAGTGAGACCCAAATGAATGTGCCTACTGAAGAAAAGGCAGGTATCACTCTGGCACTGAGCCATTCCAGGAGGGAGCAGGCGCCAGGCAGCCAGCACACGCATATACGGTCACCAGCACATGTGCAACCCTGAACCAGTCACAGCATGTGCTGCCCCGAACAGGTAAGTGATATGGGACAGAATTTAGGGAAAGCAAAGGGAGAAGTATCTATGGAGAGAACATGGTACAGAGAAAGGAAAAAGGAGCTCTGTCTGTGCCAAGAGCAGGGGGGCATCCAGGAGATGGGGGACTCAAATTAATAGGAAACCTGGATATATTAGCTCCATTATTCAGGAGCAATTTCTTTTATTAAATCACATTTCAAACTCTTTATATAGAGAGTGAGAGAATCACTTGGCGAATGATGGAAAAAGTGGAGAGTTTAAGAAAAGCTTTGAAGGAAGAGAGGACGCATTGCACCACCCAAGGTACCAGATGATGGAGGATGGAGGCATTAGGGGGACAGAGAAAGAGAGAAAGTAGGGAGGAGGGAGAAGGGAAGAGGAGGACTACAGGGCAAAGAAATCAGACAGGAGAGCAAAGAGAAGCCTATCATCAGAAGGAAAGGGAAGAACTACAGTCAGATTTCTGAAGAGTGGCTGAGGTGGCAAGTAGAACTGCTCTATGCTGAAGCAACAGAAAAGGAAATGGGAAGCCTTACAGAAAGGAAGGAGATTCGGTGGAGGCATCTGGTTCAGATGGAGCAGAAAACTCCGGAATGTCTGAGGGAGTACTAATATGCATAAAAGACATGACAATATATAGGAAAGGTATGCAAAGGCAGGAATGAGTTTTGGTTAGTTGCTCCAGGAAGTGACAGTGGTTAGCAATAGCCTGACTGTCGGGGTAAATGTCAACAGTGGCCTGGAGGCTGTGGGACTGGAGAATGGGGAGAAACATGATACTGTCTCCTGTGGAGGAGGAAAAGGGAAACAGTGACTTTCAGTTTTGCTCAACTGAGTTTTAGTACTGAATTTAGGGTTCAGAATTTAAAAGGGAGAGTGTGGAAGCATGAATACTTTTGAACCTTATCAGCTGCACGACAAAACTTTAATGAGAAGATGCATTTTATGGACACCAGACAGTGATAAAAATCATATAACCAGTGAATGCAGAAATTCATCTTTATTTATGGGTTTCTATTCAAATTGTTTGATATCTTCAACTCTCTTTACAACCCATCATTTCTGCAAATTTCCAGGCAGGAAGAGCTATCTCTATGCCATTACTTTGTGTCATGCATCTCTCATGTTAAATTTTAGGTTGAGTGCAGACTGTACAGGACTATAACCTGGCATATATAGAAATTCTTTTCAATGCATGATAATAACTAAAGAACTACTCAGAAAATAACTTAATTGTGTTAATGTTCTAACTATACCGACTGCATTGCTGCTGCATTAGTTTCATCCACAGAAAATACAATGTCAAAGTAAGACCAAAATACTAATATAAAATGAATTACAGAATTAGTTTCATAAACAAAAATGATTACTTATATTTCTAAAATCAGAGCTGTAAACACATTCCTTCCTAAGGTTAAAATAAAGTAATATACAGGTTAAAATAAGAAATACTGGATCCTTGCCACAAATAAGTTCTGCCCTATGATTCAGAAATTCTTATTTCTTTTCATCAAACACAGGCACTTTACTCTTAGCATTTTTAGCATATTGTCAACTCCTGACAGATAACACAGGCTCTTCCAACACCATCAAAGTTATCCTTGAGAGTCAAACATAAGCAGGGTTATAAAGTTTTAAAATATTTTAAAACGTAAACAGTGAGAGTGAAATCACTTGCCATAAATTGCACCTTGCTGTGCCATCAGGAGACAGAGAGCTGCAGGATGCTGCTCTTTTTGGCACTGTTCTCTTTGCATTTCACCAGGGGATACAACTTATGGACAAGGCACTTCAGGAGCCCTCTGAAGAAGACTGCCACAGCAATATGCCTAACAAGTGCAGGTTTCGCTTCTACACCACGCCTCACATCACCTTTATCACTGGAGTATTCCCAACAGGACGCTCACATTGCAACTAAACTATGTCACAGGAAGCATACGCTTTTTCTCTCACTCTTGTCATGTCTTCAGCCAGCCTGCTCATGGGGCTGCAGTGTCCACCGGCTTACCCCTGCAACACAGCAGAGCGTGTAGATACAAAAAGCTGAACTTCTTGGTGAGCTGTATGTTCCTAAGGTCCCCCTGCAGTCCATGATTGTTTCTGCTAGTGAAGTCCTTGAAATAGCTGTATTACGCAAATTTTGTAACCAGATTGTACTTCCCTCCTCACAGTGACTAGCAAGTATCCAAACTCTCCAAGTAATTCCACTGATATCACTAGGAATGCCTGCATGCTTTTGGTCCTACTTGATATGAACAAGCATGGCACTTATGGAAACCATAAAGGAGGCCTGTAATGATAAACAAAAGGATATACAATTTGCTACTCAAAGAGCATACAAATTTATCCATTCAACACATGGTGCACCACACTACAGCTGAGCCTTTCCTGGGTATGTACTTATTAAAGGGATGGCAATTCCCCTCTCCTGAAAAGATGCTTCTCTAGACAAAAAGATGATTTGATTTGATTTGTATACTATATAGTGAATGCAAAATGCCTGGCCATGTTTATTCAACTAGTCATGCCCCAATACTTTTCTTTGAGGCTGCAAGAAAACACTGCTCTCCTCTGAGTTTCCTTTGAGACTCCTAAGTATTCTAACTGCTCCCAGCATTTTAAGGAGACGCTGAATTTTCATGCATAAATGCTCTGTGTTATATCAGCAGATATTCCTTCCTTCCATAAAATGGATTTCATCTTATCTCTCATGTTGAAACAGGTTGGCAAGCCGTGCCTAGATAGACTACTGGGACAAGCAGAAACTCTACCTTCACCCAAAGCTGTGCATTTAGAGACTTGAGGAACAGAGACCTTTTCTTCTGTCTTACAGATCTTCAAGCAAAGTAATTAGCAAAAAGTTCCAGTAATCTCACCAAGAAATATGGAACAAGTTTAAGTTATTTTCATATTCCTAGCTGGTGTTTAAAGGCCTTTCATGTTCCTCCTGAAATTAAAGTGAATATGCACTGCTTTTATAAACTGGTCAATCAGTTACTTCAGCAAGGTGCTTATTTCCCCTCAGATCAAGCTTCCAGAAATGCAGAAAACAGGAAATTCAGAGACCTCCAGCAAGCCAACAGTCACCAAAGTGATTGCTTTTGTGTGAAGTCCAATCTGATTATGTAAAAGCAGAAGTGGAAATCAGCAACTAGTATCTATGCACCCTTGATAACTTGTTATCTGACGGGCAGCTAGCCTAGTTGTCGCTGCAAAGAAAATATGCAGGAAGAAATGTCACAGAGCACAAGCATTGTACACACTCATACTATTTTGTCAAACTATTTTCATTTTGTTAAATGCATCTAAACTAGACGCCTGCTTCTTTTCTTGCCATAGGCAAAGGGTCCCAAATTTTCACTGGAGACAAAAGACAAAAGAGTTAGTTTAGATTTATCATTGTAAAAACTGTAACAGATTGGTCCAGGAACGATTACTCTGATTAATACACATATTATCTTACAAAGGAAAATATACCTGTGCATGTGACAATCTAGTGTGGGCAAAATAACAATTTGTTTTTACTCTTCTGATACCAAAAGGCTCAAGCACATATCTGAAAAATCAGAACTAAGCCAAAAAAAATTACAACAGGAAACAGAATACACCCTAATCAAATAAAAAAAAAATGTTGATGTGTTATGCTTACTTCAGTGGGAACAGAATCAGATTGCAAGACTCCTATTAACTTAATAGCATCTGGTTTATTGTTTATGAAATAGGGTGAATGTGCAAGGTAACTAAAACGAAATGTCTCTTTTTCTGAAATTTAAAAAATGCAACAATATGAAAAATAGGAGCTAAAAGGAGCATTTTAAATTGCTAAGAGAAATCAACATTTTAATAATATTTCATAAATTAATTTGCCTTTGTAGAAATGTGGCATATCAAATATTCTTACAAAATGTCTGAAAAAGGCATAATGTTAAATTAGAAAAGTATGTAGTATTTGGAATATATACATATACTTCGGAATAGACCTAGGATTAGAGGCCTCAAGCTGTAGGAATAGGGGATGTCATTCAGTATTAATTCATGGGAGAAGCCACTAATTCACATACCACAAACCCCAAGAGGAAAAAGCAGTGATCTGTTGGCTAGGGCAGAGATGCTAACTTATCTTTTTGATTAAAAAAAAAAAAAGAAAGAAAAAAAGGCTCCATATGGATTCAATTAAGAAAAATAAAAAAAGTAATTCACCACGTGGGGAAAAAGGAGCAAATGATCATTAAAGATTCAAATACCTGCCACCCTGACCTCAATTCTTACATCAGTACAAGAATTGCACAAATGAATTGGGGAACCATATTCATTTCTTGATTAAAAGAATTTCAGGGTAATGAAAGTTTGGGTAAAAACAAATTCACTATGAGATCGTTTTCTAGTTCTCCATCTCCTACTTAACAGGACTAGTAGAAAGAGCAGGGATGAGCATGAGGAACCCTAAAAGGCCTTAAGCACAAAAACAAGCAATCTCCATTTCTCTGGATTCTGGGAATTCATTATGAAAAGCCCAGCCTTCCTTCCTTGCCTCTGCTGCTAGCACCTCTTCCAAAGGAAACACTTCCAGTCCATTCCCTGTGAGGTCTCCAGTCCATCTCTGGGAAGGATAAATAAGGGGGAGGATCCCGAATAGCTGCCAATACTCAGAGCAGGCTTTATGCTGGAGAAGGAGAAATTCTCCCAACACAAAATTCTGCCAAAGCTGGAGAAATGTTTGAGTACTGGAGTTCATTCTTTCTCAGTACCAATTTTCTTAATTGTGCAACCCAACAATACGGGATGCCCACAAGATTTCTAATAGCTCAGTGGCAGAAGGGGGAAAACTACTGATTCACTCTTTCCTTCTGAACAATGTAGAGATCCTAGAAGGTGACCCAGACCAATCACTACAAAATCCTTAAATACCAAAAACAGTGTGTATGAGACTGCCAAATTTAAGTGTCACCAACACACACACCCTTCTGAGAATTCCAGCACTGTTATCTTTTTTATAATCTTAATTTTTAAAATACAATAGAAGACCATCTTACTGACCATAATTATTTGTATTTGTACTTGTAGCTCATTCGGTATGCGAAGCAAACACACTAACTTCATATGCAGTGCTATTTACATTGTTCCAGCATGGAATTATGCACTCCAGTAGAACTCCTACGTGCTGTCTACTAAACTCTTCTTTTTAATTAAGAAATTTACCCTTCTCTAAATACAAACTTCCAGATATCTGCAACTGAAGATTCCCAGGGTTTTTACAGAGTAAACAGCCTCTGACATGAAAGACAGAATAGGGGAAAACTCCCTTTGATATATAACTATACCAGCCAGTCTCTCTCTTATTTGTTGATGATACAACATTAACTTTGAAAAAAAAATTTACTACATTAAAAAGACATATTGATAAAATAATTAATTTCTAGCTGTCTTGCAATTTAACAGTTAGAAACAAGATGTAACTAGCAGCATGTAACCAATTCTCCACAGATTACCAGCAAATCCTTCATGTTTTAAGAAATTTCTGATTTAAAGTAGCATGCTATTCAAGATTATGTCCAAATATAATAGACACAAAAGTAAAAAAAAAAAAAAGAAAAAAAAGAACAATGGTATAATTATCTTGTGATTAACTAGTCAACTTAAAAACAAATCCATGGATGGATAGCATTAGGTCATCCTAAATAAGTAGATCTAAATAGTCTATACTTCTTTTTACTATTAATTTTTCTATTCACACCACTTCACAGATATGGCTTAAGGTATTTTAGTCTGCTTTAGTGGCTCTCCATTCTGTGTTGAAATGGATAAGATATCTCAGAAACATTTATTTTGTAAATATTTCTGCACACATGAAACTATAATTTTCAAACGAGATATTTTCTTATCTTGTATGGAAATGACTACTGCACTGTATCAGTTGATACCAAAACGATAGAATACCTTCCAGTTGCAAAGTGCAATGTCAAATACAATACAAATTTAAGAGGCAGACTGTTCCCCATGTAGTAAAAAGCTTTAGATAGCTTTAACAAGTGACAAACTAACTGAAGTATCTGAAGTATTTGGTGTGAAATTCACCTCTCAAATCCAGTCAAAAGATTTTGTGTTTACTGTAGTTGTGATGGAAGTTAAAGGCATTAAAGTGTTTTCACCTCTCAAAAGTAGGTAAGGTTTAAGCAGGAATGGCTGTTTTCACAAAATCTTTACATCAGCATATCTAGCTCAAATCTGCTGCTATCAGAAACACACAGGCAGGTCTTCAGTAATTTCAAGAGCTATCTCCTAGCACGAAATTCAAAACCTGGAGGCAGAAGCTCCACATCAGACACAATACTTCTAAAGAAAAATCAGACATACATATGTCCCCCCCACATGAAAAAAAGACATCCTATCCTTCAACTAGGAAAGGCTCACAGTCCTGGATTTGGCAAGGGGAGGTATCCAAAAACTAACTTTAAAGAAGGAGCTGAATTATGGGCTTAAAGTGTAGATGGAAAGGAAGGAAGACTAGGCCTTGAATACACAGGATACATTATCACAAGTAAATCAAACACGGAACTCACATTCCCATTTTAGCTGTCACTTTTTTTCATCGCACTTTCCCTGCAAATTTAATAGAGATTGAAATGCAAATACTGACAAGCTCAGCAACAGGTTTAGCAATGTATTCCTGAGTTTTGTTTTAAGTCAATATATTATTGATATTTGAGCAAGTAATGAGAAAGTGGTATGCTATTTCATTAAAGGATGCAACTTTCAACATCTTTCAGTAAAGAACTAGACCAACATTAACTGCTTTTAAAAACTGTCCTCCATTTCTTAGACTTATGTATGCTACACGTAGCATACAGACCAGTTATCTTAGCCAAACTCTTTTTCCTCTCCATGTACCATAAAAGAAAATTACTGTGATTTTTTATACTGTTTCAAAATAAATACAAAATATAGCAAAAAGATTAGGCTTGATATATACTAAGTCATACAGTACCATAGAATATCCTTTATGAGATGCAAGGGTTAATCTCTGCTTTTAATTACACTCAAGTAACTTTAATGAGTGAATACTGTAGCAACATTTATAAACAGCAATGACCGTATTAGCAGAAGAGCAGTTATGAAACCCCTGCCAACACTGCTTGTACAATTTTTTTTTTTTCAGATCAAGATATAAAAATCTTGTAAAGTTCCACTGTTTGGGGTACTTGCAGATCCTTGCAAAAAACTAAGTCTAGGCAGCTTTAAAGAATGTAACACACAGTAGTAACCATGACGATAACAGGAAAAATGCTTTTGCTAATGACTTTTTCTTTTAAATAATACTACTTCCAAATACTGGTCATTTTCCTCTATATTACAACTTCAGTTTATTGCTGTCTGTGAGTCTAAACCTGCAATCCCTGTAAACCTAAAGCTTCCATCAAAGTGAACAGTAATTTGGGGTGCACTAGTAACACAGAATCAGTCCTAACCTATACACCAGTATCCTAAGTGGTAGGAATGACTGCACTTGTTGAACAGTATGTATTATTTAATTGTTGCACAGAACAGGTGGAAAAAAATATTGCATTTTAAGATAACCACTTTGCCAGTAAATGAGGAATCTAGGAAAAAAATAACAGAAAGGTAGAGCATACATAAGGTATTTCCATGACCACAGCACTGTTAAGGTAGCTTAGAATTTGGTCCTGGAAAGACTGACTGTAAACTTTAAGAAAACACCATGGAACTCTTCTGCATTCTTTTTGCTTGGTTTTGTATAGAGTTGGGTTGTAAGGGTTTTTTAAGTAATAAAATAAAATACAACATTTCTTCAGAAATCAATCTTTTTTCTCCACTGTTCCCAACAGACTTGCTCACCAATCTAAGATAATGCGTTCAAAAGATGTATGTGATTTGGATCTGAAGTCACATTTTGAAAAGTGACTATGGGGCTGATTTTCAAAGGCATTAAGATACCTAAAGTTGCATTAAGCACTTAGAATTTTTTAAACTGTCTGGGCATCTAACACCTATTTAAATCACTTAGTCCTTTCTGAAAATCCCAGTGGACAGTTATCTACATTTTATGTGTCTGTATATCTCTGAAAATCTGGCCCATTAAATACTTAACAACCTGACTTTTAGTGAGACTTAGGGTCCTAAAAAGCATAAGTACTTCTGAAAATTGGTCAAGCCACTCTCTCTGGTCTTTCCTTCTTATTTCTGTTAAAGAGCAATCTAGTAATGCTCATTTTTAGCAAGTCAGTTAACCAAAGGTTCAAGATGGTCAGACTTGCACTGTGTATGTTCAATCTTTTATGTAAATACGTAATAAAGGTCCTGAGTACAGACTGCATCCTCACAAGACTTTCTGAAACTATAAAAAATATGAATTCCAATCTGTAATGCCTGTCAGTGCCCAAAATTCATTGTTTCAATAAATATCATCCAAAATGAGTTTAGTTTAGTTCTCCCAAAAAACAAACAGCATATTCTAATTACCAAGCAAGTTCTGAAAGACATCCACACAACAAGAAAAAAATTCCAGAGAAAAATGAGAAAGAGAAGGAACTGGTGAATAGGCTTTTTAAGCAGCCAGCAGTTCCAGAAAAGACAAGCCTTAATGCTGAAATTTCTTTTCAAAATATGAAACTATAAGACATTCCCTTATGCAAACATTCGAAAGATTATCTTCTGATCTCTTTTAATGTCAATGGGAGGTAACTTGCACTGACCATATTCCCAAAAAGGAACTGATTTGTAAATTAGAAACACAGGGAATCAGATTGCCACCTACAGGAAAATTTAGCGTTTATTGTCAAGAATGACTGAAAAAGAACACAAATTGCCATCCTGCCAAGCCTTCTTTCAGTTTTAGTTATTATTTCAAAACCAATTAGTATTTTCTTTTTATGCAACTATATCATGAACCAAATCCAGAAAGCCATTAACTTTTCCTTTTATTTAAAACAGTATTGCTCCATGAGCTAAGAATGCTGATAGCTCAGCTATAAAGCAGCAGATTGTAATCATGCTTCAGTTAAAGAACTTTAGATCTGCTTACCTGATACAATTGGCGCTAGCCTGAATATGTCTGACAGTCTGCTGTTAACTGGTTCATAGGGGGAATCTTCAAGCAAATCATTTCCTAAAGACAACAAAGATTTGGATTCTTTTTATACAGGAATTCAGGACAAGATTTTGTTGTTTATATCTACTCTATAATGAAGTTACTCTGTAACAGTAAAGGTACTTCACTTTAATCTGCTTGGCTATTTCTCCTCAAAGCACAACTTATGAAAACACCTGAAAGCAGCGAGTTGTTTATCCTTGTCACTATTTTCTCTCCTTCCTCCATGGATAAGGTCATGATCTGCAGAGACAGTTTCCAACATCACAGGGACTGTTTCATCTTAACGTGCCAGCAGGAGAGAAGCGATAGCAGGGATGTTCCTGTTCACTCACACTCATATTAGAGCTCTTATTTGGAGAAGCAGCCCAGGTAACACCTGAAAACTGGCATCTTTGGAATAAAACATTCCTAACAAAATGCTGTTGGAAGGGAAATTAATTTATGATGCAGAAAATGTCCAAGCAGAGTAGTGTAATTTATTATGAAAGCTGGAACAAAGACATATATTAACTCATTAAAATGTTTCAACTGATGCCAGGATAAATGAACAGAAAGGGCTGGCTTCAGTGGAACAATATAGAACCAGAAGCAGCTACAGCAAAGAGTTAAAGGGGGGCCACATTGAAATGAAGGATTGTATGTTCAACTCCAGAGGTTCTTAAACAATGCAAAACATGGCCAGAATGATACACCTCACATAAGGACCTGACTGTTCTCAGTAGGCTATGAAAATTCAGCAATGACATCAATGAGAACAGAAGTCCCAAGCCAATCATCGCCATATCCCTTCTAACTCGCACTTCTGCATACTCTGGGAAGCACCAACTTCTTTTTTCTGTCTCTGCATGCCCCAGGAATGTTGCTGGCAAATACAGGAAAAGAAAGAATAAACTTCTTAAAACAATCATCCCCCTCTATATTACATTTAACTTTTAGCAAAGAGCTAAGGAGCTAGTTTCAGCACCCTGTGATCTTGTTAGGCGAGTTCCAGTTAAGGAGTTAAAATGTTATTAGGAACATGTCTCCAAATGACTGCTTTTTGTAGCTTTTGCACTTGTTAATGCCCTCATCTTTGACTTTGGTTTGGAAAGGTCAGCTGGGTCCCCTGGAGGAAACCCGTATTGTGGATTTCCCCAAAACAGGAGATGCAGCAGCAGCTGTTCCCGAGTTGGATGAAAGGTCCTCAGTTTGCAGCTGAAGAGCACAATGTGAGTTATGAGGTCAGACCCTCCGTTTAGTCTCTGTGGCGGTAGCTAGCTGCGGATGTCATGGACTGGGAAATCACATTGCATTAGGGGAGTGTAATGTTCCTGTGTTTTGCAACATAC
The DNA here is from genome assembly GCF_036417845.1 of Apteryx mantelli. Lineage (NCBI taxonomy): Eukaryota > Metazoa > Chordata > Aves > Apterygiformes > Apterygidae > Apteryx > Apteryx mantelli. The sequence goes on from NC_089984.1 coordinate 36,791,446, forward strand.
CCTGTAAGCTCTGGTACATGCTCCAGTAAATGCGCAGGCAGTTTTTCTCCTTCTTCATGCCTCTCTTGCAGCGGCAGTTGTACAGAGATTTCTGCTTCAGAGCTTCCATGGCGCTTTTGCATTCATCCTTTGCCTCCAGGCCTGTCGCCCGGCTGAAGTTGCTCTCTTTGCCGGCTACACACTGCCTCAGTGTCCTGTATTTAGTACTACAGCTCTGCTCCTTGAGACACTGATCACTGGCTTTCACACAGTCAAGGCGATCCCCTCCAGGCAACCCGCTCACTTCTGCGGACAGAAGTACATCTACAGAGAGAAGAAGACACAAACCAACAAACTCTCTTTGAGGGGTGAGGCTGATTTAACTAGGGCTCCAAGGCAGGCATCTGGGAAGCACAAGGCACCTCCTAACACAGCACATGCAGCCAGCCCGACAGGCAGCACCTTGCAAACCTCAGGGCTTCACGCTACACCTTAGGAAAAACACACAGGGTTTCCATGGTCTCAGTCAGATCCACTTTAGTGGAAGTCCACAGGAACAGTACATTTTAACCCCTCTGGTTGAATTAAGACAAAACGCAGAAAGGAAGGAAAACCCACAGGAGCTAATGTGCCCGACAAAATAAGCATTCATTGTTCCTTACATCCACTTTGGTGAAGCAAATAACCTTCCCATTCGGGTGTTTAACTGAGGGGTTAAATACTCGGCCTCACTTTCTGCAAGTGCTTTGCTGTAATTTCAATTACATCCACGAACAACCCGCTCAGAGAGATAAGTATCCTCACTGATTGTTATTAGGTTCTTTTACGTCAGCCACTTTTTAATAGCTGTACCCATTTTTGCTTATTCCACATACATCTTCACAGGTGGAATTTATGACCCCCTCCCCTCCATTCCTCTCCATGTATGATGCTTTTGCAGGAGAACAAAGCAAATCACAGTAACCCTCTCCTCTCCAACGTGTCCCCGTCACGCTCTCTCAGACACACACACATGGAAATGCAAACAAACATCTCCTGTGGAAAGGAAACCAGTTTCGGCTGCAAACCGCTTGCAAGCGGGCAGGTTGCCAGGTTCAGGTGAAGATGTAATCCTTCAACTGGCTCGTGTCAGCCTCCCTGAGCAGTCTTATTTTATTAAAATGAAAAGTTTCCCTCTAACTTGTGGGAACCCAATTTAACAAGAAGCTACGCAAGCAAGCACCTAACTCTATAATCTCCCAGAGCTTGAAATGCAGACTGGGCTAAATGATGTGCGGCAGAGCCGTAAAAACTACTGGAAACTTCACTGTTCTGCCCAAACAATAGACTGACAACCATCAGGCACCCGATCCCATAAACCCTATGTATTGCTTTATGAAGCGACGTACAGAGAGAAATCAGACGCCAGCAACTTACCCACTAAGGGCAAAACGAAGTACAAGATAGTGAGAAACATCTTGCTGTCTTCAGATGGTTTCCCCAAACGAGCAGATGTGCCACAACAAAGAGGATCAGCATGTAGATATTCCACAACCGCCGAGATCCAAAGACTCCAAGTTCAGATCCATTGAATTCCAGGAAAGCCCCCCTCTCTCCTCTTCACCGCTACCACCGCCAGCAGCTGGAGCCGAGATGCAAACGCTGAGCTTTTCCCCTTAGATTTCAGGTCCGAGCAACCTGAAAACACAAGCACGACTTCAGTGAGGGAGAGAGCGGCGCACGCACGGAGTATATGTGTGCGCGAGTGAGCAAGCGGGAGCGGGGCAGGAGCCGGTCGCCTCCTTGGGTGGGCAGCGCTTGTTCCCAGGGAGGGACCGGGAGCGCGCGGGGGGGGGACGAGAGCCGCGGCGCCCGCCCCCGGCCCGCCGCCCGGCTTCCCCCGCAGCCAGGGCGAGCGGCAGACAGCCCCTCGGCCAGCCGGAGCCCCCGCCGCGGCAGGCTCTCCGCAGGGCTGCCCGCGCCCTCCTGGGCAACCACCCCTCCACCCCCCAAACCCGCGACTTGATTTGCTTGCGCCGCGGCGGGGAGGCGGTGCGCGGGGGGCCGCGCTGCCTGCGCGGGGCGCTCGCCGCCGCCTCCGCCGGGTCAGGGCGCGGCGGCGGCGGCAGGTGCCCCGGCGGCGGCGGGGAAAGTTTGGCTGGGGAAAGCGGGGCGGGCGGCAGGGGGTGTGCGGGAGGCGCGGAGCCCAGGCGGGGGCGGCGGCTGCGCCGCCGCCGCCGACCTGAGCGGAGCAGGAGCAGCAGCGGCACCGGCGGCGCGCAGCGGACGGGCCGCCCCGCACTTGGGGCACCGGGCCCGGCGGGAGGGTTTCCGAGCGGAAGCCGCCGCCGACTGGCACCGAGTTACGGGAAATGCAGTGGGTGCCGCTGGCTGCACCGTGACTGCGCCTCGATCCGGAGAAACCTCCCCGTCCCTGCCGCCCGCCCCCGCCCTCCACGCGGCCTCGGCGGCGGGGCCCCCCAGCCGGCCCCGCCGCCCGCGGGGGAGCGCGGGGCGTCCGGGCACGCGAGGCGCCGGCGGGCGGCTTCTGTGCGCCCTCCCTGCGCAAGGGCGCCGGGGCGCGGCCCGGGCACCCCCCGCGCCTGCAGGTCCGCGAGCGGCTCCCCCAAACCCCCGGGCGGCTGCGGGGAGCCAGCAGGTACCCAAGCGCCTCCGGCCTCGGGCCCCGCGGCGCCCCGCGCACGGTGCGCTCCGCCGGCGGGGCCCGGGCGCCGCGGCGCGCTGCGGGCGCGTCCCCCCCCCCGGGCGCGGGCCACCCTTCGGCCACAACTGCGGCTCAGTGTGGCGGTTTTCACTGGCTCCTGAATAAACAACGCGAACATATGTCCCCTATTCATGACAGATGGTTCAAACAGAGAACTATTTAGTGGTTTTCCCACAGTTGCTACTATGTGGAGCTCCCCGAAACCTAACAAAATGCAATTAGCCTAAAATAGCACCAGTTTCCAGATTTCCTCGTATTCATACACAGAGAATTTGATTCAGGTGTCTGTATGTTTTAGCTGCAACCAAATGCTTTCTTTCAAAAAAAGTGGATATTTTCCTTGGCAATTTTGTCAACAAGCTCTTTGGCCTATTAGACTCTAGGAATTTGCTTCTTCTCACAATGAATTTTGCCTAAAGGAATGTGCCTCTCCTCACGGAAGGAAGACGATCAGGCTGACCACTTTCATAGCAAAAACCGAACTGCGGATGAACCAAATACTGTTGTAAGGTACTTCAGAAACACTTATTTAAAACGCTAGCGTATGCTGTGATATACAGAAGATATGATATACGGAAGTCCTTTCTGAACAGAAGCTTTTTTTATTTTTATTCGGCCACTTTTTCTTAACATGTAGATTTCTATTTCTCTTAAAAAAAAAAAATAGCTGCGCAGAGTACTGACTCTCCATGAAACCACAATAGTGATGTAAAGTTATTACTAAGTTGCACCTTTTTTTTCTTTAAGATATGAAAGTATATATACACTGTTATATAGTGAAAACATCTATTGTTTGCTGTATAAGGATATAGTTGAAGAGGAACACAGTGAGTAGATTTTTAGAGTATTTAAAGATAATTAGAACGTGCTAAATTGAAAATGGTGTTGACAATACAAGTCAGTTTCCAGCTTTTGAAGTACTTCATTCAAGCAATGAAACAAGCTGGCCTTCCAAATATTTCAATACGAATCGAACTGGATGATATACAGAGATAATTACTCCTTTATTTGCAGTTTTGGCATCATTATCGCATATAGGGTTAGTATAGAAGTTATTTGTATGTCTAACACAAGTAGCAAAATTCTCTAATTTACAAGTATAAATCAGGAACAGCTATAACATTCACAGCAGACCAAGATAAACAAAAATAAGACTGATCAGGACCACTATTTACAAAACCACCTGTGCATAAGTGTCCTGAATATATATAAATGGTATTATTTGGCATATAGAAGTGACACGTAACAGTGTAAGTCAGTAACTCAGAGCTCTACAATAAAACACAATGTATGTTGGGTTGTTGGGTATTTACTATTACAGTGAAATTGAAATAATATTTTTGAAGTGTTAAAAATCAAATAAAATTACTGACAGTTACTGACAGGTCAGAAATAAGACAGCTAGAATGGTGTGCATTGAAAATTCTGAAGACTGCCACTAAACACTCCTCTTGTCAGTATTTTGATTCAGCTCTAGAAAACAAGCACCCAAAGTGGAGGAGGGGAAAAAAAAGGTTAAAATGTGTTAATCCCCAGAAGTTTTAAAACACAACCACGATATGAAAAGAAATCCAAGACAGAAACTCCATGCTAAATAGACTTGCACAGACTGTCTAACCACTGCACATTCTTTAACAGGACAGTAGATGGGAGAGAGCTTCTCTGCACCACTGCAGAAATTCCTACGTGATTATTTTTCCTTTCTTTCAGAGCTGGAAGGCTTTCTTACTTTTGTCAACTTACTTCCAGTATTCTTTTATCTCTGAATGCCATCCTTCCCTTTATTTTTTATTTTATTACTGAGACAATGCAAATACTTTACTCTTTGCAGATCAGTGTGGGTTTGGACAGTTGAAGTCACTGGCAGGTTGGACTCATGCCACATAACACGCAAGGCATGCAACTCTCAGCTGAAGTGCCTGTCATGTTCTATTAGTATTGCGTAAGCCTACTTTACCGCAAATCATATCTTCAAATCATTTTCATTTTTTTAAGCATTTAAGAAAGTACCAGACTGAAAATACTCAGAACTGAAGTCCCCCACGTGTAGAACAGATACAGCACTAACCGCCCATGCCCCCCTGCTGACCTGTCTACTGACTGTTCTAGTTGTTTCCACTTACCATGGTGACTTTGGTGAATTAATTCCAGACTTACATTATGCAAAGAGTACAGCCCAATCTGTAAATTCAGTAATTAGCTAGTCTTTGTTTATCCTGTCTCACTGGAGGCTGCCAACAATAATGTCAATTTATAGCACTATTTTTTGTTTGTTTTGTTTTTTAATTTATTTAAGTAAACAGTTGTCCCCCAGAGGCAAGCAAGACAACTGACTCTGGGGAGCTGTAGCTTGCAGTATGGCCAACCACTATTTCTAGATTTAAGATAGCAAAAACAATGAACAGTGAAGTAATTTCTTAACTCACAACTAAGGTCCCTCCCCAAATCTTGAGAAAAATTTTCAGTTGCTTTATCACTCTTCAATTCATATGAAGATACTTATCAAAAAAAAGAAAAAAAAAAGCAAGCTCATAATCCAGTCTGTGGCCGGAATCATAATCCTTATACTCTTTTCACCTTCTTTTCCAAATGACTTTTAGCTCCTCTGGGATAAAATGAAGTCAGTGGAGTCTTTGCTATTGATTTCAGTCAAACCAAGGTCCACCTTTTGATTTATATCTGACAATCACTCAAGCCATAAGGCTCTTCAGCCAAAGGAATATAAACATAAGACCTAAATGTGAACATTTCAAAGATATTTAGGCTGATTTTCTATTCTGTTGATTGCTTTTTTTAATATAAAAAATTTCCAGAGCAATGAATAAATAAAAACAAATATAAAGTACAGCTGATAGGGACACAAACATTTCAATAAAAGACAGATGACAATTTAATCACCATTGAATTATTGTTTAAAGACCATTACAATATCAGTAACATGCAAGACAGTATAACTATTTACTGCCTGTATAAACAGCTAGTACTTCAATTTTTACATAATTTTAGCTTCTTGGTTCTTTCTAGTCACCTGCAGTGGCTGGTATTCTTTCTCTGCAGACTTACAATAAAGAAAGGACATTGTGATGATGATAGAGGGGCTATTTGACATTAAACCTGTAAAAACAGTGCTTCAAACATTGTTCTTTCAAAATAGATCCAGATAAGAGAGCTCCTTATGGTGGATAGTTTTAAGCTTCCTGTTATCTTACAGGCTGAACCCAAAGCACTGAATACAGCAGCGATATCAAAACATCTGTAGTCAGGGTGATACGACATTTTAGGCCAGTTGTATAAAATATGCAAAGTTGGAATACCGTTTTTTCTACATTCAGGCTTACTAGATTTCCTCCTGCCTCCTCAGTTGCATGTAAATTAATGGTTGACAGCAAATTCGCAGAAGTGTTAAGCGCAAGAAGAACCAACTCAAATGCAAGTTAATGTTGTTTTGCACTTAGTCCCATGTGCAAAAGCTGCAGTGTTGCAGCTCTGTGTCAGGTGGTCATGGCCTGCAGCAGTCCAGAGCTGAACATAAAGGTAAGCTGACATGAAGGATGAGTTAATACTAGCCTGGGCCACAGCTAGCTTGTAGATCCCATTTGCCATCTCTGCCATAGACCTCATTTTAAAGACTGAAACATGCAAGAAAATACTGAGGTTGGAGCCACTGAGCCGGGGGAAAGTTAAAATATATTATCTGTGGGTCCACTAAAGCTGTGGAGAGAAAGTATGCTGAGAGTAAGAACCATGCCATGAACTTTTGAATGTAATTCTTTTGGGAAGGAACAGGTGAAGCAAAGCTGAGGCTGAACTAATGAGTCAGCTATAACAGGTGGGAAAAGCAAGCAACTAATGGCAAAAAGTCTATGTGTCACGAGAGCACAAAAAGCAGTGTTTATACAGGAGGTTTTATTCAATAATGAGAAAGGGAGAATAGAGAAGTTAGAGAATTACTAGGGACTGGGGGAAGAATCTGAACTGCTTTTTTTGTCTTACATTTATCTGCTTACCCTAAAGTCAAAGTGGTGGGAATAAGGCAAGAAGGATTTGCTCAAGGCATTAAAGTTTTTGTAAAGGACAGATTAAGTAACAATGCTCACACAAAAAAAAAAAAATCAATTTTGAGGAGCTTATGAAGCCTTGAATGGGCTTTTGTAGCAGAGAAGCAAGACTGAAATTTTACTTAACCTGTCAATTATTTGGGTTTAGAGCTTTCAGCAAATGTCAAGAAAAACATAAAACAAAAGCAAAGTAAGCAATGCACATTCACACACTAATCAAATAAAGACCACGTGGAAGTGCAATCCAGATTACTGAGTGACTTAATTCATGTAAAAGTATAAGGTTTCCCCTCTCTCCCCTGAGCTTTAGTCAGGCCTGTTATTGAATTCACACAGCTGTTCTTGGCCAGGAAGTTTTTCCTCAAAAACCTTGTGCCTTGCTTCCCAGGCACTGTCCTCACAATTTTATTTAATGTTGTATCAGACCACCTGGAAAAAAGAAAAGCTGCAGAATTCCTCAGTGATTCACATCTAATGTGTGACCTGGTTTTATTTCAGTAGAATTGACACATAAATAGCAAAACACTACAATGGAGTTCAGAGAGCAAAACATACAGTTAGCCATATCCATTTACCATCAAAGATTTGAAAATATGGACAAAACTGAAGCCACTTACGATGTTCTGTATGTTATAAAATTGATTCTATTAAACTTTAAATACTGATATACAGCCATACACATTGACGTTTGCCCAAATCTTGTGCGGCACATTCCACTTTAAAAGTGGAATGCTACAGCCCCCTAGCTGTTAGTAGAGGCAATTCACGCTAACTCAGGAGAGGCAATTCATGCTTCTACATCAAACTAATATGCCAAATTTTGTAGCAGAAGAGGATATAGTCAGCAAAGCAGCTTGATGTAAAGCAGTTAGGCAAAAACATAAAAGAGTAACAGTATCAAGTATTCTGATATGAAGTACTAGTAATTCATGTCTGGATTCATAAAATCTAGAACAATACAATTCAGATGCTAGAAATGGCATCGTTTCAAACTTCAATATAAGCCCTATGCCAGTGACCTCAACCTTTAATGTCCCATGGGCATTGGCAACTAATGTGATTCAACCAATATCATAATTTGGTTTGTTGACTTGTATATACAGGTGGCAACCTTCATTTCATCTTTTTAAATTTCCATGATCACCAGCAACATGATCTTGTAGAAACCAAGCGATCCTGAACCACAGGTCAGGAATCCCTATCTCATACTATGTGCGTTTGTGGACCTAATAGTCTGGAGAAAAACTAAAGCTTTAGGAAATGACATATTTCTACAGCAATAGTCTTAATTAAAATAACTTTCCAAACATCTTTTAAAAAAAAAAACTTATTTGTGGAAAGCATTAACATCTCAGAACACTGATGTTGGATTCTTGGACAGCACCTGAGAAAGCCAATATTAAAAAAAAAAAAGAGAGAGAGAGAGCAAGAGACAGACAGAATGAATATGTTGGTATCTTCTAATTGCATTGTTTGACTTAAGTGTAAGTTTCATTTTTCCCCTATATTTAATTGACAGTGATAAAATTTCCCTGTATACAATGGTATGTAAAAAGTGGTAAGATTCCTTTTTCAATTCCACACAGCTCTAGTTAGTGATGGGTATTAAGCTTTCACTGTTCACGGTACAGTGGATATGCACGCATTTACAGAGCACAGAATATTAAATCCTAGAGGAATATTTTGCTTTCACTTACTGTATGTATCTTATTCTAAACTGTAGGACCAAATCTGCCCTGACTCATGCCCTGTGTAAGGAAGTCAAAAGTGATGCATGGAGGTGAAAGTCATTTTAGAATTTAGAAACCAAAGGCAAAATTATCATCTTGGATTTTCAAAACTGTATTTTGTGTACATTTGCTACAATAACACTGCCTAATCAAATAAACTTTTCTCCTGGTGGTGAATATCACTAAAATTGTAATTTTATTGGAAACCTCTAAAGAGGTTAGTGGCTCTGTCGATGTTAATTCCTACAGTGTGTTCTGCCTTCCCTTGTGGTGAGAAATTTAGGGTACAAAAAGTCTCAGGAGAGTTATACCAAAAAAAAAAAAAAAAAAGGAAGTGAAAGAAACTAGTATTGTAAATTCATTGAGATTTCTCCTAGAGAGAGAGCAAAACTTACTGTTCTTAGATACCTGCCATCAGCTGGCTGTGGCTGTCTCTCTACTAAAGGTAGAGTGATAATTGGGATTTTGTTTGTTTTATTTTTGTTTTTTAACAATTTCCTGAATAACCACACACATTTCAGGAAAAATAAGTGCCAGAAAATAATTTAAACTTAGAACTTTTGATCTTAGTCATAAAAGACATTCAATATATATAAATTATATATATTATATATATATTATATATATATATATAAATGAAAAAAGTAAATATTTCTTCGGTCAGAGACAATAGCTCCTTAATTAACATGTGCATTTTCATTTCCAATTTCTAATTTTATAGTTTAGAAAGAACTGGATGACTGACAAATGAGATAATTCTCTTGTAATCTAATTGATGATTAATTAAAAACAGTGTTGAAAATCAGGACCTCAGTTTTTTCTACTAAAATGACAGATAATCCCATTAATAATTCTCTCTGTCACTACTTCTGTACAATTTTGATGACAACAGAATACCTGCGAGGCACTATACACACTAAATAAGTAAATACAATAGGCCAGTCTGAGAGGCCGGTTTAAAGCTAGAGTCCCAACTGATATTACCTGCAGCTTCTTCCCTCCCCACTCTTTTCTGCAAGTATTCATTACATCAGCTTCAGCTGGGTCTCATCAAGGAAGTTTGCTGGTACAATTTTGTGAGGCACAGATAAGTCTACAGCACTTCCTTACTGTGGATGTAGTCACCTGCTGGTAACACTGGTTAAAAAAAAGTTTTTATAACAGAACACCTGGATCTATGCTATAGCTTGTACTAGCAATAATTCACACATAATTCAGCTGAAAAAGTGATACATACTTACAAACTATGAAGGTACGCTAGTCAAACTTTCTGGATGCTGTCTGAACTTGATCCTGACTCAAATCATTTGCATGTAACTGTACTCTGAATATTCCTAAATACATTATATCCTAACTCGGCAGTAAATATAACCAAATATAAAGGAGTCCACACTTTTGTCCCTCTCACTGTGGGGTTTGCGAAGGTGGATTTGCTCTTTTCTTTAGGCAGGCACACAGCCTTCTAAACTCAAGACTATATTTTATTAGAACAGAAAACAACAGATTACATTAAGGTTTCCCTTTAAGTAGAGAAAACTCACCTTAGTTTGATGGGCCAGATTAAATACAAGGGGGTTGGTGGTGGGGGTCTTTCCTCCACTACTACGTGGTTGGAACATGAGTCTTTTTCCAGTCCTGCCTTCTAGTCCAGAATCCTCCCTTCAGGTGGTTTCCTGGCTCAAAGTTTACCAGATTCTCCTACAGTTACTAGCAAAGTCTCTTGCCGCCACCTCAGAGGCTTTTGCCTTTGGGCCTCTTGTGTCATTCAGGGAGAGCCTGAGCTCTTAGGAAGCCCTCAGCCCTCCCCAGTCCTTGCTGACTTTCTCGCGCCTGCCCTACCCTCAACTGCAGAGGCTTCTCCCTCCTCCTCCTCCTCCTCCTCCCTCTGGAAGGCCTGGGTGCAGCAGCCAGGCCAGCGAGAACACAAAAAAACCACCACACCAACTCTCCCCCCTCCCCCCAGTTGCATCTATTATAAGTACCTAAATAAGCTACCTAAATAAGCACCTATTTTAATTTACACCTTGCTTTAATTGTACTTCATTTAAATTACACAAATTAAATTACTCTGGTTTTCTTGGATGGTGGTGAATAACTTTAGGTCCACTAAAATGAGAAGCATGCGCCAAACTATGGAGGTTCATCTTTTCTGAGTCTCTAAAGACTTGGGAAAATTATGTCCTGATCCTAATGAAGGTTAAAAGCCAATCTTGTAATATAAACTGGAAGAGCATCCAGGATACTCAGAAGACAGCATACAAGACTGTATAATGCCCATTTCTTTACTTCTTGCAAACCATATCTGAAAATGGTTTCTAAAGACCGTTCTTCACAACACAGCCACTGCTGTAGGCATGACCAACTGAGCTGTATGATTTATTTTATAAATCACAAAAAAGCTAGAGATCTACTAGCCCCAAGTGAGGAAAAGGAGGACATTTCTGATAAACTAATAAAACTGAAGTTTCTATGAAAAATGAGTTCATGAAAGCAGAAAAAGATAAGACAAAATGTTAAGATAAAATGTAGATAGTTTATAGAAATCCAAAGCTGCAACAAGTTATTTACATCCCCACAGTGCGAGTCCTCCAGGTTTGTGAGTTGGCTAATTTCCAATAGATCACAATTCATAACAAAATAATGCAAGCTTTTTTAATAAGCACAATAATGACAGCTTGCTAGAATAAGATATAATGTTCCCCAAACTGCAAAAATACAAGGTAATTGGGACTAGTATAAAATTTCTGAACAAGATTACATTGCAACATATATAAAGTAAGACTGGAGCTAGTCAAAGCATCCTGACAGATGCATAGTCAGCATATTGTGAAACACCAGCATAGCACATCTGAATTCTTTTTCCTTCTTCTTGCTTTCCTTTTTTGACAAAAGAAAGAACATGAACAAAGGAGTTTGAACCTGAAACCATCTACCAGAATATCTTCTCCCAAAACATTTTACTTAATATTTTACAAAGGAGCTTTACAAGAAGATTTCAAAAAAAATTACAAAAAGATTTAAATGTAAAAAATTAAAAAAGACAAAGAGAAAAAACTTGTCTTTTCTCCTGTCTTGTTTCCTCTTTTGGTCTTGTCTATATGTGTTGTAAGTGCTTTGAAGCAGAAGCTCCTTTCCGTGCCTCTTAACAGAGTCAAAGGAGGCTAGGGGCTTAGTTAAAACTTGGTAAGAATTACTGTAAAAAAAAAAAAAAAGAAAAATCATAAATAGTTTTGGTGAAGCCATTTCGAGAGAGATAGTCTTCATCTTAAGCATCAAAAAAATTGGTAGGTGTCAGGGCACAGTAAATTGCTTTCAGAATACTTAACTGGGCCACAGCAATTTTTGGAGACCTCAAAACCAGAGAGAAGCAGAAGCAAAAAGGTATTCATTCCAATGCATCTATTTCACTGGATTACTACAGTCTTATTTGAAAATGCACACTTTGTACTTTTTGATGGAATGCATTGAAGTGTCTAAACATTGAGCCTAAATTGTTATGGTTCTACAAGCATTTTAATTCACATTCAACTGGAATACTCTATTTTAATTCAATTATCACTTTTGGATGCTTAAACTTCTTCAAAGTTTACTTGTTGGAGATATGTAGAATCATTCTATTATCACTAAACAGACAGATGATCAAAATCCTAGAGTTGAACATACATTTATAAAACAAAAGTAAATAAATGCCTCAAGATGCAAGCATTTGTGTAACATGAAAACTGAACCTCAGAGCTGCCTTAGTCTGCTGGAAAATATGACACCTCAAATTCAGCATAGTTTTTTCATCTTAAACAATATGAATTTTTTTTTTCAGTGTGCAATGTTAGAAGTTTGTGTAATGGACAACACTGCTTTGCCAATCATTTGACCACCTAAAATATCTTAAAAAGGTGTATCTCCTTCATAAATGATATGTTCTATAACTTTTCAAATGTTTTGAAGAGAAAGAAATGGTTGATTTTAGTTTAATTGTGGTCACAGGTTATCCACAGGTTATATATAGCCACCAAAATGTTAACTCCTATGATATTCTGAATTTGCACTTTTTGCAGAGGTTTAATACAAATATAGTTAATACTGCAAGTATCAAAATTATTTGTTCTACAGTATAAGAAAATATTATTTGACACATAAATGTGCTTTGTGACCACTGTTCAAATCACTTTTTCTTCTACAGTAAGCAGACTGAATTGAACTGATATACCAAACTTAAAGTACAAATAGCACAAATTTCAAAGTTATTGATTCCTGACAGTGCTTACAGGCATTAAGCAATACTTTTCCGTCATCTGTAAGAGCTTACTGCAGCACAGAGACACTATATTAAAGGAAAGTTGAAAATGTGTCAACTGCCCAGTCAATATTAATTTAAAACTGAGGTTTGGAACTTCTTAAAAAAACAAAATAAATAAATTTAATTTTTAACTCAATTTTCCAATCTTCTTTTAGCCCATGGCACAAAACAATAATGCTTAATCCCTGCATAAAAAGAAAAATGTCATAATGCTTTTTCAGAGGAATAACCACAAGTGTTTTGACAGAAGCTTTGTACTTTCTGCATGGTTTCTATTTCATGTGGAAAGGCACAGTTGATGAATATTCACTAACAATGCTTAAAACAAGCATCAAGCACACAAACGTTTCCATAAGTCTGTTTTACTTCTCTGAACCGCATCTTTATATGATACTTTTAACTAGCAAGAGTCCTAAGAAAATCCTAAACTAAAGGTGAAACAGAACAGCTGATGGGATTGGTAAAAAGACTTAGACTTATTCCTAATCACAGTTCTGAATCCAGCTAGGATGTTAAGATCCACAGTCTTGTGACTTATTTGAAAAATGTTGATGATGTCAGTGCATGGCTGAAGGGCTACAAAAGTCTCACTCATGAGACAGGAAGATGCTTATCAACACACAAATTCATGACAGGGAGGCTCAAATATATCCGGCTGTCTACTATGTGGCCAAGCTGACAAGGACTGATCAGACAGAGAGGGCAGTTTGATTCAGGCTCCCTGGCTGTGTTTTTGAGCACGATGTGCAAAGCTGGCCCAGATTTGGCCTGTAAATTTGGCATATATCCAGCCAGAAATCTTCCAGTGGTTTGAGGACTAACAAGGTCCTACTTTGAGCTTTCTGACAAAGAACTAATACAGTATTTTTCGGAGTTTGAAAGATTAGTAATTGGAATGTCAAAGCTACCTGTGTAACATGTTTTAGTATTAAAACAAAACAAAACAAAAAAAGAACCCCCCCACACACACACACACAAAACATGGAAGATAGCTTCCCCTTTAAAATAGAATCATTTATAAAATACAGCACTTGGTTGCTGAGTTGAGTTTCCTGTACAGTAAAGTCACTCAAGAATGTTTTTATTTTTGTAATGATCAGAGAGAAGTCATGTTTCCCAGAAAAGTATCTAAAATTTTAAAGATGAGAAATAACTTGATATTGTATTGCAAACCACCCTATCAAGGCAGGGTCACTACTTTTCTATGCAAAATTCACAAGACAAGACTATGTATGCCTACACTATGCAAATGCAGCTCTTATGGGATAAATCTGCTATTAGGCTCACCATGTACATATTATAGAGTCAAAGCATTCCTGAGCAGAGGCCATTTATCCTAGCTGTCCAGTTGCCTAGAAGCCTAGCTGAGGCACCGACAAGGCCACCAGATATCTAGAAATACTAAACAAATTGAAAACATACTCAAAATCTGTTTGAACAGACTCCAGAGGTTAGTCTAAGAAAATACAGGCATATAATAGCCCTCTGTTTAGGTAAAGTCTGTAGGTATTGCCTAAGGCAAACATAAGATGGCCACAACATCTGCCTAAGCTACTGGAATAATACTGCATTTTGGTTTTAATATTGTGACAACTTGTTCTGTGACAGCAGAACAGAGAACAGTGCCTTTTTTGCTTTTTGTTTTTTTAATTGCATACTCTGATCATGAATCAGAAGGAAAGAGGATAGCTTATTTTAGATATACCTTTTATTAGGAAAGCAAATCCAGAGTCCAGTGAGTAGGGGCCAAGAGTTTCCCAACACTGGTGACAGGAAACAGCTTATCTGGAGGCTGAAGAGGGAACTCTGAGTGGTGAAAGTAACTGCTGCTGTGAGGCAGGAAAATTAGACAGAGAGGTTGGAGACAATTACTGGAAAAGACCTTGTGTTGACCATGTACTTTCCTGTTCCCAACTGACCAGTATTGTAATCCTATTCCAGTGCTTCCTTGTTAAGGTTCATAATCTTAATGGTTTTAGAAACCACTCAGAGACCCTTTCTTTCATCTTCTTTCCCAATACTAGCCAAAACAGTTCTCTATACCCATCGGGTATCAGTGACTCAGAGGAGGCAGCACACTGCAGTTACTGGTTCTTGTTTCAGAGTATCAGATCTGAATTTGACCAAATAGAATCCAGTTCTATAAAATAGGATGGCAATCACATCATGAAGCCTCCTTGGGAAAAAAAAGGATAAATAAATAAATAAATTTTATATATATATATATATATATATAAAAGTTTTTTATATATTTATTTTTATATATATCCCAGATCTATCCCCCCCAAAATACATCCCCCCCAAATAATACTAAATAATACAGTCTTACTGTCTTAGAAGCCTTTGTAATTTTCTCTAGAGTTAAAAGGGAGAAGCATATTTTAATTAGAATATATATTCAGACTAATACTGGTACTGAATGATATCTTACTTTGAACCAAGACAAAGAACAAAAAAAAAAAAAAAAAAGCCAGATTTCAGAAGACTGAGCACATGCTCTTGTATCTCCGCCCTAGGTAACCCATTTCTTAAAACAGTTTGTCATATGGATAAGACCCATGTCGTTTCAGTTGTGACAGTACATGAAAGATAAGTCTGGTCTATAATGAACTAAGAATGTACTGTAGACTTCAGATATAAAAGTGGAAGTAGCACTCCAAAGACTGTATATACATTTTGCACAGTTATCAGATAAAAATAATCGTGGGAGCAGACTGTCATAATCGTTAATACAAACTGCACAGCACGTTGCTTGTTCTTCTTCTTACCCCGTAACTCCTGTACTATTTGCTGTTTAGTATCCGAAACTCAAAGAGGTGCCTGGTAATAGGCTAGGAAATTAAGATTTTAATTCCCTGGTGCTGGAAGAAAATGGAACCAAATCTTCCCTTTCCTGGGCAAACACTCTAGCCACTAAAATACCTCTACCACAACATGCTCTAATTGCTTCTTACTGCATTTCGAGATCTCAATAGAATGCTTTTGCAGTTTAACACAATATATAGTTAACTAATATTTTGGCAACTAAAATTCACACTGAAATATCGTTCAACTTTCTCTTCAATTAAATATAGTGGAGTTCACTTTCTGCCTTGCAAGTGGACCTTGAACTATAAGCTCAGCCCTGTCCTGCTTTCCAACAGGCACCTTGAAAGGAGATGGCTAGACACTTAATTACTGAGGCAATCTGAGACAAATGAACAGCACATAATTAAAAGGACAAGAAGGTAACTAACAGAGACTGGTGGCTGTCGAGCGGGTACTTTTTTTTGATATCAGGAACCTAAAAGCTTCCCAAACGCTGTTTTAGGTATCAAAGTTTTCCTGTGGCACAAAAGTAGAACAAATGCCCAATAACAATAATTTAGATAACAGTGATTGGGGGGGGGGAGGGCTATTATGGTTATCTAAAGTGAAAAAAAAAATTGACAAGGTCAGTTTTAAAAATTCTGTTGTTCTAAACAAAACTTTAAAAGTAATAAACTTAAAATGACTCAGCAGATACTTTTCAGCTTAAGTGTAATTACACAATTTAATAAACAAACAAACAAAAAAACCCACACAACTATCTTCGACTGAATTTATGCACCTAAGATGTTGAGAAAAAAAACAGCTTTATTTTATTGCTGTTTCAGATGGTAGCCAAGAGGGACTGAGAAACATGAGAGTAATCTTTCTCCATCTATGGGATGCAAAGTTTGGATTTATAAAGTTGCATATATCATATAACTGCCAACTATTTCTTAAAAGGTTCCATGGTTTTGAACACTGTGCTCCACAAAGACAGCGTTATGAAGAATGGGGAAAGTCTAATTCAATGTTTTTGCTGTTAGCATCACTAGCTACAATCAGTCCAATGCAAATGCAACCTGAGGATTTGTGGAGGACTGGCAGGTTTAGAGACATTCATTTTCTGTATATGAGTCAGGCCATCTCTTCACTGAAAGATAATTTATCTGAGTGTATCAAGACAGGACTCAAGAAAACATACAGAGTAGATCTGACCTGACTTACGAATCTGCTATTTTATTTCTCTGACAAGAAATGTTAGGAAAGGGACAGGCTGAGCCGCAGTAGATTATATTGCCATTTTAGTGATCCATGCCTTGAGAAAGACCTTTGAACTCCAGTTTACTGGATTGCAAGAGATAAACCACATCACTGCACGGATACATTGATGCCACTGGGCAGGCTATGAGAAATAAACAGCCCTATTTCACAACACACTTGCTTAGAATTCAAGAAACAATACAGAGATAAGTGGAGTATCTTGCTTTCATTAATGGCAAGAAAAATGTCAGCATGGACATTACACACATGGATATCAATAATTTAGATTGAATTACCTAGTGGATTTTTAGCAACATATGTTCTTTGTGGCCTCTAGTCTGAGGATCAGTATCTGTGTAGAATGCGATCTTTAGAACTAAACTTTATAAGCACAGTACATTTACATCCCATCTAATTTTATCCACTTAACAAGTGAGTTAGGATCCTAGCTATCAGAGATGCATCAGACATTTAATAAGAGAAACATTCCTAAAGGAAGATTTAGCTTTCCTACATTCTCAGTTACATTCCCTAGAACTGTTTATCTCACACCTTTGGTGCCTTGTTACATTTAACAGTATGCTTTTAGGCAGAACAAAACTCATCTTGTGCCTTCTCCTGTGTTTTTACAGTCTGCATGACCTACTTGGAAAAAGTCTGCTTCAACATCCATGCACAAAATTTATGATTTTTGTGGTTCTGCCACCTGCTCTGTACTGCTGGCTTGTCTACTATGTATCATTCATCCTGTTCTGGTCATATGGTTATGAACTGTGTAACAGCGGATTCTTCTGTTGTAAAAAGGAGTTTAACATGAGTGTTACATATGAAGGAAGATATAATCACAATCTCTATATGGTAAAGTAGCATCATCTTCACTTTTCAAATATTTCTTTTTAAATAGGAATCAAGAAACCAAATCAGGAAGAAAAACAGTGTGTCTGTAATTATTGTAAAAATGGATTTTATGAAGGCTTAAGAATCTAAATCACTTAGTAATAAAATGAGGCATCCATAAGTGTGTTAGTAGAATACCTAAGCTATTACAATTATGCTGTAAAATCCCTTTGTGCTGTTTCTGTTGGAATTAGTTGTCTTTTTGTTAATTAAATCCTCTCAAACAAGAAACACCAACAGATTCAGAAAAAGTAACTTAACCCTGGTTAAGATTCTCAGTTCTTTTCCTTGTTTCATCACCTCTGTTCTTCAACTAAAAAATACTTGACTATAAAAACAACTATACTATTACAGTACTCTTAATTGATTTGTGACAATTCCTACCCTCTATTCTAAATAATATATCATTGTATTGAAAAAGCAACTGACTAGTTTATAAACTTTGATATGAAGTAGTAATTAGTGATATATTTCTCCAGACAAAATGGAATAGTACAAGTTTTGACATAGTGATTGCTTATTCTTCTATTTTTAAACATTTCTACAATATTTTCAAAATTGCACGTGCACACTTGAAATTGATATCACTTAATAGAATAGATACATACAGGTATGAGCTTTGAGGAAGGAATTTTCACTCCTCCATAGCATGAGCAAGGCTCCATACTAAAACTGTTTATGCATGCTGAAAACCTGCTGACAATTATCAAAATCTAACATGCCCATGATTTGTTCTGGAAAGCTCTGAGAATCCTAGCTAACAAAACATGAAGATATCTTCTAGATAAATTTTTTTTTTTAATTCTTTGAGCTAGAAACATCAATTAAAGGACTTTTGCAGCTGTAAGGTCTCAGGAAGATCTGGACCACAAAAATGATCAACTTTTTCTTTTTCAAAAACTTACCAATAGATATGAAGAATCCTTGACTGCCTCTCATTCAGCTCCAGTGTCCCCAAAAAGTAAGATGTTCAGAGAAAACTCTTGAAAGATCTGAAAAAAACAAGCATTAAATCAAATCTTATAGCATCCTGAAATAATTTCCCACAGCCCAGTCACACTCTCTTGTGGCTCAGACGAATAAGACTGAGAAATGTCAATGAGTCAGAGAAACACAGCAGAAGATATTACAGTCATGGGATTTCTCAACCAACATCTTAGAATCCTGCAACAGCAGATACTTCACTAGGTGAAAATTTATGTGTGATTTCAGACAGTTTGTGTTAGAGAGGAGAGCAATAGCCTCAGCAACGCCAGCCAATATGACATGGAGGAAAATTCCTTCCTGATCCCAGTCAGGTAATCAATTTAACCCTGAACATGTGATCAAGACGTATCCAGTTAACAACTGACAGGCTCCTCAGTGTTTCTAGGAGCACCAGCACATCCTAACCAATAGCCCAGTTTTCATCTGCTGCCAATCTCTTATCATTTAAAAAAGGGCGGTTGCTTTCTCCCATGCTATGCACCAAGAAGGAATGTAAAAGTCCTGATCTTCACAGAATAGTAGAAGTGCTAGTGCACGGACCATTTAAAGACATTCTTGTGTATGAACTGTGTAAGAAAAGTACACCAACAAGTTTCCTGTTAAACTTCTCTGGCAATGTCAATAAGTTAAGTATCCAAAGCTCCTTATCATAAACTTTAAATTCTGACTCATGATCATCCTCGCTCTGTCACACAAATCCTTTCATCAATTTATAAAGTTCCATCTTGAGGTAGTTCAGTTACTTGCCTCCATGACCCTCTCTGCAAAGCAATTCCAGAGCTTTACAGATTGTCAAGAACCTTCTTCTAAATTTCCCATTTATTCATAATTGCTTGTATGTATCTGATCTTGAAATAGTGTTATCCTTTAACATAAAAGTTGTCCTCCCTCATGTCTACCCCACAGGTACTCATAAAGATATAACCATACGCCCTTTCAAGCTTTGTTTTGCCAGATAAGCTATTTTCATCTCAGCTGAGAAAATAGGTTCTCCTTTCCCCTAACCATCCCACTCTACACCTGCTGTGGATCAATGTGGGCCACCAGAACTGTAAACAATATTCTGAGAATTGTCTTACCAATGCAACATTAACACTTTATTATGTTTACTGACAATACCATCTACTATACCATAAACCTGCTTCATGGCCATGGTATATTGATGGCTTATAGTTACCATGCAACTAATGCATTAAACCCCTTCTCTCTACTATGACCAGCAGTTATCAAGTCACCAGTTTATACTAAAAGAACATGATATTAATCCCTAAGCATTCAGCTCTATTTTCTGTACTATTAGGTTTCCATTATGTCAGTCCATAAAGTCATTTATTTTTTCTGATATTACAGTCATATTCCAATTTTGTGCCATCTGTTAATGTCATATCCATTCCCCTACTTCTTTTACCAAGGTTAAAAATGACTATTTCAATCAGTCCCAAGACCAGTCCTAGAGGAATTCTACAAGCAACCTCCTTTCATTTTGATAATTCCATTTTTAAGATAACCCTGTTTGGTCTTACTGTTATTCAGTTCCTCATCCACCTTACAATTCTTGCATTAAAGCCCATCTTCTCCACCTTAAATAATTTCCCACAAGGAACAACATAATGCCTTTCTTTGATCAAGGTAGATTAGGTTCACTGCATTACTCTTCTCTGGGACAGTTATCTTATCAAAGAAAGATA
This sequence comes from Apteryx mantelli, assembly GCF_036417845.1. Lineage (NCBI taxonomy): Eukaryota > Metazoa > Chordata > Aves > Apterygiformes > Apterygidae > Apteryx > Apteryx mantelli. Next base: position 36,811,836 of record NC_089984.1, read on the forward strand.
TTAAGTTAGTCTGACATGATCTACTGTTGATAAAACCATGTAGTTTATCCCACTCTCCATTTATGTCCATGTCCTTGATTATGATTTCCTTCAAAATCTATTCTAAGACCTTCCTTAGTGATGAGGTCAAACTACCAGGCCTGTATTTTATTTGACCACCTCTTTTCCCTTTTCTGAATAGAGGGAATGTTTGTTATGCTTTTGTAGTACAGTACCAGTCCCGGACTGAACAGATACACTTAAAATCCCTGCTAATCCATTAGCATTTGGTCATTCTTTCAGTGCTCTGAAATGGGTATTTTTTAACCCTCTTTATCTCATCATAGTAATCAGGCTATGTTTAGCTGCTAGCTCACATATGGAAATTTCCATTAGTCTGTCTTCTTTCCCTTTAAGCACACTTAGGTGCTATTTTAACCCCACTGAAAACTGAGGCAAAGTCTTCATTTGCTATTTTGATAATATCTAGATTATAGTTAATCTCCATTTCATTCCCAGTATTCTATGTTTCCTTACTTCTTACCTCTGTGCTACCTTTTCATTAATGTGTCTGAAGATCCCTCTCGTATTTGGTTTAATTGTGCAAGCAAACTCATTTAAGTTCTTGGTCATGCTCATATTTCTACATTGCTTTAGAGAAGATCCATTTTGAAATAAGAAAGCGTGTGGGGTGTGATACTGAGAACCCTGACACATTTCTGTTCCTTATTTGCTTCAGTGTTCCCCAGAAAAGTGAATTGTACCTTGATGCATAATTATACTACCTTTGACAAGGAGTCTACAGTATTGGCCACAATAACGAAAGAACAGACTAAATATTTAGGTATGTTTATGCCAATAGGGTCTTATGCATTTCTGTTTACAATCTTGCAGGAACTAGACAAAGATATTTCTGAATTGCTAATGCCTATGTTCAAGAATTAATGGAGGACTGGAAAGTTCCCAGAGAACTAGGACAGGTTAAACTTTGTGCTTGTCTTTAAAAAAGGGAACAGAATATGGGTAGAATTTTAGACCAGACAGATTAAGTTCTGGGGAAGGTACTATAACAAATTATTAAACAATTAAGCTGCATATACTTGGAAGACAAACAAACAAATATAATACATCAGTCAACCTTGGTCTGTCATGAACAGATCATGTCACAGTATTCTAATTTCCTTCCTAATGTGGCAGCTGGCCAGATGGATGAAAGTGAAGCAGGAAAAGTGTTATACCTGGACTTTGATAAGGGGTTTTGACACTGACACTGAATTTTCACATTGTATTATATCATAGTCTCTCAAAAGTAAACCATTTCCTAAATTGAAATTGTTGGAAGATGGAAAGATATACCAAGGGAAGTGTCATTTCAGACCTAGTTTCTTCTTACATCCTTCCCTAGGCCTTCAGTATTGGCCACTGTCACAGACAGTATAGTAAGCCAGGTAGTCCTTTCATCTGAGCCAGCATAACCGTCCTCGTGATCTTACATATGGTCTTCACTCATCACTATTATCTGGGTGCATAACTGGTTGAAAAATTGCTCTCAGTGTATAGTTATCAATGATTTGCTCTCCACTTAGGAGAGCTTTACTAAAGGGAACCCATAGGCGTCTGAGCCAGGCACAATTCTGTTCAGTGTTTTCATTAACATCTTAGAAGATAGAGTAGAGAGTGCACTTATGAAATGTGTGGAACTCAACTCATAATCTTAAGGAGAAGAGGAAGAGAAAGTACTCTGGAGGAAAGAATCAGAATTCAGAATACTGTAGTATTTTGAAGGTATGTATGGAACATTCACTAAAGGCAAGAGCAACATGATACATTTAGTGACGAGAAATCTAATGCTCTTTAAAAAGTGCACTTTTTACAGCCTAGCTGTAGAGTTAAAATGGACAATCTCCTGATATGCTTTTTAGCCCTTCAAGCCTAAGATTCTGTGCTTATGTCATCTAACTGATATGTCTTTACTGGATTATTCCTATAAATAAAGATTACAAATATAAATTTGTGTGTGCATCAGACTCTTCATCATGAAGTCTGATGATTAAAGAACTTTTTCTTCTCTTTTTGTTTTGTTTAGTTTTCTTTTTTTTTTTCCCAGTGTGGGAAATCTAAAGGCATTCACAAAGCAACAACAGTTGCTTCTGAATTGATATTGAAGCTATTTCTTTAACCAATGGGAGAGGAGGATTAAAAATGCCATCAACAGAAGCATAATTATGATATGGCTTAAAAAAAAAAAAAGTAACAGGCCAAAACATATATGAAACACTGTGTGTATATACTGTTTTACAACCTGTGCAGCCTCACCCATAGATACTACTTTTGTATTCAAATAACAGACCTACTGAATGTTAAATTTTAATTCTCAAAATAGGAAAAATACAATCATTTCACAAGGAAGCAATATTTTGCTATGTATTCTAATTCACTTTCCTTCTCTTATTTTTTTTTCAATAAATTCTAAAAAGACAAACCTGCAGAAGTATTTACACACATTTCACACAATCTGTGAAAAGACTGTGTGAAAAGAAGTCACTGGGATACAGTGCAAATTACTAGTTTATGTATGTAGAACAATTGATAATACCTGCTTACTGTAACTGTGATATTCTACTGTGGCCCAAAATTGGTTTGGAGGTTTTATGAGATCATGCAGTTGTAATAGTTATGTTTGGAGCAGTTTTTCAGATTGAGGATGTAAGTTCTAGTCCGACTAAGATACCCATTCCTCAAATAGGCAACATTTATGTGACAAGAATGGATAAACAAGCATGCTGGGGTTATATGGTAATAGGAAACATACCAATATACTTTAATGATTGAAAGTGAAGAATCTGCAACAGATTGTTTACTGTATTTCAATGCAAGATTACATATCTTGCATGAAAGCCCAGTTCCTCAAAATGTTAGGTATCTTTAACTCCCCTTCATTCAGAAGATTTAATGGCACCCATCTTCTCATAGGACATTACAACATAATGGATAATGCATTTATGTCTCTGCTAATTAAAATCCTATCTCTTTTATAAATGTAACAAAGGAATAATTAAAATTTAAAAAAGTAGGGGTTTTTTCACAGTTTCTGTTGTAGTTTCCCCTGGGTACAAACTTAGTGATAATCAGTATATATGAAAAGCAAACTGCCGTTTTCCAGACAAAGAACTAAGAAAATTTACGACAACAGTGAAAGCCAAAGCAGTATTTTGTACTGTGACACGCACTTCAGATTTGAAAAATTCCTTCTTCATTACAAGAGTCACTATCATCCTGCCAAGATAAATAAGAGTTCTGATATGTTCCAAAATGAGAGCCTCAGTTGTCACTTATCCAAATACTACAGAATCACAGGGTAAAAACGTTTAAGGATAAAAACTTAGATCCAGCAAAATATACAACTGAACTATCTTTAAGACTCCAAAACATTCTCAATGAACAACGTGAATGCCTGTGTAACAGCACATTTACTAGTCAGCAAAGAAAGCAGGTGCTGTGTGATTATAACCAAAGACAATAAAAAGCTTAGATTTAGAAACATGAAAGACTAGTCTTTACTTCTGTAACCCAAAGGGTTACAGAATCCAGTGCAGTCTTTCCAGATGGAATTACACAAAATCTTGGATATAAGACTCAAACAGAGATATCACAATGCAAATAGCAGGCTCTCCTTATAAAGAACATCTGCTGTGAAGTTGTTTACATTCCTACCAAAATGGAAAAGAGTAAAACTAATTCTCCAGTGTAACCAGACATATAAGGGTGAGTAAGCTGTTACTCCCTAGTGCTGTTTTTTATATTAGAAATATATATAAACATATATATATGTATACATTGTTTTTCACTAAGTCATGATTTTTTAACATAATTATGTCACCTGAAAAAACAGAAAACAGAGGCTTGGGGCACAGAGAAACATGCTATATTCATTTCCACATAATTTGTAGAGGTTTATTTCTACATTTTTCCATACTTTATTATATGGATTCGTATAGTTTATTTCCTCCCCATTACAGGGAGGAAACACAGCATGTCCATTCCTGAGTCCCTTGCTGAGAAGTCTACTAGAAATGGAGAGTTATCAACCTATAGACTAGAACTCAGCTCTCACTCTTAGAGAGATAATAACCAGACAGTACTTGACTTGAGTTCACCAGGAAATTACAGTTAGGTCATCAATTATAGGTTATTACTGAATTTTAATATTCCTCTCTCTGTCATCCTGCTCCGAGTTTTCAGAAGTAGTTGGGGGTTTTTTTCCTCTTAGGAACTCAAATAGATTCAAGCAGAGCCCGTCAAATATTTGTACTGCTATTTTTGTGCCCCCTCTACCTGAGAAGGAAGTTGGCAATGGAAGAGGCAGAACGACTCTGCCCTCCGCTGTGATGCGGTGGGTGACCAGCAGGAGGAGGAGTATACAACCATGCAAAATAGTCTTGATTTGTATTAAAACTGCTTTATTACACTTCACCTCTGAAAAGAGATCTTTTGCTTGCTCTGTTCTAACAATGAAGTTTTAACTTCACTTAAACTTTAACTTTTTAGCAGAGCTAAAGTTTTGATTTTAAAAGGCATGTTATAAAATTAATTTTGAATCAGTCTGATATTTTGTATGTTTTCTTATGACAAATTATTACTGGGTTTCTCACTATTTGTGGTCTCTCCCCATCAGCATTGCTGCTCAACACGGCACTCCAGGTGGCTAGTGCTCTCTCATATATGTATGCTATTTCCCAGTAAAGAATACCTCAGACTTCTGCACAGAACACAAAATGATATCTGTGGATTTATGCCACAGAATATGCTTTATTCCTCAGTGCAGGGTAGAAAAAAGTTAATGTAGAAATAGATGGAACATACCAAGGAAGATCAAAAAGATATAATTTGGGAAGAGGAGTTGCTAGAAATACAACAGTTCAAAAGTAAACAGGATCATCTGTAAAGGTAAAAAATAATATTAACAGTGTTTAAGATCAAAAGAGGAAATTTATTTATAAATATAATTCTGTAATTTCTAGTTTCTACTCATATTTTTTACAGTGAAGACCATACTGCATAGTCTAATCCTTACCCTGCCACTTCTTTACCTTTGCCTCTACCATTTTTGGCTTTCAGAAAAACAATTTTTGAAATAATCTGAGAATATACCATTTAGAAATAAATTACATAGAAATATTTTTATATGGACTTGAAATTAGAAACAAAATCTTTCTTTTCTTCTTCCTACACAAAATAGAGAAGAAGCTTGTAGAAGAAACTTTACTATTAGCACAGCAGCTTGATTATAAAGGGCAATTACTAATTTTGAAGTACACTAGAAAGACATGACCTGATTACAGCACAGTGATTAAGATACAGATATAGATTAAGATTAGGATGTACTGATATCACCGACAGAATAAAATTAAAGTCACCTTTCTAACAGCCAGTAATTTACTAAGGATGTTGTACTTTGTAAAAGTTGAAGTTGAGCAAAGGTAAATCACATTTTACTTTTATTCTGGAACATTTAGCTTCATACCATCTCATCCATTTCCATGGGAGCTGGGCAACCACACAACTTTGAAGAATTGGCCCTAATCCTGATTCTGAAAGCACTTTTATGTTTCACATGCATCATTCACTTTATACAATCCTGAACTTATTTATGAGTTATTTACCATGTAAAATCAAGCACATGGCAAATATCTGCAAGAGTCAAAAGCTATCAAGCTAAATTTCAAAGACTTGTTCCACTTTGAATTCTTTAGTCTCTCAAGGAATCTTTTACACTGTTAATCGTGCTCAATGGTCATTCTCAGACAGTGAGAAGTATAACTGGAGCCAGTCTTTCCTTTCTAGGGAGAGCAGTTCCTGTACCATAATTAAAGGCACTGAAGAACCCTTCACCAAAAACAGTTCTTTCTTTAGTAAGTGACACTGAACACTATCCCAGCCTAGAGCAGCTTTCTCTGAACACAAAAGCATTCAAGTCTCAAAAACTTCAAAGAAGGCTTTTCATTTTATTTTCTCCTTCTTCCACTGATAGCGCAGTTCATTTACTTGAAGTTAGTAAAACAACTTTTTCACTCAACAGACCTGCGTAACAGATCACTGTCTCAATTGCCAAATGTTACCATTTGACTCATCCGCTTTTCCTTTGGCCTTTGGATAGGAAGCTTCACTTCTGAAACATTTTCTAAATTCATTTTTGTGAACTTTTCTCCCTCAGTTGCACGTTGTTCCACTTTAAAAAATGATTACATTTTCTGCAACATAATGTGCTAGCTTCAGGTTTTAAACTTCATCAGAATCCACATTTTCTTTCTTAAACAGAACGTTGTCTTCTCTTTAAAAAGTACCATTTTATAGCAGCTACAACATAGCTAAAACATGTTATAACATATTATTTTCCCAGAATTCTCAGTATCATTCTACTAACTTAGAAAGTTTTTTCACTACTAAGTCATTGGTACTCTCCTTTCATGGATATTGCTTTATTTTCTGTGGTCAAGGATTTTCTCTTTCTAATTTCTAAATATTCTTACTGCATTCTATTCCAAGACAGTACCTCCTCTGAGGAAAACTCTAACAAGACAGGACTGTCAATACTCCTAATCTTTTTCAATGTTAAAAAGGCTGGAAGGGTATAAAGTTACATTCCTCCAGGCTTTTTCCTTCTCAAAGCAAATAGGTCAACTTCACACAGGTAAGTCTTGCAGGAAATGCAGTTAGGCCTTTTCAAGATGCAGGAACAAGTTCTGTAATATGAATTTTATTTTAGATTAGCTATTTACATTTCCAAGTATTCCAGGCAATAATGTACAAACTAAAAAGCTGCAGAAGCTCATCGCATAGTTAAATTATGCATAAGTACATTTCCGGACATTTTATAGAGGGCTAGATTCTGATCTTGGTTTGCAGAGCCCATCTGGAATGGAAACGCTGTCATTTCATATAACAGTGATGCCGCTGAGTTGAGCTTGATCACTGCTACTTAGTTTTTATGCAGTCAGCTTTATCAGCTTCCTGGGGATTGTATGAAAATAGCAGATTTTAGCCATAACTGCTAAGGTTATGTATCAATCTTCAAAATGTAAATAAAACAACTGGGCAGCTATATTAAACTTATTAAAAACATACGGTGAGCACTCTGTAGAAAAAGGAAGAACCTGCCCCAGCTTTTGAACAACACAAAACCAGTACAAAGTATTTGGCCCCAGAGAAATAAAGTTAGAACTGTTTGATCAAAACTCCCCAGACCCTGGGTAAGAATCAGATTTTCACAAATGCACACAAGTGTAAGAAGATCGAGCCAGTCAGATGCCTTTTGCCTGCTGTAATATCTTCCTCCCCGCTCCTACTGTGTTTCTTTTCTGCCTGCTAGTTTGGACTGCTCGTTATTTCCAGCATGGGCTGCTGGGCTCTCCGCCACCTTTCCTTCACGCTTCCGTCTGCCCAGGGCCCCCCGTCCCCTGCTCTCCTCAGCCCACCCGCCTGCACAGCCAGGCCCTGCCGCCAGGGAGCAGCCCCCGCCTCCAGCCACTCGCCTCCCCTCCTGCTCCGGGGGAACCGCTCGCCTCCCTCCTGGTCCCGTCTCCCGCGGGGAAGCCCTCCCGGGGAGGCCAGGGCAGAGCGGAGGCCGAGGGCTAGGGGAGGGCAGAGCCCTGAGGGGAGGCTGCAGCCTGGCGCAGGCCTCCCCTGCCCGGGGCACCCTGGGCTTTCATTAACCAGCCCTCCAAGAAGGCCGTGAGCACTGGAGACCCCACGTGCTCCTGGAGCTGCCCAAGAGAAGGCAGAAATGAACCTAGATGCTCTGTTCCAACAAATACAGCGCACGGAGAAGCAGGCCGAGGAGAAGAGGCGCCTCATACACCAAGGTCAGCCCCCGGCCGCCATCTTGTGTGCCCAGCGGCAGCACCACCTTGCCACTTGGCCTCTCCCTTCCCTGGAGGATCCTAAGGGGGAGCAAGGGGGTCCCGCCACACTCGTGCTTGGAGCGATATCACGTAGGGAGCATAATCGGCAAAAGCTAGGCTGGCTGCTTCCTGCCAGTGGCACCTTTTTATAAGAACCTAACTTCTACAAACCGATCACACATGCTTACAGGTTCTTGTTGTGTTGCAGTTAAATTCGACATAAACAGAAGCTATGAAAAAATTAACCAAATAAAAGAAGAGTTGAGCAATGCAAAAATAAAATTAGAAACTAAGGTAAGCTGGCAATGTTTATAGTATATATAATAATGACATACAATATTTTCACAAGTACGTGATCTGTCCTTTTTATGAATAAGTTCATAAACACTTTCAAGAAGTATGTATCTACTGAGTAGCTCAGCATTTAACAATTTTACAACATACATTTCTGTAGTGATCACTATCAGCACATCCATGTGCTTCACATGACAAAAAGTCTGTCAGTGACTATTCTCTTTCACAGATCTCGCTCCTCAGGCTGGACATGTGCAAGGACTGCTCACCTCAGTGGTAGGAACATTTCCAAACATCACCTCCAAAATCCATATTCACTGACCACAGCACATTCACATAGGAAGGTCACACCTGCTCCCCAGAAAGAGCTCGGCAGGGAGCAGACCGCCACTGTCAGGTCAGTCTGTCCACAAGAAACAGACACCAGAAGTCAGCTGCAGGACAAATTAACTGTTTTGGTACAGTCTGAGCAGCCTTAACTTAACAGTCTTGGAGGTTGTTGCAGCACTTTCTTTTTTGACATGCACATTCATTCAGAAGCCTGGAAATCATTCCTTCATTGCCCACTCCAATTCATTAAAAGCTTTATTTATTTCACAGAAAATATATGAAAAAATTCCCTGGATTTACTTCACTGGATCATACACTAAAATCTTTCTGTGAGCCTATGTTCACAGTTATGCCAGGCCTAAGAGTTTCGTTAGTGATACTAAAGACAGAGGAAAGTTTCTAAATCTATTTAATATTTTTAAGATTTTATTATGCTTTCCCCTTAACCAAACTGCAATCCTATTTTTAGATTAAGCTTCCAATTTTGCAAGCTTTTTCAGCATTAACACCTGTTGCTACAAATTATTAAAAAAATCCATTTGCTTGTGCCTGAAAATGAAGTCATCCCTTGTTCTCTTAAGTATCTGCACTGGCAAAACGTGTGTGCACAACAGGAAAGCATATGGAGTCTCCTCTGAAGTTGGGACTGTTGTGTCCTATTACTTAAACAAACATCTACAAGAATACTTGGGCAATTACCTCAGCTAATTATGAAAATAAATGTTTGGGGGGTGTATGTCATTCTTGCACAAACAGGCTATTCTGTCTTTTGTTAAAAACTATATGTACTGTATATAATACACATCAATACCACTGTGATAGGGTCAGAAGAAAAAATAGAAGTCATTTACAATATCTTCTGGTTGCAAATTCACTCTATAGTCTTGCAAGCAGTTATTCACATGCTTACATTTATGAATGCCACAATCACAGGGTCCAGCAGAGCTTTAGAATAGTAACTGTTATTTAGCCAACACAAATTGTATTTGGGCGGTATTTGTTAGGTAAAGTCCTTTGTAGTCTGCTCATAAATTAATTTATGAGCATCACAATTTTATTTGTATACTGCTTATTTGTTATTGATTCACTGTGATTTATAATCAAGATTTATGTGGTAGGCATAGATGGTCCCAAGAGTAGAGCCATTATTGTAAATGACTAATGGGAAGAACTGAAGAACCATTCCTAGTTAAATCTTGTGTGCCCTTCCCACCAGAATTAATAATAATCTTACTGGTGTCCACAAAAATATATTTTATTTGACTGTTTAGTCTGACATTGATTGATTTATAAAAAGAAAATGATACAGAAAATAAAAAGAGTGCAAAAATGCATTTCAATCAGACTGTCTTTAGGTTTAAAGTTTCAATATAGTTACTGAACTTAAATTATTTAAAGTAATTTATTTTTCACTACTGGAATTAAGTTTATTATTTACACTTTAAACGTATGTGCAGTAGTTAATATAATTCAAATCATACTAAATAAGACTGTTCAACTAAATTCCTGCACCAGATAACTGCACATCTTCTCTATAAGCATACATACCCAAGCACATGCATGCAGAGGGGCTTATTCCTGAGCAAGCAGATGAGACTGAGTTCAAAAGTGTTTTGACATCTATTTCACAGAGACTGCCTGTGGTCAATCAGAGGTTCCCAGGAAATGCTATTTTTTCTCTGTGTTCTGTAAAATCAAGTAGCATGTAATTAGAATCTGAATTTAAGCATTTTGCCTTTCATGGCTCAATGATTTCTTCAAGAAAACCTGTTGCAAATGCATAGATTATATAGGCACTATACGGATGAAGAAACTACACTGTGGCTAGTTATGTTCAGTAATATAAATACAGTAGAATAAGACTATCTACTCTCTCTGAATTAGTATGTAAAATAAATATTTTTGAGGCAAGCACCTCCTTGGCACTCTGCCTGTCAGACATATCAGGGACAAAGAAAAAATCTTGTCCCTTCCTTTCCAACTCTTATTCTAGTTTCATCACATCTGATTCCTCTGTCCTCCTCCTTTTTGATTCCTCATCTGTACCCTCTCCAAAGTCATCTATATTATTTACAGATCTTTTGTTTTTTTGTCTCTGTAATATTATTACTAACTGGTCTTTTCACCTTCTGCAAACATGAACAGTCATGCATCACCCTGACTATTCAATTTATTTCCTGATACCCACTCTGTGCCTTTATGGTCTGTGGACAATTCTGCTGCTAACTTTGGTTTCTCTACTCATTGTTCTGATTCTTACAGGTTGAGTTATTCTCTTGACCTCCTCTTCTCTGCTACATCAGATGAATGCTTCTCAACCTTCAAGACTCTTCAACACTTAGCTGTTTCCTATTTACCTGCTGTTATAATTTATCCCACCATATATCTTAACTCAGGTTAAATAATGATACAGTAGGTGTGATGGAAAACTGAGAGGTATTTTTCAGAAAATTTTGAAAATGCAATGGTTGAACAGCATAAACTACTCTCTAAAATAATTAAAACTAAAAAATAAAACTATATACAAAATAGCAGCTTGGGTTTATTTGTGGTTTATGGCAAACTGTCTTCAGAACCATGAGCAGTCCTTCCACACTTCCTTGGCTGAGAATTCCAGAAATTGTGCTCAGAAAAATATGAGCATCTCTCTCTCTCTCCTTCAGCTACACAGTACTACATCGCAGAGTTGATGACATGTACAGCCATTCAGATAATCATCTCAGTCACAACAGTGATCTTGGACCTCTGCCTCTCTGATGTTATTGTCTGGTTTGGTACATGATGAGCAGGACCATGGGATGGAGGACACTATATTATGTTGGGTATAAGATTCAATGCGATCACTTTTTTCCCTATTTTTAACATGAAAATATTTGTTCTAAACTGGAGAAAGTTTAGAATGCTCTTTCAGATAGAGTGACCAGCACTAAATCTGGCCTTTAAAGAGAGATACTTCTCCAAATTTCTATGGAACATTGGAAGCTAATAAGGGAAAAAAGAGCTATTATGTCCTTGCTAGTCCACCAGCTTTGCTAGCTGTGTTCTAACTGGACAAAGATCCTGTTGTCAGATATCAAAATATATGAACCAATAAAACAATATCCTCATTTTATAACCTTTTTTTTTTCTCTTGGAAGGTTCAGCATCTTTCTGAAAAACTCTTCTACTTAGAACTTCTGAAGAAACGTGAAGACAGCTTAGAAAAACAGAAAGTTGAACTTATTAATCAAAAGAGCACTCTTCTTAAAATCTTTGTATGTTTCCAGCTACCATATTCAGATGGTTCATCTCTACCAAACTGCATGAGTGTAGTCAGCTTCAAAATTTGAAAATATGGAAGAATTAACATTATAAATCTCAACAATCAAATTATTTTTTGGCTCTAGCATATTTAAAAATATAAATGTAAATAAATTCTCACTTTTAATTTAATCTGTGATTTTAGGTAATGTGTACTCCAGATTACTTACAGAGCTGATTTAACATTCTTAACTTTACGTCTGCTGTTAAATGACTGAACTCCAATTCTCACATATTATTTCCTTGTAAAAGAAAAGCAACAAAAATAACCTTAAATTGGAGTGCATCATCCACAATAAAACATATTGAGAAGAAAGAAGAAAGATCTCAAGGAGGCCAGCACCACATTTTAGGAATCCTGAGATTTCACACAACCTTTTAATGCTAACCACACCTATCCAGAGTTGCCTAGGCCACTTCTTAAAAGGGAGCTTCTCACAACATACACAGGCGACATGCTTGCCAGTTCACTCTTATGCTAACCTGCACCTGAATATTGCCGCCTTCTTCCTTCATTGTGGATCTTTGGATCTTTAGATACTAAGTAAGGCCGCAGATGAGCTGTCTTCACTGCATATGTGTTAGCACTTTAAATCAGCAGAGCTGAATTTTTACACATTCAGTATGTTTCACCTGGATTAGCCCTAAATATTTATGGAGATATCCTTATAATTAAGTAACATTCCTTCAGCATCCAAAGTATTCTCAATCCTAAACATAAGAAGAAAGAAAGAAGAAGACATAGTATAAATATCATAGTAACATTATTTAGTTGTAACAGCAAAATTGTTGTCATCTGATGAAATGTAAATTTTCTTCTAATTATAACCAGTCAGGTTTAATGTATATGTTATCATTTCTTTCTTCCTGTATGTAGGGTCATTTCTTTTTATTTAATTCAACAATCAGTTAACATTTTTAAAAAGAGTTTAATATTGTCCTTGTATTTAGCATATTTTTTCCCAGAAAATAAAACAGCTTTCTTGGGAGTTATCAAGAAAGTTATAATGAGTCTGCTGCATTCTGCAGAAGAATAAACAACACCTCTGTTTGATTTAAAAATAATCTAAGAAAGAGTGGCCATATCATGCTACTGATTTGAAACAGAACTTTCTACTAATTTCAATAAAGACTTGAACTTAAAAACATCTGGCACAGGGTCTATAACATAATTTAGCAATTTTTTAAATGTTTGCATATAAGGAACATACCCATTTACTTTGTTAGAAAAGCAAGGTTAAAACAACAGAAAAAATGATAGTTGTAGACCATTTTCATTTTCTCGCATGTCAGGAAAAGTAAATCTATTATTTTTATAAAGTGTAAGGGTAACCAATGACTGTGTTTCAGCCTGCCTCTCTTTTTTCACCTGAACATTCAATCTTCCCCTTATTTTTTCAGACAGATGCAAAGAGAAAAATGACTGAAGAAGAAGATAATTTTACTAGGGAAGTAACAGAATTTAACAACGAATATGGACTAACAAGTAATAGAGATCTTCTAATTAAAAAAAAAGTCAAGACTGAAATAAATGATTTAGAGAATGAGGCAGCTCTTTTAAAAAGTGGTAAGTCTTACATTGAAGGATTTTATCTTAGACTACCAGAGTATACAAATCAGTAAAATATAGTTCTGCAAAACATTATTTTTAAACCTGTTGTCTTTTTGTCTGGACACTCTTCTTAGCACTAAATAGGAAGAGTGATCTGACCTACCACATTACACTAACATAATTAGCCTCTTATACACCCCATCCTCTTCAGTCCTTTCTGACAGTGAGTTTTATGAGAAGAAGCAGACCTGCAAAAGTTGCTTCCAGTGTCTGATATTATAGCCAGCACAGAGATGCACTGCCATACATAACATTTGCCATACATAAGGTTTGCAATGATTATACTCACCTATGGCTGATTTATTTAAGTTTCTTCAGTAAGAATTGTATGCACAGATGTCTTACAGAACTGGTCTTTTACATCCACAGGATAACATTATCTTTGACCCAAGATACAGAATATCAGATTTCTCAGAACAGAGAGTCAGACTGAAAAATAGTCCTACAGCAAGGAAATAGAAGTTGTCATGGATCACAAGCTGAGCATGAGTCAATTGTGTCAGAAAGCCAACACCATACTAAGATGTATAAACATAATTCTAGCCTCTAAGACAAGCAAAATAATCCTTTGCTCTATTTAGGGCAGTTAAGCTCTTAGCTGGGGTACTGCACATCTAGTTTTGGATTTTACGCTTCAAGACAGGTGTGGACCAGCTGGAGAGGAGAGAGAATGATCAGAGATCTAGAGGACATGACAAGGAAAAATGGAAAAAAATGGGACTATTCAACCTATGGAGGAAAGGACTGATGGATGGCTGATATCAGTCTTCAAAGCTCTAAAAGACTTCTGTAGAAAGGAAAGTTATATATTCTCCACACCCGTAGTGAACTGAATGAAAAGTAGCAGGTGTAAACTGCAGTAAGGGAGTGTCAGGCTAGCTATTTGAGAAATGTTTCTAACAGTAAGAACAGTGAACAAGGGAAACAGATTGCCTTAGGAAATTGTAGTCTTCATTACTGAAGGTCTTTAAGAACAGGTTAGACAAGCATCTGTCAGAAATGACAGAGGTATAGCTGATCCTGCCTTTAGGAGAAGGAATGCACTAGATGACCCCTCAAAGTCCTTTCCAGTCTTATGGTTCTACGATTCATCAAACACCAGCACTTTGTACTCCTTGGCTGCTGATGCAAAGTCACTGAAATACAACTGTCCATTTGAGTTTATACTTAATGGTACTTTCATTTCTATTTGATGTGGCTCTGATTCTGATCTGCAGCTGAAAAAAGAGTCTGTATTTGGTGGTAAATGTTATATTTAACAATTAATTTATTTTGATATGATTACATATTCAGACAAATCTGATCAGTTAGTCTCTCTGAGGTTAGATCAGTAGGACAGAAAAGGCGACTAACATCCTTTTTCGGGTTCAGTTGCTGTCTTGATTCCATCCTTTTTAAGTTGCAGCTCTTTTGAGGTACAGATTGTCTGTTTTTGTGCTTGCTACAGTCCTGAGCACACTAGCAGCACTAAAGAGAAAATGATTAATAACTAAAAACAAGTAAAGTATGTGAGGTCAACCAGTTGTGAGGGAAACAATCACAATTAAATCCAGATGCTGTCAACATTCTGGTTCAAATGCCCATAACACTAAACAAAATATGGGGGTTTTTTAGTCCTGCTGAAAGGTGTTTGTTCATCAGCTATACAATAAGTCATCTTCCTTTATGGCTGAAGTAAATCTAAAGCAAAACACTTACAATTATTTTTATGTTCAGTCAACAAAACTGTCAAACATCTTAATAAAATTTAAAAAAATTTCTTTCATAGTAATGAGTGTATTATAGGATATATAATTTCCTGTGAACTGGGTTTTATACAAGTAATTTTAGTTTTATATTTAATGTTCTTTTTGAGAAGCTGAAGATGGGTAGAAGTAGTTAAGAATATTTAAAATTATATCATGAAAACTAAAACTGTAATGCTTTTAATTTAGAATATAATTTTTTTTCTTAGAAATGGAGTCAATGGAACATAAAAATGTTCAGTTAAATGCACTCCAGCTGCAGAAGAATGAATTAAAGCAGGATTTATTTGCTCTCCAGAGCAAACTCAAAGGTATTTGTGTGTCTGATAATCACCTGTGTGTCTGTTATGATAATTATTTATGATTTGACAAATGCATTTGAAAAATCTTTTCTGTCAAGTTATTTTTCTCAGCGAATTAGAGTAAGTCATAGAAATAAGATTTGTATATTTTTTTACATTATGTAGCAGATCATTTTAAAACATGACTATTACAAATATTGAATTTTGATATTCATATTGAGTGTCACTGATACTGAGGTACATAAAGATTTGCTGAATCACAACCTGTAAATATGAAAAAGCAATTTCTACTTTTGCTGGTAAGATGTATATTTAAATGGGGAATTTAGGGTTTAAAAGTGAACTTAAAACCAGCATAAATATATTTTAAAACCCATTAACCTATAATTGAAGAATATGTCTAACATTCAAATGTTTAAGAAGCAATATGTTTTGCACAGATAAAGACAGATTTGGCTAAGGAGCTAGACCCCTGTAAATGTGTAAATAACATGTCATAGTGAGGCAGGAGAGAGATGTTCATAAATTGTTTAGAGCAACATATCAAATTGTCTGAAAGACTGCAGTGTTTATACCAATTACAATAGTAAAACAATGTCTCTCATTCTGATGCTTTTACCCTCCAAAGAGTTTTCACAGCAAAAAGTTTAAAAAGATAAATTTAGAAAATACAGGATGCCTTGGAATACATATGACTAAAATATATTTCTAAGGTCATTGTTATTTTATGTTTAGATCTTGAAAAAGTAATCAGGAAGGCTAAAGGAATCACAAAAGATTTAGAAGCAGAAAAAGTCCAAGTCACTGAAAAACCTCAGACTGATCCTGAATGTTTAAGGTAACAGTGTCATTTCAGTAAGTTCCTAAATCAAGTTTTAGATCTGTAATTATAGATCAGTCCTAGTGGCAATGCCTATTTTACATTTCTTGTACAATATAAGGGAACGGACTGGTAGTGATTCAGTAGGTGTTAGTTTGCTCAAATGTGACATTTACACTTTCCCCATACACAAAAGTATGCAATGTTCTTCAACAAGAAATCTTTCAATGCAAAAAACAACTATACCTAACAGTTACCATCTTTTTTCTGTTTTATGGTGTTCTCTATGAAAGTGTCTGTGAATATTTAAAACTATTTAACAGACAATGCAAATGAACTCCTCCGAAAGAGCTGGTCCAAAATACTCTCTAATAGAAATTTTCAAGGAAAACACAACTTTTGTTAACATCATATTTTTTCCTATCCATTTCTGAGTTCTTGACTAAAATAAATAAATATAGGGGTTTTTTTCTGAAATCAATGAAAAAATAAAATTTTGCGGGGAGCCCAGAGCGTTTTTCTGAAAGATGATTTGTTAAGGACCCATATTTTGCTGAATACTCATGAAAGAAAATGCCCTATTAATAACTCTCTTCAACTCTTTATATGTTGTTGAGACATGGCCAAAATTTCCTCAACATAAAAATCAATTAGCTTACAATTCTGCATACAATAGCAAAAACTTTGCATTCAACATATACACAGAGGACACGGTAAATAATAATAGCGGCTGTAGTTCCAAAAGACAGCCTGTTTTAATTCACTCTTTTATGTTATTCATTCCATCGTGATATATTGGTGGAAGACACTGGATTCCACTTCTGGGTGGAAGACACAAAGTGGATAAAATATATTAAATTATCTTAACCACAAAACCAGCAAGCTTCATTCACAGGCAAAGCAAGAAGTATGTTAAGATTTCTTATTTCATAAAATGCTTCATTTTATGATCAGGGTAAGCTTACATTATTTAACAGTTGCATGTAGTGCCTGAGGATATAAAGTGCTACTACTGCTATTACTACAATGACAAACAGCAAGTGTTCATTAACATGCAATAATATACTGAAGAAAGTTTATTTACATTAATATGTTTTTTTCATTTCAGAAACTGGAAAAAATTAGGAGAGTTGCCTATATCATATTTTTAACTTGCACTTGCTTTTGATCTCTCGTATACATGCAAAAGCGCGATGATTTATAGAGATAGATAGCTCTCAACAATCTAACTTAGATGCCAGAAGCAATTTAGCTATGTTATTGCACTTTTGTGTCAACACAAATAGATTTTGCTTTTTGATATAGTTAAGCACATTAGCATAGGTACCACACTTCCAGTACCATCCTCATTTGCCTACCTCTGCATGTCATTGCACTGTGCTGTGTAAAATAATCCCAAACCTCATCAGACTCATATACTTCGATCAATTTATTTTTTTTTAAAAAACCTGCTCATCACTTCTTGGTTTGGACATCTGAATTAAGAGAAAGAGAACTATTGAATTAAGAGAATTAAGGGAATTTAAAGTATTATATGCTATTAATAGCATATTTGGGATCAGAAGAGAGTGAAAAAGAAAGCTAATTAAGTAACTGCAAATGGCACCTCAGGTTATGTTATCTTGAACTCTCTGCTGACTTGGTCATCTGTAAAATAATACAAAGGGAGAAAGGAGTGAAAATTAAATCATAACATTCCTGAGTCACTAATTATTAAACTACCTTTGATTGCTTTGCTTTCTGTTCTTAAGCTGCATATTCAACAAAGAATATGACTTCCTGACCTTCAAAATGATAAGCTATTTTACATCAAACAGCTTTTAACATTAAATGAAGGAGATGTAACATCAGTACAGTTCATTCAGAGTTGACTCAGCAGGAAAATAAATTTGCTTACAGGTTAGTCAGTGTCTTGACAAAAGCAGGGTATTTCAGTTATTATCTAAATAATGAGGAAAATGCATTAACATTTCTGCTCAAAAAATATTTTATTACGAATTCTTAGAAAACATTAATAAAGTAAATGACAAAAATAATATGAAGCTATGTCTCAGTTCAGTTTCAAAGTTTATATTGTATGTTTTGCTTGTGGAATATTTCAATGTTGCCTAAAAGTTAAACCTCTTAACTGCTACTATTATACTCTTTTGAGAAAATTTATTATTATCTTCCAAGAAAAACAAAATGTCAATTTTATCCTACTATTGCTTCTGCATGCTTTTCAACTGAAATATTTTTACAAAGAAGTTGTTGTCTCGTATACATGAAGTACCTGGTTAAATAAAATTTTAAGCCCTGATCCCAAACTGGAACTGTAAAAACTTGTTATATTAGCTTGCCCATGCTTTTACTAAAGTCAAAGGGCCATGGCTGATTGGCATTATGTTTGTGTTCTACAACTAAGTCAGCTCAAACAAGTTTGACCAAAGCAATAAAGTCTTCCAATCTTATTTGTTTATTAGTTGTAAAAGGCTGAACAAGGATGTTCAAATATAAGAATGTTGCTGAATGGGGCAGGTGATTTGGTGACAATGGACACACATAAATCTAAGGTATTCAGTGTCTTCTCTACTTCAGTCTTCACCAGCAAGGTCTCCCAGGCCTCTCTGCAGTGCATGAGGGTTGAATCAGGGATTATTTAAGAGACTTAAATCCATACAAGTCTGTGAGACCAGATGGGCTGCACCCAAGTTTGCTGAGAGAATTGGGCAATGTCCTTGCAAGGCTGCTAGATGCTGGTAACAAGTGGAACACTGCAGGGATCCATCCTGGGACCTATCCTATGTTAACATCTTTATCAATGACCTGGAGGAGGTGACTGAGTGCTTGTTCATCAAGTTTTCAGATTATACCAAATTGGGAGGACCAGCTGATATGCTCCAGAGCATGATTGCCATCCAGAGGGACCTAAACAGGCTGGAGGAATGGGTCGACAAGAACCTGATAAAGTTCAACAAGGACAAATGCAAGGTCCTGCCGACTGCAATGATACAGGCTAGGGAGCAGCTCTGCTGAAAAGGACCTGGAGGTCTTGGTAGACACCAAGCTGAACATGGGCAAACCATGTGCCCTGGCAGCAAAGAAGGCCAATGATATCCTGGGCTACATGAACAGGACCATAATAAATAGATTGAAAGCGTCATTATCCCCCTTCTACTCGGCACGTTAGGCCTGATCTAGGCTACTGTGTGAACTGTATTTTGCACCGCCCTCCCTCCCCCCCAATTTTAAAAAAAGTACAGAGAAAATGGAGTGGGTTCAGCAGAGGGCTACCAAGATGGTCAGGGGCTGGAGCATTTGCCCTGTAAGGAGAGGCTGAGGAAACAGGAGTTGTTCAGCCTGGAGAAGAGAAGGCCTGGGCTTCCAATACAAACAAGGAGGTCACCAAGAAGATGGAGCCAGGATCTCCACAGTGGTGCATGGTGAGAGGACAAGAAGCAAAAAGTGTAAGTTGAAACAAGAGAGGTTCAGACTGCCTTTAAGGAAAAAAAAATTCAGCATGAGGACAGTCTTGCAGTAGAAAAGGTTGCCCAGAGAGGCTTCATCCTTGGATGTTTTCAAGACTTGACTGCATAAAGATCCCAGTAACCTGGTCTGACCTCATAGTCAACCTGCTTTGAGAAGAAGGTTGGACTAGGTGACCTCCTGATGTCCCTTTCAACCTGAGTTATTCTATGAACCTATTATCATTGTGGCTTGCACGAGGCAGAGAAAACAGTCCATAGATCAATGCATATGCATTGGCTTGTGTCCACAATGCTTAGAGGTAGTGTTCTCTGCATGCTGCATAGCATTTGGTCACATCATATCTCCTCTCGTCCCTTTGTGGTGTCTCTGTGACCTTAAGGTACACTTTTCTTGTATATACACATACTTTCCATTCAAAATGCCTGAAATACCGAAAGGAATTATGTCCAGCACAACACATTGGTGTTTCAAAAGCACGGTAGCAAGCATGTGTGTTGTATGCCCTGCAATGTGGCACAGAAGCATTTGAGGAACTATGGCTGTTGCAGCAGAAGAAATTCTGATGCAGTCCTCATGCTGATAATCTTTCTGAAGCAGATTCTTGAGTGAATTATCCTGTCCAGTGCTCTGGGTACCCTCTCAAAGGGAACCTGAGAGCAAAGAAGCATTCATGCAGTGTCAGTGAGAACAACTAAGGTACCAGGCACCTGGCGTGAAACAGAAAACCCTTCTGACCGTCTGCAGACACCTTTGGCACTTGTGAACATTTTGTAGCTAAAGTGACAACTAATACAATCTTAGGCATACTAGCATATATTTTTATATGAGTCAGTTTTGGTTATGTTAAATCAATTTGATTGGATGTACTCTGTTTGAAAAATGACCCTTTTTAGGCTAAGACAAGGCTTTGCTTTAATGCAAGCTTTTTTCACATACAGAATCTATTGCAGGAATATCATTTTAGTTTTTACTGAAAATCGTATTTAGTGTACATTATACAGAGAAAGATACTTTGACACAATACAGGCAATGTGGATCAAAAAAATGCCTATTTTTTTCAATGAAATAAGCACAAAATTTGATTTTCTCACTTTTTACAGAACAGGAAACCACACCACTTTCTACAAAGGTAAAATTACCCGTGATTTTAATGCTTCCTTAGAACAAATGCAAGAGACAGTTAGCATCAATAACCTAATATACGTAGCTCCCAGACCACCCTCTAAGTCTGTTATTGTATCACATACCTAGTCCCAACTTAAAAATCAATATCAAAAATAGCTGGCAAGGCAAGAATCTTCATTATAATTAAGTATATATCTTCAAGCAAATTGCATTTCAGCTGAAGAACGTAGCCAGCTAATTCAAATTACAGCTATTCATCTTTGATCTGAGAAAAATACCCTGTAACATATCTACACATTCATAAAATGTCTCCCAAATCCATCAAAGAATTACAAAAGGTCATGAGAAGTGTGCATTGCTAATTCCTACAGCTGTTGGTGCTGCAGTTACAGATATGTTCTAAAACATATCAGATACAAGAAAAAGCTAACTAAAATTTGGATGTTAAGAACTGATATGGTTAAGGGCTAAAATAAAAGTCCAATAAAATTTGGATTTTTTTGAGTGTGTACTTTTCTAAAAAGTGGTATATTTGGAGAAGAACAGATTATCATTTATGTTGTCTTTTTATGAGATATGACGGCACTGAAAGACACACTTTTCCAAATGCCGCATTTGAACGGACCATCAAGCCTAGAAGGAATGTTTCTGACAAAACACTGCCAAAGTTCCTTGAGGTCAGGGAGTGCTGTACCTTCTTGTTGGTTTGGGAAAACTGCTACCAACATTATCGCTAATGGCAAAAAAACACATTACATGATTGTTGCTACTATAATTTGCTTATGGCTGTCTTCTGAACTTTCAAAATTTCATGTCTGCTGTCTTTCCTATTAAATTATCATATGCTATAAATGACTAATCTACCTTCTGCACATAATAACCCCCAGCACAACTACAAATATTCTGAATCCCTCAGTGGTTTGATAACTGTTTTTTTGTTTTGTTTTGTTTAAGATCAACCTGCACAAAAATATTTCTTTCACGATTGTTCAGTGTTGACTAACTTTCACTCCCATCTTCAAAAAACTACAATTTTCACACATTCATGATAAGCTATAGTGTATTCTGCATTTTGCATGTGCATTTTATTTCAGAAGATTCCCCACTTTTATTTTTTCATTTAGAATACTGTTCTTCAGGTTTTTTAAAAAAATGATACACCAGACCTTTGCTTTCAAGTGATGTCCCAAGTAAGTCTGTGGGATATACCTACTCCTGGATATCCAGGCTTGTATGTTCGGTAGTTGAAAGAAGTTGAGTTATTTTATTTTCTGAAGAAAAACAGTGTTCCATCAAAAATTATGCTTTTATGGAACATTTCAAATTTTTCTACTGCAAACTTCAGTGCTAATATTTTTGTATTGAACTAAATTCTAATTGACTTTAATTTATCCTTGAACAGAATGACAATGAATTAGACTTTCAGTATTCCTTAAACTTTTTTCTACTCTTTTTGAAACTT
This sequence comes from Apteryx mantelli, assembly GCF_036417845.1. NCBI lineage: Eukaryota > Metazoa > Chordata > Aves > Apterygiformes > Apterygidae > Apteryx > Apteryx mantelli. The sequence continues at coordinate 36,834,174 of NC_089984.1, forward strand.
TTTCACAGAATACTGAGAAGTTACTGAACATGAAAAAAAAATTAAAACATTGCAATTCTGTTGTTTTGTCCACTGTTACTTTTTAGTAACTAGTGAAATTCTGAAAAGCTAAAGAGAGAGGCAAAAAAAGAATAGGAAAACAAGACTCTTCAAGTCAATCATAAAATTTAAAAGGGAAGTAAATATTCAAAGTTAAAACAATCTGAATCCCCTCAACACTCATGAAAAATATGGATCTAATTAAAACCTGTTCTGATTAAGAACATGTAAAACAAACCATTTTACATTTTCAATTCATTTTCTTTTATAAATGATTTTCACTCATTCAGAGAAGTTTTGAGGCTTTTGTTGATGTTGCCATCTTGATTATTAATGTTAGAGGCTAAATTCTTCATGCTCTTGTCAGCTTCCTTTGTGCACTTCTTGACAGCATAATGTTGGTTCTTACTGACCTAAACCTGAAAGGTTTTTCCTTCAGTAGTACTGAATATCATCAGTTATAAAATGCTATAAACAAAACAGTGGGGTCAAAATATTAATTAGATTGCATGCATACAGGTTTCTATTTTTTACTTTCTCTCTCTCCAAGACCCTGTGTACCCTCTGCCTCCATGTAGGCACCCTGGACATCATAAGTCTTGTGGTATCAGTGCATAATTCAGAGAAATCTTTAAGAAAAGATGGCCTTTTCAGAAGATCTGAAGATCTGCCATTAAAATCAAAAGCCTTATTTTAATCATCTGTTCTGTCAACCCCAAACACAGAACAAAAGAGAAATTTGGCATCAGCTCTCTTGAGTCACATTTCCCTGGCAGATAGCAAATAGCGTCATTTAAGTGGTACAACACAGGAGTCAAGCAGGGCCTTTAACTGATACTAGTAAATTCCTAGCTATGGCATTTGACTCTATTATATTATTTGTAATCACTTACTATATTAATTATTTATCTTCTTTCACACTTTAATTTTATATTTTATGTTGGCTTACATAAAGCAACCTAGAAATAATTTTAATTACAGTTCATTTAGACTAAGAGCAGACAGTTTCTGCGTAAAATTGGTGTTTTTCACAGTTCTAAAGGTAGACTAAGGATAAATTCTTTCTTTCTTTAAAGCTTGAATTTCTGTTCTATTTCAGAAATGCAATAGCAGAAGGGAAATGCATGAAGCTAGTTTACTTTATAAATGGTTTAAGGCTTTGTTTACTTGCCTAATTCATAAAGATATAGTATTACTTCTGATACTTCATAATACAGAAGAAGAAATTCCATTACCAAAATTATGAAGGAACAAATGATGCTTTCTTTCATATAAATCATACAAGAAATATGTCATTTAGAGCTGAACAAATGTTTCATACTAACAGTGGACTGCTTGAGGCCATGATTCTGGTGGTTTTGAAAAAAATACTTGCAATTTAATTTTATGTTAAATTTTATAAGCAGGAAATATCAGTCTCTGGAGTAATATATGTGATTCAAAATGAGTTTTTTAATGACAATCTGCTCATTGATTTTTGAAGCTTTTCTTCTTAATAGTAGTGCCCAGTGGAACTATTACAGTTTGAATTATGTTAAAATAGGTTTCCCGTATAAATTGCATTATGGATTTATAAAAAGTAGATCAACTCTGACTAATGATATCTTTCTTTGATAACACAACTGACTGGTTAGACAGAGAATGTGTAAATGTCATCCATCTGGACTTCAGTAAAGTATTTGATATTACCCCAGTGGGAAATAGTGGGAAACTATTAGTTAACCTGGAGAAGACTGGAATTAAAAATTTTGAGTGTGGAAATGACTAATGGTGACAATAGTAATAGAGCTAAAAAAGAAGGTGTCGAGATGGAAGGTAACTACAGTCATGGCTGATCTAGCTTAATGTTTTAAATAATGACTTTGCTATAGAAAGTGTGTTAAGACAATACTGTGAAAAAATGGAAGAACTCTAGTGCTTGTAGACTAAAGTAATTAAAATGATGAGGAATATAACTGTACAAAGTGCAAGTTCATGTATTTGAGTACAACTAAGGATTAGGTGCCTGGAAGCAAAGAAGAAGAAAGACCTTAGCACACTATATTATCAAAAGATAGCTATAAATTAGTAAATATATTGTAACTCGTAAATATATATAAACTAGTAAACATAACTGTGAAAAAGGTAAAAGCAAGAGATATTTCCAACAGAGACCAGGAAAGTATATCATTTCATGTCAAGGACACTTCTTTTGCAATACTGCATACAAATCTCTCAACTATTTTGAAAAAAGATGCATTCAACCTGCAAGAGGTGTGGGGAATGAAGACCCCATCTTACAGAAGAAGGCAAGGACATGTCTACATGCTTCCTAAGTCTGAGAAAATGATACAGTCCTCCTGAAGCAGAGCAGAACAGTACACAGATGGGATACAGATTAGTACAGCAATAGCATAGCTGCACTAATACACTTAGATTGAAATCTACATTTCCCTGTGCAAGTAGAAAAATCAAGACATTTGGACTAGAAGGATCATTGGCCCATTCATTATTTTCCCTGCCTTCAATAGGAATCTTATTGACCCCTAAATACATGTTTCAGTTTCGATGCATGTGATGCTTGTACATTTCTCCTTTTCCTTATAACCTCTTCTTATACAGTCTGTTCCTATGATAAGTGGTGGTGTTTACTCTTTATGCAAAAGCAAATTTCATCCTACATGTGCAGTTTAGTTCAATGTAGTTCAACCTTTCCACACTTCTCCATCTATAATAATACATTCCTTAAAGCTTTTCTTGTGATGTTTTAGGTGCTTTGGGAATATAAATTAAGAAAACACTTAGACCTAAATATACTTTTCACAGAATAACATAATAGTTGAGGCTGGAGGAGACCTCCATAGATCAGCTAGTCCAACCCACCTGCTCAAAGCAAGGTCAACTAGAGCTGGTTGTTCTGGACATTGTCCAGTTGAGTTTTGAATATCTCCAAAGTTGGAGACTCCACAACCTTTCTAGGCAACCTGTTCCAGTGTTTGACCACCCTCTCTGTAAAAAAGTTTTTTCTTATGTTTAAATGGAGTTTCTTGTATTTCAGTTTGTGCCCATTGCCTCTTGTCTGTTCACTGGATACCACTGAGAAGAGTCTGTCTCCATCTTCTTTCCACCCTCTTAGGAGGTATTTATACACACTGGTAAGATCCCCCCAAGCCTTCTCTTCTCCAGGGTAAACAGTCCCAGCTCTCTCAGCTTCTCCTCCTGTCTCACATGCTCCAGTTTCTTAATCAACTTTGTGGCCCTTCTCTGGACTCGCCCCAGTAAGTCCTTGTCTCTCTTTTACTAGGGAGTCCAGAACTGGACCCAGCACTCCAGATGTGGCTTCAGCAGTGCTGAAGAGAGGGGAAGGATCACCTCCTTCAACCTGCTGGCAGCGCTGTTCCTAATGCAGCCCAGGATGCCATTCACCTTCTTTTATAAATAGTTGTCTTATAGCATTCTTTATTAAAGCAAACTTTAATCAATGATAATTATGTATTTTACAATCAGCATTTGATCCAGACCAGCAGAAGCTGAAGTTTTCTAATTTTACCTAAGGTATTTCTATTTCTTTTCATTTACTCCCATTTTTATATAGCCTAGTACCCTGTTTGTTTTTGTTACTATGTTGCATCTTCTTGCTATCATTTACTATTGCTACTAGATCACTTTCTTAATTTGTTTCTTGTATTTCTGCTCCATCAAGCACATACTTTTATAATTTGTTTGTTCAACTCAAGTGCTTGAGTTTATATTTTGAGATACTGACTTCCATTTAGGACTCATTTTCTCCCTTTCTCAATCAATAGATAATAGTCTGAAATTTATTGATTTCTTCAGCAATAACATTCTCTGTCTGGTATTGTCAGCAGATTGTAGATACCCAGCAAAATCCTGCTGTCACTTTAGAATCGCACATTAATTTAGTCCCAATACTGAATTGAGGCTGGTCTCATTGCATTAGCTCTACTTTGTCTCGAGACAATAAACCAAAATCTTCTATACTTTTCTTCAGTTTGATTCAAGTCTTAAAACCTTGATAAATATTTTTCCTGACCTTTCTGATAAAATTCAGGAAAAGCAACATACGTGCTTTCAGGTTTATAACTAACTTTTTAGGGAACTTCCATGTTTGTACCATAAATTCTATTTCCTGTAAATCAGCATTGAACATTTCCTTTCCTGTTGTAATACATTCTAATGTTTTCCTTTGTATTTATGGTAAAAAATAAAATGGTAAGCATAAACAAGGCAAAGACAAGAAGGAGAATAACAGAAAATGTTCTGCTTGTCTCAGCAAAACAAAACAAAGAAGTAGTCTGTCTTCTGCAACTGCAACAATATCTGGGTAGAGCCTGCTATCTCTCACTTATTAGGAGAAAAAAAAAACACTCTAAACCACATATTCACGCTGTCTTCAAAACAAACTATTTCTTCTCTGAGACCTCTCTACATAAAATCATTCCTGGAATGCAAGTTTTGGCTACTGGAGCCTTGATCCAGTAGTATGAATCTGTGGATGATTTTCAGAGAAACCTATATGCCAATAACATTATTTTCATTGTAGTCCAATTCAATAATAGCAACATCTATTGATTTCACAATTATTTTTCCTATTTGCCTACTGCATATACAGCTGAATTGCAAGAAGCGTGCATATCAACCACAAATGACAATGACATTTAATAGCTGTACTCATTTCAAAGCTGCAAAATCTATCATCTTCAGTGATCTTCTCCACCTCCATCTATTTCTCACTTCTGGCACTCACAAATAATGGAAAATGGATCATTGATAGCAGAGTGCAGCCTAGGAAAAATTAGCATCCAAAAAAAAAGCTGATGCTGTTGTCCCTCCTACTTGATTTAAAACTAGGTTTTGCTATTGTTATTTATCTTAAATAATATTTTTCAAAGGAGCAGTCAAGCCTCCTTTCACAAATCTGGCATTTCAGCCCCAGCTAGTTATTACAGACCATTAGTTGTGACACTGGAACTGACTAAAACAGTGTTAATCCAGTGCAATGTCATTTTTGAAAGATATATTTGTCCTCAAAGAGGCTAAAATGCTAAAACTAAAACAAAGGATGTGGGGTGCCAAATTCTAATTTGATTTTTCAGAGATTTTTTTTTAAAGGGATTGCCATTTTGTCATAGATATAGGGAGGGTGTAATGGTAGGATGTACATCTCTTTCCATTTCTGAAGGTGACAGAAAACATATCCTACATCTAGACCACATAGTTCTGTGTATAACTGATTTGCATATCCATTCTGATAGTTAAAGGATGAGGATGAATATCTTCCTTATCTTAGATCTAAAATGAAAAAGCTAAATCTATTTCCAGGTTAAGCATTATTTTGAATAGTTCTATTGTCTCACATTCCTTCTGGTAAAACTTCATCATTTATTCAGTAACTCAGACTTCTCTACTGCATTAATTGTGTAGACTGTAACCTAACAGACAGCCCTTGTTTTGTGAGCATAATATTCCTGGCACATACTGTAATTACCTAGCTTCTAAATAAGAAAGAAGGAAGACTTGAAAGCAGAATCAATTGATTAATGTAAAAATTAAACATCACATTTGAATGAATGAATTTTACCACTGCCACCCCATACTATATAAGAAGTTGTGCTGCCGCCACATTTAAAAGTTTTCTAAAGTATTTTGAATAAAGTTAAAAAATCCATTGGCGGAACTTTACAGTTTCAAAGGACATCACCAATAGTAATTAATTCACAGTCCCAAGAGACAGATAAGGAAATGTTACTGCTTATCTCCTGGTTGTTTCATGCTTAGCATGTACCTAATATGGACTGGTATCATTCTTAGCTGACACTCAGCAAAGAGGCCGTGCATCAATTTCACAGGGTGGAGGACAAAGAGGGATCATCTTCCCCCAGAGTAACAGGTCATGTCTTTTCCTAAAGTAAATTAAACAAAGCAGGGCTTTTGTTTGTCTTAAATAAATTAAGGGTCTAATATCACATGAACAGAGAACATATACAGAAAATAAAAAATGAAGAGCCAAGGCAATGAAGTAAATCTAATTTAATCCATGTAACCAAGATCAGAATCTGATCTTAGACCTTGAGATGAATTTCTCTCAATGAAAAGGGTCTGTAAACTAACACAGTAAACTTTACTACAGTACAGTGCACTCTACATTTCTTAAAGTACAGTTTAAAATTTCCTTTTGTTGGAACACATGCATATATTATGAATTTGGGATGAATATTTCTGAAAGAAGAGGCATTTCTCCCTTTCTAATACACACACACACACACACACACACACACCCCACACACATAGGTCAAACTGTTTCCATATTCATGGTATGATATTTACATTTTCCAAGGGAATAAAACAAACTTAAGGTTCAGTTTTATGCTACTGTTCTAATGCCAGATTGTGACTAAACTATTTCTGTCTAAGCTATACCTTTTTTCATTATCAAAGCCATTTAGATATCAAACACACATTTTCTTGTGTAGAAAACAAAGTCTACCTGCACTAGGATAGCTAAAGATGTGCATCATCTATATAATAGGGTTAATTAATTTATTCTCTATTATAGTATGTAAAAGAAAAAAAATGGTAGCTACCTCCTCTCTCAACTTAAGTAGAAACAGGGTTCTGCCTCAGTTTAATGTATCAGTTTAGCTATTTAATAACAAACAGAATATATGCTTTTCTTTCTTTTTGTCAGTCTGTGTATATGGCCCACAATATCCACATTGATTCCTGAAACTATATTAAGGGTAATCAACTTTAGCTTTCTCATTATGCTTTTCTTTTAACTGACAGCCATGGAAAGACTCAATATAATCTTATCACCTTGTATACTTGGGACTCCTAAAATCTCTGGCTTAGATTTCTCTTGTCCTATTGAATATTACTCTGAACAAAAAAGTGGGTGATGTGTAAAGTTCAGATGTCTACTTCTAGCAGGACTAATGACTTACAGGTGTCCTAAACACTGATATTCCCCTTGAGAGCTCTTTTTCTATAAAGGGCTTTTCTCCCAGGTCAACAGCGTTTTTTTGCTTTTCAAACTCTGGATATTTAACAAACAGTTTATTTGATATCCTACAATGAACTGTGAGCCTGGTTTGTTAGACAGTATTAGGTAAGTCAAGCCCTCTGTCTCTTTTCATTCTATGAAAACATTTGGAGAGGAGCTGCAGTGTCTCAGGAGCTCCAGTTATTGAGATTCCTTTTGCTGAGAAGGTCTATTTTATTAACTGCTTCCATGCCAAATGTAAAATTAGCAGAGAGATGTTTGTGAAAGCTGCTTAGGAGCTTGTCTCTGAGAGACAGAAGAAAGCTTTATCCATGCAAGCACTGTTGTTATGAATATCTCCACCCCTTTAGGGAAAACCAAATTGCACACTATAATTTTTTTTTGCAGACCACTTCTTTTGGATCCGGAGGTAACTCCCTGTATAGTGCATGCTCCATGCTTTTGATTTTCAAATAACAGATTTTAATGTTAAGCTACCAATATTTTACATCAAAAATGTAAACAATACTTTTACAGGTAATAGCTACTAGTGCCACAGGGACTGTCAAACAAACCTGAAAGAATGGAAAAAGTCTATGCTCTTTTGAATGGGAGAGGAGAGTAATGAGAAAATCTCTATATTAAAATCAGTCCTCATTGTAGAGAAGTTTGAGAATACCTGGCTGAGACTATGGGGAAAGAGACAGCAAGAGCAAGGAGAATAATAGGAACAGTGGGGAAAGAACTGCAACAACAGCACAGAGAGTCTGTGGAGGGGTATGAAATCACACAAGAGTGGCCGTACCAGGTCAGGCAGGGGGTCCAACTACTCCAATATTCTGTCTTCACCCATGGTACAAGCAGATGCCCAAAGGAAAGCAAGAACACGATAACCATATGACACTTAGTGAGCATCAGCTTTCAAATTCACATTTAAATAAGGAAAATGATGACTAATGACAACATCACAGTCTAGAAATCTGTCTAATACAGCACTTACTGAAGATATATTTTGTAAAAACCCCAGATCATCATTTTCTGAAGTTCCCCATATTGCTATCACAACTGCCAGTAATGAACGAAATCCAATGGTATTGCAGCAGAGCAGGATATTGGACTGCCTGTTACAAAACTAGCAAAATTAAATCCTGATCACGAAAATATATCAATGAGGGTTTTCTCACATAAGTCAAATCAACAATTGGGACCAAAGCTGAACAAAATAATTATCCAAATAACAGTTCTCTGGAATCATAATTTATTTATTTTTGGACACAGGCTTAAGAAAGAATTGGAAAATTACAAAGAAGATCATTGGGAAAACATCTGCGAGACTTTTCGAACAGAAATTGAAATTCTGCAAATGGTACGCCATTTTCACTACATATTTTAAGTGTTTGATAATTTTAGTTTGAAAGGTGTAGTTTATAGTGATTAGCTGTGCTTTTAGATAAGCAGTTTTATACTCTGTACACAGCCAAACGTCCTCATATGGAAGCGCACCCCCAATTCTCATTTGTTTTAGCTTCTTTTGTCCAAATGTCCAGGAATATAATTTCTTATTTCTTATTTTCTTATGGAAAATAAAAGTACAGAAAACATTTTAAGACACATTTTTAGCACAAGAAAGGCCTACTTGTAGGACTAGCACTAATCATTAGTTTCTTCAGAGCTGCAAAAGATTACGCAGTCAGGAGCTAAATTAATCTTTAACTCCAGCTGTCAGTCAAATGCAAAATGGGAATGTGGAGGCATCCTTTTATGTAAACATTGTATTTGTCCAGTCACGAACTCTTTATGAAAAGTTATTAGATTGTGTTTTTCTCTAAATATCAATCTTATTTTCAAATTTCTTAACGAAATTTCTATGACAGTCTGTGTAACAATACAAAGAGAAAAAACATTTTGAAGTTCCATTTTTGAAATTAAAGAGTTTTTAAATGTTGATTTCAGAGCCCCTGATTGAGTTTTATGTAGCTGCCACTAGTATCAGTAACAGAACAGAAGTCAAGGAAAATTTTTTACTGACTTTTATGATCAGTTTAACATTTCTATTGGAGGGAATGTAACTTTCTTGTATTTCATTCATTAATTTTATCATGTTTATCATCTTCAGAAACAAAAAACAACTTAATGTTTAAAAACTTCTCTGTAAAGAACACAGTGAACTCATTAGATATGATTTTCTGTAATTCAATTCTTTTTGTTTTCCAGAAACTATCACAAAAAAAGTCTTCAGGCAACTGAATATGTGACATATCATACAGAATGCCACAGAAGCTAGTCTTTGTGTATTTTAAAGACATTTTATTCAGCCTCTGTAAGGATTGTTTTTATTTTTTGTTGGTTAAAACAGAGTTTGTCTCCCTTCACTTTTCATTAAAATCAAATTTTATTGTTTTAAAAGTGGGGTGTTTTGGTCTTATCCTCAAGTTCAAGAGATACCCATTCTAAGTTTCCTCTTTTTTGCCTATGAAGGGACACTACGCAGTCCGGTACACATACAGCAGTGTTCCTGTACTACCAGCTCCATTCATTATGTACCTTTTTTTTAGAATAAGCACTCTCCTCCTATTTTTAAGGTAGTGATTTTGTCTCATTTGAGAGAAAAACTGATATTACCATCAAGAATTAAAAGGAGCTGTGGCTATTTATGCCTTGACAATGTAATTCTTTAACAAACTCTTCAAAACAGTTCATCTCTAGCAAACCTACTGATTCCCAGACCTACTGATCAGTAGTTGACACCAGTGATGGTAAGTCACTCCACTCTATTACTAGTACCTGACTTCTGATTATATCAAAACTCTTCTCTTCCTCTCCCAAAACCCCCAAAATACTGAGTCCTAGCTTCAGCACTTGGCAGCAATCGCTAAGCCCTATTCTAAATGGAAAGATTGAATTTCTAGGGAATTGGTTAAGAATTTCCATGGAGTAAGAAACCCTCTTCATTTGTGCCTGTATGATCTATAACTGGTACATCAGATCCTGGCCCCATACAAGCACCTGACTTTATAATTCAGGTGCTTACACTAAGGCCACATAAAAACATTCACTGAGCTCAACCTCAGCCCAGTGTGCAACCATCATCTGGTCATGTGCAACTGTGCATGCAAATAATTTTCAATCCACTTCCCACTCAGAAGGATGGCTAATATCTTTACTACTTTTTCTACAGCCAGAGCCCTCCAAGCTACAGGTGGTATCTGTCTCTCAGAAAACTGTAAGAAGTGTTATTAAGAGGGTAGAAATCAATATTTTTTGGAAATTGAACACGTTCTGCCTGAGAAAGTTTTCCCTTTTTAGGACGCAGCAGCAATTCAAAGTCTGGCAAGATTTGATCTGCAGCACTGGTATCAAAGAAGATTCTGATCTGCTGCATTAACTAAGATAATCCTAAGAGGTTGGAATTATCACTAATAACCAGTCCTGTTGGAGCTGACTTCCTTATAAATTTTATTCTCTCTCCCCTGAGAGAGATCCTCTTAGGATGTGCTTAATTTTAAGTAACTTAGTCCCTCTGACTTCTATGGGACTGTCTAACTGCTTTAAAGTTAAGCAGTTGCTTGTGCCCTTTGATCAAACCCAGGGCATATGAAAAGTAGTAAAAGTTGTATATCTGAGAGTCTACAGGCAGCTAAAATAGTCCCATTTCCAAGTTTAGAGGCTGGATAAAGGTGTAATTTGGGATTTCCTAGGAGGGCTGTTTGTCCTGGTCATTTTATTCATGTAGGTAACCTTGCTGATGTTATGTGTATTGATTAATCAACCAGGAAAAAAAAAAACTTGTTTTTTAATTTCAGTCTTATACACTTACAGTTACTTTTATTTGCAGGAAACTCTTTTACTCTTCTTCAGTGGTCTTGTATTTATACAGTTATTCAGTCCATACATAAAAAATATTCAGCTGTGACATGAAATAGAATTCATTGACTTTTAATTCCACATACACATTTCAGAAAAGTGAAATGATCAATAGCATCCAATAACTAAATTGGATCAATAAATAATATATGTTAGTTTGCCTAAAGGCCTGAAAAAATCTGGAAAAAGAAATACATGGTCAGCCCTTTTCAAAGATATTTCAGACTCCAGGAAACTGGTTGAAACTTGAGATTTTTAATAGCTGTGAAACAGTCTAAATTCTTGATTATTTTAATGGAATTACAGCATAAATATAGCAAAATTTGTAATAACAACTCAAAGGGCTAGGACACTCAGAATCAATAGAACAGCAAAATGAGAATAAAGCTCACCAAAAAAGTGAAACAGAAATCAATACAAATCCTCTTGGACTAAACAAATCCCTCAATAGCTCCAAAAAAAAATAAAGCTAGATTAAACCAGCTCTTGCAGGGTGAATGTAAACATACTGATTTGCCCAAGTATAAAATACATTTAAGTTTGTTACCACTGTCTCATGATTAATATAATCTGGGACTAATATTTCTTTTTGGACTAATATTTCTGTTTGGAAGACCCAAACTAAAAATCAAGCAGTGTGAAAAAGTACTGAATCTTTTGTCATATTTAATTAATTTGTTAGAGAACAGAACATTGCCAAATTGCTATGAAAATACACACGCACACAGTTATTATGAATAAATCAATTATTTTACAGATGACAGAAATAAAAATTTGATTTTTTAGTATATAGATAGATAGATAGATAGATACACATGTACTATAATCGCAGAGTCCAGAGGAAGTAGCTGCCCATCTCTTACAGCTAAAAAAGGAGAACTAGAGACATCATAGAAATAACTTGATGCAGTTAATGAGAAAGAGGAAGATGGTCCCAGAAAAAAATTATTATCCTGGAGAAAGAAGGTATAGAGAAAACTGGCCAGTCTTCCCTCTTAGGTCTGGGAACAGTTGTTTTTTAGGATGACCAGAGGAAATCTCCCTCATTTTTGAGGAGATCTAGAGAAATACTTCAGACTACTAAACTCACCTGAAAAAGATCAAGATTTGGCAAGTGTCAAGTCTTTTATCCTTTATAAAAGATTTGATGAATTGGAATTTTATCTCAGGCTTACACAGTGGCAGTGGCATCACAGTGTCTCTCCTCCACTCTGTGACCCCATACCTAAGACACAGCTGAGCAGCCTGATTTTTGATCATAAAATCACAGCTCACAACCAAGTTCTCTAAAAGAGACTTCCCAGGAGCAGCCCAGTGAAAACAGATGACTCCAAAGGAGAATCAAGATCAAGTTGAAAACCTAATAGGAGAATAATAAAGCCATGACATAGACCTGAGAAGGCTTGTGAAATCACTGAACTTGAAAAAAAGAGCTTACAGGCCAGGGACCTGAACACACAGCCCCCAAAACAAAAGTCTGTTAAACTCTGTCTACAAGAATAGTGTTGGGGAAGCTTGTCCAGGAAATGGTCTGTCAGCTCTTATGAGTTTGGAAGTAGAGCATGGACTAGTGAAGGTTAGGAACCAAAAAAACTGAGAGATATGCTAGGCCAAAATGCAAGACCAAAGTAATGGCCAGAGGCCATGCTGAGGAACAGAAGATCCAAGAAGTAAGATGCTCAACAAGCCAAGAGCCAGAGCATAACCAAAGTAAAGATTATAGCTTAATTGGACAAAAGTCCCTGATGACCTAATGTTATTTACCCAGACATATACTTGTTCTTGAAACAAGGAACAACAACTACAACTAGGAAAAAAAAAGAACCAAAATGTGTTTATTTTGTTTCCTAAAAGGAGTTAAGCTATGACATTTCATGTTACTTCATTTATTAACAACCCAAATCAGAGATTCTATATAAATGAAAACCACTATAATATTTGACCACAGAATAAAATTACAGTTAGCTAATGCAACACTATCCACACAAATTATCTCTAATCGGTTGACATAAATATGATTGAACTAATGATAGAATCGTTGAGGTTGGAAGGCACTTCTGGAGATCATCTGGTTCAACCCTCCTGCTCAAGCAGGGTCACCTAGACCAGGTTGCCCAGGACCATGTCCAGCTGGGTTTTAAATATCTCCAAGGACAGAGATTTCACAGCCTCTCTGGGCAACCTGCTCCAGGGTTCAACCACACTCACAGTAGAGAAATGTTTTCTTAGTGCCAAATTAATGTTACAAACTGAAAAGATGAAGCAAGAAATAGGAAGTCACAAACATGTACCTCTAACTGAGTGACACACTGAGCTGCTAAGAAATGCCTCATATATATGACATGGGGGCAACACATCACTTAAGGTCACAGATCCTTGTTCAGCTAATCTAGCTAATGGGGTCCTCAGTCACAGTGGTGACTGACAGAGTCCAGCTAGAGGGCTGATTGCCTAAGTAAAGTCTGACAACCTGGCAGCTGACTAGTCTAAAAAGTTAGACCTCAAGGGAAGGGAATATTTGTTTTTAACACCTGTGACAGAATTATATCTATAGGTCAAAAATGGATAGAAAAGGTACCTGCACGGCCAATCCCTGCCACAAAGATGTAGCAGGGAACCCAAGAGCACAGATGATGGACAGGAGATGATAGTAGAGGCCTTGAAACTACAAGCACAGGATGACAGCAGAAGCCCCAGGAGATAAACAGAGATCAAAAGTGGTCCACTGCAGGTCACTAAAGGAATGCAGCACTGAGAGCTGGATTATCATTAGAAATAGTTTGGGGTCTTAGGAAAGAAAATGTTTCCAACCTACACAAAACATCCCATTTTGATGAGAATACAGGGAAGAGAACAAGGAAGTATAAGAGAGAGTCACAGTGCTACAAGAATGATAACAAAGGAAGAACAGAAAGAGAAGATGTATTCCAGCACTGTCTGCCTGGTTAAGGATGCTGTGCCTGACCAACATATCCACAGCAGATCCTCCTTCTCCTTCACTAGAGCACTGCTTTTTGATATGCCATTCATCACATTTCACTGTTGAAGATTCAACAACCAAATGTAGTGCTACATCTTACTATATAATTGGGTAAAATAAATTAGAATTTTGAAAACAGTGTATATGTGTGTGTGTGTGTCTGTCTGGATGTTTTATGGTCCAGTCTTCCCACATACAAAAAGGTGATTGGTACCACAGTATCTAGTCTGAGTTAATTTGGATGCAACAATGGGTATATCCCTACACTGCCATGCTGACCCAAGTTTAAACTCATATTAACTCAGCTCAAGTGTAGGGTGAGCCACCTGGCTTACCACAGTCTTCTCTGGTTTGACAGCAGTTTGTAATAACATGAAAAAGGGTTTTACCAGTGACTGAGCTGAAGTAATAGATATGGACCTGTCCTGCAGCTTTTAGTAAGAGAAAACACTTTCATATGATTTCCATGAAAAAGATTATAGGGTTAGTAAATATGTTGTATGCCCATTCCCATGGATGGCAATGCAATAAACAGATACTAGGTAAAGAAAGCTAACAAAATACTTTCAGTCCTCTGCTCTGAAGTTAGATGTAATACTACAATATGCTAACTGGGTAAAGGACCAGATTCAATGCCTAACGATCTGTGCCTTGCTTGTCAATAGAGTATTTAAGTAGTTGCTCTACTTCTTTTGAACTGCTTGCTGATCAGAGCTGACATACAGTGCTAATATATCCTAGTGGTGCCCCAACCATCCAAATTCTCAGCATTGTCACCGTATCTGCTAGGATTTGTCAACCTCTTATCTGAACGACTTCTGTAATTCTTTGGTTGTTCATTTGTTAGATTTTGGGGCTGATTTTTATCAAATTTCTAGAGGCTTTTTTATATTCTATATATCCTTTTGTACAGCAAAACATCAATAGTCTAGGTTGAAAAGTGATTATATTTAGTATCACTTTCTTCTACAGAAAGACAATTGTCTTATCTACAAGTAAACCTCCTAAAGCTCAAACTGTCAAAAAATCCACATGTGATTTCTGAGTAGGGGACATGCTATCCCTGATTGTCCTAAGAGCAATACTCATAGTCACATCCATTCACCCTGCTAATACATGTAGGTTTTGAATGACCTTTTCAGGGTGAGGTTGTCATCTGCAGAAACCTTGTATTTCATTTATTTTCTGGCTAAAATTGTATCAGAAACTACCATGCTGCATCATCTGCATTTTTCAAAACATTGGATGTGTTATGGTAAACTATATACTATCTGCAGTTCTTCAACCAGACCTATACAGTAATTCCTAGATATTATTAGCTTTCACCACTCCTATGACCCCTCAAATCAGCACAAGTCAGTCAGTCCCTGATATCTGAGAAGCTTAAAATTTTATCTGGAAATGTGCAGTGGCAGCTGTTTCTTTTCTTCCACTTTAATGTCTTAAGTATTTAAAGACCGCATCTCTTTGTCTGGAAGAAACTGCTTTCAGCAGTGATAAATTTTTATGTGTAAATAATTTATTAAATAGACACAGTGCCAGAAAAGAGTCTACTTGGGTTTTACTAAACCAATAATGCTTCTTATTGTGTACTAATAAACCTTTTCTATGCAGTCTTGTTATCATGTCTTAGTGGGAAAGGAGACCACAGATTTTCTCTTTACAATCAAGTATCACTGTAATTTATTTAACTGAATTCACTCATGCAGGAAAAGAATAGGGTATGGCAAACAACAAAACTATGGATTTGAATGGCATGCAATTCCATATTCGAGGAAGTATTTGATATAATATGACACCAATTAAGTTCTTTTAAACAAAGCCTCCAAACATGTAAGTGTGTAAAGATATTTCAGATAATCATACACTAAAAAGTGAACTATATGTTTTATACAATAAACAGAAACAAAGAAAATGCATCTTGTCCAGCATCAGAATTTTATGCTGCTTGGATTCTTCATACTACTTCATAAATCCTTGTTTGTCTTGATTTTAAAAATAAGGATAATCAGGCTATCATGAAAAGTGTATTTGTAAAGGAATGTTTCAGTGCCATCTAGTGGTTTTTTCATTTTAATAATAAATGTTCTCTCTCTTGTACAACAATTTTCATTTAATAATTGTAATCAGAAAACACTTATTATTACTACTATATGTTTATTTTTCTTCTCAACTTTTATACATAATGATGCTGGAGATACTACCTTTAACAGTATTTATATTGGCTCTATCTAAGGACACGCTGTTTCTGTGTAGAAATAGAAAAAACACCATGCAGAGTGGGAATATACTAAGCTGTATTACAAACAAGGGGAAGGCATCATACCATGAGGTCGAGCGCAATAATCTAGCCAGGCTAAAACAGCCTTGGAAAGGAACACGGCTTTCACTTGAAGATTTCAAGAAGAGAAATGCATCACTTCCTCGACCTGTTCTGCTAACTGGCACACTAATCTGTGTCTAATTGCTAATTTGAATGCATTGGCTCTAGCTTCTAGCCCTTGGTTATTCTTATGCTTTTCTCTGAGATTAAAAAGTTTTTTAATACCTGGTATATTCTCCATGTGTTAGTACTTCTGTGCTGCAAACAAGTTACCTCTCAGTCTCCTTTTTGATAAGCTTAACAAATTGCATTCTTTCTGTCCTTCACAGTGAGGTATTTTTACAGCACTCAGATAATCTTTGTGGCTTTCTTCTTATACCCGATCCATTTTTTGCACTGTTAGAAACACTGACACCTGACTTATAAGCAATATTCTAATACTGCCTTCATCAATGCTTATATAAACGCAAATTTGCCTCCCTACTCCCATACATTGCCTTCCTGAATAGATTTACAGATTCTTGTTGATCATTTTTGCCTCAAATGTCATATTAGAAGTTCATGTTGACTCAATTTTTCAAGATGATTTGGACTCTGTTTACCAACCTGTCCATGTTGCTCTGTGACTGTCATGTTTTCATCATTATCTATCATGCGTCAGCCTCTGTGCCATCTGCACATTTTATCAGCAATGAATTTACATTTATGTCCAGGTTATGTATAAAACTGTAGCAACACTTTGGTTTGAGCACTGTTCTTCAGAGAACCTAGTTGTGAACAGCCCCACTAGATGATTATTTCTCATTGAAATTATTATTCAGAACCATCAGTTTTAGGTTTTAATTCATTGATGTGGACCGTATATGGTACAGTGCCACTTTTTAAAATAAACAGTAGTAGATTGTGCTAGCTGAATATCTTCAAACAGTTAAAGCATATGATATCTATTCAGTATGATTACATCTGTAATCTCTCAAAGAATTAAATCAGGCCTATCTTCTATAAAACCATGCTGACTAGCATTAGTTGTATTCCCGTCATTCAATTCTTTATCACCGAATTTCTATGCTCTTTCCTGTTATTTTGCCTGGAGCTCAAGTCAGGCTAACTGGCCACTTACCTGAGAATCCTTTTCAAATACTGGCAAGCCATTCAAAGGTTTCCCGCTTCTGCAATTTCCCCAACACTCCAAAGTTTACTTTAAAAAATCGTTAGAGTGTGTGAAGTGTGTCAGCCAAGTGTGTTTTCTTTATGGACTTCTGGGTGCAAGTGATTCAGACTTGATTGTTTTAAAAAGCTTATCCCTAACGGATGTCTAACATCTTCCTTGTTTATTAATGAATTTAATGGGATGAGTACATTAACGTGCTTCTTTCCAAATACAAAACAGAAACAATAAATTGAAGTTCTTTGCCATTTCTACATTGTTCTAAGTATCTTCAGTATTAACCTACTCAGAGGTTCCATTGAAATGTGTATTCATGAGCACTGCCCAAAACCTTAAAGAAAATTCACAAGCAGTTGTAAGACCGTCAGTCACAATCTTTTACTCCTCTAAAGCTCATAAGGTAAACTTGTAGCCATACCTGCCTGTCATTTAAACATACACACACAGTGAAAGTAAAACCAGTGACACTATATTACAGAAGCAGTCATTGCTGGTATGATGGACAAACTGTAACATCGTGTTTGATATTTGCTCTTAAAAGAGTTTAATCTTTCAGAAAAGATAACTGTATAGCTTATAATACTTCAGCTTATAGTTATTAAACAAATTAACCGACTTGCATTCTATTCATGTTTAAACACTTTCCAGTCTCATTCATTGTAGTCCATATAACTATCCATCAACCACAAATTTGGCCCTCCATGTCTGTATCCCAAGCTTTTAATACTGATTTTTCAGGTAGGTAGGTTCCCTGTGCCACAATCACACTGGAATTCCAAAATAATAAAACTTTTAGGTTATTTATGTATTAAGTTTATAGGTTGTTTGATCTTTCCTATCTCCTCAGATCTGACTCTTCCAAATGAAGGACATACAGGCCTGGAAAATGCTGAGTTCTGCTAAAATGCACCACAGAGGCTTGGCAGAAAACAGGACCAGAAGTAAAAGGTGGCCAAGCAAAGTCATGATGCATATGGCAGTGACTCCACCACTCCTGTGAAGAGTCACTGTGACAAGAGGAAGACAAAGGGAAACACCTCTGTGGTGAAGCCTGAAGAAACTAAAGAGCAATATTCCTTCATTATCCTCATGGGCTGTTATTTTGGAAATCAGCTGTAGAGTCTGTGGTCATATGTAATAGCTGTAACTGTAGCACATAAAGTTAAATTAATATAGCTGTTCCAGCAATGATTATAGATTTCATAACACTCGTTATGGAAGAGTGCCACCTACACAGGTCAATGATGTCCCGAACATGGCACACGAGTAGTGAGAAGAATCATGTCACTGGAATGCTGCCACAGAAAATACCATTAAACTTCTGAGTATTAAATCTGTGGTACTTGAGAAAATCACAAGCAACTACTGCTTTTTTATGACCCATCACGCCATTAGCACTGTCAGGCTACTGACTAGCATGAAGTCTATCTAACGGCTTGCATATATTTATAGCAGCAAAGCACAGGGGTAGTTATGAAGACAGAAAAAAGAGGATGTTTAGAGAAAAAAACAGATCCTCTATATTGCTTACTCTCTGAAACTAAAAGGTATTTACTTCTCTGAGAATGAGGAATGTATTATGTGTAATTTAGCTATCCCACAAAGAGAACAGCTATTAATATATTTGTATTATGTCATATATTTGAATTAAGTATAATTCTTTTACTTTTGAAGAAAGACAAATATAGCTAGTTTTAGAGACAGAGTTCTGCTGCACACTAAGTTAGTTATGAGTATATTTTCCTTACTTACACAGCATTAAAATAGGGCTGGAAGATTAAACATATTAATAGAAAGCATCAATTTGGCTGACTTCCTTTAAAAAGAGATGATAATCATATCCACCTGGAACTCCAAAATAATTTGCAAATAGGGACAAAATGCAGATTCTGATATTAAAAAAAAAGCCCTTTGTAAATGAATATAAATTCTTAGGTATATTCATTATTCCATAGTTATACTAAGGACCAACAGTACATTTGGCCTTCAATACCTACAAACTGTAATTGCTTTATGTTACACATTTCATTTGAATTATTTACTAGCAGCAGGAAACATTCTGGAAAACTATCACGTGATTGTAAGGGTACTTTTTACACTTTACCCTAAACAGTCTTTCACTATTCATTCGGGGGGGGGGGGGGGAGGCGGGGGGAGGTTCTACTGTTTTTTTTTCTCACATTTTCAAAGTTTCCAAACTAGATATCTGGAAGAGCAAGGAGAGGAAGGCGATATATTTTTTTTTCCTCCCAAATTTCCCCTTTTGAAGGGCTGGAGAATACATTGCTCAGGGGGTGGAAATGGGAGGAAAGAATGTAGGGAACTAAGGATGGAGTTGAGAAGTGGGAAAATGCAAATGGGAAGACAAGAAGAGAGAGGGAGGATGGTGGAAAGACTGAAGAAGGAGACAAACAATGAATTCAACAGGGAAAGGTAAAGAGAAACTGAATGATTTGATGATGTTTGGGTATAGAAGTGAGACAATGCATATTCAGTGAATATGGAAAGTAGATCATTATAGCACATATGATTTTGGATGTTCTCTCCAGTTGTCTGAATGGCATTTCTATTATGTATTCCCTAGTACTTATAAAATAAGATGTATAAAGCATTAATATGCAGAAGATATGTTCGAAGTGTTCAGGCAGCCAAACAAGTGTCTGATTTTCAGACAGTTTAGCAAGACAACCACATTTATAATTTGTTCAGGCCTGTCACGAGTTACCCGTGCAAATATGAAAATACATTTTTGCACACAATTAAATGTTGTGAAATGGACAAGTACAAAACCATTTGTGTAAAAAATATGCATCTAATTTTATGGAAAATCAACTTGATTCTAGTAGTCAGAATACTGAGACTATTATCCAAATCCACAGAGGGTTTCCTTACTTCTAGCAGAAATATGTAACAGATTATGTAAATATGATTTATTTGTAAATGGGCTCACAGGCCAATTTTTGCACTGATATGTTTGAACAGTTTAACAATCTTCCCCTCAGCTAGCTAGTTTTTCGTTGCTGGTAAGGGAAAAGGAGTAGATATCTCTAGTCCCAGTGCCTGATACTGCAGAATGAGAAAATCCAGAGGTAGCCACGGTCCCAATGCAAAAGGGGAAAGGGACAGGATCTTACATGAGAGAGAAAGATCTGAGTCTATGGGCTTGCGCAAAGCATTGGTTTTCAGCTGGAGGAAAGGTTTAACCCTACATCTGCTGTGATATAATCCCATAAAGCGGCTTCAGTTTTTTTCTGGCTCTCCAGATCTGAGCCTGGGGAACTGGAAAGGAATTGCAGCCCTGAGCCAGGAATGTGAGCAGTGCCAGCAGAGACAAGGTTAGGCCCCTGCCCCTGCTAAGCCTATACTGGAGGAAATCCACAGGCACACCTTGGGAAAATATCAGAGTAGACTCTTCAGTGAAGGACAGAGTTCTCCAAGGAAAGGGGGAGGCTGCAGCTCTCCCAACAGCACTGCTCAGTGTATATGCTCCTAGTCATAAGAAGAGGGACGCAGCTGTCCACAGCCCCACATCTATCCTGGATGTCCAACCATCTGTCTACTGACTATACTATAAAGAAATAAAGTAGCATTTATGGTGTCTCCCGCAGTATTAACTGTGAGATTAGAAATAGATGCAAGGAAAGCCTAAAAACCACCAAAGGAATCAAACATATCAGTGACACAATTCCAACTCACAAGAAATAGATATTTTATTTTAAAAAATCTCTGTGTCATTTCAGGATGCCCACTGGACATATCTTTTAAAAAACTGGACTGTTTCACTACAGAAGAGGAATGATACCACAGTAATAGTTACACAGTAGGAAGGAGCAACACTTGCTGTTTAATACATACTACTCTTTGTTAAGGTCAGAATGCTAATACCTATGATCTTACAGATTTACTGTGGTTTTACCTACCATAGCACATGGGATCAAGACAATCTACTTTCCTTTTCCAAATCACACCACAAATTTTGATAGGATGCCCATACAAACCAAGCACTGTTCATTCATATACAGCCACAGCTGCATAATTCAGCAGGAGGGTAGGTGTGCATTAATATGCTGGGGAAATGATTACTACGTTGAAATTACTAAACACATGCGAGAAAAATATGCAGATAAAGTATGAAAGGCAGTGTACTGCTTACATGGGGGGTAGCGGTAGAAGACCAATTATATTCTGTTTTCATTTCTTCTTTTAATAGGGAGCTATTACTGTGGTCAGCAAGCACATCAGCTAGCTTAATCATTCAGAGGAATCCATTAACAATAAAGACTTCAAACGCCATATATGAACATGTGCCTCATTAGAAAATGGTCTAGGATTAACTGTAATAGTTGTGATGCCCATTAAAAAATCTGCAGTGCCTTTTCTTTAACCAGAAATACTTCACCTAGGAGAAGCTACTCGGCTGGGCACAGAAGAAAGTACAGGAAATCTGAGAGCTTTTTCAGCGGTTAACTTCTCAAAAAGAAAAAAGACAACTCAGCCTTGTCTCTCGTATTTGTGTGTGTACAGTTATAACCAAATATGTAAGATATATCTTAATGCTTCCTTAATACTAACAAACTAAATAAATGAGAGGCCAAAAATAAATGGGATGTAGTCCTTTTTTTCCCATCCCTTAATCCTGCTTTTGCTCCTTTGAAAAGATTTTTCCATTTTGAGTTTTCTCAACTTGCCCACTTATTTCAGGGATCTTTGCTATTTTATTGTTTGTCTCACTTATCTATATCCTCAGCACCAGTTTTTCTAGGCATCTTCAAGATGCTCATGCTAACAGATTTTTCAAATTCCTCCACTACAGATCATCAACTTCAAGTTCAGAAAAATGTACTAGATTTTGAAAACCTTATGCTCATCCAAATGGCTCCAGTTTACTTCCCTCATGACTCAGTTCCACCACTCCACTGCATCATTTCCAGTTGGGGTTCAGCAACTGTAAAGCAAGTATCTGTGTACTACACCCTACATGCATACAGGCAGCTAGAGTCCTCCACAAGGACACAATACAAACTCTAAACTGGTAGGCAGAGCAATAATCTCCATACAAAAATTATCAGCTATAAGTTTAGAGCATTAATATTTATTGGTTTATGGCACCTGGAAGTGTACTGATAACTCAGGGCACAGAGAGATGACATGGCTTCACAGAAGAGCTAAAAATCTCATTTCAGTAAGGCAGGGAACACAACTGCGTCACGAAGTGGGAAGAAGGGAGACTGATAAGCGATGTTCCTGCAGTGAGGCTAAAGTTACTCAGAGAAGGGTTGAGTACACCATTATGATACACATAAAACAAAGGAGAGAAATGTTTTGCAGGTGACACACGTAGGAAGGAGATAGTGATGACAGCAGATATGAAGCTCAGGTTCTAGGACTAGGAGTGGCTTCGTAGGAGTCAGCGCGCTGTGGAAGAGGTGAACAAACAAATCAAGGCTGCCATTATCGGCTCAGCAGTGACTGGGGCAGCTCAAAGAGCATAACAAAGTTGTGAAAGCAGGTAGAGAAAGAGTTACATTAATTCACTTCCCACTTAGGTAACTAGCTGTAAAGAAACCTATCAACACACCAAACTTGAAGACCATCACTGGAAGATATCTATGAATATCAGCTCATCCATCTCTCTTTCACACTCAGAACTGTAACTCTGGCTCCTGGCCATGACTATGTCAGATGTTGCCACTGAAAATAAATACTTGTCCAATGTGTATGTATTCTCACTCACACTTACCAAACAAAGCAGCACCAAAAGAAACAACTGCAGTGAGAAGAATCCTTCTGAAGTTTCCAGAGAAACCACCTTAACCAACAGATTAGTCAAAATCCTTTCAACACAGTTGTCTCCAATTACATCTTCAATACAGTTATTTAAACCAAATGGTTCGTGCTAATACTTTTTGGAAAATACTCAAAATTGAAGCAAATATAAGCAAGTAAATATAATTTCAAGCAAAAATAAGAAGAAATCAAACATATTTGAAGGTCGTCTTTACTCTGGGTCTGGTTTATTCCTGTTGAACTGAACGCACATAAATGGAGCTTTTCAAACCCTTTGAGGACTGAAATTACATAAACTGTAATTTTCTACATACTTGCATATGCCACTTTGAAAATCTCAAATGTGTTGATATATATTTATATCCCAAATTATAATGACAACATGCAACTTCCATTTGTACATTTAAATATATTTGGTTGTGTGCAAATATTACTATCCACTTGCCAACAGTCCTGTTTTTTATTTTATTTTATTTCAAATAAGGTGCTTCACTAAAATGTGCATGCCATTGAATGGAACTGTCTTATTCTCAAAAGGGCTTTGCTTCACTACCAGAAATGTAGTTTCCTGGGATGTATGTATGTTTTGCAGTGAGTTAACATACAAACAGTTTCTCACTGTTAGTTCTTCAGGAAAATTAGGCATGACAGTTTTATTAACAGTCATGGGGAGAGGGAATGTATAACTTATCTAATTTAAGGCTTAGTTCCAATTCTGGAAAAATTCAGCCAGCTCTAACTTTTCATATATAAGAGCACAGGTATAAACTAGAATAAATTTCACAGGAGAACTGTCATGAGACAGTAAAAATACCAAGCTAGTTGTTATCTCTAATTCCTTTAAATCCTTCTAAGAGGCACTGCAGCACAGTTTCACCTACAGAACCCCATTAACTCCTGACTGCTAATGGGGTAGGCAGTAATGACTGCTGTTAGCTGTCTCGTACTTTGCTTGATTTATCACTGTTTGTCTCTACTTCCTCCATCTCTCCTGTTTATTTCACCTGTTTGTTGCATCAGGACCATAGTCTTTCCACTTCAAGTCTGTACAGCATTAGCCTCTAGGTGCTGCTGTGGTGCAAGTAACTGGCAATAAGTATGTTGGAAATGACACTACTATAAAATAGAATTGAAAGGTGCAAGCAAAACTGCCCTCAATTTCATGACTGTCTGGATTAACAGCTGTCTTGAAAATATATTTTGATTATAAAACTACTTGAAAATTATTCTTAAGTAGACAATATTAAGTATTTTTTCCTTTAGGCAGCTAGTGAATTGATCTGAAAGTGCCAGTATTAATAAAATGACACCTCCATGGCAATCACATTTCACAAACACCGAACCCCATGGACTGCCACTGTGTCCCAGGTTTGGAGCTTTGAGCTAATGCAGACTATAGGGTGGGGAATGTTTCATCAGTGAAAGAAATCAGTTCTGGGAAATTCATCTTAGAATAAAACATACCTTAGAATAACAAATAGAATACCAACCGTCTCACACATGCCATGGCTTTTTTCTTTTCCTTTTTTTTTGGGGGGGGGCGGTAATTGTGAACCACAGTCTTGCATGTGCTCCTCACAAACTGAGGCTGCTATATTTGCCTAGTTTCGCAACCAAGACCCTGTAGTCAGCATTTACGTAATGGAGAGGGGAATTATGTAAGCCTTGAAAATACATACTTAACACTCTCCCATTGTCTACAGATTTTATAATTGTCTCAGGGCACTTCTCTCTTTTTTCCAATAAGAAACTTGGTTTCAATGACACAGAAGAGTATGCCCAGGCAATATCCTATCCATAAAGGCTAAGGTATTCAGGGCAGAATCCAGTAATTATGTTAAAAGCCAGGCATCTACATAGTGCTATGGAAATAATAATTCAACTGATTAAATTTCAGGAGTTTGTAATATTACTCCAGGATATAAGAAAAGTTTCAAAGATGAAATCTTGGTTGAAAATAAGGTGCAGCAGAGCAAATCTATAAATGCAAAACCAAGAACTTAAAAAGTGTCATTTCCACTATACTTAAGATTTCATGCCATGGAATGCACTTGTAGTTAGTAGAACAACAGTGCTACACTAAACAGGCCTTTAACATCCTTATTGCCTTCATTTTGTGTAAAAAATTGCAGATTTTTTTTTAAAGTGTCAGTTTACCCCACTTGATAAATTTTATGCTTTTTGCACAGAGAGGACCAGTACTTTAAGAAGTGATAACAGCTATATGAAGGCCATGAAAAACAACCCCTTCGAAGTGTGTTTTGCAAGGCTAGCAGGAAGTTTAAAGGAAACAAAAGAGCTGGTTTTCTTAGAACTCATGAAACTGCCAGCAATGAATTCCCTTTGATTTCTTGACCAAATGCTCTGTCTTCTAGGGCCAGCCAGTGAGGGCAATGAGATCCCTGGCATCAGTCCTCCTGCAGCCAAGGACGATGGAGTGGTCTGTCTGGAGATCCCTTATTTTTGATGAGATCTGACACAGGCTCTCACTGCTGTTCATGTCACTGGTAGCCAGGATGACTTTGAAAACTGCTGGCTTCACAAACTGGACTTGCCTGGCTGACAGCACATTCTGGTCCCGAACAAATGCTCAGCATTCAGAGAGTCAAACCTTCCCCTTACCTGGATACTGAGTCTGCCCGTGTATAATCCAGTACTCTGAGACTATGTGCCTGGCGTGCTAACCCTAGCAGTGAAACACTGCAGCTGAGCTAATTTGTCCAAGTGGTGCCAGTGGTACTAAAGGAGTCTGCAGTAAACTCCTAAATTACAATGGCTTATTCTGCTTGCCGCCTAGGCATCATTTGGTTCTTGCTTCTTGTGACTGTTGATAATCCTAGCTTTGATCATGAGATGTTTTACATTAACCTTAACCAACTCAAACTGTAGTCCGACTGCTAGCAAGAGAAAGCAGACAATGGTTTTATACAACCTGCCATTAATGTCTGTCGCTTATCACATAATACTACAAATGACAAAAATAATCAGTGCCACCTGCCTTGCATATACCTGCATTTTTCAAACCAGTGTTCCTCAAGTTTCGCTCCAAGATTAGTGTGTCTGTAGCACACTCTCAGCACCCTCTCTCCTGAGAGCAGACAAGGATGTACACGTGCATGGTGTAGAACACATCTGATAAGACCAGCCCTTCCAGGAAGCAAGGACCTGCTCTGCACACACAACCTCACTATACAGTGCATCCGTATCAAGTCCAGTCATGACACAGGGGCGGGTAAACGGCCTATAAGCCTTTATTTGCCAATAGAAGATTTTATCCTTCTGTCACGTATTTTTTCAAATGTAGTTTAGAAAGCTGTCTAAATAGTCAATTCTTTTAATAAGATTTAACTATTAAATAATCCTACAACAGAGCTATATGAAAACCCAAGGCCTGTATACTACAATCATTTACAAGGAGCGTGTTCACAAACAGCCCAACCGGTTTTCAGAAGCATGAAACCTGCATAGAAACCAGTCCTAAAGGTTTTAACTCTCCAGTTCTTCATGCTTAGTATGTAGCTCACCCAGTAACAGCTCACTGAAATATTACTGAAATCTGATAATTTTTCAGATATTCCATTGCACCTCAAAGAAATCACAAATATATCACACTGAAGTTAATACTGAAATGCAGGCTTCTACCCTTGCTTATTTAAAGCAATCGCAACAATTCAAGGGACTTCAAAAAGAGGCTGGGTTGGACTCACATTGTGAAATATTCCAATTAAGCTTAGTAGATTTAATCGGTGTGGAAATGCCTTTATATATTGCATGCTGGCCTGATTGCAACATTCCACTCCTACATTGCTTAGACTTCAGATGACTCTGCTTTGCGATCATGCTTTATAACTCTCATTCAGAATAGTCCTTTTCAGCATTACATTTAAAGAATTTTCCCTGGACCTCCTGTTTTTTCCAAATTTTGTAAAAATATGTGTGTTTGTAACTTCAAAGCCAAAAGGCTTGCAACATAAATGGTGATGCTCAGTTTTTTTGAAGTCGTATTGAGCTTGATATTGACAGTTGGCATGTATGCCATCCTGCAGCTGTTTCAGTGCTCCATTTCAGGAAGATGCTACAAATTACTTACTTTTCCCCATAGTCTATCCTTTAATTGCTGGCCCTTCTCAAATGAGTGCTGAGAGATCTTCCAAAAATAGCAGAGGGCAAAGATATTAAGACCTTATTTAAGACCTGAGAGAGGCCTCGAAGTTATTAAAATTCCGACAGCATTCTCAAAATATTCTAAAAAAAAAAACTACTGAAGAAACAATGGTATCAAACCCAGAATAAAGAAGCTTTCTTGTTTTTAGATAGTCCTGGATCGCAATTAAATATGGTAGAAGTTGCTCCCCTGTGTATGTCAACACTGTTGTATAGGGAGTGGCAACGCAGGTCTGAGATGCTAAAACAGCCCTTGGGACGTGTCCATGAACTCCTTCTGCTAGGCCTCTCCAAGAGTCCCTCTGTGGAAGAAATCCGCAGATTATCAGGCATCTCAGATGAACAGCTCCACATTCGAACTTCCATTCCAGATGAGACACAAAGCAGGGACATACACAAACCCACAATGCAGGCTACAAGCATTAAGGATAGTCACAAAACAAAATACAGTTATTAAATCATTACACATGTTGCCACACCACAAACACTTAAGAAACTAAAGATAGTGTCATATACATAACAGCACCTTCATGCAAACCTTGTGTACTTGACTGAAGTTAAGGGATGTATAACTGAACAAAACCAGTGCCTGCAAAATAACAACCAAACCGACATAATCCAAGCTAAATATAACATAAAAAACTGATATGCAATCACTTAACTATTTTATTAGGTATAGATATTTAGAAGCAGCTAACAGCCGGCATAAATTAGTACCATTCAATTGATTTCATCATCCTTTTTTAAACAAGGAGGATTCTGCTCCAGCAATTACAGCCCTCATTTAATAGTTCAGGCAAAGAGAGATACAAGGATATTAAGAGACCTGATTAAGATTGAAACGCACATGAAATCTGGGAGAGTGTTGAATACAAGAAATTTACTGACTATGTCTTCACCTTTAGTGTCTAGTTTTTCAAAAAAAAAGATAAAAAGATGTTATCAGGATATAGAAAATAATTCAGCCATCTTGCAAAATGATGTTACCTGTTTAATATAAAATGTGACATCTCTAATTTTAAACAGGAGCAATACTTAAAAAAAATCATATAGTGTTTCTAAAGGCAGTATTCTAGCAATTATGCTACCAGATAGATTTGTCCCAGTTACCTCACAAAGGCTGTCTTCCTATTTTACTAATAACCACCAACTTTAACACAATTTAAAAGTCAACAATATAAAATCAAAGGCCTTCACATAGAGCTTTTATCCCACCACAGCATGTAATCCTGAAACCATATAGTAAAATTCATCATTATCAATTACAATTCATTTAGCATAACCTTCTACAGGATTGTCAAAACCAGCTATGCTTATAATCTTTATTCCATGCTTTCCCATTAATCCGTGAAATCCATACTATATGGTATTTAACCATTTATTCTCAAAATAATCTCTAACTCTGAAAAGTACAGACCAGATAATTTCATGCCGGATGGCTGCTGAGTGAAAGAAAAAAATGGCAATTTATTTAGGAAGAAGTCCAAAAGTTTAGTTATTTTTTCATCATTTTTGCACTGTAGATAACTAATTTATATCTTGAAATTTAGATTAATCTATACAGTGCCCTTAGGCCTTAAAGTACCTTATCAAAGGAGATTTTAAATTTCCTGTTTTTATTACATTCTTCAGTGCCCTAATTTGTACTTCTAAATTCAATGTTGTCCTCAAAATGTGCATAAAGCACAAGGGTGTTTAATCACATAAATGATAAAAACCTATCTCAATTGTAATTCTATCTCTGACACAAACTAAGACATAACTGCAGAATAAATTTATTGCATTTATAAAACCATAAGTTTCTGATCTTAGCTGGTGTAAATCAGTCTAACTCTATCAACCCAATCAATGTCTCAGACCCCCTATATGTGTTTCAAATACGTAGCCTAGACTCTTACAAACGGCAAGCAATTGCTGCATGCAACCACAGTCTGTTACTAATCACATCGTTATTAGCAATTGCACCACCATTATGTGAAAAAAACAAAAGTGCCTCAAACTTGAAATCACTATTTTCATGAATTCTTTGCTTCCCTGACCTGTTTCAGTGAGAGGGATATTTTATCAAACTGAAGCTCTGCACAAATATGGCATTTTTTTCCCCATTTTTTTCTAGTTTGAAGTTGATGTTATTTAATCTTACCAAATGAAAGTTAAACAATATTAGGACTGAAAGAGAATGCCTATCTCTGCTCTCTTACTTTGACAGGATACAACTACCAAGTTTTCTAAGAGCTCTGAACTCACGCTGAATGAAATAACTTTGTAGTGTGGTAACAGGATGTTTTAGACAAACCCATATATGCCAGATTATGTCCAGGACAGACCAGGCTAGAGAGCACCTCCTGGTTTAGACAGTAAAAGGCCAGACAAAGCTGATGGAAATGCTGCATATTCCTTGTGGAGGTTAATCATTCCTCACCCAGCTTTTCAGGAGTGCGAGTAAGGGATGTAGTTAACCAGGCTGGAAGGCTAGTAACAGAGTCGAGTGACAAATAAAGGATGACTAGGGACACTGTCACATACCTGAAAACATTCACTGCTATAGAGGGCACAGATAGGAGCAAATGCTCTTAAACAACTTCTTCACTCTATTTTAATTACTGGGACAAAATACAGCCAGGATCAATACGGTTCAAGTCTCATGGTATCTCCATACTCACCTCAAGAAGTACAAGGAAAAAGTGCAGGCTTCTATCAGAAGTATAAGCCACACAACAGCTGTTATTTTAAATGGTGGAACTTAACATTTGGTGCCCTTTCTCATACTAAGAAGTATTTTATTCTATGAGTGATCCCACTGGGACTGACATCAATAACAGTATTGGAAGCTGGGTCACAATGAAGGAACGGAAGAGAAAGAGAATAGCAATCCCTTCACATCTATTTCAACAGACAAGCAAGACTGGCAAGAAAAGAAAAATACATGCTGGTATTTAAGTGTTTTATTCAGGAGTGCTACTTCAGTGCTACTTCCTGTCTTAAAACAGGCATGTTGAAAAAGATGACTCTTACATCACTGCTACTACTAATAAAATGATTCAGACTGCCCAAAAGTGAATTACACACCTCACAACATGCAGAGGTAGGTAGGTAGGTCCCTGACCAGAAAGTTTACTATCCAAGTTAAGACAGGAAAAGTAAGTGTAATTACAAATAAAGAGCAAAGAGATAAAATAGCATAAACAGCCTTGCACAAAAAGGTTAATAAATCATCCCTCTTAGTCCCATTTTTTAATGATAACGTATTATATGCACTGCACTTCACACCAGTTTCCCTCTTACAGATGTTGCTACAGAAGGGAGCTTTTAGGCAGGACTTCAGAAAGCAGTACTTGAGGTGCAGAAAGAACCTTCCTCCACCTTTGGCCACTTCTCCCCTTAAGTAAACACATGTGCATCTTAAGACTTCAGGACAGCAGGAACTTTTCTTACTGGTTTTGGTACTAGAAGGCAAAAGGCCTACTGTTGCATAATGGAACAAACAATCATTTCTCACCTGCTCTGGAATATGAGAGAAAAATAAAAGTGAGCCTGGAAAAGAGACGAGGGCATCAATGAGGTCTATAAAACTATGATATGGAGAAGGCAAATAGAAAAAGTCTTGTTCATTGTCTCTTCCACACCACTAGCAGGTGGCATGAAATGAAGCTAGCAGTCGCACAGTTCAAAACAAAAAAAAGGAGATTCTTCTCACAGTCGCAAAATTACAATGTACAACTGCTTGCTACAGGATGCTGTGTATACTAAAAGCGCACATGAGTTCCAGAAAAGCTTGGACAAGTTCATGGAAGAGAAATGCTCCAAAATTTTTAAAGGGTTGAGAGTCAGCACTTTGTGGCTTGCTCCTTCCTACACAGGTCCCAAATAACACTAAAGAAGTTAACCTAATTAAAGGGAAAAGTTTTCTATAAGAAGCTGGCATGGAAGTGCTGATATCTAACAGTGTTGCTGAGCTATGAGCTTTTCTGGTATTAGTAAACTAGCATAGAAAATCTATTTCATGCTTGCCAGCTGGCGTAAATCCTCTGACTAATTTGTTACAAAAATGAAGATGCCACACTGCTCCCCCAGTAACCTTGTTTTAAGCACTGGAAGAGAGCTGTGGTGTCTCACTTATTGCTAAAAGGCAGGAAGAATTTCTCTAAATAATCACTTCATAGGCTCTAAGAAAAGTCAATAGAAGTTAAGCTCTGACCGATGCCTGGTACTAGCTGAAATAATTATTTATAAGGACTGTATAATACACATCTTTGCATCTAGGACATGAGACAGTGATCCTCTCATCACAGGTAAAATCTAAAGCCTTTCAACACCTTATCATCCTAATTTTAACTTGACAAAGTCACTAAATCTTGTAAGTGATCTAAAATCTTCACAGATAGACTGCTGTTGAAGCCCATGTTGCAGCAAATGGTTGAGGTAGGGTTCATGATGTAGACTGGGAATGATAATGCCAGGTTTCTCAATGCAATGGATAATTCTGATCTCTTGAGCTTCCCAGAGAGCATATGCACCAGAATACTTATAGGTAAAGTCTGTGAATTTGAATTAATGAGAATAATTTATTGAATCAATCAGAATAATTTAATGGCTTGAGTGATCTGCTTCTGCAATAAACTCTGCTTCTGAAGTGGGAAGAAGTTTTGAGGACAGAATGAAATGAGGTTTTGGTCCAATACTATATATAATAGAATTAAATCAGAAAGACACAATGTAGATTAGATCTTAATTTTCTGTGGGGCCCTTAGAAGTCTAATGAATGAGCCTTTCTGAGTTCGTCTGTAAGTGCTTAGAGATATAAACACACAAGCATCCACTCCCTTTGAATTTGGTACTGTATCACAGATCCAAGCACCTGTAACTATCCCTGAATCCAGTTTTGCCCAAGATGACTTAGGATAACTTGGAAGTAGATATTTTTGTGCTTCTTTTAACCATTTCTTCCAAAAACCTGGTCAGGATATTTGCTTGCTGTATTCTACTGATGACTTGTTAACTGACCAATTGACACCCTAACAGCAGTCTTTAGTTATGCGAGCAGAAGACAACTCATATTAATTTGAATATGAATAATTCAACAGTTTTCCAGAGTAACTTAGGTATAAAGACATGAAAAACATGAGCTACAGAACAACCTTCCTTTTCAATTTTTTGCTAGAGTCACAGAGCACAGGAATGGAAGATCCATTTTGTTTCTTCAATTTGTACCTGAAGTGATTAATCTTTCTAGAGTAGCTAAGCAAAAAAGGCTGGAAACTTTTTTGTATCTCACACTCTTAAGAATCACTTTAAACCAGTTCCATACTTGTATGTGCTGGATATGAGAAAAGACTCATCAAGCCCTGGAAGGGATTACCCAAAGGGAGTCTCCCCTGTACACCCTTGTCTTAGGTGGTGCCCAACATACTTAAAGGTTTTAACATTAAAATGCTGAGATCCAAGTTACTCATTTTGTGTTTAAATATAGGAAAAAATATTTCTAGGAAAGCCTGATCAGAAGTGTTAGCATAGTAGTATGACAACAATATAGTACTATGTGAAATAACATTATTATCAATACACTTAAAACTAAAATTACTGCAATTAATAGTTTAATTTTGATGATCCATGACAATGGTATGTAGTGACAATCTGCCCAAGGCACTATTCTCCTGTTTAAAAATATTTATGCCATTTTTTCAAAGAAAAAACTACAAGATGAACATGCAACAAATGACAGATTGTATAATTTATTTTTTTTTAAATTTTTCATCCTTGCCATATTTTTTTGCCTTTTCTATTATTTCACATAAAAAAATTGTCAACATTTTCAGTCCTGGGTCCCAAATAGCACAATCTCAACTCGGTGCAAGTGACTGCAGAAGGATCTATAGTGTAACTCACAAGGGATATGGATCCATGAACAAACTACTGTGGAATAGGCCATGCTGTGAACTTAGTGGCCCATGTGCATGTTCCTAACAAGCATTAAACAGGAGACAGTTCAAGCAGTTAACACATTAATGAAAGAGCAGTAAGGTCTTTCATATTTACTGGTGATCACAGCTCAAATATTGCAAACGTACATGCTAGCTGGCCCCACAATACCTTATTCATGTTGTAGTAACAGACTTAGCTGTCAAATACATATTTGAAAATTTTGCTTTAAACTGTAAATTATTTGAGATAAGAGTCAGCTCAAGGAAGGATGTTTTTGCTATTAAGACTCTGGAGTAGGAGCTGTGCTAGTCTTCCTCTGTGATGCTGAGCAAGTCACTTGAATCCAAACTCAGTACAATACTTAAACAACCCAGCGGATAATAAGAGCCCTGTTCCTAAACTTGAAAGGCTGTGTGTTTGTTCAGTGTTTACATCACACTTCCCAGTACTTTTTAGTGATGAATGACAATAACATCCTATTTAAAACTTTGAATTAAAGATTAAATAGGTGGAGTCCTACAAAAACTGGTTTGAACTGGTTTATGTCATCTTAGATGAAGCATTCCTAGCACAATGAGACCTCTTTTGGCACTAGCCAAGAAAATCAGATGCTGTTGGGAACCTCTTAATCGAGCAGTGGCTGCAAGCAGAGTGCCTTTTTGGCTCCAGAGGGCAGGCACACTGTCCTTCTGCTTCATGCCAAACTCCTGAAAGGGCTTCTGCAAAGCTTCCAGGGCTGCCACAATCAACTGAGAGGTGGACTGAGAGGACATACTTGGAGCCTTGCCAAGGTAAAGTGAGATATGTAGGACCAAGAACATCTAAGGAACTCAGATAAGGTGCATCATGATAAGGCATGAGTGGCTTGAGATGATGAGCTGGAAGCAGGACGTATTTGAACCTGTAGTGAGTTCCACATGGATGAACTCTTTGCTCCAAACAGCACATTATGGACTTCAGGGGATTGTGGTGGGGGTGCAGGATTGTGCCTGTGCAGGACTTATTAGAGAATCGAGGCCTGATATTGGAATTTTCTAAGAATGTTCTATCAGCTTCTACGGCAGAGTAAGTGTGTCCTTTTTTCTCTTCCCCATGTTATGTTCTGCACATCTACCTAAGCATAATGTTTGATAACCAGGTCTTAAAACCAAACTGCATTTATCTTATGTCACTGACTAATGGCATCTGATTGATTTTTCATCTTTCCTTTAGTTTAATGATAAATTTACTAGTAATAAGACTACACTTAGAAGACATTCCTTACTTCTTTCGCAGCAGAGAATGAATGAGAGAACAATAGGTAGATTTCATGTTATTAAACCCGTTCTCCTTCCTCTGCTAAAATTTGCCATTTTCTAATCTTTGTTTCAAATCAAATTATTTCCTTGCCTAGGATCTCTCAGTGGCCTTTTTCTGGTATTATTAAAACTAAAATAAACATTTTTGATTACAGTACACTATTTTTGTCCAGGGTTTTGGGAATACAAGACTAATTTTGGCCCTTTGTTGTTTGTGTACCAGTTCTACTGCAGTCAGTGAAATTGAGGTATACAGCTGAGAGCCAAAGACTGGTCCACAATTTACACAAAATTTCTCTATATAACAAAATTGTACTGCACAACTGATGAAAATATATTAGTATATTTTGCTCCCAATTCTAAAGCCCACCCACCAAAGAACTCATAAACTAAGAAAGTGTATATTAAGTCTGTGTTCTAGAAAGCTGATTAAATTTACTTAATTTCTTGTTTTAAATTTGAAATATAATAGCAAATCCGCAGATACAAATCCATATTTTGTGGGTTTAGATCAATCCAAAACTCAAATTTAATACGTTCAAGAATGCATGAAATGTCTTAAAATCAGTATTTCTATAAACTGGTAACATAGCCTTGAATTTGACCTACATACTTACCCTGGAAAAGCATTTGGAATATTGCATTTGTTAATTTGTATAGTATGGTAAAAACTAAGTTGCATCACAGCAGGCATCTGAACAAGCTCAACTATTGATTAGGATTCAGACCTAATGAAACATCTCAGCACATTTACCTCGAAGTACATGAGTGGTTCCATTAATTCCAATGTTAACATATTAGCTGGTGATTAAGTGATCAAGCTGATCAGGGCTGATAAACACACATGGCTGACAATGAAGATCAAAATGAGTTTTCTTGATTATCCATATGATTTAGAAATATAAATTAAGTGTGTTCCTTGGTTCTTTCAAGTACAATCACTGAACAGCAAATCTGAGTAACTTTTTTATCAATTAGTAAAAGAAACTTCAATTCTGCAAAAAAATATGCTGTTGCAGTTCACTAAAATCTCATTTGTTTGCCTATAAATTGCAGTGCTAAAGAAAAAAAAAAGCTGCTGTGTGTCAAGGCAAGGAAGACAATCTTTAAGAGATGCCCAGAGGATATCCTACATACTCAAAATCTCCATTGCAAACAAAAAGAATTCCAAAGGTATTTTCTTGAAATCTTTAAGGAAATATTGATTCTTTAGTATTTAACTCATAAAATGTCTGAATTATGCTATGACCAATAAGACAATTTTTTTTAATGGATCAAGGCAACTCTTAGCTAAATTCCATATTCTATTTTTAATTAAATTTGAATTGTGTTCCTATTTGCTTTAGATGTTTGCAGTATGGATTACTA
This sequence comes from Apteryx mantelli, assembly GCF_036417845.1. Lineage (NCBI taxonomy): Eukaryota > Metazoa > Chordata > Aves > Apterygiformes > Apterygidae > Apteryx > Apteryx mantelli. The sequence continues at coordinate 36,870,069 of NC_089984.1, forward strand.
CTCTTTCTCTTCTTGATGCAGCCCGAGGTAAGACACATATAAAGACAGATGACTATGAACAGTAAAAGTTGTTGTGCATAGCTTATGCCAGAATAACTATATTTTAGAAAATGGACATGCTTTGGAAAGGATTTCTTCATTATGATTAATGAGTTCTGAAATGTGTTTGTCACATTTAACCTACTACTCTTTGCTTCTGTAAAGGTTTCTGTACGTAGCGAACAGAATGGGAACTAGTAAGGTATTGCTATATAGGATTTGGCACTAAAATTCTCCCAGAACTGTTCTCCCCATCCACACCCCAAAAAATATTGCTGCTAAACATTCATGTTAGCTACAACTTTTGTAGTGCCAGACTAGACACTTACTCTTCACAGCGCTACACAGAGAACAAGAAAGTGGTTCTGGCTTCACAGATAGGAAAGAACAGATCAATAGAGACAGACACACAGAGATAACAGCGGGAAACAGCCACAGTCCAAGAGTTCACTGGCATCAGTGGAAAGGCTCTTTGAAAATAACTGAATCACCTGTGGAGTCTTAAACTAAAGCTCCATAATTAAGTCTTCCCTTTGCCTAGATGTGTTTCTAGTATATATCACACTACCCCTGCCTTTTTATAGAGTTATGAATAACGTAAGCCATGGCCAGTTGTATTAAAAATGACCACCTGATCACAACAGTTTCTCATCATTTTCAGTACTTTTTTAACAGCAATAAAAATGATGTTGAGTTTCACAACTGCAGTGTTATAATGGTGGGTAAAGAAGACATTTTAATGGCAACACCCATATGCCATATTTGCATCACTATTGTATTAAAGCCACAGTAGACACTGGGAAACTGGTCTGTCAGGCACAGACCACACTTCCCTAGTCTCTAGGTTTCCACTAAAATTCCACTTTATTGCTTCGACTAAAATCTTATGATAATAAAAGGATAAGGGAGATGTTTAATGTGAGATGTAGAGACACCAGAGGTATGTATTTTAATGCTTTGGTTTCTTTCTACTCCTTCATGAATTGTTGCATGAGAAATAACAATTTAGATAATTCCAGAAACATTAGCTCTAATCTGAGGGACTGTTCTGAGCCTACAGCAAAAAGTTGATTTGTTTTCAGGATACATACAGGGTCAAGACTTCACTGTCTTTTTCCAACAGCTGCATTAACGATATGTTTTACAAAATAAATCTTGCATTCTTCTCTGTTCACCAGAAGACCTCTACAGTCTATCAGGAACAGGGGTCTTCAAATCCAGGTCCCTGCTATATTCAGTGGGATGCTACCTCATGCCTTGTACATTCACAGTTTAGTTTTCATTTCCTTTCCATTGACTTGGATTGTTTGGGGCAGCCACAAAAGCCCAGCTGAACCCCTTTAAAAACTGAATGTAGGTGCCATTCTAATTTGAATCAGCTAATTTAAAACTTCCTTGTAGAGTGGTGGCAGCCTAAGCTACATTAATTTCCAAAGCACTAACATTTTTCTCTGTGTTCCCCAGGAGGGCAAGTTTGCTACAAAAGGCTTGGATGCTTTACAGATAATCCACCTTGGTCTGGGATCCCAGAAAGACAACTGGCAGGCTTGCCTAGCCCTCCAGAAGCTGTGAATACCAATTTCCTCCTTTACACTAGAGATAACATCATGAAATATCAAGTAAGAAACTGCTTTATTTTAAACACTGATAGTACAGTATGCGTTCAAGAAATAATACAGCTTGGTTTTTTTCTTCGATATTTTTGCTCACAAGTCTCCCAAGAAAGGCTTCAAGTCTATCTTATACACTCAATGAACAGTGCATGCCAAGTTCTTTTTATCTCATTTTTCTTCATTTCAGCTATCTTACAGACCAGGTATATTTACAACATAATAATTATAGCCTTCTAACACAAGTCTTCTGAGGTATTTTGGATACATTTTATATACTTCTCTACAATAAGCAAATGGCTCCAATTCCATTTCACTCATATCACTATAGTGCTAGAGGTAGGGAAGACACTGAATAGGAAAGGTCAGTTTTGGCTCTTCTGTGTCTCCAGCCTAAAAACATATTTCAGGCCAAGACCCAGGACTCAAGATTGTAGTTCATACACAGGATCACTAGGTCCTCTGACCTACATATGGTTGCTCTCAGAAGCTCTGCTTATGTGCTGAACAACAGTGAGCCCTAATAGCAGATAGGTAATAAAAGGGAAGATTAGAAGAGAAAGTAATAATGTTCAACAGAGAAGGAATGGAAAACGGGAGGAAAAATTAAAGAAAGCTTAGAAAGGAAAAGCAGATCCTAAAGGAAAAACACAGGAGAGAATGAAACCATGTGTGGAAAAGGAAGGAAATAATAATCCAAAAAAGAGAATGAAAGGGGGGTGGATAGAGAAAGAAAAGACACAAACATTAAACTTTTTTTTCAAGAATGGGGCTGAAAGAAAATGGAGACTAAAAAGCCAAGGAAAAAGCTATGGTAAGATATAGCATAGAGAGGGCCTGGAGGTTTCTCTTGCAGAGATCTGAGCCAGGTTAGCTCCTCATGGAGATGCATCAGGCAGTAAGGCAAGCCGAAGTGCAATTGGGGTGTATCTCCAGAGCCAGCTCTGCTGAAGTGGTGTAGAGACAGCAGACTGGAGCTACATGGAAGAAAAAAGGGAGAGGGTATCTGCAACACCTGCAAATTAGTGGCAGTGAGAGGAGGCTATGGACTGTGACAGAGCAACAAAGGAGTAACTGAAAGGAGTGTGCAGCGCTGTGTAGGCGGGAGTAAATGAGAATATATCGAAAGACATGAGCAGTGTCTCAGTCTTTTCCTTTGAAGACCAGCAAGCACGGGGAAAAGCTTACATCAGAATGCATACCTGACCTTCTTGAGATGTTGGACGTGTCTGGACTGAGCTCATCCACAGCACAAGGGGTTTTGTGGAAGTAGATTACTTTGGTGACAGAAACAACCCATCAGAGAGTGTGAGTTTTACTTGGAAAAAGAGCAAGGAAAAATAAAGTGATTTAATGATATGGAAAATGAGGGGTTTGTGATTTGTTGTTGTTTGCTTATGATATATGTAAAAGGCTTCAAAGTTTTTTTTTTATACATATATAAATGGCAGGCAGAAACAGTGGAGATTTTAAATGATTTCTCCTTTTTATGAGTCACCTCAGAAAAAGTCATAATCAGCCCAACATCTCTTACAGAGACAGCCTATGATGTTTGTTGTGTCCTTTAATTTTAATCAAACTTCCACTGTAGGTGAGACATGTGTTAATTAGTACATTATATTTCCTTTCGGCATACTGAATTGTTTTTGCTCACCAAACCATAACAAAAAGTAAATATGAGCCTAAGTTTTAAAACAAGACGGCATTCAGAATTTTTTAAAGAAAATAATACTGTTGTTCCTCTCAGTAGATCCAATAATACCTACAGTCTCTGATCCTATAAGTCTAGTTTTTTTTCATGCTGTTTGAACTATCTTTAACATAAAATATAAATAAGCTTAGAGATAAAGGTCTTGTTTTCAAAGAAAAAGAAAGCAAAATGGGAAAGAAAAAGAAAGAAACATTCAAAGTCACCTGCACAGTAAGCTGTAGATACTATTTTTGTATTTTTGTGGCTAATTTTGATAAATCCTCATACTTATGTGGTATGTCGTACCAGCAAATCTCAAAGTATTGTGCAAAGAATGCCAGTATCATCAGTTCAATCAATAAACAGAGGAAGTGAATCATGTGTTGAAATGATTAACTGATATCACCCGGCCAAGCAGTTTAAGAGTCAGGAACAAGACCCATCTCTTCAGAGTCCAGAACTACACTTCTACCATTGGGATACTCTGTCCCTGTATAAAAACATTCACTGGTACAGAGCATTCACATTGTTTTGTTTTGTTTTGTTTTGTTTTGCTTTGTTTTGTTTTGACACAGAAGATTTCTGCTACAAATCCTTCAACTATCAAAGCTTCAAATTTTCAGATACACAGGAAAACTCGTTTCATTATACACGGCCATCTTGCTGGAGCAGACTTCTCCTGGATAACAGATATGTGCAGGGTATGGTGTGACTATTATTTGACAGTCATTCCAATTATATTTGAAATTTCAGATCTCCTTCCACCTCCATTAATTGGCTTATAATTCCCAGCTAAAATTTACACCTCTGTTTTCCTGTTAATTCTGGGGATATAGGAAGAAAAAAACTCAGAAGCAAGTTCAGTTTCAGATGGCTGCCATCCTGTCTTAGGTACAAGTACAGTGTACTTCAGCCTTCTGCTAAATGCCCTTTGCTGAATTCATCTTTACAGTGAAAGCTATAATTAATTGATTTTTTCAATTCATTCACAAAAATAAAGACAAAAGTCACTTTTCCAACCTCAAGAAAAGGTCAAACTAAACATTTCAGACTGAGTAAGGTATTTGATATAATAAAAACAAATGCTTTGTTCAGGCAATTGGTTACACTTTATTCAGGTACATTTCAGAAATGAAATTGTTTCAAAATGAAAAATCAAAATATTTCCTGCCATAAGTGGCTAAATTGAATATTTTATTTTGAAAGTATATATTTGGGGGCTGAACAATTCAACCACATCAACACAAATATGTGGATCCTTTCAGATGACCCAAGCATATAATTTTTGGAGAATAAAGGTTGGAGAATAAAAGCTGGAGGTACTATCCTCTTTTTCTAACTGTGGTACTGGGATTAAGAGAAGCTGATTCCCTAAAGTCAACCAAGGTATCTTGGATGGAAAACAGAACTGAAACAAGCTATTGCATGTCTTAATATGTGTCCAAATCACTACCTCCATTCTGCCCCCTTGTGTTGACTCTACAGTATTAGTAGGAATAAATATACTAAAGATGTATCTTTACTAGTCACATAAACAGACAAAGCAGTTGTATATGGCATCATTTTACATTGCTACTTTTTGAAAAAGAAAATGAGGCAAGGTTTGAGTTTCTAGGAGACTACTAGAAAAACACACCACTAAAAAAAATCACCTTAGAATCACTATAATTTTCCTTCAGAAATAATCACTGACCAAATCCTGTTCATGTTATATACACCTATCCTCAGTTTATCCCCACTGCTCACCACTTGTGTTCAACCTCACTGACAAGGCTAACTACTCCACAGACTACTCCATAACAGTCTACTCAATAGACTTGCAGACTATTACCTATGAGTTGCTCCATAAGGTTCTGTAAAACCAGTGCCCAGAGAAGGGAGCAGAAGAGCAGGAGTGGAGCTCAAAAGAGACATCTGACAGAAGCAGTCTGTCAGTTCTACAAGTGGGATACAAAAATCAAACCTGTCATAACTTAAGCGAGACCCTCTGTTATAGCAAAATGAATTATTTGTATATGACCTAGAACAGTTGTAATTCATGCATGTTTTCTTCTCTTTTCCTGTTTTCATACCCACCAGTTCATGTTTCATGTTGAAGATGTGAACTGCATCTTGACTGACTGGAGAGGTGGTTCTAGTGGCTTGTACACTGAAGCAGTTAACAACGTCCGCATTGTGGGGGCTGAGCTGATATATTTTGTGAACCTCCTTGAGGTAAAAGTATCCGTGGGACATGAACACTGGTGTATAGTCTGTTTGACAAAGGATGTATAAAGGTGGCACTTTTACACTTGGTGCAAAATAGTCAGAAAGCGCAGAGGTACTGAATACCACAGCTGATAACATTATGAAAGCTCTCTAATCCTGCAGGACCTAAAGTACCTACCTCAGTGTCAGACCACAGATAAGCATGTCGCTAAAGGCTAACAGGTCATAGTTTCTGAAAGTTTTGCTCATGGCGGGCTTTTACGGGGTAAGACACAGATTAGAGACTATCTAACAAAATCTGCACTGCAAAGAAAGCAATGTCATAGAGGGCCAATCTGATTAAAACATCCCTCTGTGGGTCTCACCTGCAGACCTGCTGCTAAAGCTGGAGCAGGGCAGAGGGAAGCGATTCTCCTGCAGCCGCCTGGTGTCAGGCTTCCCCCATGGAAGCACAGCTGAGCGCAGCACTGCCAGCAGCACTCGCTGCACAACCCTTCGCATTCTGCATTACCTGCGTGGTGGAAGGGAAAGACTAACATCTCTCCTTAGTCTGACGGGAACTTTATTCACACAGAGGGTATGCCACAGACAAAATCTGAAAGCTTTTCCAGCATAGACCACAGTCCAGGCCAGAGAGCCAGGCTCAGTACTGAGGGAAGCTGGCTGGGTATGAAGAGGCAGTGGGATCATTCACCTGCTTCCACTCTGATAGGCGCAATACTGTTTTTTAATGATACTGAGGTGAACTAATACCACCATGTCTTACAGTAGCCCTTTGGTCAGTACAATTTTGGGAAACTACATGCAGGAATTCACTTTTATTTCCTTTCCATCTTGCTGAGGGGTAAGGACCTATTCCTGACAGATGTTACACCCTTCTGGAGGGATAACGCCAGACAGGAAGGGATGAGCAGTGAACTACTTCTCCACTTCCACACATGGGTACAGAGCCACCCTCCCATGGTAATAACTTTCCACCCAGGAAAGTTTCGCTCCCCTCCATCACCTGCTCTGACCCAGGACACATAGGACTCAGTGACAGTCCAGTCAAGGCCTAGTAGAGCATGAGGCCTTGGTACAGCGCCTCAGGCTTGTATTGCCAATTTAGCATGCTTTTTTTTTCCTTTCCATATATCTTCACAGAAAGACTATGGCTACTCTCCTGCCAAGATTCATTTAATTGGCCATAGTCTTGGAGCACATGCTGCAGGGGAGGCAGGGAGAAGGAAACCTGGCATTGGAAGAATAACAGGTACTGAAGCTCTTTCAATTGATAAAGCTTAATACTCTCAATGTAAAAGAGCTGAAGAATCACTTCTGCCTAATAAACCCACAATACAAACTGCACTATGCAGGGGTTGTCATATGTAGCAGTATATGGCTGGCATGACCACACATAAATGAAGCCATGTCCTATCACATGCCACACATCTTACCTGTCACCATTCATGGCCCTCAGAAAAGCTAGACTGGAACAGAGTCAGAGTAGCTTCATTGTCCCTTCTGTGCCTAAATATAGGTCACTTTGCATAGGTCACAACAAATCTCAGAGAGCACACTACTTATGATTTTCAGTGATATTAAAGAGCGAGAGCAAAATACTGTATTACATGTGGAGTAAAAGATTTATAAAACCGTAGCACCTTATTATCAACTTTTTTTTTTTTTTAATCCACTCTATCATGACTTTTCAGCAGTTCAGAAGATTGGAAATCTGAAATGAAAAATTAAAAACCTATATCTGGTATGTCAAGATGAGACAATAAATAGCCCTGGACACCCTCAAAAAGAAGACAGTCATTAGCTGCATAGCTATGCAGAGAGATGCAGCATCATAATACATTCACAAATCACTTTTTTAATGTCTCAGTATTTTCTACTTCCCTTTCTCCTACAGTCAGTTCTTCTGTCTGTATGTATATTACTTTGACTGAGCCGTATACCCAGTAAGAAGTGAAATAAGTAATTTAGGGAAGCAGGATCTGAATTCTACTGCTTTGATCCCCAAAAGAGTCCACTGAAACAGCAGAGACTAAAATTTTCAACCAAACTTTTTTGCAACTAAAAATAGATTTTTGACCAAATAAAAATTCTATGCTACATATCTTTCACTAATGTGCAAAACCCCCACACTTCTTCTGACATTTTTCCCCCAGAATAAGCCAAACATTTTCCCATCAGTCTTCTAATATGCTGCAAGGCTTTCAGTCACCTTCTATTAAAATCCTGCATGTTTTGCTGGCTTTCATACATCCACATCAGCACTACTTTGGGAGCACTAAATGGATTTTATACATGGAGTATCAGTAGAAATGCAATGACATATACTGTATGCACATCGAATGTGATGAGATACACATACCATGTTGTTTACACAATCAGCCACATCTCCATTTTATTTAGGTTTGGATCCAGCTGGGCCTCTTTTCCAGTATACACCAACAATGGTTAGGCTGGATCCTTCAGATGCAAAATTTGTTGATATAATTCACACCCATGCTGGTCATCTGTTCTTTGACTTTGGTAAGTTTTGCATAGGAAACAACATCTACACTGAAGTTTGCCATGGCCTTTCAGAAAGTGATCAGCCTTGAAACATTTTACATATTTCAGCTCCAGGAATTCTTCAGACTTGTGGCCACCTGGATTTTTACCCAAACGGTGGGAAGACAATGCCAGGGTGCAAGGAACTTCGTGCGCCTCCTGCAGCTCGGAATATCAATGACCTTATGAGAGGTAAATATATTTTAAAGGAGTAACGCCTCATTACAAGCTACAGTTTGAAATAAAGGCTAGGCTAAGATAAAGCCTGTTGGATCTAAATATTACTTATATACAGACTTGGAGTAGGGAGAAATGATCAAATATGAAATATTTAAAGCTGCCTGTGAAATACCCTCCAATTTCCTTGTATACAGATGAGAACTTCAGTTAAAGCATACAGACTTGCTTATCACAATCTGTTTCTAAGAGTCTTCCACTGTGCTAACTGACTGACTTCAGTGGGAATTCCATACATGAAGGACTGGTAGAATTTCATTCAAGTATAATCCCCAAATTAGTATTTTAAATCTGAATTTCCCTTCTCCCTAGGAAGACATCAGTCTCAATGTAACTGGGGCTAGACATAGACATCCATACCATTAACAGCTTTAGTGTCTTCAGAGAGAACTGCACAAGGTCAAAAATATAGAAGATAATAAACTGATAATAAACTGATAATAAACTGCATTGATAGTTCCTCACGTTCTTCAAAGAATGCTGAACAGTTAATTATAATTATCATGGGATCCAGTACAATAGATCCACAAAATCCTGTCTTCTGGTCCTAACCTACAGAAATAAGAATATCTGTTATTCACAGCAAAATGTTTTGAAATTCCTACCCATAGTTAAGTAGTTAGCTTTCAAAAATGACCCATCTTTTGCTTTGCTAAAGTTATTTTAGAAGTGGTTTGAGAACTTAGTAACAAAGCAGCCTGAAAGACTGCTCTGCTGGGCCTATGTTTTGTTCAGGTGAATATATTCAATGCTTAGTGCTAATTTCAGATACTGTGTGTATGAAATCATGAGATGTCAACTTACTAACATGGGAATGACTGGTATAATGGAATCATGCAGTGATATAAAAGTGTTTTTTTAATGCCTTCGTGAAATCTCCTAACTTGTCCAATCTTCCTCAAACACTGAAGAGCTTTTCCCTTTCTTCCCCTTCAAAAATGTGTTCCTTTTTGGAATAAAAGCTTCGTATTTTATCAAAAAATCAAGATATACTAATCTGAAATATTTTTATTTGGATAGCTTGTGAGGGATTCCCATGGAAACTGTAGATTATTGATACAAAATCATTTGGAACCAAAACACTTTCAACTTTGACCACAAAAGAAATGTTTCAATTCTCAGCAAAAATTAAAAATTTTCCATAGTCATTTCATAAGGCTGCTTGCAATGTTTTGCAGTTAAATAAAAGCCCAGCTCTATTGAACAGGAGCAGATGGAGGGGAGTGTTCATGCAGTTCCTAAAAATAGAGACAGCCTTAACTCCTGCCTCTCATTTAAACCTTACTTTGTGCTTATTTCTTCTGTCTGGTAATATTTACATTTATGTAGTGCTTTTATGTATAAAGTGCTTTAGAAATGCTACTTAGTAATTTCTCTCTATGGCTTTTGATATAGTAGGAAAAGGAGGATTATGACCCCATTATATAGATGTTAAGTGACTTTGGCACTAGCACAAGGTAAGCCAATCATGAGAGCTGAGATTTTTAAAGTTAAAAACACAGACCCTTCTGAGTTAGATTAGAAGAAGAAACTATAAAGTAAACATACCCAAGAAGCCTTGATGATCCATACCATTTTCAAGAAATGGAGACATAAATACCTTTCGAAAAAATTTTTTTTCCTTCTTATGTAAAGAACAATATGTATCAACTGGTCAATATCCACCAGTCTTCATTTAAGTTGCATAAATATTGACAGTAGATGAAATCCTGATTTCACTATAGTCTGTGCCAGCTCGCAATTACTTCAGTGCCTCCAGGACTTCACTCTCTAATTGGATGAGGCTCCTTTTCCACACTAAAGCAAAATAGAGCCTATTTTTATACAGTCTAAGTTCAGTACATTGTGCTTTGATAAAAGAGAGTCTTCAGAGACACTGAAGACAATAGCTGTAGCAAAGTACCTGTAAATAGAGTCCCCACTTTCTTCTTCCCAGCACTGAGTGCTTATAAATTTCACTCTGAAGGGAAAATGTACTTGTTTCAAATAATTCTGACAAAATCAAGGACAAACTGCCAAACATCTTTCTATTTAGAGCATTTCACAACATCACCGATGTCAAATGACTGCAGATTTTCTAGAGCTTAAAAATGGTGAAAGCCACTGAAGTTACAACAATTACTACCATTATCTTTAATTCTAGAAATGAGTGGAAATTATGGTTTTACAAAATACCATGTTGTGATAATGCTAAGCAAATGACAACTACTTCATGGCAACTACTATATGCTTTGCAAATGCTGTACCTATGAATTATTCCAGTCTTTAAAATATCAAAGGGAAATTCTGCAAAGTCCTCCTCTGTTCTCATGCTAAACTAAAGGCAGTGAAGTACACATAGTAGGACTGGAGGCTGCATGAGTTCTGCATCTCTACCCTTTGAGCTTCTGTATGAGCACAGCAAAACACTTGAGCAGATTTGAGCCTAGTTCTCTCCCATCTAAAATGTGTATGTAGCTACAAGCACACTTTTTACCATAAATCAAATAGTTTACACTTTAAAAGTCTTTTTAATTATTACTATTTTTTAATCTGAGACTTCACTGTATAAACAAATGCTTTGAGCAAAAAAGACCCATATGTGTTTTTTTTGGTGTGGACTGCATGGCTACCGTATAGCTTTAATCTTTCTTACCTGGGCTTTTCCCCAGAATATAGGTCTGTTGGATGTGGACATAAAAGAAGCCTCCAGTATTATGCTGAAAGTATTATCACTCCAAATGGATTTGTTGGGTATCAGTGTGAAACATACCGAGATTTTGTATCAGTAAGTATCAGGTACATATTGATCTGAGGGGGACTAAGAAGGTTATAGCCCTTCTCGATTAAAACTTCCTGGAACAGCTTCTGCGCTCCAGATCATGTGATACAGGATGGCTATACAGACCCACTGACTATCCCTATCCAGATCATAGCCCAACACAGGGCAAAACGGAAACACAGCAAAACTAAAAAAGATCCAGGAGAACATGAGGACAGTAAGTATACACACCAAAAAGAGGTACAAAGAAAGAGATGAAGAGTTAAGAGGCAAATATGAGAGGTGATGGCCGGGCTCACGTTTGTGTAGTTCAGCAGTAAGGGACATTCTGGCTAAAGGAAGTCCTTTTAAACCAGTGCCTCATTATCCTTGTGGAACCCGTCATCAAGAACTGTCACAGAGCACAGCCTCTGGATTTCGTAAGTGTTTAAACGTTTGTGCAAACAATATACAACCACAGTATTTAGACGAGGGGACGCAAATATTTATACAGCATAGCAATGCTTACATGTACATAACAACCCGTAGGTACCACAAGAAAGAAGACAATAGAACTTCCTGGCATTTCTTGCCCGATATAACTGGGTTTTTAGTGGACAGATTCTGGCAGTGCAATTGAGGACTAGATGATGAGGAAATACTTGACATTCATTTCCATCTACTTTCAAAAGGAATGGTTACAACACTGCTGAAATGTTGTTATTCCTTGCAGCAATGTTGCCACATAACTTGAAAGTTTGATGTAACTCAGGACTTGAATGAAAACCAGAACTCTGTGCAATTTACTGATGAGAGGAAAAAGATTTTGTCAATTGCAGAATAGATAGGTGACGATGACCATTTAGCCTTTTATTCATCTAATTCCCAAATAGCCAAAGATTCACAGATACCACTTCTTAAAACAGTACCTCCCAAATATCAAAATTCAACCATCTGAAAAGCAAAGCTGTTTTTTTTCAACTGAAATAAAATCACTTGCTCTGAAGATTTACACTTTTTTCCTTTCCTTTTTTTAATGGAAACAAGGTCTTGATCCCAATGTTCAGTCTACAGGTAGATTAATTTCATTGAAGTTCTGCATGGGTAGAAAGGCTGAAAAGTAGACAAAACACATTCCAAAATGAGACCACAAGCTTAAATATTCCTAAACTTGATATGGTTACCCACCCTATAATAATTAACAAACTTAACCTTTCAATGGGCCCTATGAAAGAGGAATATACCACCTGTATTTTACAGAATAGGAAGTAATGCACAGTATGCATCAGGGTATTTACTCATAGCCTCTGCCGCAACACAAGGAATTAAGTCAGGTTTTCAACATGATTTTTCTGATTTTCAACTTACTGAATTAAGCAGACTGACCATCTCAGCTCCTTTTTCCACCACACCAATAAACACTGAATATATGACCTGAACTCAGAAACACCTTTTCAAAAATGTACATTTTAGCCGGTAAAAATGGTGAAATACCCTAATTGTTGATACTTTGAGAATTAGGATTAAAATAGATAACCTTTTGTAACAGCCTTTTATTCCTCCAGGGAGCCTGCTTCCCATGTCCCAAGGAAGGATGCCCACTGATGGGTCATTATGCCGATAAGTTTTCACATAAAACGAGGAAAGAGCAGCAAAAAGTTTTTTTAAATACAGGGCCCCTCCCTCCATATGCTCGTAAGTGCTCATTTTGGGTGTTGCAAATGATGCTCATTTCTAAAGTGACAATGAATTCTATACGAACAAATACCTCACTCGCCTACAGAAATCCACAACAGTTAGTGAGTGGAGTTCAGCATAAAATCTGGAGATTCACGTGTGTTAGGAATATGCATTACCAACATTATCCAGGAAATGCTGAGATAATTATAGAAACAGATCAACTGATGGGGACCTCTTTTGAGTTAAAAGCTCTGCTAAATTTTGTTAATGAGGTGATGACTGAAAATTCTGTAACGCTATAGGTGGGAGGAGGTTATGCTGAAAGCACAAAATTTCAAAGCAAAAAGTTACATTACTGTCACTGAAAAAATGTATAAAACTAGATGATTTCAGGGTATTTTTGCAAAGCTCATCAAGTCATAATGGCAGGAAGTAATAAGGAAGGATAGTTTTAATCTGTGATTAATGTAGAAGCAGCCACAGAACTGGGAAATGAGAAAATTCATAAACAAGCTATTATCCATCAAAGATGATGAACTGCAAGGGCCATAAATGAGGCAAGGTCTTTGAGGACCTTATTCACTAAACACTAGAATACAAAAGCAAAAATAAGAAAAAAATTATGTCACATCTTGAGAAGAACAAAAATGAAAACAAAATGAATTTGAATGCAGAGAAATTAACCATTTCCTCAGTCTGAATGAACACACTAATTTCAGTATCTAAAAACTGTTGAGCTTATATAAATTATAACCTGAAAACAAATATAACTTTTTGAAGTGGGTGAAGAGATTCTCCTTTTAATAGCCCAAATTAAAGCCAGTGTAAAACCTTTCCAAACCCGGTTATTTGAAAATAATATTTACTATTGCATATTAGGTCCTGCTTCTGGTTTGGAAAGGCATGTCAGAAGACTGGATCTTCTGAGCAGTGAACAGGTATAAAAAAAACCTTAAACACTGTATATCAGGACCATTCTGGGAACGTTGCCAATTTTGTTTAATACACCTTTAACAACACAGTAGGCCAGTGGACATCCCTTCATAATTCAGAGCTAATATGCTACCCGTGAGACCCTCCAAATCACTCATAAGTGTAAGAAATTATGAAATTAACAGTATTGACCATCGCAGATTTAATTCTCAGCATAGCCAGCAGACCAGCAAAGGTTGGATCTGTGATTTAGACCAGTGTCAAGGTAATGAGTATTATCGGAAAACCCTGTAGAATTAACATTTGCCTTAATAGAAAGAGTGACATTTTGTTTGCTCACGAGCACATTTGTACGATCCTCTCCTTCCCCTGAAAAACATTGAAACATATGAAACATTCTACCATTAGGAAAGAAATCTCCGCATAACCACAATCTATTTCACTTTGCTTTGAAAGGCTGGCGAAAAGAGATATGTGTCAGAGTATCTGCAACAGAAACCATGAAGGGAAATATAGACGTAGCCTTGACCAGAACTAATGGGATCAGGAGAAAATATACAATCGACAAGTAAGTTTAACATGACAGTTGAAAAAAATGACTCTAACAACATTATTATATTGAATGCATACATGGCTATTTTTACATGTCTCATCATGTTCTGTTTGACCTTACCTATGACTTATACTGGAAGTAAAAGTAGCTGATCAGTGATCAAAGTTCCTCATGCTGTGGTCAAAATATGCTTGCTGATCTTTCTTGCTCTGCATTTTCTTTTCTGAGGATGACACTTAGCATAGCATAGAGGGCAAGATCAAAGAGGTGGCCTGACAGCAGACTCCTTCTGGACTCAAACATGTCATTTGGTGATCTTCCCCGAGAAGACAGAAGAAGAGCTATATGATGTACAATCATTTAAGACCACTGACCCCTCCTCTAGGGAATATGAAACAGCAAGTAAGAAAGTTGCACCCTGCTTAAGAACTGTGCTGAGGTCTGGAATTCCTGTCCACTTAGCCTGGCCTTTCTCAGTAAATGTGAACTCAAAACTAGTAAATTGATTGTTGTCAAGAGCACAGTCTAAATATTGTAAAACCAACCTTTCCTGTGTTTAAACATTGCCCTCTCACTGGTCTATACCAGAAGTACATTTGGTTGCAAACACAGTGATACAACTACAGGTAATTTCTGTGTTAATTTCACACTGTAATATGCATTCAACGGTAATGAGCACAGATTGCACAGAAGGCAGGGATGCCAATTTTATTTTTCAATTTCCTTCATAGCTGATACCAAGCAGAAACACTGGGAGAACTTTTGGACTTTGTTTTATCTAAAAATAGTTCTCATTTTCCAAAAATGTAAACTAGAATAAACCAGTTGTCAACACAAGTGAAGACTGTACTAACTAATCTAGTGTTATCACCCTGAAAGGTACAGAAAGTTAAACAACTAACTCACCTGCATGCTTTTGTAGATCCCTTCTGATTAGCTATCTGCTCCTTAGGTACTAACATGCCTAGACATTGGATTGATAGGCTGAAAGCTCATTTCTGAAGTGGGACCCAGAATAACGTCCCTACATAGCAGGAATGATGTTTCCTCTACTCAGTAAAGTAAGACTACTACAGACACTATGTTGCCTTACGCAATTTTCCTGGCTGGCAACTGGCCCACAGATTTCAGGCAAAGGGGAAAAAATGACAATCAGTCCTCAGAACTCCTTCCTAGTATTCAGGATCAATCATGCTGGGAGAGATGAGGTAGCCTCAACACAACCTCAATGCTTCAGTGACTGTGTGCAAAGATTGCAACACTGATTTGAAGGAAGAAATCAGTCAAAACATCAACAAGACATTCCTTCCTAATCCATACAAAAATGAATAAGTGAAAAGGGCATGATACATATATTTTTCAATCTTCCCTTAAATTTGACAGAGAAAAGACAATTAAAAATGCTCTAGATGTTTAAATCTTGCATAGTCCATGGCAAAGGCTGTGAGAACACAGAGTAGCCAGCACTGATTTGTTAGGAATTATACTATTCATATGCTCTTTCTCTAACCTAAACACTGTTAGCAGTACCCAGAAGATGTTAGTTGGCTTCCTTTTCTTCTTTATACTCCCATTAGAATTTTCCCATGACCACTCAATTTGGATATCATTTCATATTTGACATTATTACAAATCTACAAGTTTTTATAACCTATTTAGTCCCACTGAGGTCAAAGGGGGAGCTGCTGTCAAGTTTTAATCCAATGTCTCTCTTATGCATATTCGAATGTTGAATGCCTGGTCTTCCTATTTATCACTATCACTCAGACTGTTTATCTGTCAAATAAGGATTACATTACTTGCCTACATGACAGGACTGTTGTAAAGTTCAATTACTTGTCTGTTGAGTATTTCAAGACTTTTGGTTGATCTACACCACATTAAGTGCAGGTTATTACTACTGTACTATATCATGTAAGTGCAGGTTACTACTGCTACTACATTTCCATCCAGCCTCCAGCTAGTTTCTGAGTTTGCAGTTTCAAGGAGAAAGATGTATTTCACTGCTTACTAAGATTTCAGGAATGAATCTGGCAAGTGCTTTGGCAATGCTTCCTGTGTTTTCAAAGCACACAGAAGGAGCTGTTTTTTCACACAACAGCCAGCTAAGCTGTGGAACCTCTTGCCCCAGGAAACTGCAAGTGTTAAAAGTTTACATGGGCTCAAGAAGAGACTGGACAAGTTCACAGAAGAGAAATTCATCAGATTGAAAAATACACAGAGACCATCTCTGGTTCAAGAAATTCCTGATCCACAGGTTGTTGGAGGAAGCAAAAGCATTTGGGGAAAGAGTTCTATAGGCATGATCTAGTCTCATAGTCTTCCCTACACCTTTGCTTTAACCCAGCCTTTGAGGAAGGACACTGGACTAGAGGGAAGTTTTGTCTGATCCAGGAGAGCTGTTCCTATTACAATGTTGTCCAAATAAATATTTGATGTATTTTACATATGAAAATCTAAGATCCAAAGACATTATCACTTTGTAACATGACTTCAATGACAAGTCAGCAGAGAGGACAGAACTTGATGTTTCTGGATTTAGCAGGTGATCCTGTACTGCCTGAGCTGAAGGGCTTGGATCTGCGTGGGATTCTGAAATAATGTAACAAAATTATAACAATGGTGTTCAGAACTTCTACTCTCATGGCATCCCACACCTCATCTCCCTTTTTGCCTAAACTGTTTTATATAGCAACTTTTTCCCTCATTTTTAAAGTACACAGAGCACCACTTTTGTGCTTTTCCTTTGGCAGGGGAACTTTCAAACCAGGCAACACATATTTGAATTATATTGATACAGAAATTTCTGGGAACATTTCAGAAGTTGAGTTTCTCTGGAAAAAGCAACCAGGTCATTTACGTAGAGGCTGTATGGGAGCTGAAGAAGTCACTATAATATCTGGGGAAAATGGAAATGTGTGAGTACACAATCTCATTGTGTTTTGTTCTATGGCTCTGGAAAGAAAAAAAAAGAAAAAAAGGCAAACACCTTTGCATGGTAACATGTTCCTTAAAGGACATGCGTTTAAGTAATGAAAATAGGAGTCTAATCCACATTTCATGGGAGTACCTGGATGTTCGATTGACTACAGTTACTCCCACCAACTCAACATTGCAGCCAGACTTTCCCAAAGAACAGCACATACCAGATCTGAAATTGTGAGTGGCGGGTAACCCTGCACTGGTAAGAAAAGTTTGACCTGCTCTCCTGAACTGCAACTTCATACACTCAGGCTACATCCACATTATCAAGTAGCACAGCACATTAGAAGCAGCTCTGCAAAGTGAAACATTATACATGTTTTGGCAGGGTACCTTAGGCTGTCTATAATCTGATCCCACGGGCTGGACACCCACTAGCACCTGGAGGATATTAGTATTATAAGTATATTCCGAGACTACTCTGTCATGTAAACCAAAGGGTGGTAAGTGGGAGCTGAGAGATTCTCTTCAAAAGCACACTCCTTGTCCAAACAAGAATGCTAATGCAGTGTGTACATAAAAGTAAACATATCTTAGATTTGAATAATTATATACTAACTAGTATAAAAAATTCCTTGATAATACATACACATATTTATATTTTTAGGTTATTAGAACCCATCCTTTGGCCTAACATGAAATAAAAATAGGTTTTATATTTGTTATCTGGGGCTGCTGCTATGAAAATGTCACATTGTGCTGAAAAAGATTTGCTTAAACTTTTCTTTCATTGCCAGGTCTACATTTTGTGGCCATGGAACTGTGCAGTCAAGCATATGGCAAACTCTCACACCTTGCTAAGACTTCAGTGAGAACACTGTTTGTCCACCGTGGTAACGTTCACAGCCTAGAGGAAACTATTTTTTCAGTCAGTGGCAAACCATTAACAAGGCTCCTTCAATAGATATTAATAATTTGCTCAGTCCTCTACAAAAATTTTTATTTCCAAATTAATGTTTTCGGCTTTTATCTATAAGAAGGAGATATGCTTCTGTGAAGTTCCAGCTGCAATGACACCTAGCGAGTATTTTACTAGTAATACTCTCATGCAGTTTGATTGTATTTCAGAATAAATGGGGAAAATACTAAAACAGGAAAAAAGAGTCCCAGGCAATTCTCCTTGAAATATACTTAATTATCATGGAAGCTTCAAGGAAAAAGATAAAATAAAAAGGATTATATACAGCCATATTCTTTAATAGTGTCCTTTTCCTGAATAACTAAGCAGGCACTTTCATGCTTTCTGGAGCATCTGATTGTATATCAGGTATCTGAAGAATAATTTTAAATATAAAAATATTCAGAGCTTGAAAGGCATTGCCTTATTTGTGTTCTTGTTTCTTGAAGAACACATTTAAACCAACATTTTAGCAGCATATCCAGAACGGTGTTCAGGAACAGGGACTGTGTACCCAGTTGAATGGTGTACCATGAGAAACTATCATCAAAGTTCACCATGTGTCAAGCAGGACAGCTTAATGCACAGCAGAATATTTGATTGCTGCCTTTTTCTTTGGGAACAACTCATTGGCCAAATCTATGCAGCTCTGCTGAACATTGGGTAAGCAGGGACTCTTTCCCTAAAACTGAAACAGGTACTTTCTTTATCAAAATGATGTTGCATGATTCAGGCTTTTAAATTTCCTGGCAGCCTTCCAAATAATTATTTTCTCTTTATCAATGAACCTGGACTTTTCACCTGTAGCTTGCCTTTCTGAAGCCAGAAATTTTTTTAAGACATATCCTACAATTTTTAGGGACACTAACTTAGAACAATATTTAGGATCATGGTTATTTTCCCTGCATAAAGAACATATTACACCACATTCTGTGGCACAAACCTCTTTCTCGCAAGAATTCTGATCATACTGAAGTCAGGCCTGACCTGCATTGTTTGTATTACCTATAACATTCCCCCCCCCCCCCCAAATTTGGGAGTATTTTGGTTGTACTATTTAACAAAATCAAAGTACCCAGAATTACTTAACAGCATTAGCCAAAATAAACCAAGTTAAGGCTGTTTCTCTTTCAGTACTAACCACAGGTTTATCATTTGGGTACAGAAATCCTATGTATGAATCATGTTTGGCAACTCTATTCAACTCATCCTAGCAACTAGCCATTCCAGAATACTTCCAGTGAGGTTTAGCAGAAGGTGTTAATGAGATCAGTTACACAAGGCCAAACATGAATGATGAACAGGTGTGTTTAAAATTAGGCAGCAATAATTTTGAGATATCAGAGTTCAGTCACCTCTTGTGAAGTCTACCAGAGCAGCTTGCTTAGGAGGTTTGCGGCAAAGTTGACAAATCAGCAGGCCATCTTCTCAGACACGTTCCTCAGTACACTTACCATCTCCGCCCAGGTACAAAGTAGAATCCAGAAACCATCACAAGCAGGGAACTCATTCTCCTCTACCCCTCAGGAGTACTACTTAGGCAAGACCTCCTTCTTGGATCTTTGGATAGTTTCTAGTTTGGTGCAGGAAAGGGAAGGGACTCCCCTCTTCTGTACCCCCCTAGTGAAGTACAGAGCAAACCCCCAGGAGTACTTCTGTCTCATTGGGAAATATCTCCAGTTAGTAATTACACTATTGTGAACATCCTTCATGAGTGAGGCATAGCTCTCTGCCCCAGACCTGCACAAATAAAGCAGACTAAGGGAGGGGAAAAGGAAGACTTATTATCCTTTCCTTACACACAGGAAAGGAAGCAAAAGAAATCTAAGTATTTTCCTCGGGTCACAAAAAAAAGTGTGCCGCAGGGCCAGGAACTGGATTGGATCATCTGATTTCATGACATGAGAAATCAGTGTGACTAGTATAATGCTAGCCATTGCTTCTCACAAGAAGGAAACAATGCCCTGTTGAATCCAAGACTTTTATAAAGCACAATGCCTTCTCATTTCTTCCTCCATACTTGATTCTGCCATTCTTGCAATTCTAAAAATTAATTTGGTCATTTTTTGAATGGATAAATTATATTCTCCCTTTTAAAAATAAAAGTGTTCATTTTTTTTTATTTTAAATCATTGATTTCAACAGCATTCTGATGAAATGTAATGGCACACATGGGTTGATGAAATCTACTATAAATGAACTCCAGCTGATTAGATTGCTTAAAAATATACATTTTCTCACATGATCAGTTCACCTAAAAATAAAATATTGCATTACTTTCTTCTCCTTTCCCTGTCCCACTTTGCAATTTTATTATATACTGTTTCTTGAGTTAATTTTCCATCTTTGGTATAGTAATCATCCACACTGAATTACTACACTTTCTTGCTAATAGCGCTATATATAACTTAGAAAAGCTTTACTCTCCTGAACTAAGATAAACAAACATTGAAAGGAAGTGTGTACTGTTGGCAGCATTTAGTCCTCTTTCCTTGTGTTCTTTTTCATATTTAAAACTTAAAATTGTAACTTGGTATTTAAACTTTTGGTGCCATCACTTCATACTATTGGAGCCAGTCCAGAAAATGCAAGAGTCTGATATTTCACAAGACAATCTTTCTTTATTAAAGACTGGAACAGGTAATACTTTCATATCTTCATGGCAAGGTAAGCCAGCTTTTTATAACAACTTAAATTACATCTTTAAAATGTCAAGTGATATGTATTATTTGGTATGATTTGCTGCCATGTTGAATGGTAGATTTTTTTTTTTGCAGATGTGCTTTTTTGTCTAGGGTTTTTAAGGACATACTTTGATTTTCCTTCAGTCTTTCAAATTATGTAAATATTCTTTAACACTATGAGTGCTTCAAAACTACAATATAAATTTCATTCAACACTTCAGCACTTTTTTGCTGCAAAAATTATGCCAGAGGTAAATTAATAATAAAATCATTCTGTCTTAGTGTGTTTTCTCTCCCATGACACTCTTCTGGGAGTGGGGTAAGGTAAAACCAAAAAACCCAAAACTTTTAGATCTATCGAAAAAAGGAACAGCAATAATAAATAATTCAAAATACTGTCTGCTCCACCTACATCATCTGTTTTCACTTTATATGTAAGATCAGAAAAATAATTTTAGGAGATACAGGGCGTTTTTCAGAAAGTGGTATATACAGATATGCTGCTGAGAAAGCAAGAGCCATTTATGAGAATTCTCCATTATCAGGAATAAATACTATATTGCATGGCACAGCAGACTTTCTTCATTCCTAAAAGCACAGTCTATCAAAAAGTGCCTCTCATAAATATTTGTGAACTCAGAACCAAGTACATAAGAAAAATTTAAGTCAATTAAACAGAACTACCAAGTGGAGACCAAGTCATCTTTCTTCTCACTTTTCATCCTATCTATTTATTTCAGTGACTATTCAGATACTTCACGCTACTCTAATATCCCAGACTATATTGCTAAAATCCTTGTAAATGAACTACAGATTTGCATGAAATAAACCTATTGCATCAATTCATTCAAGAAGTTCTTTCGGTCTTTCATCTCAGTTAGAGATGAAGCTTCACAATCAAGGCTCTTATACAGAAAGCCTTCTCAGTGCATTCACTCTGCCTTTAATACTCTCTCCTTTCTTATTGTATCATTTTATAGCCCAGTCACATGCCAGAATCTTTCCTCATTCATGGGATATTCCATAATTTTCTCCAGGATAAAATGCATCAGACTTATTTTTTCTCTAGATAATCTCCAGGATCTCTATTTCACTTGCTCCCACAAGACTTGTCATCAGCTTTCATTTCTCTCTCCAGCTTCTGTTTCCCCAACAAAAGAAAAATTAATTCTCTTCTACACAGCTGCAGTTTGATTAGTTTTTCTGATCTCTCTCTCCACTTAATTTAGGTTAGAGTCTCTATTCTTGACGTACTAGAAGAGAGTGAATGATTACAGTGGCTCAGTGCCTAAGAACTCATGGCCTGAAAGGACATACTGGCAGATCTGAGATCTCTTTTCTTTTTTCAGATAATGTCTAAACTGATAGTTGTAACATATCAGTTACTAACTTACCCATAAGATATATGCAGCCACATGGCCTGGGAGCAAGTCCGTTTCCCCAGTCAGTATTCTTACTGGTGCATGATCTCGCTCTCCTCTCTTACAATTCCTACTGGATATTTTTATAGTGAAATTGTTTACTTTAAATTCCCCCACTCTCTTCCCTCAGTTAAAATTACTGATTTTTCCTACAATAGGTTCCAATCCCAAAACATGTGCCTGTTAGGTAGAAGAAAAAATTAAATCTGTTCTTTGGGACAGTTTTGCCGACGCTTTGACCCAGCCAGGCTATTCTGTATAACCCTAGGTTCTGACAGTTACATTTGGCATTCTCCTAGAACAGAAGCGAAAATGAGAAGTTTTGAATGTGCATCTCAGACACTTTGAGCTCTTCTTCCGTAATCAAAGCTGACTGGGGTTCAGGTTGCCACTGAGAGGGTAAATAATTGCTCATTGACCTATCGACAAGTTTATCTCCATGGACTCTCTTCAAAACTCATGGCTCTCTTATTCTTCACTTGTGCTAACAAAGTATCAGGGACTCTGTAAATTCAGACAGTCTCCAGGCTGCTTTAAGTTATGCTGATTCCAATACTTAGGAAGCATAAGTTGATAGTATGCCCAGATATATTTCTTATGGCATATTTCCAGAATTGAGGAGAGCCAAGAATCTGTTTTTTATCTTTAAGTATCAAGGAACTCAAAACCTCTGGAAAGAATATGTATCATCACCAACCTTCACACAAACAGAACACACCTACATTGCTATGTTACACAAAACACACCTCTCTCCTCCCAACTACCACAAGATTGGATGGGGCAAGATGTCTTACAACACCGGAAGCATAAGCAATGTTTAAAAAAACAGACTGACATTGGCATCAATCCCCTTTTCATCCTATAATTTTTCTTTTTTTACACTAGGAAAGCTTGGGACCTATTGTGGGAGTTGTCCAGAATCCTAGATAGCTAACTTTGTTCTGAGCCACTGATCTGTACTCTAAGCAGTTCCGTCATTCTTTAGCCATTCCCTTTTAATCCTGCTATTACCTTCAAATAAGATGTTTATTATTAAGTATTACTAGGAGGTAGAGCATCCGGAAAAAAGGACTTTACCCTCTTCTGTTTAACTCTATTACTTGTAAAGAAGGATTGGCTCTCCCTATGGATTATACCTTCTCTATGCATGGTTACTTTCATCACCGGCTGTAAAAGTCTCCCCTACTGTTATTTTCTTAACATGATACTACTCTCTATAGGTCTTCAGTTCACAAAAACTGAAGTTAACATTATCTTTCCTTGCTTTGATTGATTTAATTAGTGGACAGCATGTATTAATGAAGGTCATAAATATCCGTCATTTCCAAAATATTCCTGTTATTGCTGCTGTGCAATAGTGAAAAGGATGCACTAAGGCAAATTGGTTTTGTCTCCATTCAGTACAAGATTTGTTCACTTGACCAGAATACACACATCAGAGTTAGACAATAGAAATATCAAGAAAGTCTGTTATTCATGGCTTTGCCACTCAGGGACTAAATATAAGATACTCCAAGAAGGTGAGTGGTCTTTGTCTACACATACCAACAATTCTCTAGGGGATGCAATAGACAAACCTACTTCCATATGACCTCCATCCAAGCTAAGGAATTCATTAACTGTTTTCAATTTAGAATTGAAATGGGAGAGTAAAATGTTGCTTTTAAAATGTATTTTATTGTATTATCTTTCTATGAAAGCCTTGGTAATTTATACGTTGCTGCACTTGAAACACAGTTGCTGAGTTTCCTTTGGAGAACATGATTCTCAGTGAGTGTTTTGCTCCTCTTTTTCCTATTAATGTGAAGGCCACTACTGTCAGAATGCATTTATGTCCTTGATAATTTTCAGGCTGACGTTTATAAAACCATCTGGATGTGTCCACTTACATACTGTTGGAGGTGACTACAAAATCCAACCTTTTCTTAACATCCATAAAAACCTACAGTTCCTCTTAGGCCAGGAAACTAGAACAAGGAACAATTGGCCATTCCTAACACATGCTAAACCTCCAAAATTCTACAAGTTTGCCATCCTGAGCTGCAATAATTTAATCTGCACCACTGTGTACTCCCTCTGAAATACACTGACAGTGAAACTTGGTGTTGAAAATGTATATTGTCCCCCACATTTACCAGATTGCCGTTTCTCAAAATACAGAGCAGATGAAAAAGCAAACTAAATAAGATGGTGAACGTAAACTCTTGCCAAATCCTGTTCTCAGCTAGTAGCATATATTTGTCCTAGGAGGTACAGTAATACTGTATGTATTTCTTACAGTAGTGAACTATTTCAAGTAGTTCATAACTACTATTGTGGGGTGCTCTGTGACACACAGCAGTCACGCACAAAGTGCTAACTCTGTGGAAATTACAATAAAATATTTGAGCATCTCCAGCAATCCTGCTTACCTAGCAAACATTTCAGATGGGTCTGATTTTCACAGGAAGGTGTTCAGCAATTTCTGAAGATGCTTCATCATTAATAGAGGCGGCAGATTCACTAACTGCTTTCTATATAACTTACATGCCAATATTTTGTCAGATCTGGCACATGACATTCTTTATCTCTTTCCCATGGCTCCCCAAACTCATTCCTTCCCCGACTTAGCTAATGAGCTACATCAGTCTGATGAGCTACAAGTCCTGTAAGTGCTGCCTGATTTCCATCTTCCTGTCAGTGAACATAGACTACACTGCGATCATTTCTTACTAACTAGATCTGTTTTGTCTTATTTGAAGTTGCACACTTGACTTCAGCATGAGCAATATTTAAATATGAGATCCAGTCACTGACCACATCACCCGCTTCCTCCAGATTCCTCTGAGACTTCTTCATAATGATTAGCATTGTATATAGCACTGACTCGCACTGCTTTACCAACAAATAAGACCCAAACCCAGATCCAAGCTGTAAAACAGGCTCCACATACAATAAGGAGTGACAGACACTCAGGACCGAGTTTGTACAATGGCTAGCATGCTAGGTGGGTTATGTCCTACCCAGCATATGGAAAAACGTATATTTGGTGTTATTTCTGAAATTTTATCTTCTCTCAGACTCTGCACCTGTCTCAAGACTACAAGCTGGCTTCTCATATGAGCTTCAGATTCATCCCAAGTTACTTCCTGCCCTTAGGCACTTGAATCATTCCTTTGAGTAAGGATGACTGTCACTCTAACACAGTTGCCTGAATAGATGATCATGGCAACAACCATCTTGTAGATAGCAGTGTAGGTCATGTAGGTTGAGGTCTTGCCCAGGAACTGAATGACCTGAGTTGTGACATGTTCCTTAGACTGAGCTCATGCTCAATCTCCAGAGCAGGTGAAAGAATTTAGGATTGCATGATGGACAAGGCCTCTAGTCACTAAGCTACAACATGATTATCATCATCCTTTCCTTCTCTTCTGCACACATTTTTGAATGAAAGTGGCTGTGGTGTCTCTGCTCTAAGGTGAACTCAGTATTGTCAATGGGTGCCATTTATGTTCAGAACTCACAAACCACTGAGAAAGTCAGGAAAAAAGATACCTAATTTGTGAATCCTACATGGCCTAAGAGGACATAGATTAGTCAAAATGGTATTGGGTGGACAGAACATATGTAACTTTATCAGCAAAAGCACAGGTGCCCATAAACTCTCAAATGCTTATGTGAGTAGTTAAGTTTTCTGTGGGTCACACTTTTGAACTTAGGTACCTATGTTCCCCTTAATTTGTACCAAAATTTTTCCTACTTCCCTGCTTTTAAAAGAATCTAGCCTACTCTCTGCAAATAAATAAATAAACAGGCTTGATTATACCAAAACATATAAGGGTATGTTTCACAGGGTATGTGCATTAAGGTATTCACATCACCTGACATTAGACAGATAACTTAATCAGCTAGCTGGTCACTTCAAGTGGGTGACATAGAGCAGTGAAATTATGCTCCTATTCTGAACTGCCCTGCAGAAAAGGCTCACTTCACTCACTATGACAGGAGCTTACAATAAATGGCTAACTTATTTAAGTATTTCAAGTTGATTGGTATGAATGTTACACGCTATAACCCCTCCTAGGAATGAAATGGGCTCATCTTGTTTTTAATTAAATCCATAGCAAAACTTTATGAGGTGAAATTAGAAATTATGAGAGAGCTGAAAAGACAAAAAAAGCAACATTTTTATATCCAGCAATAATACTATCATTCTTACAAAGATTCTCAATCACTCATACTAAGCCTGTAATTAGATACCATGTGGGCAGGTCCACACCCACTGTTGTGGGATTGATTCCAACTGAAAAGAGCAGGTAACAACCAGGACTTGACAGGAAGCCATCTGAACAGAGGTTACAAAGCAACAACACGTTCTACATTCAGAGTGGTAAGTGACTGAAATATCAAAGGATTCTTGGATAACTGTGCTTGCTAACTGCTGTTTAGGTTGGAGGCCTGTAAGGTTTCCTGCTTAATAAAAGACAGGCTCAATGGTATGGTCTAAGGCAACAGGCAAAAAGCAACAAGAAGTACACAGAATGATCCTGAGGAGACTCTGACAGAGGCTACAAGACTTGTAGCATCTCAGTTCTGGAAAATTCCAGTAGGAGATGATAATTCCTGGACAGTGATAATGTAATGCAGCTAGGAAAAGGGCGTGGATTCAGTGGGGTGAAGGTGGTTTGACAGAGAATATCTATCTACATTTTTCAAAGGAAGATCAAAATGATGATAATTGTAGGTAAAATCTGTTTTTGTTTTTTTTTCCTTTTTTTTCAAGGGGAAAATACATGAGAGCATAGTTGAAGTCAAAAAGGAAGAAATAAAGAGAGAATGGAAGTGGGGAAGAATTACAGTTCTCTGATATGGAAGAATGTGGCAAATAAGAGGAGTTTTAGTTGACTACCACATAGCGAGAAAGAAACCTGGACTAGTCATCAAGACAGGGTATTCTGCACTTCAGAAATGGTGGAAGGCAAATGGTGTTGGGCTGAGAGTTGATTAAATTTAGCAATAGCCTAATCACTAAGAGGAATGGTGAGGGCCGTTCTGGAAAGACAGACAAATAGCCAGATAATGGCTGCCCATCAGTTGAAGGCTTCTTAGGTAGCACTGAACTGGCATAGCCACCTCCCAAAACTGTATCATGCTTTTTTTGATGTTGGTACTCAGATCAAATAATTGTAATTGTCTCTGTAAATTTTAAGTCTGATACCAGTGTAGGGACAAGGTGAGATCCCTATTATTTAGGAAATCAAAACAGATAATGCACAATGCCCTGAAGTGGGAAGCCAAGGACCCAATATTTAATGGTCTTCTTTATTGCTATCCTGAAATTTCACTGGATTGTACACTATTTCTAAGTGACAGACACAAACATCTTGAAAACCCAAATTTTACTGCAGTCTCTAATGATAAGCAAATATACGTACAACTTTGCATTCTTATTGCTTTTATGTTGGTCTACTTCCCACATTAAACACCTCAAGAAAAAAATTTGCATCAGCATTCTGAGTCATTATGCCAGGTTAATGCCTTAGTCCATTGTCTCATATTTAGTTTAAAAGGTCAGTAGATACTCAGAAAACTCTGCTACTGCCAGACTGGACAGTGCATGTGAACTCTGTCCTTTCTTGCTTACTGCTGCCATGTCAGGTGATCTGGAGGAAGGAAATCTACAGGAGGTTCTGGACATCTCTACTCCACTGAGAGATTTGCCTAATGCTAAGTTTGTGAGTTTCAGAGCTATTCATTGAAGATCAGTTACCTCCTGGCGAATTTAACTGTACCTAAAGCCCGGTGAGCTCACAGAAGAGGAGACTGGCTAATGCCATGATGCTCTTTTACTTATTATTACTTGCTTGTATTGAAGTTGTGCCCAAGAGCTTTCATCTGGAATCAGAACCCCACTATGGGCAATTTACAACCGTATCTGAGGGCTTAGGAGGAGTTGGAGATGAAATGAGGTCTTTTAGTAACTATACGAATTACTCTGCTCACCAGAATTAGTTCACTGTATCACCAGCACATTGTCCTGTACTGTGCACACCGGCCTTCAGCATTTGATGGTCTGGACAAATACTCATACTATGTCTGAGCTACTGAACAGTGACTGTGCCTGGAAAAGATAGTATTCTTTGTATGCTTGTAAAGAATGGACAGGACCATCTCTACAAAACTTTTATGTTCAAATAAAACAAAAAAAAAGTACTTTTAGGTATTTGCATATGGGAAAAATGCTTACACGATCCACTTTGTAAGACCTATAGATACTGTTGTAACGTTTTTAACTTCAGTTTCTTTTGCCCATTTGGGTAATGGGTTACAAGGCTCAGGTGTGAAATTAGCAAGCATTATCTAAATACTTCTGAAGCTCAAAGTCATACAAGACGCGTCTGGGAGAAGAGGAAATTTAACTTGTATCTTCCATATCCAAACTTGTACGCTGAAGTCTGGATGGCCTGTTCTCCTTTGTGTTGCCTTTCATAATTAACTGAGCACTATGCCAAACTATAAGGAGGAAAGAACTTAAAAAATATGAAAGAGAAAAATAAAACACTGCAAAGACAAACTGACCAAAATGTTCTAGGTGTAAGCACAATGCCAGAGCAGGAAATAAGGGAAGTATGGCTGGAGCGGTAGGGCAGGAAAAGATGAAAAACAGAAACCTAAAGGGTGAAAATTAAAAAGGCTTGAAAGAAGATAAAGAACTTAAAATCAGTGCAGGATGGGGAAAAAAAACAGACCAGAAAATTGCAAAGACAGCATATGACTGAAGGGACAGAAGGTGCCATGCTTAGTTCTGTCTGCAGATGAAAATGAGCAAGCACTGCAGACTGTTATTGCAGAATGTGCTGTTCTTGTTTTACCTCTGCTTGCTTTGAAGACACTACTATGAACAAAGTTGTTCCCCACATTGGTATACACTGCAGAAGTCACACTTTAACCTTCTGTTTGGTCTCTCAGTTCTTTGAAACATAAAATGAAAAAGTGGAAGGCACCCTCTAGATCATCAGTCCTAGTCCTTGCTGCTTCTCACTCTCACATTAAAACATGATCAAACTCCGCCTTAAAACTAGCTATGTTTTTGCCCCTATGACTTCCATTGGATGGCTATTTTAGGACAATACATTAGAAACTGTGACCTAATATCTGACAGAATTTTTCCATGGCTTGTTCTTGTTCAATCATTGCTACTTCTGGTCTCAGGCTATGTCTCTGGGGAACAATCATTTACACTATGAGACATTGTTCTCTTAGGCCAAGCAGTCTTTTCTTCAGTTCTTGTTCTGCATTCCCCTTTTTTCCGTTCTTATGATCATCCAAGAAGACTTTATCTCAACCTTTTCCAATTTCTCAAAATCATTCTTGAATTGTGAGTGCAGCACCAATGAAACCTGTATACTGGATAAAATATATATACTATAAATAGTACCCCCCATCTGTATGGATACAAAGACTTTATAAATCCTTTTGACCACCCTGTCTCTTCAGAAGATGCTAATAATAAATTAGCAAGACTTCAAAGGCCTTTTCAGTTACTGCTGCCTCAAATGTTTACCTCCGTTCTTTGTGTATGATCTGCAGTGTGACTTCATTTACTTTCCTGAACAATCCTAAATACACAAAACAATCCAAAATCCATGACCGGTCCTCTTTTTTTACTAATCCCTTAATCTGGTTGTCAGTAACTTTTTCAGTCATGAGCTGATGTCCAGCAATACCAATGTTGAATGTTGGCATACAGTGCAATGCCAAGAACTGATTCCTCTGAAACCACACTCAGTGATGATTCACCATGAGTAGTGAGTAACTAACTGTAGGGTCAAAAAACACAGCTAAGCAACGTGATTGCAGTTTGATCATGACTTGACACAGTTGTGCACAGCAGCAAGAACTATATTTGCAAATCCAGGAGCTGCCTTCTAGTTCTTTGCCATTATATTTTGAAATGTAATAATTACTCAATTTTTAATCTACTTAATGTGTGCATTCAATTTTTTTTATCTACTTAATGTGTGTAATAGTGCATGTATACAATTTTTAATTTCTTAACAAAATCTCAAGTAGTAGAGCATCTTATTGAAATCGAGGTATCATGAGACTCGGAATGCTGATCTCATAAAAGTGTCATGTTGGTTCGTCATGTCATGTAACTGAACTCAGTTACACAACTTTGTTTTGCATTTTTCACAATCTTTCTTTCACAATTGAGTATCCTGTGAAAAGTTCCACTATTTTGCCTCAGATTAGCTCATTCATCCACAGGTCACTTTTTTTTTTTTTTTAATGTTAGCATATTAAATTTCCTTGAATCACTTGTCTTTGGAACTTTCTTGATAATCAATAACTTAATGAAAAATTGTCAACAGATTTTTTTTTTTGACAGCTTTAAGACTGTCAGTTATGAGTTACCAAAATACACTGATTTTGGAACATTTAGTTCTCTCAGCTTTTCCACAGCCGATCTAGAATTATTGTCTTAACAAGGTATCGCCATCAACACTTCTTTTTTTTCTGGCATGAACAACGTCAGCTGGCTTTTGCTAAACATAGAGCAAAAGAAAAGAATAAACCTCTCTCTTAAGCTGCATCATTGTCCTTTGCCCAATTTTATTTAAAAATGGGCCAAAACCATTGTGTCTTTCTACTTCTTCCATACATGAAAAATTCCTTCTTAACTCACATCTTAATTCTACTGGCCATAAATATTTCCAGTGGCCTTGCTGCTTTCCTTACAAAAATTATGTGATTTATAGCTACTAATTATCAGTATTCCCCTTTTTCCTCCCCTTGTATGCCCTAAAAGTGTTTTACCTCTATCTTTTCTATCTTTATTTTTTTAATCACAGAGTTAACAAATCTGTATTTAAAAAAAAAAAATCCAGTGGCCATCTTGTATCCTGTTACTGCTCACCAGTGAAGGAGACTGGGTGATAAGAGAATGGTGAGTAAAATACTTAGCATTTAGGTAAATTAAATGTTTTGTTTCAAATAATAATCTCACTGCAGTTGTTTTTTTTTTTAAAAAAAAAAAAAAGGTGGTGATAACTAAAAATCCTGACACTTGGTCTTGCTTCTCTTGAATATTCTGTATGTGCATGTTTGTGCATATATCCTGAGAAGGTGTTTGGGTACATGTGAGACTTAAATTATACCGTTGACAATCACTGTGCAGACTTTCTCATATCTCACAAACCATCTACTAGCAGCCCATGCATCATAAGTTAAGCAATGCTGCCCAAAAGGGGCCTTGATGGCCTATTGTGAAGGACAACTATGTATGTACAACGTATGTTTCAAAGATTAGGATATCAGTCTATGAACATTCACAATCTTTTTCCATTGCTGTTGTTGGAAATAGGTAGTGCTGATTTTGGCTCAGAAGTGCATATCCTCTGTCCATTTCATTCTCAGTATAACAACTGAGTTTAGCATTCAGGAAACTTCTTGCCAGCAATACCAGCTAGACTGAGTTTAAACTCACAAACAAGTCATTCCAGTTCCTCTTGTTAAGCACTAAGCATCTTAAATGCTCAGAGAAAGAATTTCCCCTCATAAAATTGCATGCTGCCTCAACTCTTTTCATAAAGATGTAATTTCTTAACCTCTTTGCACTCTCCTTTTTGTCATTAGGTTAACAGACTGATACAGAAAACCTACCCCCTAGAAAATTGGCTTCTATTCAAACTACACACCTCTCTTAACAAAAAGATAGATCAACGTTCCACAAAAAGTCTTTTGCATCCTCCATTACTTATCTAGCTACTGTTCATTTCCACTTTCTGTATTCTAATGAAAAACATCTGAAAAGAAGTCACTGAACACTCTTGTTCAGCAACAATCTCCCACACTTTACAAAATCAGTAATGATTTTATAAGATGCTCTGAGAAGAGGTACTGCACAGACTATAGACCATAAGCTGTGAATCTTCATCCATTTTTATTATAAGCCTACTATTTTAGAGCTCTCTCTAAGGTTTGGGGTCTGAAAAGAAATTACACTGTCCCTCCTGCTATAGTGTTCTCAACACAGATTGTCCATCATGAATATGAGATCTCTTGGTTAAATACTTGATTATTTTATCGGCCAAACTGAACAGCCATCCATAAACATATCCCGCTGAGCTCTCCAATTCTTTCAACAAGCCATGTCTTCTGAGATTTTTCTGCACCATCATCAGGTTCTTAGCATGATGATGGATACTCATTGGCAGGTACTCCAGCTGAACAGAGGTCCTCCTTTTTTCTAACGGTTAGGACCTCTCCATTCTTGTTTGTCACCAGCTGCTTAGAATGACTCCTGATCCTTCTCTCTCTTACTAACTGCCAGCTTTCCTCTCTGCTTTCCATTCTTCCCAAGTGGCTAGTTTTCTTCTCTCTTGACTTCACCAGTGGCTATACTAGTGTTGGCCATAGAATTGTACTTCAAAAGAAATCTGATGCTTCCTCTCAGTTCTGCTCTTTGCAACTTCTATTCACTGCTTAGATATTCAGGCTTGCTCCTCTGCCCTACCACATGACCAATGAACTATTACCCACACAAGGGACTTTAGCTACCAGAGCTGATTAGGGAGTGCTCAGAGCCATGCTGCCTGCACTCAGAATTATCCTGTTTGGTTTGGCTAAGAAATCAAGTAATTACAGCCAAGTAATCCAACTTCCACAGAAAAAAAGCAAATAGAAGGACCACAAATATCTCCTGCCTGGTATTCCACACACAGGGTTCAAGGACATATTCTGTGAAAGTCCCAATTGTTTCTTTTTTGTCTCTGAGAGCATTTGGTAGCATCAATGACTTTTAGAGGACAGGCTTTCCAGTTTTCTCAAGTTGTCAAATCTCTAAAACTACCCATTGGAGACAGTTTCCCACATAGCAAATTTAAACCTACTAAATTTAACATTTTTTTCTTAATTACTTTTCATGATCTGTTTCAGTGGCTAGGGGAGACGGATCAAAATTATTCCTCTACAAGAAAAGCAGAATGTGTAAAATGAGGGGGGGGGGGGAGATGCCATATGAAACACCTAGAAAAAGAGGAAATTGAGAACAATGAATGAGGCAAACAGAAAGGTAGGAGAATGGTGAAATACATGGAACACCTGCCATGGGAAAGTCAAATGAGGAACATGTACAGGAAAGGAATTTGGATAGAGAGGGAGTTATGAAGGTGCAAAAATGCAAGGAGCACTGGGTAAGAGCAGCACAAACTGCCTGAAGAAGCTACCAAGTATGCAAGCTTCTACAAAGGTATTCATATCATGTCTTTGCTCTACCACACCTCTTATCTGTCTCCTCGTGGCTGGCAAAATAGAACTTTGTGATCCATTTAACTCCCTCAGCAACTTTTATCCATCATTGGTTGTGTAGGAAAAAGAAAGCACAGCAAAACCGAGTAGAGAAGAAGGGTCACCTCCTTCGACTTGCTGGTAATACTCCTTTTAATGTAGCTTAGTATGCCATTGACTGTCCTTGCCACAAGGGTGCATTGTCCACCAGGATGTCCAGGTGTCTTTTCACAAAGCTGCTGTCTACCTGCTCGGCCCCAAGCTTATACTGGTGCATGGGGTTATTCCCTGCCAGGTGCAGGACTTTGCATTTTCCCTTGTATTATACCCTTTTAAAAAGAATAAATCACTCTAACTAAAATGCTTAACCTGTATATTCAATTTGCTTTAGGTGATTGGAATGTGTATTATTGCATTTTATCTCCTTGGCCCAGTAACAGGTGAGATATACAATATCTATAAAAACTATCACTAGAAGTTGAATAAAGACAAAATAAATAACGTATATATGATACAATGACTAGTATTTTCCTTTACGTCGAAGTTGTAGTATGATTTGTGTATTGTTGTATGACAATGCCCATTACTGTGTATAGAACTAAGGCTAAAGGCTCTACTCCATTTAAATTTCTTTATTAAGAATACAGGAGATATAACATTGTGTTGAAAATTCATGGAGGAGAATTTTACAGTTGTATGCCCTTAGTCTATCAAGACAGTGCACTGCTGTTTATAAGGAACAGTTCAGTAACAGAATGGTTAGCGTGACAAACAGTGCTAGAAATGAAAAGTTGGGCATAAGTGAGTAAAAGACCCGTTTTGTAGTATCTTAAAATAAATGATAATATCATTCACAATAGAAGGTTACTGCATAAATATCCTTCATCCCTAGAAACACATGGCCTTGGAGCAGGAAGCATGCAGAAACAAGTCTAATAAGCACTTCTTAAAAGTATATAAAATATATATATTTATAAGTCTAGAAAATGCTGTCAAAAGAATGTCCTGGTCTTTTCTTGGTTTAACCTCAAATCATTTAGCTTTCATTTTGTTACCTGCTTCAGGCAATATCCATAAACAAAAAAAAAAATGAATCTGAGTTTCAAAATTAATAATAAAATTAAATCCTTAGGTTTTTTGCTTCTCAGACTGTTGCAGTCTCAAATACACTATCTAGCTGTAAGAGATTCCAAAATACTAACAAGTTGTTTTGTATACTCTAGGTAAAGAAATTTGCTACAACAGGCTTGGCTGTTTTTCAGATGACCCACCCTGGGCTGGGATACCAGGGAGACTTCTGACAGGTTTGCCTGACTCTCCAGAACATATGAACATCAGCTTTTCTCTCTACACAAGAGAAACGGGAAATAACTCACAGGTGATATTTATTTTAACATCAAGAATAGACTAAACCTACATATGTTTGTAAACTTGTTAAAAAGTCTACATCACTCATCATAGGCAAACAAGTCAGAATAAGAAGACAGTTCAAAGGTAATGAATGAACTTTGAAGCCATTTGGGGTAAAGCATGAAAAAAAAAATTGTGAAGTAACTGTAAGACACAACACTGTTCCTAGCATTTTCCTTTTCCAGCATGTGGGTTATGGAGCAGTAACTTTTGCATGCATTTAGCTCTCTCAGGAATGTCAAGGGCTTGTTCAACTAACCAGCCTTCTGGGTATCCAGATAGGGGAGCAAATGCTGATTGCTGACACAAGGAGAAATTGAGCCAAAGACATATTGTGACTTTAAAAAAATAAAAGCAAGTCTGAAGCAGAACAATTTTGGTACAATTTCAAAACCTGCATTCCTTCTTGAAATCTGAGCAATTTTTACATTCTTACCTGCCTTTCTCCATTCTGCAAATAAGACAGAAACACTCAAGTTGCTTATTCCTTGTAATACTGAGTAGAGCAATGCCTAGGAACTTATAAGACTCCAGGATTGGGAACACATCAATTTAGCAAATGCACATGAAGCTGCTAAATCCTTTGCGTGTGTCATCTGTGCTGTACAGAAACATTTAGGATTCCACTGGTGTGAACTATGATGACATCACTGTCATTGCAGACATCACAGCTTGTAACAATCCTGATTGCTACGCTAAGAATCAAGCTCAGGTTCTCTAAGGATGAAAAGTTATACTAGTAATAATTTTTTTTTTTATCTGCAGAGCAAGGACAAGTGAGTATACAATCTACACTCACCAGTAGGTTACTCAGGCATTTCTGTTGTTGATAAAATAAGACAAAATATACCTTGCACTACTTCCCAGCTATTAAACTTAAATCTATCTACAGTCTTAGGGCACAGCCCTTCCACACCCAAACTCCCTGAGCTTGCATCACAGCCCCTATATCTATCTGAAAACAATACAGATGGTCAGAGATCCTTCTCAGAGCAAAAGGAAGTAATATAATTAAACAGTTTGCAGCAATGTGTGGTGGACCAAAATCAGGTTTACCACTATTGCATATAGTATGAAATCCTTTCAGCCTTTCTGGAGTAGCTAATAACAAAAACACCTGTAGAAACATCACTGGTGCAGACAAAAGCCATTTCTTAGATGCAGAGCAGCACATCAAAGTGAAAGATCAGGTCAGTAAAAGGGCAGAAGCAAGGAGGTATGGAGTTAGTGAACTGCTCTCCAGAGGAGCTCATCCAGTTCAGGCCAGTACATATCATATGACACTGTAGCTCCTTTAGGCTGCTTCATATGCTGCATAAGGGTATAGATAGGGGCAGCAGAAACTACATGGAGGCACAACTTCTTTGGAAGCTGTGTCGAAACTGAGAAGGGTGGGACACTGAGGTAACCAGCTTCCAAAAATTAAAGACTTAGAACTCCTTTGAATGGTCAATAAGTCCTACAGAGGGGACAACCTTGATGACATGGTATTTTGCTACCTTCTTTAAAAGGAGGAATAGATAAAAGATCCAACTTTTGTTTTTGTTTTCCTCGCACAGGTGATCTCAGCGATAAACTCCTCAACCATCCAAAACTCGTATTTTTCCTCACGTAGGAAAACCTCCTTCATCATTCATGGATTTGGCAGCACTGGAAAAAAAGGCTGGGTTGTAGAAATGTGCTTGGTATGAGAGAGTATCCTTTGATTTCCATCAGCAGCTGTAGCTGCATTCAGACATTATCACTTAGACACTAATGTTCACCTTCCATTTTGCAATTCACCAGAAAGTATTGACAGAAGATACCAACCAAGAAATAAATTTCACCCAAGTCAAAATGCTTCCTTTATGGAAGGTGGTGCATAGTCAAGGCTTCTTGGTCATCTCTGACAATGTGCTTCTCTGGAGAGTTTTTGTTCCCAAACCGTGAATTAGATCAAAGCAACAAAATGAAGATAGATGTCTCCAACCTCCAGGCTGGTGTCAGAACATCAGATTAGACAGGCCAATTACTTGTCTTTCGTTAGGAATGACTAAAACATCCTTCAGCCAAAAGACCTTCCTGAATTGTAAAGTTCAAGTTTCTATCTCTAAACACTATTAAGTTTCAGCACTATTCAGTTCTCCCCAAAACTGATTTTTTTAGGCTTTTTGTTTCATTCCAGAGTGCAATGAAATAAAGATTCTAAAACTGAAATGGGGACGCTACCACAATATAGAGCTGCTGCACTCTGGACAACAGAGTTTACTATGTTAGTCTTGACTCTGAAAAATAAACAAAACCTTTTGTAGTTTCTCCTTCTTTCACATTGGCAGGGAAAGGGACAGACTAGAAAAAGATCACCACAGAACACAAAGTCACAGATCAGCAGAACTATTTTTGTTCAAAAATCTACGAGAACTTTTAATCTAAAATCTTAAATTTCAAAATTTTCCAGCTGAAAAGAAACAGCAAATCTAACTGCCTCTCCACACTACAAACTATTGTTGTGGTATGCATAAAAGAGAGAGAAGGCAGTCCAGGACTCAATGCATTATCACTTTAAGCTTCTGTTTCCCTTGTCATTTACATTTCAGCTGTTTACCCTGTGTTAATTTTTGTTTCCACTCCTTCTTCTTCCTCAAACCTTAAGTAAGCCTTAGTAACAGAAAGCCACAACAGACCTTAATATATGATTCTTCTGGTGGAAAAATCAGTGATCTCTGTAAGACTGTGACAATACAGGAGTTACCAGTACATTAGCTTTCTTTGCTAAAATAAAAACTTTCTACTTTGCTCAGAGCCTTTCCAGTCTAATATGACTTTCTCAGTCTTTCCAATTTATTTCAAATATGTATACAAATGGTTTAAAAACTAAAATAGCGTGATTGTTGTCTTTAAAATTTGAGACTTTTTGGATGAATAACTTGCTATATTCTGTTTTGTGAGGAGATTCTTGTTTCAGTATGGTACAGGCTATAGTGAAATGTTCTGTTTGTAAAGAATGAGAAATTCCATGAAGAAATTACAATGTAATTGTTTATTCTGATTTAAGTTGCATCTCTATTTGCTATTTTATGTTTCTTTAAATACTTTGCTTTATGTGTTTCCATATCAGCTGTTACTGGAAGTGGAAAATATGAACTGCATTGCTGTTGATTGGAAAGAGGGTGCAAAAGGCACCTACGTCACTGCAGTGAATAACATCCGTGTGATTGGGGCTGAGGTTGCTTATTTCATAAAAACTCTACAGGTAAAAGACACAGCTTTACAACCTACAATTCACAAGTGGTTATAGTTGGGTTATGATACCACTGCTTTTTTAACCTTGTCCAGTATGGTCAACCAGTGCTTCAGGAAGTGTTGTACCATGGACGTAGTTGAGACACAGCTAATTGTAATAATTATTAACTCTGTGAGGACTTCACACAGCCACAGAAGACACAAATTAAGCTAAAGCAGTTGAAAGAGGTTCCAATTTATTAAAGACCAGTAGGTGACAACATTTCCATATGATGATATAGGCAAAAAGGCATTCAATGGAGATGAGGCATGTCATATGACTTAAGTGCTTAGAAAAGTTTTGCTAGCGCTATAAACTTGTGCTAGAAGTAAATTAGCATCTCAATTTAGCATCAGCTGAAATTAACAGGAACTGAAAGCACCACAGAGGTTCACTTGATAATGCCAGCTTTGTTGTCTACAGGCAAAATAAACTATCCTGTTGCCTTCTATTTGTGAACTTCATGTTACTGAAGGCAAGGTTTCACATTTACATACATAACACAAAATTTCTTATTCCAAAGTTCAAGAGCACCAGCATTTCCCGCTGA
This sequence comes from Apteryx mantelli, assembly GCF_036417845.1. NCBI lineage: Eukaryota > Metazoa > Chordata > Aves > Apterygiformes > Apterygidae > Apteryx > Apteryx mantelli. Next base: position 36,908,781 of record NC_089984.1, read on the forward strand.
CTTCAAAAAGACTTGCTAATGCTTAGAACTTCTGAAAATAAGACCCTCTACTTGTCTACGGACTTGATGCCAATCAGTAGGCACTCATCTTTAAAAGTCTTGCAAAAGATATTTCAGAGCCCACAAGGCAAAGTACTAGCCTTGCAAACAGCTGAATATCAGGGAAACACTTTCCCAGGATCCTGTAAAATATACTCTATACTTGCTACCTAGAACCTCTCATATCTGGCCTCATGCATTTGTTTCTGTATCTTTCTCTTTGTATAAAAACCCTAGGTCACTTGAAGATGGGCATGGGATCTCTCCATCTGCCGCTTTTCACTTAATATCTCTGCACTGCACTGTTCACTGCACTGTTTGCCGTCTAGGCCTATCTTTCTTCCATTACAAAAATGCTACAAAAGTGACATTGCTGCATAAATGATTCTTAGACTTTCTTTCCTTTTCCCCATTTTACAAACTTTTGGAGTACTATAATTCATGTAAAACAACTCATATAACTGTTTTCTCTTCTACATTCATCTGGTCCAAAATCTGAGTTTTGACATAAAATTTTACCTGAGCCAAGTCATATCCTTTGTATCCAAATTAAAAATCCTTAGCAGACATGCTTCACAGTCAAATACTAACCCCTTGCATTTAATTGAATTGTGATAGGTCCTCCATTGCTTAAGTGCAGGTACACAATAAATGTTTCCATCCTACTCGGAGGAATTCTTTGAAACAGGACTTTGCACTATGAATTCTTCACCTCTGGCTCTCACAGATGGATCACTAAATCTATTTTTTCCTAACAGGCTTGTAAGGATTACTCACAGACAACAGAGATTTACTTTGATCAAATCTTATTTTTGCCTATGCTTTCTAGAAAAGTAAAGCTGCACTGTAAAGGGAAGTACTGCAGTAAAAAGTCTATTCAGAGGAATCTGTCATAGGCACATACTACAAATCAGCTTTTCTTTTGGCACATGCATTTCAAAAAAACTTAGTGAAAACCTCTTGCAATTAGCAGTTAATCCTTGTTGTCTATGATTGTTACAAACCCCAGCAAGTCCCTGAATGAAATGTATCCCCTGCATGCAGCCTACATGCTGATTAATTTCCATTTCCATCTTCAAAGCTTGTGTAATATCTAGAAGTACAGGTTTTGTACAGGTGATGTTCGGCAAAGAGAAGAATGAATGTCACCGCAACTAAGCTTCTCAGTGAAAATTTTATGGGGTGATATGATTACAGTCTCTAAGTACACACATGGAGAACAGATGTGCAATAAAGAAAGGACTCCTTAATAGAGGTGATGAAGATAAAACAAGTTCGTATTTATGGAAATTGAAATTAGGAGTTAATCCAAATGTGAAAGAAAGTTCATATTTTGACACCACAGGTAATTAAACACAGTAACCGTATGCCAAGATTGTGGTGGTGAATCCGTCACATGACTAGGCATTTAAAATTCAAGACTGGATCTTCTTCTATCGAATCTTAGTGTAATTTAGACAATAATTAGTTCAAGCAATTCACGCAGTGTTGGGTATGCAGGAAGACAGACTACATGTTCCCAACAGCCCTCAATGTAAGACACCACCTTTGCTTGATATTTAAAAAACTGTGTTCTTGTCTCTCTCCCTCCCCTTCCCTTTCCCCCTGCCCTTAATAATTAGAAAATCTTCAAGTACTCCCCTTCTGAAATCCATTTAATTGGCCACAGTCTTGGTGCGCATACTGCAGGAGAAGCAGGAAGAAGAACCCAAGGCATCAGACGAATAACAGGTAGGCTACTCACTGAGAGGCACATATAGGATACTATGTTTCTAAAGGAAAGAAAGTTGCAACACTCCCAACTGGCCCGGCCAGACTGATTGCAATGACAGCATTTTAATCATTTCCAATAGCAGTATGGCACTTGCACCATGGCTGTGAACTTACTCTAGCCAGTTATTTGCATTCTTCCTCTAAATGTCCTGGTGCATTCCTCCTGACTTTTATAATGAGTACACAAAATAACCTCTAATTAAAAAGCCACTGCAGTTATTCAGCATGTATCTTTTCAACTGTTAGCTGAAAATACGATGTAATATTGTTATCAGTATTACTTTAGTAGTAGTATTATCAAAAGAACAACAGTGGGAACTAGAAAAATTACAAAGAATCTGCATGCTTCAAGCAACGGATAATCTGAGCTCTACTAATTAATGTTATCATTTTTTTTTCTTCACTGTTCCTCATGAATACAGTCCAGCTGAAAAGCAGTAACTTAAGTTTCTCCTATAATATACTTTTTTAAATAGGATCGGTTATGGCTTGTGGGTGCATGCTGGCAAAAAGATGAGTCAACAACGTACAGATCCACTTCCGTTATTTTTTTCATGTTTCTTCTCCAGATGCATTACCATTAATTACTTTAGTGTACAGTATGATTCGTTATTGGTATTAATGACAGAAAGTCATACAGTTGTAGACCACTAGGCTAAGAGACTGGAATTAAATTACAGACTCTCCTGCAGGCACCTTGCATGAGAGTAGGCAAACTCTATGCTTCTCAAAAACAGGGGTAACTATTATATCTTCCATCTCATGTTAGGTTAAAACTCCTTAAAGTCCTTTAACTCTAAGGACTAAGAGAGTCCTCTAAAGGACTCTGTTAATATATTTGTAACTTCACTGTCATTCACCGAACTGCATTAAACACTACACTAAGGCAAAGCAACACATCAAGAATCCTTAGTTTTCCTATTCATAACACTTGTCAGACCACTAATGAGATCACCGGTAACAAAATCTATCCTTCGTAGTAATACGATGCCATTTTAGATTCTGTTGGAAAATGTTTTGCTTCTGTTGGAATGAGTTTGCAGGAAGGTTCACAAAACCATATTACAGCACATTTGATTCAGTCCATCTTAGAATTCACATTATTTTTCAACATACCTAGTGCATTATTTATGCCTGACATTGTAAGTTGGAAAAAGACATATATTAGTATGTTTAACTTTTCCATCCCTCCCCCAATCAATAAATGTTTTTGTTTAGGTTTGGACCCTGCTGGGCCTTTTTTTGAAGGTACTCCTCCTGAGGTGAGACTGGACCCTTCAGATGCAAGATTTGTTGATGTTATTCACAGTAATGCTGCCCACTTACCTGCTGTAGGTAAGTGTTCATGTGCAAGCAAATATCTGCAGAGATGGGCATGTCAGAGGGGTATCTTAAAACACCGACCTCATCACATATGTATCTCAGGGCTTGGAATGTATAACACCACTGGTCACCTTGACTTTTACCCAAATGGAGGAACTGTAATGCCTGGATGCAATGATTTAATTCCACAGATGAAACGAAGCGATTTTGAGGCTCTCATTGCAGGTAAATACACATTTCCAACATTCAAAATATTTTCTGAAACATGAACTGTGAAAGTAACTATCAGTTTGGGAAATAAAAACAACAAAACAAAACTGTTTTTTTTTCCTATTTAGTCATAAGTTAAAAAAGGAAATATGAAACAATAAAGGCTAGTTTAGAGCAGTGTTACCCAGGGAACACTGTAGAGAAAGGAATGATCAGAAATATAATACAGGCCTAGGCTTTGCTTCTGGAATTTGAAAGTCAAAGTGCAGAAGACAAAAAGGCAGGGAAGAGGGCGTGCACAAGTCCACCACCCCAAAAAGCCCAAAAGGAAGTTTTCTAGGTGGAGAGAGACCAGCATCATGACTAGACCTGCAGCATGACATGACCGTGTTTGGTTTCTTGCAGAGACTTCAAGGAGTATCCAACACCCACAAGGCATGAATTAGGCAAAAGCACATAGTGTCTTCAGGGAAGTCTCCACTAGAGACTTCTCTCTCTTCACAGGGTTTGGAATTGTCAGTAGAAGGCTGGTGGATTCTCCTTGTTCTATTAAGCCTTTTTAAACTGCACTTTGCCGCCTGCTGTAACATTATATATGTATGGCTGTCTTCTTAAAAGGGACTAAAGCCGATAACAGACCAACACATCTCCCTTGAAATCTTGGGCAAACTGGCACACAGTTCTTCAGATAAGTCAAAACACTGGCTTCTACTGCAACTAGAAATGTGTAAATTCACACAAAAATGTAATACAAGACCCTGCTACTGTTTTACTCTGGGTTAGCTATTTTCATAGAGGGGCAAGTACAACTCTTGTACAAGATAACAGGAGATTATTTCACAGATGCCCATAAAATTTGTTCCAACAGATGCTACAGTCATCGGAGGGTGCCATCACTCACGCAGCCATGAGTTTTACTTTGAAAGTATCCTCTATCCCACCGGATTCATTGGGTATCCCTGTGAAACGTACAAGTCCTTTGAGTCAGTAAGTATATCAGCTCAGGAATGGACAAGCTGTAAAGAAAATAATCAAGGTCTCTGCATTCATGATAGATGATGCTATATACACGAGCACTTGAATGCTATGATAGTTCTGCTTTCACATTATCCAAATAGCAGCAGAACTGAGATAAGAAATCAACTCAGTCACCATGGAACCAGTGCTGGCTGGTAGCAAGAAGTATGAAGTGAGGCACAGGATACAGTGGCTCCATCACCTATTCCCCTGTGTTCTGGAGAAGGAATCTTGAAGCATGGATGATACCACCAGAATAGGAAAAAACCTAAACCCCATGCAATCCTCACCCTAAACCTTTATGCAAAGACCATATAAATTAGCTATATCTACCCTAGTAACTCCTGGCTGTAAGAAGAGACATGTGAAGCTTCCAAAAGCCCTAAACATTCTCTAATTTACAGTGGGCACTGATTAGAGCACCTATGAAATGCTCTAATTTGCCTATAAGTAAATGCATCTATAAATGATGCTTAAAATACACATGCTACTTTTTTCCCCTTATATTGTGTTGCAACATGGATGCAGGCAGGTTCTTTTTCACTGGAAGGGTATATTTGGCTTATATTTTGTCCCAGACTCCAGCTGAAAAATATCTGAAACAGGGAGTTTCAGATCATCATCCACACAGGTATCGAATCTGCTCATTCCACACCCACTTGGGTAAGATAAAACAATACAAAGCACTGCTACAGTTTTGCAAGATTGGAACAGTGTCTTGAGCCTTAATTTTGTCAGAGTTGGGATGAAAAAAATACTCCTCATTAACTGATGTTCTTATTTTTCCTAGGGGGACTGTTTCCCATGTCCCCAGGAAGGATGCCCAATGATGGGACACTATGCTGACAGATTTCCTGCTAAATTGAAGAGAATAAATCAAAAGTATTTTTTAAATACAGCAGCAGACCCACCTTTTACTAGTAAGTGGAGAAGGTCTGTAACAGCCAGACACGTTTGAAAAGTGATTGCTTTGACATAATTTATAGCCACACACTTTTGTTGCTACCATAAACATCTGCTAAGATTGTTGAGAAAAAGTGCTGAATTAATCATCAGAATTCAAGCTCCCTGAGTCTTTCCTTTGCTAACATGAACAAATCCCATTTAGAAAAAAAGAACCTTCCCATTTACTGGCATTTTTAGATCTCATGTATCAATGACAATCTAGTTTTACTTTCTTTTTTTTATGTAGGCTGGAGACAAAGAGTATTTATCAAACTGTCTGGTGTAAAGAGAACGAGGGGGGACATAAACCTAGTTTTCCATGACACAGAGGGAAACACAAAAGAATATCAAATTACCAGGTAAGTTAAATTAAATTAATATTTCACTATAGCATTTAATGTTGCTGTCCTTAATCTACACATCTTTCACATATTTAAGCAGTGCAAACATATATTCTTTGTTGCAGTCATTCTAGTTAACATCAGATATGGACAAAAGTTGTCACATAGATAAGGCCTACGAGGGCTGACGGATGCTTACAGCATGAGAATGGAAGCCACTTCCTTTTCATGTGTTCTGGGACTTCAACAATAAGTTAGTAGCCCAGTTTGACAGAATAGACACTGTTTCTTTGAGTTGCTCTTAAAAAAAGACTTACCCCTCTAGAATGCACATAACTCTTACCGTGCGCATCAGCTTCATACACACGTTAGCACAACTGCTCCCACTCTAGCATAACACCAAACTCATTAGTGTATTCACTCCGCATGCTGACAAGACTCTGTGCTCTGCTGGTGACTTGCTGTATGATCTCATGCAAGGCAGTCTTGTATCTGAATTTATCAAATTTGCAAAGCAGATAGGTCCTTCTTCCCTACGCTACACTAAAAGACATCACTCCTATATAAATGGCACATATAGGTCTGACCAATGAATCATTCACAGCCTATCGTATCATCTCTTGTTTACTATCAAAATAGCAACTCCTACTGTCTTTTTTACTTGTTCTGAAACAAGCATTTCCATGTATCGCCCATGATCCTCTTTGTGTGTGCACAGACCAAAACCCCACAGAAATTCACAACTCTTCTCTACAGTCTTCTCTAAAAAAAACTTACCTGAAGTTCTCTTGCCGTGATAAAAACTCAACACTCTCAGGCTGCTGAGGAGCTCAGAACCCCAATGACAAACCTGTTACCCTTATTGTTTCCTGATATTCTCCTACCACATATAAATTAGAAGTTTCTGTGTTTCTTTTCATCCTCTCCTGTTCAGAGCATAACACAACAGAGGTCTGGTTCAGTGACCTGTGCTGCTGCAAATAATAGTAAAAGTGCAAATTTCTGTCATAACAAAGTGAACAACCCAAGTGTTCTGGAGAACATGACTTAGCTTAGTAACCTCTAAGTTATTTCAGTTAGCATTGCTGTCTTCATTCTATTTGCAGTGGAGTCCTCTCTCAAGACCAAATTTATACAAAATACCTTGATGTTGAAATTAACCCTAAGCTTATTAAAAAAGTTGAATTTCTCTGGATTAAAACTCCATTCACCCCACTTTGGTCAAGACTGGGAGCAGATACAGTCAATATAATTCATGGAGGAGATGGACATAGGTAAGTATATACCTTTTACAGAAAACATCAGTATCAGAAGGAATGGGAAAAGAGTGCAGCAACTCTGGAACACATGACTAAAAAACAGTCTTGATAAATTGGACACATGGTTTAGAATCAACAATGAATGAAAAGTAATTCAGTAATGACAATGATAAAGTATTACACTTTGCACCGAAAATCAAATGTTCAAATACAAAACAAGGAATAACTGTCTGGAAAGGAATACAGCAGAAGATGATTTGGGTAGTATATGGTGCCACAACAAAATGAGTACAAACCAACACTACAGTGCTGTTCAAGATAAAGCAAATCTCATTCTCAGGTGTACTACCAGGAGTGTTGTACAGAAGATCCAGGAAGTAATTATTCTAATTAATTAACTGTGGTAAGACTGTAACCAGGAGGAGAGCCATTTTCAAGTTTGTACAATATACTTCAGGAAAGACATAGACAGATTGAAGTCCAGGAAACTAACAAGAGTGAAAGATTTAGAAAACATGATGTATGTGGAGCAGCTGAAGGAAATGTTTATTTAGTCAAATAAAGAGAAGTTTAAAGAGAGGCATAAAAACAGTCTTCACTGATGTATAAGCTAGCTGTGGAGGGCCACAGTCAACTGTTCCACATATCCACCGAGTTTAGGCCAAGAATTAATTGATGTATTTTACAACAGATGAGATACAGGTTAGATATTAGGAAAACTTTCTTATAATTAGATATTGGCATGGGTTATTTAGAAAAGCTGATGAAATCCCCTTCACTGTGAACTCCTAAAGAAAGCTGCAAAGCTTTGGTAGGGACAGTCTAGTTAAACAGCTGGTCTCAATAAAGGGAGCTTAACAAGATGGTCTCCTGATGGGTTATCTAGAGCTCTATTTCTGTGAATCTACAAATGAATTTTATTCATGTATCAAGAACCAAAATTTACAGCTTGTCCCCAAAAGAAGGAAATTCACATTGTTACTGCTACTATGCAAACTGTAATATGCCCTATATTAGGCTTTCAGGAAGGCTTAAATAGGTTTATAGATCAAACTGACCACCTTCAAGGTAACAGCTGACACATTTCCTCTTTTCTTTGTTTTTGTTTAAAAAAAAAGAACAATATTGATTCAACTTGTTTTCCTTCCCAGATCAACTTTTTGTGGCCATGAAACTGTGACATATGGAGCTCCCCAGTTACTTACACCTTGCTAGAAGTCATTAGGTACAACTGTTCTCTATACTGCAGCTGGGTAAACAATCAGTCCTCTGTACGGGAATGCTTGTACACGTGGCTATTAAAGGAAAACTCATTCTTAAACTGGCTGTAGCTTCCTTTGTTTTTTCAATTCTGTGCAAACACATTTGGCAATGTTTTTTACATGTGAAGTGACTGTTTCAAGTTTATCACACTCATAATGATGGAAGCAACTCTATTCCCTTCTGTAAAACAGGCCTTCAGTTCCTCTGATTATTCTACTAGCCTTTTTCTATACCTTCTTCCAGTTGCAATTCATATTTTTTGCCATGACTAACAAGAATGGTACACAAAAAGACACAATTTTCTATTTCTCTTCCCCCCCCCCCCAAAAAATGTGAACCCTAAAGATGGTAACAGCAGAAGCTACTTGGCTATTTTAAGAACCTCACAACACTCAAAAATTAATTCCCTTTTCTGGAACTCACAGTGCATCTTCACTTAAATCCCAGCCTTGCAAATACTAAGGAGCAGGTCTACCTCTTCATATACCCACACTTTTTTTAAAACTGATGCAAGTAGTCCTTCTCTCTGCTTACCCACTATGCAGCCATCCACATGTCTAGACTTTCACACATGAAGAACACACTTGCAGAGAGAGGAATATTCTGGGAGGAATATAGGGATATCATTGGAGCATGCAGGGATGGGGCTAGAAAAGCCAAAACCCATTTGGAGTTTAATCTGATGAGGGATATCAAAGACAAGAAAGTACATCAGTAGTAAAAGGAAGACTAGGGAAAATACGGTCACACTGCTAAATGGGATGGAGGCCCTGAAGACAAAGGAGATATAGATAGAAAAGGCTGAGGCACTGAATGCTTTCTTTGCCTCAGTCTTTACTGGTGAGACCGGCCTTCAGAAATCCCTAGTCCTGGAGACCAGGGGAAAGTTTGGAGAAAGAAAGACTTTCCCTTGGTGAAGGAGGATCAGATTAGCCATCACCTAAGCAAACTGGACAAGTTCAGGCGCCCTGATGGGATGCACTCACGAGTGCTGAGGGAGCTGGCCTATGTCATTGCAAGACTACCCCCAATCACCTTTGACAGGTCATGGTGATTGGGATAGGTGCCTGAGGACTAGAAGAAAGCAAATGTCACTCCAATTTTCAAAAATGGCAAGAAAGAGGATCCAGGGAACTACAGGCCAGTCAGCCTCACCTAACTTCCTGGGAAGGTGATGGAGTAACTAATCCTGGGTAACATTTCCAGGCACATGAAGGACAAGAAGGTGACTGGGGGTATTCAGCATGGATTCACAAAGGGGGAATCATACGTAATCAACCTTATAGCCTTCTATGACAAAATGACTGGCTTGGTAGATAAGTGAAGAAGGTGAGAGCAGTGGATGTTGTCTACCTTGACTTCAGTAAGGATTTTGACACTGTCTCCCATAACACCCTCATAGGCAAGCTGATGAAGTACAGGCTGGATGAGCAGACAGCGAGGGGGATTGGAAACTGCTGAACAGCTGAGCTCAGAGGGTTGTGATCAGTGGCACAAAGCCTAGCTGGAGGCCAATAAGTAGCGGTGTACCCCAAGGGTCAATACTGGGTCCAGTACTGTTCAGCTTATTTATTAATGACCTGGATGATGGGGCAGAGCATATTCTCAGCAAGTTTGCTGATGATACAAAACTGGGAGGATGGCTGATACACCAGATTGTTGTGCTGCCATACAGAGGGACTTTGATAGGCTGGAGAGCTGGGCAGAGAGGAATCTCATAAAGTTCAATAAAGGTGAGTGCAGGGTCCTTCATCGAGGGAGGAATAACCCCAGCACCAGTACATTCAGGGGAGCAATCTGCTGGAGAGCAGCTTTGCAGAGAAGGACCTATGGGTTCTGGTGGACACCAACTTGACCATAAGATGGCAATGTGCCCATGTGGCAAAGGTGGCCAATGGTACCCTGGACTGATTAGGAAGAGCGTTGTCAACAGGTCAATGGGGGATGATCCTTCCCCTCTACTCAGCACTGGTGAGGTCACATCTGGAGTACTGTGTCCAGTGCTAGGCTTCCCAATAAAGGAGAGACATAGACCTACTGGAGCGAGTCCAGTGAAGGGCTATGAAAATGATTAAGGGACTGGAGCATCTCTCATATGAGGAAAGGCTGAGACAGCTGGGCCTGTTCAGCCTGGAGAAGAGAAAACTGAGGGGGGATCTTATGAATGTGTATAAATATCTGAAATGAGGGTGTAAAGAAGACAGAACCAAACTGTTTTCAGTGGTGACCAGTGACAGGGAGAGAGGCAATGGGCACAAACTGAAACACAGAAAGTTCCATTTGAATACGAGAAAAAACTTTTACTGTGAGGGTGACTGACCAGTGGAACAGGCTGCCCAGAGAGGTTGTGGAGTCTCCATCCTTGGAGATAATCAAAAACCATCAGGATGAAGTGCTGGGCAACCTGGTCTAGGTGACCCTGCTTGAGCAGGGGGCTCAGTCTAGATGATCTCTATAGGACCCTTCCAACCTCAACCATTCTGTAATTTTGTGAAGTGTAGTATCCATTCTTTATATTTCATTGTTTCATGGATAAATGTATGGAAATCATAGACCACCTAGTTCAACCTCCTGAATGTGTGTGTACATATACATATATATATATACACATGTGTGTGTGTGTGTGTGTGTGTGTGTGTGTATTTATTTATTTATTTATTTATGGAGAGAGAAAGAGAGAGAGAGAGAGAGAATATGCAATTTCATCCAGATATTTCTATATCCAGCACAGTAACTAATGGTTTGACTAAACCATTTCCTCCAGAAAAGTACCCAGTCCTAAGAAGTGTGTTTAAAATGGTTTTCTAAAAAGACTTTGAATAACTCCAGGGTTTATGAATACTGGGATTGACTATTTTACATTAAAATGAACGCTACTGCTCTGCAAAGCATGACATATGTGAGTCACTTGAAGGTCTGAGAGACTGAGGCATTGGATATTCTTTCAAGTATAAATAACAAACTCTAAGTCAATGAGCAGGAAGAAAATGGAAAATGAGTTAATCTTTTACTTTTTCCCACTTCCCTGTGTCTGAGAAATAATGAACAAGCATTTGGGTATAAAAATTAACTTCCAATAGATATCAATAGAAATACAGTATTAAAAATATATTTCTAATGAGTATAAAGATTTGAATAAAATAATTAACAAAAAGAACAACAGCCAGCATAGTATTCTTGTATACTCTATAGTAAACTGTACCAAGTTTACTATAAACCAAGGCTGTACAAAATTAAAAATGTAATTAAACACCAGTCTGGGGATCAGGCAAGAAAGATGTGCGATCATAAACTTGGAGATTTTACAGGTGGTAAAGGAAGTGCTAACAATGCCAGGAAGCACTACGCCATGTTCCAGAAGAAACCTACCTCAAATCTTTTTCACCAGCTCATAAAATACATGGGAAAGGCTGTTCCATCCTCAGTTTGAACAAGTATTTAATAAAACTCATCATTGTATTAGGACATCTGCAGATTCTCCTGAACCATTGATATGGACTTATTTTCAAACTGTAATGCTACTTCAATTGAGGATGGGACAACTCAGCTCAAAAGTGATGTTTTAAAAAAATTAAAGATCTTTACCACTATTTAAAAAATACTATGCATGATAGCAGTGAGATACATATGTACACAGCTGATATCCATTTGGTCTTTCGCACAGGTGGAGATTAGGAAACATTAGCTCTGTAAAGGTATGTGGCCATAGCCAAAAAGCATAGCTAGGTTGACAAAGCTTTTCAGATGCAGAGTTAACTGAGGTCACTTTTCTTCTTGAGTCCACTTATGCTCTTCTCCTAGGAATGAATAAGACCAAGGGGTTCCTAGACATAGTTCATTTGCACAGAACTGTGTTACATCTTTTAGCTGAAGTCTTTTATAGAATGGCCTACTGAGTTCTGCAGTCCTGTTACAAAACTTAACGATGCAAAGCAGCCATTTTGCAATGGCTGGAGGAATTTTGTATTTTCTTGCTGTGTATTTCCAGCATGTTTGCTCTCAGGTCATCACTCAGGATTTTCTCAGGACAAGGATCTTCTCAAAACTTGGTTTACATGGGGAGTATAGAAAGAGTTCAAAGGGACAGACAACTGACCTTTTATATCCCAGTATTTCAATGAGCAAATGAAAGGGACACCAGGAGATCAGCCTCTTTCACTATGAAAAGATGTACCAGTCCCACAAAGAAATTTCCCTAAAGGGATAAGGCTTCTCTGAACTGAGCTGATATCAGGAAATGGCCACCAAGGACCCAGAAGCATAGGAGCATTTCACAAACAAATTCACTTGAGAGAGGGTAGGAAAGGGAATTTAAAGCCTATGTGGTCCCCCAATAAATCCCTAGTTGACCCTATATCCCAACCACACAACACTCCTAAAAGAAAAAGGCATCCTTACTAAAACAATGCCCTAAATGTACTGCTACCCCGACCCACATAATTCTTTCTAATGTCCCATCAACAACATGTTGCTTCTTGGGAACCCACTATCTCAAATTACCCTACTTTTAGATCTCCAATCCTATTCTGGACTCCAGCACACCAGTTCAAGAAATCTATGTCCATGGATTTTGGAGTTGTTATAGCAATCACCAGTTAAAGAGGTTCTCCAACTTAACTATAAACTATAATCTGAAATAAATAAATTTTCCTATCTTTCTGGGAATGTTTCCAAGGATAAAGCATATTATAAAAGTGCATGCAAAGTTTGTTAGCTAGTGCATGGAGTTTCAAGGCTGCACTGTAAGTAGTTGGGTTCATTTTTTTATTACTTTGTCAGGTAGATGCCTTCCTAAGACAGCAGTTCAAAGGGGGGCTGCCCCTCATATTGACATCTTTATGCTACTTTTAAAGTAGCTCGAATGCATCCCAATAGCAGTGTAGCCCTGACTGGAGAAAAGTCACTCTGGACTTAGGCTATGAGCCTTTAATAGATTTTGCAGCCTCGCAATCACCACTGCAGCTAGCTATTATAAAACTGACTCATACACGTCTCACACATGAAACAGGCACAGATACAAGTTGCAGAGAAGACAAAGGGTCCTTTTCACCACGAGAAAAATTCAGCACACCAAAGCTAGCTTGCCAATCAGGCAGGTTAGCAAGTCCTAGCTGTTTCTTTTTTCACTGTTGTAGATGCTTGGAATTTGGATACTTGCTCTGTTTCTGGTCAGCACAGCCAGAGGTAAGAATGTGGGTTTAGTTTTAATACAGACTTTCTACATTGCTATATTTCATGAGATGATAGTATTCTACGCTACAGTGTCTCTACACTAACTGACTGGGGTTACATTGTACTCATTCACGAACAAGAACAGCGAGATGAGTGTGTGTGTGTGTGTGTGTGTGTGTGTGTGTGTGTGTGTGTGTGTGTGTGTTGGGGGTGGAGGGGCGGAGGGGTTGTCCTCTCTCTTCTCCACTCTGGAAAACCCACCCTAGGGCCATGCAATTAGAAGCATGAGTTTTTTCTATCTCAAAGCAAACCCATTGCACTTGTTTTCTCTATTGGACCAAGGTGTAAGGAAACAATTCTTTGTACTCTTCTTTAGTGCTGGAAAGGCAGAAAATGCAAGGAGGGGACAGCCCAATGGGCATATAGCTTCATACTCAGCAGAAGGCACTGGCTGGTATAAAATTTCTCATGTACAATGTAGTCAGCTGCTCAGCACAGTTTCAGGTTACTGCTGATTATTTGCAACATCTTGGCTCGGTATTAGGAAAAATTGATCAGCTGTCTTTGTGTTAGGCAAAAGACAGCAGAGGAAAAATACCCAAGGCAGGGTACAGAAACTCCATTGAATACCTTCTCTATTTACAGGCAATAGGGTGGCTACTTTCCTTGGGGTATACTGCAGCCTTTACAGAGCTGAGAGACCAACTGTTGGTCTTTGCCTTATTTTAACTGTAGGAGTTTCAACAGACCAAGAGACTGCTAGAGGGAAGAAGCTATGTATTATTACTAGACTGCTTGACTTCTTTGCTCATTCACATGTTAATGATCTGATCTGTGCGCTACAGGCAAAGAAGTTTGCTATGAACGGCTTGGATGTTTCTCAGATGATATACCATGGTCTGGGACTGTGGAAAGACCCGTCTATAAGTTACCCTGGAATCCAGAAAAGATAGACACCCGCTTCCTCCTATACACAAGAGAAAATCCTGATAACTTTCAAGTAAGAACTGTTGTGGTTTAAACCTTCTTAGATCACATGCAAAAAGAACACATAAACACAGACTCAAGCTAACAGTGTTCCTGGAAAATGTTAGAAATGGCCATCGCTCCAGTTTATTCAAGAGACAACCTTTTCCAGCTTCTTGGAAAAGTCTGTGGGGCAGAATTCTCACTGACAGCTCTTTTGCTACAGCAAAGAAATTCTCCACCAGCCCTCATGAAGCAACACACACCCACTTTTCTGTAAGACCACTGAGAAGTACTAGGAAACTGCACATCTATAAAGTTGTTGAGTAAATGTTTCCACATATGAGGAAAACATATTAAAAGTAAATTCCTGGTTGCCCCAAGATATGTGACAAAGCTTGCCTTGGTTTGAATGGAAATGCAAACCTTAAGTCATGTGAATACTTGCAGATAAGCTTAGTGTTACATAATATTTAAATGCCTATACAAATGAACGCAGTTCTGGTCTTCAATAACAACAAGTGTTTTCTAGTTCCATCACAATTTTAATAAGCTCTTTACAAAAAACAGATTTAAATATTTAATAATTCAATATCCACAACAGGAGATCTCTGCAATTGATGCCTCAACAATCGAGCAATCAAATTTTAATGCAAGCAGGATAACCAGATTTATTACACATGGATTTATAGACAAAGGAGAAGAAAACTGGCTGTCAGACATGTGTAAGGTATGTACCATATGGAGATCCTATCCTTGTGAGTTTCCTTATTATGCATTCATAATACATTCCTATAAATTGTCTATTTTCTCTATTTCTAGCCAATTTCTCTCATGCTACTTGTACTGATAAGAAGGGGGAAATGACCACTTATTTTCAAAATGTCAGCAACTCAAATATGTAGCTCTGCACCTTGAGGAAAAACTTCAGGCAAAATGAACCACGTTCATAAGTGAAGTGAGTGAGAAGGATTTGCTCAATCCATGTCTTTATTTGTGGTAAAAACAATATAAACCCTGAGGCAAGTTGTTGCTTAGGAATGAGCGTGATTACAAAAATCACTGCAGATTTATAACTATTGCCTCGTACTTCTGCAGACAAGAGACAGGTTTCTAGGTGTGGGAAGTCCATCACACAGGTATGGACTGCCAGTTGGGTATTGGAGGCTGAGGACATGGACTGACCATTAACAGAAGCAACAATATTGTCAAAATTCATAGCCAGAAGGGACCTCAGAGGATCATTTCATAACAATACCACTCAACCTAGAAGTTGCTATGAATAGTGGGTGAAGTACAAAGCACTCTTACTGATTTTGCACCATTTCTCCAATTTGTCAACTTATTTCTTAATCCTGTCCCCATACACAGTTGCAATTCCTACTGACCTGGTGTCTTCTCAAATCCTATAAATATCCTTTCTATTCCAGTTGCTAATAAAAGCAAGGAATTTTATGGAGCGTAGAACAAAATACAAGCTGACAGCTTATGATACTTTCTGGATAGGGTTTTTCAATTAACTATCCACACAACTACAACTTTGTTTAAAATATATATCCCTATTTTACTTATGAGAATGTTATAAAGAACAATGTGAAAATCCATGTAAATCAAGGTTTTATAATTATTGCATCCCCACTACCTGATTCTCTTTGTTACCTAGCCAAAAGAAAAGAAGTTAGATTTGTTTGAGAGTTTCTCTTTGAAAAATTTCTGCTGATTATCACTTATATATATCTAGGAATGTTTGTTGGATTTATTAGTTAATAATTTGTTCGAAGTATCATAAACAGATTGAAGTTTTATAATTTTCAGTCTCTCATTTTCCAGTCTAACAAAACAGAGTTTTGTTTTGCCCTCTTCTGTTTCTCTGGAACCTCACAGTCAAAAAGATGGTTTCAAATAGCTCGCATTTTGCTTCAGCTAGTCCCCTTAAATCCTTTTGGTTGATTTTCATTAGGCTGTACAGACTTGAAATAAATCTTTAATTTCTTTCCCTATTCTGGCCTGGGATTTTATCACACTATTCCAATTTATTGCAAAAAAAATTCAGTCTCAATGCATCTTTTTAAATAAAGAATGGAGCAAAAAAGGTTGTGAGTACTTCAGCCTTTCTATGTGTTCTTTGTTCTCCTTCTTATTAAGTAATAGTGCTACGTGCACCTTTATTTTCACCATTTCTAACATATTCACAGACACTTCTATTGCCTTTTCTGTCCTTTGCTAGTTGTAACTTGCTTTGCATGCTTTTCTATGTCTCAACATAAAGGAAAGTAGAATAAATATATCAAAGCTGCTAAAGCAAAATATACTTAACAAAACAATCCAGCTCAGAGGAGAAAAGCAAGGCTTCAGATTCTGTGGCAGACAATGAAGTATCTGCCCGTATATATATATGCCAAAATAAAGCCATGAATCTGAAATGAATATTCACTGACAGCAGCAATTTATACACCCTCTTAACAAAACACATGCACTGTTTTCTAAGAATCCATAACATGAAAACACTCTTGATTTTAATGATGATAAAATGCAAGTTCTAATTGAATTTATAATTAAAGATGTACTTTTAAATCACTTAAGTGAATCAGTACATGAGTAGAGCTCTTCTTTAATGTTACATACATAGCTTGATTGAAGTTGAAACTTAAAAGTACCAATATTCATCCTATTTTCTCCTCTGTAGAAATTACTGCTTTGGGCATTTGAAATGATGGTGTGGCCATTACTGCAATAAACCACCTATTTCAATATCGTGTGAGCACACGTGTGCCTGTGTGCAAGCAGGCCACAGATACATGCCAAGAGTTTGTTTCTTAAAATGTTTTCATAGGAATTGATACAGCATTTATGAGTTTGGCTGTAATAAGCAACATAAATCAACTTCAGATTGCATTTGCTGTGGAACTGTTTGGTTTTTACTTTTGTTTTACAAACCAGAGGATGTTTACAGTGGAAGATGTGAACTGTATCTGCATAGACTGGAAAAAAGGCTCGAGATGTCAGTATACCCAGGCATCAAACAACGTCCGTGTTGTAGGCGCTGAAATAGCTTATTTTGTAAATGTTCTTATGGTAAGAATCTTCTGGTTGTAAAGCTATAGTCATAATGTTGATTTAAATATATATATATATGATTCAGGAACTTTTAAGTATGCAGTGTGCATGTAACCAGCAAAAAACATTTTTTCCTACTCAGTGATTATTTTAGAAGTTCTGCTGAAAACAATAGACTTGTTTTTTTCAAGTTATAGAAACATAATAGCAGGGTTAGGTAACTTACAGATATGAATTTCTACCAGATATCCCCATAGTACAGCTGAATAGTTACTCCATATATGTTAACAGATGTAAAGAGTTTTAAATATGCAGAAATAATTAACATAGCAAACTGCCTTCTCATGGCAACAAAATCTACAAAACAGCCCTTAAGAATGACAGTAAACCAGCTGGCAGTTAGCAGCAGCTGCAGAACAACTGCTACTTCTCAGGTGAGCAAAAAAGTTTGGGAACAAATAGGAACTTCCTAGCTGCCGCAGAGGAAAGCTGTTGTACACAGTGCCTAAATCTACAGAAGCTGCTATATGCCCCCTTTCTTAGCCATTTGTGCAAAGTGAAGACACTTTACTTGGAAAGCGAGGCTTGGTTCAAAGCTTTGCTTTAGTCTAAGTAAGTGCTCTGAACACATTTCCCATGGAGACCTCTAAGTTACTAAATTATACAGTATGCTGGGGTTAGGAGTGCTGTAACCCACGTCTCACTCTCTACATCTGCATTCCAGCCACTGAATTATAACCCCAAAAGGCTGAAGGCATCTCTTCTTTCATCTCCACCTCAAGCTTATGGGATATCTGCCCTGCTAGATGTAGCTGAGAATCCTTTCCAGGTTGAACCTTGCAACTCAGATAAGCAATCTGTGAATCTCACTGAGTCTAGAATTTAGAAAAGATACAGAGCCCCTCAGGACTCTATTATAAACAGGAACCTCCAAAAGAGGGCAACAGCTGGATAAGGGGTTTTGGACATAAGTACCCAAACCACAAACAGATGCTGAAATTCTGTAGGATTCCCTTGGAGACTGGGCCCTGAGTCTGTTGTCAAACTAAGAGTAGCTTTGCAGCCCTTCTTTACTTCTCCCTACTGTTGATGAAAATTGAAATCTTTTTTTTTTTTACATTACTATTTTCCTCAGGAAAAATTTGGATACTCTCTAGCCAATGTCCACATAATTGGTCACAGCCTTGGAGCACATGTGGCAGGTGAGGCTGGGAGAAGGAGGCCAGGGATTGGAAGAATAACTGGTAAGTCAGAATTAAGAAAGACACCACAGCTTAGCAAAACGTTGCCTCCCATTTTCCCCTACAATTACATCTGACTGTGGGCTGTAGTTCAGTCAAAGGTTATTTGGGCAATATATAATTTACCATCTTCTCACAGTGCAGCCTGGAGCAGTACCCAGGTAGGTGTGGGAAAACAGCCCAATTTGATGGTTATTTTGTGTGCCTATGTTTACACAGCAATGCAAAGGCTCCATACAGCTAAAAGCACCCAGATCCCTTGCAATAACATCAGCTGACCTGGTCAGGAACCTTTACAGTTGCAGCAATTACTATAAAACTCTCTGGTGCTCCGACCCAGCAACATCACTGGAGGGAGCAGTTTGTGCTCCCTGAAGAGAGTCTCTGAAGCTGCATTACCTAAGGGCTGATGTTGTCCCTGTGAATGCTCAGAAAGTGATTATCTGTACCTGCACCCTGTGCCCACGGCAGGGGAAGTTGTTGCTTTCTTCTCCATATGGCAGGATTCCTCTACTGTCACCTGAATTTCAGACGTGGGCCTATAATGGGCCCACAGCTAGCTCCAGACTAACTCTAGTCTGGAACAGCACAAAACTGATGCCATAACATACTGACATTCCACTGAGACTGCTAAAAATGAACTCACAATAATTAACACGGAACCTGAACCAGCTTTAGCAGCTATGATTGTTTTTCTAAACCATTTGTTCAACACTACTATAATATAACAGACCAAGAAAGTCTCTGTCTTCCTCATCCTGGCAGCTTCTCTCCTGCCATCCTCATCTTTCATTATTCCGGCCTGTTATATAGCAACACATCTGGTGCATATCACTAACTGCTTGCAGGCCCCACCAAAGCATGCTAGAAGCAGCACAACAGTGAGCAGTTAGTTATTTTGTACCACTGTTTTGCTATCAGTTTTGCTAACAGTTCTGAGTTGAGACACTTTAAATGAACATGGACTTGTTCTCTTCCTTTTTAGTATGCTGTACCAATCAGTGTTCATCTTGCTAGCATGGAATTGCTCTATTTTCTTTCCCTGCTGTGAGTTACACACACTGAGCTCTGAGAAAGTAAGAAAGCAGAGGCTTTTTTTCTCTTTACTGCTGACCTAGGTTTTCCCTTTTAGTTCTTTCAAAGAAGATATTTTTGGATCTAGTTTACTTTAGAGATGCTCAAATGTCACCCTGAATATGAAGTCTATGGACATTCTCCACTGGGCTAAAAAATAGTCTCTCTGTCTTATAAGACATAATTGATCAAGCTTCTGTGACTACTACCAGAAGTGTTTTGATCTTCCCTTGTGGTATGTCAGGAGATCCAAAAGCAAGTTTTCATTTTTCAGCATTCTTTGGCTTGTCACCCGCACTCTATCCAAACTAGTTGAGAGCAAATAACTCTTGAAGGAACCTCACCATTTTGTAATCCTGTTATTACACACAAGACTTAAATGATGAAAATGTTTACTCCAGAGAGGCAAGAATAAGTTCCTGAGAAGTGCAGGCTTTCTTAGCACACAGTGACAGGCAGCTTCCACCTGGAGTAGGAGCGCCAGAGCAACACAGCCTCTGAATAACCATTCACCATGTCCCTACATCTTTCTTCAAGGAATAGCCCTTGTCTTTCTTAAATTTTTAAGTGACTCTTAAAAAAAGCAAATGGCAATCAAATATGCACATTTATTATAATATGTATTCATTGCTAAAAGAGGTATTCCAGATGCCTCACAAAGCACAGACTACATTTTGACTATTTTAAAATACATTCGGTACTCTCCCAGAAAACAAAACTGAAAAGAGGTACTATCACATAAACTTGTGATAAACCCACTCCTTCTCAAAATACAGGTAATTCATCCTGCAGTGTGCACTATTTAGCAATTTTTAACATGTTCAGCACTTACAAAATTTAAAGCTACTTGTTTGATCTCCTTATTCATCATACAGGCAGTGCCAAGGGTAGTGTGCATTAAACAGAGTGACTTTTCACACACAAAAGACAATTTCAGATGTTATCAACACAGCCCTTTTCAATTACTACATTTCCTCAGGGACTTGGGGCTTCCTGAGCTTTGGACTAACAGTTTTGTAAACTAACAGCCTACCAAATTCAGTCCACAAGCAAAACCAAATCTGCTTCCCAAGGACAATAAGAGATGTAAGTATAAGATAATATGTTTTGTAATTTGCAAGACTTTACAAGCTCCTGAAATTGCTGCAGCAATTTGAGCAAATGAATACCATTTCATGCTAGGATCAGAAGCAAAGATCATGATTTCAAAACCAGACATTTGAGAACTAAGTTCCAAAATCTGGATTGGGGGCCACCAGTAGGCATATTGGTTTTCAGTAGTTCAAGAACTTGGCAGTACTACCAGTATCAACTCCTGAATTGGTCAAACAAGGTACTCTAGAAACCATGCAGACAAGCTATATGGGATGCAGACACAGTAGCCTCAATTTGGGCAACATTTTCTTTCTAGTTAAACTTCTCTCAAAATAATAATATATTCAAGTGTTGGAATTCAATATTGATGTAAATCAGTAAAATTCAATAGGTATGCATACGCATTTCTCCTGCCTGGGATTCCACCCTAAGTAAAAGCATGCCATCCCTTTTTTAACGCCTATACTCTTTAGATACAAGGAGCCATAGAGAGCTATAAATGTGACATTAGTCATATACAATCATACTGTTATATAGAAAGATACATCTGTATCTCTTTATCTATATGCAACACAAATATTTTTCTTTCAGGACTGGACCCTGCTCAACCTTATTTTCAAGGCACTCCAATTGAAGTCAGACTGGATAAGTCTGATGCAAACTTTGTTGATGTTATTCACACCGATTCAGCTCCCACCATCCCCAACTTGGGTGAGTGTTCACCTTGCATTATTACTTATTTATTTAAGCTCTGTGGCACCTGAGTGTCTTAATCATTAATCATGACTCAATCGTGCTAGGTGCTGTGCAGACGTAACAAAAATACCATTCCAGTCACTGAGAGCTCATGTTCTAAAGTACCACAGACAAACTTCATGCCAGCAGCTGTATGTATGAGACAATATTCATTTAAAATGTGCTTACCCCTGCTTTAAATACTTCAGGTTTTGGAATGAGCTCAGCTGTAGGACATCTCGATTTTTATCCAAATGGAGGAGAGCAAATGCCAGGTTGTAAGAAGAATCCTATTTCACAGGTTGTAGATCTTGATGGCATCTGGGAAGGTAAGTATGTTAATTCAGAGGAAGGTCACCCTCAAAATGTAATGACTTAACTTTTCTTATTTCGAGTGTTTTGTATTAGGTGTTGGTGTGTCTGTCAACAATGACAGCCACAGAGTGCAGTGAAACTCTTATGTTCAGACATACCATATTCCAGAACCTATTCCCATACAGGGATCAAAAAGTGAATAATACAAGGGGTTTGCTTCTAGAAAAATAAGTCTGCTCTGAAGTATCTAACAGTAGAAACAAACGCTACTTAAACTGTGCCAAATTTTGGAATGGTCTGTAACAACACATTTAAGTTTGTTTCTATTATTTAGTTACCTAGCAGCAATACTGGGTGGAGTAGGACAATGATACTCACATCTCCTTCTATTATGCAATTCTTCGGCTGCAATTTTTCTGCGATAGAGCAATATATTTTTATTAGTTTCTCTTTTGAAATTACCTGTTACAAATCTAGGTTGCATAGAAACAATGTCATTGTGACTATTTTCAGTCAGCTAAAAAAAGATTGGCTGCTCAGATACATTTTTGTTTATTCTTTGTTTTGCATGGTTCTAGTAAAAGCTCTTCTTATTAGAAAATTTCCATATAGTATCATAAAGTTAAATTGTACTTCACAAAACATAAAAACATGTTTTCTGCTCTGGAAACTTTTTAATATATGACCCCTTTCAGTATATAAACTCTGGGAATCCAAGAACCTAATCGTGAGACCTCCTTCCACAGGTTTTATTCAATGCAGCATTACCTTTTTTTTTTTTTTTTTTTTTTGTGCCAGAGTAAACTTGTTATCAATAATGGGGAATTAAATCACAAAGAAATATTTGTGTTGTATATCACATATATATCACATATATATCATCTTCTTTTTACTCTAAAGTCAGGAAAATTAAGGAACTCAATAGAAATAACTTATTCATTATTTACATTTTGAGATTCTCCCTTCCTTAAACATGCTCCAAATAATAATAATAATAATAATAATTTTGTTTCGAAGTCCTCAGTTGGAACAGATCAGCATTGCCCTAGGAAGTTCATTGTTAAATACCTTTCATTTGGTTTCTTTTTGTTAAGGTAATGCAAACTGTTGCCTACAAAAGACCTGTTTCATGCAATCCTCATTTCTATTGTGAAACTCAGTCAGATTACTTAAGTGTTTGTGAGGGGATAGAAGGGGGATGAGCCGAGCTGCACAGTAATTCTCTACAATGCATTTCAAGTTTGCATTTTATGCCTGTTGAGTCCATGGCATTCCTTGGAGCATCAATTCATAATAAAAACGGTTCAAATCTCAAGTTTGACACTCCAAGAACTGCAACAAGGTTCTTGAGGAGGGATGATGCAGTCAAAAGACATGGCAAGTGCTATGTCAGTATCCTTTCTCATATATTAACAGAAATGAAGAACTAACCTGGGAGCATCTTTTCACAGGAACTCGGGACTTTGTGGCTTGCAATCATTTGCGGAGTTACAAGTATTACTCTGACAGTATTATCTTCCCTGATGGATTTCTAGGCTATCCTTGTGCTTCATATGATGTTTTTGAAACAGTAAGTATTTTCAGACCTTCTGGATGGACCATTTTAAAAGCAGTGGCTCTTATCTATGCATCTGAAGTTCAACCTATTTATGCTAGCTTGCACTCAATGAGTGTATTTGTAAGAGAAGTGAGGGGCATCTTAAAGTACTGTAGCTCAAGCAGCTGGCATGCACCAAAGCAAGAAAAGGTAACAACACAGCAGAGGTATTCCTGGTTCTGTGCTGATGTGAAAGCCATAAGGTACTTAACCAGAGCTGGTGTGGCTTCCCCAGGCCTACTCTGCTGTGTCAATCCAGGGAACAGGTAAGGAGTGCCTCCCCCGGTAATCACTGACTGTATTTATCAAACAGCAATAAGCAGAATCCCATACTGTAGCAGGTGAGCTTTCAAATATGGTTTAAGTATTCTCTATTCAAAACAATAGGAAGTAAAATAATATGTAATGGCGTCTCAAGGTCAGTCCATGGTCAAAGTACTGTGGTGACTTAAGATGGCCTCAAGGACAAAACATGTGGGCTTATGGACCAAGGTCAGGGAACTCTTCCCTGTCCCTGACTTGGAGGTACTGAACTACAACCTAATGTTAGCAGGGAGGTAATAGGCTCATTATATCCTGCAGCCAGGCAGCACAGACAGAAGAGAACAGGGCAAATAACAAGTATAAAAATGTGTAGTGCTTAGAATGAACGTTATAGCTTCTGAGCACCTGACGGAGGCTTCTCAGATCAATTTGGGAGGAGGTGACTACCTGCTTCTGTCACCATGGTGGAAAGCTGCATTTTTAGGACAAAACACAGAAGAATGAAGAGCCCTTGTTGACCCAGCCTGAAAATATAAGGGGACATCATTCTTTCTTATCAAAGAGTTGCTGGAAGGACACCTCATCTTCCATACTCTAGTTCATGCTTACTCAAAAATGTCACTGGTGTGGATGGAGCGAGCTAAATGGCACACGAAAAACCAAGGATCCCTGAAAAATCAGAGCCTTTGAGGAAGTTGGGTAGCTTATACGAGGTTTTCCTATTTACAGAAAGGATTATTTGAAAATTGTTGTTGCTGTAATTCAGAACCAATTAAGTAGGTATGTTAAAATAAGTTCTATGACTGATTTTTTGTTTTCTTAGCTGTGTTGGTAAACTTTGTTAATGGATCTGCTTGTTTTCACTAGGAAAGTTGTTTCCCGTGCCCAAAAGATGGATGCCCAAATATGGGTCACTTCGCAGATAAATTCAAAGGGAAAATTAAAACTCAGTTCATGAAACTTTACCTGAATACTGGAGAGGCCAAAAATTTTACTCGTGAGTCTTGAATGTTTCCACTGCTATCTGGTCCTTGTAAACATCTCTCCCTCCCCTCCATTTTACAATTAATTTGAACAGATGAACAGAGCCTACAGCAGTGCAATGACTGGTTCTCATGTCTTTTCCTCTTCTGCCCCAATACAAATATCCAGTTTTAGGACCTCCACTACAAAAACAGTGTCGACAAACTGGAGAGAGCGAAGTGGAGGCCACCAAGATGCGTAGGAGGCTGGGACACATTACGTAGAAAGAGATGCCAGGGAGCTGGGTTTGTTTAGTCCTAAGAAGAGAAGGCTGGGGGTGGGAGATCCAGTTTCTCTTTTTAACTTCCTAAAATGGAGTCATAGAAAAGAGAGAGCCAGACTGCACTAAGAGGTGCATGGAGAGTGGATGCAGAGAAGTTGCAGCAAGGGAAATTCTTATTAGAAATTAAGAGAAAACAATCACAATGAAAGTGGTTAAATGCAAGAACAGGGGCCCAGAGAAGCTGTGGAAACTCCATCCTCGGAGATATTCAAAAATTCAACTAGACAGCGTTCTGAGCAACCCTACCGAAGTTGGCCCTGCTTTGAGAAGGGGACGGACCAGATGACCTCCAGAGGTCCTCTACAACCTAAGTTATCCTATACATTCTAAAATATCAGCTCTCATAAGACAGCTCTTCCTTCCCCTTTGTAAACAAGAATGGGAGGGAGAAAAGATGCTTTTGCTAATTGCACGCTAAAGGTAAGTTCCCATTTACAGAAAGGATTTTCCTTGGCTTCAGTGTTTATTTGTTTTTACACTCCTTTTACACTGCTTACATACTAGTCAATATCAGTATTCACTTCCAACGCATTTAAATGCCTCCCTCTTTCCAATGTCACTTTGTATGTAAAAACTTCCATGGTCAAAATGCTGAGGCCTGTACTGTCTCCACCACATTATGGACTAGCTTTCTCTTTCCAGAAAATAACAAAAATCTCTACTCAATTCTTATGTTGTTACGTAGACATTGGGACACAATGACAAATCTGATTTGCTAGTATTTTATATTTGCTCTGCCTGGTTATAACCCAATGAAAAATAGGGAGCACAAAGATTCATGTGTGAGAACATTGTGGTAACTCCATTCAGTCCAGACAGCCTGGGATGTGGCCTTGAGCTGAAAGTCAAAGACAGTGATAATTTTCTTTTGCTTTCAACTACAGTGTAGGATACTGACCAAAAAACCCAAGACTTGATGTTTTGGAGACTATTTTCTGTGGGTACAATCTAGCTTACTGTATTTCTTCTGTACAGGTTGGAGGTACAAGGTATCTGTGACGCTCTCTGGGAAGAGTAAAGTAAACGGATATGCAAATATTGCCTTGTATGGAAGTAATGGGAACACTAAGCAGCATCAGATTTTCCAGTAAGTTCAAAATTTAATAGAAAAGAAACTTCTCCTATAGAATGTTTAGTTTGTATTTTTAATACTTTTGTTTAAATTGGTCCTATTTTACAGACCAAATTTTGCCTTCAGGTACAGCTCCCTGATAGAAATGCAGAAACAGTTCAGTCACTGTGGATTTACATTTGAAGGGCAAAAGTTAGAATGCAGCCCCTCATCTTTCCTAACTGAAAAAATAATCGTGATCTTGACTACACCACATAATTTTGGTGTAGCTTGTTTGATGTCTGGCATAGGTGTTATTGAATTTATGCTAGCAGAACTCTGATCTCTTTGACTTTGCTATTCTTGAAAAATGTTGCTTACAGCTAAAGTTACCTTGTGTTTTACTTCATAAAAATCTGCTTTTTGTTGTTCATGACTTTGCCTGCTTAAGCTGAAGTTGCTTGCTTGAGTCATGTGGTTTTGTTTATTTGAATTTTTCTTCATTTCAACTAAAATAGCTGAAACTATGAAAAATGGGGAGCATTCATTCTGATTTTGTTGTTGTTGTTCTTGAGATGCAGTAACCCTTCCACTCTTCAGAGAATAACTTCACATTTGCCAGAAGGTGTTTGCTATGAGTTAACCTCAGTTTGCATGCAGTCACCTGAGATGAGGCTGCCAGTACTGAATGGGCTCCAGCACATTAAAGCTGCTATTTGCAGCTGCAGAGCCTGTGTCAGTTCAGTTCCTGGGAGTGAGCAATTCTTTCGCAGTAAATGATGCCCTAGCCTACCAGGGATCTTTGTGGAGCACAGAAACAAAGAGGCAAAACGACTGTCTGTGCTGTCTCCCATTACTTCCACTACCATAAGCCATTTAATAGGGAGAAGACAGAGTGAACATCCTCACCTGAACGCAGATGAATCAAAGTGCAAAGCTTGGGGAAGGAATAAAAATGTCACCACCTGTCTTTCTCATGAAGCTTGTTAATATTGTAGAGATTTTGCCTTGGCGATCCTACTGGGTCCTCTGTTTTTCCCCTCCTGTTCTCTCAGGCTGTGCCTACAATGATGGTTCTACAACCATAACCACATCACACATTCAAATGTCTCTTGACTTCGTACAGCAGGGGTAAATTTTAGAAAGTAGCTCTTCACCTTCAGACTGTGGGAATGGGAGGTGGGGGGCAAAGGAAGAGGACTGAAGTGTTGACTCATATTCAGCAAGATTTAGTAGCTGAAGCCATTACCAGTCTCAAATTGCTGCCATTTAGAGCTTGCTACACTGGTGTGACAAGAATTAAGTAGTTGTTTATGTTAGTATGCCAGATTATAAACTATGGTGACCCAAGAGCAGATAGACATTTGACACAGCCACACTGCTGCAAGTCTAGGAATATCAGGTAGACAGCCACAGCTGGTGGATAATCCTTTTGGCCATCCCAAACAAATCCAACATCTGTATCATATAAATCAGTTAACACTAAATTAGATTACATCTATATGCAAAACTTGGTGCAAACGCGGCCCACATAATGAACAGGGAGCAAGCTATACTTCTCCACAGGGATTTCCTTTGGCTGGGTCCTCATTGTGAGGTAAGATTGCAGTGCAACAGGCCTACCTGCCTTTGCATCTTTCAAGAAACACTGGGCAACAACACTGTTACCATACTATAAACTAAACTCCATCTCATTACCTACATACTACTAATGCTACCACAGCCAACCAGTTGACTGGATTGGTAACTAATATTAAATGTCAGCATGCCTCATGTCTATCAACTTTTCTTTTTCAAAGGGGATCCCTCAAACCAGACAGTACTTATACAAAATTAATTGATGTAGAAGTTAATATTGGAACAGTTACGAAGGTAAAATTTCTTTGGAACAACAACTGGATAAATCCAACTTTGCCTAAACTAGGGGCTGCAAACGTCACTGTGCAATCTGGAGAAAATAGAGAAGAGTAAGTATATCCATTAAGACAATCTTGAAAGTTACTTGGGGAAGAGACAAAATTATATGTGGGGTAAAAGCATTTGCACGAGAAGAGCTGTTTAAAGCATTAAAAGACTTTAAAGAAAACCTTTAATTTTCTTCCTTTCAAGATACTGCTAATCCATAATTCCATTTACTAGTACTTCAGCCCTTTTTCTTAAATAACTTCAAAGAAAAATTTAAAATACATCTAGGCTTTAGAAGAGCAAATTTCCTGTATAGCTCTTTGGTAAGAAAAATTAGTACTGACTTGGATTATCAGCATTGTTCTTGCCAAGTTCCTACTCCCTGTCTACAAGAAGTGCTTATCCATATCTGAGCTTGCATTAGGATGACTGACTCACTGTCAGTTGAAATCAGTGGAAGTTTTCCACTGATATTGACGGTCCTTAAGATCATGTTTGACAAGAACCAATGGTAATAATAGGCCTACCATTCCAGTGAACAAGGCTAATACTTGGAAGCTGTGCTTGAAAGACTAAATCTAAAGTTTATTGAAACCAACTAAAATAGACTTCTGGAGACTTCAGTGGATAGTGGCTTGGATGCTCAGATTATAGAAGCCTGACTTACTGATCCAGTATACGACCAGCTATGTCATTTTATCCACCCCATGACTGGAGACTTAGAGGAGAGGGCACAGTAAATGTTTTAGGCCCATATAAAAATTCATAGTTAAAATGTAATCACATGAAAGAGAACACGGGAGACAGTTTCAAGCAAAGCAAAATAATTACAGCCCAGCAGCACTACCACTGAGCAGAGCTCCTAAGTTCTGTTGTAGTTTTTATTTACCAAAACATCTTGCTGACAAAGAGTGTTTCAGTAAATATGCACTCACTCTTCTATTGGCTCATGCCCCTAGCACTAGCATCTAGCATCTATCTAGTGCTGGTAGCACACAAATTGGAGGAAAAAAAATTGTAAAGATAAAGGAAGGAAGCCAGTCAACCAGAATAAATACAGTCCCTCAATACTTTTACCAGCAGTAATATTGCGAACTTAGGAGCTCAAAGTATTCTGTGCTCTTTTCAGGTAGCAGAGCTGTGTCAAATCACAAATCATGTTGGCTTATATTAAAACAAATCCACTTGTACAACCTGAACAAATCTAGGCAACTCAAGGCATTCATATATTCTTGTTTTCTTCAGATTCCACTTCTGTGGTTCCGAAACCGTGAGGGAAGATGTTCTGCAAACTCTTACTGCTTGCTAACAACATATACAAATACCCCAAATCTTGCTATTAATAAAAGCTAGTCATGCATAAAATACTGGAGTCTGCAATCACTACATTTATAATATTCATAGCTTTACATCCTGAGTAATGAAATGTACCTTCAGATGCAACCATACATGCAAGGAGAAACCCTCCCTGCTCCAGCATGCTAACAATAAAAATATCCAGGGAATTTTAATACACAATGGTCTTGAAGGCTGCAGACATATCTCTCCAGACAGCCTGCAAAATACAGATTTTTTAGAGTGGCTTTAGGAGTGACTGATCCAAAGCCCACTGAAAAATTCCTCTTGATTTCAGCCTGCTTCAAAATAACTTTAACAAGGGGAAGAAAGGGGGCAACTAACTGAATCTTGTAAGTGGCTTCAGACACACTGGACAGTACCAAAGAGGAAGTACAGGTGTTTGTTAGTAGAAAGAGATTAAGGAGGCTGATGTTCTTGATCAAATTGAAGGTTAAGCTCCAAATTGGTGTGAAGTAAAGATGAAAGCAGAAATAGGGAGGTGAGCAGTTTAGAAAATGAGGACAGAAGTTTTTAATTACACAAGAGATGGAAGAGTTGATATTATAGATAAATGGTAATACGTTTTGGTGTTTTAATGGTAGACTAAGCTTGAACCAACTGATCTGCACAAAATTGATTTGAGAAATCTGCGTATCAAATTTGAAATGTTAGTGAAGTTTCACTAAAATGCTCATAATCAGAACAATCACCAGGCTACCCTGAAACTTCATATTGGCCCTCAGCCTGCTTGTAGATTTTTCTGTTAACATTTATGTAGCATCTCTCCCAGACTGCCCCCTGAACAAAACTGCCAGATCTTTAAATAATCAAGTCATAAAACGAGTAGTGGAACAAGGGAGTAGCTTTTTCTCTCTCTGCTTTTGACAATCACATTCAGCTGATTGATAGTTCACAAACTCAGTCCTGTCCCTAAATAATCCTGTCTAAGCTCCCTCAGCCTGCTGCTGCTGAAGCAGACTGCTTCTCCTGTGCTCTCAGAAGAACCTTGTCCTTATCGGAAAACAAATCACAGAGCTGCTGGCATCTGGAGACCTACCACTCTCTTGGACCATTTCTCTTAAGGAGTTTCTCTTGACCCAGGCTGGGGCACTCTGCTCTTTCTGCCTTTCTGTGTGACCTTTCCTCCTCCAGTGTGTCTTGTCATGAGGGAATATCAGCTCCCTTGCAAACCTTTGGATTCCCCTTGTGGTGTCAGAGGTTGAAACCAACTCATCCTGTGTTAGAGCACTACTCTTTTGACATAGAAGAAAAAGCAGTTTTTCTGCTTTAATTAATTCAGGTCATTATGCCGCTCTTGCAGGGCAAGGGGAGAGGGAGTGAACTGTAAAAGATGATAGAAAAAGAACAGTCAGCACTGAAGAGTGGCAACTTATTTGCATACTCAGAGCTGCAATAAATTCCTCATGTCAAAAACAAACTGTTCCTTGGTTTTACTCAGCTAAACAGATATCCCCCAGCAATTTAATTGTCACTCAAAGAGATGTGTAGGCTTGTTTTTATGTTTAAAAACAGACTCTAAATTACACTTGTACTACAAGCCCAGATTAAAAGGCTCCCAGGAGCATGCCACAAACCAAAGAGTGACCTGGAGAATCACTGATTCCTGACTCCCTGAAACCTTGCTCAAGGGAGAATAGGGAAGAAACATGAGCAAGTAAAGAGGACACCCCTTGCTATGCTGGCTTAGATCTTTGGTGCACTAGAAATGGTAAGCCAATTTTTTTTGACCAAATTCTTTTAAGACCAAACAGCAGATGTTTTTCACCCTGATGATACTGGTGTCTTCCTCTCATTAAAGTGCTTCCCTGCTTGTGCTGCTCCTCATGGCAGCAGCGAGTGCACAGCCAAGAAGTTTGCTTTGTACTTTTTCTTCCTAGCCTGTGCTTTCCATGAGGCCTACAGACTACTGGTTATTTTGGCTCCAGTTTTTCCCATCCTCATGTTGGCAGAGTAAGAGGGTAAATAAATTCAGTATTTGGCCTAGAAAGCTCAATTAAGTGATTTGTTTGTCTTGAGTCAGGCTGCACTAAGTCCTGTTTTAGGTCACTCCTGCACAACCTTTCTTGAGTCTCTGAGCTCAGAGAGTTGTGATCAGCAGTGCAGAGTCTAGTTGGAGACCTGTAGCTAGCGGTGTGCCCCAGGGGTCAGTACTGGGTCCAGTCTTGTTCAACTTCTTCATCAATGACCTGGATGAAGGGACAGAGTGCACCCTCAGCAAGTTTGCTGACGATACAAAACTGGGAGGAGTGGCGGTACACCAGAAGGCTGGGCTGCCATTCAGAGAGACCTGGACAGGCTGGAGAGGTGGGCAGAGAGGAACCTCCTGAAGTTCAACAAAGGCAAGGGCAGGGTCCTGCACCTAGGGAGGAATAACCCCCTGCACCAGTACAGGCTGGGGGTTGACCTGCTGGAAAGCAGCTCTGCGGAGAAGGACCTGGGAGTGCTGGTGGACACCAAGTTAAGCATGAGGCAGCAATGTGCCCTTGTGGCCAAGAAGGCCAATGGTATCCTGGGGTGCATCAGGAAGAGTGTTGCCAGCAGGTCGAGGGAGGTGATTCTCCCCCTCTACTCAGCCCTGGTGAGGCCACATCTAGAGTACTGCATCCAGTTCTGGGCTCCCCACTACAAGAGGGATGTGGCACTACTGGAGCAAGTCCAGCGAAGGGCTACAAAAATGATTAGGGGACTGGAGCATCTCTCTTATGAGGAAAGACTGAGAGAGCTGGGCCTGTTTAGCCTGGAGAAGAGAAGGCTGAGAGGAGATCTTATCAATGTGTACAAGTATCTGAGAGGAGAGTGTCGAGAGGATGGGACCAGACTCTTTTCAGTGGTGCCCAGTGACAGGACGCAAGGCAACGGGCACAAACTGAAACACAGACAATTCCATCTGAACATGAGGAAATACTTTTTCACTGTGAGGGTGACAGAGCACTGGAACAGGTTGCCCAGAGAGATTGTGCAGTCTCCTTCTCTGGAGATATTCAAAACCCACCTGGACGCGATCCTGTGCAATGTGCTCTAGGTGACCCTGCTTGAGCAGGGAGGTTGGACTAGATGATCTCCAGAGGTCCCTTCCAACCTCAGCGATTCTGTGATTCTGTGATTCTGTGATTCTGTGGCTGTGCGGCTATAGTTTTGCAGGAGGCAGAGTATCCAACACTCTGCATTCTTTCACACTTCATTCATGTGCTCCATTCCAAGGAGGAAAGCACATTCCCTCCCAGGGAGATAAACAGTTTCTGGGTTTAACCAGAGCACATACTGTCTGAGACACCAGAGCCTGCATCTGATGTCAGGCCTCCATGTATCCTGCATCCCTTTGATGCTGTCCTGCATGCTCCTTTTCGCCTCAACTGTTTGTCTCTTCTAGAATTTGGCTTCCTGATCTCAATATCTCCCGCTGAGGTAACTTCAACAGGACTATTAACTTCCTAACACTGCAAGAGAGTTTCTCCTTTGTCTTTTGTTCCTTTACCTTAGTATAAGCAGATTCTTGCCTACACAATTGTTTTGACAGTCATGATATTCTCAGCATTATCTTTTGCCATAGCCATTTCAGCAGCCCATGTAATTTTAACAAACACCTAACAGAATCAAGACATTAAAGTTGACAATGGTATAATAAAAAATCTCCTTTTAATAACGAAGTGGAGCTGCCGTCATCTTGTTTTAGCAGAGTAAAATCTCTTGCACCCCCCCCCCGAACACTTTACAAAGCTATTACATAAAATGCAATGTTAAATGAACAACAAATTACTTTCCCTTTAGCTAGCTTTTAATACTAATGGTGCTATTTATTCCTGACCTTTTGAAATATTAGATTTTTTAAATGACAACATGAAAAGAATTCTTGTTTGAAAACGCAAGCGACTTTAAACCACGTTATTACTTGTAAGTATAGCATGCACATGCATCATTCATTTCAGTGTCCCATTTATAGCTAATTGGTATATATTTCAGTTGACATATATTGTTCTCCTGCAAACGTGTCAAATTCCTTAATGATGTCAGTGACAAAAGCATAGCGTTTGAGATATATAAATTACGCTCTTTACCATATAATCATTCTTATCTATTGGAAATGCTATTTGTGACAAATCATGTTCAAAAATACATGCTAAATTGATTATTTTTTTAAACTTTAATATCACACCATTCATGGCAAGTCTTTGATCGAATCTTTAAATGTAGAAATGTTTTGATTTTTATCTGCATCATTTTGTAGCTTTTGAAAAGCTTACTTTATTTATTAAAGGAAGAGTACGACAGCACAGATCTTAAAATGTATCTTTTGTTATCTGTATTAGAAAACAAGTGAGCTATAATTGTGGTTATGGAATGAGTAATTTGGTGAACAATGCTTTGTAATGTAGTTTAGGTTTTATAATTCCTGCCAGAAATTACTATTATTTTGTTGGTGGGCAGCATTGCAATCAGAATTTTAAATATGGCAGCAAACTTGGCCTACATATTTTCATTACATTTTAGATTGCCAAGTGTAATGTATGTCACTCATACATTACAGATCATCTGAGGATAATAAAAAAAAAAATTCAAGATTTCATGTGACTAATTATTACTAAGCTATAGCAGTGCTTGTTGTCTTTATAAAATGCTGTCTGTATCATTTGCTCCATAAATCAGTAGGATAATGATCTACCTTTCGAGATATATTTGCATGTATCTTAATTTGGTGTTGATGAATTAATTCTTCTTCCTGAACCTCTTGAGGTTTTTCGTTTTGGAGCCTTTTTACCTAGCCTCAACTGACAATGTTTATGTATGCATATTTAATTCCATATCCTCCTGAGGTGTCTCTTCAGAGTAACAAATAGGAATTTTATTATGTTATGCTTCAGGACTATTTTGTTCTTAATTTGAGTGAAAATCAAATGCTATTTAGCCACACCTTCGTACTTCAGAAATATTTATACTGTATGGTCATATTTAATTGTGATAAAACAAGCTATTAATTAAAACTTGTTAAAATTTTGTTATTTTTTGAAATTGCGATGAGATTCTCTGACAAAAAAAGATATTTACTTGAAGAAAATATTTGCTTCTACCAAAACAAATGCAGTAAGTTCAGATTTCCATTTTTTTCCTTTGAAAATGCTTCCAAGCATAATGAAAGCAAAAAAATGTATTGGCATTTTAATTGGCCAAAACAGAAGGTATCAGTGGCGGGGCAGCGGAAGGGAGAAGGTTGATGTGATGCTCCCACTGCTCTAAATGAAAAATACTATTAGTGATGTAAAGGCCACTTCTAAATTATGCCTGTACACAAACAGAAACAAGAAGTAAAGTACTCCTTAAATTAGTCTAAATATTGTATTCAATTATACAGTAACAATTGAGTGACTACTATACTTGCTAGCATACTGAAGACATATATTATGTGAGGCCCAAAGACAAATGTTATATTCAAGTCCCCCTTTGTGCTATGGCCCATGTAATTATTGTTGTGGTACATATGGTTTGAAAAATCTTACCTTTATCTGCATTAAGTGGATAATTGCTTCACATCAAACCAATTAGGGAGCTGATGGAAAAAAAAAAACCCAAGATCTAACCTGCACAGCAAAGCACTGTTTCACAGGGTAGTTTTAGATAAACATAGTCACACATGATCTCATTAAAAATAACAACAATGAACAATATCAGGGGCTCAGGCGCCTCAGTTTGGAGTGTACAATTCTAAAGCACGAAAGCCGTTCCGATTTACATGGAAGTGCTGATTATCATCTTTGGAAAGTTAAGTTCCCTTGCGAGAGCACTACTGTTTCTTACTCAGAAAAGGCAGCACACAAAATCAGTTATCACTTCAGAAAAGTGGCCCAGGCTTACATACCTGCAGTATAACAATGGCTGGTGCTTACATACCTTTGCACATTCACAGTTTTCAGAGGGTTTTTTTAAGGAAGGAGGGATATAAGTACTACTGTCATCGCCTTAACTAAGCGGTAAGTGAAACACACAATGAGCACATAGGTATTTTGCCCGAGATGACAGAAAAGCAGAAGCCAGTCCCTCATTCACTGAATGCTGCACGCTGTTTACTGAATGCAGTCTGCCTCCAGTTACGGAAAATTCCAGAACAGCTGTGTAAGAAAGCACCTCAAACTCTCATTTTAGACTTACAGCCTTTTCCCTGATGTCCTTCTTTAATCATACACTGACCTCCTCTTATTTGATGAGTGGATAAAGATCGGTTGGACGGGAGGGCAGCCTGACAGGGCTTCTCTGTCGCCGCCAGCCCCGACCAGGCTCACTCAGTTCTTCGGGCGGCTCTGTGGCCTCACCTCATGGCTCTTAGCTGTCTCTCCGAACCGTACCCAGCTCCCCTTTGCTTGCACTGTGGACAATGTTGCCTTGCGACCATTTTATACTCCACAGTAAATTTAATGGGGAATCAGAGATTGAGAGGTGTTTGCTCTCTCTGCAACCTCACTCTGTAATAACTACACTCCAAAAACCTGCCTCTTCCACAGGATTCAGGCAAGCAGGATTTAGGAAAGGAGGTTTCTCCATCTCATTAAAAGGAGATTACAAATCCTTACACCTTTAGTTTAATTCAAAAGGGAATCAAAATGTCTTCTCTGGGTCATGACAATCAGCCGCCCAGTTCCTCCCACCGAACCTGAATTACAAACCTTCTCCCAGTGTCTGTGACAGAAAGCACGCTGAAGGGCAGTTTATAGCACAGACACGCCGCTCCCTGCCGTGTCTGAAGGGACAATAACACAGTAGCAGCAAAGGTCATATATTTGTTACAAAGGACATTCGTGGGGGATTAACAACAACAACTCCTTCTTTTTAACCAGGGAAAATGTTAAGAGAAAAGTGACTGCACTAAAGAATAATTCTCCTTTTGACCCACAGAGAAAGAGGTGCCTAATGAAAATATATGATCACGGACAGTGTGAAGATAACTGTCTGATCAGATAATGGAATTGTTTTCAGTGATAAGAATGAATCCATTACTAATGCAAATAACGATAATAATTATAATTTGCAATACAGTAAAAATCACCTAGTCTACCTCCTCCTCTGACAGGAGACTGTATAATAAATTATAGGCTGAGGAAAAAAAAATTCAAAGGGATAAAGGTTAAAAGATTAAAAAAAAATCTGAAACTTAAATGCTTAACAGGGAAGTCAAGACCTGAAAGCAGAAATTGGTGCTATTAAATAAAGCAATTGTGAAGAATGAGATATTATGGAATTGATTAACAAACCAGAAATCAAACCTTTCCTCGTATCACTACCTCTTGTCATAGATTTCAATAATTTTGAAAGAACAAAAAATTTTAAGTTGGCATATAATGAAAAAATTAATTATTTAAATGCAGGTGAATAGGCTAATAATACTCTAGAAAGATTAATATAATCTAACACAGCAAAAACCCCCAAAAGAGTTCAGCAAATTTGGGGAATTTCACCAGTTGTTTTTGCTTTGCTTTGGTATCTGAAACAGGTCCAACTGCTCTGCCACTCCTGACCAGGCCTGTGTGAAAGGGTATCTGCAGACCATGCGTTTCTAAATGGGAGCTCTTTTGGGGGTTTCTGTGCACATTAGGATTCTCATACCAATCCCATAATCTCCTTTGTTCATGTGAAGGATTTGGGGTACAGGAACAATGGGGGAAATGTTTCATTTCACCTTTGTGGGGGAATAGAATAAGACAGATGGAACAAATCTTAAGTTTCTGAGTTTATACTACGGATACTTGCCAAGTGAGCTCTTTTGTTGCTTAGAATAATTCTGCTTCCTCCATAAATTAGGCAGAGCTGAAAGGGTTTACCATACCTTGTTGTCATTTCACCAGCCTCAAAGGTTAAGGTGGTGAAGCAATGGGAATCTATCAAGAAAGTGTATGATTCTCCCACACTCATCAATTCTCAGTAAAATAGCAATTAAGTGATTGAGTCTAGAGCCATGTCTTCCAACACTCTTTGTTCAGATCCTGGTTTTCAAAGTGCAGCATGTGCCATAACAGTCACAAAGGAAAAGCTGGAGATTTTAGGACAGGGAATATCTGAGAGAAATATAAAGGCCAGAAGTGCTGACCCCTAGTCAAAAGTGGGGATGACTACCAGGTGGACTAGTTTTTATTCCTGGAGTGGAGCTTGGCTTAATGCAGTTAGAGAAAGGCTATTTTATTGCATTTTCAATCTGCAGTTAAAAGTGTTATAGCTCAGTGTATCCTGCCTAAACTCCCACAGCAAGTCCTTCTGGAAATTGCTGGTTTCTCACTCTTAAATTTTTCATTGCAGCATTTTTTATGTAGCCCAAAAGCTCAACACACTTTGATTTAGTAGCACAAGTAGTCTATCAGAACTTCAGCACTATAGGAATTCAAGGAGAATGCTTTAGCAATGCAAATTGCTGAAAGCTACATGAGTGCAAAACTGTATATGATTCATAACCACAATTTGTGGTTACCTCATAAGCACAATTTTTCAAAAACACATCCAAGTAGTATAATATTAACTGCTGCAACAAGTCCCCAAGGTTTAAATGCACACTTCTCAGACTGCACGCAAGACCTTTAATCAGTGTTTGCAAAAGGCAAAAACACAACATGCCTCAGTTATTCACATCACATTTCATTGTTTGCTGATGCTTCACCAGGGCAATCTGTTTCTTAGTGAGATATGCACCATAGGAGTCCTCTGTGTGTGTACACACAGAACTACTTCGGCATAGATTTCCAAATGTCTTTCCAGCAATGAGATGTTTATCTGCAAGAAAACAGAATCCACTGTTTCATCCCCCAAAGTGGCCAACAGAGCCATAAAAAAAAGACCATAAGTCTACAAAATGTGATTGAAAGTCTTAGGTTTTAATTTAGAGAATTAGACTGAGGGCAAGCATATGAATACTCTTCAAAAACCTGCCACAAAGAGGAAAGGAATGAAATGTTCCTGTGTCCTCTAGGGATATGACAAGGTTTAATAGCATTCAACTGCAGCCACAGAGATTCAGAGTTGACATTATGTAAGACTTGACGAAGGTGAGGACAGTTAAACACAAATAAACTGCCTGCGAAGGTAGCAACATTGCATCATCAGAAGGTTTAAAAACATTAAACAAATGTCAGGAACCGCTTAGGCAGAACAAATACTGTTTTGCAGCAGGAAGGTGAAATATGTGATGTCTTAGGTCCTTCCCAGCCTAATGTATCTCCTGAAATGCTCTGACAGATCTGTAACTGCAGTCAACAAAAACACTGGATGGAACTGCATAGGTGTAGAGAATAAAGGCCAGAGTATTTGGCATGGACTTCTCTCCTCTGTGACACCATTTTCTTCTCCATTTTTCCCACAGCAGCCAGTGTTTATTAACCTTCACTGCATGCTGCAAAGCCAGTCTCTTCTTCATTCCTGAAAGCCGGACATGTAATTGACACTGGCAAGCAGTAGTTTCAAGCTCTAGTGAGGACTCTGTGGCAGTGCTAATTAATTTTTATTATCTGTATTGTCATGGGGTTATATCTGATCTTGCTGTACTTGTTCAGTTCATTTAAAACACCTTTTACAGACTTACCAAGGTTACTCATAGCACTGGACAGCATCCCTAATAGCAAATGAAAAAATCTAAAGGCACAGTTAATATTATATACCATCTGACCCTAAAGGAGGGAAATGATAAATGCTTACGTGGGATGTGACCAGTGTATTTTGGCATCATCCCTTCAGGCCTGTAGAATCTTTGATAGACATGCGGTATTTTTCGAACTTCAATCTCATGTGTCTCACCTCTAAGACAAAACAAAGTAACTACAAAATTAATTTATATGTGGTTTGGAACATCCTCATTTATGTTACCTGATTCTTCAGATGTTTTACATAATTATCAGACTTAAAGGCTGACCCTGCTGCACTGAGCTGACAAAGGTATCTATTCTTCCACCTGTATATGTACTACTTGCTAAGGACTTTGCACCTGTGTGTTCCCAAAACCCTGTAGATACTACTGCTATCCTGAGACTTCTGCTTATGCAAGGAACATAGGGAGATACTTATCTGAAGGGAAGGATGATACTGTAGTATTGCTTGTAAGACAGCACAATTAAATACAGGACCTCCTGCAGATGTCATGCAGGACTAGCATCTTATCTGTTGAATCCAGCTCTGCTGTCAGTTAACTTCTTTCAAGTCCACTGATTTTAAGAAGTCAATACTGACATACGTAAGGGTTTTTTGCAGGGGAAGGAGCTAAGAAAATGGATCTGTACAATTGCCACTAGATGAGTAAAAATTCTGTCAACAATACGTTTTACTGCAACAACTTAATTGCAACCTCAGTACATGTTAGCAAATACTCAGTGATGCCACATGTACCATATGTAGTGTGTGGGAAGCATCAGGTCAGCATTGAAGTTGTTCTTTGTACTACAAAGGAAAAGGATATGCTCAGTCTAGTGTTCTCTCTTATCAGCTGATGGCAGAAAGAAGTTCCAGGTAGAGGTACAGAGCTGATTCCTCTGAGGGAAGGAAATATTCCTCGTTGCCATTAGAAGAGAGAGAGTCACATTTCTAACTCCTTGGACTGCTCTGGCTTAGCAATCCAAACTTCCTGGTATTCACAGCTGTCAGTCTCCCCATTCCTTTCTACTGTAAACCCTTCCCTGATCTCCTTCAGTTACTACTGCAACATACCAATGCCTGTGCTCTCCCGCATCCAAATCCTGGCTACATACCTCTTCAGCTGATTCCTTTGATACCCTTACATTCAATTCAGTATTGTCCTCCTTTTACTTGGTGGTTCTGCTGCAGCATACAATATTCAGAGAGTAAGCCTGCATTGCATTTTTCATTCCTCCATGTTTATGTAAGCTTACCTGTGGACACTGATAGAAGGATCATAGGGGACTCGCTCTATTAAGTTCTTAAAATCCTGAAAACAATTTTTTGCCATCACACGGTAACGAACACCATTTCCTAGTTCAGTGACTTTTGCTCTAGGCACAAAGCCGGTCCAACCTGGGATAGGGGGATCCAGTAAACTTCTCTCAATTATTACAGTACCTGAAAAATGAGAAAATAGATACTACTTCAAAATTATATCCAGCACCTACAAAATTATATGTTAAACATAGAAGATATAGAATTTCCTGGCTTACAAAAAGTGTTTGCAGTTAATTGACATACTTCATATACTGCTCTTCAGTCCTTTTATATTGCTGAGGTATATACTTGGTTGCTTTTGATATACCCCTTAGTGATGCTGAGATAAGCTTACATTTTTTATCCAGGCAGCTTCTCAAATCCTCAAATACTTTTGAATATGTATTTCTCTGGCTACAAAGGACTTGAGGGCTTGGCTAAAAGCCAGGAGGGGCTAGACTTAAAGCTCCCCTGAAGTCAGTATGAACCTTACTGTTGAATTTAATGAGCTC
Organism: Apteryx mantelli; assembly: GCF_036417845.1. Classification (NCBI taxonomy): domain Eukaryota; kingdom Metazoa; phylum Chordata; class Aves; order Apterygiformes; family Apterygidae; genus Apteryx; species Apteryx mantelli. The sequence goes on from NC_089984.1 coordinate 36,949,493, forward strand.
TGAAACAGTCCCTACATAGTGAAAATACTCTTGCACATAAACGTGTGTCATTTCCACTGCACTGTGAAAATTCTCACAAAGGAAATTGCCTCCTGCCTGTGACACAGTTTCAACGGGACACGGGTGACTTCCTGTTTCAAACTGACAGTTTACTATGCTGTGTGCTGTTAAAATAGCCATTCTGTTCAAACACTAGAGGTAGCTGCTGGTAAGTGAAACATGAAGCAGTATAGGAAGAAAAGGGATAGCGACAAAATTAAGAGTTATAACTAAAGAATTTTTTAATAGTAATCATGGTAGAATAGGTTTCTGGGGCATCCTATACAAGACTGAAATACAATGAAAAATGCCAATTCAAGACAACCTTTAGTTCAGATGGAAGAATTAAAAAAGCCTGGATTGGAGTTCAGCTGAGTTGATGCATTTAAAAGTCATGGTTTGATCTGTATTTGGAGATTGTGTTCCCAAGAGAAGATACTCAGCAGTCTAAACTTATTTCAACTGAGGAGTCTGAGAAAATGTTTGAGAAGAATGAACTTTGAATGGGGAGACCTGGATCTCAAATTCTGTAGGAGCCTAAAGAACTGGGAGGGAAACTGTGAAAGAATTACAATGTAAGACTAATTAAAATGTGAAAGACATCATGTGTTCATAAGTAGCCAGTAGTCGAGGCTGCAGTGAAATGTGTTGTAAAGGTAGTAGTTAAATCCTCTTGTTAAAAAAGTCACACCATTTACTACTACTATAATCTTTATTATTAGAATAGTGATTTAATTTTCTGAACAATTAGATTTAAATGTTTAGTACAGTAGGATTCAGGAGAGCTTAAAAGCAGATTCTCTGGGAATTTAAAGGTTTCATTTGAATGATTTGTTTGTTTCCTAAGAAATCAGGACTTAGATGCATGTAACTCTACAAGAAAAATCTCAAATAAAGAGTCACTTTTTAAACCTGCCCTATACATTAACAAAACTGCTAGTGTTATCATAGCTGTTTTAGAGCTTCTGTATTTAGCTTTTCCAAGACATGAGAAGTATGTTTCCTGCATTCTCTGTGCACCTTAATCCAGCACTGTAGTAAAATCTGTGCCATATTTCTGAGCATGTGACTAATGAAATCAATGAAGTTATTTGCATGTTTAAACTAGGCATAGCCATAAGCAGGTCCATATATTAAGTCAAGGATAAGAAGACAGAACTATCATGAATTCATACATTACAAATCATCAGAGCATTGACTTCTTCACTTCCCCACATCTTCACTTCCCCACAGGTTACTCAGCATTCCTGACATTTGTTGGGATGCATTTTCAGGATGGCAAAAGATGACATTTTTGTTGCAAGGAATTGCTCTTTGCACACAGTAAGATTTGTGGGACTGCACAAGCTTTAATGTAAATGCCTGTCTATGTTTGAACATCCACTTTCAGATCTCTAATTTGAAGAAACAGCAAGCACAAAATTCTGCCAGATTCTTCCTCTCCAATACCTTGTGTCACCCTACAGGCAGTCCCTCTGAGAGAATGCCTCTACTTACCAGAGCAGAGGAAAGGAAGAATGAGAATAAATAAAACATAGAATTTACTCCTAAAAAAGTAAATACAAATTTTTAGACTTCAATACCTAAATGAGATATGCAAATAAGAGACACGATTATACAGTCTGCAGTTCTCACCAGTTTATCTGAGCTGCAGCTGTTCACCATCTCTTGAAAATCAGGCAGCTCTTGAACTCAGTAAGGGGACTCCAAATTCATTCTACTGGAGAGGGATGTTTGGATGATGTTTAAGCTGCTTAGGAAACTGAGAGGAGAGATCCTCTTTGGGGATGTTGTACACTGCTCTCGAAAGATTTTTTATAAGTTGTTTTATTCAGTGATTATTAGCACCAGCATGAAAACACTGTCTGCAAATCTCAGTGAGAAGCACTGCTCCATTTGGAACCCTATTTAAGCAAGGATTTCTGTAATATCAGTAGAACTGATGTAGGATTCATACAAATTACTTCCTATCAAGATGGGGCTGTAACTTTAAATATAAACACACTCACATGAGAAAATCTCAAGATTTAGAAAAGAAACATCAGTGAAAGGGCCAAATTCTGTCAGTGAATGCACATACGTGCAACTGCCCTGGAAATCAGAGCAATGAGCTAGAACACTGAAAGCAAAATTTTGTTCTTAATGTGTCCCTGAAGACTGTAATTATATTTCCCATTGTACTAGTAACATTAATTGAATGTTTAGCTGAAATCAAGTTCATTACAAGTTAAATACAGTACCTAGCCTATTAGGATGGTGTTTATAATTATAGTCATAAAGTACTCGTAAAACATCTTCATTGCAGCAAATAGTTGGAAGTTGGGGTGTAGTGGCTGCTATGCATCTCAGCTCATTCTTCGCATCTTTGCGTCTTTGAGTAGCATTGCAGAATAAGGTCATGTACACCACTGAATCGCCTCCATAACTAGTGCCAATGCTACAGAATTTCAGAGGGACATGGCCTGCAACAATTAGCATAAAATATAACATCGCTTAAACTGTAATAGAAGCTTTTCAATGCAGCAGGACATTAAAAAACATTTCTAGATCTACAAATGCACAAAAAGCTTGCACATACACCTGGTCACATTAAGTTTCTTGGCCTGATACCTCAGTTTCAGCAATAAACCAGCCTTTGACAAGGCCCAAGAGAGTACAGTCCTTTCTATCAATTTTCATGTCACTTCATATCTGTGGGGAAGAATTAACTTTAATAGATATTTTTAATAATAGAACTGAATTTACTTTGAGTTTATTAAAAGTGCAATTTTTAAGTTTCATCTTCAGCTGGTTAGAAACTGTGATTACATTAAAACAAAGAACTGCACTATCAAAAAATTATTTCAGATGGGAAACCAACTCTCAGAGGACTGTCACCATGTAATAATCTATTTTCATTACAAGTGCACCACTAAATATCATGTTACAGCTCAACCTGAAGAGTAGGACTCTGTTATATGCTAAAGAAATACAGTTAAAACTGCATTATGCCAGACCAAAAACTGCAGCTGCTGCTCAGCTGTAGCCTGCATCTTCCATCTGAATGAACATGGAGCAAAAAATAGTTTGACTATACACTGAAATACAAATCTACAATTCTGGCTCAGCATCTCTGCATGGCAAAAACTCATATTGGAGTACTATAAAACGTACTGATGTGCTTTGGTCCTTCATGTAAAATGGAGAAGTCTCCATGGGACAGGAGCTGTTGTAGAAGCTGCAATTATGGCCCATTCACCAGCTGAGGTTCTCCTCAGCAAAGGAATTCATTGCTGACTAGTTCTGTTATACTTATGGGAGAGAAGACGTCCAAACATATTGCTTACCTGTGTATCCAGGTATCGGAGGATTTCTGGCATCTAAGTATTTTCGGACAGATATCATAACTGAAAGAAAATGGACAATTATATCTAAATTCATGTCCCCTTATATTAAGGAAAAAAACACATTACCCCTTCAATTAGCAGGCCAAATTCAGTTTCTTTCCAGTTAAACTCACAGCAGCTCCTCCAGAACAAACTGAATTCTAAAAACTTATGCTAGTGTGACCAAGCACAGAATTTGTCCAGTCAATAAATCTGATGCTATTTTACTCCTGCAATTGATTTTTTAAAAGATATGTAGTTAAATAATGGATTCTCATTTTTCATCTGATTGTTTCCTATTAAAAAAACTGGAGAGAAACATCAAGTTCAGTAAGGAATATATAGTGCATAAATAGTGTTACAAAGGAATATATAAGTGCGCATTCCAGGCATGCTAGCAGAGTGAGCAGGGGTCACTTTTACTGGTCAAAATCACCCTCTAGTTGTAGCTATTTGTTTTAAACACCTTAATTGAGTAACGTTTACGATTTAGATTGTATCTCTATAAATAATGGTCTCTATTCCTGAAGTATTTCCATCATTCCTGCCAGGAAAACACTCATGCAACCAACAATGTTTACATGAAAATTTTAATGATACTCACTGCACCTGGATCAGTTTTCTTAATGAAATTATAGTTGACTGGTAAACTTCTACTATGAACACATTCCTGATTATAAACTGTCTGGAAGCAGAACAATAATCTGCTCCAATGTGGCACAAAAATCATTTCACCTGCTAATGTTACATCTGTAAGGAAACATATTAAATCACAAGAACAACAGAACAGTAATCCAAAGAACCCAAAAAACATTTCAGAGCGTTATCTGCTTCCACAGATTGAAAAGAGATAAACAGCTAAATATGATCTTGAAGGGCAATGATGTTGCAAAACTACAAGCACACCACCACCCACGAGATTACTATATTATAGATAAACCCGGACCTGACATATGATACCAGAAGCCTAGTAGGCCTTCAGGATAGCAAGTGAAATAAAGGACCTTAAAGAAGATACAGAGTGGAAAGGGATTACTATGTAGAGAAAGATGTTACGTCACAATGTAAATTACCTTTAAGGCATCAGTATAAAGAAGAACAGAGCACTGAACTCCTAAACACAGTTAAAACAGTACAACAGGTTTCCCATAAGAAGCTCAAAGTGTCAGCTCAGAATCTGCAATAAATGCTTAACTCTAAAAGCAGGAGGATAGGCGCTACAAAGAACCCAGTTTCTATCACATTACCCGTGTTGAATAATACTTCATGTCACAGCTTAGGATGGAAAATAAAGCCAAAAGAAAGGGTACGATCAACACTATCAGCAGAGTAATTTCTTTAATTTCCTTCCTCATCCACAAATGCAATAAACAGTAGTGCGAGAGGCTGAGGCCAGGCTGCGGAGTTGTCGCAGGTGTAATGGTGCCTGCACCCCACACAAAAACCTCTCACCAAGCTGGGACCTACCCACAAGCTCACTTCCTCGGGTGTGACAGAGCGCGATATGCGGCCCTCACGACATCTATGGCAAGGCCTTGTGCATAACTGCTGTCGCGACTACAAGCCCTGCCGCGCCCCTCCCGAGGAGCCCCGCCAGGCTGCTCCGCTCTGCGGCGCCCTCTGGGGGAGGCCACCGCGCGGCCGCCGCCTGCGAGGGCCCGCCGGCCCGCCCCGTGCCCCGGTGACGGCCGCCGTCTGCGAGCGCCCGCCGCCCCCGTCCCCGCCCGCCCTCAGCAGCTCCTACTCGGCAGAGCGTCCGCGCTGCTCGGCTCGCCTCGGCCCGTGGCGCCTCGCGCCGCGGGGCCCCTCGCCATCTGGCGGCCGTTGGGAGCTCCGGCGGCGCCGCCGCTCCGCAGGGGCCGCTGGCGCGCTCGGGGCGCGGCCAGCCGGCGCCCTGCCGGAGACAGCAGCGGCCTCGCACCGTTTCTTCCTTGGAGGGGGCCTTCCCCGGAAGGCACCGGCTTCCTTGCCTCTCCGGGGCCCTGCGCGCAAATACCTGGGAGTATTTTTCGGGGAAATGTGTCGGTGCTGGTGGCAACCTGAAGGCTTGGGAGAGAAACTCATGCACTGGCATTCTTTAAAGCCATCTGCATATTGTTTTAAATATATTTCCCCTCCTCCCACAGGCAGCGCTTCAAGCAAGTACTTTAAATCCCTTCTTTGATAAATTTTGAAGGTGAACAATTTTAATTCTGGAAATTTTGCATTTACCCTGGATGTGAACACCATTTAGATGTTCACCCTCTACTCAACGTGTATCTTCCTTCAGACCTGCCACCATGGACTGTGACTATGGAATATCCACAGTCACATGCTGTTTTTTGTTTTACATCTTATATGCTGTTATGGTTTTCTAGTTATCATCAATAGGCTCTAAGAGTAATACTTAGATGACAGTGAAAACCAGCAGCACTGTTGTATTTCTCGACATCATGAGAGTTCTGTAGAAAATGTCTTAAAGGAGTGGCAAGAAGAGTATGTCTTCAGTGTTGAGCACATGCCATTTCCCAGCTCTCTCATTCTGATTCATGATGTCTTATAGAAAATACCTAATCTGTTTTTTGGTATTGTCTGAAGCCTTCCTGTCTTAACACCCAACAAATGGCCTATTCAAAGCTACACAAACTTTGTGGAATTTGAGTAGGATCCCCAACAGTGGATTTCAACCGTAGGCACATATGGACTCCCTCTAAGAAATACACGCGTGAACTAAAAAAGAAGCAGCCTACTGTTTGAAGATCTGCATATGCTACACAGAGGCCTGCAACCTCTAGGCAAAGACTCTAGGTATCCACAGATCAAAACAGGTTTAAAAAGTCTGATATGCAGCACATACAGTTGGCATCCCTTTTGCTCAGTTATGCATATGAAGGTGCATCCAAATGCAAGTATAACCACCTAGCCTTTCTCACTTTCTCACTTTTTATAGAGATTTTCATAAAAATAGTAACACCCAGAAATAAAATTTAGTTTTATCATATTTTATTTGACATGGTTGAAGACACAAGAACACTCAGATACAATCCAGACAAGTTGTGAACAGCTCCAAACATCAGTGAAATCTGAACTTATCTTGCACAGAGGTGAACAAGACCACAATGGTTGGTTTTATAATATAGTTTAAGACTATTTTAAGCAGGTGAGTACTGTGACATTATGCCCAACAACTTTTATACTATTCAGCCGCTTAAGCCACTTCATATTATAAATATGCAGCTTATCTTGGCGATTAAGCCTCTGCAATATATAATTAGCTTTCTCATAATAATGCATTAAAACTCCTGTATATATATACAGTGGTATAAATATACCAATGTTACCTGTTCTACCCATCACTGCACATTTATCAGATTCTAGTACAATTAGTTATTCTATCACAATTAGCTGCTAACTTTCAGCCTGGAGCTATGTAACTTTGACCCACACTTGCAAATTGCTGCTTAAGAAAAACTTCTGTCAAGGCTGCCTGTTTTGCCTAAGGATAGCAGGCCTTTTCAACACTAAGTTGCACAATGCCATCTGAAATCCCTACGGAAAAATGCTCTGCAGGGAATATCCTGCTAAAGTTACAGAATTACTATTCTAAATATGACTCATTTCCTAATAAATTTCATACTAATTTTATAGCCTAAACAACCTTCACTATCAAAATGGGCATCCATATGCCACTTACCATGTAAAGTTGTTCAACAGGGCTATAGACTACAGACCATAGCATAATATTCTACTTCCTTATTCTAATTCACTAGAAAGACAAGCTAATTTTCCATTCTTGGGTTTAAAAAGGGCAATGAGGTCAGGTGGGAGTTTGCTCAGTAGTTCCCTGTTCTGCAAAGATAAGCTTGATAATGAGGAAGTGCAAAAATATCCAAAATCTTCACATTTTACAGTTACAGCAGAATCATTTAATTAACAAAACCCTGCTTGGATCCACATAGAATCTTATAAAAGGTGAATACAAAAGTGCAGAAAAACACTACTGTTCAAAAACTACACTTCTGAAGAGCTGCAGAAACTACTGTTACTATTCACTGCAAACAGGCTGAAAAGAGCACAAAAATCATGAGCCACATGATCTGTAGTGGGCCTCCTCTTTGTGGGGGGGTTGCAGCCACGTAACAAAGATTTTACTAGACCAAATTCTGCACTAACTTAAGGCCACAAAAGTACTGGAAACAAGTCTGTGCAGAATCAGACCCATTCAGTGAAACGCAGAATGCAAAGATACTGAAGCCTGCTCTTCTGTATGAACTTTGTGTTTGGGCACTGGTAGACTAGTAGTCTCTACTGCATCTGACCTGCAGCTACTATATATTGGTGTTGCCTGGCTTTGGCAAGTATTTTTTTTAACCAGAGAAGATCCATAAAAAAACAAAACAAAACAAAACCTGTTGAAGAAGCTGTATATCCAGATCATACATTCTAAATTTTAACACGATTTTACAGGAGGATTCATCCATTATTATGATGAACTGTTAGAAATGGAAGGGTGATGATCTGAAACAAAGAAATGAAAATCCCACCAACATACTAGTGCATCCATGTAATATGCTTAACTGGTATAACTTGCATTGCAGGAAGAATGTTGTATTCTCTGACACACCAACATTTCTTTCCTATTATTATAAGATCAGCCTTTTACATTTCATATCTTACCATCTTTAAAAGCCTATAATTATGGAAGCTGATTGAAAAACTATGTTATTTAAAATTAACAGCTGAATGAAATCAACAGAGGCAAAGAGCATTTTTATACAAGAAAATAGCACTGTAGAAAGAAAGAGTCTGTACAATATTTAAATATTGTATATACATAAAATTATATTGTTCATAACTCATCTTAAAGTTTCTCTTGTTTGTAAACCATGGAAAGCAACACACAAAAAATTCTATTTAGCTTTTAAAGCATTTAGCAGGCAGCAGGAAACTGAATGCTAGCAAGCACACTTTGTAATTACAGAAAGTATCCAGCCAGATACTGTGACTAGCATTCTCCATAGTCTTTTTTTTTTTTTTTTTTAATTAACTGAATGCAAAACAGATTTCTTTTCACATTCTACTCGGGAATTCTGCAGGAGACACAAAATTCAAGAGCAAAATGCAGCCAGCCCGTTCTGCACTCTTTACTGTGGCAAAACTCTAGGTTACATAGAAATCTGAAGTGCAGGATTGGAACGTAAACTAGTGAAATAATTGTTAAAATTTTCATTTCCCAAAAGTGTCAGTAATGGCTTTAACTCATGCTCAACTTATTAGAAAGGAAGGTTTAGTTTAACAATTAACATTGCAAAGTTTCAAAAATGTAATGAATTTCAGCAGGTAATCAGCTCTGTAAAAGCTTTGGAAGTGTCAGTATTTTGGGGTGATTCTACTGATTAATATTAGTCTGCAAATTTGAATGGGGATTTGCATTTGCATTAAAAGTTGTCGGTTCATGGAAGATACAGATCCAGGGTTTCACAAGTTACCCACTCGTAGGATTTTACAAAATAAAAATTGTGCCAGTTGCAGAAGAAATTCTCCAGGTGAACATGCATAAGAAAATATTTCTAGAAAGTTGTTATTTGGTAAGCAAGATGTTACTGTGACCATCATTGTACTTCCCCTGTAGTATAGTTGTGTGCTCCCAGCCACAAAAGGAATGCTTTATCTCCTTAATGCTATTTGTAGTTTCATTCTCTTGGCCTCTGTCTTCCACTTTAATGCATGTTAAACTCAATACAGAAATGTATTTTTCATTATTAAAATGTTTGCTACTCAAAATAGATTATGATACTTTTGATTTGGACATTTTTTCCCTTTTAAGTTGTTTAAAACTTCCTGGACAGCCATCAGCTAACTGTATTTCCAAAAATTAACATAGAGATTAATGAAGAAAGAGTATAACCACTGGGAGGAGTGGTTGATAGACCAGACGGGTGTGCTGCCATTCAGAGGGAGGCTGGAGAAGTGAGCAGAGTGGAACCTCATTAAGTTCAACAAAGGGAAGTGCAAAGTCCTGCATCTCAGGAGGAATAACCCCATGCACCAGTGCAGGCCAGGGGCTGACTGACTGGAAAGCATCTTGGCAGAGAAGGTCCTGGGGGGGTAGGGTCTTGGTAGCAAGTTGAACAGGAGCTAGCAACGTGCCTGTCCTTGCAGCAAAGAAGGCCAACAGCATCCTGGGCTGCATTAGGAACAGCGCTGCCAGCAGGTTGAAGGAGGTGATCCTTCCCCTCTCCTCAGCACTGCTGAGGCCACATCTGGAGTGCTGGGTCCAGTTCTGGGCTACCCAGTAAAAGAGAGACATGGACCTAGTGGAGCAAGTCCAACAAAGGGCCACAAAGTTCATTAAGGGACTGGAGCATGTGAGACAGGAGGAGAAGCTGAGAGAGCTGGGACTGTTTACCCTGGAGAAGAGAAGGCTTGGGGGGATCTTACCAGTGTGTATAAATGCCTCCTAAGAGGGCAAAAAGAAAATGGAGACAGACTCTTCTCAGTGGTATCCAGTGAACAGACAAGAGGCAATGGGCACAAACTGAAATACAAGAAATTACATTTAAACAAAAAAACCCACTTTTTTTGGTGAGAGTGGTCAAACACTGGAACAGGTTGCCTAGAAAGGCTGTGGAGTCTCCAACTTTGGAGATATTCAAAACTCAACTGGACAATGTCCAGAACAACCAGCTCTAGTTGACCTTGCTTTGAGCAGGTAGGTTGAACTAGTTGATCTATGGAGATCCATTCCAGCCTCAACTATTATGCGATTCTGTGATTTCCAATGTAGACTAATAAAAGTAAATTTAAAACAGCCTTAAAAGGAAAATAGCTTTGTTCTTAATAATTTTCCAAAGTGTAAATGAGAGCAATGCTAGCTGTTCAGTTCCAAAGCTAGCTCTAAGAGCTTTTAACAATAAAGGCTTTATTTTCAGACTGGAGCAGTTAATATTAGGCTCCCAATATATATATATATTTTTTAAATCTTTTTTTAAGGATTCCAAGGATTTTATTTTCAGTGGAATCTCAGAAATTAAGAAACTCAGTTTCTATTTTGTTAAGTACGTGGCTTTCAGCATTTAAAATTTTGAAAGTACAGGGCAAAATCAAGAGAACAAAAGACTGTAAGCTAGTAATTTTTTCAGAGGATGGTGCTGTTCAAACAGATAATTCCTACAACCACCCTGTGAATTGGTGAGTGTTTCTTGGGAGGAAGAAGAGGAAGAAGGGCACAATAAAGACATAATGATTTTATATTTTTTAACTAATCTTTAACACCCAACAACAATCAGTATTACTTAAAAAAGGTGGGGCTTTAAGCATGCTTGAGCAACTCAGTGACTTTTACTACCTCTGGAACTTTTGCTCCCCAAACTTTTAAAGGGTCTTTTAAGATCCAGCCTTTGGTCATCCAAGGTCACAAACATGACATATCCCTACCTACTGGCTGTTCTCATCTAGCCTGCTGAAATTCAAGTTGATTACATGATATATGAAAGTCAAAAAATGAAATAGTGGAAGAACAGTCTCACAAACAGGCCATGGTGGGGTAAATGGACTGCTAGTAATTTAAGAAATCAATACCAACTTTGACACTTTTAGAGGTGGCAACATCAATGGCTATGGCTTTGATTTCAGTGTCCCCAAACTGCATGAGTGTTTTGATCTCCCGCCGGTTTGGCACTGAAGCATCAGTTCCCGTGAGATCCAGGCGAAGGGTGCCACACTTTTTCACTCCAGACTCAGTGATGAAACTGACATTCTCTTGTTCCGAGCTGTAGATATTGATCACTATTACTAATTGAGAAGGTTTCGCAGGTGTGTAACTGCGCGTCACAGTTTCTCCAAGGGCTACAGATTGGTCAGCTGAGATAAATTTGTCAAAAACATCAGTGCACCAGCGTGTGCCATCTTTGATTAGCAGCTTCTCTGGTGGATGCTTCCCTTCCACAAACCGATTCAGCACCCCGACACCATAGGTGAGAGGGGAACGTCGCACTTTGATGACAGCGGGGTCTAGACCAAAGAGGACAGCTCCTTTGAGTATAGTGAGCCCCACATCCTGAGGAATGATGACTCGACATCTGGAACCAAAAGCACTCTGGACAGCTTGTTGAAGTAAGGGGGATTCAGCAAAGCCACCCACCAGAAACAGAAACTTGACACTGGTCACTTCCGGTTTATCAAACACATCACCTAAACAGAAACAAAGGCCAGTAAGGTAGGGAAAACTTTCCTAAGGCAAAGTGATGCAGGTGAAAATCCTAATATCCTAATATACACAAGATCTGAAACTGCCACATGTTTTGAGGGACTCTATGCCACTCCACCACACTTAGCATGCACTAGTTCCACTTCTGCTTCACTTCCTCTTCTACAGAAGAGGCTACGGTCTTGTCCATACAGTCTTTCACTGGAGCAATGCCTGTGAATGGGAACTTACTAGAAAGCATAGGACATTTCCAAAGGAGAAGTGGCATTTAGGCTTCCTAAACAGAATTTTTATTTAATTTGAACTAGTAAAGGGAGATACACAGATTTTTTGCAAAGAAATCCTGCCAGTCAGAATACGTGTGGTGGGGGAATAGACGTCATCTTGTCACTGCAAGTAGCAATAAGATATTCCCAAACTTAACCGATTCAAAGGCCCTCTACTACATTCCACAGAATTCATCCAATTTTAAATTCACTTCCTATTTTGGACCCTACCATCTTAACCACAATGTGTACCATCTGCAAAATAATACCTCCTTGCGTTTTTACAATTTTCCCTCTTAGCTTAAGCCCACGTCCTTTAGTTCCAAAAAAAGCAAATATTTTAATCACTCAGCATCAACTAAGGCACACCCTTAGTTCATTTAAATAACTGAGGCAGCATGAATGAGATGTCTGTCCAAACTATTGTAATCCTAGATCTCTCCTTTCCTGCTCACATATAAGCTGTTCTGTATTATTTGTCTTAAGTTGTGTCCTCTCAAATTTACCTAATAATTCCTCATACACAAAGACCAAAATTGGATACTCTATTCCAAATACAATTCAATTAGTGCTTTGTAATGCATAGGCAATAATACCATGCTCAGCATACATATTATACTCTACTTGATACAAACCAAGTCTTCCATGAGGCAGAGTTTGAGTAATTAATTTCACAATAAACCTATGTCACTTCCTACTACTGGATTAATATATCCAGTGCTGCTTAAGCCATGCCTGGGAATACTTTTACCAAGATGCATCACTTATTATTTGTGTTTTAGAGATGTCAGTGATTTGGGCAGTCATGAAAAAAATTGTGACTTTATAAGTCCATCCACTGCTGAGAAATGAACTAGAGGTCTTAATAACAGGAATAATCAGAAACATAATTATGTCTCTGGCATTAATTAGTTCTTTCCAGAAACAGGAAAAAGAAAAGTAGGATCTGGGCTAACCAGTACACTTCAGCCTTCTGGATGCCTGTAGCCCTAGAAGTACAGAATAATTTAAGCTTAGACAGCAACAGGACTGAATCACACTCAAGAACTTGTACTAGAATGAGGTAGTAAGATATATTAAGGCGATGCCCCCTACTTGAAATTACTTTCCTGAACACTTTGTATAGAGCTACAAGTTTCAGAATTAGATTCCTTGCCTAGCTGGGTTGTTTGACTACAATTCCAGCTGCCGGTCTGAAACAGGCAAATGAAGCTTCAGTCTCAGCTCAGCTAGCAAGTGGGATTACACACAGATACATACTAAGGTGCTGAACAATCTGGTCGATTGTAGGTTTGAAAAGAGCATTCATTGCATCGGGGCTCATCCTCAGCATTCCCTGGGAGGACCACTTCACAAAGTCCACACTGGAAAATAATAGTGAAGAAGGACATTAAAACAGTAAATCTAGCCTTAAGAAACAGCCAAGCACTTGCAAGACATAAATGAATGAGTTTACACAATCTGCATGTTGTTTGCTTGGAGCAAAGGGCCTGGCCTCACCCCAGCCCCAAGACAACTTGAGCAACGTAAAATTTCAAGGGAGAATTGTTCTTTTTGCTTGTTCAGTTGTTGTTTTCTTTGCCTGCTTGCCTCCTGTAGCATTACCAATGCTCCTGAAACAGATGTCGGTCCATCCTGTGCCTGCTTATCTGAAACAGCACTGATTCATCCCCAGAAGGGCAACATTTATATTATAGCAGCAGCAGGCCAAAGCCACTGGAAACACACAAGGAAAATAAGCAGGTATAGGAAATCTCAGGAGGCAGAAGGGAGCATAGCATTTTAATGAGAGGCATAACGTTTGTTGAATGAATACAGGCATATGTTATTCCATCATTTATCCACGTCCAAAAACCAGTTATAGCCTGATAATCTCGTTTTCATTCATGTACATATGTCACCTTTACACTCTTTCTATCCCCTGCTATCCTACTAATTCCTTTTTATTTTGGGGGGAATGTTTAGCACTCCCTCTCAAATGCACCATTAAGACTACTAACAAGAAGTCTTGTGATGGGCAATATTTCCAGAAATCTTGAAAATTATTTCAGAGCTTCAGTCTCATTTAGGAAGTGACTCTGAGGCTGGATTTCAAGTCATTTAGACTTTAAGTACATTTATTAACAGTTAGGAAGAGATGCAGAAGTTTCAGCCTGCATGCTATATTTAACGTTCAGTAGAAAAAATGCAGGAAGAGGCCAACGTGCAGGTATTAAATAGCATGTCTTCTGCTGTCAGGTTCTAAGCATTCTGCTCCAGATTCATGGGCTCTCTGCTTTATTCTCCTTGATGCCATTAGCCTTCATGTCCCCCGCAGCACAACTTCAAAAGATGCAAAATGTCCACTTCTACCTTCTCCTCACTTTCTTTTCTGTAGTAACCCATGATCTTGTCTTTTAGGGTGCTTTCTTGAAAGTGACAATCCTGGACTAAAAATTCTGTAGGGGGGATTACCTCCTCACCTTCTGAGCAAATGATCTACCTGGTAAAATATTAAGGGGAAAAAAAAAGTCCTGCCATCACTGCAAAAGAAGAACACCTTGCCTAGCTCTGTGCAGTGGCATGTTTTTACCTGTGATCTTGCATTGCTCATAAATATATCCATACCATGGATATATTTATGTATCTCATGATCCTGGATTTGTTTCAAGGCCCAGGCCTCTACAAATTAACATTCTCAGTAATTAACTTTTATGCATCTAAGTTCTCTATTTGTTATCTCTGACCCTCTTACTCTATTAATCTCTTTTCCCATTTACAAAATGGGTCTTAGGTTTAAATGAGTACTTAGCAAATCAAAATTAAAAGTATCATCTGGGGTTGATTCTGAAATAAAATCATTAATAAATATGTATAAGTGACTCAAAATACATGGTCAAATTCAGGAAAGTGACTCAATGGGTCACTGGGCAACCCAGTAGGTGACCCTGCTTGAGCAGGGTTGGACTAGATGATCTCCAGAGGTCCCTTCCAACCTCAACCATCCTGTGATTCTGTGAATGGTGGCCTTATGAAAGTCATAGAAAGCAATACCGGGAGAGTGTAAGTCTTGTACAGAAAAGCTTTTGCAAGAGATTGATCAGAACTTTTTATTCTGGAAACCACACTTCAGGCAATCCCATTTTCTCATTAATATATTACATTTTTACATTATTTTCTTTTAGTCCACATGTAATTAGGATATTTTAATTGTCTTCGCAGTCAGTTGTTAATTATGCATCTATTTAGGTTCAAACATCTACTCACTTGCTTTTCCTCAAGGCATGTTCTACACTGTGACCTCGAAACTTCTTGTAATAGTCAATGAAGGAGAAAGGCAGAGTAATGTTCAGTGGATTGGTCCTGTCTGGAGCTGCTGCCCTTTTACGGGACTCAAATGCTATCATCAGATCTACCCAGGCAGCAGGACGCTTGATTTTAAATTGTTCAATAAAATCTTCTCCAAATATTTTACACAGGAGCTTTTCAAATTCATAGTCCACACCTAAAGAACCATATGGCCCACCTGTATTACAAACAAAATACAGCTTTAATATTCTTCTTACTAGATTTCAAGTTCATATACACATCAGATTGGCACTACTGAGAGCGTCATAGCATAGAAAGGTATACAGAAAGAGGTAGCTTTTCTAAAGATATCAGTTGATCTAATACAAAACATAATTTACCTTTGCCTCACTTTTACCCTTACACCATCATCACCGCTGCAACACTACCATCATAAGACAGAGAAACATTTTTATTAGAAGCAGAGGAAACTGCCTCCTTATCCACATACGAGAAGGTGTAGGTTGGACTTGTGTTCAGGAACAGATAAACTTGATGTACAATGCCCTGCTTGTTCTTACTAGCTTCTTTTCCATGGCAGTTCTGCAGCCACTAAGACCGAGAATGCTCAGTGATGTACCATACACAAGAGGACTAACTCAGTAATACAGAGGTACAGCAACAAATAAGAGGCTGCCATGTGGTTAACAGCCTGGCATAGGACAAAGTCCAAGTGGATCTGGAGTTCAGGAAAGGATTATCATTCAAGGAATTGCATTTTGCATCTTTGTTGTGGACCAATCATTGTGTATTTTTCCAAGAGAATGGTGGACCCTCCTTGTTCCACTGCCTGTGAAATTACTGGAATATACGACCTTCCCCTTAAATCTGGGGAAAATTCTGTTGTGCCAACAGTCACTTTACAAGGATCCTGTTGTGACACTCAGCTATTTTTATCTATATGGTATATCTTGAAATACCTGGACAGAGCAGCAATATACAGGTGACCTGTGAAAGGGGAGGGAGATGATGACTCTGTTAGCAGAAGTCTGACCAGCGCCATGGCAGGGAGTGAGTAACAAGGGAGGTTACAGTTTCTTACCCTCTCAAAGTCAGGTTTACCATCCCAAAGCGTCAGAAGAATAAAGTGATTTACCCTTGTCTACTGACCAGCAGTTAGGTTATCATAATTGTGAATGCTGATCTTACTTCAGGAAGAACTGTTAATTAAATGTAGTGAATAATAAACATTACCTTCAATCACAAATCAAAATATTACACAAAAAAATGCAAGCCCTGAAAGCGTCATTTACCTGTTGCCTTGTACAGTTCCTTAAGATGCCCTTCGGGGAGCCTGATCTGATGAACAGTCATATCCACTGTGCCTCCTCCACTGTCAACGACGATGTAACGATCACCTGGTTTGCAACAGCAACAGGCAAGTGATATTTACGTTAGCATTAACACAGCAGTATATTGCTATGAAAACTTCTCATAGGCATTATCACCATCAGAGATGATGGCTTGCATAAAGTCATGGATGTCTGCACTGAAAATTTGATCATTATTAGCAATTATAATGTAGTGATTGATAATAAATATGAAATTTGGATGTCAAAAGCTATCGGTTTAGCACAGATGAGTGCTAAAGTGGATTAATGGAACTGCTCATGCTACTGGTACATACTGGTGGGTTTCCAAATTACTATTATGGCATACTTACAAGGCCTGTTCTGAGGAAATGTGTTCTGGTCTGTATTTTAAAACCTGGATTCCTTTCTATCATCTGCTTAAAAAGCTGTATTTCGCTAGAGCATGCAGAATTGCAGCTCAGCCCTGTTAACTAAGAGCAGCACATGTACTTGTATTTTTTTCTGTTTATAATCAGTTTGAGAACCCTAAAGTGCACAGCAGATTTGTGGGAAATGCAATGTTCACCCGCAGTATAAAACCCAAAAGAGAAAAATTCATTCAAGAAAGGACACTACCTTCTTCCAGTTCAGACCAGATCTCTCCTATGACATTTTCCACCAAAAAGGTGCGACTCTGTCGATTACGACGGACATGTTCTTTAGCTAGTCATTGAGAGAAAGAAAATTACTGCGAATAAGAAATCATGAACAAGTTGATAGCATACAATGCAGGAAGCAAATGCAAGCCAGATGAGATATCTCTATGTATCACTTGTTAATAGAACAGATGAACAAAACCTACTGCATTAGCATTGGGAATATAACATTACTCCTAGAAAGAAGGAAAAAAATGGTTTTTTAGACATTCTGTTTTTCCTTGATAGTAATTGGATTAAAAACAACGGGATAATATGAAACCCACAAACAAGTCCTTCCTTAAAACACTTATTTTTTATATTCTGGTTTTAAAAATGCAACCTGAACCAAGGTGTCCTAGTTGCCAGGTGTGCTAAGGGGTATTTTTGCCACAAGGTGGCAGCCCTAGCCCACAAGAGACTGACAGTGTCCTAAATGTTCCCAGGAAGGGCAGAGAAAATCCAAGATTTTCTACTACTGATTTTGGGTGCTCAGCCAAAGATACCTTTGGAGCCCTTCAGTCATGACCTTTCAGTCTGTCTCAAAACAAGCATCCAAAAACACCAGTTCACAGATTCATAACTTCTTAAGGTCCAAAGAGATCATCAAGTCTGAGTCTCTGGTAACTCAGGCAAGAGAGAGTCACCTGGACATGGTTAGAGACATTAACATCTATTTCAACCTTTACTTATGGAAATCCTGGTTTTATCTATAGTCTGCACAGCAGAACCTAATACTGCAGTTCTTTCTTAAGCAAATCAATTATATCTTTCCTTGACTAATAACTAAGATTTGGCCTATTATAAATATGCAGAGGACACTGGCACAGAATAATTTAGCTACATACAAATTAAAAATTAAGCATAATCTAATAACACTATTAGAAATTAATTTACAAAAATTCATTTCTACTTAGACATTTAAAAGATGCCAAACATTCTGTGAAGACAAAGTAGAGCAGCCTTAGCTATTATGCTTCTTAATCAACCTGGATGACCAAAAAATCATTTCTTGTGTAACTTTCATTCACCTTCAAAGGCAGTTAAATAAAATACTACAGAAAAGAAATGCATCCTGTAATCCATGAAAATATCATTCTTTCTGAAAATAAAAGCATGCAAATCGCTGAATGTATTTTTCTTCTTGTTTCTATAATGCCTGTCATTAGAAGAAGAGCAGAGGCTCCACTTTCACCTATACCCCTTCCATAAAGTCCCTATGACGCACACAAGCCATGCAAGCCTCACTGTACTGACTAAGCAGCACACACCAAGAGCTTACATGACAAAGTATTCCATGACAGAACAAGCAGTAGGTCCAAGAACGGGCCTGACAGAGCCCACAGAAGTCAGCGGGAGTCCTTTCATTCACTTCTGTGGGCCATAACGTGAACATGAGATCCAGTCTTTAACCATGACTGAAGTAAAATTGTCCTGGCCATTATGAACAGTAAAATTTTGGTTTTGACTTCACAGCAATAATATGGTCCTTGGAGTGCTTCTCTCTGTTTATGTTTAAAGGGTTTTCCTTCTTAATCCATTCTCAGCTTTTCTTGGGTCCTTGCCATGCCTACATGAAATTTTAAATCCAACCCCAAATTAATTCACTCGAAACTTTGTTTTCCTTAATTTTGATTAATTCTGATTTAATTAATTTTTCTCATCAACAATAGCTTTCACCTTACAAAGCCAAGAAAGAGAACAATAACCCTCTGTCCAAGAAAAGACTCTGTAGCAGAATATCCAAATCTGTCAAACAGATCCCACTCAGCTTCAAAACCCCCTTAACCAGATAAACTTTTTCCACTGATAATTTATTTTCCCAGAGGCAAATCCCCATAGAGCCTGAAAGTGGGTACACAGAAAATCACATGGAAGAGGAATGGTTCAGAACATGAACACAGGGGAAAGAATGTGAGGGGAATGCAGAGGAATTGTGTTCTGTGCCTTGCGTGGGCCTCTGTAACACTGAACACATCTGACAACTGCTAGCTAGGAGGTATATGAATATGATAAAATGATGTGATGACTCAGTCTGACTAAAAAAAACCCATCCAGTAAGTACAGGAATGGCTTTACTAGCTTAATCTTCCATTTGCTTATGCTGTTTTGAGCTACTTAATGTGATGAAATACAAATTATTCTGAAAAATTCTCTCTGGGATAGATTGGCACACCACCACTGATGTTAGTGCAACTGTTATAATTCACGCTAACAGAAAATATGACCCATTATGCTACAATCACACCATACTGCTTCTCCCCCCCATCCCTCTTTTTTTTCCCTCCAATCTCAGGTAAGCTCAAAAATCTTTTGTGATGAAGAATCTTTTGCCAAGTGACTTAAACTGTGGTCCAATCTCTGTCCCTCACTGTAAGTCAGTCTTCAAACATTGATATCAATCAAGTGCCAATAAATTAGAAGTGCCATATTTAGTTTCTTTGCAATGTGTAGATAAATTCATTGCTGAATTCCTTTAGTGTTTCTTAGTGTTTCTAGTAATTAATGCTGACTATTTCATAGGGATGACATCGGAAAGCACAATCTGCCAAAACTCTGGAAGAACACCTCAGTCTCATTGCAGACCCAGTTGTATAACATTGCTTCAATAATGCAACAAATTGAACACATAATTGTTTCCAACTTAAGATAAAAATTGACCCAATCATGAAGTATTAATTTTAATTAAGGCAAAAAAAAATACTGATCTATAAATACTATGCTTCTCTTTAATCTCTAAAACAGTCCCACAACATCCCAGTAAAGGCAATGAAGATATCTGCATGCTAAAATTTAAGTGTGTGCAAACATGTTTGCTGGATCAATATGTAAACTAGTCTAATTACAGTAAACAATGAAACAATACATTAAAAGCAAATTAATGCTAGCCTGAAACATTTCAAGAGAGTGAAGACAAGAAATGGTAAGCAAAGAGCCCTAATGAACAAAGCAAGTTTAGGCATAAGAATCTAAAGTGAGTTAATAGAAGAAGTACCCTGTGTAAATCCAGTTCCAGTTGTGTCACTTGGGCTATAACCATTGACAGGTGCCCTACTACTCAGGTCTATCATCTGGTGAAGGCGAAGTTTTCGGCAGTAGATAGAGGCAGCCTCAGGTTCCAGGGCAATGATCAACTGCTCAGGATTTTCAGGAGTTGCCATTCCTGCCTGTGAGAGAGAATTAATCAGAGAAGTGGGGTGGGAAGCACTGTAACCTATCAGATCCTTTCCAGCAAGTGAACAAGCATTTTCCCAGCTCTGTGTCATTTAGGTCAGCCCTCCAAGTTCAATGCACAAAGAAGCTGCTGCCATTCTCTAAATGTCTTGATCCCCAGATCAATCATCCTGCCTACTATATAGTCACAATTTCACAAGCTGTAAGAGGGAAATACACACGCGCTTACCATGCTGAGTGTCTACCTGATCAGCTGTGTGTGTGACAGGTGGAAAAGGAAAAGTCATTTTGAAACCCATGATGAATGGCCTAAAACTCCAATTAATCCACGAATCTACCTGTTAAGAGAGGGCCCCAGTCTCCTTTAAGAAATGAAGAAATACCTTTGGCTTCTTTTCTACACAGTAATATTTTAAGTATGTCTTGTTTTATATCCTAGCAATATAGAGGGTAAGTGGATGATGCAATGGGAATTGCATTAGCCCAGCTAACTTTGCTCACAAATACATTGCGGGCTCATTATCTGGGGGGAATTAATTTCCTCAGTTAGTTACCTTTGCTGAAAGTGACCATCTCCCCACCCCACAGCTTACCAGGAACCTACAATACACTTTGTTAGAAGTACATTTTTTGACTTAAACTCAACATTTGCTATTCCCCAATCCACTGCTTTTAGGCACATCCCCTTTTATAACAACTTCAAAAAGCTCAGTATTCAAGTACTCAAAGTACAATGAGGCAGGTTCTGTAAAACATAATGAGAACAAGCCTAAAAATAAACCCAAACTGTAAAACTAACAGTTGTCATTCTTTCTACTTGCTTTCTAGATAGTGAGTTTTCAGACACAATGTTTTTGAACAAGCCACAAGTTCTCACACAACCACATCACTCCCAGAGTTGAGCTTAGAGAAAAATATTGAAGATCAGTTGACAAAGTTGTGTTTTCATGTCTTTTCTCCTGTATTTCTCCATACCAAACTTTCCAAGTTTGGAAAATGCAGATTGACAGTTGCCAGAGTAACCCTACAAGATATATAAAGACTACCAGTCAAACACAAGTCCAAGCCAGACTTTCCTGCCATCATACCATTTACATGCAAGCATATGTGCAGGCACAGGTTTAGGCAAGCTGGGGCTGTACTGGGGATGAAGATGAAGTTCTTGCATCATGCCCTAGTACAAGCCTGAACTGTCCTCCAACCAGTCTAGACATACTAAGCACAAGCAAGGCTGGGCACATGCCAGCTCACTCCACCATCAGGTATCTCCAGCTGAGCTCTTCTAAGCACAAAGCTTTAATTTGTGGAATTGGAAGAGGCAACATTCAAGATATAAATCAGCTCTTTCTTGGTCATACCTGACAGTTGTTTATCTAACTGGCTAAAGACCTCCAATAATGTACAGCCACCTCTCACAATCTCAGTTCTTTACTGCCCTTGCCTTTTGAAAGTTTTATTGAAAGTCTAATCTGAATCTTTATTTCTGCAATGTAATGCCAATACTTCTTGTCCTATCCAATGTTGACATGGAAAATAGTTCCCTGCTTCCCTGCTGCAGTTTTTACATATATTTTAAATCCATTATCATGACCTGTAAGAGCTCTGAATCTGAGCAGCAAGTGTTTTAATAGCCATCAACGTGGATGACCTTAGCATGCTTAGTTTGCTTGATGAACTGGGCATACATTAGTAACACAAACAGTTCTTGGTTTCATGTCCAGCCTATGCACTAAAATAGGCGTTGCTGGTTGTTAGAATACAAAATAAATTGTTGCTAAAGCATATTAAAACCCAAAGGCTACATCATAAAGTATTCCCAGAGGTGACAAGAACTAAGCTGCACACACAGGAAATGCATTGGTATTTCCTAACCTGGGGAAAAAAAAAGGACGGTATTAATTGCAAAGCCATCTGGTTGTTTTTGTTTTTTTGGTGTTTTTTTTTTTTTTGGGGGGGGGGGTATTTTGCTACAGATTTCCAAGGCTGATTCTGCTAAAAGAAAACAGTAAACTATTAATGATAACAGTTGCTTCCTCCCCTCCTCCAGCAGTAGTCTGTATTATGAATATTTCACATTGCAGCCTGCACTTCAGTAGAAGGCAGTTATTCTTCATCAGTTGGACTCAAATCCATGTTCTCAGATCCTCCCAGTATAGTAGATGCTATTCTTGCTACTTTTTTTGTCTAGATATAGCATATTCAAAATATCTCCTGAGGAACACATTCAAGAGAAAAGAAATGACAGTTTTTAACAATTCAAAGAACAGTTGATCCTAATGGAATTTCATGAAGAAAGCCCTTTTTTGTTAAAAAGCTTTCCTTACAGAGTTTGAAGGGACAGTTACAATGAAGAATGTGTTATTTCATATCAAAAAAAGACCATACCAAAAATCTTGTACAGAAGAAGGTACCAGGCATCCTGTATATAAGGGACAATATTGACTCTTTACATACTACATTGGATATGCAGCATTTCTATACAGAGTATTATAAATAGCACATTACTGTATATATATCTACAAACCGCACACACAGTGACACATCTGTGGGGAGAAGGGGAAAGAGAAAGAAATGTGAACACACACATACTGCTAGGGAGGAACAGAGCAATGAGATTACTTTAATACAAGCTCTGAAAAGATGAAGACAAAAGGCAATACCATTATCATTACAGCTGAGAAGAAAAGGACAGGAGATGTTGAAAAATATTGAGTGTGCAGAGAAAGAGGAGTGACAATAGCACGTGGTCAACACAGACAAACGGTGAAGCATTCAATAAAAGTCTTGAGCCATAAAAGTTTGGGAATTTGCTATATTTTACATTCATTCCTTTCCATCTGCCTCACACCCCGCCCTCACGCACTGCTGCCCAAGTGCTACTGTAACTAAGAGTGGAGATTTAGTAGTTAGCAGGCTTGAATGAGGTAGACCTAAAGTTAAATCCCGCAGACGTTGTTTATGTAGAACACGCTGGCAGCGGGACAGATGCATTACACTGCTTCTGCCTAGGGCGGCTTATAGCAGACTGTATTAGAGACCTATGTCTTGACTCTAGATTGATAAGGAGACCTCCCTTCCAGTCACTCAGTACCAGCATAAACCCAGTCGCTTATGAAACATGAAGAAAACAGACAGCAGTTTTTCCAAGAATGTTAATGTATAAAACCCAGCCATAGAAATGCAAAAATCTTGTTAGTATGAGAAAGTTCTTAAAAATGAATTTATTTCCAGAAGATTCTTGCACTTATATACCTGGAAGAACCAGAGAACAAGACAAAAAGGACTGCTTTAAAAGCCTACCACAAACAGTGCTCACTCTGCTCATCTGTCTGAGCACTAGGATCTCATACTTTGATAAAGGGACTCCCAGACTTCCATCTACTCTAGTAAAAACTGATCTTTGAGCTGGTTCCAGTGCATTACCATTCATTCACAAAGATGCACCATCAACAGCATACCTGAGAATGCTTCAAGGCCTCAAGTTATGGGGCATGCATAATTTGACACCCAGATACAGGCGAATTCTTAACTTGCCACACCAGCTCTGCTGCTGTGGCCATTGAGATGTATCACCATAAAAGAGAGTGAGCTATATAGCTGACCATAAATACACTCTTGATACTCTAGGCTGCCAAGTGTTAGACTAATTCAGAACTAGCAAATATTGTCTGGACTGTAGCTCAGTGTAGCTACATTCTGAGCATTTCCAGAGAACTAATTAATATTCACTTATTCAACGTGCAGAAGCATTATTACTACAGATTAAAAAATGATACTTTTTAAACCCACACTCACATGCCACGTTGTGATGCATGATGAAAAGAACAATTCACATTTAAGATTTTTAAATACTGTAACACATACAACCTGAAAAACAGCAGTATAGTACAATATTCTGCGTAGTTTGAGTCTTTTTAAAAGGCACACCCAAAGCTATGAGCTAGCCCTGCATGAAAGGCTCCCATCTCTGAAAGCCACCATAATTAGAAGCTTCCACATCCAGTGTGTCACACTGGTGTATCTCACAATGCAGCCAGGCAGAGTACCACCTCTGCTAGGCCTTCTTTGATACACAGTGGTGGACTCAAAATGAATGGCCTATTAGGAAACACACCATCATTCACAAGGTACAAAATGCAGTTCCTATTACTATCTTTTTAAACTATTGTAAGCAACAGTTAGGTTTCCTTTTTTCTGTTTTAATAAAGATACATTAGGCATCTTTTTACAGGCAAACAACAAAATGCAGGAGCACTATGACCCATAACGCAAAAGAACATGCCTTACATGAAGTGTACCGGTTTCTCTGAGCTATAAAACTAATCAGAACAATTGACACTAAGGTCTTCATTAGTGCAAAAAAGCATGTACAGAAAATAGTATTCCATCTGTTGAAATCACAATTCTGATTTATTATTAGAATTGGACGTTAAATGGAGTCAGTCGCATGCTTTTCATATTAATCCTTACCTCCTTGAGCTTTACCTGCCCTGGAAATGTGTGCTTTGTCTCTCTCTTTGTCTCTCTCCCTCTTTCACTCTCTCCCTCTCTCTCTTTCTCTCATATGCACACACTTCTCCTTCACTCAAAAAACCTAAAGCCAAACTTGCTTCCTGAGTACTGAAACTTTTGAAGCCTCATGATTGACTGATGTGAGGGCTGAGAGCTCACACTGCAGTTTTTTGTGTTGTCAGGGAACTTACAGCAATGCCTTCCTGTACGCAGCTGCCGATTTTCAATGATCTCTGAAGCTTCTACCCTTCTATCAAATTTGGCTGATAACATATAGGCAGGAAGGCATACACATACAACATATTTGCATAGGCCTAGCTTGCTGTGGAAACCAGACCATTAAAAATGGCCAACTATGCAGAACAAAACTACAGCAAGAGCACAATAGCAATGGTAAAAATGCTGTACTGTCTTGTGCAGAATTTTCAAGGACTTTTCTCCATCCGAAAGGGAAGTATTTAATTAGTTTGCATGCACAAAAATTATACTTTTATGTTCCTGAGGCTGTGTGGAGGAAGAATGGGCTGTCAAACCCTTCTTAAGCTGTGCAAGTAGCTGTGCTAGTAGCCCAGTACTGGTACTATCCTGCCAAGTCATGTGGGAAAGCAGCAGCTCATGGGACTAAAAAAGCTGCATGCAGGCAAACCAGAAGACTCCTAGTGGAGAGATCTACTCTTGCGGATCAGATGTTGGACTGGAATTGTCCAGAGAGAAGTTTAATATCTAACTCAGTCACAGACTATGTGAAACTGAACAAAATCACTTAGTCTACACTGGGACAGTCTGCCCTCTGTTCCCTACACATGCAATGGCCATGTAAAATGCTAAAGAGAAAGGGGCTAGCATCCATATTTACCCACTTTCAGGTAAGTGCTTCAATAACTAGGGAAGATGCCAGTTCTCACTCTGGTCCTGTGAAGCTATAATTATTCCAGACAAAACGGTGTAGAGTCAGGAGGAAAAATATTCACCATAGAGCCGTCAGGGGCCTGTTTGGTAGGACACTCTCCTTAAAGTCATCTGGAACCTTCTTGAGAGAACTCATTTCTATCACCTGCTGGTCAAGTGCTTCAACTACTGTCCTATGTCACATGGCACCACAGATACCAGCATTTTTCAAGAAGTACAATCATGACTACCATGTCTTGTGAGGAATTTGCTGCTGCACGTGCATGGTTGGTGTGCAGCTGGACTCCTCGAGGGCATGGAAACAGGTCTAAGCAGAACTTCAGATGCTTAGTAAATCTTATGGGTAAACGGTAAAATATTTGTGTATTTAAGATATTTATTATAATTAGTAACAATAGGAAAACTAGGATTGCAAGTTAAGCACTGCACAGCCTGCATGGAGAAAGTATTGCGTAACTGAATCAAGGCAACACAAAACAGCAGCTGGAAATTACGTGCCCTGGGAAATTTACACTGCTTAAACTAATCAGGTCATGGTGTTAACAGATTCACGATAACACCATCCACTTAGTGCCTTGGTAAGTGAGCTCTTCTCTAATCCTCCTCCTTTTTCACTAGCTAACACTTTCTCCAGTTCCATGGCATCAAACTGGGTTGTCACAAATAAACGGCTGAGATCTAATTACAGGGACAGAGCATGCCAGGAAAGAAGATGAGCAACACGGGGAAAGATTCACAGCATTATCACAGAGGCTCATAAGGGGAAGTTGGGTTGGCAGGGAGTGGGGCTAACGGATATCACAGAGCTGCATGAAAAGCACAGTTCATGCAGTTTTGCTACATCTTCAGCCTTAAAACTTAGGAAGCCTTCAGAAGAAAATTTGGGGGGAAAAAAAGAAATCACTACTGTCACATATACCGGTGATTTGCCGTTAGTCTTCAGAATGATGAGAGTACCACAGCACAATAAGTAAGGCGAATAAATACAACAGAGTGAAGTCAGACAGCTCATTTAGCTCAGTTCATTTATATGTGCAGAGACAGACTCTTAAAATTGCTCAACAGCCACAAAAGAAGGAGGATTTTCAAAGGCGCCCAGTTTCCTCTTAGGGACCTCAGTGAAGAGGCTGGGTTTTCCAAAGACAGGGGAAGGAGCTACTAGGTGCTGCCTTCCTTTGGAAAATTCAGTGTCAGGATTTAATTGCCTAGATGAAAACTGAGAATTGATTAACTTTTTTTTTTCATCCAGTCAGTGCAATGTTTGGGTAGTGGTTGATCCTACAAAAATCTCACATCTATACTGTCAGAGAGGTACTTGCTGCTTGACAGAAACAAGAACTTTTTGATTTCTTTTCTACTTTCAAAATGCATCAGGGTAACCTCCAAAGTCCATGTGCTCTATCGATTTAAAATTAGGGTTGTGACACAAGCTGTCCTTTGTCCTATTGTGATCTGGTGCTGCTGATAATATTTTGCATTTCACAAGTGAAATTATAATGGATAAGTACCACAGCTGCAGAATTCCTTCAGTGTCAGCTTTCCCATCTGTATGGTTAAGTGACAGGACAAAGATGCTCATCCCTTTGTGACAAACCTGCCTGAGAGCATATAGATGAAATCTCAGGCTATGGTAAAAGAGCAGTAACTTCATTTTGCAGACAAAAGAAATAGAAATTATGAAAGATGAGAAGCCTAAGAGCCAATTGGCTTAATGGAGGGGTGGAAAGGCAGGTGGTGCACAGAACTGGAAGTTAAGAGACTCCTGCAATAGTTCTCACTTATTCATTTTGCACTAGCTTAAATGATTATGTAATGTGAAAGGCAGAGGAGGACCAACTCCAAAGTAATTTGGTCTTTAGACAGTCCTTAAAATATTGGGATTATCATGAGACCTCTCTTTGTGGCCCAAGATATCTTCCTTCCTGTAGTGAAGAAGTAGAAGCTGTTCCTATACACTTCCACATTTTTTCCTTCCTTTTAAAATACCAGCGTGCAGACTTTTCAAGTGCTTGTTGAATTGCCAGAGCTTGCCTATACTAAAAGCTCACACAAAGTAACTAACCCACAGAAAAATCACAGCCTCCCTATAGTCTCTATACAGAGTGAACTGGGGGTGCTGCATACGCTTTGAAGGTGGAACTCACAAGCTATAAACTCCTGTGAAAGGAGCTTTTAGGCAAAAATCTTTAACCTGCAGGAAATCAGGATACATGATAATAGGCTATATCACACTTGCATCCACATAGGACATTTGGTGAACTTAGCCAGAGAGATGCAAATTAACATCCAGTTAACAGCAACACTATACCCCATTTAAAAGTTTGTGCATAAGTATGTATGTTAGAGTGGCAAAGGGTTTAGATTAGCTTTTTATTTATAATCAGGCTTAATTTTGTGGTGGAAGAATCCCTTGGATACCAACTTCAAAAGGCTGGGATGAAAATATCTAATCAATGTGTAGAAGATTATTATTGTTGTTAATTCCAAAGAAACCACTGGAATTATTTACAGCCCTCTATTACAGCACTTGCACTGAAAAACAACAATGAAGTAAGTATTTCTGACTGCTAATTTCAATGAGTAATGGCTACAGAGTGAACTCTGTAATGGTTATAAAGTGGGCACTCTTGGACCCGTCAGTTTAAGAGGGACACGGAGAAAGTGGAGAGGGTTCAGGGAAGACTACTAAGAGAACATGGTCTGTAAAGAGAGACTGAGGGAGCTGGGCTTGTTCGGTCTGGTAAAGAGGAGGCCAGGGGGCAATCTAATAGCTGCGGACGACTATTTGAAAGGCAGTTACAAAGACAGTAGAATTCAACTCTTCTCAGTACTGCCAGCCGATAAAACAAGAGGAAACAGCCACAAACTGCAGTTTGGCGAGTTCAAATTGAGTATTACAAAAAAAACATTTTCACTAGGAAATTGATGCAGGATTGGAACAGTCACCCAGAGATGCATCTCTGTCCTTGCAGGCTTTCAAAACTTGGCTAGACAAAGCCTCTGCTGACCTGTCCTGGTGTTGAAAATAAACCCACTTCAGGTAGGTGGTCAGACTAGATACCTCTACGAATGGAAACAAATGCTTCCAAAGAACGCTTCTATGATTCTAGAATGGTGAGATATTATATGCTGATAAAGACCAGAAATACTGGTAAAAATCTTTCCCAAACGCAAAAGACCTACAGTTTTTGATTTCTTCTCTTTGTGACTGCTGTGTCAAATTGTTGCCTCTATGTATCCATGAGAGGGAATCAATTGCATCTGACAGCACGACAGAAATACCAGACTCGCCATAATAAGTCCGCAGTTACTCAGGGCCTCACAAGCTTCTGTACATAGTTCAGTCATCTTTGCAATTAGAACTTTCATTTGAGTCTCTTGACATCAAAAAGAAACATTCTTCATGCTACACTTTTTTAATGTGAAGGCTATACTATTTTTAAATCTAAAAACATAAAAAGCATACCAGTCCTAAGAAGTCTTAGAGCCTTGAGCATCAGCCACCAGTGATTTTAGGAAGTGATTTAAAACAATCGGTTTAATGCATCAAGGACACACAGTAATTTAAGATAGTGATACAATCTGCACTGAAAAAATTCTGCCTCAGTTCAGTGTCTGAGGGAGCGTCCTCTTTAGGGAGGAAAATTCAGTTCCTAGTTAATTTTTCATAAGTATTCTTTATCATTTGTAATCCCTAGTTAATTCATTTTCTTATATTTGTTTGGAAAGAAAAGATGTTCTTGTTTTTAAAAGTATGGGAATCAGCAGACCTGTACTTTAAGCTCAATTCTTTTGTGTTCAGCTCTGCTACAAGCTTCCTAGCTAAAAAAAACCAAACAAACAAACACTAAAGCAAATGCCTCAATTTCTGAGTATGCAGCTCAATACCAGGGCACAGGTTTACAATTGGGTTATTACTGAAGTTTGTTGGAACGGGGGGGGGCGCTTTGACTCTTAAAAATCAAGGTGCCCATTTATCCTATACATACCTGATCATATTTGCAATTAGCAAGTTGCTTTGAAACAAAGCAGAATCCTGTTGATATTTCATTTCTGTTTACTAAACTATTAATAAAGCTACTCCTATCATAAGAAAGAAAGTACAGCCTGTAATACTGCTCCCTCCTAATGGCTGTTCAGAAACCACAACATTATCCCATTCTGAAAAGCAAGAAGATAAATGGGGAGCCTGGAATTGCAGTGATGTGTGACTTTTGCTTTCAGCATGCTCTTTGAATAATGAATGTTGTGGAGCTATACTGGCTACAATCAGAACTTTTACATTTGTGTGCTCACTGATTAGATAAACCTATTTGCTATATATGGCTAGGCTGTCTTATTGAGCTAAATGCATTTGGAATAGATGGTCAGACTGCTTCTTTTTTTTTTTCCTGGGGTTACTGTTACCCAGCTACACATACAGGTTGTATGGATGCCTTATCGGTATTTCCAGACTTTGTATTTTCATACCTTATTTTTATAATCTATTTTTTATATTTTCAATCTGAACTTGGAATTTTTTGAGAGTGTAAGCACTGCTTGATTCTATTATCAAAACCTACAGTAACTGGGACTCGGTCCTCTGGATTTTGTACAATAATTTCTGGGTTTTAATTTATAAAACAATAAAATTTACTAAATGTGTTTATAATACAATAAATTAAAATCAGCCTTATTAAGGCTGACTCAGGTATTGCTGAATGACAGATAGCTCACCAAGGGAGAGGCCGTGTTGGCAGTTCTACAGTAAATGGGACCACAGCAGCAGTGAGTCCATACTTCCACAATGGTAATTCTGCTACAGCTAGCTCCCAAGTGACTATTGCCGCAGATCACATCTATGCAGTAGATGAAATCACGGCACCAAGTGGCATTACCAAGAATTATTTGCTGCACTACATTGCATTTCCCAGAATGCAGGAGGACATCAGTTGCAAGTTTTATGACTAGCACTCTGTATTAAAAAAAAAAGACACCATTAAATTCTCATAAGCTTTTCAATTTTGCATGTTCTATTATTGCATAAATGCTCTTTGTACCACAGGCGTGCACTAGTTTCCACAACAGAGAAGCCTGACTCTCTGTCTTCCTATTTAAGTATCTTCCTAGCATCTCAGATTCTCCCTTTCCCTTTGTTTCAAAATATCCTCTGCTGTAGGTCCTTACGGCTCAGGCTGGTTTCATTAAAGCAAGACAAGTGACCCTTACTTTGAGCAGTTTCTCTGAAAAAATTATATGCTTGGTACATTTGCAAGTTGCATCTTATTTCGTACCTTGGTCTTTCTGATTTTACCTTAACATTTTCCACTAGTTTCCACTTTCAGCTTATATATACCTTGTACTTCTTTTTCTCCATCCTTCTTGTAATTGAATACTGACATCTAAGATGTCTTTTCGACTGACCTATTATCCTCCTTCCTTGTCCTTTCTATGAACCTACTACAAATAATCCTACCCACTAGTTTTAGACCTTGTCCACACTGGTTTATGCTTGTTTGTGGACTTGTATCATTCCCCCCACTCCTCTGGACTGTAGTTAAAGCCCCTCTGGCTGCTGTTTTCTTCTTTTGGCTGGAACCTCCCATCTAGCACAATCTTTCTTCCAGCTGGACAGAAGATTCTGATTTTTCAGCTATTTATATTGGTTTCAATGCCTTTCCAGGCAATCTATAAGATCCTCAGAAACACATTCCACTGCTATATATAATATTCACCTTCCTTCCCACTACTCAGTAGATTCCACTGCATTGAGACAATTGCTAAAGGAGAGGGTCTATATATAACTTTACAAGACAAGGCTTTACATACAGCTTTACAAGACTGGCACAGATCTATCTACTCTTACCTAGAATGCTGTGAAAACTCTCCATTTTACTTGGTTGGCAAAACAAAAAGATGACCTCCAAAAACTCCAAATTGTGCCACACAAATTGACAAGCCAAATTTAACAGAACTGAATTAGCAGACAGCTTTGTCAACTGCCTGTGCTTTCATGTGAACCTGCCTGGGTAATTAGCATGTGTGTAAACTGAGATTTATTAGTACGTATTTCCCACTGTGCTAAATTCCCACTGTGTAGATTTTCACTCCTCAATTAGTTATCCTTCCTAATTAATCATAGTACAAGATGCAGTATTCTTCTTAACATATCACTTCATAAACATTTTAATACTTATGATGATAAAGATCATAAGACCATAAAAGTGAAAGCATGGACTCAAGAGAATCGCAGGAGCTGCAAATAATCAGGACAGTTGATGCATTAACACATTTCTGCTCTTCTGCCTCCACTAACAAACACTGTTTCAAACAAATCACCAGCTTTCCAGTGCTGCTTATGCCTGAACACCATTGCCTTTTTATGGAGTTTATAGCAAAAGTCTGTTACACTGCCTAGACACAGAATTAAATTCCAGTTGCATGTGCTTTACATACCGAAGAGGACAATACTTACGAAGGAATAAGCTTAGCTTAGCTTCACAAAGCTTCACAGGTGTCAGTCTGGTTAAGTCTCTCTAGTTGTTTGTCTTTTTAAATCAAATGAAGAGGGGAAATGACAGAACTGTAAAGGCAGCAACTCATGAGCAGACTTCTCAGAACTAGAAGAGCATAAATAATTTTTGAAAAAGGGACTTAGGTCAGTTCAGCTGCAACAGCAAATTGCACCCCATCACTGATCAGCATCACTGGGGGTGGCCATGGCTATTTTCTGCAGGTTTAGCTCCTTGAACCAGTTAACTCTTTTAAATTGTCTCACCTGTCAGATGAGTGCCAGCACAAAGAAAGAGAGGCAGGACATGCAACCAGAGGAAGAAGGGAGAGCAGGAACTGCCTGTTTAGCAGCAGCTAGTCATCAACTCAAGCATAGCTGTATCTTCATGTTACACTCCTAGGGAGTCTCAGGGAGTTAGAAAGCATTCTCTGCTATCAGTTTGTGTACTGCATACAGTGAATTACAGCCCTTTCCTTCCCCTCACCCTCTCACACCGCCTCATACACACAGTGCTATGTCGTGCAATCTTCTTGTCGGTGTAACTCCTATTGAAGTGAACGCAGATGGCAGATGCAAGCTCATGGCCTAAATTTAAAAGAAACTTCAGGTCATAAAGTTTTTCATCAGCATTATCTCACTGGTGGCCATGGGTTGGGCCTAATCCATAGACTGTTTCCATCCATAGCATCAAAGGGTAGTTTAGGTAGCAAATGCTGGCAAAGAGCCCAGCACTACTAATTCATGAACCTGAAAATGGCCTGGCACAGAGCTGCTGCTCCCACTACTATCTCCATATATGGTGGAAAGGGGACCTAAACTCATTTTTCCTGCTGTCCATACGAAAAACCTGTCAGAGCAGCTAGGGGCAGCTGCTGCCTCTGTGTCAGCCCAACCAAAGGCTTCAAAATCTGCAACATGTGTCCCATGAGACTGGAGAAGTGGAACTACACTAAGTTATGCATACAATAATTCCAGTGAACTGAAAAGCTTTACTCCAATATGGACTGTATGTTGTTAATACATTTTACTGTCCTTTAACTAAAGTTACTTATTCATCAATTATGGTTTTACTTTATACTGTCACAGCTCTCATTAATTACAACTGAAGTCTGTAGGAAGTCCCTTTATTTGTCCTGAAATCTTTATTGTCTTTAGCTTCCTGTCTCTCAGAAAGCTCCCTCTCTATCTTAGAAGACAACCCAAACTGTGCTACTAGCTGGAAGGCTGACAACTATTTTAGTGAGCTCATTTTTTTTTCTTCTCTTTTTCTCCCTCTAGAATGAAGAAAAAAAAAAAAAAAAAAACAGTGCTTAATGCCTTCCAAAAGGTAGATCATTTCTGTTGGAAAATGTTTAACAATAGAACAGACATGCACATCTGAGACAATACCTCATTAAAAAAATGTTGTCCTATTTTTATTACATAAGATACATTCTGAAATCTCTCTCCAGAGAATTACAAAACAGCCTGTCAGGTTAGCTGCAAATGGGCTCATGTAAGCCAATGTCTCATTTAATCAGAAAGATGTGGCTTCCTTGGTCTTTCTAACCCATTTCAAGACAGAAGGGATCTAAAAATATCTTCTTTTTTTCCAGAAATACTGTGAGTATAAATAGTAAGTATCAGTATACAGAAACACTGTGTCAAACTGAAATTCACTTAGCACAATACTTCATCTCAGAGATATTCTGATATCCAGAAAGGGACATTTCATAGCATGATCTAAAAACTCTCTACAGATGTTTGCTGCAATCTGTTTTCTGCATTAAATCTCATTATCATCATTATACCTGGATGTTGGCTAAATCCTGACACCTGAAGTCTCGCATTCTTTCCACAAAATGTTATAAATATGATAGTTTGGCATATCCTTCACAGTCCCGTAACTCTCAGTTCTTCTGAAGAGTGTTCAGCACCCAACCTCAATTACATCCTCTGACAATACTCATCACCTGGATGAAAAGTGTTGCCTTGGATAATGCAGATTTTCCTGCTTTCTGTTTTAGCTAAAATTCTCTTCTCAGCTGTGTGCAGAAACAAAATGAATGAATGGGATAAGAAAACATTGGTTGGAGGTTAACATTTAAAACTTTTGACAAAACATCTAATGCATTTCCTTTTTAAGGTTAATAGTGAATCTGTTCTTTTTCAACAATATCCTTTTGAGGCAACATCAGTCCTAAGCACGGTATCCAAATAAGGCTGTAATATTTATTTACAGGAAAAAGTTGTTACAATATTCTCCATATTGCTCACTGTTCCCATTCCATGTCATGATAACATCTTGCTTTGTAGTTTGGGCCTTTGTTTTCTGTTTTTTAAACATAACTTCACATCAGACAGAAGAGTTCACTGTACTCACAGTCACACCCACATCTCTTTTCTGATATGACATAATTCATTCAGAACCACCTAAGACAATCTTTTCATTTAAATGCTCCTTTCCAGTGTGCTTCACTTCACATTTTTATTGGCAAGGGATTTCACACGCCATCACATTACTCATTTATCAAATTATTTACTTTTCTCTACAGAGCAGGCTAGCACTGATCAATGTAATGTAATGTAAGCCAAGAACACAATGTGTTAAATAATGATTATCATGCTCATTCCACAATGAACCTGAGGTGAAAATACTAAAAAACCTTCAGTGTAAGAGCTGGTTAAAAAAAGGCCTCAGAATTTCAGGCTCTTGTGCTTAATCCTATAGTCTAGACTGCCTCTTTGTTTATTTATAGAAGCTTATACATGCAAATTGTTATTTTTGTTATTTGTAACTGGTATAAAAATCTACTTCAGAGCCCTAGAATTCCATTTCAGAATCCACAGTACATATCAAAAGAAAAAAAAAAAAATCTTACAATATCTCTAAGTAACTGACCAGTTGACTGATGTTTAGAAGACTACAGGATTTTTGGGGTAAGTTTATGAGAATAGGCTAGCCTTCCCTTCCCTTTCCTTTGCTCTGCCCTGAGTACATTTGGCATGCCATATTTCACTTCTTTATTTTATAGCTTCTGCATTCTGGATTGTGACATATTCCTGTCACACTCTAACCCTTCCCTAAACTTTATTTCTACTAGCATGTTCAAGAAATTCCAGCTTGCAGATTCTGCCTTGCGTTTACTGTGGCCTAAGAATTTGTATTGAAACATGAGCTGGAAGAATGTCATTACTAAAAAGAAACACCATTAGGATTATTAAATCTTATGTTCCCTGATAAACAATCTACAGCACATGAATTTCATTTGGATAAGGGTTTAAAAGTGCTGCTCATAGTGAAACATTAAGACAGCAAAGCGCTATTAAGACTGAACCAGCTATTCATCCTTACCTAAATTCAACCGATTTCTATATACTAAGCATAAATGGTCTTGAATACCCTTAGAGTTTCATCTTTCCATTAACGGGCACCATCTTTCATTGCCATCAATAATACAAGACTAACAAAACACTGAAATTTCCTTTGTTAGTACAATCTCATCAGACACAGAGGTGGGATCCCCGTATTGCGTCCATGTTGACAGGCCGTTGTGATGATGCTGTAAGTGCCAGGCCATGCTCATGAGCAGGAAGTGGCCTGCCTCCAGACCTAAGCCATCTTTTCGTGTTGGGGTCTAGATTTCAGGCCCAGCGCAGGCAATCGCATGCGGTTACTGTTGCATGGATAAGAATAAGGGCAGGCCCCACCAACAGGAGCAGGATGGAGTGCTGCATGCTATACAACCAGACCACACTGCCAAGGTCTCCAAAATTAGAAAACATAGCAGCAATTTGAATTTGTTACTCACGATGCAAGTTCTTGATAAGAACAGAGTTTCTGTTAAGACTGCTAAGTACAGTGCTGCTGATAGAACTACACCAAAGAAAAAATTTGAAAAAGCAGGATACCAGGCCTCAGCAGGCAACATACAGCTTTATAACTATCTCTGGATAAATAGGACTTAAGTAGGGACAACATAAAGAAGTCTCTGTGGGTTGTTATTCAGGAAGAAAGCAATTTTGACTCAGCAAAGTGAGATTGTAAAGACAAGCAGCTCTCTAAAGCCTACTACATTTAGTCCTTCAGGAGGCTCCAGAGAGCAAGGTAAACCAGAATAAACAAATACCTGCTTCAAAGAGGTAACAATTCAAGTACAAAAAAAGAGTTAAGGGTAGAAAGAGTACAACAGATGAATAAGGACAGGGCAGACAAGGTAACAGCGAGAAGCAATAGGAGCAGTTTTCACATACCAGTGAGCCAATTATAGTCAAGTTTTTGTAGGCATGAGAAAAGGCATTTTCGAGAGGGTTTCAGAGGAGGAAAATGAGTTAGCATTACAGAGATTCGTGTCCAGGACATGCAGCTTATGCCAGAGGTGACACAGATGAAGGAGTCAGATGACGGTTGATCCCCTGTCAAAAGTGAGGCTACAAAAACCTTTAATGGCAGTATTCTGAAGGGATACAAACTAGGCCAGATCACAGTTGCCAAAGCCAAAGAAAGGATGTTGCAGTAACTGAGATGCAAAATCAATGACAGCTTTAATGAAAGCTCAGCAGTATGTACAGACAGGAAAAGTTGTTACGCAGACAGAATTAGCAAAATTTTGATAGGCTGGGTGTAGAGACAGGAGTGTGAGCCGAAGGGACCACCCAGATTACGCATTCAAACGATAAGCAGCATAGCAACTGGAAGGGGAGGTCGCAGTTACATTCGGGCAGATTAAGAGCTCCAGGTTAGGAATGTTTTGGTAACAACAAAACATTCATGAGGGGATGTCAGAGATGCACTGAGATTTCAGGTTGGACAGAAGGAGACAGATCTTGAGTGCAAACACAGATCTACAACAGTTTTACTTGGTTTTGATAGTTCCACGCAGTTTAGCTTGCTTAGACAACCGTTTAACACTTCCTGAAAGGCTGGACTTTATGTTGTGAAACAAAGACTGAAATTATCAGTATTTTTATTCTCTTACAGCTAGGTCACTTGCCACAGCTTACTAGAGCAGATATACACTACTCATTGACGATTCCCACTAGTTAGCCATCACCTAGTTTAGAACTGGTGGTTGTACCTCAGCGTACTTCCAGTAACAAAGTGTCTACCACTACCTTTTTGTACTCTCCTCTGCTCAACACCCAGATTACTTTTATAGACAACAAGCTCTCATTTTCAGGATGTTTGCACATTACAGAATCTAGTAACAAGGGCTGGAAATTTTAATCTCTCTTTATGTACAGGTCTGAAGAACATGTTGGACCTGGATGGCAATAGGAATGTGAAAGACTGAATGACAATGCAGA
This sequence comes from Apteryx mantelli, assembly GCF_036417845.1. Lineage (NCBI taxonomy): Eukaryota > Metazoa > Chordata > Aves > Apterygiformes > Apterygidae > Apteryx > Apteryx mantelli. The sequence continues at coordinate 36,987,039 of NC_089984.1, forward strand.
ACTCTCCATTTTTCTTTCTTCATCCCCGTTTACATTAAACATCAAATATGTGTGTTAAGTAAACATTCAATTATTTCCCTAAATTCTTTTGTTTTCCTGCAACTGATCACACACCCTGAGCTAAAAGCCTTGTCAGTCCTTGCTGTTTATCAAGCTTGCCGATAAAAGGACACAATCACAGACAAAACCACAGACACAGACACTATTCAACAACATTCCACTGTGCCACGAATGAGAAATGCCAAGAGATCTACCTTACCCTGCCCTGCTCCTTACACAGCTCCCATTTCACAAGCACACATGCACACAGACAGCAGGCAGACAACAATATAAAAAGATAATGAACGGGTCTCTCGTGTTCCAGATTTACCTACAACAGTGTCGTTCCATCAGAACTTTAAGAGTGTTTTGCTTCTGGTACTATCATTAGCAATCCCACAATAAAGACTGTTAAGAAAAATGTTGCTCAACATTAGAGATGGGTAGAAACAGAGTCAGAAAAATCTGGGTGCTTCCCAAGAGCACTCTGCAAGTTACTCATAAACTACCGGGTATCTTACAAACTGTGCATTGTGTATCTGCCGCCAGTGGGTTGTGTAAATTGATGTGACCAAAAATAAATAAAACAAAACACAAAATGAATATCCTGACGAAAATAAGAATGTGTACATCTAATACATCAAAGATAAACTGAATCTGAAATAAAGGACATGTATATGGAAAGTGTGCATATTTTATGGATTTGGGGGGAGAGGGTTAAATGCACAGTGAAAATAACATTTGAATTTAATTTTATAACCAGACTATCCGGTTCACAGTCTTTTCATTCCTACCATGGGAAAATGGGAAGAAGAAAAAAAAAATCCCACTGAGGAGGCTTTCTGCTTTCCCTCCTCTTCCTTATTTTTGTACTTTAAAAGCCTGTGATGACCTAAGGAAAATAACAAAACAAAACTGTGTCCAGTATTTAAATCAAATTTCCCTTGGGTCTCAAAATTACATCTGTTCCATGTGCACTGAGTTCGGCAGGAATACAGTGTACAAGATGACTAACACATTAGAGCTTGAAGTGAGGGACACCAATATATAAATTGAAACAGAAAGAAAAGGGCATTTAAGAGGTGAATACATATGACTTGAAGCTACTGCTTTGTAGAGTTGCCTTCTTTTTTTAATGTTTCTAGTCTGACTGTTTTCTAGTCCAGTTTTATACAGAGTATATTAGTGCCAATTGTCCCAAATACAATTTATCATTTAGGTTACCAAGTAGAGCTTTAGAAGAGCACTCCTGCTTTCATCCTGTAATCTTACCTTGTAGGCGGCTTGTCTCATAAACTGCTTTGCAGGCTGCTTCCAAATAGCAGGCACTGTAATGACCCATCTTACTTCAGAGTTTTCAAAGTCTGAGCCTGCTTGGTCACTGAGCTCCTAAACCAAAGGAAAACAGAGGTGAATGTAAGACGATGGGCACCAATTTTATAAGAATGCATTGTTTTCTGCTAGATCCAGTATCAATAAATTTCTCTATTTTTTCTTGTCAACAAATCAGATTGTTTAAATTATTGCTAACCTGTCAAAAAAGCTTTACTGTGTCAAAACCTGCAATTAGGGTTGACACTTCTCCAGGAGGCCTATAAAAAAGTTTCCTGCTTAACATGAAGCAGGAAAGTTTGCTTTTCCAAAAGCAGCTCACACATTGCTGGATATTACAGATTGTTTATGTATGTACTTAGTAATAGTGTGGTATTTGCTGCTAGTCTGAAGAATTCACACTTGCATCTTGATTAATATACAGAAAAATATTTGAGGTATCATTCATGAACATTATATTTTACAATCTGGATTTTTCAATAACTTCTTTATACATCATTCACCTTTAAATCAAAGTTTTACAACTCAGTTAATAAGGGGAAGTTACAGTTAAAACCTTAAAAAAATTGACTGATTGCTCCTTGAAAAGTTTGCTTTAAGCAAACATTCAAAAGTAGTTTAGTTCCTTTATTTTCCTCTTTTTAAGGGAAAAAAGAAAAGTCTGTATTGCATTTGCAAATTAGGTGATATACTGACATGTTTTGGGAAAGGTTCCAAGCAAAATGTCATTACCATATGTCCTACCTAAATCCCCATCCAAACAGGGAAAGGTTCAGAAAGGTGAACAACGGGCCTTTAGAATGTAAAAAAAATGTTTCTGCATGTGCTGTGCCAAGGTGTTGTGTTTGCTTAGCTATGCCACAATTCAAAAATCCATGGTAGAAAAGTAGCACCTTTATACTGCACAGAGCACTTGGTATGGACAGATGATTATAATCCAAAGTAACAGACCATTTACACTGCTTGTCTAATTAGTTTTAGCATGCACTTGCAAATCACAGGGATCTGTTTATTAACATCAAGAAAGGATGCAGCCCTGAAGAGGGAACACAGCAAATATACGCAATTGTAAGGATTTCCCCAAACTATGCAAAGGTTCAGGTCTGTCACTGAAAATTCTAGTCAAATACAGTCTTTGACCAGACAAGGATTTCAAATTGTAGTGGTAGGATTTGTGCCTCTGTAGCCATTAAGAACAGACAGATCTCACAGAGATTAAATTAACCCCATTCAGAAAAGTAGGTTAGCTTTCTAACAAGGCTGTTTTAAACCATGCTTGCCTGGGTGAAGATTTAACAACTAATTTGGCCTAGCAACTACTATTGTTTACATTGACATTATGGTGGTGCATCTGAAGCCAATGTGTACTTAATTCATGTTTGGCTGCTTGCACGAGATTTTAGATCTCAGAAACTGTTTACTGGGAAAATGTATTTCATAAGAGAATACCAAATACATACCTGGGACCCAAGAAGAAAATTACAAGAAAGAAGTATTGTAGCATTTCAAATGTGCAACAGGAAAATAAAATGCATTTTCCTTAGCTTGTAAGAAACTTAAAAAATCTATCTTCTTTACTGCAAAGAATTCATAACAAATGGTTTGCCTTTCTCCTACCAATAGCAGCCACAGTAGAAAAAAAAAATGCACAGAAAAACAGGCAAAATCTGACGCTGAAGGCAGTGTAAATGGGCCCTATTTCAGAACACAGTATGAATTAAACCCATAACTGATGTCTTACTTCAAGGTTTTCCCTAATGCTTGTTAGATTTTTTATATAAATTACATTGAGGATCAGGGCAAAAAATAACATTTCATAGCATAACGACCTGAAATTCACCCCTGTGAATGGTCAGCACAAGACCGAAATACCATTAAATGAGTCTAATTGTGGCTCTTTGGCAACGTGCGCTGCAGTTTAACTGTGTAAAGCAGGATAAAGGAGTGTTGTGCAGGGGTACCTGAGCTGGTCTGGATAACGGAGTCTATGTACCTGTGCTATTGCAAAGTCCCATAGAGGCTAAAACACTGCACTTCTCAGGGCAAACAGCCTGTACAGACCACTGTGCTAGCATAATTACACCACTGCCATCATGTCAGCTACCCTGTGCACTTCGGCAGGTCATCACTGCACAGACTTACAGTGAGATTCAACTCGCTAAATTGTAAAACAGCTTTTAATAATCTCTTTCTGTTACAGAATAAATCCAGCTCCTCTGACTTCCCTTTGTTCAGCCACTGAAGACAATGTTAGATCGGGACAGCAGAGCTCAGTAGGTGCCCATCCTACAAGGTTTCACAGTACAAACTCTTTAACAGGAGAGAGAACCTTGAGCGAGCACAGAACAATGAACCGACCCAGCAGCAGAACTGCAGGGGCCAGGGCCAGAAGCTAGTCTCAGATTTAATTCCTGAAAAGTTAAACGTACAGATAAAGTGAAATGCTGAGCTTCAGTTCCTGCAGTTGTAAATTTTATTTTCAAATCAACATTTTTCATGACAAAAAGCAATAGAAAAGCTTCATACCAGTAAGAAAATATTCAGAACTCTGTATCACAGTGTTAGATTTGCTATTATTGAATCAAGCTTCCCTTGTGTGAAGGGAAATCACTTCAGGCTATTATGAACTCTTCAGAGTCCACAGCCTTCCTAGCGTTTCTACAGCTGCCTTGCTTTGTTTACATCAAATACTGCTGAGGTCAAAGCTTGGCAAGGTTAAAAGTGTTAGGAACACATTTTTATCAGTTATAAATATAGAGAATCTAGATAAGGAAGCGTTATTCTACCTTTAATGCCTGTTCCTTGAAGAATTGCAGGGCGTAAGCAAATATCTCAAGTGCTTTGACTTTTTTGCCATTTGCAGCTGTCAGGTCTGTCTCCATGGTAAGATTCTACATGAAAGAAAATAACTGGAAGTTACTCAAAGGAAGAAGTAAACACAAAATTAATTCCCACTGCTTGAGGAAAGAGAATTCTTCTTTATCCACCTGGCTAGGAAAAAGTGACAAAATTGCTCTGAAGAGGATCTAATTCATCACTTGAATTTCCTGGAGCATAATATTTGCTGTTTATTTTAGACCTTTTTTTAATACACCTATCATGTCTACAAATAACTGTAGGCAGATAGAGCACTATGGACTAAATATTAAATAATTAGAATAAACTGCATCTGTAATTAATTGTAACAAAGCTGCATATGCAAGGTATTTAATCCAAGTTAAGAGCTAAAAGCATGGATTTTTGGCTTCCTACCAACACATGAAACCAGAAAGCATCTCAATACATAAGGTACTGGCCAAGTCCCAAAGCTCTAGAACGGTTTAGTTTAAAGACAAAAATATAATCAGTAGGAATAATATGAAATTATTACAAATAATCTGGGCGAATTTGCTTCTGTGCACAGGAGTTCAACATGGCTCTTACATTCCATTTTTGCTTTCTGAATAGACTTTATACAGCAGACAGACCTCATGCAGACTCCCTACACAGCTGTGAATTTCACCAAAGAAAACTAGGACAGGAAGATCTAAGGAAAGCAGATATTGAACTGCTATGATCTAGAAAGCAGGCAGTCAAAAATACACTTGCCAAAGGCAGTGAGAAGCAAAATAAACCAAAATATGTTAACTGAAGTGTTTCATTTAATTTATTTACTTTCTAAACCTATAAATGAAGCTGCTTGATCTAGCACCCTCCACAGATGATTTGAGTAGCAAATGCACAATTATCCAAAAGAGTTAGTTACTACTTACACCAGTGGTATGTAGCTTCATCTTAAACTTTTCAAAATACAACCAATGCTTTGACTCATTTGGATCCAAGTCATGGTAGAAATCTCTTGCTGCATATCCGAAGCTATGAAACTTTCTTTCTGGTGTTAAGAGGATAGTAGTTGGTGTCTTCTGAGTGGATACGCCTGGATCTCCACCTTCCCATCGTCTATCAAACAAGTGAACCATCTTCAGTAAGTGATACTCATGTTTAGAGCAGCAGGAAAATTAGTGTATTGTGAGAAAACAACCTGGTAGTAGATTGCACACACTGCTTTCCCCTCCAAGGATTTAAATTTCAGTCCTCATAAGACCAAAAGCAAGTGTTTTTATTCACATCCAAGAAAAGAGGACTGTCATTTTTATTTCAGACAATTCAATAATTTTTGCATCTAGTTGTACAGTTTTTAAGGATATAATCATACTATTTCTTTGATAAGAATACAGATTCCCTGAAATAAACCAGAGATTATTATTATTAATAAGAGATTATTATTATTAATAATAATAATAAATATAAAAATAATAATAAAGAAGAGAGAAGTAACAAGGAAACAGTATTACACTTAAATTCTCAAACTAAACATACATATGTAATAAATATTGCATGGAAAAAGTCTGATAATTATTTAAGAACATTAACCAAGAATGAAAAGCCAAATCCTCAAAACCAGTGGCCTATGCAATCTTAAATCAGACTACTTGCATGCTTACTTGTAAGAGAATATTTTTCCCCATTTTGAATTAGTGACCTGTTCAAATCAGCTGACTCCAGTGTGCAGAAGTTGATTAAATCCCTGCTTCTGTCACAGAAAGTTCAGGGATGCTAGACAAGTCAGTGCAGCAAATATCCAATACCTGTGCATGTTCCTAATTTCCTGGACACCCGAAACTGAAACCTGCTCTGCAGATTTTGAACACTCTTCCCTGCACCTTCTACTCACCTGAAGACAAAGGAACTTATGTTTTAAATGTCTAAAATGCTATAAAAATTTTACAATCTCTCTAAAAAAAGATGACTCCTCAACCCCCAAATATCTCATAGGCACCAAAACCTTTCCCTCACTACCATGCATAAAAATGTCAGATAAAACTATACTGTCTCATCAAGATTGTGGAGGTATCTTCACGACCTGAGAAGCACAAAGGTATTACGGTGAAGGCCACACAAAAAAGCCTATGAAAACTGTTTCATTTTTCAGTTCAGATTTGAACAGTGTGAAGTAAGACAAAGTTTGGTTCACAGAATGAATAAGGAAGATAAATAAGAACACCAAATACAGAAACACTCTCCATCCTTTGTATTAAATGCAGCAAGAAGTCTGCAGGAGGAAAAAAACTCAAAGGCCATATAGTAAAATGTGGTATTACAGAAATAGCTGAGAATATTCCTATTTTCTCTTCACTTCTCTGTCACAGAAAAAAAGAATGGAAGAACAAGGAACTCACATGACTGTTTCCCCATCATATAAAACATTTTCAGTACTGGAAATAAACACTTATCTTTTTTTTTTTTTTTTTTTTTTTTTTTTTTTTTTTAATAAAAGTGTCAGTGGAAAATCTGGCAAACTATCAGCCATAATCATAATGCAGCTCAAACAGAGGCCAAGTTAAGATCACAAGGGCAATTAAATTCTTTATTAAACTGAATGTTGAGTGCTTTTTCTAGGGATAGCAAAACACACTTTCCTAACATACTACTGCCAAAAGTCCTTCAAGCACAAGAAGACTGTGTTGTTTTGTGGCACTTGATTATGCAGCATAGGAAGGTTATTCAGAAAAATGTATTTTTTTCCATTTTTCTCTCAGAGGCAGTTGAACTAGCTGGAAGTTAACTAACATACAGACTGGGGCAGAGAACTGACATGGAAAATTTCAGTCTAAAGGGTTAATACTTGGCAAACAGGATCTTATAAAGTGCTGGGAAGCCTTAAGACCATTCAACTAGACCCAAAAAGGGAAAGTAATTTTTTTTCTAACCTGGATATATTTCATAGGAGTTGCAAAACTATTCCCTGGAAAATTTACCTATATATTATTTCTTAGCATTTTCCCAGAAAAAAAATTAAAGATGATCCAGGATACATCATTCTTTTTCTTTGCAGCAGTATCAGTGATGGCTGGGAATCCCCACGTGTCTAGGAATTTAATCTAATATAGAAGGCACTTCCATTGATTTGAAAGCAGAAACAGTATAATGAGAAGTGGATGTTTTTCACCTTCATCCAAGGGAAAACTTTGCTAAACTCACTGGCCCTGCTGCTCAGCCCCAGGGCTACTATCAGCTGGGCAAGGACTCTGGTTCCAATTCATTTCTTCAAACCTGTTGCTAGAAATGTAGCTGGTCATCTCCAAAAATCTTTGAGTAGGTGTTAGAGTAAACATATGGTTCCAATGATAAGAAGTACAGATCCTACAGCCCGTGAACAGAACACACTGCCTACTCCACCAGCATGTTAAATCCCACACACCAGCTGCAAACAGGGAGGAGGCAGAATGGTAGCGTTTTGCCTTGGAATCATTAGTGATTCATTCCGAGTCACTGGTGGGAAATTCCATAAATAGAACATGTGCTTAGATGCTGGCTAATAACAATACCTCTTTATTTTTCTTTAAGGATAGACACATTTTCTCTTTCTGGAATAAGTATACTTAAGGTGCAGTTCAAATGATGAGAAATCAATGCTCAGTACTACGGTTGAAATTTTCAAAACTGTCTAAGGAATTAGATGCTCAGTTCCTGATGAGTTTCTAATGGAAACTAGACACTGAAATTGTTCAGCTAGTTCAAAAGTTCTCAGCCTGTATTTCTGTTCAAGCACAGAAAGAGCAATAAAAACAACAGAAAAGGAAGTCTGACTGTACTATTTGCACTCAGAGCTTTAAATACATTCCTATGTGGCATCTTTTCTAGACAGAAGCAGCTGCAGTCAATAGCACGTGTATCCTAACTCCTGACTCTGCTACGCTCTTAGGTGGACTCCTAGCTTCAATCCACTTAATAGAGGCTTCTTTCAATAGTATAAGTAAGGCCAGGATTTCAACACTTGGGGTCACATCACTTTTCTTTCATGGCTCTGATACAGGTAAAATGATGGTAGTAATGCTCTTCAGAAAAAAATGGAAATGTGTATTAAGAGCATGACCCAATGCGAGGCAGCAATACTCTAAATGCATGTGAAGGATATTTCCTGAAAGCAGGGTCACAGCTAAAAGTCTACTCAAGCAGAACTCAGGGTAAATTTTTGCCTAAATTTTAAATATTTGAGACCAGTTCCTAGGCTGATTAAAGTAGAGTAGCTTATCAGAGCAGTATAGAACAGTTCACAGCCACAGAAGATCTGACCATATAGTAAAACTGAAAAAAGAGCTAAAGCAAAAGTAGTGTGAAAAGGATCACAAGGTTGTACTAAGATCAGAGAAATGTCCTTCCTTAAACATGAGTCTGGCTAAAAGACAGAACAAACAGTGATCCTTGGAGAGTGATGAGAATTTGATCCAGAGCAGGAGCATAACAGTCAAGGAAATGAAGCAGTGGGGTCATCAAAATGTAGTTGAATGCCTCTGAGTGTGTATGTGCGAGACGTGAGCAAGAGTCTGCCAAGAATCACAATCCAATAGGGAAGAGAAGGAAAGAAAAAAAAATGAGAAGTCGGAAGTAAAGAAGTTATGCTGAAACAAGATGACATTCTCCTTCCTTCCAAAGATAGGCTGCAATTTGTTTCATAATCATGCATTTTCTTCTGTGTATTTTGTATCCATTTGTGAAATACTTAAATTCAGTGTGCTGCTGTTTAATCAGCAGCCAAAGCAATTACAGCTATACATAAGTGCATGTAAATCTATAGGAGTTTTTCAAAACTGTGTAAAACATCATGTATTCACTTCAATGGAAGTTATTAACTAGTTCTATAGCATGGAACCGTGTTTCATTATGGCTCTGGCACTGCACTGCTTACTGAAGTGCTCACTGAAGTCATGGCCAGATTGTTCATAAAAAACGTATCCATAGACTCAAGATATGCAGAGAATAACACTCATTTTAACGTATACTTCTACCCTGCAACAAGAACCTGAGGTAAGGTAACACAACTATCTTTACAGAAGCAGTAGGGAAATAATAGGAGTTTACAGGCATGAAGTGTTACTTAAAATTGATAAAACAGTAATTAATGCTATGTGATCAAGGTAAAGATATTCATCAGTCATCTAGAAACACATGCCCAATTCAAATATATGCTTTAGTCTACTGAAATCAGTGAAACTATTCATACATTTAAAGTTAAGCATATGCCCAAAACACTTTGCTCGGTCAATGCCTACAAACTCGTCTTTTTAAGTATTGGTCCTTGCACCAAATAAACGCACTGTCAAAACCATGATTTTGTTTGTCTATTAATTATACATCTAGAATCACAACTTTGCTGAGACTCTACAGTCTAACTTCGCACTAAAGCCCTGTACATTAACTCTTTTACCAAAGTAGGACCTTCTAACTGAAACCATCTTACCCTTCTTTGAGATATTTTACAGAAAAGCAGCTTTGTTAAAAGGCAGTCAGAAATCCAAATGTCTGGAAAGGATCAACACTAGGGAGGGAAAGTGGAAAAAGTGTTAAGAAGCAAAGAGGACCATGTATCATTGGTATGCTTTATTTTAATGTAAACATTCTCGAGTAAGGGTGGGAAGTGACATTTACTCTGCTGAAATATTTGTAAATCATCCTATGTGTAACCCTGATTATATACAGAGTGTGAACTTCTTAATGCCTTCTGAACTACTGCATGACTTATTCTGATACATTTACAATTCTTTCCTTTGAATTTTATGATTTCATCTGTACATATTATTTCATAATTTAGTTTCAGCTATATCTTCCCCAAAATCCTGCCATTAACAAGACAATGAGCACTCTGGACATACTCCCTGCCAGCAACATATTTTATGAACTTTTTCAGTACAACTTCACAGCCAGAAGTACAGTCAATATTTTATTTAGACATTCTTGTTATTAAAATATTTTCCATTGTTTGAAATATCTGTTGGATTCTTTTTTGTTGTTGTTGAAAAATAAATGAATTACTTTATTTGATTTCCTTTTACGTCAGGATCCCATAATGTCTACAGACGTAGGAAATCATGATTGTGAGATTAACATAAATTATGGTATTTTGAGCCACAAGAAATAAAATGTCATTTAAGATTTGGGATATACTCTCTGTTGGCTACATAGTACCCAGATTTCAATGTCTCAACCCTGAGATCTGCATCAGCAAGCCAGGTACCCTGGAAGGAGAGCCAAGCTTGTAATTAACTGCAGTAGAGTGTGAATCCAATGGCAAAATCAGGTCTAATGTAAAATTTTGCATACAAATGGTTTAAGGGACATCCCTAAGTAAAATCTCCACAGAGACTGCAGGAATGACATTGAAGATATGATTTAGGATTGCTCAGGTATAGTTTCAGAGACAGCTTCCCTTACTTCATCCAGCTTTGCTTATTTTAAGAACTTTGATTTAATCATCTGCTGCCGAAAGAGATTAGGAGACACTGATAAGTAACCTAGCTGAGATAGTTACACGTTACCTGTCCTTTGACTTCTGGCATCATGCAGCTTCCTGGGCTGCTAGCAGAACAAGAGATTGATGGGACACAAAAAGGCCTTGAAGCACTACTTGTCCATACTGAAAATGTTCCAAATACATCTTTGCAGCCATATGGCCTATCACCCTTTCAAAATTTACCACCCTTTAGATTTTATTTCATATCACCCAGTTGTATCAGGTCTCCCTGAAATACTTTGCAACGTTATACAAACTGACCATTCAGGCTGACTGCACAATCTGTCTGCTGAGATTTAAACAGATGCATTCAGCTAGCATCTTTACTCATAAAAATTACAGTATATCACACCAGACTACATCAGATTAGTTTTTTGGCCCTTTAATTCTCAGCATTACAAGCAACAAACAGTAAATTACCTATTGCTATAACAGCAGCTTTGTTCAGAGAAACTTCTATAGCTAAGTTTTTCAGACATCCCTGTTTATGCCTGAAATTTTCTATATCTTGGTCTTGTTACACAATTAAAAAAAAAAAAATTTGAAAAACAATATTAAAACAGTTTGTGGTGCTTCCCTTTTAGGTAACCACCAAAATAGCTTTTGCATTTGTGATTGCAATGGATTCATATGCATCAGATCTGTAAAGGGAAAAATCAGACTGTGATGATTTAATCAATAAATAAAACAAAATAACATAACAATAGCATCTAAATTCTGTCCCTTACATGCACACAATACAGAACAGATTTCACATCAAACTTTGATTTTCACATTCATGCTTTTGATTGCTTATTTTGCAGCATCATTATCAGGGATTTGGGTCAAATTTAATGCTAAAAAGCTTAAATCAGCCAAATGAAGTACCAATTTCTGGATACAAACGACTAAAAAGTGTTATACATGCAACTGCATACAAGCATGATTCCAGGATATGGGCTGTTTCAGGCACCTTACCCACTCTCACTTCAGGCTAATGGGGAACACTGCGCTGCATTGACTTATGCACCTGTGATATTACCACAAGTCCTACACAACAAGGGCGTTGTTAATGTGGTAATATGAGTCTGCCAAATCCTGTATGACCTAGAAATTCAAACATTTTCTTAAATGCTGAATAACCTCTTCTCCACCATCCTGGTAAATGCCGTGACTGCTCTTATAAATGTGTAGTTTTTCTTATAATCTCATGGGTAAGGACATACTGACTTAGTAATTATCGCTGCACCCTGAATGATTCTAAATACTCACCGATGCCTCCTTTTATTCAAGTCATCTTATAAACTCAGCAAAATAACATAAAAGGGACATGCTCATGTTGATTAGTAAAGAAAAAGAGAATACAACAAGATGCAATAGAGAACTGTAATCATGACAAAGAAAAGGTGTATGCTGTGGTAACACTAGATAAATCTAGAGATTTCAAGCTCTTGCAAAAAATATCTGTAGCTATTGCAGGCAATATATGCTGTCACCATCCAAAACTAAATGCTGCATTGCAGCCCTTACCTCATTACATGAATACATTCCGGTTCCTTGGTGAAGCTGTAGGCATAGCCACTGGATGTTGTGCCAAAATCAATAGCCACAACAACAAGAAATAACTGTTCCACAGCAACATCTGCATCAGAGTCCTTCTGTTAAATGGCAGAAGCAGAATAGACACTGAGTCACTGATTAGAAATATAATTGTAACCCGTCTTATCCTGCGGTGTTTCAGTCCTATGAGACATGCATCTCTCTTCCATGAAAATAAGGAGTTCCCTAAAATGCACTTGTGACCAAAATTAATGCCAGTAAGCTCCGTATTCTAATGTAAATGGAAATTTAATACACAATTCAATCAATATATTTGCTGGTGCCTTTTATACATATCCAATTGAATCAGTTTCTTTCATACTCATTTCCTGGAATAGTTGTCATCCTGTATCATTAAAACTTATGGCTAAACACTGCATTTTTGTTTTTTAATTGAAGAACTGAAGAATATGTTTATATCCGTCAATGTACTATTTTGAGATTTATTTTGTGGTTATAGGAGTCATATGACCTTGAACCTGAGATACTACTCACTTTTGAACAGTAGTTCAGAAGTAGTGGAGACAAAACAACCCAGCACAGGGCAATAACCTTTCTAGCACATATGTCATTATTTGTTGATGAGAATGTATACAAAATTTATTTCAGAAACACTCTGTGCATTCTTTTCTCTTGTCTAGGCTAAGATATGGAAGGTTGTTCAGCTGCTTATACTAAATTTGAGTTCTTCTCCCTGCCTCTCCTTTTATCTAGAATCCTGCAATCCTGGAAAAGCACAGTCCATGGCAGCGTGGGAATGTTAACTAGAAGAGGTGAAGGGGTTATGGCCCACTCATAATGGCCAAATCGTAATGATGTGGTATAAAGCATGACCTGAATAAACAAGGAATAGTGCCACTCCCCAGTATGCTGCTGCCAGGCCCCTGCTGAAACGAATAGGAGCTCTGTCACCAACTGGAGTGGGACCAAAATGTCACTTAAAGCTATGGATAGCATAAAAGGGATCAGGATGTACAGAAATGACAATCTTCAAAATAAACTACCTCCCATGGAACAGGCAGGAGAAAGTAATGTCAACACATAGTGTATAATAAAAGTGCATTTCTTACCACAATATGTGATGGAGACAGTGGCGTTATTCCAGGGTCTCCCAAACTTTTGGCTGGTGATGAGTAAGCAGATGTGGAAACTGCATCTAAAAGGAGACAAAAGTTCTTCATTGTCAGTACGGAGAACAAGTAGGATAGGACAGTTGCTTTGCATGCTACTATAGAATTTTCCTATTGTAAGACATCTGCTAAAAAAGAAGGCAAATTCTGCAGCCTCCTTGTAAATTGTATTTTTTGCCCTTAGAACGTGCAGTTCAACTGCAGTTTTGTTTTTAAAATATTTCTTTGAGCTTGATGGCTGCTCTTCATTCTTTTGCCTTCTACATTACCACATATAATTTTTGAAATCTTCCTAAATATATTCAGAAACCAGAGTAGAAACAAGTGGCTTGAACACTATACACTTACATTAATAGCCTAAGATTTAAATGCATGAATGCAGAAACCTAACAGAAGTTGCGAGATCAACAAAGAGCTCATTTTAAGAGGAAAAGAACAGTTGATATCAACTTGACAACTCAGTAAGGATAAGTTGCAATTACTCTGTCAAAAACATTTATTCTTAAACTTTCCTAATACTCTGTTTTTTCTCTTCAATACACTCTGCACCGAAACATATTGCAGCTGTTAACATTGCTGCAGGACAGAACCCAGCTGGGAGAGAAGAAAGTATCATTAACAAATTATCAAAGAAATATTTCTATTCTGCATACAATACTGAAATTTCATTTAGAGGAACATCTAAGTGACAAATACTGAAACGCACTATTTGTGTTTTTTTCCTTCTTACATTTACCCTATGAAAATGGGTAGATGATAGAAAAGGAAATGATTCATTAAAATAACTAACTATTAACGACTCAGAAGGCTCTATATGTAATATATTCTCTTATGAAGACCGGAGCAATTTATCAAATTGAAATGTACAAAAGATGCCACATGCCCCGTCCCTGCTCCTCACCCTCTGCCCCCAAATTTAGGCCTTGAGAGTTTACTGAATTTTCTTCTGCAGAATACAAGCAAATTTCATGCAGAGCAAGGAAATTATTTAGAAAGTCCCTAAAAATGAAGAACTGTAATAAATATTAAATGACACATTTCAACATATTTTTATCACCTACTTGCTTATGCATTTTATTGTATGATATGTACATGTAATTCCTAGACATGGGATTGACAAGGCAGAGCATTGCTCTGAGATGAAACAGGACCTGCTATGCAAGAAGCAGCCTTAGAGCTACTTACTGAAGAATCCTGTTGTCCCTGGTAGTCCAGGATGTGTTGCTTCCAGGGAAGACGCAAGAAACTTTGCAGTAGGCCTCTGTACGGACTAATCTGCCCACAAGTAAAATTTCCCTCCCATCTTCATAGTACTCTTGTAACAACATTTATTTCTGTGCTAATTATAACATACATGTTGATTCTGATCTTCAGTAGCATTTATAAAAGTCAAATATTCATATTTCCTACACAAGTTCACCAAGAATACATAATGTTAATCCTCCTGCAGCAAAGTACAAAAAGCTACAGAGCAAACGTGACAAGCGCAGAATCTGCCCAGGTCATTAAGATTTGTTTGAATTAGATGCTGTTATCAGCCACCTTATCCATCTGTACAAATTCTTCCTCTTTTCAAAACAGCTTCATTTTGCAATATCAACATGTTTTTTTTCTTAGAATTGAAGAAGAACATTTCAGCACAAAAAAGAAAAAGAATTAGTAGCAAAACAGGTTCCTCCTGCACTGCCGTCTTTCTGAATGGATCAGAACATTTCCATACTGACTCAGTATCTTTTGAAATCAGCAAATTTCCTCCAACAATCCCTAGCAAGCTGACTTTGGAGGACAGAAACATAGACATAAACCACTGTCTGTGTATTTTTAATGTTTCTCTTTGTTACTAATTCTTTTTGTTATCTGTTTCAGCATGCATGTTTCAGGGATTTTCCAGCCTGTCTTCAGCTACAAGCTTTTGCTAGGTGTACCTTGAAAGGTTATTTATAGCTCTATATAAAACAAAGAAAATCCTGTGTGACAGTATACACATTTTTCTTTGTCTCCAAGAGAAGAATGATTAAATAACCCTTGTGATATTCATCCAGTGAAACTGCACAGACTTCAGTGGAGTTATATCAAGAATCAATTTGACTCAATTGACATGTGATTAGGTGGCTGTATCCAGAAGTATAAAAATATTTGCTAACAAAGAAAAATGCTCAGCAGAAACCAGAGGGCTGTCTTAGCTACTTGCAGAAAATATTGCGTAAAAGAGAAAACAGATTTAGATACTTTCTTCCAAAACATTTACAATAATTTGTCCATTCGTTTCAGTTTTGAAATGCTCCTCGAGACCTAAGTATAAAGGTTAGGTTTGTGGCAGTGCTGACTCTTCCTAGATCTCATCAAGTGCTCAACGCTACTGGAAGATTAAGCTCTTGGTGACTTACTGATATCTTTGGACCAGTAAAAAACAAACAAGCAAACAAAAAACCTTGCAAAAACATGATCATTCTGCCCTGTATTCACAATCGTACTACATCTAAGTTATATCCCACTCCTGCAAATACACAATTAAACAAAAGAATTGTACAGTGAGTCCTAAATAACAACAGACAATAGTTTTGTTGGCTCAAGAGAGGAAAACCATGGAAGACAATGCTACAACCTCTAAAGTAGCAAACTGGTATTTTAACCAAAATATACTATTACAGTGATTCTCTAGAGTTGCTCTCATTTTGACACAGCCAGCAGCTTTGTTACATTGCACCAGTTTAAAAGCATTTGGTAACATTTCATTATACAAGTAACTAATTGTGTCCAACAATAAGGACAATCATAGTCATTATAATCCGGCAGTTAAAAGAGGCCTTAATGCTACCAGACATTTTGCAAAGCTAATAAATGAATGAGTTCAGGTTAGAAAATGGGGAAGTCAAAAAGTTATTTATCAAAATGGGTGGTATTTAAAGAAACTGGCTTGCAATCACCTCTGGATTTAATGCCAGAAGTTCTTCTAGCAAGTAGAGAAATAGTTGTTTAAAAGCAAATGAAATTAGGAAATTTATAACATTATACTATCTACCGTATCTAAACTGAAAGGTGTTAAAATATATTGGTGTAGGGGGGAGTTTTTATATTTTGTTGAGTTAGTGTTTGCTTGAGAAAAAAAGCGTGTGTCACAATTTTACAAATCTGTTCTGAATAGCAGCAAATGCCAGGAAACTCCAGGAAGAGTTGGATATTTGAAAATCTTATTTCCAAAGTACTGTGATTGGTTAATCTGAAATAAAGCATCTGTTACAAACCAAAGAATGGGTAAAGAGTTGCAAGGAACATGATTAGCAATCATGCATGAAATGATGCCTAGCATTTGTGAATAAATTTTCTTTTAAAAAAGTAAAAATAAAATATTCTGGAGAGTCTCATGGTATTTGGAACAGTCCTTAAAAACAGGATGGCTTATTAAGATTTCTGTAACAACAAAACACAATTAGTAGAGTCTCACACAGCCCCAGTTCCAGCTTTGCTTCCCATGTCTACCAAGGATCTCAGTCTGTGTCAAAGTACACACTATAAAGAGACATCTAGCAACACAGCACAGGATAAATAAACATTTAATTCTTGACAATGTGCACTCCAAAATAAATGAAGGAATCTGATTTAGAATCCAAATTAAAATAAGTCTTCAAATATCTCCACCAACATTTAAAATAAAAATAAACTTTTTCTAAATACAATGCAAACTTCCAGAAATTCTTTCATTTACTTATGTACAATAGTATAGGCACATCAACACTGGTAAACGTTAACCTAAAATATGATAAATATCAGGGGCTTGACTGGTTTAACTAAATGCATATAGAATGAATTTGACTATGTCATTAAAATTTCTGACTACAACCCTAACCTAAGCAATTGCCAAGGAATGCCTTGTGCATTTTCCAGATGACCAGCAGAGGAAGGGAAAATGGAGAAGGGTCACTTCTTCAGCATTTTTTTGAACACTCAAAAGGTCCCAGCTGATTTGTAAATCCCCTCACAATCAGAGAACTGGCAAAATTATGAGACCAACAGATACTGTATTAATAATGAATCATATTCGTTATCAATCAGCAATTGCTGGTTTACCAGATTTAATTTAAATTAGTCCTTTTCATATAAACACATATTAGACAGCTTATTTTCTGTGGTTTCTGGCTACAGCTAGTCAGGTTAGCCTTTCCTATTTTTCCCATAAACAATCAGCATTATCCTACATTTTCAACCTTACTTAAGATAAAATGCAACAGAGAATTAATTTTTAAGCATCACAAAATAAAGACACAAAAAAGTACAAAGCCTACAAAATTTAAAATAACTTAGCTGATGTAGTGTGAACACTTCACTGAACACTTCACAGCATTCAGTTCAGCTGAATACTGATTTACTAATAGATCTCGAGAGCAGGTTCAAGCTCATTATTTAATTAGAAAGATCAGTTAATAGCAGCTGATCTCCTTAGGCAGACAATCAGTCTGTTCTGAATATTTGGGAACCCCTGTAATGAGTTCCTATTCATCACAGGATAAACCAGTTTTAGTAATCCACCCAAAGCATCAGACACATAGATCACCATAGTCCCAGTCGGTCAGTTTTAAGACAGCAGGCTTAAAGCTGCTTTAAGAAAGACTGCTAAACCTCACTGTCACAAGTCACTAAGGTGGTACTAAAACCAAAATTCTTCAAGTAACTACACAAAATCTGCTTTTATTAAATATTTAATTTTATTAAATTCAGCTATGTCAGGCACCAGCAAGAGACTTTTTGCCTCACATATCAAGGGGAACTGTTCATTTCAGCAGCGAAGTGGCCTGCCATAACAGTGGCTTAACTGCTGATAGGAGATTCCCTGTAACCCAAATAATATAGGCAACAGATAAGCTAAAGTTTTTGCAAGTGTGCATTGTCTCTGAGTAAGAATTTAACACAACAAATAAAAGCAATGAATCAGGAAGCAGGATGTCCTGCTAAACAGCATAAAGCACAGCAATTCGGTCAGGTTGGAGAAGGAGGGGAAACTGCTGAAAGGGTCTCATCATCGTTTTACCAAGCAGAAAAGGAACAATTTAAAAAAGGGGGGGGGGGGAAATTAAGGTACCAAAGCTCAAATTTCCCATCAGAAACCCCAGTGTGGACTTTTTCAAGCACATTCTGCAACACTTTAAAGTCACGCCTACAAAGGGGAAAGCTTGGCTGGGAGAGAAGTGCACTTGCTGAACCTTCTGGGACCTGACTTCCACTAGAGGGTGAAAGCCATGGGACTCATCATGGTCTGGATCTCTTACAGCTGTTTTGCAACCCAAAAAATAGGCAGCATCACTATGAAATCATCTCTCCATGGGAACATGCCTAAACAGTAGAGGGCATGTTATATCCCAGTCTAAATATCCTAAGGTCATTCTTACTACCATGACTCTGCTAGAGCAGTCACAAACCCAACACTTGCTATTTAGACTCTCCTTATGTTTTTCTGAATTAACAATAGGATCAATGCTATCCCCTATTCCAGGTGATACTTCTAGCATTTTAAGTGTATTCACAATAATGTTTAAATACTAATGTATATTCCTAAACCAATTATTTCACTCCATAATGCATGATTCAATGAATTCCATTCACTGTGTAGATCTGAACCTCTGACTGAGCCTGGGGTTCCACTGGGGAGATCTACATACCATACCCTTCTCTAGACTCTCCCAAACTCCCAGCTGAGTATTCCTGCACTACACTACACTGCCTCAGAATTAGAGCTGCTGTAATTCTTTCCAGTTTATGCAGAGCATATGCACTCTTCCATGTGCCAAATCCACTGGGCCTCCTAGCTATTTGTTGGCTGATGAACCAGATGCACAGAGTAAGTCAGGATGCATTAGACCTACTAAAAATGCACCATAGGCAGCTGATCTTTAAGAGTGCAATAAATTCAAGTTATAGGAACCTACTATGCATATGCTAATCATTTTCGTAGGTCATATGTATGCACACATAAATCATTTGCACATATCTGATGGCCAGCTCTCTGGAATTTCCAGCCATTCAGCATCTGGTGAAAGTGACTGCTATACTATATGTAACTACTGTCTCAGCCAGGTTGCAAATCAAACCAAAATCTTAGATGAACAGTCAAATTCTTCATTTTCTATTTGGACAACATTTCTGGATGAAAAAAGGACATGCCTGCAGAAATATGAGTAAAGGGTAGCCCTCATGCATTAAAGAATGCAATTCAAAATATTTTCATTCAAAATATTGTATATCATTTTAAGTATCAAAAACCACTTTGCTGCAAGCAAAGCTTGCTAATGATGTTTGCACAACAAGAAAAGGATTTACCATACTGCTATTAGCTGCTAACTGCTGCATTGACGAAGAAAACCTTATTCAGCTTTTTCTATTGCTGAGACCTTGCTTTGCATTAAGCACAAAATGTCACAGCTTCCAAATGGATCATGACAACCTTGAGCATTTTACTGAAAATACAAAGATGGCCCTTGAAAATAATTATAGAAGAAGAAAAAAGAGACAGAGAAAAGCAAATACAAAAAAAACTACTTAAAAATATTCCTATGCATAATAAAAAGATCCCATATTTTATATCAGAAGTAAGAACCTCCAGTTTGTCCTGAAACCAATGATACCACTGCTATTAACGTCAACAGAATCTGAGTTCTGTTCTTCTTTTTAAAATGCCAGTAGGCATCCAGCTGGTTTCTTGAAGACTGCAATACGCTTCCTTTCTACAGATACAGCCATAGCTAATCTCTGATCCAAATCCAAGTTTCCCAACACCATTTCATAATAATCGATCACACAAAAAGCTGATATTCATCTCATTGATACCAATTAAAGCACAATAGCAAAAAAGCAAAAAAATTTTCAAAATTCTTTGGATAAAATTCTAAAAATAAGACATATTTCTCATTACAAGCTATGCCCTTCCTCATTTACACTTTTACATTGCCCCACATCATATTTATAATTCAACTACAGGAATTACTTTTGCACTATGCTATCAAGCTTTTGAAGATCATTTAATTCTTTTAATGTTACTGTTAAGAATACTAGAAAAAATTCCAGGTTCATCACATCACTCTGTGGATAATATTCATTTTCTTGCACTTCACCAGCAAAAGGCAACTAAAAGACATCACCTATTTTCTGTGAACTTAATTTAAGATGAAAGAAAGACACAGCAACTTGCAATAACTTTCTGATTATGCCACACGGGTTAAGTTCACCTCTTTTCTCTTTTTGAAAGATCTTAATCTAAACTATTTTACCTAGATTAGTCCTGACTTCAGCTTGGGAAGCTGAACTAAAACAGAATAAGCATGCTTCTATGCATAGTTCACAACTGGGTCTCTATGTCCTCAGCCAGGTCTATATCAATAGATAAATCTGACCTTCAAGCTGCCTTAAAAATCAGACTCCCTCCCCATCTATGCTGTAAACTCATAAATCCAGCTCCACCCTGAATGCCCTGAAATCTTTCTGGCTTTTGAGATAAGCCAGCTCCCTCTTCCTCCCCCAGGCTTGATGTTTTTCCACTTGCTTGGAATCTGCTCACACCCCAGAGCTTTGAGCTTGGGGAACTCTGCAGTGGCAGTCTTGCTCTTCCTAGGTTCCAGCTCTTCTGCACCCACGTACTACTCAAGAAGAGACAAAACTGATTTTACTTTACGTATCAGATGGAGAAGGCAGGCTGCTTTAGTAGGTTTTATGTTGTGATAAAGGTGGGTTAAGGACAACTTCTGTGGCTCAAGGTGGTGGAAGACAACTCTCCAGGTTCACCCTATATATTCCGTATAATTCTGCAACAAGCACCTTTAATACGCACTAACCAACCTTCTCTTCCTTCAGCAAATTCCTCTATGAACCTGCTTCCTTCAAACATTTCTGCACTAATTAGCCTCTGTGCAAACAATATCTTTCCCTGTGTCTTCTCATCTCTCCCCTATTTCCAAAGAAAAAGACATATGAACAGAAAACAAAGAAATACTGGCAGACAGATCTGGGTTCTGTGAAAAGATACCCACTCAGAAAAAAAGTTTCCTGCTGCCTCCCCATTTCATCATCACATCTGTCATCATCTACCTCACCCACTTAGTTCATTGCAAGCTTGTCAGGAATAGCAATAGTGAGATTATGCTCAAGTTTCCAGGACCACACTCATAAAACAGAGTATTTGTGATGTTAATCTCTTTCTTTGGGAAATATACCATTTACTAGCTGCAAAATGCAAAAAACCCAAGATATTAAGAGTTAACAAAAATTTCTATTTTGTCTGAACACCTACCTAATAACCCTCTCAAGACCTCATGCCATTGTATCCTGAAAATTAGGCAATTCTAGATTTATTTTCCTAGATCCCATGACATCTAAAGCAATATTATTCAAAGACTGAACAAAAAATACTGTTCAGCATCTCTGGACCATGTATCTAACATGTACAAACAAGAACACTTCTAGAGGTACTGTTTGCTTATAGAGGAACAAAGTTGTTTAGTTATCCAGCATTCTTAGATTCATGAAATACCTTATAACGCATCGAGCTGGATGAATACATTGACTATTTTTTCATAAAAGATGAATAGGGAAAAATGTTTGAAAACATTTGTCCTCTAAGGTCATTTTGACAATCTTCAGGAATCCCAAACATAATTTGCACATTTTTAGTCTTGACAGAAAGAGAAAACAAACCTCACCCCAAAAAATCAAAGAAAGAGGGAGACAGGCTAACAAGGAAAACCAGACTGTGAAAAGTAATAGTCTACCTAGTGGTCAGCATGAGAAATGCTATTTATAAAGCCCTTGATATTCTGCAAAGCTATTAATCCTGCTTTTGCTCAAGGATGGGAAATAAGAGAATATTAGTGGTTGCAAAACTGCAAAAGGTGGTGTCAAATTTGACAATTCATTAGCAAAGCCAGCAGTGAATCTACAGTCTAGTACTACTGATTTAGCTTCTGAGTGACATTTCATAGCTATATCAAAAACAAACTTGTATTTCTTTATTTTCTTTATTTCACAATCCTGAAAATAGATCAGCTGTCGGGCTTAAAGGAAAAAAAACTTACAAGGCGAGAGGCTGCAAACAGGAGAGACAGTAGACTTTTAGGCTTTGCAGAGATCACAAAATCAAGCAGTCATTGATCAAAATCCATTTCCAGAGTTTTTAATACAAGCACCCATCAGGACTAAATCCGAATGCGATGATTATGCACATACATCACACAGAGACCAATACTAACCAACCAGATTTTAACTAGTCAACTGAGAGTTACACTTTCCTAGAGGTGAGCAGATGGTACATTCTGCAGAGGAGTTGGTAAGGCTGAAATCATACCAGGAGCATAGCCGAGTAAGCAACAGCTACTACAAAAGGTTATTTTTTGAATGCGACTATTCCATTAGGACAATACTTAAAGCTTTTGTAAATGGTATTCCCTACTGTTTTGATTATAATGTGTGTGCTCCACTAAGGTAGCCATGGAAACTTAAGGAAGAGGTGTTAAATTTTTTCTTAGATCTGCACAAGGAAATGGGGCTAGCTGCCAGTCAGTGTAGTGTAACCACAGTCATTTTGATCTTTAAGCATGGATAAAGCATCAAGAATCTTCAAACTAAGACAAAATGCACAAGATCAAATTGTCATAGGAATGCATTGCTCCCAAAATGACTAGGAGATGGCAAGGACATACTAATAAAACTGTGATCTTTATGTTCTTATTTTCTGTTACTAGAGAGAACTAGCCCCATTGCTCTAACAAGGGGGGATACACCCAAATATCCACTCTTCAGACTTCACAGGGAATGGAAAAAAAGTGCAGATGCGAATACACAGAGCCTCATGATAGAAGGCCATGCAGAACAGGTGAATACAGGGTGCTCCACAAGGCACCACCCCTGGAAAGCCTTTCCCTCGGTGCAGAATGGGTGACTCTCACGCACTGCCCAAGCCCCTTTCTCAGTAGGTTTGGGATGGGAAAGACTACTCAGTCCTCAAAAACAATGAGAATGTAAGATGTACCCAGAATGGGACAAATCAAAGCAATGTTCCCAGATGATTCCCTATGCTAGTTATTTCTCCCATAAGGAGAATAATTTACCTCTGCTTCCTTCCCAGGAAAACTACTTCATGTTGAGTAGATTAATGCAATAGAGACAGAGTTGTTCTTCAGAGACAGGAGTGTGTAAACTTTCACAGATCGCATAAAAGTGTTACTGTAAAACTACACTGACATACACACTGCTGTCTGGACTCCAAATGATGAAAATTGTTAGAAATTTCTGTAAAAATTCCTAGGAAACTGTATGCCCAGGACACAGTCTGTGAGTGTTGACCAAGGCATTGAGGAATTACTGATGGAAGAAACAACAGATATAAGAGAAAGCAATGGAGCTTCACCTCAGCATTTGCTTTTTAGTTTTACCACTACAGATTCTCCATTTTGCACAGCTGGAATTATAGGATGTCTAAAAACTGACTATATATTGCATGTTGGAAGTTAATGGCATGCAGTCTACCACACAGGCAAAACGTGCTGCCAGATGTGGGTCCAAGGCTCTCTCTGTTTGGTTGCATTCTGGGGTTTTGGTAGAAGAAATATGCTATGCCCTGTGAGAAGGGAAGAGGCAGCCTCCTTTGTAAAGTCAAACCATCTCCTTCCTAAAAACCGAAGCATTTGAAACCCCCAGCTTTCCTTGAACCAGTCAAGAAACAACTTAAAGAAATACTCTGAGAATGAAAAATTGACAGGAGGGGAGATGCGTTTGGAGACAAATCCTCAGCCCATATTCCAAAGAGACTAAAAGGAAGGAGGAGTAAGTGGTGTCTGACCGAGACACGGAAAGTTGGTTTACTAAAGGGAATGATTTCTGGAAACTGTAATGCATCCCATGCAACGCATTATTTATCACAAGTTGTTCCCACATCCAGTTTCTTTCAGCTGACCCTTCCTGATGATCTAAATCTATATCAAGGGAATCCCCTTGATATACCTATCTCCCGGGGAGGAGAGGGGAAGGAGACGGTGGTGCGATAAGTAGGAGAGCGCCATGAAACATCCAGATGGAACCTGTTAGAAGTGCAAATAAGATCAGTATTGCACATTTCTCATTCTTAACTTAAAAATAAAGCACACATACAAGAGAAACTTCGCTGGCTTTTTTTGTTTGTTTTTTTTTTACACCAACATAATAAATGAATATCACAGACTATTTCTTCTACAGTGGAACTATGTCATGCAACTAATAAATATGAGGATGCAAAGGTTAAATAAAGCTTGAGTAAAAAAAAAGACAGTACCCCTAGTCTTTGATACAAGAAATTACAGCCAAATTGTAAGCTTGATGTGATTTCCCAAGAACCTTGCTTATAGTTTTTCATTGTCTTATACCTTGTACAGCACCCATTTCACTCATCCAAAGAGTGTGAAATCTTCATCAGTGATTCATGTCTAATGGGACTTGGGGGAGTGATGGATATAAGTCCTTCTTTTGACCCTGCTTTAAGGAGCAGTAGAAAATCAATTCAGACCCTAATATAATTTATAGTAATGTCAAATTTGCCCAAAGTTATTAAGAGAAGCTTTAGGCTTCAAGGAGATGATTAGGCAGCCAGGGATTGCAGGTTTTTAAGCAATGCACCCCAAATATCCACCTTCCTTGTACAGGCAGCCTGAAGGATAGGATGCACAGAAGCCGATGCTGCAGCATCCTAGACAATTTCCCTACCCAGGTCTCCTGTACTTGCAAATTAAGATGCACACTGACCTGTGCGCCCAGAGCAGTGCAAAGCAATCATAATGGAGCTGCTGATTTGGGCCAATGAGTACCAAATGGCTATCATACATGACCAGATCACAGCAGCACACCAACGGTTTCATAAAGCAGTTCTTAGATATCCTTGATACATCCTTATGCAGTCCTTAACAGAGCCATCTGCGAGACAGAAACAAAGGCTTTTTAGCTTGAGTACTCTCATCCATATTCTGAGTACTTTCATTTATTTATTTACTTGCTTTGTATCAGAACAGACTGCATTTTTCTTTTCCCTTACATGAAAACTTTCTTCAAATCCCTCTGAGACAGACTTTGGAGGAATTTCCTGTTATAATACCTATTTGTTACACAGTTCACTGCTGCCATCCTAATTTTAACATGCTGCAAAGTTACTGCTTTAAGGGTAACTAGGGCAAAATTTAAAACTTGCATTTATTTATTTAAGTATATATCATTTAGGTTTCTTAACACCATGGACCATAGCTGACATATTTTAAGTAATGAGAACTATGAAACACTCTTTTTAAGACCAGAAGGTGTGTGGTCATTGAGAAAGACAACTCAGATCTGCTGGCACAGGGAAAAGCAATGGGAGAAATGAAAGGGTGGTTTCAATTTAACAACCCAAAAGCCAGGGCATTTATTACAGTTAAGATGGGATCTACAGGTATGTCACAGAGACATCAGATCACTTAAGTTCATACATGACAGTAACAGTTCCTGAGCACACACACCAACATCTTTGACCTTACATCACCAACAGCTGCACACTCTTCAGTGAAAGGCCCGTGAAGATAGCATGCCATTCAGAATCGGGGCCAACGAGCTTCAAAGTTCATTCCTTAAGCACAATGGATTTCATGTCTTCTTCAGGTCTCTTTTACTGTTGGGGAAATACAGCTGCACAGGCCTATGTGCTGGTGCCTCCAGATTTTTCCTCCTTTCACCTGGCAAGGCTGCCAAACAGGAGAGTGACAAGCGGCAGAAGCTGAACACATAAACAATTGAAATCCTTTATGAACAGACAAAATAGTCCAAAGATTTGACTAAGAGCTGTAAGATACTCACTAGCAGACATATGGCAAATGTCAGTGTTTAATTTACATTTAAAAAATAAACAGAAGGAGTAGATCCAAGCTTCCCCAAAAGGTTATGATGTCCCATACTTGATTAAGGTCATGACTGTTCTTATTTGCCTACTTGGAGGCAGCATCATTTGAGCACATTGTTTTTTTATTCTCTTCACGTTTTCCATTACTATTTACTGAAAGCCAGTGTAGCTTTTGTAAATAACCATATAAGCTTTGTTGCTCCTCTACTATACCTACAGACTAATACAGCCACAGAGAGAACATTCTGAAACCACAAACGCTGCACTCTTTGAAGTCAAACACTGCTGAAATCCCATCCGACACATCATCAAGAGGCAGATGCAGAAATGGGAGGTGATGGAGCCTTAAGCTATTATTGGTTTAAAATAAAAAGTACATTTTGAGGATGGGTTTTAATAAAGGGGTAGATGACTGGTGCAATTATAGACAGAATAAGCAATACCATAGTAAGGGACAACAAAAAGGGAACTAATCACAGGGAACAGCTTACAAGAATAAGGAACTGGAGAAAACCTAGATATTTGGCCAGAATTGTAGCTTTGAAAAAAAAGCACAAATTCTGGACTTAAATGCAACAGCAGAGATGACCTCCAGAAGGGACTCAAAAATTTCAACAGCATGCCCACCACAGTAGGAGAAGCTGGCTGTCACAGGTCACATTACCTCAACAAGAACAAAAAAAGCACTCAGTAGGAAAAAAACACAAGATAAGACACCAGTCAACTCACAAATACCCCCCAAAAGTTGGAAAAGTTAGAAAAGGAAACAGAAGTTAAATCTTGACATGTACACACACAGATCAGGTCTCGTGTAGCATCCTGGTCTCCCTGCACAGATCATGCCTCCTGAAGGCTGCTTGGACTTGAGCTGATATCCAAGGCCTCGGCAGCCTATTCCAGCTCCTGCTGACAGTTGAGTTTGAGAGAGATCCTGGTCACACCCTTTAGACTTTTATAAAGTGCTGTTACACCATATATGTACCTGCTAAATCAGTCTCTGAATAGAACAGATCTCTTGGAGCCTGAATACAGTAGCGCTAACTACAGCTTTAGGGAAACTTTGTAGCTAGTGCTACTTTGTAGCACTACTGAAAAATAAGTGGTATTGGAGTGGGAACACACTAAATATTCAGACTAAAAGCTTATAGTGTGTGTACCATAAAGGAAAACTTGTCAGCTGAATTCATGTCACCCAATTATGAGCTGATGCCTTAAAAGTGTCAAAAGTTAGTGTAATTAAATGTTTTAAACATAACAGCTCCTCTGTATGAACAGTTTCATCCAGGCTCATACTAGCCAAATTGCAGATACTGCAATGCTGTGCTAACTGAAGCTATAAAAATGATCAGCAGATACTACATACAACGCTGGTATTTTACATGTGGACATTTCTTTTATGCATTATGCTACCCTGTAGTAAATTACTGCAGCTTCAGCACTGTCAGTACACTAACACTCACTAAATCACATTTTATCCCTCCCCTTTTTTTTTTCTTTGACAGCTTCAGCATTCTGGAGAGTGGAAAGAATATCAAGACTGCTGGTACAACACATCATTGCTCTAATACATGGTATTCCTTCTTCTAACAAAATCCCTTCTGCACAGGTTTTCCTAGTCATAAGTTACTTAAATTCAACAATAAATTGCCCTAACCGTGCAAATTTGTGCAAAACATGTAATATGGCATGCTGTCATCTAACATATAAATGAGTCTGTCATTCCGTTCTTCCCTTTATCAGCTGTATGCTATAAAGTTGTTACAGGTAACTTCAAACAAAACAGACTTTAGAGTCTTTATTTAGGAAGCACTTAGAGAATATTTACTGGAGTTCTTTTGCCCTCATGTAAAGTAGATTATCTTAAAGATTCTACTGTTGCTAAATATCCTCATCCGTGACTTTTAAAATAGATGCTCTATGACTCCTCTCTTTCATATGTACTGAGAATAAGCTATTTTATTCAAAACATTTCCCAAATTCCATTATGATCTGCATAAGCTCAGCTTCTTAAATTTCTCTCTATATTACCCCCAGCATCTTAGGACCAATATTACAGTTTTCTCAAATCTTTGCAGCATACAGTTAGGAAAATGGGAAGGGGAGATGAAATCAGGCTGAGCGTGCATTTCCCTTAGGTTATTCACCCAAACCATTTGTATCCTATGAACCCCCCTCCCCTCCCCCTAATGTTCCCAGTTCCCTTCCAACACAGGCAGAGAACACCCCTGCCCTGCAAAGTGCAAAGGCTGCAGTTATTTTTATCAGGCACAGTGCAATCACAAACGGACCAAAACCACAGACTCTTTCTTTCAGGCAAAGCAAGATTCAGATTGTCTCTGCTCATATCTCAAATTTGCAAAGTCAGAGACCCGTGGACGAAGTGCATGTGGTTTAACAGAACCGCTTCAGTTTTATCCCACCTCTATGCCTTGCTGGGAGCTCTCTGGTCCCCAAGGCAGCACCGGGACCCTAACACAAGGCTGTCATCCGGGACAGCGCTGTCTCACCAATCCCAGGACTGTCAGGGCTTTTTCGGTGCATCTGACCATTCGGTAAAAATGCTGCTTTCCTTTATTTCAAACAGCAGCACCTGATTTTCAGTCCAAGCCGCCGCCTTCCCCTCCCGGGCCGCTGCCGGCAAGGCGAGACCCCGACCTGCAGGGAGGAGGGAGCCGCAAAGGCCTCGCCGCAGGCAGGGATGCTGCGCCGCCCGGCGAGCCGGCAGCGCGGGCAGCCGCGCCGCAGCCGCCGCAGAGCGCAGCGCAGCGGCCGGGCAGGGCGCCCGGCCCCCGGCCCCGGCCCCGGCCCGAGCGGCGGCGCCGGGAGATGCCGCCGCATTGTTTTTTCACCTGGATCCCCTCCCGGTCTGCTGCATTGGCTCCCCCGGGGACGGCACGTGATGAGCAGCGGCAGCGCCGCAGCAGGCTCATTCGCGGCGCCGGTCGCCGCAGGTCCGCAGCGAGCTGCCCCCTCCCCTCCCCTCCCCAGCGTCGCTCCGCAGGCGCGCCTGCCCGCGGCCCCTCGCTGCGCCCCCGCGGCCTCCACCGGCGAGGAAGAGGGAGGTGCTCGCCGTCCTGCCCCGCACCGCACGGCGCGGACGCAGCCGGCGGGACATTGTGTGCCGCGTCCGCCTCCCGCCCCGCCGCCTGCGGCTCCAGATGATTTCCCCCGATAGGCGGGAGCCGAGCCCGGCGGCTGCAGCGCGCTGCCCGGAGGGGCCCCGCGGCCGCTCCGCCGCGCCGGAGGGGCGCCGGGGCAGCGGCTGGCCGCCGGGGCAGCGGCTCGGCGCCGGCGCGGGCGGCCGCGGGCAGCGCTCCCGCACTGCGGCGGCCCGAGGCCGGCGCGACCCGCAGCGGGGCTGCGCCCGCCCGCGGAGCTCCGCCGCTCCCCTTACCTGCAGCGCTGCTCTCCGTCTCCGACATGGCCGGGCCGCCCGCCGCCGCTCTGCGGCTCTCCGCCCGCCGCGCCGCGCTCACTGCGCACGCCGAGGCATGGGCCGACGGCGGAGCCGCGCTGCCCGTCCCCGGGGGAGGCTCCGCTCCTTCCCCGTCCCCACCCCGCCGCGCCTTCCTGCGGACGGTGCAGGGAGCCAAAGGGAAGCCTCCGCGTCCGACCCGGCGCTGACAGGCTTCCCGCGCAGGCTGCGGGGCTGCGTGGCTGCGCAGCCCCTCCCCGCCCGCCCCGCCGCAGCCGCACAAGGCACCGCGCCTCAGCTGCAGCTCGGAGACGGGCGCGGCGGCAGGAGAGGGCTCCGAGGGGCGGCCTGGCCGTCGATACGGATTTCGTGGTTACTGAAGCAGGAAAACCCCAATGGCGGTAACTATAAAAAGAACACCCTCCCCAAGGCCAAGTGGCTGAAAGCGAGGCATCCTGCTACAAGCCCTGCCTCCTCTTTGCGCTGTGGAAACGGATTCAGTGGGAGACACAGCAATGATGTTATTTGCAAAAGGCACGTTGGCTATTTGGCTTCCCGTTGTCAGAGATGTGTAGGCCCAGCTAACCGAAGCATTCAGAAATTACTAAATGCCTCCCAAAATCACGAATTCGTGGGTTATTTTTATAGCATTGGATTCTTCTTATTTATCTTTGGAGCCCACAGAGTGAACTCATTCCTTTACTTTCCAGCCTTGGCAGTCATTCACATCTCGAAAGCATTGTCAACAGCTCATGTGGAATAAACAGAGGCACTAATTTCAAGCACAACTTCTGTTCCACACGAACTGCCAGGTACGGACAGTGGTTCTACACTCAGGATGTCCCCGTGATGCTCATCACAAATATTTTTGTAAATTCCACCCAAAGTGTCTCCCATCAAAGCTGTCACTCGGACAAGGGAGAATCCGTTTAAAACCTCCCAGGACAAGAGAATCTTGAAGCAAAACCCTACAGACTGCAGGATGCTTACTCAGCACCTCCTCCCATTCGTCCTCCCCCTTCCCCCCTCAGCATGGTTTTGACAAGAGTCCTCATCACACAGTTAGTTCTGTTCCCTGTAGGTGGCTTTTGTTCCCTCTGAGAAACATATAAGGTGTGGCAGAAAAGTTAAAACTCCAGTAAACTGCTTCACATATATTCCTTTGACTCATCTGAAAGGGATACACCAATCCCAGAGTACTAAAAAGAAGACCTCTTCCGAACATCCACCCTGTTGTCCAGGGAAAATGCTAAGCTCCCTGGCTCTCCACCTCCCCAAAGCTGCAGCAGCACAAAAGGATTTTCTGAACTGGTGAGGAGAAAAGAGGGAAGGAATATGCAGCAAAGGCTAAGCAGGAAGAGCAGTGTCTCACTCCACCACTCTCATCAGCTGTAAGACTACATTCTTATGGAGACTCAGGAACGTAGGGATCACACATGATCTGCCAAAACCAGAGGGCAACATGCATTCGTACTGCTGCTTCCTGTTCTTCCCCTCTGCTCCACGCCATACAACAAAGGGGAACATCTGGCCAATAGTCTGCTTTAATTACATATTTAGAGTCAGGCTGAATATTTATGCTGTCATTAAACAGCCTCTGAAATAAGAAACCAAACAACTCTAATACTTGATTTCCTAACGAGAGAATTAAATACCAGAAACTTTTGCATCAAATTAAATACCCTTCAACAGCAATTGATCCCAAGCTTTAACATTTGTATTTATGTAATTAACAAAGGCAGAGAGAAAAAAAGAAACAATCAACAAAAACATAAGCACATATTCAAATTGTGTACTTTCAGGAAAAAATACTGCGTGCAGGCTGATTTTCCATGATCTTTCAAGCAACAAGACAACATATAAAAATAGCATTTGCTGGGTACAGACATCTTTCTGAATGTCAAGGCAGTGACTACATTATTCAATATCAAGCCAGGTTGCCTAAGTTACACACTCAGCTGTAGGTGTTCTGAATAATGCAGAAGGAGAATATTCGAATGCATGTGACTGCTAGTTTCAGAAATAAGACCCTTTTGTGAGGTGCTTAGCATCTCTTTTTAAAATCTAATGAGAGGAACCGAACAGAAAAGTGCACTTGAGATAAAATTAGATTCTCAATCTAAAATATAAAACATAAAACATAGGACTAAAGCACCTTAAATTTCATTAAAGCTTTATATATAAATAAAAATTAATTATAGAAAAATAAAAGAGTACATTATTTTCTTCCTTTGTCATCTCTTTCTCTTGGAAACAAACAGAAAGATACATTTCACATGAGAGAAAAAAACTTAGTAAAGGTCACCACATCAAATGATCCTGCTTGGGCCTGAACAGGCTTCACTTTGGTTATTTATTCCTTAGGAAGTTTGTGATTTTTATGGTCATTTTAATGTGTTGTTTAGAATTTGTGGTTTTAATGGTTGAGATATTAAAGCATATCAAGAAATGAGTCTAAATATAATGAATAAAATGTAAAAACACCGCAAATTCATTTTGAGCAGGATGGCAAACTGTATTCTCTGAACACCTGTTCCTAAGAACACCTATGTGAGATAATCAGCTGCTCCCCTGCACATGAGATTTGATTTTAGTATGGGTCTAGAAAAAATTTGTTTTCTTCCCAGTGAACTAACATCAACTGGCTTAATAAATTGCAGGAGAGTAGCAACAGGAAGGAATAAGAAGCTTATTTGACTCTGAAACATCAAAGCATTATTCTGTTAGACCACTAAGGTACCCATTAGTGTTAATACAAGCACCAAATCCAGTAGCTGTGATGGTATTACTCTGACTATGGGGAGAAGTACCATTACTGCGGTAGCTTGGGACAGACTTACGTTTTAAGTTCCCTCTCAAACCTATACTTGGGATTGAATACTTCTCAAGCTCAATCAAGAACAGTGCTTTAGTATACTGTATTTTGCATCTACAGAGCACTTCTTACCCTAGGTGATCTCCAGTAAGCTGCAGCCCCAAGCAAGTCAATTTACCACACAAGGTGTTCAGATACACTGGCATTAACTGGTAATACAAGAATAGCAACTGTCCAAACTAGGTCTGATTTTAACAGAGCTACCACATACATGTTACCCATTATCATCAATCAAAATTTCATGAGAAAATTGAAGAACATCATAGTGACCTGTCAGGGCTATATTCACGTATTGCGAGACTTTGAAGACAGTCAGTGAAAAGAGCTATGTATCTCTCGAGCACTATTCAGAGGGTCTAAGTAAGGCCCTGACAAGGTAGCACTGAGAACTGGTGAGCTGTAAACACCACGCACAGAGATCTGGAAGGAATATAGGCATTTTAAAACGGCTTACAGTGCATCTGACAACAAGACACATAGATCTTATGGCAGACACGGAGATCAGCGTACTGCCGCAAGTCCAACACGTAGCCCAACACTGCAATCAGGAGAAGCGGTATCTGTAATGCTACAGCCACAACACATTTAAAACAAAAGAGGACAAAGCATGCAAGATAACCTGCCTAGGATGGTGCCAGCTCGGTAATCTCTGAACAAACAGTACATCTACCTGCTTAATGAAAACTTCTAGGATAATGGTTTTATGCTTCAAAGAGTTTCCTCTTATGTACTTACTGGAGCATGATTAAACATTCAATGCCTAATTTTTTGTTTTCATCTGCATAGTTGTTACTGCAACCTCCTTCTTCATTCCAGCTGTATAGTTTTCCAGCTTTCAGTACTTTAACCTCTCCAGTTCTGCTTATTGGTTCATGAACCAATAACTTAGAAATTACCATTAGCACAGAATCAACTGGCAATCTGTTTCCCTAGCTGAAGTAGCTATCTCCCCCTTTCCTAAAAACAGCCTTTTATATTACTACTCAAGAAATCTTTGTAAAGACAAGATGTACAAAAACTATTTATCACTGTCATAGCTTTTCAGTGAAGAAGCTTATTCAGTGAAGAAGCTTATTTAGCACATAGGAGTATGAAGGGTTTCTTCAAAAGGAACAGATTATACAGTTTTTACCTCTATCTTTAAAACATTTCTCATTTCTAGTATCTCAGCATCTGTTGGAAATTCATTATTCTCAGAACAGAATCTGCATAGAATTCTCCAGCATTTCATAGCAGGAATGTTTTTTGGGGGCAAATCTGCTAAGCTGTAGATATGAAATTGTAGTTTTGGTGCTCGCAAATCTCCTGGTGATATACTTATTCACTTGGAGATTACTTTCAAATACATAAATGACAGCCCAGTTCTAACCACTGCTTATACCTTTTTATATTTCTGCAAACTATACCATTTAGATATGTTGAACACTGAAAATTATCATGTGTCCAAAGGAAACACATGGTAGTAATGTCCAAGAGCCTTATTGCAGACTGTGCTAGATGCCACATGCACAGAACCCAAAGATGGACTCAATCCCAAAGACCCTTCAGTCATACTCTCCGTTCTGAACTCCATTTTTCATTTAATTCACTGTCATTCCTCAACACTGGATGAATTCTAAAAAACTGAAACAGAAATATGATGAAGAACTAAACAGGTATTATATAACTTAATGTGATCATACTGTCATCTGTGTATCACTCTCATACATACACCCACATATATAGAGAGTAAAAAACGCTATTATCTCAAGATATTCTTAAAATATCAAACCTGATCATGCATCCATATTGGCTTGTTTTACCACACACTTCTTACAGCTCCAAAAGAACCAATGCTGTATATGCATCAACTAATAAACGTAGTTTTGTTATATGGTACTTGTGAGTGTATACACTGATTAAATAAGTGCTGAGCAACGTGGCTCTCACTGAAGTCAATAAAAGCTGCAGATGGCTCAACCACTTATAAAAACCAGGAACTACAGTTGGGCAGGACGTAATTCTGCATACCTTATTTCTTATGGCTTCTGTTCAGGAAAATAATTAACACTGTGCTACCCAGGTGGCATGGTTATGTATCATTGTTCATACCATGCTTTGCAGACTGCTTCATTGAATTACATATCATTACCAAAATTGCAATGTTTTTTGCTGTGCAAGTAATAATTTGGTCCCTTAAGAATAACCTGTACCAGATTGATTATACAGAATTTGATCAGTGTTAAGGGGAGAGGAATCAGAAAATTATCAACCTCAACAAGTCACATAGGAGCATATCATCTCATCGTGCATCTGTGATGCACAAAAATGTCATCACAGACATACACAGAACATATGATACTCACCGGGATACTCACTCCTATCTAAGCGCTTTCTGAAGCTGCCTGTGTTCCAGTTAAATACTAGAAAGAAAAGGCAGCAGTGCCAAAAGATAAGCAGTGGATGATTCACATGATGCTCAAAACAAATTGCATACAAGGGGACAATCCGAAACTAGAAAGATATGCAGTTTTCACAGATTGATTACTCACAGGGAAAAACTGTCATTTAGATTCCATGTAGGTACATGTCAGTTTAAGTATTTAAGTTTTTTCTTCCAAAGCCATTTGAGAAACTGTGTGGAGAATATACAAATATAACAAAAGGAGTTGTCAATGCAGCTCCTCAAGATTAGTAAAGAGTAGATCAGAACAGTGGGCACTATAATGCTCATTAGATTTCATCTACCTTACTCTGTATCTGGGAGGTAAAAGAAATCACATGGAGACATGTATGTGCACAGAGGAATAAAAGGTACTGAAAGGCCAACTGAAGAAATGCAAAGGAAGGCTAACAGAAAGGCTACGGTATGGAACAAACGAGAAGTAACATGATCAGTTTTACAAGAAATTATCTGTAGTATAGCGAGGAATCTATACCTCCACCTAAGGCTGGACAAATTGATTACTTTACTAGAGTGACAAAGGCAAACTCTTCGGTTCACTGTTATGGATCGTCTTTTGATAGTTTCACTCTAAATCAAATTAGCATCAAAACATATTTTAAAGTAGTTTGAAATTACTGGTATAATAGTTATATTTTTAAATTTATTTAAAATTATTCCCAACTAAAGAAATCACTTCTAGTACTAAAGGTCTACATTTTAAAATATCAATGTTAATTTAACATTTTGGAACTGATTCATTGTTTTGTTAAGACTGAATTCCTAAAATGGTAAATTCTCCTAATGAAAAGCTGCAATAATTATGAACTAAATCAGACACTTATGTGTCAAAAAGAATTCAATTTTTTTATGATTTGAACTATTGACCAAGTTAAACAAAAGGAGTAGCTTTTTTATAAAGATTAACTAAAAGTTTGGTTTCCTAGAGCAAGGCATTTTTCTAAAAGTAAAAAATATGAGCTAAAGGGCTATCTTTTGTTCTCATTACGTTGGTGTAGTCTATTTTTTCACAAACGACAAAAAAAATAGAATGATAGTTAAAGTAGGGCAGACACTCTTACGTTGATATGAAGCTGCCTTATAACTGTTTAGCTTACAACTTAGGTGCATGGACAAGCCCTATAATTAACTAATGATGAATAATGTTTCTTCTGTACAGAAGATTCTTCCTCCCTTCCTTAATCCTATATTTGCCAGCTGGCTTTTTATGTTATTTACATATGTATAAATTTAATTTTTATATATAGAACTTATGTATTTCATGTATATGAACCTATATTTCATATCTATGAACATTATATGATTAGATTTTTGCTTGTAAGAATATTTTTCAAAAAGAAAAGACTAAGCTGTTTTAGAAGGTGTTCATATAAAAATATGTTTTGAAAATGTTCTTGAAGCATAACCTGCAAATATAAGTGATGTTGTATTTTTTTCAGAGTTAACTTAAAAAAACGTAAAAATTATACGGATGATGCCAAATGGTACCATTTATTCAATCAGTAGACAAAGCATTATGATACACAGTAAATCAAACTGATAAAGAGGAAAAACAGAAATTACTCTGAGACATATATATGTGGTTAAAATGTCTGAAATGGATAGTGTCTTGAATATCACTTTTTCTCAAAATCTTAATGTGCCAATGATCTCTTACACTCTTTGTTAGTTGCTTCTAATTTTAGAATTTTTATCGAGGGCGCACACACCTGAATCAAAGTATATAACATCCCAAATAAACACCATGAAGTTTTCTTCTCAATATCTAATCTGTCTCACTACACGTTACATGAGACCTCTGTGGCTTTTTTCTCCCTAATCACAAAGGGATGCCAGTTCCGTAAGGTTATATCACTCTACCACTTGCTCTAAAATCTTTCTGAAAGAAGATATCAATACCAGTTTTTGAAGATTTCTAAAAATGAACTCTACTATGCTAAAATAAAGACTATGAATCAATAAGTCATATTACTCCTACAAAGGCGAGTCCTTATCATAAGCAGGTGCAAACAATTAAAAAGTCAGATTATGTAATAACAACAACCCAACAGTCATATAGGAAAGTAAGACATAATGACTTTTTCTTGAAGAAATGTTGTTCATATACAAAATTAGCATCATGGAAATATATGCATAATATATAGCTGCTATAAATGAATAGAGAAATAGAACACTACAATGACTACATAAAAATAGAAATAAAAATAAACAATTTCATGTATTTTCACAAATGTAAATGAGAATACAGTCTGTCCCTGACTTCACAACTAAATAACAGAAAAAGAAAGAAAAAAGAAGGGGGCAGAATTCTCCTGATTTAAAAATGTAACTTAAATCAGAAACCATCTTTCAAATGCTTGCTTTGATGAAACATAAAGCTGTGAGTTGGAAAAGTCTGTTATTTGTCTATTTTCATTTAAATACAAAAACTGAATCAAAATCAAAAAGACTGGAACATTCAATGCAAAATACATCTTTCCCCTTAGTAAATCCGTTGGATCGGCCTGTGGTATTTTCAGTAATAATTTATTATTTTAGTCTTCTTTGGCAACAGAAAAGAATGTTGTTGACATTCCTTTAAATGTTTAGCCTAAATTATTACTAAACTGCTTGGGTCTGGTAATCTAATAAACCAAGAATTTGTTCAGCAGAAAAACTAATACCTCCTTAAATTGTCACTTTTTCAAACCTAACTGCCAAAAACATAATGCTTTAAGCCCTTTGAAAAACACAGTAAAATTATTTTAATTTGCTTTTTCATTGACAAAAGAAGTTCATCACATTGACCCCACTAGCTGCAATAAAATCTCTGCTTTTTACTTTTTGGTCTAATTATCATTTAGCAAACAATATAGATGATTATTTAAGTATTTTACATATGAAAGTGTATCTTATAAAACCAGAACTCTCACTGACCACATAAAACATCCCCTGCCTTTTTGTATATAAGACATGAAGGCAAACTGTGGTTACAGCCATCTTTCAGATGAATTCAAAGTCTATTAAAATCAATGGAAAAGCTCCCATTAGTTTCAATGAATTTTAAACTCCGTTCCCAAACACTGAGGTCAGATGGTAGCTGCCCCAGTATCCGGGAACTATATAATATAGGAAGTAATGTATAATAGTGTTTCTAATATAGATGTTCTTTAGCTAGTACTTCATTAATCTTTACTATTACACAAAATCAGCGATTGTTTACATCATCAGAATGACTGTCACAGAATTTGGGTTCACATTTTTTAAGCGGTACAACATAAAACAGGAGTTTGTTTTTAAACACGTGAGCACAGAACATGCTCAAAAGGAGACTAGATTCATTTCAGGATCCTCTAACACCAGCAGATCTCAGCAAGGACATTTGGAAACCCAAACAGATCAAATGCACAGAGATTAATGTGTCCACACCTCAGACCGTCTTTGCTTATACAAGGTCTCCTGACTTTGAAGCAAAGGGCAGTGAAAGTAAATCTACACCCTTCTTTAAAATCAGTTCTGCAGAAAATGTGTGTCATATGGACAGGGTGCAAGTGCAATGAAAAAGCCATCGCCAAAGGTAACTGCATTCAGCATGCCTAGAACGGCAGCATAAAATTTCATGGGAAAAGAAGTACTTGACAGTGTTTACAAATAGTGAAATATGCGTAAAAATAATGTTTGACAAATCCACTTAACATCTCTCTCCTAAAGGACTGTGTTTTGGCTGAGTCCATATTTGCAGTCTTTTGCCTTGAGCTTACATTTGACTGCTCTGTTATTTAGATAGTAGATGTGACCTTATTTTACTCATACAAAGAATGGGCAATTTTAAGTATGAATGTACACCAAAACCAGTGCCAGGAAGTACAAGACATGTATGACATCAAGGATCTTTCCCTTTTACTGAAATAATATATGCTGTACCAGGTTTCACTTCTACTTTTATTTCCTTCAAATTACACAGAAAAGCCTCTGACTTAAATATATGGGACATTCAACTTATACTAGAAAATTAATTTCAGGACCAACACCTTGGACTAGTGAGAAACAAACAAAACTACTGCCACTAAAGTATAATTTAATGCAGTGTTTAACT
The DNA here is from genome assembly GCF_036417845.1 of Apteryx mantelli. Taxonomy (NCBI): domain Eukaryota; kingdom Metazoa; phylum Chordata; class Aves; order Apterygiformes; family Apterygidae; genus Apteryx; species Apteryx mantelli. Next base: position 37,026,131 of record NC_089984.1, read on the forward strand.
CCAGAGCAGTCCTCCTGGAAAAACCTGTCACAGAAAGGGAAAAGAAGTAGTCAGAGGAGACAAACTGACGTGAAATCAAATGGTTCACTAACATAATTCTCGTACTAGCATGAAGTAGGTGTTCAGACTGCATGAATTAAATAAAAGCAGGTAGTAAAGAGAAAATAAATATGAAGCTACTGTTTAAGAAACTGAAGGAGCACATGGTAAGGAATGTACAGGGAGGAGTGACTGCTGACAGAAGAAGCACGAGGAGATAAGAATAGTATTTTCTAAAATAAGGTCACTGCAGAAAAGGTTTCAGATTCCAGTCTGTGTTTATAGCCTTTGGTGTCAAGCTGTCCAAGAACAGATCCAGAAAGACTGACTTTGTAAAAGTAAATTTTCTCTGTCATCGTTTTTCTCACCCAAGATGCTACTGTGTCAAGGCCTATAAACTTCACTGTAAATATTATTATGTTAGTAAGACATGAAATACTGTATATAGCTACAAGGAAAATAGCGTGCTTGTATCAAATATAGGTTCCTGTTCACTGATGCAAGATTTGAGGAGCATTTTCTGTAGATAAATGGGTTTGAAATGACATTAATTTAAAATTATATTTCCTGTCACAGGCTGACTATGCAGACAATAGACACGTAAGCAATTCAAACATTGCCATGAATAACTGTACTTATAGTCAGCCTTCCTTGCTCAAATGTTTCAATGCTGGATATTTAATTAATACAAAAGCAGCACACTTACCTCTTATCATCTACATTTTGCACCTGAGTGAGGTAACTGAACCAAGAAGTTTTAAACTCAGTTTTTCAGAGGCATCCATAACTCTCATTTTGCATAGCACTGCATGGGTACTGTATCTCTTAAGATTTGCGCTAGGGAAAACAATAGTTCAGAAGCACTCTCTAATTCTTAATGGTTAATCTACTTTCTCTGAGATGCTGCTGCTCAACTTCTAAGAAAGCTAGTGTCTAGCAGTTAGTGTACTCAGAGGTAGCTAGATGCCTAGCTTGATTTTCAAATTCAGTCAGGTACCTAACCCTCACTGAAAATCACAGGAAGTAAGTGTAAAATTGTTTTTCAAAGACAGCTGAAAAGCTATCTCCATTTCTAGGTCCATTGACAACCTTACTGCACAAGCATTTTTTCCCTGTAATACATGTTTCTGTGTATCTGTGCGTCTGGGGTAATTTTGAAGGTTTGATACTCTGTTTTGCAAATGTGAGGATTTTTGCTGGAAAGAAAATTAAGTTTGCCTTGAGATAGTCCTCTTGTGCCTTCCTACAGGAATTGTGCCTTCTTGCAGGAATTGGAAATTTTAAGGCCTGTTAAGGAATGGGTACACACAGTTCTTATACCAAAGAAAGGAAACATTTATACTTATATGTGAAATCTTCATGTATTATATATGAACAAGCTTTACATGGATACATATCCTAATTTTCTACTAATGTGGTACAGTCTATAGAGAAAGACACAATTCTAGACAAGTAGCAGCATTCATAAATCCTTTCAATTCACTGCTGAATCTGTTACGGGTTCTGTTTGTAATGCTTCTGTATTTGGCTGGCTTTTCTCAACCCATACAGCTGAGTGGAGACACTAGGCAAGAGTTCTGGTTTTGCCTCTTTCTAGCCCCATGTCCACTATTTAGGGTCCACTGCTTTCTCAAAGCTGCTGCTTTAGCATATGCTATGCCTGTAGCTATCTGAGTTGCTGCCAAATGGCAAATGCTGATATTGTTCCACAGTTAATAAGCTGCCTGCAGCTTCAGCTCCAGCTGATGCCTTGGGGTCCAAAGCAGGATTTTCAAAGTATGTGTTTCCCTGTTTTCATAGCTAGTGCTTTCTAATCGTTTCAGGATGCTCTGAGCATGCCTAAGCCAAAAGGTGACCAGCTGTCCAGATGTATATAGTGGAAGAGATGGGTGCTTGTCTTTCCCTGTCAGCTGTTCTGACATGGAGACTTGAACTTCTCTAGCATGTGGGATATGGGAGTTCAGGACCTCTCCGAATCATACTGGGGAGACATATCTCCATTCTGAATGTATATCTACCACTTTTTTCACATCTCTCCCTTGTTCGCACACTCATGGCAGTGATTTAGACATAGGCTTCTAACTCCAGGAGAAAGTTCATGGCTGGGAAATCTCAAAAGAAAGCACCTGCTTGCTAAAGACTGTTTTACTCCCATCACTGTTCTTGATGTTACTGTCTTGGCTAGCAAGATTGCTTCTTCACACAGCTGATGTCTGTGGGGACCCTGGGTTGTCCAGCTCTTCCCTATAAATTGCTTGTGGGAATACTGGAGCTGAGTACTCCATCTAGCTACAAGACTTGTGGGAGATAAGCAGTGCCAGGCACTGAAATGCTCAAATACCTTTAAGGGTCTAGGCTGAGCCAACTGGCTTTCTTTTTGTCACAGCAAGAGGCCTTTTAAATACCTTCATGTGACTGATGCAATTTGTCACAAAAGAGCAGAACAATAAGCTCTGAAAGCATTTAAAATTTTAAAGGCCTATTAAAGAGACTCCTTTAGGAGAAAGATCTCCTAAACTCTCTCTAAAGTACAAAATCCATTAGCTCTGAAACACTTGATAACGCTTCTTTTAGTAGATGCAAAAGTTTACATGATTTCAAGTAAATTGGACAAGTGCTTGCAAGAAACATCCATTGAGGATTACTAGATAGATAAACCATATCAGATTCATGAAATCTCAGGTTGAAAATAGTCAGCACCTGTGAGAATACTCAGGGGAAGTATCACGTATGCTTGCTCTGTTTTTGCTCTTTCCGGGTCATTTGTTTATGGCCACTGTTCTTCTGCTTGCATGCTTTTAATAAGACACTTTAAATAATTAAAAGTGTGGTCCTTGTTTATATATGGCGGCTGTCCTTCCTCTACATGCTGTTAGAGGATATAGAGGCAACAGAAGGGACCTCAGAAGGGATACAGGGTGTAGACAATCTCCACTCCAAAAAAGCCAAAGCTCTTAGGGGTGACTGGATTCCAGTTCCAGGAGATTTGGTCCTAGGTCCACTGGTGTCTCACAGCTTGCTGTGAAGGGCAGTGATGCTTACTTACTTGCAGCTCTGTATAAAATCCTAAACTACCAGCATTGGCATGAAGAGGTCCTTGCTGGGTTGATGACTTAATTAACTCTTTTCTATCAGGTGTATCATACATATCATCGAGCACAGCTGCACAGCTTAAAAGATGGAGGTTCCAGTAAGCACCAAGGCACTTAAGAGTCAGGCTCAAAACACACCAGGTTTCTGAGTACACAGATCTCTGTCTGTTTCTCACCTTTACAAATGGAATGCTGGTGTTACCTTAACACACTGAGGTATTGAAAGACTGAATACACTTAAGATCATCAGAACACAAAAACTATAAGAAACTCTAAGGCTTATAAGGAGCTGAGAGAGAAAGATAAACAGAAAACTGGTGGTATCTGTTCAAAATTTGGAAGAGTTTGTTAGCGGCCATACAAGACACTCACCTCGAAACTAGAAAGAGAGAGAGGCAATAGTATGAACGTACTGAGGGATACATATCTGCTTAGTATCTTTGTTTTCAAGTAAACTGCTAGCCAGGCTGTCTCCACTGCTTGGTTCTGCAATGTAATATAATCTGAAATGTACACTACAGTACTGCAGAGATGCCAGATTTAATTTATATGCTTGAATTAAGTGGACTTAGGATGCAAAGCTGAAGTCAAATATGGATTTACATTTAAAAATAACCAAGGGGGACTAAAGCAGGAATTTTATACTTTTGCAATGAAAGACAGAAAAGTTGACAACTGTCATACTTGCTTGCATGACGGCCATCCCCACAATGCAGCAGGCATAACCTATAAAACCCTGCAAAAAAGGCCAAAATTAAACTTTGCAGAAATTCCTTAGTAAAGGCTCCTCACTCCTTCCTACTGAAATAATAATTTCTGCAGAAAATCCTAGGAGAACAGAAAAATATGGTATGACCATAAGCTCAAAAGGTGAAAAATATTCACGCCAAACATGTCAAAGGGGTCAAGGACTCCTAACTCTTTGGATCTACCTCCTTCAAGGTTTAAAGTAGGGGAGGGAGGGAGGGTGTGGCTATAAGCCTGTACTCTTGCAGTTATATCAACTTCTGCAATTAGAAGTCATCCAAACAGATGATTTCAAAATCATGCTGGATTCAAACTGTTCAGGACTTTGTAAACTTGGATCAACCTCTTCAAACAAGGCAGCAACCATTTTCCACTGCAACCAAAGTTTCCAAGTGATTGCAATGTATTACTCAAGATACCATGTACTACACTAATCTACTCAAGAGGTGACAGAGGCACAGAAAACTGTGTAAGGCCAGCATCTGAAAGGAAAGGTTGCAAACTCTTGGGCAAACGCAGATGATAAAAGCATTCCTGGAGGCTATTGCTATCTAAGCATTCTGAAACAGCCAAGGACATCTTCAGAACAGCATGGTATCATCTCAGAAACTCCACTCTCGTTATCTATTTTGTTTGTGCAGTGCTTGTTTTGTCCCTCAGCAACCTAGTGTGACCCTCTTTAAAGCCAATGGAAGCTAAACACACTCACAGGCAAGAATAAAATGGAAATCAACTCCTTACAAAACAATTGCACACAGGCTTTGATTTGACAGCCAGACCTGAATCCAGTAATATTTTGGGATAAATGTCATACTTTTACTGTAGATCTAAGTAGGAACCAAAACAAAAATTGCCAATGAGTTGGAAATGGATTGGACACATCTTAAAAACAACAAAACCACGAACAAAACTCAAATGCTTCTATAGACAGTGATAAGAAAATCAACAAAAATCCAAGATAAAAGCTGAACTGATCTGAGAGAATGTAAGTCTGTGACCATGTCCCCATATTTCACAAGGGCAATACAAGACACTGCACTGCTCAAACCAAACCCAAAGCCGTACCCATGTCCTTGTTTGTCCCAAAGCCTGAATTTTACAATAAATCTGTATCCTTAGCTTGTCTTCTTTCCCTTAGTATGCACAAATGAAGCAGGTTCAAGGCTTCATTCAGTGCTCTCTGCAAAATCCATAAGCTCTCAATCACTGACAAAGCATTAATATCTTTCTAGTGTTGTTCTCACTGTATCTGCTTTCTGAGCATCTCCATGCATGGCATACAACATCCCGAAAAAAAAAAAGTTCATGACAGCAGCTCCAGAAATACACAGCCAGTGCTTACTACATAGCTAATAATGTTGTCCCAGCTGATTACTCTGTGCCCTTTGATGTGTCCTTTTTCCTTCAGCCAAGTCAAGATACAAGCTTAACTCTGAAAGGAAAATCAATCAAATTCTGCCTACAATTCCAATAGTGTAAATTTGGAGCAATCTCACTGTGTTATTTCCAATGTTTCAGCAACACAAAAACAGTATTTGAGACAAAGAGCACTGTGAAAAGTGATGCATAGCTAAAGTCAGGAGACTCTACTAACACAGAAAGATTCTATTTTGGATTAGCAACATTGCCCCAACAGCACACAAGGAAAACAAATGCAAGGTAACTTAGGAGGAATAATTTGACTAGCCTCTAAACACTGCTAAATTCTAAAGTAATCCCAACAAAAAAACTTGTTGTCATTGGTGAACAACACACTATTCATCATCTGTTGTAAAATTAGCAAAAGGTTAAGAAGTATGTAAGAACAGAGTTAAAAAATAATACCTCAAATATAAAGCTATGTTAAACATGATGCTCTCATCTGGCACACCATGTTCAGTTCATACTGTCTTGAGAGTTATATAAGAACCAAGTGGCTCAAAGTGCATGATAAGAAGGATTTAAGAGATATTTTTCCACATGATGAATCACAGAATCACAGAATGGTCAAGGTTGGAAGGGACCTCTGGAGATCATCTAGTCCAACCCCCCTGCTCAAGCAGGGTCACCTAGATCACATTGCACAGGATTGCATCCAGGTGGGTTTTGAGTATCTCCAGAGAAGGAGACTCCACAACCTCTCTGGGCAACCTGTTCCAGTGCTCTGTCACCCTCACAGTGAAAAAGTTTTTCCTCATGTTCAGATGGAAGCGTCTGTGTTTCAGTTTGTGCCCATTGCCTCGCGTCCTATCACTGGGCACCACTGAAAAGAGTCTGGCTCCATCCTCTCGACACCCTCCCTTCAGATACTTGTACACGTTGATAAGATCTCCTCTCAGCCTTCTCTTCTCCAGGCTAAACAGGCCCAGCTCTCTCAGTCTTTCCTTATATGAGAGATGCTCCAGTCCCCTAATCATCTTTGTAGCCCTTCACTGGACTTGCTCCAGTAGTGCCACATCCCTCTTGTACTGGGGAGCCCAGAACTGGACGCAGTACTCCAGATGTGGCCTCACCAGGGCTGAGTAGAGGGGGGGAATCACCTCCCTCCACCTGCTGGCAACACTCTTCCTGATGCACCCCAGGATATCATTGGCCTTCTTGGCCACAAGGGCACATTGCTGCCTCATGCTTAACTTGGTGTCCACCAGCACTCCCAGGTCCTTCTCAGCAGAGCTGCTTTCCAGCAGGTCAACCCCCAGCCTGTACTGGTGCAGGGGGTTATTCCTCCCCAGGTGCAGGACCCTGCACTTGCCTTTGTTGAACTTCAGGAGGTTCCTCTCTGCCCACCTCTCCAGCCTGTCCAAGTCTCTCTGAATGGCAGCACAGCCCTCTGGCGTATCAGCCACTCCTCCCAGTTTTGTATCGTCAGCAAACTTGCTGAGGGTGCACTCTGTCCCTTCATCCAGGTCATTGATGAAGAAGTTGAACAAGACTGGACCCAGTACTGACCCCTGGGGGACACCGCTAGCTACAGGCCTCCAACTAGACTCTGTGCCACTGATCACAACTCTCTGAGCTCTGCCATTCAGCCAGTTCTCAAACCACCTCACTGTCCACTCATCTAACCCACACTTCCTGAGCTTGTCTATGAGGATGTTATGGGAGACAGTGTCGAAAGCCTTGCTGAAGTCAAGGGAGACAACATCCACTGCTCTCCCCTCATCTACCCAGCCAGTCATTCCATCATAGAAGGCTATCAGAATGGTTAGGCATGATTTCCCCTTGGTGAAGCCATGCTGACTACTCCTGATCACCTTCTTTTCCTCCACATGCTTGGAGACAGCCTCCAGGATGAGCTGCTCCATCACCTTTCCAGGGATGCAGGTGAGGCTGACTGGCCTGTAGTTCCCTGGGTCCTCCTTCTTGCCCTTTTTGAAGACTGGGGTGACACTGGCTTTCTTCCAGTCTTCAGGCACCTCTCCTGTCCTCCATGACCTTTCAAAGATGATGGAGAGTGGCTTAGCAATGACATCCACCAGCTCCCTCAGCACTCGTGGGTGCATCCCATCAGGGCCCATGGATTTGTGGGTGTCAAGTTTGCTTAAATGATCTCTAACCCACTCCTCCTCCACCAAGGGAAAGTCTTCCTTCCTCCAGACTTTCTCTCTTGTCTCCAGGGTCTGGGGTTCCTGAGGGCTGGCCTGAGCAGTAAAGACTGAAGCAAAGAAGGCATTCAGTAACTCTGCCTTCTCTGCATCCTTTGTCACCAGGGCACCCACCCCATTCAGCAAAGGGCCCACATTTTCCCTAGTCTTCCTCTTGCTACTGATGTATTTGAAGAAGCCCTTCTTGCTGTCTTTGACATCTCTCGCCAGATTTAATTCCAAACGGGCCTTAGCCTTCCTCATCGCATCCCTGCATACTCTGACAACGTTCCTATATTCCTCCCAAGTGGCCTGTCCCCCTTTCCACTTTCTGTATACTTCCTTCTTCTGGTTGAGTTTTGCCAGGAGCTCCTTGCTCATCCATGCAGGTCTCCTGCCTCCTATGCTTGACTTCCTACTCATAGGGATGCACCGCTCTTGAGCCTGGAGGAAGTGATGTTTGAATATTAACCAGCTCTCTTGAACGTCCCTTCCTTCTAGGGCCCTAACCCATGGTATTCCTCTAAGTAGGGCCCTGAAGAGGCCAAAGTTTGCTCTCCTGAAGTCCAGGGTTACGATCCTACTTGGTGCCCTGCTGCCTCCTCGCAGGATCCTGAACTCCACCATCTCATGGTCACTGCAGCCAAGGCAGCCCCCGACCTTCACATCTTCCACATCTTTGTTTGTTAGTACAAGGTCCAGCAGCACACCTCTCCTTGTTGGCTCCTCCACCACCTGTGTCAAGAAGTTGTCACCAATGCTCTGCAGGAACCTCCAGGACTGTTTGTGCCTAGCTGTGTTGTCTTTCCAGCAGATATCGGGGTGGTTGAAGTCCCCCATGAGAACCAGGGCCTGGGATCGTGAGGCTACTTCCAGCTGTCTGTAGAAGGCCTCATTGACTTCCTCTTCCTGATCAGGTGGCCTGTAGTAAACACCCACAACAGTGTCACCCATGCTAGCCTGCCCTTTAATCCTTACCCATAAGCTCTCGACTTGCTCTTCATCCACCCCTAGGCACAGCTCAATACATTCCAGTTGCTCTCTCACATAAAGAGCAACTCCACCACCTCGCTTTCCTGACCTGTCTTTCCTAAAAAGCACGTAGCCATCCATGACAGCACTCCAGTCATGCGAGCTATCCCACCATGTCTCTGTAATGGCAATGAGATCATGGCCCTGTGACCGCACACAGATCTCTAGTTCTTCCTGTTTGTTCCCCATGCTGCGTGCATTGGTGTACAGGCATTTCAGGGATGTGATCAAGCATGCAGGTTTCCCAGGAGGGGTAAAAGAGGGTCCTCCATAGCCACATCCCATGCACACTTCCCTGGCTGCATTCACCTGTTGGAGGCGTCCTGACTTGAGCAGTCTTTTGCCAACTACTCTGTCACTATAACTCTCCCCTTCCCCCATCTTTCCTAGTTTAAAGCCCTCCTTACCAGGTTGGCCAACCTGTTGGCAAAGACCCGCATGCCCCGCCTCGTGAGGCGGATCCCATCTCTCGCCATCAGTTGTCGATCTTCAAACAGGGTCCCATGGTCGTAGAAACCAAAACCCTGTTGCCAACACCAGCGGCGCAGCCAGTTGTTAACCTGGAAAGTCCGTCTCCTCCTCCTCTCATCCATCCCCCTCACTGGCAGGATTGAGGAGAAGATGACCTGGGCTCCCAGACCCTTGACCACCATCCCCAGAGCTCTGAAATCCTGCTTGATGGTCTCCAGTTTGCCCTTGGTGTCATTGGCGCCCACATGGAAGAGCAGCAGTGGGTAACAGTCCGAAGAATGGACGAGCCTAGGCAGTCTTTGCATGACATCTCTCACACGAGCCCCTGGCAGGCCACAAACCTCTCTAGACATGAGGTCTGGTCGGCAGATAGATGCCTCCGTCCCCTGCAGCAGGGAGTCCCCCACAACAATCACCCGCCGCTTCTTCCGGGCATTCCGGCAGGGCACAGGGTCTGTTGTCCCAGGTACTTCCCTTGCAGCCATGTCCATCTCCTCCTCATCCTGGAGGGCACTAAACCTGTTCTTCAGCTGCAAGTCTTTGGGAGGAGTAGGAGCCTTTCTCCTCCCACGAGCAGTGACCAGTTTCCAGCCTTCTTCAATGATGTTATGATGTACCATTTCACACGGCACAGAGCCCTCTGGCAACTCCACTGCTGCGGGGGGTTGGGACTCCTGAAGCTGCACAGTCTCTGAAAATACCCTGTCTATCTCTTGCTCCGCTTCCTGGATGCTGCGCAGCCTACTGACTTGCTCCTGTAACTCCCTTACCTGACGACACAGCTCGCCAACAGCAGCACACCTCCTGCAGGAGAGCTGACTGCCAGCCCAGGCCTCCTGGAGAGGCCCCAAGCACTCCCTGCAGCCTGGGACCTGCAGAGCTGCATCTGCTGTCAGAGGGTCGGTCTGGGTCCCAGCCTCTGACACAGCAACTCCAACAGCCACTGGGGAACGTGCTGTGCAGCGTGTCACAACCACACCTGCGGAAACGTACACCACAGGGAACAGAAACAAAGGTTCCTTCGCGCGAACTGCTGCCTCTGTTCACTGCACTCTAGGCCTGGCTCTTATATAGGCCTCTCCCTAGCACTGGCTAAGAGGGTGCTTGACCGCCCTAATCAAGGGCCACGGGGATCAAAGGCCCCAACTCTCTCTGGTCAGGGGCAACCAAGAGAGCTCGTTAGCAGCAGCCACTCCTAGCTAGAGCTTTTCCCACGAGCTTTTCCCAGGAGAAGTCAAGGCCTCCTGCAGTTGTCCTTGCCTAGCTTCCCCTTTCCTGTTCACAGCAATCACCTGCTAGTTCCTCGGGGGTCCTCAGAAAGCCCACAACTTCCAACAAGATCCTCAAGTTCTAGTCAGAGCCCAAACACTGTTGCGCAAACTGTGCAATGAGAAATTGTTAAAATTGGGATTGTGCACAGAGCTGTAGGACAAAGCTGTGTTGACACACAACTTATCCAGTAACAGTACAGTAATACATTGCAAACCACAGCTTCCTCATAAAAATATTTCAGATTAAAAACAGTGTCCCACAATTCGGCATTTTTTATTTTGATTAAAAAGTATTAATTCAAATGCAACACATCCAGCCTACAAAATGATTTGTGAGATGACTTAGCAAAGATATCAGTACAAACAGCAAAGATTAAAAAACTCTAAACATGGCAGATTTAAAAGATTTCTATTGTGAGACTGATACAACTCCCAGTGCCTGATTAGACTCATCAGGTAGTGTTCAAGGACAGAGAAGATAATCTTAATTCCAACATCTACCAAATATCTTTACAGGGAAACAATCCTGAAGTAGTCACAAACAAGTTACGTAAGCCAAGACACTAGAAGAAAAGATGTGCTACAAGAATACCAAATGGTGAGACAGAACACTCCGAAACAGAAGATATCTAGCAAACTGCCAAAATAGTCATTTGCCCTACGATTCTAACGTGCACACCAGAATCATACTTTGCAGCCACTAACAGGTTAGTCCAAGAGGAGGCTCAGGTGTATAAACAAAATCAAGGATGATACTATTAATTTCCCTGTTTCTTGAAGACATCCTAGATACTTCTGGAAGCACTTTTGTGCAGGCAAGAGGTATTTATACTCAGGCCCAGGCAAATGACAGTGATCTCCTACAGCTCCAAGTAACAGATCCATCTCATTTCTGCAGAAAGTTTTGAGAACAAAAAAGCAGCCAGTCACGTGAATAGAAAGTGCATGGGATTCAGGCATAGCAACCACTGACAGACAGGCACCTGTCCCTGACATCTTCACTTCTGGCTCTTATTGACTATCTTAAAGTTTTCATTTTAAATTATTTAGCTTTTACTAGCATTTTCCTTCTTTATTTATTTCCAACATTAGGATGTATAACAGCTACGTGAAGGCTTTGCCACAACTGTGTCAGGGGGCTGGAACTAGGATTAAGAGTACAAATACATGTTCATACAAGACATAATATGGTTGAAGACTCTATGCGCTACCACAAAATAAACTTCAATTAGCACTGCTACTTTGTGATATACTTTTATTACAGTTAATCTTGTATATTCTTTGCTAACTAGTCTTGCTAATTTTGATTGCTTCCTTTGCTTATAATAATAATCCAAATCTGATGTCCTAATTGCATACTCCAGGGGTTTGTAGGTCCTTGGGGAGTAAAAGAAAAGGACACAGTTGCATCACATGACAGAAACTATTCACCATCCCTCTTGAATCACTAGTGTCAGCTCAGAAATGCACCAGAAAGGTGTTCACTGCTTTTGTCATCCTTAAACTCTCATTAGTCTCCTTACTTTTATAAGATATATATTTTGTGTTTTATATCAGCTATCCCATAGATTTAATTTGCTTAAAACCTTAATGTAATTTTTCTGCTATGAAACACATTAGCATTTGGTGTTTACTCAGGACGGTTGTTTCAATGGTCTTTTTTTAGCTGCCTTTTTGGCTTATTCTTTTATAAATTTACAACTTATTCAGAATCATGCTGCTCCTTTAATCTCTTGCTGGACCTGCTGTTCTCTTCATGTTACTATGTTATTTGTTGAGCTACATTAAAATGACTTGGAAATTGAGAAACAAGATTAAATCCTTGTTCTTAATCTTTAAGACTGTAACAAAGCCTAATGACAAATTGGAGGGAATTCAGAGAAGAATGAAAATGAGTAAGGTGCTCAAGGCAGTACATATTTAATTGCTTTCAGAAGGCCATGGCTAACTAAAACGGGTGTAACTAGTGTTACATAACCTGTGATGAGACTCTGAGAAGTATGGGGTCAGATTCACAGTAGTGTGGGAGAGAATTTTTTACTACACTGAAAAGAGATGGAGCACAATGAAAGGAATATAAGGAATATTTATATTAAATATCATGAAGTATTTTAAAATGATAAATCTTAAATTCTGAAAACATCAAACAGGAAAATTTTAGACTGGTAGAAAACATTGTGCAAGGGATTATATGATATTGGCAGAGGGAAGGAAATTACTTCATGAACTATTGTTTTGTGGCTTTCTGCAGTTTTATGAGATTATTCTCTTTTTCTGTGCCAGTGTAAGACAATTTTCATGAACCTGTGAGTCGCTTCTATGAAAAGGAGCAAGGAATAGAGAGGTCAGGAAGTTCTTAGATATAGTCCTAAATTTGCTTATCTATAAGGTTCTAAGTGAAATTCTGTTTTTCAGAACACAGAAGTATCATAATTTGCTTTTTACAGAAACTTCCTTATCCTGTTCCAAGATGGTTTTCACTGAGAAAACAGGCAACAGAGTCCAAAGGGTTCTATAGCTAGCATGTTAATCTATTTACAAAATTTGGTCAGCTATTGTGGTGTCCAGCCAGGGAGCTAAGTTCTTTGGCGAAGGTGACACTATGGGCATCACAAACACTGGAACATAGGAAAATGTCCTTTGGGAGTGATATAAGGGAAGGCAGAAATAATCTTATTACTAGATGAATGAGGGGCCTCAGCCTCCTTGCTACCAAATGCAATCACATTAAAAATTTTGGATGTTTAACTTTCCACTCAACCAAAAACACTTCTTGGCAGATAACCACTGAAGACTGAGGCCAAATGGAAATGTTTGGAAAGTGAAAAGCAATATATTATTAGATTTTATCGATAAATATCTCCTTGATATATAGGTTCATAAGATGTCCTAAAATAATAGACTAGAATCAAGAGGCATAACAGATGGACAGGAAGAGTCCTTCTGGGCTTACAGAAGAGCTTTGTTGCAACCTCTTAAGCTGGCTTAAAAGCATCCAGTCTTTCCAACTGAATACATCACATACCTTCTGTCAGAGGCAGGAGAATGCCATGTGCTATGACCTTTCTCCAGGCACACTGTAGCTAATCATACAGCATGTGCATGCTTCTAGGAAGTTTGGGGTTTATTACATTTGCATAGATAAATTATTGCACATGGGCAGTGAGCCTGTCTGAAGCTGCTCTGTCTCTGTATTTGCACAGTTTGGGACAGATGGCAGCAGGGCACCAGTGACACTCCTTGAGCAATTCATGCAACCTGCTTCTGGCCCTTCTTTTCCCTAAGCATCCCTCCAGCTCCAGCACAGAGTTAACTGCGGTAGATGTGAATTGTTCCAGTGGTGGCAGCTTGCTCCTGAAACAATTTTTTCCTGGAGGACCCTCAGGTCCATGCCTGTCATGTATTTGATGGACTAGGGGATGTCATCTAGGAAAGAGAGCAGATAGGAGTGGGCTACCACTGTCACCTATTCACCCAGCCTGCAGCCTGTCCTTAAGGTGCTCTCAGGAAAAGGCATGGTACAGCTAATAACCGACTGACCGGAAATCAAGCGGTCAGTGCTCACCATAAGATATTGGAAATGCAGTTGCTATGATGGCAACTGTACAAGTTCTTTGATTAAAATTTGCGTGTAAAGAATTGTCTATAAAACCACAAAGCTGGGATTTTTCTATTGAACATAACGAAAGCTAAGCTTTAAAACCCAACAGGAAATAAAGGCCAAAACATCCTACACACCTTTGAAAACCTCAGCCTAAACAACCAGTTTGTTTATCTCAGAAACAGCCTCTCCTACTTAGCTATGTAACAACCAAGACTGAGGAGGCCTTAAGCTAACAACTCTTCACACAGGATTCATTGGATGAAAGATAATTTCAGGAAAGGATTCCTAATTCTGGAATTTGTTTTGCCCATTAATCTACCAGAACTTATCTGACTATCAAACCACGCTGTGACACATATTTCTTATATATTGGAAGAAAGGAAAATTTCAACAAATATGGGTTGGGGGGGCATCTTTCATTTAAAATCCTATTACAATTTTTGCTTATTTTGTTCTGTAATTGTTTTAAAGACATGCTGTGGATTCTGGAAAGAAATATTTTAGTACAAATAAATAAATGGGACAGTGCCACTTTGCCATATCTCCTCCTCTCCCCCCACCTTTCTCTTGCTTTATAGGAACACCAACGCGGAGGGAGCTTGACTTCTTGGCAGTTAATGACCAAGGCAAAAGGTCACCTACAAGAACTTAGCTTACAGGAAATGCTCAGTTTAGCAGTTATTACTAATTGATGATGAAGAAAGATCAGATTCCAAGCACTCAGACACTCTATTTCTTCTTATTGGTCAATGTGTTAATTGCTGCTCCCATTTCCACTGCTAAAGAACAGCACCGGCCACTGAAGAAACTAGAGTGCCCAGCTTTTGAAACAGTCACATGTATTGACCCAGTTTTCCCAAATCATATTTCAAAGGTTTTTTTGCAGTGATTTTTAAAAAACATGTTAGAATTGTGATCTTTCCTTGCTGCCCCTGATTATACAGCTAATCCATTTTTCACTAAATACAACGGCAGTTTTAATACTGGCTTCGGCAGGAGTAGGAACAGAGAGTTATATTTGGCATCCAAAGACGATCTGCTGTTCAGAGGGTCATGGAGTTTGGAATCCAGAAGAAGCTGTAACCCCGTCAAGTTACTCTCATGCTCTCGGGTTTATTTGAAAGAAGCTTGTGTTGTTTTTCAAAGAGGTTCTCTGTGGATATATTTAACCAGATCCTTGGGAAAATCCTTGTTGTACTAAAATTAGGAGTCAATGACCATAAATGACAAAAGTCTAAAACTAGGTAAAAATAAAATCTGCAAAGTCAGTCTCAGACTAGATTATCAGTCTTTATCCAACAATACACTGCCATCGTGTGGTTCAAAACATCAGCAACATGATTCTAATAAAATACGCTGACACAAACTCCTAGAATGTTTTCACAGATCTTTTATAGCTTTAATTTCTATTATTCTAGCAATGCACCAACTTTCTGTTTTCACAGTATTTATTAAAAACTTCTTCATTTAAAAAAAAAGGAAACAAAGAATGTGATTCCCTTTTCAAATTAGAAAAGTTCAAAACTTGTTCCACAAATTATGTAAAATGAACTGTATCTTAATTGCTTTGCTTTAATATTGGACTGGTTCTAATGTAAACCACAGCCACCCTCCCTTTTTTTTTTTTGTTATTAATCCATATGGAATTAATTCTTGGAATAACTGTATTATTATAACCCAGATATTCTGTTGACACATCATGCATACCTATTAACACTGAATTTACCAGTTCTGCTTATCATCACATTATAGGTTTACTGTTCTTACTGGAAATAAGAAAACTTAAATATCCCACAGGCAAATTAGTTCAAAAATTGTCTAGCTGTGGCTAGATGCAATTTCAAAGTGATTGTATCTAAGTATTACCCATGTCCACTGTGTGTTTATACACATAACTTTATTGGATCTCATGTTCACAGTTGCTTCTTTGACTTGAGAAAGAGCAAATGGCTTCCTAAATATACTCCCAATCCTTTATCTTCTAACAGCGCCTTGCTACCTTAACCCTAAGTGTTCAGCTATGGGTCCCAGTGGGCCAACCCACTGAAAGCCTCTCGTGGGCTTGTGTGGTCTGGATCAGAGCTCTGATCTTAAATAGAGCTACACTGGAAAAGGTGAGCACGTGTAGATACTAGTCATGAAGAATCTTAAATTTTAGGGGAAAGGAGTGCAAACAATTTTTAGTGCACCCACTGATTGATCTTTCAACAGACAGCACAGTGAGACTATGCCTAGTCTCCTCCAGTCTATTACAGAAAAAAAATAAAATAAATAATGAGAGTGAGCATAACATCCATGTGGGGCCAGCCACTTCCTCCCTTTGAAACACTCTTGCAGGGTCCTGGCCAATCCAGTACTATGCAGTTGGCAAAAAGTCACTCGCTGTTTCTTTTCTGTCTCTGGAATCACAGAATGGTTGAGGTTGGAAGGGACCTCTGGAGATCATCTAAGTCCAACCCCCCTGCTCAAGCAGGGTCACCTAGAGCACGTTGCACAGGATCGCGTCCAGGCGGGTTTTGAATATCTCCAGAGAAGGAGACTCCACAACCTCTCTGGGCAACCTGTTCCAGTGCTCTGTCACCCTCACAGTGAAGAAGTTTTTCCTCATGTTCAGATGGAAGCGTCTGTGTTTCGGTTTGTGCCCATTGCCTCGCGTCCTGTCGCTGGGCACCACTGAAAAGAGTCTGGCTCCATCCTCTTGACACTCTCCCTTCAGATATTTGTACACATTAAAAAGATGCTCTCTCAGCCTTCTCTTCTCCAGGCTAAACAGGCCCAGCTCTCTCAGTCTTTCCTCATAAGAGAGATGCTCCAGTCCCCTAATCATCTTCGCAGCCCTTCACTGGGCTTGTTTTTAACATCTTGTTTTTAACAGCTAATCCTGTTTAAAAAAATTCCATCAGGCTTCATAGTGCTAGGAAGTCAACGCTGGTGAGGAAATTTAGAGTTGTAGCACTTTATCTAGGATGGTTCTTGTTAAGAATCTGACTTTAACATGGTAAGTTGTCACAGGTAACTGCAAAGTGAACAACTCCAACAGCATGCTTTAAAAAGCTTTTTTAAAATTTTAACCACAAGGATTGCAGCAGCATCTAAGGGACACTGATCCTACTACTTTCAAATAAGCAACAACTTGCTTGGAGAAGAGGGCCTTTAAAGCTAATAGTAGACATTTGCTATCATATGTCCATGGAAAAAAAGTCTTACTGTCCCAGTCATTAGTGCAGTTACATTATGTCCTGGAATGCTGTAGTAAATATTTTTCTGATATAATGCTCACAGAAAATCAAATCTGCTTTTCTTCTTTCAACTGTATCTTCTGGCCAACGAATTTTATAAGTTTTTATTTATATATATATATATGTGTGTGTGTGTGTGTGTAAATATATAAATAAAATTTATATTGCCTTTATATATTCAGCTTCTTTTCAATTTTATAGTGTAGCCATTAGCTGTCGTACCCATACCCCATAGGTTGTTCAGTATGTTATGCAACATATACCCTACTATATCACCTTATATCATCTCTTAAAAAACACAGAATTTGCAATAATTAGGATTATAAGAAAGTCTTTCAAAGTCCCTCATCCTTCTTATGACCTTTCTTTGGATGTTTCTCTTTCTGCATCACTTTTTGAAGTACATGCAGCTGGACACAGTAATCCAGAGGAGGGCGTGCTATTGCTTTGTATAATGACCTGGTACACTGGAGCTGAATCCAGTTATCTGTGGAGAGGGGATGGCAAGGAACCAGGACACTGCACAACAGTGTAAGACCAGCAGTGCATTTATTACATGCATGGAACAGGAGACAGTTGAGTAAACTAAGCTAAGACACCCTGCATCCACAATATTTTGGGTAGATCTGGGTGCTCAGTACAATTTATCTTCAGAACACAGCTACGTGCCTGGACCTCTGGGCTCCCTGGAATCTTTTAATTTATGGGTGCTCTAACTCTGCTTGCAGCCTGTTCCCCAAGTCCTGTCTCCCCAGCACACCACAGACTTCATTTGGCAGTCTTTCACCTGCTCTTCTCCAAACCTGTCCCAGGAAATTGTCCCAGAGGTCTCCTAAGATATTGGGAACTTTTTATCACTTCAGCCATAAGATAGCAGTGTAAGATTTTGACCCTAGTCAATTATATGAGCTGCTAAATATCAGTTGATTCTGAGAATTTAGGTTAACTCGCTACAAACCCATGTTTGCTACGGAACCTGAGCCAATTTCTACCGGAGAACAGCTCCCATATCCCTTATGAAAAAGAATATTCAAAATTGGACCCCAGGCAATCATGCAATCATTAAAAACAGCTCTTTTGTAAACAGATACCAAAATAAAAAAGAAAATGCATCCTAACTTATTATGATACTTTAGGGATAATCAACCAACATAAATCTTGCCAGGAGATTTGGAACATTTTGTTCTAAAAGAAATGCCTGCAGACTCAGCACCTTCTGAAGAAGCTATGAAACTCACTTCACTAATTCTGTGTCTGAGGAAACCCTTAATAAATCATTCATGAAAGAAATCCTGCAGCTGAAGAAAAGTTCTCTTTTAATCCACACCTCTTATTGCAAGAAATTGTTTTATTGTTTAACATCTTTTCTACAATCAAACAGTATTTTTTAAAAGGGAAAAGACTTGCCATAAAGACAAATGTTTTACTAACTGCTGGGAGGAGCATGTGTTTGTTTAAAATGGAACAAAACAATTTCAAATCAATCATTAGTTAAAATAAAAAAAAATACAGGAAAAGTGTTTCAAGAAAATTATAATGCATATGAACACTGCAATATTTTAAGTATAAACTATTTATTATATTATTTGTTATATAACTATATTATATGGAGCTATTTGAGGTGTTTCTAATTTTTTAATTTTATTATATTTCAATTACTTCATTTAGTATTTTATCATCTGAAAGCTTGAAGAAAAATGTTATCCCAGAAAAGGTTTAATGTTTTTTATTACTTCCACACTGTATGGCTGAAGTCAGTGAGAGCTTGCCATTGACTTTGAGTAAGAATTGAATTTTACGGCTCTAGTGAAAGACAAGGATCTCAGATCATCTTGATGAAAGATAGATATTTTGAATGAAGTGCTAAACACAAGTTTTGACAACTTCTGGTCAAACGAATATCTCAAGGCAGTTATCAAAAGAGTAGACAGTATCACATTCAGCTGCCCTAAAGATATACACTTCGACATTTTCAAGGGTTTTTAAACATGTATTTCCTGTCTTAATCTTTGAAATGTTATTGTGCATTGTTAAATAGTTATGACATTTCATTCCAGAAGATTTGCATTTCAACAGTGGAGATACTGATGTTGCATCTACAACACTGTTTGCAAAGTGCTTTGGCTTCCTTTCAGATGAAACATACTACAGATTTAAGATGATCTAGTTGACTGATGTAACACATGATAGTGCCAGCATATTCTGTTTTATTTGACCAATGAAAAATCATCATTCTTTCTACAATATTCAGCCGGTTGTGCAATTTTTCTCTCAACAGGAGATAAAATGTTAGGTTACAGAACCCTTAAAAATTCCCTGCTGGATCTCACAGAATCTGCAAGTCCCACCCCGCGGGGAATGCCACTTTCCGGCAGTCCCTACACATTCCCTGAAAGAGTTCAAATTCTTTACACCAATTGAACGCATTTCTCGTCTCGTTTGAATGGCAGACTGAATGGAGACACTTGAGAGTTCTTGGTTGCAGACATTCTAATTGATCTCTTGGCTGCAGTATACTGTAATTTGTATGGAAATATGCATTTCTCTGTGCAGGCTGTCCTGCAGTGGACTAAGCATAGTCATGTCACCTAACAAGAGCACTTTATGAACCATAATTTTCTCTGTTCAAATTATATCTCTCAACTTAGGAGGTACATGAAGAACCTTTCCATACACACACACACACACAGGAGAGAACCTGTCAAAACACGTAGCTTTGATAACATTGACTCAAAACCTGAACACTTAACAAGAGTTCCCTATGAAATAAAGGCAAAAGAGGCTAAAAATCTTGTTTTCCTAGATTGATGTGGTTTCCACACTATCTGTAAGACAAATTTAGCTGTGAAGTTTACAGTGCAAATTTCATTAAGCTGTTAAGTTATGCAGGCAGAAACAGACTTCTAAGAATTGTTCTGCAAAAAGGGGGAACTGGCAGCACACAAAGCACTTCCCTTCCCACTCCCTGTGCTGTGGGATCTGGTGAATCCCCAGCTGTGCTATAAAGCAGACCTGTCAAGTCTCATGCACTGACTCATTCTTTGTATCACACTCTGTCACTGCCAGCATTGCACATTTTTATATAGCAGTACCATGGCTTCTCTCCCACTTTTGGATCCCACGCATCAGATGCAGGTGGTCAGTCCGATCTGTGAATCTGACCAGCTGCATCTGATGTGAGGGTCAAGGAGCAAAAGAAAAGTCATGGTACTGCACTGCAGCTGGGGAGTGTGCTGTTTAGCAGGGCCCTGTGCTGATAGGAGCCCTGCTAGAAGGCATGTTCCCCTCCTAAGGCCATGCACTGCAGGCCTTCAGCTCTCCAATGACTGAACATATGCTTGTCACCTAACCTTGCACAGAAACATGTAATCTCACATGTCTGAACAGTAGAGACTAAAGAGGTCCGTATTATAGGTTAGCTTTCTTATGAGATTTCTGCAAGAGAAAGCAACAGGATGAGACCCCAAATATCTGGCTGATATTTCTTCAAAAAAAGTTTTTTTGACCTTACCTTCTCCCTTATGCTATTATTGGTCAGCTCAGCCACAGATAAAACCACCTGAATTCTGGTGTGCAATAAGGGCAATAAAGAAGTACCTGCAGTGAAGGTAACACTTGTGAGCTGACTCATGCCTACTTTTGAGTCTCTCTTTTTGGCAATCAAAAAATTTTATTTTATAAATACATGTCTGCATGCAGTTACTTCAAATGAAAAGATGAGTCTTTCATTGCTGAGGTTTTAAATGTCATCCACACAAGAAAGCACTGTAAACATTTCAGCTGCTCACAATGGAAAAGGCCAGTGACTGGCACAGTAAAAGCCTTAAGGCTGCAATTTTTTATCAATTCTGATTTTCTTAGATTCTTCCACATGTTTCATTCCCCTCCCCATCTTCATCTTTCCCCCTGCATTTCACTGATAGGCACGTTAACAACAATTTTGGTTATTCTTAATATTTCTTTCTCTGGTCTGATTTCTCCACCACATTTAGAACTACACCAAGGAAGACCAAGAGCTGAGAAATACCTCTATGCAGAAAGTCTCCATATGGCCTTGTGTGTGATTTACTCCACACTCATGGAGGCAGCAGGCTTCCACTGATGCACAAGATCTTTTTTGGGAGTCCTGTAAAATGGGGAATAACACTCTGCATTAAACAAAGGCATAATAAATTAGCACATTTTAACAATTTTCCTCATAAATATAGCCAAAAGTCCAGCAAACAAGGCTGAGAAAAAATTGTATAGCATGTGCCTTTACAATAATTAGGATCTTATGGTTTATTTGACAGAACTCCTCCCTGCGGCAGAATCCCCATTCACAACCATAATTTGCTTGAGTATCATATCTGTTGGAATACAGACATCTGTTCTTTAGGGCATTATCTACTTTATCTTTCACCACACATGAAAACCATGGTCCTTACATGTAAGGAGTATTTCTGATCATAAAGACTCATCACTGAGTATTCCTATTACATTGCTTAGGTCTCTATCAGTTATGTGCAATTGCATTTATTCCTTATGATCCCTGAATATCTGCTAGGCCAGAAAATCATCTTTGTGCATTTTTTTTTTTAATTTCATTACATCTAGAGATGCAAACACAAAAATGTAAGGAACAATATGCAGTCCACCCTAATCAAATAATTAAAATGAAAATGTAATTTTGTATGTGACTGGATAAATCCCAAGCAGACATTCCGTTTAAAATCTGAAGTACTAATTCATACTAACTTCTTTTACACAAAATGTAAGTCTCACTATCCATCATTTAAGGTATTCAGCGCTGGCACTGTGCCATAGAACAAAAACAAAAATGAAAAAAGGCAGATACTTTAACAATTGAAAGTGTTTCAAAGACAGGTAGGTAACAATATTCCTTCCCCCTTTTTTGAGCAAGAAAACCATACGAGAGTTCAGAGAACTTATGAACTGACATCATGCCTAAGCTTCTATAGCAGTCTATTGGTCATACAGTTCTGCAGAACAGAACATGCATCTGCTTTCTGAAAGTATTTTCCTCTCTAGATACAGAAGTTTCAGCAACTGTCCTGGGCTGCTATTTCTGATTAAAGTGGAATTAATATCTCCCACAGAGGTCGTTCATCTTTTCTTTTTGCCTATGGTCAAATGAACCCAGACAACCATAAGTAAAAATATTGTGAAAATTCCACTGTACAGGCACCAGGTCTGAATCCCTTGTTATCAGTTCCTGCCACAGAACCTGAGTTTTCCTGTTCCCATAACTCCTTGATTTTAGTTGTTACAGTCACATATAATATTCCATGCTGTGCATTTAGAACAATGCAAATACCTTTGCACTTGCTACCATCAGCTACAAACAGCTTTTGCTACTGTTATTTCACTAACCCTTAAGGTTCTGCATTCAGTCTTCAAACTGGTTGTGTTAGTGAAGTCTCAGGCTGTACCTACCTCCCACAATGGGGCTTCACCAAACCAAACCAGAGAGGAACTAGCTTGGCATCTTGGCTGTACTTAGTTATAACCTGCAAGCAAGAAGGGCTTAGGAAACCTCCAAGACAAATCTGCCTTTCTAAAAACATTCCTGCCAGCTCACCTCTCCTTTCTCAGGTTTTGCTCACAGCTCCACCAATAGTAGATCTTACACGTCTACATGTGTCAGTGGAAGCAGGAATGGGATTTATGTTTCCAGTTCACCTCTGCATAATGCACCAACACACTTCCATTTAAAAAGGAAAATTTTATTGGAAATGTTTGGCAGATAAACCATTTCAGGCAAAATCAATGTTTTATATGCAAGGTTCCCTTTGTCCCCCCTATTTTGCATAGAGTGGAACTAAAAACAAAACATCTTCACATCTCAGTCCTCAGTAGCCTCTCTCTTCTCCCTCTCCTCTCCTCTTCCCCCAGCATTTCTAGCAAATTAAACAGTTCTCTCACACCAGCACAGAGTGCAGCCATAACAAGGAAATCCCATTGTTAAATTGGCAGTACATTACAACAGCAATAAAAAAGGATACACTATTTAGTCTTCCTTTGCTTCTGGATTTTCCAGTCAAAAAAAGAGCTTATTTTTAAGGAACAGATAATGATTCCTATTACCTTCCCATCATAACAAAGGATTCAGGGATTATGTTTCTGCCTTGACAACTAGTAATTTATGTTGTTTTGGCTATACAGAGCTTTACTTACTTGGTTTCCTCAAAAGAGGATGGAAATTTTTGTTCTTGAAATCTGATTTTTTTCAGAATTTATTTCGTTTCATTCTGCTATTGAACGCAAAACAGCTGGACAAGAGAAAAAAAGGAAGGGGAGGATGCACCAATGGCCGGGATTAATTAATCAAAGGAAGAGGATGTAAATGCCTCCTAGTGGCAGGTTTGCAGCTTTGTATTTTGCTTCAGTTGATCCTTTAACAAAATCTAGAAATAGACGCAGGGCAGGGAAATGAAAAGCAAAAATGCAGAGGCTGCACTTTATTTAGTTTTGATTCTAGCCTCCTCCTATTCTTTTCCACCACTGTTCCAAAATAAGGAAAGAAAAGACACAGCATATGACTCAAATTTAGACTTATTTCCACTTTAAAAGAAGATTCACTCTTTTTTTTTTTTTTTTAAATACCATAAAGGCTGAATACTCAACTAACCCATTATGTTTAGGTTACCCTGAGTGTTTCAGAGAGATTTGTTAAAGATATAACATAACACAGCAAACAATGAAAAAGCTTGTTTCCCAACCATTTTTGTTGAAAGCTACTTTGAGTATGGTTCCTATGCAACAAAAATTAGGTTTATGTGTACGTGTTCGATGTTTTTACAAACTCTACGCTCCTTAGTTGTTATAAGATTAAAACAATTTTCTCCCTCAGTAAATGCTTCCCTTGAAAACCACTGGAAGCACATAATTCATCTGTCCATTTATAGCTTCTGTTTTCTTCTAGGCACTGAGAAACTGCTGATTGTGATTGTTGTTTTCCCTTTTAAGAAGCCAATGTTGAACAAGTGACAGATAAGACAATTTAATGTTTCAGTGACCATACAGATCAATTTTTCATTTATTCTGAAGTTTAAAAGAAAAAATAGATAGGCAACCAATGTATGATAGCAGGGATTTTGTTTAGCAAATTATTCTTCCATACTCAGAAAATTTAACAGGCACTCTCATTAAACCTGCAGGGAGTTTTAAGGTAGCTTTAGTCCTAATATTTTTCAAAAAATGCATTCAAAGATTTTTCCCCTGAATCATTTTCTTCTCTATGGAATCTATCAGAAAGGTCTGGAGATACAGTGCAAGTCTTTAGCTGTAAATAATAGAAAAAGAAGAAAGAAAAGAAATGTATTACCACAAGCTGCTGAAGATCTCAATAAAAAGATAGAAAAGTGGAAAGGGAACATTGTGTGGTTTCTGTGTTGGATACAGGAATAGAAAAACCACACATATTTGGGAAGGTGTTCATACAGAGAAGGTACGGGATTGGTATCTCCTATTAGCACTTACCCATTCAGTACAAGTCATTGTTGGGTGACGGACAGCTGATTTGCTCTTTCCACCTACTTCATTTCTTCCTGCTCTTTCTCTGTGTACACTTCTGCTTCCTCTCCCTGCAGGACCCAAGCGTGCCATCTGATGTGCAACCCTATTAAGCAAGCTAGTATTATAGCACCGTATGTGGGCTGGCAAAGTATGTGTACTCGGCATATTCACGACTGGGTCCTAGCTACATGAGGCTGCACACTTCATGCAGGTTCAAAGGTGAAGACACTAAACACTGGTGACATCTGTTGTTCTACACACAAGAGACCCTTCTGGGGAAGGGAGAGAGCCTTAGATATCTGACATAGGTGTCCCTCAGGAAGATGAAGGTCTAAGCACACCTAAGTCAGAATCTCCCTCTCTCCATTTATTTGTAAGGAAACTAAATTTAGATGTCATGACTGTTCACAATAGTACCTAATTCTGCTGTCAAATAAGATGGCATTCACAGGAAGTTATGCAGTCTTCATGCTATGATCCCATTCAAAATAAAATAAAATAAAATAAAAACTTAAAGGGCAGCTAATCAGCAGTGAATAGTCAACAGTGACACCTAAATTGGTATCAATAAGTTTCAGTGTCGTCAACCCACTGAATACATGCAAGAAATTTAAAACTTATCCCAGAAGTGATTTTACAGAAGCCCTAAAAACACTTTTTTGGTTATATTCACAGTTCTTATTATCTTTGCAACTTTAAGCATCTAGGAATCACTTAAAAAAAAAAAAAGATTCTGAAGCAATTCGGAAGCAATTGTAAGAAGCAATTCTAGAAATAAGCCTGTTCCCTTTTTCATTGTTATTATTTTTATACATAACATGAATTCTACCAAAAATAGCAGGAAATTCCCATCTTAGTTCATTATGAGATAAAAGTCTTACTGCCTTTGGGCTAAATACTGCTTATTTTACTGATGTGGGGTAGATCTTTAATCCCAAGGTGTATATTTGTGAGAGTAATTCAGAACATGAGTCAATAAATGCTCATTTTGCCAAAGTAGTAATTACAAGATTTTTCATTGGGTTAACTACTAGTCTCCTGTTTAAAAACATTAAAAATCTTAAACCATATTAATAATCTTAAATCATATTAATGAGTATGTTTCTGTGTAAGCTTTCCCACTGCAACATAATTACATCACTATCAGTAACCTATAAATACCTTTTGGCTCTGGTAAATACTAAAAGCAGACTTTATTGCCTCATATACCATTCTTGATCACACACTATCTCTGAATTAACTGCTGCAAAAGTTAATTAATTATACAACACAGACGCTAATCATTCTGGAATTTGGTCTGTTACGTTCAGCTGGAATATCCTCTTTCCTCAACACCCCCCCTAAAATTTAGATGAAGATTAATAGAGCACTCTTGTTTTTCATTTTTATCTTCCCAGATATTCAAGATTAGGGTGGGAATATTATAGACCGATTATTACAGATTTTTCCCTATTTGACTCCTTCTTCAATAAAATGGATGTTTTTGTGGGCTTGGAAGGCTTCAGCCCATTTCAGTGTGGGTGTTCAAAGATTTTAACCTATGGCTAAATTCACAGGAGTCAAGCCGTACTGTGTAAGTGTGAAATAAAGTGATTTAAGGTTGTAAATTTGAGTCTGTTAGGGAGTATCAGTCACCAGAAAAGCAGTTCTTTTTGTGAAATGAGGGAATGCAAAAGCATGGATTGTGCAAACAAAATGACATTAACATTCTGTTTTCACTTTTCTTTGCAAACTCAAACAGGTTACCATTCTTCACAACCATTAGATTAAGACCTAGCCATATCTTTTCAGGACCTCTTTACAAATAAAAACAGCTCAAACTCAACTGTCCTTGCGTACAATTGTTACAGCATTAACAGACACTTTGAGCTGTTACTATATAAAATGAGATTAAGAATCTGGCCCAAAAACTGAACTGCAGATGAGCAGAGATTGACTTAAACCTTTTGGGACAGGAACAATCTAACTTTGCCAAAAAAATCAGGCTTAAAGAGGCAAGGAGAATTCCAGAAGCTTAACTCAATGACAGCTTATTTCTGACCTATCACAACTGCATGTCATATGCATAAGTATTTTATGGAGCAACTTAACACAAAAGCTGTACTTCCAATATTTTTGTTTCGTCTACAAGATGCAGCCAATCTATAAAGCCAGCCTGTGTATGGTGATGGAATGAAAGCACCAATGACAAACAAGCTGATGAATTGGTTTGACTAATCATTAAAACCCATTTAATATGATCATTTTAGCTGATCTCGTTTAAGTCATTCCCTGAAGCTGCCAAGAGAGTTCAGGGACAGGTCGATCTTCTATTTGCATCATGCAAGGATCAGGCAGATAAATCCAATCAGTTACCTGAGCATTCTTGCATTTGTATGTAATTATTCCCTGTGGTTTTAAAGCTTCCACCTAGAGGACAGAAATCTGTTCTGCTTGTGACTTCTTCAGACCTCATGTCACTGTATTTACCTTTAACAGATGGACTTTACTGATCTGAGATAGAAATGAAAGATTGAAAAAAGTGGAAATATATATGATCATTAAGGCCTTGAATCATTGCTAACTGCAGGTCAGTGGGTGCATCTCCACCAGCTTCATGGGTCATTGCTCAGGCCTCACAGTTTGTTCCTGCCCTAAACTGCAAAAGAATTAAAAAGGCTCTATTGAGAAGGTGACTGGCACTACCTTCCTCTAATGCGCAAGCTGCTGAGAGCAGGAAGGATTGCTAACACACACTGTACCTCCAAGGTCATGACTATTCCTAACAGACAGCTATGGTCTAAAATAAGTACCAGTTCTGAGCCACCCTGAGATTTATCTTGTGGAGGTAGCAAACCACAATTGCTCTGAACTGTAAAGATTTCCGCAAAAGAGCAGAATTTTCCCTAATTGTGCATGGCTTTTCCTCCTGCTTTTGGTCAGACTAAATCGTACATAACAACTTTGTCCCAAATTCATATACAAAACACCCCAATAAAGGGGTTTAGTTTTTATCTGTGCAGAAAAGAAATGCAGGGAGAATTACCAGAATCAGTAACAAATAATGAAAGGACTTCTCAGAATAATACACACATGAACTAGCTAGTCACAAAGGCAGGAGGCAACTAAACTTTCACAACGTCAATATTCAGTTGGGGCAATGCCATTCACGCTTTGGGAGAAAAATGATGAAAAAAAACACATTTCTGAGCCTAACAAATAGAGAATAAATTCAGAGCAAAGCCTGATTCTGTATCCTTGGTTCAGTTCACTTTCTCTACTTTATAAAGAGCGACTACAAGGCATGGTGCTTGGATTGATGTATCCTGCAGTTCAATACAAACAAAAAATGCTACATAGACTACAGCAGCGTAATTTCTGTGACTCCCAGAACTGTACAGAATAGAGGAAATAGGTTTGTGCAGCAGCACTGTCCTCCCCACATATCCATTTTAAGATTCATGAATTATACATGCATTTTAGAGTACTGTATGTGCTACAACATATGGATAGAGTAAGATAGGGAGACAAAGACAGATTTCAATAACTGCCTTTAAAAAAAAATTGCATTACTTTTGCTGTGTTCTGTATTTTGCTACCCTTTTCATAACTGAGTAACTTCTCATGACAACCTCATCTTTCCTGGAACTGCACTTTAAGAGGTTAACAGTGCATGTTTGGTGTGTATGTTTGTTCAGCAGATGATTTGTAGGTTATCACATGTGCAGAAAGAAGACTTTTTCAGAGTGCAACAAAAATGAATTACCTATTCCTTTAGACACGCACACATTTCTGAAACCTGCTAAGGAGATGTATGTATTATGACAGTAGACACCAAGACCAACTACATATGAAGACAGTGCACAGCATGCAGAAAATTATGATTTAAATTTGGTATTACCAAATTGGTAATTGCCCTTTTTGATATTAGCAGGGCACATTTGCATCATAATAATGCTCCCGCTGGAACTATCTGACAGTAAGTCTGTATACTGTCATTGTTACCAACTTTCCAGAAATAGTCAATTCTATTGAAACAAGTCTAGAATTCTTTCAGAGTGCAGGAAATTAGTAATGCAGAAATACCAAGCATTCTGCTTCATGTTCTTTGACATCGGCTCGAAGTATCAATGAAATAGCTCTACATTCATAATACAAGCAAAACTACTTTTTCTGAAAAATTGTATCAAAAGAAAAAAACATCTCCTCTGAAAATTGCTCTGTGGGTTTGTTATCTAGCCAGCAACTGCTCAGCATGCCAAACTCTATTTAGTGGGTAAGTTTATCTTTTAATGGATATACAGTAGACATCTAGAAAGCAGATCAGAAAAGATAGTGTGACTTGTTATTTTCTCCAGTTAAGTTTTTTTTTTTTTTTTAAAGAAATGCAAGTCCCACAATTCTTTATTTCAATATTTATCTCTTTTGAAAGATAGGGATATAATCTTAATAAACTGAATTAAAAAAAAAAAGCTTTAATGTCTCCCAATTTGGAATATCTTGCTACCAAGAGAACAGTGGTCCTCACTGAAAAGGAATATTTAACAAAATGCTGGAATGGACTTACATTTCAAGAATTCCTGTTCTCATAAAGTGTAACTGCTTCTGAGCTGCCAGTTCCAATTTCCCACTGTGCTATAGCTACAATTTTTCTGAATTCAGTGAAACAGTATTTGTTTTCTCCAGAGCTGAATTTCTTTGAGATGTCTTTTGGATTAAGGATTGGAGTTAAATGTCATTAACAAGAAAGGATGCAACTATTTCTTATTATAATCTTCCTGTTCTCAAAAAAAATGCTATCATTACATTATGACTGCAGCTATCAAGTGATATAATTTCCTTTGTTTCCTGTCTTTAACATTATTGTGTGTTATTAACCAGCTGCCTATTATTACCCAACTGCTACTTTTTACCTTAGCAGCAGTTTCATTCCAGTAGTGGCCAAAGCAATTCCTGCACATAGTGACATTCAGATTATTTATATAAATAGGGAACAGTTAAATTCATTTGCTTAAACTGAGAAATCTAAAATCTAGTTGTAAGAGCTGAAAAGCAGAACCTCATCAAGGAGGAGAAAACTGAATTTAAATCTTGTATTACTTTGTGCCTTTACTTGGTAAAGCATTTTGGAATCCTCTTCAGTTATTTACACAGTGGTCAGCAATGTGTTTACATTTAGAAACAAAGGACTACTTCTTCAGTTAACAAACAAGCGTAACTCAACTGAAGTTAAAGTGATATTGATTAACCCAGTCAAGATACAATCCATTAAGAAAAGCCAATTCCTCAATATGCCAATGCTCAAATTTTATAGTAGTCAGACGTCAAGACACCCAAGATTGGCCAACTATCAATCAAAAGCATGTGGCCACACATGAAGATGGTCCATATGCCACTAAGAAACAGGTGAGATCAAGGGAAAACCTTACTCATCTTGGGCTTGGTTGGTTGGGGTTTTTTGAGAAAACACTATTGTTACTACAGTAGTGATGAAACAAAATTTTGAACATGTTCTAGGCTTTTATTTGTGATTGTGGCAACTTTTTACATTTTTGAGGGTTACTCAAGGATGCTTTGATATAAGTAGTTAATATACGTTAAAGAACAGGTTTTCCACAGAGAAACAAAATGGATTTTATTTAGAGAAGTATCTGCACTTATTACCTCTTATCTCTTTTTATATTTGGGCTGCTCAATGCCTGGTTTCTGGAACCAATGCTTTTTCTGCACCAGTGCCTAAGGTTTATTTGGGGAGGGGAGGGAGAAGGACTGCTAATGATCTCCCAGAGATAAATGAAATTGCTGATTTAGTCAAGCTCATTCTTGACCTTGACACGAGACGGGACAGGCAAAGGGAAGAGCTCAAAATAGAGCAAATGAAAGAAGAAGATCAAACGAATGCTCAGGTCTGGCCAAGACCCCCCTACATTCAGCTAACACCTGGCTGAGTTAGAAAACATGACCAGCCCAACCTTCCTGTTGGAGCCGATTGAAGCTGTCAGCTCCCAGCTTGTCACCCACTGCATCAGGAGGCCCCTGGGCTGCCACAAGAGCCCTAATTAGGCAGAAATGGCACTTCGGCAACTGACCTGCCAGGACCTTTGGCAAAGCATTTAACATCATTAGTTAACATTTTTATTAAAAAAAAGTGTGAATGTAAATGAACAGCCAATGCATTTCAATAGGGTTTGTCGGTGGCATTGCACGCCCCCCCACTCTCCTAACCACACACACACTTTTTTGCATGAATAGTTCACTTGTTTTCCCTAAAGGGGGATGGGGACGTAGAGAATGTTTTTCCAAGAGAACTAGACACGTTCAAAGCAGAAGCAAGGTCTTAAACAATCAGTAACAAACTCATGCCTTTTGGGGAGCATGTCGGGGAGTGAACAAACAGAACTAAATGCAATCTTACCTGCAACATGCCTAAGGGGACATCTGAAAGTATGCATAACCCGCCCCCCCCAAATAAAGACATATACAATCACATATTCATACGACTGTTCTAAGCGCATTCCTTCTATATTTGCTCTTTTGTTACACAAAAGAATAAGTACCTAATGCAGTAAGTCTGCAATCCTTTGCTGGCACTATCAAATGCTACAGAAACATAAAAAGATGCATGCCCAGGAACATAATATCCTCCTGTTTCCTTATTGCGTCTTGAAATCATTGCACATTACTTTTGATAGATCATCATCAAAAAATACCATTCAGGCATATTATCAAATTTACTTAAAACAGCCACCACTACTGGCAACAATTTCTGCGTGAAACGTTATTTATACTTGCACATGAGTATGCAGCCTTGAGACAGTGTATTAATACTAATTTTTTTCTGCAGGTTCTTTAACTGAAGAGTTTCCATAATATAGCAATCCTGACCAACCTCCAAAAATCTGTGTCAGGAGTTAAGAGCCACAAGAAAATGAAATAATCAAAACCACACATTTTGATAAAGAACTGGACAGGGCTTGGAAGGATGTCCAGTCCCCAGATACTTCATTTCTATTTCCCATGAACATTTCCCAGTCCCCACTCCTTTTATTTCCCTTCAACCCATTAGCTCTTTTTTGTTCCAATGCAAACCACAAAATATAGCACTGGGGCTATTCCCTTGTCCAGATAAGGACTGTGTTACATTAGGTTTCGGAATTTCCTCCCTCAGTCTATAATAGTCATATGTTACTGGCAACACCTACATTTCCACCAAAGAAAAGATCTTCTCATTTGTAGGAACTCATTCCATTACATTGTAGCTGTATTGACTATCACTTACACATTCCAAAATAAAGTAGAAAAGATTAAAATTGATCTTCCAGACAAGGTACTCATGATGAAGATGCTGGAGATCTCAGTTCATCAGACCTCCTCTGCAAACAAAGGAAGGTTACCTTCTCAGTTACCTTTCTCAGTTCCACATATGAGAAACTGAAATAACAGTATTGAAATTTTCTCACACACTAGCATATCCAGAGGTCCTGGTCTGTGACTGTTCTGAAGCCACATAAACACCGTATCAGGAGAAAACTTGGCTATGCACCTTTCCCCTCTATGTCCAGTTTGTTAAATAAGGAAGCTTCCCCCCTCAACCCTGACCTGACTAGAAAGGGAGAAGCATTGCACTTTAATTTATCTCCTGACAGAGAAAACCAGAAGACCGCATCTTCAGAGTACATCAGCTAGCCTACAACTCTCCATCTCTGAGACTGAGATGCAGCAAGGTTTGTATCCAAAAAGCCAGAATAAGGATACAGCAGGGGATGTTTATACACAACAGTGCAGTGCAATAGTGCAACCATTATTACTGTTTAGTTTCTTTTCAGGAAAAGTTCTCTTATCTTGTGTTTGTGCTATGCCTAGCATAAAAAGGTCTGACTGGGACTCTAGGCCCTCCGCACTAAAAAAAATACATACACAGTAACAAGATTCGTACACCCAAAGATAAGAAAAAGAATGTTCTACAGGTAGGTGGTATACATGAATATGTTCACATACACAAGAAAAGTTCACTGCATGGGTAAAACTCCCTCCTCTGTAAATGCTTTGGGATCTACAGATTCTCTCATGTAAACTCCTACTGCATGTGTAGGTACACAAACAAGTGCATTCATTCTTTTTTCAAAGAAGTATTTGTAGTCTTCAAGGCCACTCTAGAAACATTTAAAAAAACCCAGACTTCTATATAGAGATTTCTAAAGCACACAAGCAAGTCTAGAAATCCCTGTATGTATCCTGGCTTGACCTCTGACTTAACTGTCAGAGCAAGCAAGCCATAAATTTCAGCCAGCATTCAAATCACTGGTAAACAGTGATTTAATGAAAACAAATTTCACATCTGCCTTTCTAGAGCAGAAATATCAAGAGAGAAATATTTAAAAAAAATGTACTTGCCTACAATAATCAATCGGGATGGTAACTTGCCTATCCTAATAATGCAGTTACATAAAAGTCACCAGCTTAAAAGCTCTATTAGACAAAAAGAATAAATGTTCATTAGGAATTGACAAAAAAGCTGAACCATCCAGGGCTCAGAGAGATGGTAACAGTAAGGTGTCTGTATCTGAGCCCTTTTCCCATCACATGACTATTCTCCCACCTAGTTTTTCAGTGTGGCTCCCCCTCTCCCACTGGGAACTACAGGGGTGAGTCAAGGGAAGGAGAGGTGAGAGCTTATTGAAAAGCTCGTGCTTCCCTGTCTAATTTTGGCACATTTTCTGCAGGTGCCTCCCACCATAGCCACAACAGGCTCTGGAAAGGAGGATTCAGACCTGTCAACAACTACAGGAGGCAACTCCACAACTTTGTCTTACAGGCTAACTTCATTGTCTGCTGCTCTGAACCCTGCAGCACAGGCCCCTGTTAATGAGATGAGCCCCTTTTTCTCTGTTTGCTTCTCCCTCTGTTTCTCTTGCCTTTCTGTAATGATTTAACTTGATCATATTGGTTCCTTTCTAGTGGGGATTGCTCCAATGATCAGATAACATAATTGCCTGCAGAATACCGCTCAGCAACAACTATTACTTCCTTGGCTGAAAATGTCAGAGCAATTGAAAGCTCTTAGTGAAGTTCAAGAACAAGGAGGCAAAAAAGCAGCAGCTGCTATATATGGGTGTACCAGTGTATATATAGCAAGTTCACTGTGGCCAGCACTCCTGGAGTGTGATCTTGCTTTTTGAGCACCACTTTCAGCATATTTTCCATTTGCATGACTTTTTAAAGAAGCAAAAGAACAAAAACACACATGCCAATTCACATAAGGAAGTATTCTCCTCAATTGCTTTGGATTTATGTGTCATTTATTTTAGCTTTGAAAGACAATATTGCCTCTTTTTTGCATTGTCCCCATTTCCTACTTCGTTTCTGAAAAACAAGCACACACATACAATTTCTTTTGAAGATATCATCTTAAAATGTTGTCTACGTGTAAGAAGATGCTTAGGAAAAGCCTGCAGTGACTTGGAGAAGTGGGTGGAGTTACTGAATCGTGGCACAAGCGTTATGCCCTTCAAATCAGTCAGTCACTAGCAACAGCGACCTAATAAATGTTCAAACAAGACCATGTTTTGTGTAGCTCTGTTCAGTAGTTTTATGAAGTGATAGTTTATAGGAAAATGCTATACCAAAATCTGAAACTCATACTGTCACTTACACCATACACATTGTGATGTTATGCATTGATGAGCAATATAAGAGTGCACCCAAAGACTTCATGCTTTATCACTAAAGTATGCAGGCCCTAGAGATCTTGGGAGAAAAAAAGAAGCTTAAAATCTAAGATCTCAATTTATCTGACTGACAGCACAAATAAACAGCCCACACTTCTAAAAATTTACTCAGATCAAAATCAGAAAAATGCATAAAATGCCCCTTTTCATTTTGCAAATCCACATTTTTTCTGCACTACACACACACATACACTGTCACTGATAACACATCATCACAAGCTCATAACTGTTAAATCTTTTTACCACAAATTCTATAAAGGATGAATAGCTGTTGGAAGCTACTTAAAGATTTTGGAAAATGCAGGAGAGCTGGATCAACAAGCTAAACTCAGATGAAAGCTGAAAGTTCATCGTAAAGCCTTGTGAGGGTAATGTTTCTGTTGGATGATGCAATGTTCTACAGCAATGAAGTAAAGAGGTTTTAGCAGAAGTCTGAAGTACACTTTCCTCCTATAATTTCTTTTCACGAGTAGGGTTTAAAAACTCTGTATTGCAATAGGCTCTATTTTTCAAATACACAATCCCACAACTCGTGTGTCACTAAGAGAGCAGAATTTCTATCTAAAACTTCACCATGAAGAACTGTGACACAGGTAACATGAGAATAACTGATTTTGCTTTGCGTCTGAAGCTCAGGCTAGCAGACTGACTCTAGAGCCCTTCGACAAAACCCTCACACTTCTAGAGAAGAGCTGAAAGTGGTAATTGCTATTGATGCTTGTCCTGAAAAAATATGGCCTTTGAATGAACTCCCATTACAGGCCAGGCTGGTACAGTAGTTCACAAACACTTCATGGTAGTACCAAAAAAATGACCATTTATAATTAGGAAACAAGAGAAAAACTGTATGTTCTGACATGTAGCCAGGGAATGTAAGATGCTCCTGTGCTCTGCTTCTCACCTGTTATAGACAATGATCACAGGAAAAATAAGCAAGTATTAAAACTAACATACAAAATTGCTAATTGAAAACTATGCTGTTTATTAAGATATTTTGCTGCAAGCAGGCACAGATTAATCTCAAATTAAAACCCTAAAAAAAAAAGCCTCATCTTATAGATCATATACAGAAACAATGCAGTGCCTGGTATACACAGAAGGTCAGAGCAGATCATCTGATAGTCCTTTGAGGGTTTAAGCTCATAGTAAAACAAGTGCTAGGATTTCATTTAACTTTAAAATAGAATAGTAATGCTAAGCACTTCTCAAAATAATTACATTGTGCTATTCATTTATCGACAGCTTGCACTGCCAGAGTGTTCTAGTTTGTGTGTGTTAGACTGCTTCCCTACCCCCGAATGGAGCAGGTATCTAAGTATTAATAAACTGGCACAGTCTTACTTAATGTAAAGGTTTTACACTATTCTGACAAATACAATTGTGTACATTTGGTACTAATCTTGGCCTGATCACTAGACATCAATAGTTAGCAATAAATATATCCTCTTTCTTTGCTTTCTCAACAGTGGGTGATTATTATGATAGGTGTTTCGACACATTAGATATGCTGATTGCTTTCTGGTTGAACCTTGACAGGTTTTACATGCTGTCCTTTTCATTGCTCTAGATACATTTGACAAAACATGAACTGAAGATGCACTATATTCCTCCAGTTCTAGAGGGTTTTCTATCAAACCATGCTGTATGTCAATTCCTCATCTCATGTTGCTTTCAGTAGCAATTTGTAAGAAATGAAGACTAGAAAACAGCAGTCCTATACCACAGTTAAAGGTAGGTTGTACTAAGTGAAATCTACAATGAATCTGTAATGTTTTCAGTGGATTACATTTACTGATTTTTTTTTTAAATAAATATAGAAATCCTGACAGAAATTTAGAGCCTGACCCCAAATTCTGTTCTCAAGCATAATCCCAACTATGCTGCACCAAACCATAATCTTTCTTATGCTAGTAAGCCATTTGCTTTCCCTTCTAGGAATCTGAAATACTGGTCTAATATTAATAGCATTTTCTTCTAACAGTCATGATGTTAATAAGTAAAATTTACTTATTTATTATAGCTTTAATTATTAGAACTAAAAATATTTTGCAAAAACAAGTCATTTTCAGAAGTAAAAAATCCCTACATTTGCCCATATATATCTGATTCCTGAAAACTGGTTATCCATGTTTAACATAGCAAATGAAGGAAAGTACCTAAAAACAATCCTAGCACCCTTTAGGCAAATGACAATTTCTCAAATAGTAACATCTTTTCCAAAACACTGCAGACCCATCAAACTGACTTTATGTTCCCAGACTTCTTTAATTTCAAGCCATTTTGTAAGAAATGCTGTGGAAGTTGAAGATGTTCAAGCTCACGCAAGATCTGGCACTTTGCGACAAGTGACACAACAGCTTTTAATATATTTCTATCAGAATGTAGAATTCACAAAAACAGTATTTTGTGGATGAATATATCCCCCCCCAAAACAGTAGTGCCATTCAGTAGATTTTTTTCCTCCAGAAGGAGGTATGTGCATTTGCTTCAAAATAAAATTTTCTAGAGTATATAGGAGCAATGTTTCCCTTTTCTTTTTTCAGTCTTGAACTGAAGAAAATTATTAAAGGCAACAATGGAAATAAGGGAAAATAGAGAATTTCTAGCTCCATGATTTACACAGCATATCCTTAGCCTCAGAGGAACTATTTAAGGCTTTTTTATAGCAATAAATAGGATCAAAATAACTATAAGTGTACACCACTTCCATATGCTATCTGAAAATTTTGTTTCTTGCACAAAAATAGTGGCAACAGGAGGCAAGTTTGTTGAAAATTAAGGTGTTTTTGTATTGAATAAATTTGAATTAGTGCCATAGAAAAAATAAGTCAGTTATAAACTCAGATGATCCTGTGTGCTTATCCCAGAATGATAGTCAGGCTTTTGCTCCAGATGGTGCAATAGTGTTTGTGACATCCACTTTGAACTGCAATCTAGTTATGTGCCAAGTAGGAGAGTCCATTATTCACAGCATCAATGCTAGGGAAAGAAGGTTAAAAGTTCAAGACATGCCCCAAGTGATTAGGGTTGTAAAAATCAGGAGATACACCATGGGAAAAAAAATGCCATTCTTCATTTTCTTCCGTACTCATTTTGTCCCCAAAACTATGTTTAAGGAAGGGGGGGGGGGGAGCACAGAATGCAGGAAAAGCCTCAATTCTGTACAGTCATATGAAAATTACCTTTTTATTTGAATTCTCTAAACCCCTCTGCTACCAGCTTCACTTTTCCTAGAAAGAAGCAGAAAAAGCTTTTCTTAAAAACTGTCAGAGAGTTACAAGACTTGAGAACTGAAATAACACTTTTTCTCACTTACTGTAATACTCACTTCAACTAGTATGTACTTGTAAGTAACTCTGATTTCTAACTTTATTTTTTTACGTACTGCATGTATCACCAGTTCATTTGCAGTAGTCAGGCTTCACTGCTTAGTCATGTAAGCCTTTGATCTGCTAACCAGTAACAGACAAACCTACAGATTGCTTCCAATCATACCCAAAGTTTCTGTATGTAGATATGCAAGTGTTGCTTCTCAAATAGTTCAGCATGGCAACTAAAAGTCATATTATAGTTTTCTGCATAAAAATAACTCCTTTTTCTCAAGGTAATGTTGTGTAAAATTTAAGGGGTTGCTAATCCAACATAAAAGCAAAGAGGAAGACCCAAAGCCCAAAGGGTGAAGCTGAAAAAATTCTGATAAAAAAAACATTAGCAAAACTCTTCATAGTGAGAGTAATGAATAGAAAGACTTACCAAATAAGGTGTTTTAACACTCAAAAATCTTAAAAAAAAAACAATTAAACCATACTTTTCTTTAAGGTATCATTTCAAGAAACTGAGGTCAGGAAAGTAAAAGAGAATAACTCCTCTCCAACAGAACTTTGCTTTTTATAGTTACTTTTTATGACTTCTGTCATACTATAGTTTCAAACTGGAACACCCAAGTAAACCATTCTGACTATAAGAAAGGAGATGACAAACAGGAATAAATTACATTGATTTATGTTAAAAAAAAATTCTTAAGAAGTAATTATCCAGTCTCAGAATTAGGAATTTCAGCATCTGTTCCTGCTTTTCTACCACTCTGTTCACCACTTAATTTGATTGCTGGTTTGTAAAAATTACAAATGCATTATGGCCACCTTGCCATATCATCTCTGAAATTATATCAATGCCTCGTACACAGTAACTGATACATGAGCACACACTTTTATTTTCTTATCTCGGAAAATATTTGACACGAATTCCACAAGGCCA
The DNA here is from genome assembly GCF_036417845.1 of Apteryx mantelli. NCBI lineage: Eukaryota > Metazoa > Chordata > Aves > Apterygiformes > Apterygidae > Apteryx > Apteryx mantelli. The sequence goes on from NC_089984.1 coordinate 37,064,671, forward strand.
TTCAACATTCACACTCAGTATATATTCATAAGTGCATTAACATTTCAGAGTAAAATATTGACAAAAGTCACTATAATCCATCATGTCAACGAACCCTACAATAGGTAGCCTTCAATATGGCCTTAATGTTCATAACAGTTACTTCAAAATGCGTGGACAAAGGAATCATGTAGTAAACCGCTGATATCCTAAACTGAAACTATTACACCATTCATCAATAACCTATGAGTTACATTAAAAAAAATCTACATGTTAGAAAAACCACGTACATTAAAGAAATTTGAGGACAATCTTCTGTAAACTCAAAAATCAGCTCAAAAACTAGATTTTAAATATTGTTCATTCCAAATAACCTTTGGAATGAGAAGGATAAATTAAAGCCTATCAGCTCTTACATTTTAGTTCTGCTGCCTCTGGAAATGTCTAGGTTCACTCTCAGGCAGCAGGAGCTGAACAGACCCACAGGAAGAATCCTCAAACTTATAAAGAAATTAGTACTAAAAAACCCACTCAACTTGAAATAACCATTGGAGCAGAGAATGATTACTCAAGACAAATGAATTCTTATATGAATACCACGGAAATTAAAATAGTAACAGTAGAGGGGAAAAAAAAAAAGTAAATTGTTATCATCAATTTCTAAATCCCCAAGTTCTTGGAAAGTTTTCATCCAGACTCAAAGCCTAATCTAAATTTTATGCTCGGCTGTGCCCTATGACCAAAGTTTTTGTTTAGTCTTGTACATTAAACTACATTTAACTTTGTTACTGAAGTTTGTCCTTCACAGAATACAGGCTATTAAAAATTAACAGAAACACTAGAAAAATAGTTAGGTGTAAAAAGAAAAATCTTAAAAGCCTTTCTTATTCAAGAAGCTAAAATGCCTCAAAAACAGTAATGTTCTTGCATATGAGTATTTGCACTACCAAGCTAAAGATGCAATCCTGATTTTACTGGAAATGTCATGCAGTTTTTATGTTCTCAGACTTGATTTCAGAGAAGACCCTGTCAGCAGAATAAGCACACAATGCTCATCTGTGAAATCCTACAAGAACACAGACGGCAGTGAGGCCATGATCTTAATTGATTTAAGGGGCAAATTTATAGCAACATTTTAGAATGGCAAAAAGCAAACCCTTTACGCAATGCTTAAGCATGCCACATTACAATTGTTTTTAAGAATGCCCCAACATTATGATGATTAGCACCACATATAGATACTCAAGTGAGATAGAATCTTGGGAGAAAAAAAAAAAAAAAAGGGGAATTCGCACATAGATTGTGATCAGCTATTCCTCCTTATAATATTGTATATCCTGACACAAGATTTATAACTAAGGCAAAAGGTGATAAAAATTTATGTATAGCCGCTCTAGAAAGAAACACAAAAATGACTTCTCTATCCACCCAAAGTACTATACGATTTAAAATACTTCTGTGGATAATCTTCTGGGAAGATATCAAAATATGGTGTTCCTGGACAAGTAAGTGCTGATGGCAAGCCTACAGTATTTGGGTTTCTGTACCTTTTAAATTTACACATTAAGCTTATATAACTCTGAGTCATCTTCACTGTTTAAAAGCAAAAAAACAACTACTGTAAGGCACCATTTGTACTTGTTCCTTTCTCAAAAGACAGATTCACATCAATCAAATGCTTTTTCCTCATTGATTCTTTGGGACTTGCTACATATGTTTTGATTAGTGTGTTTTTAATTACACTTTAGCCTGTTAGCACTATGGGGCCAATAGAACTAAGAGAAATAGAACTAAATTCTTTTCATTCAACACAACTGTTAACTAGATTCCAATTAATTACACCCACACAAGCCTAATGAAGATAATGGGGCTGCAGAGAGTTCACTGATGGTATGAAATGACTTGCAGTACCCTAACCTTAATCAGTTAACTACTTCATAATAGGTAGGATCACAGGATAAGTCATCCTCTTTCTACATGCTTACAATTACTATTACTGTTAACGGAAATTACATGGCCATATAGGTAATTCACATAACACTCATTTGATCACAAGCCAAAAGTGACAAATATTCAAAGGGAATTCCTACAATTCCTACTAGTATTTCAAATGGATTCTTAAAAAAAAAAAGTTATCAAACTGAGTATTAATCTCTTTCAACTCGCTGTTTTCCTATAATTATCTAGGGAAATTTGACAATTTCCTTCCCCAAACTGTTGATCAATACCCATAAGACAAATGAACCTGTTTCTCCACAATGCATTTTGTTTACAACCCACTAAAAGGCAAAAGGTAGGAAACCGAGTTAAAGGCAACTGAAAGTTATCAGTTTGTATCATCTAGTAAAATGATGCTGTCAGAGCACCATATTAGAACCATCAGCTTGAGAAGTATATCCTTACAGAAGAATGATATTAGATTTCCGTGTTCTGGGTCAAACACACATCTACAACACAGATTTGAAAACCCCTCATTTTTTCATCTCGCTGACTCTGTTCCTGAAAAGAAAGATACCCAAAGTAGCAGCAGCCCACCTTATTAAACTGCTCTGAACCAGGAGAATCTAACTAGATTCTCGTTCCACTTTTTTTTTTAAGGAATGGGTAGTGTCAGTTTAGAAACTTCTTCAGAGATGACTATAAGAAGAGGGTTTAACTCTCCAGAGAGTTACCACACTATTTCTGAAGGATGTGAAAGGAAAAGAAAACGATTCTGTGGGGATTTTTCTTCATTATCACCCAACCTAGAGAAGTGAACATACAATGAGTAAAGGGCTACACATATTGATTTTAGAGCTGAGGAAGCGTGCAGCTAACAGCTTTTTAAGTATCTCCATTTTCAGTTACTTCAACAAAATTACCAATGAACAGTGTAACAAAGTGAAAGTTTTTGTAGGAAATTGCAGACTAAAAACGATCATTTGGGTTGTGAAACGTTTCTTTTCATCGAAAGCAAAGGCCTTTTAAATACAGAAGTAGAGTCACTGGGGCATTTTGTAGCTTTATCCTCACTAGACATTTTGCAAACCATAATCTCTCTCTCTTTCAGGATGATAATCTTACACAATTTTGTTGTTCAGAGACTTTTAAAACTAAAGAGTATCTGCTTCAGGCATTCTGACTTCGAAGATCATAACCAGACTCTGAGGAAAGAGCAGAGGCTGCATGTATAAAACAAAAAAAACCACTAAAACCCCCTGATTTCTCTAACCAAACTCAGCCCAGTAACGAACCCACTTACAGCACGGGCAATCGCAGGATATTCGCTAACGTTTCAGCCCGAACAAAGCACTGTTCACCGCGCAGTTCACAAACCACCCCAAACACCACTGCCCCCTGCAGGGGCGCACGCAGGGCCGCGGAGCTCCCCGCCGGCCCGAGCGCCGCGCCCCTGGCCCGCGGCCGTGCTGGCCCGCGCCGCGCGGCGCTGCCGACGGGTGACGGCCGCCGGCGGGGGGCGGGGGAGGGCGGCGGCAGCGGAGGAGTAACAGGTCTCGCGAGAGCGCGAGGCGGCCGCCGTCTCCTAGCAGCCGGCCCAGGCCCACGATGGAGCCCGACAGCGAGAGGCGGCAGCTCCAGAGGCTGGGGCGGGAGGCGGCGGAGTACTACCGAAGCCGTGAAGTCCCCCAGCGACTGGAAGAAGCCCTCAACACCCTCTTCCTCCTACGCCCCGCAGACCTCTACGGGGACTTGGTACCGCTGGGGAGGGGCACTACGCAAGCGCCCCTGTGGGCGCGGCGGGCGACTAGTGCGCAGGCGCCAGCCGCCTGGCGCGTCCCCGCGTGGCAGCCGCGCCGTGCCTCGCGTGAGAGGGGCGGCGGGGGGGCCTCGGGCGCCCCTGCTGCCTCTGCCCTCAGGTGGGGTGCGGGCTCTCCTCGGCCTCCTCGCTGCTCAGGCGGCTTTCCTGACCCTGCCTCGGTGTGGCAAGGCGTGGTTAGCACTGGTGCTAGCTTAGCTTGAGGGGCCGTTGCCCCGAGCTGCTCTGCACGCCCCGGCGGCGGCTGTCCGTTGCTAGCTGCCGGCCGTTGGGGCCCTGCCGGGAGCAGCTGGTGCACCGCCCGCCTCGCGTGGGTGCGGGCCGTGGCTCCCGCCTCCGACAAGGAGATGGGTGCATTTCCTGCGCGTCCCCTGTGTGCGCACTGAGGGTTCAGTAAACCAGAAGTTTCATGAGAGGAGCTTGTCGCTTGACTACAGTTAGACTTAAAAAAATAATTTTCCACTGAGTCAAGCAAGCTTTATGATGGCTTAACGTTTCTTGTCTCTTGGGACCAATGGCACTCTGACACTGGTCCAAATCCATTAGCACTGCAGCAGAGCTTTTTGTTCTATGCTGGTTGGTTATGTTTACAAAAATGGAAAGTATTTTGCCTTGGGATTTGGTAGATGGGCATCCCTAATCTGCTCAACACACTGATGGCTCAGGCTGGTGGCGATAAAAGGAGACTGGGCAAAATTAAAACTGCTGCTGTTCTTGAAAAACTGGCTTCAGTGAAGGGGCAAGAATCAAACCAATTTTATCTAATGAAGCTGGAATTGCCAACAATACAAATAGTGTGCAACTCTAGAAAAAATAATTTATACTATGTCCTTTGATGTGAAAGTGTCTGTGGAAATAAAACATTACAAGGTTGACCATAGTTTTCATACTGTTTCCTGTCTCCCAAGTGTTTTGCCATTGCCAGTGGGACTAGAACTAGTAACATCTGCTTTTGCTTTGCTACTCCCCATCCCCAATGAAACAATATACTACTGTTCAAATGTTTGTAGGATAATTGAAACTGATTTACAGTATTTGATGGTTACATGTTTTCCTCCTCCACATAGTTATATATGTTTTGCAGTTTCTCCATATGATAAGTCATGCTTTGGTGACTGTTTTTGATACCAGACTGAAGAATGAAACAAGAAAGAAAGTATGCAGTAAGCCTCAGGTGTCAACTTAATTTAATCGTAATATATAAAGCAACATCAGTGTCCCATAGGTAATGACAGAGCCAAAAACATATTCTCCTAGTCAGATGGTACCAGTTCCTCAGGCCCATGAAATACCACAATGGAAAAAGAAGTAAGAGAACTCTGCTTGCCAGAATACTAGATTTCTACCTTTCTCACAAGGCTCAAAGCCTGCCAACCTAAAATTTCAGATTTACTGCAGAGCACTGTCTGCTAGCTGCATCAGTTGCCTTGTATCCTGTTCTTAGGTGCAGCATGCCCACAGCAACTTAAAACTATGCCTGGCTTGTTAGCTCAGTTCTGTCCAACCAAAAACCACTTCTTCCAGTTAGGAGAGTTTGATCACCATGATAAATACTCTTACATCAAGCATGCTGTGTAAGGGAGGAGACTTCAAAAGGAGTGGTTACCACTGTGATAGAGGAACTAACAAACTTCCCTTCCTTGCAGATTAAGTCTTCTAGCTATTTGGACTGTTAACATTCAGCCACCTAATCAGGGCCTGTTTGAGACACATGAGCCACTACTACATAGTAATTTGACCAAGCAAACTTGAAACATTGTTAGATATATGACGTTAAGTACTTTCTATAGGCAAGAAATATATTCTCAAAATACATTATTCTTTTTGATTTCAGTGTAAATCTAAACTTTGGATATTTTCTAGGAGGGTTAAGGAGGTTTTGATCCCCATCAGTAACTTTGCCAAATAAAATACATATTCGTATAACCTGATGTGGCTGTACAGCCTTTGATTTGAGGTGGATCTGTCCCATCTGGAATGGTTCCTAAGGAGATGTTATAGAAATAAAAGTGAAGTGTAACAAACGTATGTTGAATACTGGGACTTGTAAATGGATTTACTCAGTGGTGGATTTAATTTAAATTTAATTTCTTTAACGGAATAAGAACCTGTTTACACAGAATTTGGCTTCTAATGAAGTTCTCTCTCTTATTTAAGGCTAACTACTTTTCTAAATTTTCAAAAGCTCCAGTAATATGCAAATTAGTTGGAAGAAAAGTCCTTGATGGAGTTGGTCAACCAACATTAGAAGTGGAAATATACTGTATAAATAAAAATTATGAGAAGGTATGAGCTACATCTTTCTGTCTTAATTATTTTAATAAGAGACTATCAGGGAGAGTTACTCCTACTCCCATCCTAATGAACATTTTAGTTTCTATCTTTAATGAAAGGATATGACTCCATGTGGCTTAACAGTTGAGTAAATGGTCCTTGCAACTTAGAAGAAAAATACCATGAAAAGTTAGATGATGACAGCAACTATACAAAATTAATTCTCCATGAATTAAACAACACCTCTCTGTGCTTTGTGAGCCACATACAACAGTGCATCTTTGCATGTTAAGCTGTCGTTTGTCTTACAATATATCTTGGTGCTTTTTCTTGTACCGTGTACCTAACCCTGTAAGTTCATTTTCCTGTACATTTTTCTTTCTTTTTATTCTCAAGTCCTTATATTTTTATTGCTACAGCACTATTTAAGAAAAATATAGTACAGTGTCAAAATAGTATAGCTGAAGGAACTTTTAACAATATTGAGCAAATAGGTTGATGTGGCTGATAGTTAAGTCAAACATACCTATGTAAGCACCTGCAATGCAAAACTGATGCTGCATTTTTCCCTCTGCCAATCTGAAATATCCAAGATTATTCTCTTTGCAGCTCCTAAGACTGTGGAGTAGTTATTTACACTTTCTCTCAGTTAAACTATGAATCACTACATTTTTGATACTAAAAAGGAGACAATTTAAAGAAATTAAATATATTTTCAAAGGTATTCATAGTATGTAAAGTTAATATTATCAATGCAGCCAGCTTTATGATATCTGTAATGACTTCTCTATTAAGTGAGTTTTATAAGTATTGTTCATCCATATGGAAATACATGTTTAAATTACCTCAGTAATTAAGACAAAATGTAAGAGAGTATGAATGATGGCACTAAATATAAATGGTGGTAAAGCATGGTACAACAGGCTGCCAACAGCTGCAATAAAAGATGTCATAATGACACTATAGTCCTTAAAATTAACTCCATTCTGTTCTGAAAACAAAATATATGTGATAAACAGATCTGTCGGGAGATTTATGCCTAAATTGTTATCATTTAGTTTGAGAAACTTGGATAAAGTCTGTGTTTACCAAAGTATATAAAAAAAAAAAAAGAGATGCTGGATGAAAAAGATAATTAAGTAAGTGGAGCAAACTGGATTTGGAGATAGGTACTTGTAGAATAGGTAAGGACATGTATTTCTTATTCTTTCCAAGTTAGAAATGAAAGAGTGTTTTAAGCCTTTTTACACTATTTTGCAGAGGATTTGTTCCACTGTAATCTCTTCTCATTCTCAAATACTTGAAAATGCTTTATCTGAAGCAACTGAGGATGATGAGAAAGAAAGGAATGACTCTGTTAACACTGCTGTGGAATGGGTGAATGACTCACTGAACACAATGCTAAGAGACTTGAAGCCCACTGACCAGTGTAAAGTTGATAAGATACTAGGGTAAGGCTTGCATATTTTTTCTATTGCTTTATGCTACTGCAAAACAAATTACTGCATTTGAAATATACACTACATATTTATATTGAAAATGAAAAATGTATTCAATATTCCATATGATTTCTAATGTTATTCTCTATGTGCCTTTAGGATGTGATGTCCATCTCAGATACATTGCACTATCCTATTTCGTACTGCTTTAATTTGTAATTAGATAATATGAAAATCATGCCACTTTGTACAAAAACTCATGGAAATTAGAACTTTGTGGGATAGAAAATAGAGCTCTCTAAGAAAAAAATGCATAGACACATGTTCATGAGCCAGAGGCCCCTGATTAAGAAAGTCATTCAGTACCAATTTAAATCAGTGGGGGCCTTTCTCAGACAGCTACTCCACTTTTCTGTTCATTGCACTGGAGAAAACAAGTGGTATGAAAGGCCTGTGTGTATGCGTATTCTGCATCAAGCTAAATCCACACAAAACATATATATGTATCTGTATATATATATATATACACACACACAGAGCATATTTATGCTGTATGTGTGTGTGTGTGTACAGATACAGATACATACATATATATAGTTTTCAGGTTCTGGTAGCATCATCCTTCTGTGTAGACCACTCCAAAAGGATACTTACTTGGGATAATTAATCTCTTTTAGCTGATGTTGTACACTTCCTTGGAAACATAATTTCTCTAATAAACATTTGTATATTTTTTCATATAAACATTTGTTCTCAAGAGAATGCCACAGTAGAAAAAATGGATATATTTTTCCATTACAAAGAAATGTATCTGTTGTTTATAAGGGAAAAAAAAGGTAAAAGCATCACAAACATATCCGAATGTGTTTTTACTACAGCATTAGAGGAACTACCTGGCAGCATTATGTCTCTCCCCATCCTGGAAGCCGTGGTGTGGCCTATCCTTTTGTGTAGTTTGAAGGGTTTCTATCAGCTACCTCCCTGACAGGAACAGTTGCCACACTTAACACAGGCTGTAGCAGACAGACTAAAATTGCGGTCCAGGTGGATTGTCTTCGGGGAAACCTTGCTCAAGGGAATAGGACACAACTTGAAAGAAATTCTTCCAGCTGAAGTCTCAAGAAGATTTTAATGCATTACTTGCTTTACATACTCTATTTGTTTGAATTGGGTGATTCTGACCCATGTATATAGTTTCCATTGGTGGTTGAATTCAGCCACCTCTGAGATTGCAGCCTCTTAGGTAAACAGTGTGCAACTAACCTATTTTATTAGCAACCTAGGCCAAGTTCTTACATGCCGTGAAGTTACAATAGTATCCTTTACTACCCATGTGTCTGCATGGAGCTCGCTTTCAACTCTGTGTGATTTGAAAAGTATGTTAAGGTTTATAATACTTGCTTGTGGTACATTTTGTTTGCCCAGTGTTACAGATGGCTACAATAAGACAAAGTGATTAATTGACTCCTCCAGCTTCACACAGTGCGTGCATGGTAGAAGCTCAAATAGATGCCCTTAATCCACCTCCCAGCATGTTCTTTAGTTAGTATCCTATGTCTGCTTTTCCTTTGCCTAAAAATATTTTGAGCCACTAATCATTATGCCTTTTCCCTCAGTGAATACTTTACAAAAAAAGCAGAAGAAAAAAAAGAAATTCAAAAGGAAGATGAAGAAGAAGCCACTCTTTCCCTTCCTTCGTGTGTTCCATCAGCAACTGCATTATCTGGGGGGAAAAAAGCAGCAACAATAGGTTTTAGTTGATTTTCTTATAATTTTTTTTTCAATGTAAATATTGATAAAGGTGTTAATATACTTTCTGAAGTATCCCCTGAGCACTAAAGAGTGGTATCACTTCTTCAGAGGGTTTGGTTTGTCTGTCCTAAATCATCTTTCTGATCACAGCAGTTTCTACTACAGAACTGAGAGGGAAAATACAAAGTTTTCTCATCATTCACATGCGTTAGTTGAACAGAGTTTCTGCCTTTTGTTTTACAGTTGGCTTAGACAGGAGGTTATTACTCTTCAGGATGAGGAATAAGAATGGAGGAGGATGCAAATGAAGAATAGAAATGAAAATGATAAGGAAAGAAAAGGGAATCATAGAACTGAAAAGGACAATGGAAATGGCATGAAGATAGAAATTTAAAAGAATGGGAAGAGGAAGGAAGGAAGGGAAGTTTCTCACTAACAGAGTGAGAAAGGGAGGAAATAAAGATGAAAAGTGAAAGTAGAAAAGAAGGAAGGGAATGAGATGGGGAAGGCAGTACAGAGTGATAAAGAAGTAGGCAAGCAGTACTACCATGGTGTGATAGCAGAGAAATAGGATAAGTATATATAGCCAAAAAGGCAAGGGTAAAAAGCATCATATGCTACCTGTATGCATTATCCTCAGAAGAAAAATCTTCCTGTTTTCAGTTCTTATAAGAGCAGAAAATTGTGGCAAATGATTATTTTATCAGCATAGTTTCAGTTATCATGTAATATCAGTAGAACCTCGCAATGAACATATTAGATGCGTGCACAGTAAATTTACCTTTCACCTGAAATATAACAACTGGAGCTGTGAAGTCCATACAGATATCATTATGCCATATATTATACTTGTAGTCAAGCTTCTGCTGATACATATTTTACCTGTAATTTCTTTCTATCTGATTGTGCCATTGACAATAATATTGTTAGAAACAATATTTGACTATTAGGAATCAATGATTATAGCTACTTGTCGTTACAGTGGAGCAGTAGCAGATGGTGACCTCCATTAGCAGGTACTTTCAAAGGTAGCATCTATGTTGTAATTTAGGCAGGTTAAAAACTAGTGCAGTGGAAAGAATCTCTGGAAAACAGTGCAGTTAATCAGGGTTGCTCAGTTCTTGGTTGCTAATGCACTATGCCTGTGACTATCCTCTGGATGTAAGCAGTTTAGAATCTGTATATAGTGTGGGAATTGATGTATAAACTAATCTGCATATCCAGTTAAAGTCCTCTTAGGCATATTTTATCTTATAATGTTGTAGTTATATCCTGCAGTATTTATTGTTGAAAACCTCTACAGCAAATGAAAGTTTGTATGAAGCTCCTGTTAGGAATCAACGTGGTTGGTCAGATTTATTTAAAAAAATACCCAATGTATATGATTTTTGAGAATCATACCACTTATCCTAACTTCTTATAGGTGATTTCTATACAGTTCATGTAAGAACTGTACTTAATAAGCATGACAGTGAGAGCTGCCAGGTTTGAAACATGTTGACAAAACTTACTCTACTGTATCTGAAAGGGAAATAAGTTTTTTGAAAAATTTAACATGACTCTGTGTATGGAATATTTAAAAAAACCTGTCTTCTTAAACTTGTTTAAAAATTTGACCCTAATAGGACATTTTTTTCTCGCTATTAAGAGATGAAATCAAGTATGTGTACTCCCAGTCAGCTTATAATGTAATGTTCCAAGTTGTTTGTGCAGAAGGAGTGCAATAAAGAATACTGAAAACATGGTTATGAAAGGAACCTGAAGGATGAGATGGCAATACTGTATATAAATACAGATAAATAAAATAATATAGATATCAGTGGCTGAAAGATCTCTTAAAGAAATGGATTTCAAACACATTTAAAATCAGAGTGAGAAAAAATACTTTGCCTACTTGTGATTTCATGTATAAAAAAATTGACAAGATAGTTTTAAAAAATGAATTCTTTTGTAATACAGTGAGTACAGTGCAGCAATGGCAGTATTGTGTTTACTCCTACAACTGTGATACATAAATGCACATATTTTAAACCAAGAAAATATTTAGCCACTGCTCTCCATCTCGTAGGGAAGAAGGTGTCAGGTGCAGAGAGAACAATCCCACCTGCAGAACCCGTTGAATCAGTGCTCTGTGGCAGCTTAGCCATTGGGGGAACATCACTTGCTATAGCTAAGGCTGGTGCCACTATTAGCCGTATCCCGTTGTACGTACATATTGCACTGCTGAAACAGGATCAGGTATATGCGACTATTTTGTCATTCTGTTTGTTTCTCCCAATTATCACAAGTACTCTAGAATTCTGTAATCAACAGTCCTTAGTGGAAATTGATGTTAAATATACCTCATAAAATATACCTTTAAGTCTATTGACTATAGCAGGCTTTGAACTAGCCCTGTGCTGTAATGAAAATATACAAGAAATGGTTAAGATTTTTAACATTTTTATTTTCACATAGTACTCTCAATTACAGGATTCACCTAAGGAAATGACTGTGCCACTGCCAATGGTTAGTCTTTTGAACTGTGGGAAATTTTCACCTGGAAAACTGAAATTAATGAAGGAAATTATGCTCATACCACCAGTTCAGTTATCACTCAAACAGGTACTGTTTCATTTTGATTTTTATAAATATGTTCTATAGACTGTTTATATACATAAGTATATAGATCTTTTTAACACAATCCTTAGAAATGTTGTTTTTTCATTTCTGTTTATTTGCATAACAAATATTAGTGCAGAATTATGAGGCATGGAATATTATAGAGGTAAATAGATGACATTTTAAATGAAGATACATGCAGATTTCAAGTTAAAAATGTATGTGTTAGTATACAGCAAAAAATTCAAGGCAATGAAGATGGCATAGAGGAATTCTGTAATACAACAGTAACAGATTTTAATTCTGTTTAAAATGTGATTTTACATTAATATATTATAAATAGTTTCATCATCTGATTCATAGAGCATAAAAAACAATAAAATTCTCATACCTGTCAAAAAAATCCACAACGAAGCATAAAATCTTTGGGAACAGATTGTTTTAAAAATGAAATTGTCAAGATAGAAGGTAATACACAGCAGAACAAAATGTATTCAAGGGTGGATGAGACAGACTGGATCAACAATTCCTTTTTGTTTAACCACGTTTTGCATTAAAGCAAGTATCTGCACAGAAGTCTACACTAAGGCTGTAATTTCTACTTCGTATGCTGGTGACCTGAACAAGTAGCTGAGCTTGATTCTCTTTAACTTCTAGAAATGTCACCAAGAGCTCTTAATAAGGTTACCAGCTCTGTAGCTCCCAAAGAAATAATGCCTGCTAGTGCTCACGGGAGAGTGGCAAGCTGTTTGCTGCAGTAAGGAACAGCAAGCTAGCCATTCCTCCTCTGCTGATATGTTGCCAACTGTGACTGACTTCTACCCCTTCAGTATTCCTATACTGGCACAGTTTAAGAAAATGTAAAGAAGTGTGATTTATTAAGTTAGCATTAAACTTTTCCTTACTCCTCTGAAAAGGAAAAACAGTCTTCTGTTAAAAGCAATGGATTACTTAATTAAATAGATCACTTAATTGGAGTGTTCTTCCATTCCCCTATGTTTAAAATAAAGACAGCATTTTTTCTCTGTTTCCTGAATATATTGTAGAGGTAAATACATTCATTTCTGTGAGAGTTTCCAGGTGGAAGTCTTAGACAGAGCCACAATTGTTGATGGTGATTACCATCTTCCTACTTCTCAGATATTAGGCAGACCAGGACATTGCCTACTTGTTAGATGTGGGAAGGGTTCTGCTGGGGGGAAAACAGACCTTTCTTCTTATCTTCCTATCTAGCAGCATAACCAAACATTCCTGTTCATTCCACTGCTACTAACCCTTTATCATTGGACATTTGACTGTATTTTGGGGGTGGGGGCTTGTGTTAAGGAATTCTGTTATAGTTAAAAAAAATAAAAGACTTTATATTAGGGTCTGCATTTAGAAGAAGCATCTTCTCCCTTCTAATTTATATTGCTAGAATAAAATTGATTTATCTTTGTTTTGAAGATTATTATTGTTTAACTTGCAGAGTATAGAAAGAGTTCTGGATATTCAGAGAGAAATGATGAGGCTATTGGAACCTGCATGCAAAGGGGTAAGACAAAAATATGTGTCTTCATTTGGCCTTACTACTGCTGTTGCCTGTGTGAGCTTGAACATGGGAAATTTAGCATGTTACCAGGTTTAGTCTTATGGCACACTATAGAAGAAGTGTTTCTCTAACAGATGAGTAAAATATTGGCCATTTAGTGCTATTAAATTAATGAAGATAGAATAAAACTTTTTTCTAAGCATGAGAAGACTTTCTATTTCATTATTTATACCAGAAAAAGTACACTAAGAAAGAACGGTATCACAGTGAACATACAGTATATGGTTTTGGTCCTGCTAAGTCTCGTACACACAAGATGTATTGTTGAAGACATTGTTAGTGCAGTACTGTATCAAGCTCAATATGTGTATATGCTTTTTGCAAAGTGACGTTGTTGCCATTCTTCAAGTCCAGTCCCTAGATCACCATTTTTGAGAGACCATGTTCTGTTAATAGGCAAGGTGGGAATGTTCTGAAAAACAAGTGATGGTTCAAGTGATGCCCACACAGAAATATACATTTGAAATGAGTTACTACCACAAAATAAAACTGGATAGTTGCTGATAGTTTCTGTTTTATCTTAAATACTGTTTCCTAACTTAAATATTTGCAATCTCATTAGACCAAAATTCTATCAACTTTTTTTTTTAATTGAAGTCTCTGTGTTATTCTTGGATTTTTCACGGAACTGGTTCATTGTTTCTTTCTCCCTTCACTCCCAACAGCCCAGTCCTCAACTAGCAGACAGGAAGAAAGGCGGTGCACGTAATACAGGGAAGAAAGTTCTGGTAAGAAAAGAGATTTTCATTTCAAGCCTTCAGCGTGTTGTTAACAACAGCAGGGAACCAAAACATTCTTAAGATATGAAACGTTAATCTACATTACCATTTTGGAAAGGTCAAGGCAAGACTTTTAAATACTCCACATGCCCATATTTTATATAATAATTCGGATTCTTCTGGCTATACCTTCCTTTCCCGTGGAATAATAACAGAAAGGGGAAATTCTTCTGGAATCTTGTAATTTTTTTTATACAGAAATCTTGATAGGTCATCCAATTGAGCATTTTGCAAGCCTGCAGCACCAGCAGAGAACATGCACCTTTGATCATGTAGGCCGTAAAACTATGACCTGTAAGACCTGTCATTCCGTGCTGTGTCCGAACTCTGGAAGCACAATTCCCCTCTTAATCATGCTGCGTTAAATTCCCAGTTCCTGTCTGAAGTAACAGACAATGGCAGATACAAACCATTAGTTAAAAGGGCAGCACTCACAATAGTGCACAGAACATTATTTTATATAATTCAAATAATCTTTGCCTTTTTCACTTCAAAACCTGTAGTTTGCAGCTGAATTTTCAAAAGGGTGGGATAGAAATGCCATGCTGATTTTGCTCTCCATTCTGAGACTATTACAATATTATCAGGTAAGAATTGTTACTGTTGTGGGGTACACAGAAGAGAAGACGAGCAAAAGTTTTCCTATGGTTTTGCTGCTTAGATAACAGTCTTCATCAGTCAGCTAGCCACCATTTTTCTATGAGGTTAATTCTGTATTTTCTGGTGGCTAATTTCTGTATTCTTATCACAATATGGACTGCAGCAGCAAGTTAAAATAATTCCTTAAGATGAGCACAAAGAAGCCATGCATTAGATTCTCTGAAATACTCCCATTTATTTCAGTTGGAGAAAACTAAAGGAGGTATTGGTGGGACTGAATTTTATACTGATAAAAGTGCCATGTTAGTTTAAACTGGGTTTTTTTGAGAAGATAAAGGAAAAATGACAATGCAGCAGTGAAAGAAATCATTAGAGCAAGTAAAAGTCACAGTTATTTTTTTCAGCATAGCAGATCTTTAGAAGGAAGGGTTGTCTGCTCACATTTCCTGGGCTTTCCTTTACAATAGTGAAAACTTAATTTCGATCAGACTCATTTTGGGCTGGAAGTGATTGAATAAATTATGTGTCTGGCATTTATTGTGCAGTATATAAAGCCCTATCATATATGAAATGCTTATGTATTTTTATTTTTTTTAAAGCACATTTTAAGATAATTGAATCATAAACATATCTTCTTAGTTTTTTCTTTGTTTTGTTGGTTTGTTTGATCACTTGTGTTTTGTTTGCTTGTTTAAACATTTAATGCTAGGAGGCACTTATTTAGGTAATAGCAGTCAAGACTAGACATAAAAAAATGTTTTTATAAAGATATACAGTGCTTTTAATACACTATAACAAGGCACACCACATGGGAAGAAATCACATGAAAATGCAAACTTAAGCTCTATCTTACAATAAATGCAAGCAGACTGCAGCATTTCTTATTGTCTATTGCAGCAGTTTAATACTCTGGAAAATACAGGTCAAATAGATTGTCCCTCCCTTCTTTCAGATTGCTACAAAATGCTCTCTCCCATATCAATCTGACCTATGTTTTCTTTTAAAATTTTGTATGTGAAGGAACATTCCAGCATTCTCTGTAGCTAGATCTGCCCTGTCCATTGTCGTTAGTTCCCTAATTCTTCTCAACACTGATGCCTTCCAACTAATTTCTCCAGTCAAACCCAGGACTATATCCTGCTCATTTCATGGCAACTTAGTGTCATTTTTTGTAATCCAAAATCCACAGATTTAAAAGTTAAATTCAGTGTTTAAAAACCTACAAAATGACTGGAAACAGAAGATGTGAGACATTTGCTCAGTGCAAATCTGCTTGTGGCTAGTGCACAGGAATACTGTTCTGGAGGCAGCCAACTCTCAAAAAGGATACAGCTGTGCTAGAGATACTTCCGCTCTACAAAATTTGTTCCCTCCAGAAGACTTGAAATATTCTAGTGTTTCCTGAACTCTCCAAAGAGGCACAGTCAAACTTGTAATCAAGGATAAATGAGTAAAAGCAGTTTAAAAGTGGAGAATATGTTTTTGTGGTAAAGGGGGGGGGGTCAACAGCAACAGAAACTTTTACACAGCATCCATTACAACTCAGTGAATGTTAAAAGAGCCTTTAAAATGCTTTTGTAAACCCATACTCGACATACAAGTGTGAGAACTATATGACTAGCCACATTTCCAAGGACTAGCAGCTTTCTAGCTGATAGTACTTGATAAGCCCTCATTCATAAAGAATTATCCTTTAAGTTGCTAATGTCATTTCTGAGAACAGATACATATATTGATGACTGAAGTAAGACTAAAATGACTGGGATTGTACTTATTATATATATAAAAATATTAATAAAGCAATTGTTTCTGTTTTACTTTCAGCCACCAGCCATAAAAAGAATATCACACTTAGGCTGCCTAATAACAGGATGTGATAATCTAGAACAACCTCTACTCCTAATGCAAACAGCTTGCAATAATATAGGTCTGGAGCTAGGAACAGACATGTATTTGGCAATAAACTGTGCTGCTCATGAATTGATAGATTACGTAAGTTATTTTCAATATCTGTTTTGTTGATTTTAAAAGGAATGTAATTAGTTTTTAACAGTATTCATTCTTGCATTGTACTCACCTATAAGCCTCCAACTGCATTTTCCAAGGTAGAAATCAAGCAAAACAAAAGGAATGTCTATGCATTTATAAAATACGCTCGAGTCTGTCCTAGGGGTCTAGCAGAAATAGTACTGAATAGTGAGTGCAAGGGGACAAGCCATGCAGACCTTCTTCGAGTGGCCTGATACAGCGGGAGTGCTGAGAGCGCTGGAGTACCAGAGCAGCAGCCTCTGGCGCACCTCGTGCAGGACGGGGCTCACCGAGCCAAGGCAGCCCCCCGTTACGGCTTGTGGTCTGCCTACAGGAATCTGGTATTTTCACAATTTGACTTCTATAACTGAAATGGTGTAAGCCTGCCTGCACCAGCCAGGTTTACTTCTTTTCTCTGTTTATTGATTTATTAAGATTTTTCTGATCAATCTGTGTCAAATGTAGCAAACTTATTGGGCGGATGCGCAGTACATAACCAGCTTCATCTCACATAAGCCCTAAGACAATTTTGAATTAATGTATTAAGTGGCAAATAGTCTTTTTTCATTCTACCACAGGGTGTAAATAAAATAATTATCTTCTATCCACCTTGCTTTCAAAATTGAAGAACAAGGAACTATTTACACAAGTATACTTTTATAATTCCATCACACCACTAGTTGCTTATTTCACCATTTTATTACACTGCACCTGTTGTTTTCTTTAAAATACCCTCACCTGTCTGTATATTTTTACTATGGTAGGTGTATGTAGCCTCTAACATTCATCTAATTATATATCAACATTCATTTTTAATTCTTATTTTTCAAGATTTTGATTTGACAAAGCTTATTTATCTCAAGCTGAAGTCTTAAAAGTTTTTGCCCCTTTTTCCAAGTTCAGTTTGGATTCTTGTTAAGTAGAAGGAAAAAAAAGCCTTGCTATTCTGTTTGATTTAGTATTTCATGAGATTCTGTATGTTTGGGTTTACTATAGTGACAAACCTATTATTAATACCTGATCTTTTGCAAAAACAGTGTGATATCTCTATTCTATACCAGAATGAGCAAAATCTTAACCAAAGAATTATCAGTAATTTTGTAACTTTTTATTACTGAACTGTTAAAGTGATAAAGCAACACCTGTTCTGGCAAAATTTGACAGTCTGCCTGTAATAATCTGTGTATATGACAATTTATGGTTCCCAAAATAATGAGATTAGTTTTAAATGAGTTTTTTTTTCCAAAGGGGAAAAGGGCAAGGAAAGGCTGTCTTCTTATTTTTGCGCATTGAGTGTGTACTCCTTTCAAATACTAGTATTTTTTAATGAAGATGAGAACTAAAATTACCTTTTTTTGAAGTGAGAGTGAGATTTTTCATGCATGATTTAATCAAAATGTCAAATATTGCTAACTTTATGATAAAACTGTGAAGACTGGCAGTGTTGCCTAGGAAATGCTGAAATAGATTTTCTCCCTTTTTTGGGGAATGGTACCTGTCAGAGAGTTTGGCATGAGCCGATTGGAACCCACTGTTGCATTAGGCAGGGATTTCTGTAACAAAGTACTGTCCACTTGGACACAGAATAAAGCAGACGAAGGGGTACTTACTGAAGAACACACAATCCGCTGCCTTAGTGGAGTCAGCAGTGTCACAAGTTGCGTACACTTACATTAGTAACTGTTTGTTAAAGCATTACCATTCTTATCTTTTACGCTTTTTACTTTACTTTCTAGCTTAAAGGAAAATATGAAATACTCACTGGAACATTCAAAAGTCCTGATGAAATGGTTGATATGTATGTGGAACTGATTAATAAATTTCCTTCTATTATTGCATTAGTAGATCCCTTAAGAAAAGAGGTAAGTTTATGTGAGACCTTACTGCAGTGCAGGCCTCCCAAATTGATAAGTACCATAAGTGGAACATCACTGAACTTTTCACATTTTTACGACACATATAAAATACCCAGCGTTGTCATCTGTTTTCAGGGCCCAGGGGCACAGAAATATCAGTATACAAATGTATGTTATAGTTCATTTACATATCTGTAATTAACAATAAATCTAAATAAACTTGCAAGTACATTTGACATAATTCTTGATAGAAAATAATCCTGTCATGGATAGTAGGTACAAATATTTTGACGAATTACTAGAAAATGCACTTTTGTCTGATTCCACTTGTAAATCATTGTCATTTTAATCACGTTTTCCTTCTTATGTAAACAAGAAATAATTCAAATTACATTATAAAATTTAAATTATAAAATTAAATTGATATATAAATGATAATATATTTTGTAGAAGAAACTAAAGACTTGGATGTCACTGTACATGTCTTAGAACCACTCAAAATAAAATAAATAAATGCAATTCTGTATGACTGAGATTTAAACCCAAAGCCAGAACAAACCTATAACTGGTAGCACTGCTCAACAGAATTTTTAAAGGGGCAGGAAGACAGCATGTATTTACCAATGTGATCAAAGTTTCCTGAGTTAATTGAGCATGGCCAATGGATTACAACAATAAAATAGAATACTATTATGTTATCAGGGTATAAATGGATGAAAGAAACTGATTACATAACCTTAAATATTAGCATTTATCTATATGATTAAGTTTTTATGTATTATAAAAAAAGACAAAAACTTAATTGTAGCAGAAGCTACAACTATAGACCTATACTCTACAGTTGCACAACTTAACAAAAACTGGTTCTGGCCATAGAACTGTACATTAAACCTCATTATTTTCTTTAAAACAAATATATGCTTTTTGTTTTCATGTTTGTGAACAAAATATGAAGAACATGAATGACAGGGAAAACAAGGTGATGTTGTCTTTGTGAATCTGCCTGAATCAATAATTCTGAAAAGGATGCACTGCAGAATCCATCTCATTTGGTTCTTAACTGGAACTTAAAGCTCACTGTTCAAGTCTCAGTGCTGCCTGTTTCTCGCTCCATAGTTAGCCTGGCTTTCCCTCACTGTTTCCAACTGACTGTCTGAATTACCCACATTCCAAAACACTGGATTATTCCTCACTCCTGCCAGGGCTACAGACTTCCTTGTGAATTCTTATGAAGAAACGTATTTGAATACAAAAAAAATATGCAGAATTATAACAGACAGGGAAGGACATCTTGAAATAGAATACTGTTAAAGGAAACGCCTCCCCCACTCCCGCTCCCCCCCCCAATCTACCCGCTTACCTGTGCCACGTCTTTGCCACAGATAATTAGATACTTGAGAATGAGCTCTGGTACCAGTTCAACAGTTCATTGCCAAACAGTGGCCCACTTTAGTACCTAACTTTAAGCATTTGCCCAGGTGTCAGTGACTTCATTTTCACTTAAATGCATGCTTGAAAGCCTTGTAGGAATGGACCCTCATACAGATGGCAGTAGAATGGGCACAAAATTCTGTGCGATCTGTAGACCAAGAATTATTATCTGCAGAATAATTAACAAGAAAATGTATGTGTTTTTAATATGAGAACTTTGCATTCTATGGACATGTGCAAAGCAAATTACATTGTAAATTTCTTATTTCAGATTATTTACTTATCATTAAATCTCAATAGCATATGAATATTGCACTAAAATCAAGAAACAAAGATCCTAAATAAATGGAGCTTCTATGTAAAGAGAGCTTGGTTATTTGCTGTTTCGTATGGATCAGTCTTACAACTCTGATCTTGCTGTCTTGATATGTGTCACTGAGTTTATGGCTGCCTCCTGTTTCATTATTTCATATTTAAATAAATATTATGATACTTAAAATATTAACACATGAATGAGTCCTCTGAATCCAACAATAGAAAATTATTTTATATTCCATTAAAATATTTTTTAAAATAAATCTCAGGAATGAAATCAAAATAACAGAATCCTACAGTTAATTTAATTTGAAATATCTAAAATTATACCTGTGTGCAACTAGCTTTGATTAATTCCAGATTATAATTTACGTTTTCTGGCAAAATCTTAAAATCCAAGCAAAATGCTGGACGGATTTTTATTAGGTAGACACATTTAAAATATAACATGTATATGAAGGGTACCTTTAGGATGAAATCAAATTAGCTTTACTTTTTTTAATTTTTAACCTTCTGAATTAGGGATTGGGTTTATTTTTTGAAACTCCTATTATATATGTGACTGTTTATGCAGGACAGACAGCAGTGGAATAACATATGTTGTGCTCTGGGTTCCAAATGTTACCTGATTGCTGAAGATGCAGCCACAAGTATTTCCAAACTTATAACTGATCAAGACACGAACCTACCAAAATGCAGCGGCATTGTCCTAAAATATATTAATCAAACCAAGGTATCAGATCTCATAGAACTTACTGGACTTTCACATGGTGAGTATGGGGGAAAGAAAGGCTGGGTTTTAAACCTTACCAGTCAATAAAGAGCATTGCCATACATGTAAATGTTGCACCTTTTTATTTAATTATAGCCACTTCTAATTTAGAAAGTGCTTGTCAGAAGAAACTAAAATTCCTGATTGGGTTATCAAATCTCTGTTTAGGATTTTAAAACAGGATTCAGGGCTTCAACTATAGCAAACTAATACACTGTGGATGTTTTGAATGTGGGTGCCCTTTGATGCTACAGTCAAACATCATACATTTAGATATCAGAATTAAATCAAACAAAATAAAACAGACGTAATATAACTGAGAAATCTGAATTTTGACTAATACTAGGTAATAATTAAAAAATCCAAACAAATCCAAAATGTTTAAAATTGCAGTTTAGATAGATTATTGACTATATATTGTTAAGCCTTTGGGGTTACAGTAATCAGTATTTGTGCAGGTTCATATGTGAGATTTTTCTTTGTATCAAATTTTTCTTTATTCATTTTTATACCCAAGGAATAGATGGACAAATTTAATGTATCTAGGTTCCTTCCTTATTCCTCAAAAAGCCCAGAATCACTATATCAAAGTAAGTAAATAGCAACTTAAAATTTTATTCAATCATGATGGGGAACTGGTTTTCATACTGATAAAAAATCATTGCTACACTAAGGAGCACATTTGAAAGACACAGAACTGCATTCTAGCCCATAGAATACATTACCAGAAGGATTGACTAGAGCTAAGAATTAGGATGGATGTTAGATATAGCCTTATCCATGCTGAAAAGAAAAGAAAGCATACTGTTAATGCTAATATTGTAGCAAACTAATACAGGTTTTTTTATGAGATAGGTTTTATTGGTTTTATTCCTGTTTGTATTTAACCCTATATAGTCCAAATAGAAAAAAAAAAGTTCAAACAATTTCTATGTCAAATGTATAAAAATATATACTAATGAAGGTTATACACTCCCATTATATATAGGTCAAAGACATATTACCATATTAGGAAGTCCAGATGGAGAATCTTCTGATGATAGCCTTGTGGATCTGGTAAGTATTGAAAGCTGTTCAATTGCAGAATTGCCAAAACACTGCTTTTATCATGAACTGGTTTTTAGGAGAAAGGCTGTTTCTGCGTGAGAAAGAAACAACCTTTCACAAAATGGGCTTTTTCTAGAGAGTTGTTTTTTCCCCCCACAGAGAGTTAATCTTTGGGTTTAAAGAGAAGATACAGGAAATGTGCCAAAGCAGGGAGTATATTCAAAAGTGTATATGATCTATTTTGTTGCATTAGTTTATAAAAATATGAATTACTTAAAACATTTCTGAATAGTAATGATATTTCATATAAAAATTCTGAATGCTGATATATATTTAATCTGTTTGCATTAAAATAAAATTAGCAAATATCATTTCATAGGCCAGTGAAAATTATTGTTTGCATGCAACAACTCTTTCATTCATTAACAGGTTTTATTTCTATTTAAAGGAGTGTTTTATCTGTAGAAAGATAATGAGATTGTTAAGTTAGAAGTAGGATACTATGTTAAATAATTAAGAATGACTTCACTTCCCAAACTGTACAGTTTTAAAATACGCACTTTCTTGTTTTAAGGCTGTTGGACTGGGTGCCAAATTTATCAAGTTGGGAGGTCTCTGCCGCGGAGAAAGGGTGACCAAATACAACCGCCTTCTTGCTATAGAAGAAGAACTGGCCAAGAATAGAACGCTACGTATGAGCTTCTTTCTTACTTTGTTTTCGGCTTGCAATGAATACAAGAACAAAGATTGTAGGGAGAATGATTGAAACTGCACCACAGGAGGGAAGCAGAATCAAAAGACTATAAATAAGCGCTGAGAAAAAAAACCTAGGATAGCACTTGCCACAATGTATATTGTTGTCCTAATGGATTATCTGTTTACTGAATGCTAAAATAGACCCCTTCTTGAGGAGTAGCCTACATTAAGCTTTTTTCCAGAATTAATTGGTTGGAGCCTTGAAGCCCATAG
This sequence comes from Apteryx mantelli, assembly GCF_036417845.1. Lineage (NCBI taxonomy): Eukaryota > Metazoa > Chordata > Aves > Apterygiformes > Apterygidae > Apteryx > Apteryx mantelli. The sequence continues at coordinate 37,087,861 of NC_089984.1, forward strand.
TGCAAAAGAAACAAAACAAAACCCATACATATAACACCGAATAACTGATAAAAAGTAATTTTAGGGCAAAAACCCCAACCCCTTCAAGCTCCTAAACATATATTGCTAACAAAACTTCAGTCTACAACCCTCTTGTTACATTTCTAACAAAATGTGTTGGGGAAGCTACAATTGCACGGGTAAGCACTAAATAAAACCTAAGAAGAACCAAAGTTCCTTAGCCACTTGTATGCATCTTTCTGCATTTCAGGATCTGAATCTTCTTTTTACATCATTTTCTACTCTGTTAAATACTTAGCAGTTCATTAGAGCCACTTCTCATTTGCTCAGGTATCAATCAAGAGAGAATAATGGCATCCATTTTTGAGGGGAGGCAGCCAAGGGGGATGGGGGGGCGGGGGGGGGGCAGAAAGAAAGGAAGGAAAGAGTTTGCACAAATTTATTACAACTAAGAAAAGGAAAAATTAAGGTGAATCAAGTCATTTACCCCCTTGTTTATAGTCATTTTCCATGTTTGATACATAGGATAGCAACACTTGGCATGCAGGCACTATAAGACAAAATTTTTATTCAAAAATATTTTTTATTAAATAATTTTCTAAATTATGGAAGTCTCCCTCTTGCATGTATATTATCATTGTAACCAGTAGAAACATAAACAGAAATCCTTTGTACTAAGAACATAATGTCACAGACTATGCTTTCCAAAAATAAGACAGATAATTATAAATAGTTATAAGCTTTAACTGCCTCAGCAATATTAATATATAACCTATTCAAATGGATATAGTCTAAATAAAAGAGCTCAAGTTCAACAAATGTTTAACACTATAGCTCACAAAATGAAATTGCACAATTCCTGAAGCTGTTACTACTTTGGCAGGAATAAACTCCAAAAACTAAATCAACAGCAGGCAAATACAGAGATAGGGTGTCTGAGCTGCATACCAAACTCTTCATTTGGCTGGGCTGCAAGATATGAAATACGCTGGAGGGCTGAAAGGTGGTGGACTCTGTAAATGGTTCATAGACAGGAGGTGACATTGACCTGTCAGGAGTCCCACCAGGATCGACTGAACTGGGCATGCAGCTGGGCCCACTGTAACTATGTTGACCTCAGCTCTCCCTGCTGCCCTGCCCGCTGTCGCAGTTAGGAATTCAGATTGCACAGAGTCTTTGTGTAAGAGTAGCCCCGTTGCTGATGCTGCATTTCAGCCCCCAGGTACAGCTGGAAGGCAGACATGAACCACTTGCAAACTAAATCACAGACTAGCCATCCCTTTACCAAGAAGTAAGTGGGGCCGGCACTGTGTATGTGGCACAGGCGCATTCCAGAAGGAATTGGTGAGGTTAGGGAAGAGCAGAGGATCACAGATCTGGGACAAATAGCAGCGAGAAGAGAGGCAGTGTTAGTTGTGGGAGCAACATCTGAACTTGGGCTTATATAAGGTTGTTAGAGGCTGGGACAGAGAAGGAACAAGGCCCAGGCAGCTGATGGGAACTGTTGCAAGAGCACCAGTGCAGGAGATAGATGTTTAAAAAAGGGAGGATGGCCAGAGCCAAGGGGAGTGAGCAGCAAGGTGACATGATTATGAAAAAAGGGAATGCCATAAATATGCCAGCTCAGGCTGCTGTGCACCACGTTCTAATCCTGCAATCAAAGTGCCGAAACTGCCCTTTTGTCTCTAAGGTCCAGACTTTTGGAGACTCTCGTTAAGTATCATTGGAATTTTTTTTTTTAATCTGAGTGCATCAGAGAAAATTCAAAAAAAAGCAAAACAATTTCAACAAGCATAAGAACATGCTTCTTTTTTCTCTTCTATTTCAGGATTTGAAGCAAGCTTTGAATTTATCGATTTTGCTGAAGAACCACAGCCAGAACAACTTTCTGATGAACCCCCTCCCCCAGAGCAGGATTCATTGCCTCCACAGCCCTCTCAGCCAGTCCTGCAGGTTCAGAACCTGACTGCCCAGCTTGCACAGGACAGCCCATTGACTTAGGTTGTTCAATTAACTTTTGGGTAAATTGATAACAAATAGTTTTTAGTAAGGAGTTTATATATTGACTATTACTTAGTCTATTTATTTACAAGCACTTTCGTTAGAAATTTTAAAAAGCATTCACATATTAGCTTCTCTTTTCCCAGGAGAGTATTATTTTCAGCTGAAACCAAGTTAATCGAGTAGTGGTTATCGTTTGAAAATACCACAAAATTCTATGCTGTATTTACAAATTGAAAAAACAAATACCTCTGTGTTAATTCCAAAACTAAATGTTTGTTTTGAGAAAGTAAAAATCTCTCTCCATACAAAGAACAAGCTATTGGCAAACAGTAAAAAAACATTTTACAAAAAACAAAGGCCTTGACTGTTATGTTGCTCCATCCCCCCCACAGCCTCAGTGCTGCTCTCGGATCTGGCTATCTCCACAAGGGCATCCGTGCAAACCCCAAATGTAGGGCACAAAGCTGTAATTTGTATCCATAGGAAGCCGGTTCTGCCTGACGCAGCGAATAACAAGTCAGTTTCACAAGGTCTGGGAAACTTGTCAGTGGTCTTTTTAATAAGCAACAGTGAAAAGATAAATAATTTGTATCATAGGTAACAAATAGTTTAAGTAAAAGAAATACTTTCTAAAAAACTTCTGGTTTTGTATAATTTGAACATATAATACAGTAGTAATAATCTGAGGAAAATACATACATAAAATGTCAGATTTTAAATTCAGTGTAACAGATATCTAAGTGCAAAGGAAAACCACCAGAAAAAAACAAAACACAGAAATGAAGATATACAACAAAATGAGAGACAAATTTCCCCAAATTTAGGAATTATACGTAGTTCAGTAATTAGATCAAATCCAAGATTTTCTTAGCAAACATGCAGAAACACCAAAAAAGATGTGAAACTACCACACTCAGTACTATCATTTTATTTTTATGAAAAGCACCAGACAGTTGCATGCAGAGTCAAACCAACAAACTCGGAACATTCATCCTTTAGTACTATCACTGTTTCAGATCATTAAATAAAAAATAATCCAAATGCATTCAAATACATGACCACCCAGTTTCAGTTACACCAATCTTCTTTAGGTAAATCCCTGATTACATTTGTTTGTTCATTATAGAATAATGAAATACTGTCTTGAATTTAAAAAACTACAATGGAATGTGAATTGGCAGTGGAGCAAATGATCATATTTATATCATATATATCATATTGTCTTCACTGGAAAGAAGGTCTGAGGCAAATTGGTTTTTGTTTTATCAAATAAGGAAATTAATGTCACCACTTTATACAATGCTCAGAGCGAAGGTTTATTGGTTAGTGCCACTGGGCTTGATCTGGGAGTTCTCAAAATATTGATTCCAAATAACTTGGAATTCTGTAATGACTGAATCCCAGATGTAGCCCATACTCATGGGAGCCTACGATAACTTTTTTTTTTTTTGGCAGCACCTAAAGACTCCAGTTGCATCAGATCCAAACTTTGCTATGTAACATTAAAACAAAACCTAGGAGAAAAGCCTTCCTTTGAAGAGTTTTTAATCCAAATGAGAACACCAATCTCAACCCACAAACTTCTGACTTTGGCTATCATTACCAAAAGTCTTGTTATCAAAATGATGTGCTGCAATGCCTGTGCTTTTTATTCTTCATACTAGCTCTCTACTGGGCAAACAAACTGAAGAAAAAGTGTTATGCTTGTGCTTTTAAATTTCAAAATAGTCAAAATAGCCTGTGTGGAGACAGCAATAAGGAGACCTACAAGACCTTGTTTTAAATAGACATAAAATATTTTTAAGGCAATGTGTCTAAAACTGATTTTCTCATTATTGATATTACCCCCCATACTAAGGATGATTTTTGTGTGTGATCACCTTCTTAGGATCAAACCCAAAGCCCATTCAAGTCAAGAGGGATGCAAGGGGCTTCCAGCAAGCTTTAGAACAGACCTTTAAAAAGTATCTTTTCATGAAAAGAATAATTAAAGAAACCCTTTTCAAACACAGTTTTAAAGAAGAGGTAACTGACAGTATCTAAGAAAATCTTAACTATACCAGTGACATTAAAACGTGAAAGAGACTGAGTAATGCATAGTTATTTAACCCATTAATGCATATAACAAAACTGCATTAAAAAAGACCATTTCAATTGGTATTATTGAAAACTGTTTGGAGTACAGACTGTAGCCCCTAGTAACACACCTAAGCAATTTACATGTCCAGATAAAGATTCCCCAAAGTTACAGCCTTTTGGCATAACAATTAACAATTAGAACTGTCGGTCTCTTTTATTTTCTCGACACTAGTTTCTTTATGCAGTGCTTTACTTTTTTTTTCATTCATTTTGTGTTGATTTAGCATGTTTTCAGACTCCCCACTGGTGGAAACAGGATCTAAAACTACGACAGATTCTGCCTCTTTTTCACTGGTAGAAGCTTTTCTTGTAAATACCGTATGACTAGGTGATCTAAAGAAAAAAGAAAAAATACATGAATACAGGTAACAGCTCATATATTTAGGACAAAGAACATAAATATACATAAAAGCATTTCTATTATTAGTAGCATGTATGACCAGGCTAGGTATACTAAAGTACAATACAGATTTACAGATTATAGCTGTTACATACACATAGTAGTATACTAAATGTAAATCAAATTACCCTTTCGGAATTATTTATTAAACTAGCCACACCAGATATTTAACAGGAAAAAATGAACTTAAAAAGCACTGAAAAAATCCTAAGACTATGAAGGAATCAGTTTAAAAATAATCTTAAGGATCTGTTTTTCCTCAGTACCTCTCAGACCTGGATTTAGGTTCCCCCATGTTCATTGGAGAAGTTGCACCCAAAGAAAAGGTGTAGCTTCTGTAGGCTATATACTATCAGTGCTGTATCCTGAAGGGAGAACATGCTTCTCCTCCACATCTGCATCCCAGAACAGCTTGAACAGGGCTTCTGCTATACTAAACTTTACTGCATGCTAGGGAGATAAAGGTAAGTAACCAGATTTTCATGGTGGCTCAGCACCAACAGGCTGCTAGTGGTCTCACGGCGAGTGAATGTGAATGATTTCTGAAAATTCAGCTACTGGATTTGCTGAAGTGCAGAGGACATTAGACCTACATTCTGTACTTCAGAAATGAGATTATGTCTTCATTGCTCGTTGCAATGCAGATATTTTTGTAGATAAAAAGCCCTCTGAGCACAGAGAGAGAGGAGAAAAAGGTCAGAGACACCAGGGTGATTTGTCTAAGCTGGCATCATGGTATAAACATTAAAAGCATTTGTACATATTCAGAAGCTTTGTACTTGTGTAGGAAACATGCAGGAACATTTTTAGATTACATAAAATGTACCAGCACAAAACAAGGCAAACACTGGGACAGCACGACCTCAGCAAGTCACAGGTAGGGATATGCCTGTGCCATCTTAAGGCTGCCCTCAAGACCTAGCTTGTTACATACATAGGCAGACAGACAGCTTACAGCATGGGCTTACACTCCCTTCATCATGCTTTCCAGAGCACATGGGACTCCATATGCCTGAGGAGTTCCTACAGGTTGGTGTGTAACCAGATGTGTTTAAAGAGACTGTTCTCAAGGCTGTTACACATACATGCTAGGCACATCTGCTCCAGACAGGGCCTTGCACAATGGTATGAACACAATACAGATGTCTACATTGATACAGCTACAACCACCGAACTGGACAGGTACAAAAATGCTTAGTGCAGCAAGGTCCTACAGGGACCAGTGAGTGCACAGTTCAGCTCTCATGGGAAGCCTCACTACAGAGCCACTGAATGCAACTGCATTTACTAGTCGACAGCCATATTTTATTTTTCTGCTTACACATAAGGAATGGTTGAAAGGAAAAAGTAGAATCAACTGGAAGGCAGAAGAAGAAATTCATGCAGTGGATCCATCTGGTATGGAACTGCCCTCTATTGCGCCGGTCTTTGTCTCAGAGAAAAAGACACAGAAAAAAGAGGTTGCCCACTCAACAATTAGAGCATGGGGCTGAGAGCACTGGCTCCCACCTGTCTGGAAGGGAGCAAATATACAGGTTAAAAAAAAAAAAAATCACAGAAACAACAGTTGTTGCATTTTCTATTTCAGAAAGAATTTACTCAGCTTGTTACTGATGCAATGGATGTATCAAATGAAATTCCATGTTCAAGCTTTAATTACAAGAATTGTCTCTAACATTAGAACTTCAGTATAAGTTAATTAATTCAGAAATTGGTGCTAACAGATACACTCTCAGACTCATTTGACTATCATCAGAAGCTAGTGATTTTATAAGGAAAATAATGCTTATTTTATGGAAAAGGTGCCAATCATTCTGGAAAATACAAGGTGGTGTATTTTGAATGTTATAGCAAATTAAACTTTTTAAAGCAGTATAACCAGAAGAGGGTTATTTTAAAAAATGCTACCTCTGAAAAGCTGATTGCCCAACACTATAAAAATGGTCAAAGCCATAAATGCCAAGTTCATTTTTATTTCACTTTGGAGGTAACTATCTTTCAAATCCCAACAGCTGGACTATTTAATACAATCTGGTGAATCAAAGTATAATTCTTCACTGGGCTCACAGTGGGGAGTCTGCATTAGTGTATGGCAGCATTCCAACAACTGATGCACAGCCAAACGCTCTGAAGTCTGTTTCATTTATAACAAAAATGGATAAAACGGCAATCATATTTACCACCTTCAAAGGACAGAAAAAAGAAAGATGTCGATATAAAGTAGTTTAATGGAGAAAACCAGTGATTAAATAGCGTTTCAGGCATAAAAATAAGAATTACTATTCAGACTTCATTTTACTAGCATTCCTCTCTTCAAATCCTTCACACTGTTGCTGCACCGGCCTCAGAGTGCTGCTGTTACAGCTGAGGTATTGTTAAAAATTATTAACCCTATTTATCAGGTATTCATAACTCATTTTCAACAGTTTGTCAAGAGCAGAATGCAAGCACAGTAAAGTTTCAGTGCAAGAATGAACATAATTTTGATGGTCTCTCTCAAGAAACAAATTTTGCTACTATAAATAAAGCTTAGAAAAGCAATTAGTGCAGATGCAGTTAGCTACAGTTTTGAACAGTTACAAATTTGTCCAGCCAAGATATTCGCATCTAGCTCTATAAAGAGTTTTCTCCTCATTAAGATTGTTGATGTTGTTAAGAGCATTCTTGTTATTTGTTCAGCTATATATTTAAGCCAGAAATTGAGAACCTAGTGTTATTGTACTTATCCACACATAATTGTTGTAAGTTTGCATATATTGTATTTTTATGACTAAATACACAAAATTCATATTGTAAAATCCAGGTTTAGATGATAAATATATTTTAGATTAATTGTATGGGATACGCAAACTCCCATGTAGTTTTGTGAAGGATTGTTTGCGATATAGGAATATCACGAGCAATATAATCCATTTCTATAGTTATAGAAGTTACAGAAGATGTAAAAATAAAGGGTTACCACTGATGAACCTGTGAACTAGTATTGCTGTGCCTTCTGTAAATAATTTTCAGTAGCAGTATGAAAATGCAGACTAAGGATTGGATTGTTAACTGATACTTGGATTTTCTTTGTTTCCATCAATTAATATTATAAACTTAGCATTATTTAACCTTGCTTGGTGTTCTATTCATGAAATTCTTTTAATATATTTCCATTAGAAACCAGAATTTTATGTAAATATCACACAAAATTTTTTGGACAAAGTCTTGCCCATATGTAAGTGCAGAAGCCTAAAGGAAACCACCCAAGGAAAACACCGTACGAAAACCCATGTTTCTTACACCATATTTAGAAAATTCTGGCAAAAATCTATTCCAGCAAAGACTGGTTCCCAAGTACATTGTGCATGATATATTCCAGGTAGATACAATCTTGCTCTGCCTGGGACCTGAGCTGGCATGACTGAAGTCATTTCTGATTCAAAAGCCAACATTTGGATGGCATCAAATTAGCATACTTTGTCTTTCAGCAAGCTCCCTCATCTAGGACACTGTAATCACTTTGCAAAGCAAAATTGCTTTTAAAACCAAAGTAAACTCAACTAGTGCTATTTCTTACCCCCAAAAGATCATATTTGAAGCATTATGCTAATTTTACAGTTACTCACTACCAGTTACTTCTTTGTACTGCTTAAAAACCATGGCTGCATCTCAAGAATAGCTTGGTATTTTTCTGCCTAACTACCCTTCCCCTCATCCCTATTTCCTACAAGATCCCCAGAGCTGGAGACGGACTTCACTTGTGTGCAACACGCCTCATACAAACAAGCTCTACTTACAGGGCTACACAGAATGGAAGCCTGCATGAAAAACACATCTTCTCAACCTATAATCTGGTACAGTACCACAGGGCAGTTCTACAGACTACAGCTACTCTAATCGCTATGTTCTTTCCATACTACCACACTAGGATAGTTTGCCAAATCACAACAGCTCAGCTGTCCTGCCTCTGACCCACATTAAACAGACCATCGTGTCAGTCTATACAGAATAGTGGGTCTCAACTCTGCAGAAGGCCACTGTGGTCCATCTGTTGCATGCCAGACCACAAGAGGTGGGTCAAATTTATCCTCAGCCCTTTTACTGAGAATAAAAGCTACAGATGTATTTATTAAATATTTCAGAATTTGTAGCAAGACAATGGAATACAACAGGCTGGACCAAAGACTAACACCCCCAAAATAGTAAGAAATGCACAAACTATTATTGTAAGTCTTATCAGTCTTTATTAAACAAAAAAATTCTGTCATAGTATAGCATTTTTCAAATGGAAATTAAAGGGCATACAAACAGTGATGCTAGTGAATTAAGTCTGTTGGTTCCTCAGGACTTTCCTCCTCTTTCTGATACTTTCTCATACCAGATATTTGTGAAGAAAGTACAAGGAACCTTCTCCATTTCAGGAATCCCTCTACTAAATCTAGCTGAGTAGAATTTTGTCAACATAATAGCAGAACTGAATTATAGACAAGCTTTAGCATGCTGGAGTAAGTCATAGGAAATTGTTCCCATTTTTAGGCCCTTTTCTTAGAAAATGCTCAAAAAGATGGGCAAATTAATTTAAATGAGGAATCTTGACGAGCTGCTACCCCCACTGAGAGTTAGAGCACATAGACACACAGTCTAAGAAAAATATATCTGGCAGTTGCTTTTAAAATGGTTAAAAATGAGAAGACTCTCAAACTTCCAGAACATCCCATTGTTTTCTTCATTTGTTGTTCAGACTAAATTGCCCATGTTCAAGCTGCACTGGAAAACCTTTGTAGTTCTGCCTAGCTGAGGCTGAGCTGCTTCCCGCAGAGCTGGTAGATGATTCAGGGGTACTAAGATTACAGCCGGGAGAAGGAGGACAAATCCTTTAATTGTATAAAATCATCAGATTAAGACTAACCTCCTCTGTGGTTCCCCCTGTTAACAGAGAACTCTGCTGCCCAGAAACAAAATGTTTACAAAGTACTAGGGGAAAAAAAAACTAGGGGCAGAGCCAGACACACCTTTCCCTTCTGGGTCTGCACACCACAGGGAGCCACAGGAACTCTCTGCTCTCAAGAAAACAAATCGTCACCTATTCTCTTCCGAGAAATTGTCACAGAATTACATTCATGCTGGGTCAAACATTTGGGGAGAGATTTGTAGAGGAAGTTACCTGAATACTGAAGGCCTCTGTTTCTCTACATGACATACTACTTGCACCTTTTCCCTCACCACCATTCCAGCTAAACTTCACACATTCCAAATCAGCTGCCTGATGGCCTCAAACCTTTGTTTTAATAATTTCCAGTACTGAATGATACCTAAATTACTGGTATAATTTGGGTTCAAAACTCAAATTTTTCTTCTGAATTAATTTCTCTGACTGATATATCATCAATTAGTTTGAGTCTAGGGACATTTCAGAATTAACCTGTATTTGTTCATGTTACAGTCCATTTCCATAATCCCTCCTTAAGCAACTAACACAAGTGTCCCAACTGATTCAGTTAGGCTAATGCTTCTGTAACACTTAAGAACATGAGTAACTAGATTCATGTGTGGAGTCCTATTTAAACCAAACACTGAAATTCTGATCCCATTAGCATTAAGGTTAGATTGTCACTTCCTGGTGGGGGGAGGAGGAATCCTGGATTTTGCTCAATGACCTGACTTTTGTATAAGTATTGTTCATAGATACATTTTCAAGACTGAGTCTTTTTCAAACACATGACCTTCTTGCTCCATGAGAACAGGTGTGCTTAACTGTTACTCAACAAGAATAAAGAATGCTGAATAGGGCTTTTAGCATTTAAATGTCTGTAAGTATTACTCCTCCTTCAGATTACAAGCCTTTGTAAATGGACGGTGTAGCAAAGAGAAATACCTCATGCATGAATATCTGTAAGATCTTCTATAGGAAGCTATGCATTAAAATCTAGCTGAAGAAAAAAGAGTAAATACTGCACTGGAAGAGACACCTGGTAATTACGAGACATGCAATCCTCTGCTGCGCTGTAAAAGGTTTGCTTAGCTGCTGAAAACAGTTGAAGTAGGTCACGCCTTTGCCAGTTTTCAAGGAATTGCAAGTGATGAGAGAGCTACGCGGTTTTACCTGAGGTGTGAATAAGGAGAAGAGCCGCAATAACTCTCCTGCATGCCTTTGTCATTTAGGGTAACTGGTCCAAACAACATATTGTTTGTTTAGTTAAAATGGGCTAGGTCTACTTCAGCACGTAGTGTGGTGCGATAGGAACAGAGTTGGAGGGAGAAACAATTTGTGCTGAGGACTGATGTCCTCATAACATGTTTCAGGGGTTTTACACTGAACTAGTTCTTGTGTGGCCCCTGGGCTGAGCAGCCATTAAAGGCTGGAGCACATCTTCTGATTTAGTTTCACCCATAAGGAATCCAGTTTGTGAACTGAGACCACATCAAAGCATAGCAAGTGGGGACAATAGGAGGATTTGCTTCAAAAATACACTCCTGATCCAAACCAAACTATTAATATAGATGCACCCAGGGAAGTCCAGAAAACCACTTAATTACTGAGCTAAGTTGTCAGACATGTTAGACAAATGAACTTCCTTCTGATGTCTGCTTCAAATGAGCTCTTTTCTAAAACAACACTATATGCCCTGGAGTCTGGAGACTGCTCCTGCTAACCTTTGCTGCAAACAGTACCCAAGAGAAAAAGAAAAGTAATTGCATTTCAACATAGTATGGAGCATCCTGGTTATTTCCAATCCTCCTTGGCAGCCCAGCAGCAGCAGAGACCAGAGTCTCAGCACCTTCTCTCCCTCACTGGAAAACAATTCTCAGTGATGAGTCTCTCCAATTAAGCAGGTTTACACCAGTGGCTTGGTGCAAAGCAGCCCTGCAGCACCAAGGAATTTGGCCCACCACATTTCTTTTAATGCTTTAAACAGATAAATTAAAACAAAGTGTGTCTTTTAGGATGTCACCGTATAGGCAAGCTGCAAAATAAATGGAGCTTAACATATGCTTTTATAGCATGTAACAACTGTGACTGTCAACACAAGATCCTTTTCACTGTCAATTCACCACGCATTCTGCAAGACCTTGGGGCCTGCAATTATTTCATTTCCTTTCTTGTAAATGCAATTTCCACTTAGTTTGGTGGAATAAAAGGTAGACAAAAGGTGGTAGGAGTTACTGTATTTTCTGATTAAGGTTATCTGTTTGAAATAGTTGAAATACACACACTACAAATGCAGTATTTTCAGGAACAACCTCACCTTTCTGACAGGGCACTAGTTCAAGAAAATGCAATAGCATTATTCATGTCAAATTAACTGTTGACGTATCTTCATTTTTCTGATTAAATTAAAATGAAGATCATCTTTATTTTAAGGATACTTAAATGAAATAAAAGGGGAAAATACATGATTGGAAAAGGCAGTCTGCTTTTAAAACTCAGTGGGAATTAAATAAAACTGTAGGACACAAAAAGGAAACTGGGATCTTTGTCCATTCAAAAATAAATGATAAAAGTAGCTGCAAGAGAGTAAAGTAAATATCAGTTCATAAAAATAGATGTGAACTGAATTTCCAGCTCATTTGTCATGGTTTACTCCTTTGAACTAAGCAATGGAGACTTGCTAGAATTGGTAGTGATGGTATTTTTTTAACTGATAGAACAGGAAATCAGAGGTTTAATTAGCCATGATTACATTATTCTACTGATTTGTCTCATCTATTTCCTTTTCTTTAAGTGACAAATTGACAAACGTCCTGGCAAGGGAACTGAAGCAAGTCTACAGCCTAATTTCAAAAGCAGTGTGGTATTGTTATAAAACAAACCTATCCTCCACCGGATCTGCCTGAAATAAATATTTCTGAAGCAGAATTAACTCTTTGATGCTTAAATGGCACCTTGAGGCTTCAGTCTGTTGTGATAAAAGACTCCTCAGCCTGTCTGTGCAAACACACCTCTGACTTTTTTTTTTTTTAATCTTAATCATGAGATGTAAATGTAATTCAGCATTTTGACCCTCATTTTTAAGACGGACAATGTACATTCCTTTTGGTCCAATGGAAACCACTCCACACACCTGCATACAGACCAGTATGAATTATATTACTATTTTTTTAAACTTTTGATTAGAATTGCCTTTTTAAAAATCAAGAACTACATAATTTTGTCTCCTCTTCTCTGCAGGATATGGAAAAAAACTCAAATTTGCTATTCCTCAAAAACTCGAGTATTTTTTTGTAGCAGACACCACGGAGTTCTTTTCTGCAGAATGTTCACAGGTTCTAAGGGAAGAAGAGCTTTATTACAGAGTCCAACTTCCACCCCCAAATGAGACTGAGAATTATTTCAGGAATCACTGATAAACAACTGTACATTAATCCTGTTAACCAAAATTGATGTGAAAACACTTTCAAAATGCACCAGCTAAACAGATCTGATATGAAAATATGGCTAGAGATCTATATTTTACTTACTTTAATGTAGCCTTGGAACTTGTGCTACCCTTTAGTTGGTTAGAAACAGAATCTGAATCAGGTACTTTGCAACTGAACTCCGTCTCCAGTTCTTTCTTGTTCAGTGCTGCTTGAGCAGCACTGGCTTCTGAGCCCAACACAGGCAGAGACTTTGATTCTGATGTGGCCAAAATTCCAGTGGGACCTAAAACCGAAAGAAAGTTTAGCACTTCTGTTATCCAAGTTGACTGGTCTGGAAATGACACATAAGCACAACAGAATTCAAATTAACTGCAAGAAACAAAATGGGACTTTAAAGAACAGCATCCAGTGCAGTGCAGGGAAAGTATCAAAATACCATACTTGCAACTTTTGTTCTCTGCTCCAAAGTTAATCCTTTCTTGTACTGGAAGCAGGGCTTGCTTTGCTTACACAGTCATGCACTCAATTCCCTTGCAAAGGGAAATGGTAAATCCTGCTGCCATCACAGCACAACTGAGTCACAGCTTTTCAGTGCTCTCGCAGCTTGATGTGCAGCTAGAGTGAGGGCCAACCCACCTACAAAAAAAGTCTGTTCTAACACTAATGAGTAATTAGTGAACTGTCTATCTACAAAGTCCAAGATAACCCTTACAGTGAGGTTAAAACCAGCCATGTCTGCATGGATTCTGGCACAGACTTAACGCTTGCACAGCCTGTGTTTCTAACCAGGGCGAACATCAACAGTTTCTTAAAGATGATGACAGTGAAGCATAGCTTAAAAACTGCAGATCCTTGCTCTGCAGAGGAGGCTAATTCAAAATGGCATTCGTATGCCCTCATTTCTCTACCTGTTGTTACTTTCAAGAGTACTTTCATGGGAGACTGAGACTAATGACTCCAATAACAATGTCGTAACTCCAGTCAGGACGCAGGTATGTGTGTGCATGGATGCATTTGCAAAAAAGTCCTGACAGAGGCATCTCTTGGAGAAAACAGGGATGAAAAAGGGACAGGTGTGAAGGGGAAGAGGGTCAAAGTAGAAGTAAGCAGAGTTCTACCTACTGGCTGAAATGGCAAAGGTCTGAAAGACACAGCAAAGCTTTAAGAGGCCCTAATGCAGGGACAGGACACAGACTATAAAGGAATCTAGCCACTTACTGCCACTGTCCTGGTCAGTTGTCACTTTTCGGCGTCGCAGAACTCGTTCTAGCTCTGTTTCGCCGCTGTCTGTTTCAAGGGATTTTAAGCTTCGAGAACTAGTGGATTTGTTAAGTGTTTCCTATAGCAAGAAACAGGCATGAAGCACTCTGTGTATATTATGCCTTTCCAAACATCCCATATGCACAATGCAGATCAGCAGCAGTATATAAGAACCTTTTAAACTGCAGAAAAACAATTGCAGTCCTAGATCAGTGCGCAAAGCTTTCCCTCTTGTTTCACAGAGAGCCCCTGGGGCCTGATTTGTCGCTCCTTCCCTTACCTGGATTTCTCTATGTATGGACTAACCGTATTTACCTTCCTCAGAGAGTAGCTATCAAGCTTAACACAGATGCTCTGGATCACTAACGAACAAACTCTGATGTTTGCGAGGATCCTCCAACTTCCTTCTCTTAAAATTTAAAGGATCTTAAAACACTGCTAGAGCGATACCAGTCATAATTAACTGTACTAGCAAAAGGGCAGATTTCACTGTTCCAGCATGTTTTACATTGTAGTGTGCTATTGCATTGCACCCAGGTGTGCAGACACAGATGTGAGGAAGTCAGTATGTACTAGCTGCAACTGCAGTAGGTTACTGTATTCTATAATCTAGCTGATCTGGCATATACTTGAGTCTATTTCCATGTACTTCATGGTTTCTCTTGCTCACAGGATTAGACCGCTGGTTAAAATGGTGTTCTATGCACACAAAATACAAATCCACGCTATTGCTGCCTTGCACCAACTGATGGGAGTTTACTGCCTCCTGGTTCAGTATCCAATTGATTGTAAAATTTCCCAAAATGTTTATAATGTAGCTGAAAATTTGGGTTCCACATTCTATTTCAGTCTCCCTCTGAGTCTTGCCATCATTGGGAATCCCCAGGAAGCCTGTTTATTCAGCCTTCCCAACTGTGTCAGACTCGCATAGCATTTTTCTACAGTGTGAATAACATATTCTTAATATCTTTTGTTGACAAGCACATAACTCCTGAGCAGGAATAGCAAATGACAAAAGAAAGTTGCATCTCAAGTCGCAAAAGCAGTGTTACTTTCAGGATTCCAGGAAAATAACTCAAACTTTCTCATTCCCTCAATAAATTAAAATATTTTCTTTGGCAAGTATTTGAAATTTAACTGAGCAGGTATGTTATTAGTGAGTAATATTCTTCAGATCTGTATAAATGATGTATGTATATGAGAGCAACATGAGCAACTGAGTCGCTCTGACTCTGCAATTTACAGAATATAAATGTGCTTTGTTTCTAACAATTATATGGAGGTCTACAAGAAATGCATAATTAGCATACTAACAACAAACACAAATGTTTACTCCATCACCTCCCACCCCCATGTTTGTTGTCTGACTGTGCATAATGACTGGTCTCAAGAATAGACTGGAATTGGATTTTATATAGCATGTCTTATACTGCAAATATCCTGAAGGGCTCGAAAGCAACAAGCTAGATAGAGCAATACAGTGACTATATGTTTCTTTCTGCTCCTTCTAAAATTGGTGTCGCAGAAGAGAGCAGGAGCTCAAATCAGTTATGTTGAGAACCCTATCTATTATACGTGCAGTTCAGGGGCTTTACTTTGGACCAGATTTATTCAGGTCCCTCTTCCTGAGTGTCCCAATTTGTGAGCACTTTGGAGGTTTCCAAAGGACCTATTGCATGTGCAGACCATCACATCCCCTGTAGGGGCAGGAATATACAATCTTGGAGCAGAATTAATGGGCTAGTTTTCTCCAAAACAAATTTTGTTGGCAAGACCAAAACCATTCAATGAATAGGACCAATGCAGCAAGTGGAGATGATCAGGGGATTCAGTCTGAAGCTGCTCTACAGCTTCAAACCAAAGTGCTAATGCAGAACTTTCAAATACTCAGCTGTTTTGCACAGTAGGTCCTGTCAGCTGTGTGAAGAAATAAAAACGATACATAAATGACAAGTTTTCTTACCAGAATCCCTTTCAGTTCTTTCATTGCACTTTCAGAGGGTTTTGGTGTTTCTGGCTGTAAGCAATCATAACACATGCATGTTAGAATAACCCCACATGCTTACTAATCTGACCCAGCTCAAACAGACCATGACAGATTTTGTGCTTGAGGACACAGGTGTACAGCTGTATTATGTTCCTCTGGTCTCTTCTCCCATGGGCACATGGCTAACAGTCAATCTATTTTCTTATATGGATGGAGAAAAGAGTCTTAGCTCAAAAAATAACACTATAAACCACAGCCTATATATTAAGAAAGATTAACAGGGTACTATTTCAAGCTTTTATGAAGACAGTAAGCATTATATTACAGTAGGCATATTCATGTATTAGTGCTGAGTGTTACATAAAAGGAGGAAATAGTGCTAAGTACAGCAGACTTCTTGATCATTCAATTTACACTACCCAGTTATACTCTTGGGGCTTTTTGTTTCTCCATGGCTGTTTGTTTACCAGAGGTTTGCTTTCATTTTCAAAGAACCCGGGCATTTGTGTACTGTTTGTTTCACTTTTTTTCCCCTTCTTCAGCTACATGGTCTGCTGCTCTATTTTATTTGATTTAAAACCAAACAAAGAGAAAAGCAAAACAAATATATTCTTTTGAATGTGTTATGGAAAATCTGATTTATTTTCAGTATAAATTACTGTACGTGGCTAATATAATTACTCTTCTATTTATTCCAACCTTTGTTTTAGGTCTGCTTGACTGGTTGACTGGCCTCAGATGAACTCCCTTTTTAATTCTGTCCATCATTTCTTCAACAGCTTGTCTCTTCAGATCTGTAACTTCTTCACCTATCCAAAATCAGAGAGCTTATCACATTACAGACACGAACTACAGAAAAATAGCCCAAAAGAAAAACATATATGTTAAACACATAACCTCCTGAATAGCTTGCTTGTCATACACAGCCTGTTACCATAGTTATAAATTTAGCTGTAATCATGAAATGGCATTTACAGATACAACGTACTTAGTTATACTACCTGCAGTCATTCTTCATGCCTGTATGAGCAATGCATATTGCTCATATACAATCCAAATCCATGCTTTTTGCTCAGCTTTATTAAAAACATAAATGACATGCATAAATGTACATTCTTCTCCCCACAAGCAGGCTGTTCACAGGGTCTTTCTTACAGGACCACTATCTTATCCTTACTTTTGCCCACTGCAAAGAGGCACTTTACCTCACAGTAAGTACATCTAGAAGGTATTCCCATTTCTTTTGTTGATTGTTGATTGATTTGTTGATTTTCTCAAATCAACAATTTTCTATTTATCTGGAATTCTGGTTTCTGGATTCAGGGCTTTTAGGGATACCTGCTCTCAGCTAAACTGTCACAATCTGTTCAGGGATACAATGGCAATTTACACATGTTGATGTTCCAGCTGTGGACTTCTCAGATGTCAAATAGCAGTGCCTGCATAAGTCTGGAAAAGCAAAGATCCTGAAAAATGCAAAACTCCTATAACTGTTTGGAGCTGCAAAAGCTAAATGCTATAGGCTGAAGCACCAAGGAGTGAAAAATACAGCTCGAGTTCCACTGTATCTGTTTACTAAGGCTCAACAGAAATTTCCACAGCTTCATTAACACGGGACAAGTTGACAGCACTCCACGGTAAGACCCCTTTCTAGCCTGTTAAGGGACTCCAAAAATATGTCTCATATTTCAGACAGCTTTAAGAACCTTCCTGAAATGATACACTGGCATCTCAGCCCAAACAAAAAACACACATTTAAAGAACATGGCATTGAGTTAAAGCGCAAAACTTAAACACCATGAAAGAAACCGGCTGATTTCCAAGAGATGCAGAACCATGACCACAAAATACTCAGATGAAACCGGAAGCTGTGTGATGAAGCTAAACAATACCTGTTAACTTATGAGTGTTTTGGGAAATGTAACAAAAGACATAATGTGCCACACAAAAAAGGGGAAAAAAGACTACTTAAAGGAAAAACATGGAGAAATACGGTGGATGCTATTCAAAGCTGTTATGTAGTGCCTTATATAACAGGAATTTTAAATAGACTTTTGCTCTCTCCCTTGTCAGGGTACTATTGATGATTCATAGAAATGCAGTTTCTGTATTGTAAGCCAATTTAATGTCAGGCTTTAATTTTACAAACAGGCTGTTTCAAATATAAAAGACTAATTGGTGGTATGCAATAGAAATCACTCATTCTAAGTCCTTAACAAGGGTCAAAACAAGCCTCAAGTTGGATATAATAACTAGATCAAGCAAGAACTTTTTCCTTTTTTTTTTTATTTTATTTTTTAATTTTAAGAATAGGTCCACTATTAAGAAAAGAAGCAATTTATATGTGATTGAAGAAAGGTCAGAACTGTTAAAGTTTGCTAATAAATAATGAAAGAATGGGGTGCAGAGAACTCAGTAAATTTCACAGTATTTCCTGCAATCACTCTAACAGTCTGAACAAAAAGATGTAATCAAAACATCTAAGATGTCTGAAGATAAAGAAACTTCATAAATGAAGGCAACATAATTGAACTTGAAAATAAGATTGACTCTTCATCACAGATCTAGGTACAAGGTCACTTCTGTTATTATTTTACCCAGACCAACAACCTTATTTCTCTCAGACTGGTAGCCAGTTGCCAAAGACCCCCCAAGGGACCTGCCCAAATCACTCTATTCCTCTGTTCCACACCTAAAAAATGAAACAGGCAGTACTTCCTTTCCCCTACTTTCTGCCTGCTGGTCCCACCTAACAATCCAACCATGTCTGCATACAGTTACAGTCTGCTAATAGTGACTTTTCTTTCACAGTTATAGCCATAACCATGGATAACTTGTGCCGTCTTGAAAAGAAACAAACACATGATTTGAGTGAAGTTGCCTTCTGCAGCCCCTTGCTTTGTTTAAGGGGCAGCAAACAAGTTAAGCAATTCACTGCAAACAAACTGCTGTGTCAGAATAGAGAGGGACACAAGGAGGGAAACCTTGGTTATTTGACTGGCAGCACTGGTCTGACTAGCTCTGACTCTTCAGGCACTCATAATCATTTGTAAATCTACTTCTCTCCTCTTCTCACCCTACTTAGTTTCCAGCTTCCATTAACAACAATAAAACACAATTTTAGCTGTTACTTTGCATAGTGAGCCAGTCAACTTCGAGTGGTAATTCCATAAGATAAAAATTGAGATATGAAACTGAAGCATTCAACAAACTAGTTTTGGAGAGAGGTTCTGGACAGAAGAAATCACAAAAAAGAAGCTATTTGGTAGTCAGAAATTTCCCTGTATTATCTTGTATATAACTTGCACTCTGCTTAATGATTGTTGGGTTTGTCTTCAGTTTTTTCCTTCTTCCAGGTAACCAGTGGATGTGTAGAGTACTGGACATGCTGTAGCACATCCAGTGGATAGGCATAGAGTGAGCTTCTCACACTGCTATAGTATAACAGCTTCAGACAGTACCAAACTCCTAGGGTACAACTCAACAAGCTCCATCGATTCACCGTAACAGTATGGTGCCATCCATCCTGTTCCCCCCCATCCATCTCACTCAGCACATCTCTGTTGTCAGCTGAGTGCTCAACTTGTCAGGTACTTCTGTGAGCCTAAATAAACATGAACCTCCTCTCCCCAAAGTGGGGGAAAGAAGATGACACATTTTTCTGCCAGATTTGTGAGTGAAATCAGCTCAGCAACGTATCTGATAAGCATCAGAGCAAGAGGAAGGAAGATCAGAACTTCTTTTCAGTTACAGCAAGTGCTAGGTCTGCTCTAATGTTTTTGGATCTGCAGCCTCAAAGACTGTTCCTACTAAAATACACATTTGGACACACTAAATTGGCTGCTGATCACCAGCTTAGTTGTGGGGGCACCAATGGCAAAAAGAACTATGCAGATTTTCTTGGGATCTTGAGGAAGTTTGCAATACCAAAGCTACAATGCCAAAGATATTGCTTGCTATCTCAGAGCACGTATACCTGGGCTGCAGTCATATTTCTGGGCTGCAGGGTAGATGAATACACTGAGGACATGGATGGTGGTTCCACTGCACGCATGAATACTGCACCTGCAGTTCATTTTCACTAGGAGTATTGCAGTACCTAGAGAATAATCCACATAACTTTAAAAGAATATGAGCCATACCTGACTCCTGCTGAGGAGGTTTCTCCTTCTTGCTCACATTGGTGCTGGAGTGAGATCTCTTACGAATCATTGACATGAGAGACCTTTCAGGAAAATGAAACTGCAGACTGTCATTCTGTCCTCTATTACACACTGTTAGAATGAACTCTGAATACGACACACCAACAGCTTGCTTACTACCTGATTAAACAGCTACTTACAAAAGGCTCATTTAACAATTTGCAAATGCAGACCTATGTAGTGAATTACCCCCCACAGTGCCTCCCCTCGAAATACACCAGATTTTTTTAAATTTCTTTTAACAGAGATAAAGCACAAACCAAAACACTTCAACTTTGAATATTAGAAGATAGTACCTCATTGTGACGCATGACAGATCAAAGCTGCTCTGGCATAAAAAAAGGAAGGAAGAGCTGCTGATATTAAAGTAAAATATTATTCTTCGGAGGACACTTAAA
This sequence comes from Apteryx mantelli, assembly GCF_036417845.1. Classification (NCBI taxonomy): domain Eukaryota; kingdom Metazoa; phylum Chordata; class Aves; order Apterygiformes; family Apterygidae; genus Apteryx; species Apteryx mantelli. The sequence goes on from NC_089984.1 coordinate 37,108,594, forward strand.
TATGGTGATCAGTATCTCCTCACCAACTCCAAGATTTCTGTTTGTAATCTTCTTAGTGTCAAATAGTTATCATTAAGTATAGTCAAAACATAAAAGTTCAGGCAAGGAAATGATTCATCTTAAAGCCCATATATAAGCACTAACACATATCTAACGTGTCAGTGGGGCCTATCATTCTTTATTAAGTATTGGTCATTATGGACAAGGAGAGTGACCTCACTGAGATAAGGGGTCAAAACCCAGTACCAGAAAAAAGCAGCATTCAGTGTCTAGCTTTTAAAACAACCTTTATATACATGACCTCACGGTGCTTGAAAAAGAACTCTGGTTTAGCTACTACAGGGCTTAAAGTGTGTCATCTATCCTGATTATTAAAGGACTAGAACTTAAAAATACAAAACCACAATTTAATTCATACTACACATCAGTGAAAAAGGAGCAGGCAAGCCAAAAGAGTTAATGGAGGTAAAAGGAGCAAATGACCAAACACTGTTGTTCAGAAAACATTTTGTTTTGAATTTTTAAAAACAGAACAAGATGCACAAAGGCATGAATTCTGCCTAATAATCATCAGTATTTCTATATTTAATTCAGTAGTTAACAAGACTCCTGAATGTAATTTCTAATGCAGCAGGTCAGAAAGTGTCATCGAAGCCCATCTTTTACTTTTTTGTTGTTTTGCGGGGGGGGGTTGTTGTTTTTTTAAGAAAGGAAGATGTTCAAAAACAAGTGCTTATACATGACTGGGAGAGTTCCTGGATTTTCAACACCTCTGGAAAATTAAGTTTCCAAAACAAATTGGGACTGTTACGGCAGGAAAGGGGATGTGAACTTCTATCTCCCTAGTCCAGCAGTGCATTGGAGTAGGTATTTTATTTCAAGCATCTAAGTAGCCCCAACATGAAGATTAGCCGAGTTCCTAAAATTACCTAAGCACAATTTAGGGCTCCACTAATTTGGCTCTAATAACCGATATATCATATTGGTCACCCTCTTTTAAGGTGCTTTGAAAAACTCAGCCTTGATTTTGGTAATTTCACCAAAACTGCTCAATGACAGGGTGTTTTTCTTTTTAAATTATGAAAGCAATTGTGGGAACTCAATGGAGTAAGCATTTTCATCACCGGTATCTGACAGGAAGGGACGCACAGTAATCCAACATATCCTTTGCTTCAAAGGGGTATTCTTAGCAGCAGATTCAGATAAGCACTTCTCAAGTTTATAATTATAGCTATCAGGTGAATCGAAAAAAATAATCTCATAAATTTAGAGGAGACAGGTATCCCTCCTCCACCAAAGTCACAGTCTAGACAATTCATTAGGCTTGGAAAGGGAGACACTGTTCAAAATTGGTCAGGGTGTTGGTCTGTTACCCGCTAGGGCAGACAGTGTCCTGTTGGTAAAAAGGAAGGAATGAAGCCGAAGACGGGTAGAGAAAACCTTTTTTCTTTAAAGACATTTTTCCTGCTTGAATGCAAGCTCATGCAATGCATTCTGCTTCAGCAAGAACATTAATGCTGTGACTCTTGATTTAAGCACTTACCTTATCGGGTTAGGAGGAGGGGGAGGAGGAAGTGGAGGAGGTGGTGGTGGTGGAGGAGGTGGTGCAGGATTTTCCGACTGCTGTACTCGTTTTTGAAGTTCATCAACTGTGAAAGAAAATAAAATAAACCAGAGTGAGTTCTCTGTCTCCCACACCTGCTGCTGGAGCTCTAAAAAATATTCTGCTGGTTTAAGCAAAAAAGCTACTAATTAACTGGAAAACAAACAAGACTAATTCACTCAATTGCTAAGAACTCCTATTTTTTGGCAACATTTTTCACCAAGAACAGTGTTCTAGATGCACAGGATTCCTATTAGACTAGTTATCTGCAACCTGGGTTACTTTTGGAATTAAAATGATGCTCTCTCTCATATTGAATTCTTCATATAAAATGACAGGGCAGGGAAAAATGCATCACATTCACCTTGAAGTCTATTTGAGTTTGCATTTTAGAATGAACTAAAGAAAGATGAAGAAATAAACCATTTCAGTTTCTAGTCTTATACCTGCATCTTGTTGATGGACTTTAGTACTTTTTTGCCCCTCCCCCCAAAAAAAGCCAAAACTAGGGAAAGAAATACTTTTACTCCTGTTGCTATATCAGATCCCTGTCTAAACAAATGTGGAAGCTACTTACTTTTCTGCACTTGAAATGTCAAATGCAATTAACTGGGGAAGGGCAAAAACAGAGGAAAAATGTCTTAAATTTCTTCTTTTTACAAAAATTCTTAGCAATTGCTTGTGAATACAGCAGGAATTCAGACAGAAGTACAAAATAAGATTTCTAAAGTGGACACGGTTCTTCAGTTCTTGTGATGATGGATTCATATATTAAATTCTATTTCAAATTAAAATTACAAATTTAAATTTATTAAATTTAAACCTTTAACACTTACATTTAAAGTAAAAGAAAAAAATAAAATTAGTTGCTTTAAACTCCAAATATAATTTTTACATTGATAAATTAATTTTAAAGAGCGAACATCTAGAAGGAAAGGATCTGCTGTGAAATTTAGATCGTTTCTAAGGCAGCTGAGAAGAACTCATAAGGCCTGTCTAGGCCTATCTTTAAGGCTGGACAATGTAAAACTCAAACACCAAACAATTCTTCCAAGCAAGACTGCTAACAAGCTTAAAGGTAATCCTGCTGTTAAGGATTTGTTTCAGAAAGGCATGGATACTCACTGAGTCTTAAATAAGGATAGGGACTTTGGTCTCCTTTGATCAGGGCTCAAATTCTTTCCTGACCAGGTAACATACTTAAAATTAAGCACCCGCTTAAGCCTTGAACTGAACAAGGACTGAAAGTAAAGGCACATGCAAATACTTAACCAACCACAATCCCACACTCCTTATAGCAAGGCCACACACAACAGGGGCCCTTTATAAAAGCAATTTTAAATAAAGAGCATTAGGTCACAAATTTCCTCATTCAATAGGTATGATGCTGCAAACAGGCCAGGCACTACACTGTTAGGAACAACTGCATGAATATCTGAATTGTAATAGTCTCTCTTTTTAAAATATTCCATGAATCATTTCTGTCCATATTTCTGGGGCTTTAGTTTAAATCTTGAAGAAATGCACAAACAGTTAGCTAGAAAGACCACTTCCTTCCTCTCAGTCACTTAATATGGAATAAAATGTTTGACTACAAGTACAAGGATTTAAATGAATAACCCTCACAGATACAAGCCATAAAAGACCCCTGAATTTGTTGAGCTAATTCCCTTTGCAGGGCTCTGAATGCAGTATTTACCTTTTAAATATCTGTAAGAAAAGAAAAAAAAAACCCAAACCTCAAATCCCCTCACATCAGTAGAAACATTGAGAAACATGAGTTTTCTCACATTTCAGCATGAAGGGCTAAATCATTCCTTCAATCTCACTGGCGCCTTCTATCACAAGACTATTGAATGCTTGGTAGCTTGAAAATTTTGGGATGTTTTTGTACAGTTCATGCAACGCAGACTCCATAATCAGATAAATCATCCTTCATCTTTGCAAAAGAATGACCAGAGTTATCCAATTTAATTTGTTTTTAAAACTAGGAAAGGGGATACATTTAAACTAATACATTTGCACTGAATATGAAGCACTCTTTTCTTTCACATAGAAACACATTCAGATATATATATCTACATGTAAGACTCAGTGCAATCTAACAACATTTTATACCTTACAGAAATTTCAAAAGTTTATTCTTTCAAATACATTCTGGACATACCTGTTCTATGGCTGAAGACATCTACTGAACCTAGTCTTGTTAAGTACAAGTTTGGATGTCAGCTATGCAACAGCTGTTGCTTTTTGGGTCTCATATATAACATGTATAATTCTACATGTGCACCACTCAGACACCCAAGTGTACTTCTTAACTGAAATTCATTACATAATTTTACCTGAATGCTTTAGGTCTCTAGCTTTTTCTTCAGAGTTCTGACACTTAAGCTCTAGTTCCTTTTTATCTTCTTCCAAAAGTTCTAGCTGCTGTTTAAGACGGCTAATCTCCTTGTGTAGTGCTTGATTTTCTAGCTGCTCTTCCAATTCTTTGACCTGCAGTTGTCAAACAATAGCATTCATTACAATAAAGGGTATTTTCTGTCCTTCCCTTTGATGAATAAGCTATCAGGCATGGTAATTCCTGAAAATACGTTAGTACACAGTGATCTATAATTCCCACAGAGAAGACAGATATTTTCAATGAGAGCTAGATAGATCTTTTTGAGATGTCAGAATCTTCTATTCTAATCCTAATTTTTTTTTCCCTTGGAAAACACCTGTAGCCCTAAAGTACCTACACTATAACATTTTCCCTTTTTCTTTTCACGGAGTTTTTGTTGCTTCATTTGAAGAAGCTCTATTTCAGAATGTTTCTTCATTTGAAGCAGAAGAATATTAACATTCTTGATCTCTTAATGACTGCTCCACTGATAGTTTGTTATTTAAACTCTCTTGCCAAAGCTCACACAGATGTCAGTGGGTGAATTATGGAACATCAGGTTGAGAGGCAGCATTCAGGTGTACAGTAGCAATCACTTCCAAACCCCTTAAAATACATACAATTTGGTCTAGTCTTGAAGAAGCCAAAAATTAGAAGTCTTCTATAAACTGGCAATCATTCTCCTAAAACATTCATTCAAAAGCATGAGAGATTAAATATAATCTTAGTGTCGCTGTATTCATGAAAGCAGAGAAACTATGTACTTCTTTCTAACATTAATATACTAACAAGAGTTGTAAGAATAGACCTCACATCTAAGAGGAAACTCATTTTCATGCTCTCAGTGAAGCAATGGAGATTTCTCACAGTTAAAGATTGATCTAATCATCCTATTTCAAAAATTATAATCGTTTAGATCCTATCACTTTTGATCGTATCATACCATTTTGCAGCACTTACTTAGCTTTTCCCTGCTCCAGTATGTCTGGCTCTTCCACGTATTTCTTTAGCAAGAGACCAGACTACAAATATGAACTGCCTACCTTTTGCCTCTGGTCTTTTTAGCTTACCCTAGAAGAACAGCCTTTATACTCCTCAAGGTCCAAAACATTCTCCTGTCACATCTTCTTCATGTAATGGAACTTCATTTAATGCTTATGACTAAACTTGGGCTTTACAGGCATCCAAAATAAAATACTTACTTAAACCAGAAACTTCAGCCTGAAGGTTCTGCACTGATGTCTTACCAGTGACCCAGAAGAAGGGGATCATAATCTTCTCTGAAGCTTAGTTTTTAGACTATAAACACTTCTGGGGGGACAAGATCTTAAATAATTCTGAACGTAGCAAATACATGACAATTCATATCACTCATTAAGTTCAGGAAGCTTTCAAAAACTTCTGCATGAGGCAAAAAAGTAATCTTGTTTTACCTTTTGTTGATGTTGAAGCCTCTCTTCTTCTAATGTATGAGTCAGCTTAGCATTTTCATCTAAAGCTTTCAAAAGCTGTTGATCAGGAGCAGAATTTTGCAGAAGCAGCTGACTTTGCCTTTTCATCTTGTTCTGTTCAATAAACATCTGTCAAAACAAAAAACACCCCCAACAAAAAACAGTAGTTAAAGAAAGACTAACGCTTTCCTAGAAAAAAGGGCAATTGGAAACAAAATGAAGAAATTAACATGGTGTGAAGATGGGGGGGAAGGTGAGAAGGAAGGGGAAAGGAAGTTTAAGAGTAAAACTTACAAGAGCTAAGTGCACACTGAAAGGAACCAGGTGTTTGCTGAAGGAACAACCCGCCTGCTGCACCTAAATTACCTGCATGTTAGCAGCATTCCAAATTTGAATGAATCTCTGAATTTTGTTTCCTAGAAATGTGAACAATCTGATTCCTATTCTGGGAGCTCTGGAGAGATTAAAAGAGCACAGGGTTGAGAAAAAAATCTCTATTAAGTCACAATCTCCTCAAACACACCTGCACACTCTGGCATAAAGTGCATTTATCTGAGGGTTACGTGGATATCTGAATGATGGAGTGTCCTTGGAAAATGAATTTCAGCTTGGGTTTGTGCAGTTAGTGTATGTACCTACCCCGGGGAAAGGCATATCGGTGCAATTTCAGTCTTTTATTTCTGATGTTTGTATTCTTTCCTTTTTCCCAGTTATATTTTTGATGTGGAAAGTGGCTAAATTAAAAAAAAAATCAAATGGTCTAGAGACATGACATTGATACAAATGTCACACATATCTCTAGGCTTCACCTAAGAGGTGCAGAGGCTGTCAGTATGTGCAGTTCCTTAGGTGACAGGATGTGCTTCTTTGAGTCCATTTAGGAATTTTGAGAAAAAAAGAATTGCTTCCTGCCAAGAAAATTCCTCAAGGAATTTACTCTCCATCCTGATGTGCTTTCAGGCAGAGGGGTGCCCCCCAGGCAACAGGGGCTTCCACTCTTGAACTCAGCTGTCCCCATTTTTACAAGAGAAACAGGGACTGGGTCAGGTTAACATTTCAGATGAGCATGCAGAGGTCAGCAAAGCATGCTGGCAGGAAGTAACAGCCTGAGAACAGAGATATACTCCCTCAGACTGTTAAAACACTCTTCCATAGGCACAGCAAGAGCAAGGTGTTTTAAGAACAAAATTTCAAAAATATAAAAGCTCCATGAGATCTTGTCAGCTTCCCATACTATTCATTCATGAGCCAATATTACAGATACTACATGCTGACAAATGGTTTCTTTCTGTCCAGCGCCACCGCACTGCTGTGTGATTTTTTTTAAATACAATTGGATTTTAAAGAAACATCAGCTAATTCAGGTTTGTAGTAAGCATTCTACCCACCATTTTGCACGGACACTTCAAGTGAGTTTTCTTAGAAAGCGACTCTCTATCTGCACAAACAGAAAGAGAAGCTTGCTGACCGCGCTGAACTTTTATTCACAGTGCAGCCTGCGTGACTCTGTGTGCAAAGAAGAGTCAATTGATGCGGCCTTAATACTAACAAAACCAATAATGAACACTTCATTGGGCAAAGCTGTGCCATGAGGCAGGTAATAAAGAACTGGAAGTATTTGATGAAGAGGAAACAATGAATACAGGCTCTAGTACTACATTTGTTATAAAACAAACAAAAAAACAAATCTACTGTAACACACAGGCCACTGTGTGGTACAGTTGCACAGTAGCACAAAAACGATAACCACTGCGACTGCAGGGAACAGCTGCAGCAACTTCTTCTGTTAAGCAGAGAAAGAGTTTGCCTTCTTGCTATCTGTCCTGCGCAGTGAAAATGGGGTGATCTGCCTCCTGTTTACTGTAGGAAAAGAGCGAGTGCACAGGCAGGTACCACAGAGCGCTGCCCGCGCTGCAAGCCCGCAGCCTCCTGTTTTGAACGGCAAAGAGCTCACGGGAAGCAGACACGGAGCAGAGAGCGCCACAGGGAGGCTGCATGTGGGCGCGAGGAGGCCTCCCATCTGCTCCCTGCTCCCTGCGCTCCCTGCATGGCCTCCTGCTGCGAGGTGCACAGGCGTTATCTAACGCAGATTTGCCACATGGAACAAATCATTCTGTACAACGCTGCAATTCTAGACGGGTACTCCAGAAAACTTTGTAGGCTGTTTTCAGCTGGAATGTGCACTTTGCATCAGCTCCCCATCCCAAACTCCAGCCACTTAAATCGATTACGTTTGCATAATCTTATACTAGTAGAGCAAAAACAATTCAAAGGCAATAGAAGTTCAGAACCAAACCCAGCCACCCATCCCAAGCTGTGAAGCTTTGCCTTTGTATTGTAACTCATTCATTTGTGTAACATTTTATCTTCTTAAAATAAAAGAAACAGCATCTTTGAGTAATCATACTTTAGAAAGACCTCTAAATCACTGGTAAAGAACTCCTCAACACTGAATAAAAGTCTGCTACCCTCCTGTCCTGTTACAGAAACGACATCTCTTTAGAAGCCATCTTTGTGTAAACATAGCAGTTTATCTACTATGAACTTTCAAAGCAAAGTGAAAACTTGGCTTTTGGTTTTTTTGGATTCTGAAAAATAGTCTGAAGTCATAATTTCAGATTTTTTGTTCCCTGCGTGTTCGTCCAGCCTGAGGGAGTAGAAACCCACTGCTTCCTTTTCTTCCTCTCCATCTGTAGCTGGTCCTTTCTGAAAAATGACATAGTACCAAAACAAATCAAGTATCATGACTTCAGTACATCACCGAATGCAGCAAATCCGCATTCACTTTGTTTCATGCTTTCTTAGGAGAAAATGAAAATTTTTCTCTTGAAGAACTAGATGAAAACCTTTTCATTCAAAAGTTTCCTCAAGATGTTCTGTGCTTTCTATTAGCTTTATAAATTGCTTTCAGGACATGGCAAATACGTTTCTGCTTACAATACGTGTGAAAGTGTCCACCACCACAAAAAAATTTATTGTCTATAACATAAGTCTGCAATCTGACATATGGGAATCAGTTTCTCATAAGGAGTCCCATTCAGTTCAGAAATTTCTTAAACACATAGCTGAAGCACCATCATACCCTATAGTGACGGGACAACACTAGACAAGACAGTCATGGCAGATAAATGAGACAGAGATAGTGATGAACTGATTGCAAGTTTTTGAGAGGTTGCTCTATGTGTTTGACATGGGAGGAAAAAGGCACTTAGAAATTAATTCTAATTTCTAATCTATTCTAACAATCACTTAATTCTTCAGCAGGGTAGAAACCTGGCTGTCTGCACAACCCTGAATATTAATTAAAAAGACTGCTGAAAGGGCAAAATAGCTGCTAACAGGATTATTTGGACTAGGTGGAATTTAACCAATTGATAGATTAGTTCTGACTTCACCACCTGCTAGACAATTATCTGCGGAATATCCCAATCAATGCCAGAAACATAAGCCAATGCTTGAGGAATCTATTGAAACCATGACTGCAACTAAAGGCAGATCACAAAGGAAAATAGTTTGCTTATACCTATAATCTTAATTTAAAAAAATCTCCAAGTGCTGTGCAGAGCAGCTAAACGTCTCTCCCTCTTGAGTTTACAAATGGAAGCTCTGAAGCGCAGAAAATCTGGGACTTGGACACGTTCCATCATGGAGTTTGCACAAGAACTGAGGAAAGGGGGGAGGGAAGGGGGTGAAATACTGAAAATAAAAGTTTTTCCCTTGACCTCAATGGGGCCACACCTCATTCTCAGACCCCTGCTCTAACCATTACCCTACAGAGCATTCACTGCAGCTGTTTTTTGTTTACACCAGAGCTGAAAAAGGAATTCTTCCTCATTAAAAAAGTTAGAAAGCAACTCTGTTAGTGTCAAACCCCTGGGAACTCTGATCCTCATTCAAGTAACATTCAGGGTATAACTGGATGCTTTCCAACTAACTCTTCTCAAAACGAGGTCAGAGGAAATGCTTTAATATCCATACCTTGCTATATTTTCATCTATACATTGTTTGGGTACTTCCTGTGTGGACTAAATTCTTTTTCTTAGTTGAAGTTTGAAGGGTGAATAATGTTTCAATACAGAAGAACTGTTATAATAAGGTAATTATTGGTCCTATAAAGCAAAATAAAAATCACTGGCAAACAGAACTCTACTATAAATGAAATAACATCAGGCACATATCACAGTAGAGTCCCACTTCAGAAGTCTCAAATATAAAAGAGAACAGGACTTCAGTCAAGCTATCTTTTGACTCTGATTTCAAATCCATGGCACCACTGCTCCATTCACTCCACATCCTAGTGAGGAATCAATAAGTCATCTTTTTGGAGTGGTAACACATGCATTTACATCGGTCATAATACAGAGGAGAAGATGTCTTTTGTTATATGAGTACCCTGAAGCCTTACAGTCCTGTGTTCAGGCCTGAAATAAGTCCCAAGAGAGGGGGATCAAGGTACTTGCATCTCCCCAAAAGAACAGGCTGTTTGAAGGCTCTGCTGTGATGTGGGAGATGGGATGATCTTGTCAGATTAGCATTTGACAGGGCACTAAGTGGCATTAAATACAGGAGGCGCTCTGGATTTATATGGTATAAATCCAGGTGTAGATTTTAGTTCAATGATTCCTCATTATGAAAAAATAAATATATACTTTAACATTTTAACTGTTTAGCTGTACTATATTTTTAAGAACATCTGGGCTTGTGAGCTCCAATGCATACAAATATTACAGCAGAAACAGTGGCTACTGTTTCTCTAATGGAAGTGCAGAGACAGAAAAGAACATATCTCATTAAAGCACAAGAAACTCATCCGTAGTTTGGACACTACCTATAAATACTCTCTCTACACTCAGGCTCAATGCTGCACATCAAGCAATGACATTAGTCCAGCATGAGTTACAAAACCTTTGTGTTCAAGTGGATTCATACGTGTCTGAAGAGCTATTCAGGAAAAAAGCCACAACAAATAAATGGGTTCTGTAGCCACACAATCCAGCAAACTTACTTTAGCATACACTTAATTTTAGGTGCATGTGGCATTCCTCTGATCTGAAAATGTTGTCTCTGGTGCTTATATTCTTCCCTGCCTTTTGTTAAGGCCTATCTCAATTTTAAACTAATAAAGATAGACAGAATGCAGTTTCTTTAATTATTTGGCTAATTGCCAGGCAACTTTATAAAGAGTGTATTTTTAAAGAGCTACAAAGTGCAACATTAATAAATTTTATGCATCAAAAGAATTTATTCAAAATGGGGGAGCTGGATTAGGTGAGCTACCCTATTTCTTGTCCATTACTTGCTTCTCATGAAAGAGGTGTTTGGAGCAGATATTTTAGGTGTGAGAAGACTGAAACCCCATCAATATTGTGGCTTCCTTAAAAAACACTGTATTATTGAACAGCCTGCTCTGTACAAGAGGGTTTGTCAAACTATAACACTCATTCTTCACCTGTGAGGCATAACTGCCCAAGGCCCAGGAAAAAAAAGGAATCTCTATTGTTAATTATTTGTTCATCTCCTGCAATTAAGCCTTTCTGGTTTTGCCATAGTAGAAATACATAGAATAATATATTCTATAAAGCCTATGGTCTTACAGTATTTAGATGCCATCTAATATATTCAGAAATAGATCATATCCCACATGAAAGAAGGAAACCTCTTCACTTTTTTCCCCAATAGATTAAGCGCCTGGGGGAAAACAAAAAACAAAAAACTAATAGGTAGTTTCCTAGAGTACACAGATGTTACCATTTCACAAGTCTGCTCTTCTGAGAAAGCTTGATGAGACAGATTAGTCTTGTGTCATGCTTCAAAAGTGGTAACATTCAAGCTTAGGAGAATTCAAGTACTAACCACTCATCATGTCTCTTTAATTATTATTTGCAGTTCAGGCAGCTGGACTGCAAATTAATTATCTTCAGATACCAGTTTCTGTCAAACTATCCTTGGCAATGCACAGAGTATAGTACTTGTACGTAAGAGCTGATCATGACTGCTTGCTGGATTTGCAGTATTTGTTCACAGATGTAGCATGTTAATGCAAAAGTCCTCACGAACTAACCCCAAAGATCACAGATACATCTAATGAAGAGTTCTTTGGGAGCTCGTATCTAACATAAGTCATTGAGACAACCAAATCCACTGCCCAAAATCTCATGTGTACTGCAGACATCCATAAGAATGAGAATGTAATTCTCCCTAGGTGTTACAAAATGATGGCCACCTTCTATCTTTCAGCACTGGAAGATTCAGTCCTGAATTAAGTAATATGTCAACTAAGCACTGGCACAGGGTCTCATAAGAAATAGAGGCATTTTGAAGTAAATGAGTTAAATGTAAACATGTCACTGTGCAATAGCTATTTAAAAACCATACACATCAATACAATATGCTTTTGAATGCATCCATAAATATTGGAAATCAGAGGGAAAGACAAACAAAAAGATGGACAATGCACATTACTGACTCACTTTGTTTTTTTAATCCATTTGGATCAGGGTTCCCTTGAATGTAGCCATTCAATCTTTCAAACTGCAAGCTATTTTACAGATACATACACACTTGAGATGTCTCCCACTTTTTCCAAGTTGTGTTTTGAAAAAAGCCTATGCTATACTCGAAAGTGAGAGGAACCCTAATAAATCTGCCCAGTAGTTTGACACTGCATTTCTATTTACCTGAGGTACAGGGAAAAGAAAACAGCAGCCCTGCACTAACTTTGAGAGCACACTGCCTCTTCTCAGTGAGGTTTCCAAAGTAACTTTAGGTGCAGGGGTTGTCTCCATGCCAGCACACATGACAGTAATAAACAGTTCACTTTACAAAATATTGTTGCAAGGCAGGATATATGCTTAATAAACCATTTATGCTAGATTATTTTATTAAACTCCTGGGATTTTTACATTGCTAAAACTTTCAATTTGCATCTCTCCCTGTGTTCCACCCCTTTTGGCTTGCTTTGGCAGTATCTATTGTATTTTACTCATCTTTGTGGAAGAGTGCTTTTCAGGGCTAGCCTCTATATTATTGCAATGGCCTTCAAGATACTCTCTGCCTTCCTTTGTTTGCTTATAAACTGCTCCACAAAGAACTGAGAGATCTTAAAGTGTCTCTTAAAACATGACACTAGAATTCTAGTTAAGCTTGCCAAGATTCCTGTGTTAACAACCCTGTTTTATTCAGGTAGGTACAGATTTTTCCATGCCCCCGCCCCTTACACACTCTATTTATTTAGTTCTTTTATGCAGATTCCTGTACTTTTCACAATGGATTGTGACTCACTTCAAATCCTTTTTCTTTCTCCTTCCCCCTATCCACACCACAGCTGACAATATTTACTCAATTTCTTTAGAATCTCTAAGGAGCACGAATTCCAATGTTTCAAGTTAGATAATTTTTGATTAATTAAATATATATTATGGTGGTGCCAGCAGCATGATTATAATTAAAGCTGTGCTGGATTTTTTTTAAATCAAAAGCACTGATTTTCAAGTGTTCTCTCACTCTTACGTGTACTTGCTCCCTTCCTCTCCCTCACTCCTTGTCTCTTGTCTCCCCCATCTGAGTTCACTTATACACATGTGCTCACCCTTCCATTATCTCTCACACCTGCACTCCCACTTGCTCACATTCTGCAGCAAATTCTCATCTCGTATCAGAAGCAGAGGATGCAAAGAGCATCACTCTGAAATGCAGGCTGTGCCAGCCACTCCTGTGATCTCCCATTGAAGCTGCAGTGCAGCTCCAAGAGGAAAACCTAAAAGATGAAGCCACACTACGGAGAAAGGGGTTAATCTGAATATATATGCTAACTCCTCAAGTTAAGGGAAGCTTCATATACCTGGATCCCTTAAAAAACACAGTGTGTCCACCACCAAACAGACCCCTCCATAGGCAATGAGTCCATATTTCAGTGAGCTAAGACACTTATCTAGGCTATTTGAGATGTCACAAACATATACAAACATAATACAGAAACATAATACAAAAAACTAAAATATGCTATTCTAAAGCCTATGACCTGGCACTGCAATGACATGCACATTACTTAAAGCCTATTTCCTTTCTCAAAGTGCTCCAAACAAGCTAATCACAAAGCATGAAACAAACGGTGTTGCCCTTTACTCAAAGCTGTTCCTTCTCTCCACATTGCATAGCTCATCACAGTGAACCGGTGGGGCTTCTGAAAAACTTAAAGTAAAAATCCAGCAGGATTTTGTTTTTTAAAGAAACATTTTATAGGGACAGAGAAACATACGGCTGGTGAAAGAAAGACTACCAGTACTGTGACAATTAAAAGCAGCAGAAAATCGTAGCGCATCTTTGTCACAATCCAAATAGCTCCTACAAGAACATCCTAGAATCCCCAGGTCTCATATTATGGCCTCAGCCTTGCAATAGGATCCATGCAGGGGGACTCCCCTGCCCACACAGAACCTCATCTGAGCATAAAGCTTTGCTAGCACGGATACAGCTGTGGGCTTGGGCCTGTGTGTCTTATGCCTCAGAACACTAAAGGGACACCATCAGTGTGAAACCAGGCCAACAATAACAGGTTTTTAAAGTAATCTGAAGTGCTTCTAGTTCCTCAAATACATCTGAGAAGTGGCTTTGCAGTCACATGCTCCTGCGTTTTAAAAATATTTCCAAAAATATTTCTAAAGAGCACAGCACAAAGGGAAGAAAAGTGAATACATAGGAAAGACTAATGTAGGTCTGAAGCTCACTGCTGTGATTGCCTCCATTTTGGCCAGCACACCTAGAAGTGAAGAACTTACAGCACTGGAAAGCCTAACCTAAAGAGCTAGCTTGTGAATCTGCAACAATAGAAACCTGTATTTTCAGAACAGACAAAAACTAATGACAAAAAACAAGCAAGCAGTACTTGTTTGCAAATACTCAGCCTTTCCTTGGCATTGTACTTAACAGTTTGCCTTTCAGTTTATTACTCAAATACAAAAAATACTTTAAATAGCCTCTTTCAAAATATATAGCCCTATGAATATTATAGTTCTGAATCTAAACAGAAAAAACATTCTGTGCCCAAAGTATCAGATAATGTTCTTTTATGATCTGAAAACCAGCTTAACTAAGCAATTATAAATTGTTTATTTCTGAGAGATATAAAGCCTTTACATACAATCTTCTGTGTCAATTAATGAATAGAAGCACATAATTGTTCTATACTTCAGAAGATAAAGCAAAGCAACAGTATGAGATGTAAAATAGATATTGCAACAATGCATGCTAAATGGGTATGCTTAACATTCTCAGAAATTTGTTTTCTGAAGATATCAGTTCTGCAGACATTACAATCGACAAACATTCAGGGAAAATTGCAAATAAAACAGCAATGTCTGCACAGTCTCAGGAGGTTTAAAGAAAAAAGTGCATTGTAAATATAGTTATCATGAAAGTATGGGTAATGTACAAACCCAGGTTTCCTAAAATTTAAAAATAGTTACAAGAACATTTTATAGCACAGACTGGTAGCAGTCTTGAAAAAAAATCAAATTAATACTCAGTAAACATAGGCAATATTTAACCACTTTTGGTACCTAATAAATGTTTCTATCTTGAATACATTTGAATGGAATTTGCAGATCTTATTTTTATTTCTGAAAAACTACAGTGAGCCTTTAATCAAAATTTAAATGGCCCAATAACACTGAAGCCATGGCAATAAGAGGTGGCCAGGTTTGCTCAGCAGAGGAATTTGGGCTGCAACTCGCACAGCTCTGTAAAAGTGGGGTTCAAAGAGGCTGCATGTGAGATTCCTAGATTTCATAAACCGTTCCTCTTCAATGATTCCTCTTCTGCATCTCTTGATTCTAACAGCATCATCCAAAGCCCATCTCTATCCCGAAAATTTGAGAGTTGGAAAGACATTTTAATAACCAGTACACAATTTTCATTTTTATCATTTCTTATTCTCTGGAAGGGAAGTGTCAGCTGGTTTAACTTTGCCTCAAGTACAGTAATATTCTAAACACACGGCAGAGATACTGACAGCCACAGGCAGGAGACCGCAGGTATGTGTATATGCACAAGCTATATAAATTTAAATTTACTTCAGTTACAAGTTGACTTATCAAATGATTAAAGCTTCAGTAGTGGAATAGGTAAAACTTTTTTTTTTTTTTAATCTAAAGCTAAAGTATACCATATACCTAAATGAATGAATGAGAATCTGCCCAAACTTAATACACTTGAATTTGCAATTACCTTTCTCCTTTAATATTAGGATGAGTAACTGGCCCTGTTATTCAAATGCAAAGTTTCCTATAATAGAAAGAGAAATTGATCTGTACCTAGAGGTGATTTGTTTCCTGCCAATTTAACTTCTTCAATGGGTTTCCCAAAGGCTCAACTGGATAACATCGCAAAGGAGAGAATAGGAAAGAGTAGCAAAAGGTGGAAGAGAAGAAACAGAACCTCTGTGCTCAGCTGCGTCTGGCTAGTACCCTTGACAGCTGTTGTATCAATGTTTGTACAGGCACATTCACAGAGAGAGAGAGAGAGAGAGGGCAAAATCGGGGTTGACTTCTTCACCTCTAACTTCCGCATCTTTGAGGTTGTTTACAGTTTATCTCAAATCCACAAAAATTTGTTGTGTTTAAAATGCTGCTACATGATTCTGTTCATATCCAAAGCATCAAAACACCCAGCCCAAAACAGAAGAGTAACAGCACACAGTAAGCATATTCACTTTTTTCTATACAGTTTCAAAATGAATATAGGCTCTCGTTTACAATCACTGACTGAGTGCAGTTAGATGTACAGGAGTTATCAAACAGATCTTTTTTTTAAGAGAAGCAGCAGCAAAGACAAAAAGTAGATGAACTCTCTACTCAAACAAAACTGATTTCCTGAAGGCTAAATATCTCCTTGCTGGCAGCCATGCTTTCCAAATTTAAAATCCACTTCATAGCAGACTTCAGATGTTTCCCTTATTTACTTATTTATTGGGAGTTGATATCTTTTCTAGCACATGGAAGCAATTTTTTTCAGCTTGAATTCTCCCTACAGATGTTACTCCAAAGGCACATGTTAAATAGCAGCTAAACCTGTATAAAGCTGAATACCATATTTTGCAAAACTTTTTTTTGCTAGTTCACACATTTTTCAGGAAAAAATACAGCTCTAAATTATATCACTAGAAAGGCAGACAATCCTTCCCAAATCCAACTGCTACATATACTTCATCCAAATGTTATGGATGTCTAAGCCCTTTCTAAATTTAAAGCCTCACTTGAAAAAAAGAAAAAAGGTAACACTGCTTTATAAATGCTGTTGAAATAGTAAACCCATTTTACAGATGAAGTACAGATGTTAAACAGTGCACAGAAATTCAGAGACATATTTTGTATGAGAATTGGGAATTGAAACCAAATCATCTAGGCTGGTAGGTTTTTCCCCCAATTGCAACATCTTCATTTTATGAGATGTCTTTCTTCTTGAACTACTCACCTCTTGTGCAAATGACTCTGCTTTCTTTCGCAGATTCTTTTCCAGTTCAAAATTTACATGAAGTTCTTCATATTCCTCTACTGCCAGCACAGACACTGTTTATAAGAATGAAACAAAACCAGAAGTAAAGAGAGGAATGGATAACAAACCATCAAAACAAGAATAAAGTACTACTAGATTTCCCGATAGGTTGCTATTCCCCAGTACTGTTAATCCTTGCAATGAAGGTGTAACTTAATTTTACTTTTCCATATACAGTCCACATTGCAATATTTGTCATGTTTTGCTCTAAACCTCCTCATTATTTATACATACAATTACTGGTCTTCTAAGTACAGTAATACTCCTCCTGCCCTGCACAGCTGGCAATGTTACTGCAGAGTGTTGACTGGTGAATTCCACATCAGAAATGGCTGTACCTCAGAAATGGGTGCTTTGACCAGATCATCACACATATCTACTTTATACCTGTGTGTACACAGGTAGCCACCCCATGCATACCTACACAAACAGGCACTGTAACACTAGGAAAAATATTTTAGTATATTTGTTTTCTTACAATAACATATGATTTTTACTGTTCTTTTACTCTTTTCTGAAGTATTAGGCAACTTGCTTGCTCTCCGCATTTTTACTTTGTGTCTGTATACAATGGATTGGAAACGCCTGACGTTTTTTAGCTCAGCAAGTGTTTCTATCCACTCATCTTCGCTTTATTTTGGCATTCAGCACAATAACGCAAAGTTAGACCAACTCCACAGACATGCCATTTTACTCTTATAAGTACAAAGGAAGTGTAAACTGATTTTTCCAGAGATTACCATCTCTGTCCCCACCCTTTCTTGCTCTTTTTCCCCACATGCCTCTCACCTAACAGTACTGCATCATTACCAGTTAGGAGATTTTAATGCAGAAATGCTACGGAACTAACAAAACATTATTAGTTATCTGAACTGGAGTCCCCATAGCACCAAGTGCTACAAAAAACATAGAAGCCATGACCCCTAATCCTGAAAAAGCTTTATCTTTCTCTTAAGGTAGGTAAGGGAAGGAAAATAAAAATTAACTTCTATTCATTAAGAAGTTCCTCAGTTCTCCTTGGAAGAGCCTCTCCTCCCCCAATTTGGCAGGGTATTAATTCCACTTAACTGAGAAATCTGAGTTTCTATTCTGTTAGACTAGCATATAAATGATCATCCCTCCATACTGACCAGAAAGTCACACTGAGCCAAGGATCTACTTCTTTCTAACTTGTTCTAGAAAAGGAGTAACTAAAGGTAGAGAGAGCATCTTTTGGCGGAGCCCAGACTCAAGACTATGGTAACAAACACCAGGTAGCCAAGATGATGTTTTGCCTCCTTGGGTATGAGCAATAAAGACGCAAGAGAGCCTTGCTCAGCCCAAAGATTACATATATTTTGGAGGCATCTGGCCTAAGTGGAGTATAAAGCATCCCTTTACATCAGAGATTTAAAGAAGCTTCAGGAAGAAAGTAGTACAGTTTTGAGTTGCCCATGTTTAAACTGTGCTCACACTAGCAAAGCGGAACACAGGTGGCTAAAGCTAACCTTGGGGCATGCTTCCCCAAACTATTCTCAAAAGACCTCAGTCCAGGACATCAAATACCATGTATAAATTCTTAACATGTCTCAGTGACCACTTGCACTCTCTTGATAAGCTTCAGCTCTTACTGGCTGAAGATTAGTTTCCAGAGTGATGACACTGGATTTCTAAAACTGTCCTATATAAGTCCCTCGCTTCTTTGGATACAAGCATAACAGTTTTTACAGCTAAGTGCAGTAAGTGGTACTTCAGACAGAGGAAAACACATCCCATCCATCTGACTCTCAAATGATGTTAACTTTCTTTTTAAAAAACACACTTAGAAAGATTTAAAAGATAAATTCCCTTACGCTGATGGGAATGTACTGATTACACAGCTCCAAGAGAGCATCACAGAGACACAGAATACAGCAGGTGTCTATTCAATATGCAGCAATACACTTTGGTAGCTCCTTTGAAACACACAACCCCCCTGGCTTACATTGCCAGTGCATTAGGACCTATCCTGGTATAACCCCTCCTCCCTGAAAAACAGGTATCAAATGTGAATCAAAGGGTTGCTCTTTTGATCATGCTGAGGAAAAAAAAAATTTCAGAAACCTTTCAGCTGCCACACCATCCCATCAAAAGCTTCTTCAAACTGGTCTATCTAATCAATCTATCATAAGTTTGATGTTTTAAGAGTTTTCAAGTATTGAAAGCTGTCATAGGCTAAAGCAATACAGTAACATGCAAGAGGTGAGGAAGGAACACTTGGTGAAAGGTTACAGAGTATGCCCTACTACTCTGCAAATCCCCTCTCCCTCTGAGGGGCAGCTGCAGGATTGACAGAAGATGAGAAAGTGGACTGCAGGGGGAATGAGAGAGAATCATTTCCCACTAAAAGGCCATATATTTCTTTGTAATCCAAAACTCAGCTGTTTTCTCAAGAACACAGACTATGCTGACCTAGTATACTTTTCCCAAAGAAAAAGGGAGCATTATTGGCAGGCAACTACAGCATGTTTGGAGTCTTTGTTACTTCAAAGGTTGCTTTCTGGGGTTTCCCTGTGTGGCTATTCCCTGCCTGTAGCTGGATGTCGGTCTTCCTGTGAGGAAGCGGCAGCCTTGGCAGTTCCCTTCACTACCTGATCACTGTTTCAGAACTCCTAGGAGTTTTGTTTTTCTCCCTAGGTGAGCAGGTGGAAGACAACTGCAGAGGAACAACTTGAAGATAAATGAGAATAGCATTAGGTACTGTGAATGTGGCTGAAGTCTTACAGGGTATATTGTTAAGGTGCTGCTGAACAACTAACTGAATGACTTTGGAAGGCAGAAAAAATAAAGCATCAAGGAAAAAAAACAGGCATCGCAGGCCAGCCCAATTCTCTTCCACTTCAGGAAAATGTGAAACAGCCATGGAGACATTTAATCATCAAGCTTTAATTTTACAGGGCTAAACAAACAACAGAAAAGGGGAAGGTAATCCAAGCCACTAAAATCTTCCCCTCCATGACCCCCCCCCCCAACTACTTTTGAGTCAACTATTTCTCCTCTGGAAGCACTCTCCTTCATTAAGAAAAAGCTTTCCTTTCCTGAGCCCTGTTTCTCTGCAGACTGTCTCCAGTCCCTGTCCCTGTTTTACCTCTTTTCTCTTCCCACTTGGCTGGGTCCCTACTTTCATTCCATAGCTTGGAAATCCCATTGACCTCATTCTCAGCACCCTTATCCTGTTTCCTGAACATACGACCACATGCTCCCAAGACATCAGATATTCAAAACTATTAACTGTGTCCCAACTAAAAGGAAGGCTAATATAACAATTTAAAAAAGTAACAGCAGATTAGGGCTGAAACTCCATCTCTGTCAGGGACTCCCCTCCTGCTTTAGTCTGCCATCTCTGCCACAGCAAAAAATTCTCCCATTTATCCTTCTGTTTTCACCATCACATTTTCCTAGAGTAGTGATAGTCTAGAATAGCTTGTGTATTTGTGCAGTGCCCACAGCAATGAGGCCTGAGTGCCAGATCAGGCCTGAGGTCACTGTTTTGTAATGTATTCTTTGTACTGCATCATAAAAGCTCTAAAGATTGTCTGTAAAGGATGCAGCAAACTTGGGGGGGGAGAAGAAACCTGTTGAGAAAACACACCTCTGTTACATTTTTCCAACAGTTTTTGTTGCTTATTAACTTCCGTTGTCAAAACTGCCTTTTCTTCTTTCACTTTATTCACCTAGAAAAGTGCAAAGAACAGATCAAAAAGAATATTTTTCATTAGTGGCATAAGACATATGGCACATTACATAACGCATGCAATATTTGCTTTCAGAAATTCAGTGTCTTAGGATTGGCTTGACATTAGGGTTTACAATGGGATGTAAGGAAGTTTTACCCCAAATTATGGGCTCCCACTTCAGACAGTATTAAAAGGTTATGAATTAATGCTTCACATGGGGCTCCCATGGCCCATTCTCATGGCACGTACTAGTTGCAGCTGCAAATATAAAGTCTTTGGAATCTTTCAAGATGAGGCACCATAGCACCTGGTTAAAAAGTTACTGGCTTGTCCTTGACTGTTTGTATCTTAATATAGTCAGGCTGCTGGGCTTTTTTTTTTTTTTTTTCCTGAACTCTGTTTATTGTCCAAGAGCTGTCAGCTGTGTCTTTCTGAATGTAAGTGTTGCACAGACAGGAAGAGCCTCTCTAAGTCCTGATTTGCATCAGTACTTGGCTTATCCAGTTTTCAAGCAGGAATGAAACTGCTGGCTCAAAAAGCCAATTTGCTGGTCTAATTACCGTGACTGGGCATTGCCAATGGCTAAAATCAAGGATATGCTCAACGAAGTAGCACCAGTAATTAAACCAGGCATTCTCCAAAGTATTTCTTGCACACCCACAGGCTTAAGGAAAAAAAACAACAACAACAACCAACCAACCAAACAACAAACAAAATCAGGATGTGGCTGAGGGGATGTCAGAAAGGGGAGATAAGCATAAAAATATGATCACTAGAACAGATCAGGAAGAGGCATGTGCCAGGGACAGCAGCAGACTGGACTCTGACTTAGAAGGCCCCTTCTAGGTGTATGTCCTAAGTGGTCCATCACGTGGACAAGCTGGCAAGACTTCGGATTAGATAGTATTCAATTAACTTCACAACTGAGTGTTTTTAGCAAAATTAGATACAAAAAGTACCGACTACACACTAACGTGGTCTCGCCTTCCATGGTACAATACATACTTCTTCAATTACTTCTACAAGTTTGCACCTCAGGTTTTCCAGTTCAATGGCTAAGGTCTTCTTTTCCTCATGAACAGATACAATTTGATCTCGCAGCTCTACATTTTGAGGAAGAAAATGACATATTTTTATTTTATTCTCAGAGAAACAAAAGAAATATAATCATGCAAGTACAATCGAGTACAAAACACTGCAGATAAAGTATCAAGGTACATCCTCAATAATTTAGGAACATCGGTATCAGGTAACAGATCTATAATTGGGCTACAGTTTCAGATTTACTTTATTGAGGTAAGCTTTCTTGTCCAGGACTGCTGTCTTTATTTGCATTCTGAATGATTCATTTCCTGCTATAACGGGGTCAACCCTGCCACCGCAGAGCATCCTCAGTCTTAGTCAGGAGATAGTCACATCACAGACTCTAGTACTGAGACAGCAGAAAGCAGTTTTTAATAGGCATCCTTTAACACAAATTAACGCACTTCAATTCTTTTTGGATCATGAGTTCTTGTCACAAGGGAAATAAACAAAACAACAGGCAGTTAATACTTGGGAGGTTTTCACTGAAGAAATTGTCCTGAACAGCTGCCAATTTATAGTCTTTGTAACATTATGTGAACAGAGTCAGAATATAACTTTTACTGATGGAAGAGCTAATGCTTGTAATTTTCCCCTCAAAATTTTTGTTCCTTAATTATCAAAATATGAAATAAATTAAATTCATAATGGAATAAAACATTTGATGATAATCACTTCTTAACAGGAGATCAGTTTGCACATATAATATATCAAGGTTTAGGTTAACATAAAAACACCACAAAAATATAAATTTACTGATATATATTAGCTTTCAGTTAAGTGCTTTCATTCCACGCCTGCTTCCAGAATTTCATATTACTGCTGTTCTTTAAATACCAACTATGAGTTAAGAAAATTGTTCCTAATCAGTTGCAGATGATAACGACATACAGGATGCCATTTTGTTTCACTTCAAATCTTCAACAACGTTGACTTTTTCCTCCGCCTTCCTCTCTCCTCCCCACCATTCAGGGGCATCAGATTTATTTTCCTCCCAATTAATGGCACATACATTGTAAAGTAAAGAGAAAGACTTGCTTTCCCAGATGACTAAAAAGTCTTCTGTTCTATGGATGTGTGTTTTCTGGTGGAGTTGATGGAAAAATATCTCACTGAAATTTATGGGACCTGGATTAAGTCAGGTCTTACAGCACACCTATGGACCTCAACATGCAGAGAATAAAGCATAGCCATGTACCTAAATCTTCATAAGTGTCTACAAGAATTGTTTCTTTTCAGATATAGGTTATGCACTCACGTGCTGAACCAGCCCAGCTGAGTTTTCAGCTGTTACGTCCAAAAGGATTGGGGGGGGGGGGGGAACAACCTCAAAATGAATATATGAATTTCAGTTATGGCTCTGAGACTACTCTATGCTTCCATTAGGAACTAGAATTCTCCTATCACCTTTCCCTACTGCACAAGATGCCCTACTCCCTTTTTGCTCTCTGGACAAAGCTTTATTACTTTAATAAATGAAATGGTGTTAATCAAACAGCCTCAGACTGTGTACTTTATTTATATATCCTTCCATAGAAGTGGTGGAAAGGGAAGAAATTTTTGCAAGAAACATCCAATATGTTGCTGAACGGTGAGAAGGCTAAAAGAGGTTTGCGATACCCACCACAAAACACAACTCTTGGAAGCATAGGCCTGCATAGAAGAGCGGATTTCATGCTGGGCAATGCCACAAACCCTCTTTTGTTACATATGATCTTTCATTTAGCAGGCAATCCCTGATGTACTCTCAGATTCTTCCCTGAAGACAAATGGCATGCAGCTTAGCTGGGGCTTGGGACAGAGCCTCCATAATGACTTTTGGAACAAACTGTCAGATCTTTCTGCTACCATCCATGCACACACTTCCTTCAGGTACTTGGGCAGCAGAACTTCTCCTTCTACAGCAAATGGGATGCCAATGCTTTTCAAATAGTCAGCATTGGTAAATGTAAGGTTATTAACATTTAACAATAAAGCCAGAGAGAGGAGTAGAACCAAGGAGCTCTAACTCCTTTACAATATATTTTTTGTTCTCCAATGAATTCCTCAGCAGGACAGAAAACATACACATTAGGGCCTTTCTTGAAAACTTTCCTTTGTCCCTCCTGTCCTCCTAAATACATTCTCCTCTGATCTTCAGCCAGAATCTTTGCCCTCTCTAATAGCAGCCTTGCCATTTTTCTCCAACAGAAGACAGGAGGAACTCCAGGATTTTATTTCTGATTCAGATGGGTTGCATAGTGTGGATCACACCATTCTCTTGCATCACTTTTCCTATCTCTATAGGGTGGAAAGCTGCTTATTATAGAAGGGTGTTGTAGCATTCTCTAAGTTTTTTTTTCTAGTTTTTAAAACACTCATGCTTTTTTCTCAGTGATATTTTGTACCACTTCATTGAGATCACAACATTCAAGCAGACAACAGTTAACAAGGTCAGGTTTACAGTTTAAGACAATTGTATGCATATATCATTTGCAATTGCAGCTATTATCTGAAAACCACTGAAAATTCTTTTAAAAAATTGAACCACTATGTGCTCTCTCCATATCTTAAAATGATGAACACAGACATTCCCCTTTGCTGGATGCTACAATATAGTAACACATATACATAGGATCATGATGATTTCATCACAGAGTTAGACTAGAAAGGAAGGCAGTTTTTGTATTACTGAAATATAAATTGCCTTTCAAAAAGGTATCAGAAATTTCTTAATAAAGTACATATTTCTGATATCAGTGTAATTCCATGCTCCCAAGCTTTGCTGTTTTCCCTGGTAAAATAGTCTGTTCTTAATTTGCTTGTTCGATAATAACTCTGGAATATGAATGAAGCTTGTGTATACAAAAGTACACAATAGAAATATAAATGGAGAGTCCTGTCTTATAAGGCTTTGAAAAAATGTCATATAAACAGCAGCTGAAGCAATACCAAGGTGACCTTGTCCTTCTGCTTAACTACAAATGAACTTTTACTGTGTTAAGGATCTAAAGAAATGTTTCTTTTAACCAGCTCAGTAACACTGAACTCTTGGCTGTGTAGATCCCATTTTCTTGTTGCAATGCAACTTCCTTGCACATATATATTATACAGTATCACGATAGGCCTGCCATGTCCTTACAATCTTTCCTGGAAATCCTCTGCTGACCACTGTCAGAGGTATAATACTGAACAAGACAGATCTCTGGTCCAAATGAATATGGTCATTCTTTAGGCAACCTTTGCCTAAACCTGTTTGGCACTGTAGGCTCAGTAACGATTCTCACCTTTTATTTGACGTTGACAATGCACTGAGTTGCATGACCCAGAGCTAGCTTCTGTATCTGTGGATGAATCTTCCTCATCAATGTTAATCTCTTCAGTGATAATTTCTGGGCCCAGTTTTGCCATATAAAGCATACTAATTCTTTTCAAGGTCTTATTTTCTTTGTTCAGCTGAAAGTGCAGAAGTGCAAACAGTAATAAGCTAGTTAGTCTGTCTTTAAGGAGCTGTACAAGAAAAAAAAAAAACCAGCTGGATTTTTTCCCCTTGTCGTTAAAAGATCTATCAAACAAAGCAGCAAGAGAAAAAGGTGACATTAGTTTAAACACTCCATTTTATACTAAAATGGTCTGAAAATGGGAAGCTTGTCCTCTTTCTCCTCTGAGGAGGCTTGAATTCAACATGCTGCTTCATCCATGGCCTTTTCTCCATCAGGGAAGACATAGTCCTCTCTGGTACTTCTGACTAATAAATACTCTGTGCAGGTTCAACTCAACCCTTTATGGGTCAAACCACAAGCCAGAAATCACTCTGGGCAGTTATGCTGGATGCTTAAGTGCATGCCTGGTTGGTGGAGGACACGAAAGAGGTTTTGTAATATACCTCCATCTTGACCAAGGTTACTGGTGGCAGGAGAAATTGAACAACAGGGATTGTTGCAAACATTTCACTCTCACCATTTCTTTCACCATTCTGCATCTACACACCCTATGCTAGCAGCTCTCAGCAAGCTCAACACAATCTCAGGGGTGCTCAGGCACATACAGGGGTGACTGTCCACCCACAAGCCATGCATTCCCTCCGTTCATCTCTAAGAATGAGGCTTGATTTTCCACTGATGACATACAGCACATCCAGTTCAGGGTGCAGAAGTCCAATTTCTGCCTTGAAATAAAACATATACTGTACAGTTAGATCCCGATTTCTTTACCCAAGCAGATCATCTTCGATCCCCCTTTCCTCAGTCCCTTAACTATGGAAGATTAACTCAAGTAAAAAGTTTCTTCAACATCTCATTCCCAAAGAACGAGACTGAGCAAGTGGGAAGGGTGGTGTGGGGAACCTTACATGGTTTAGTCAGCCCACACCAACAAACAAGTCAGCTTTGGTAAAGCAGCCCCAAGGGACAGGGCTCGTCTTCCAACTACCTCTGTATGTGCGTTACAGGAAAAGAGCAGAGAAAGAAAAGTTAAATACATTCATTTTCTTACTTATATGCTGATTGTCTATCTTATGAATTCTAATATAGTGTCATTATGCAAACAAGTAAATACCTCTAGAAAGTACATTGCTAATGCATCTAAATTAAAGTGATTTCTTGCTGGTGTGATTTTTACCATATCTAAAGATGTACTTTGGGCAGGGGGTGGGGAGGGAAAAAAGGCAGTCAGTATTGCTAATGAAATTTGGTTCAAAATTGCTGTAATCCATTTTCTGATGAAGTGGCTCAGATGCATTTTACACAACCAAAAATATATAACAGAGAGATAAAAACATTCTTTAATAATGCACTTCTGATGAGATGGAATATAGAAAATTACACACTTGCTAAATTCATCAGACTAGACGCAATCAACACAGCAGCGGAGGTCACCTTTCCCCTGCCCTCGCTTTGCTTTCATAAACAATCACCTGAAATGTAATGCAGTGTTTGACTTTTTCCATTTGATTTAGACACTGAAATGCTCATTATTGTTTTATATCTCACATGGGATAGTTCTAAAACTTGTCTTCCATTTAACCTAAATGCACATAAAAACTAGATATCAAGAAGTTGGTCCATGACTTACTGTTCCAAAAAAACCAAGCTAAATTAAAATGGGTATTTCTTTCATAAAAAGCAGGAATTGCATTTTAAATCTTGCATAGAGCTTACAGTTTTTGCCACCTCAAAACAATTTCACAGGTCTGCAAAAGCATGCAAAAACAATGTAAGGGACATGCATGTCAACTTTGCAATCTCAAGCTGAAAGAAAAGAAACCAGATGAAACAGAATAACCATAATTCTCCTCACCTTAGAAGCCAAAGCCTCAGCACTTTCACGGCATGTCTTCTCAATTTCAAGATGATTCTGAATACAGTTTACTTCCTCAATAACCATGTGAGAAACTAGGGGAAGAGTTTAAAAATTAGTCAGCATTTTCCTGCACTTGATATATATATATCCCATGATCAGAAATGCTACATCTTTTTCTGCTAAATTTTTAATGTAAGCATTCCAAACTCAGAGAAGTACATACTTATATAACCTTTATGGATGGGAACTGTTTTGAACACTGAATATTTGCATCGCTTTAAGCAACTTTTGCTTAAGCCATGCCTGCAGCATTAGAGAAGGTGAACTGGTGAGAAGAATTTGGCATAAATTTAAGAAAGCAGAAGGCGAGCAGGAGCCTCCCTCACCATCATCATTTACCATCTTTATTTCAGCAACACTTGAGGAGTCAGAGTGGCATCATTAGGACTGTCCCTCAAGATTACCAGAAGCCATTATAATCCTCTTGGAAATTTGGTGTGTATGCAGTTTTCAGAGGACTGGAACCTTAATATTTTTGAACAGCAAGTTTAACTCAGATGTGTTATCAAGGAATTATTTTCACCTTCCAGTCTTCAGGTTTAAATGGCAGTTTAAATACCATCACACTTGCTAAATGTACTGTACCAGAAAAGCTACAGGATGGACATATAGCATAGGCCTGGGGCAAGTTTACTAGGAAATGGAGAAAAGAGTTAAAGGACTGAAGCCTCCACATTTGCAGTGTCTGGTACAGCACATGCTCCAAAGAGGACAAATCACTACACTGCACTGTCCCTTCTTTTCCTTCCACCCCATCAGCTTTGCAGCTAGCTGAAGCCAGCTGGGATACAGCCTGATGGATTCAGTGTTGATGGAATTCAGCACTGCTGGTACTTCCTGACTTTTGACAGCTTCATCCGAACAACCTAAGTTCTATATTATTATATAGCTTTAGTGTTTTAATTATTTCTTATTTGAGGTCTTTTGCACCTGCGTGTATACTAAAATAAACACCATGGTCTCACACCGTGCCTTTACAGTCCTACACACAGATGCAGATACCAGCATGCACATGCATGCACATGCTCACACATAAAATCTTCTGCAAGACCAGGGCCAAGTGCCAGCTGTCTGACTGCATCTGGGATACACATCTGTGCTACTACATTTGACATCACAGTTGGAAGAGCAAGAGATGCATTTATCCTTGGTGCCTACAGGGTCCCCTATTACCACAGTGAATACTTCACTATGTCTAAGAGGGATGTAGCCTTAGAGTGACCAAAAACTTATGGAAGAAATCTTATTTTGTTATAGGAGGTAACGGGAGTTAGAGAGGTTTTAAAAGCACAGATAACATTTTAGCTTGTAATTCCCCTCAACTTTCAACACTAGTTAAGCACCTACGTACAGACTGCTGAAAGTCTTCTTTTAAGTGACAAGCTCCATGTCACACAGGGGATCTGAGGCAGAGCAGGAAACTGAAGGATATTTCTCATTTCTCAGGCTAGCACCTTGATCACTGATGCAAATTCTTCCTTGTCTTCCGGCATCCTTATCCATCCCAAGCAGTAGCTTGGACTCAAATTCTGCAAATCATTCCATGGCACAGATTCCTTTTCAATACAGTATCAGGATTTTAATGTGCAGAAGAGACTATTCACAGCTTACCAACACTTTGCAACAGGAACAAGGCTGGCAGAATATAGCCTAAATAAGGAGAACTTTTTCTAATTATCTCCTTTAATTTTCATGAAGATAAACTTTAAAAACTAATGACATCATACCAGTGATAGAAAGTTCCTCCTGCCCTCCACCAAGAATTTTTTTTCCCCACTGTGAAAAAAGAATGATGCATCTTAACATTGCCTGCAATTTTCAAAAAGATACTTAAACCCTGTTGATATCCAGAGATCATCTTAACGACTGCAAAACATGATTTTAGGATAGGAACATGCAGGCAGCTAAGAAGTTTTACTATTAATTTACGACTGAAATTTTACTGATGCTATTGTAGTTAGTAGCATAGGAAATCATCAATACTTTGGAGTTTGCTGTCAAATCAGTAGCTGCATGTGAGCAACAAGATCTGCAAAACAAGAGCAATTTTCAGATTGCCTGATGTGAGGCCTTCTGGTTCAAAAACCAGAGCTTCTCTGAAGTACTGTCTGCTAACTCCCCTCCAAAGCCCAAAGAAGAAAAATAGAGCAGGGCAGAGGATTGTGAAATCTTGGTCCACATACTGTCTGCACATGAAGTCTTCCAATAGCAGAAAGACAACCAAAGAGGAGTGGTTGCTCTATTGCCACTTCTTCTGGCTTTGGGAAAGTCTTCTGCTCCAAGCATGTCATACCAGCTGCTACATATACTTTAAGAGCGGAAGAGCTTCAGGTAAAACCTGTTACAGAAGATGCCTCTCTGTTTTTGCTCTACCTAGCCCCAGAAATTTGCAGTAATGAAATGCATTCGTCAGGATGAGGGAGCAGTGGAGATACAGGGCTGCTCCCATTTTACAGACAGGAATCTAATATCCTCAACCAAAGCTAGCTAAAGTTAGGAAACAAGGATTGGGCTCACATGGCACAACTAGAAATTACTCTTGGTTCATTTAAACTTAATTAACCTGCAATTATGATTAACTCAGGGGAAAAAAATCTTTCCAAATTAAATACAAAAATATATTATTTCCTAAGTCTGCCCAAAGTTCTTATTATGTCAATATTAAAATTCATAAAGCAGCACTAAGTGGCCTGAAAAATCTCTAACCTTGACAGTTTTTTTCAGGGGTAATAATAATCCGCAGCAAATGCAGGCCAACCAAAAACCACTTAACTAATTAGTAGTTGCAGTCACCGAGAAAACATGAATCAACACTGTTATTACAAGTGGCACATTTGAGTGGCATCTAATTATGACTTGATGAGCACGATACTTGCATTATCAACATTACTACTGCATCCCATCAGGGACTAAAAGCCGCTGATGGCATTGACTGCGAGAAACTCCCACTCAATGGTACTGCAGCACCCAACAATCTCCTTGGCAGGGGCACCCTCACTAAATGACATGTTAAGCATAATTACTGGTAGACATTGTAAATAAACAGGATTGGAAGTGAAAATTGTACCAAGTGCATAAGACACAATCTGACACATTGGAAGTGGCAGCCTTAATTGAGAGTTTCTTTGACTGCTCAAGATCATTTCAACTGCATTTCTCGGAGGACAGTGATTATAACTGTGGAGACAGACGGCATAATGGTATCAGCACTGCTGACAGAGCAGTGAATTAAATTGTATCTGCTGTTGTGTGAAAGCCTTGATGAGAGGTACAGATCCTTAGTGGTCTTATCATTATAACACAATGGTCATGTTGTCATCAACCTTGCTGGCTCCAATTGAAAAGAAATGATTGTGTGTTGAAGCTTTCCCCCCCACCACTACCTTCTATCTCTTGTGCTCAATAGAACCAATTTTCAGAGAGCTATGAAATCACGCAATAGGGCCTAAAATGCAGCTGCTTGGCATACAAACGGGGCCCCATTAAACTGGAATCACACACAATATGTGTTTATGCCAGGAGAACAAATAGAAGCTGAGTACAGGCCAAGTTTATTCACAGACACAAAGCCGATGTAGCTCTTCATCAATATAATTGCCTTTTATATTGTCGTTTAAATAATGGGCTCTATTATTGCCTTAAAATCCTAATATTCCTGGCATTTTATCACTATGTTTACAAGGTATGTCCTTTAAAAATGTGAAAGGAAGATAAAAGAAACCTATAAAATTTTACAACATCAAATATTACTTCAAATTTTAAGTCTTAACTACTTGACATTTTCTGCCACACTCTGGTATTCCTTGTATCATAACAAAAACAAAACAGGCTGCAATTTTTTCTGCAGGAATTAGACTTCTTAGAGAACATTCCTGCCTCATAGAATAGTTATCCAAGATCATTTAAGACAGTAAAAGATCCCTGTTGATTTTTAATTATTTACCATAATTATATAATACGAACAACTATAAAATAGAAGTGAGAGAATTCCTCTATTAACACAATCACACAAAAGTATAGACCATGTGATTTCCTTATCCTGCATTAACTTCATCCACATTTCTAATGCTTCAGCGTGCAGTTCACTGTGCTGGCACAAACCAGACATAACAGACCACAATCCTATTGTAATTGTCTCTTCTAAGGAGCTATTCCACTAGGATACTTCCACTCCCATTAGATGTGCTTTGTTGCTTCCAGACACCATACAGTTTCAATAGAACCATTACCATAAAAGTGCAAAACTGAATATTGACATTCTCACAGCCTAGACAAAATAGAACTTGCTGTAAAAAGTATTGAGAGGCATCAGTTCATACTAAAAACTTTTAATGCTGTTTCTATGCTTACAGTAATTTTACTCCTTCTTCATGGAAAAAAATAATTATTAATAGCAGCAGCAGTAATTTCAGCAATAGGGTCAAATGCTACTCAGTTCAAGCAGATACTAATCCGAAAGTCACTTGCAGTATTCTGGTGAGATAGAGCAGCATTTGTGCCACTATATTTTCACCACTTGCACCTTAAGGATGGTTACCTGTTTCAGGGTTTATGAATGTTGTGACAGCCGTTAGTCTGAAAAGAGCCAAAGTCTTCTGAGGTTAACTCCTTAGTACAGGGCTTTGAAAGAGAAACAGCAACTGAACTTAACTGAACGTAAATCTCTACATTCTTAACCCTGCTTCATACTACTCGGAGCTATGTTCATAGCTCTTTATGCCAAAACATTCCCACTGACATATTAACTTACTTTTCTGAAACTCCTCCAGTTTTTTGACAGCCTCATCTCGTTCTTGTTTGATTTTGTCACACTGTAGAAGAGAAAATTGAAAAGAAGCACTGATCCCAGTTATTTAATTAGCCGTCAGTCACAACATGCAAAATTAACAAAAACCAATTGCAGGAACAATAATGTACAGAAGCCTATCAAAGCATCATTTCTTTTTGCTTTCAGTCCTGTAAGATCAATGGAAAATATGCATTAAAAAAATTCATTACTCAGAATATTTCCTAACAACACTCACAAGTTGTACTTGATTCTAGGCTCCAATTCAGAGATACTCTGAAAATATTTTAGAAGACCCACATTACCCAAAACTGATGTAAGCAAAATCATACATGTTCTGTAACAGTAAAAGTAATATTTGCACATCATGAATATACTTTAAGCCTAATTTTTCTAACACATATAGATTAGGAACAGAGGCCTGCGCTTCTATACCTAATATGTATGAAAGAAAAAAAAAACCAAGCCAATTAACAGGGACATCTCATTCAGTTTCATAATACTGTGAGCAAAACTTTGACCTTGAAAAGGGGAGGATACTCATTTTTATACCTAGAGGATTTTTCACCATCTGCTTCATCAATTTAGGGGTTAATGCTAATACTATATAGAGCTGCGATCATTGTTCTTAAGATGGAAAGGTTTCTTCAAAGAGAAAGAATAAAACGGACATTACACCGCTTTTGAAAAAGCCCTTCTATAAGCAAATGAAAGAACTTGAAGAAGTGAGTAAACTTCACAAGACACTGTCAGTGATTAACCACGCTGTGAAAAACACATGACCCCAGCGGAAGTATGACTGGCACATAACCTATCTTACGCACTGTGTACATTCTTCCTCACATGCAGCTGTACATAGTCACAGTAATTTACCATCTTACATTAACTTATTAATTCTGGAAGAGATATATGTGACTAAGTTCCTTAAAATGTAACTGTTCCAGCAATTACAAGGATTTCAAACATTGAAACAGAATTGAAAAAAAAAATTAGAAAACTACAATGATTTTGATGTATTTTCAGTTTTTCCATGAGGACCCACTTACAGTCAGCTGCAAAAGGAGCCCGCTGTTAAATATTAAGAAGCGGGGGAGTCTGATCCAAACACAACCAAATACAAGGAAAGTCCATCTATCAGCCCCAGAGGACTTTTGACGGGTCCCAAAGAACGATCTGCTCTTGGACAAACAGAAGATGCCATCAGTGTTGCCTCAGTGGTAGCCTCCACGCAGGCTTTGGAAGCCATTGCTGATGGCTATCTGTGAGAGCAGGAGGAGCTGCACTCAACAAGCAGTCTCCACTCGCTTGGCACTGGGGTGATGAGATGGGAGGACAGGTCAGTCACCTGCTGCTGCTGGAAAGGTTTCTGAAACAAGGAAGAACTGTGAAAGGAGCAAGCCAGACTGATGAAGTGGTGCCAGACAAGTGCTTACTGTCTCACCTGCCGCTGCGGGGAGTTAACAGAGCAGCTGTTTAGGGTGGGGAAGGGAAATCTGTGCATGAATCTTGCTGTTTGGTGCCCACCCTCTCAGTTTCCTCAGCAGAAATTTCTGTCTTACCTCTCTGGTAGAAGTGCAGTCTGAGACCAGAAGGCAGTAAAAGACACAGAAAAGAAGTATTTCTGACTGTTCCTGCAGAGCAGAGTGTGCTGCAAGGGGCTCAGTGTGAGCTGCTGCCTCTTCATATTTTACAACAGAGATGCTGTACCATGCCGGCATACTTCACCCACGGACTTTTCTGCACTCTGCAAGCATTCAGCCCACTGCACACTGGAAGTGAGCAAGTGCTTTGAAGGCTCAGTTCAAAAACCAGGAAGACCAGCATTTTAAAGACCTGATCTGTTGCCTGTAGAAGTCAACAAGACACTTACTACTGATGGAAAAAAAACCCTGAGGTAGAGGATTTGGTACACTCCCTATCCAGTGGCAGATAAAACTCCTTTCAAAATACTTCAGTAACACACTGTAAGGCGTAACAGCTTTCCATGTGCAGCTGAGGGGAAGTTAAATGACCCAGTCCACTTCACCTTGAGTGCCATTTGCGACAGAGCTCCATTTGGACCACAGCAAGCTGACTATTCTCCTACTAGTTACACGTTTCTTTGCACAATCAGGGTCTGTAGGTTCGGGTCTCTGCAGAACAATTCCTGCTTCCAGTTGCAGCTTTCTGAATATTTCTCTTTTGCTGCTACTGTGTTTCAGAATAAAAGAGCAGGAAGAAAAGGAGAGTGGGAGATTGTTGCTCTTGCTGAAATTGCCAATGGAAAGCACTTTGCCTTTTGTCTTGCAATCAGACCTGTTCAAATAGACCCCTGTTCCCCTGTTCTTCTGTTTTTGGCTTGATTTTTCGTTAAGAGTTCAGGCCTCTGAAGAGAAAAACATGCATTTATATCCTTGTATGTATTATGCTGTAAACATAATATTTATAGTGCCATTAACCCAACAAAAACAAAACTAACAGACAATATCGCCATTCCAGTCCCGAACTGACTATAAGAGTCAATGTGAATTTCTTGGCAATATAAAATCACTGCATTTGTATTTTTAAGAAGCAAATCACAGTTCATTCTCCCAAATTCATTTTGTGACAATAATTCCTAACAGTTCTTCATCTTTAAAGGTTCAAGCTCAAGACCCTGGCCAGACATAGCTTTTAATTTCAGATTTTTGCATTCTATATACACAAGATACTAGACAATACTTTAGCAGCAAAAGCCAAATCTTCTAGCAACTCACAAGATGACTACCACAAAATCAAAGACTTTCAGATATCTAGACTTCCTTTTTTTTGAAATTCCTTTAGTGAAAGTTGGCATTCAGAGACTCTGGTGCCTATTTTTTCCCTTGGAGAAAAGATCATTTCTAATGTAGTATAACCGACTATTAGGCTGACTAATTATAACAAGTAAGTCACATAAATGTCAAATACTGGTGTTCAAACCAAATATTGCATGTGCTGTGAGGTGAACAGCAGTGCATGAACTTTTTGGAGCTAGCACAATACCAGTCAGCATTAGAACCTGATACTACAATGTGACATTGGGAAGTTGATGCATGCAACCACCTGGAGCCCTGTGGATACACAGATCTCTGCATATCCTCTCCCACCAGTCTAATGATTCTTTGCCACTAATTTCAAGGGGGCCTAGATTTCTTGCCTATTCTCTTGTAACAGGCTTCTTTTTTTCCCCCAGCTATTGTGTACTCCCTGCCATAAGCTCCTACTGACTTAAGTAAAGGGCCTTCAAAGGGCAAAAACAAGGAGGAGATTGTTCAGTACAGAATATTAAGATGCAAGAAGTTCACACAGTGGACATATAGTGAATTAAGCCATTTCTAAACAACACAAGATACATTCTTTTGAATTTACACAAATTATAAAATTTATGCTGATTTTATGCTTGTTCTAAAATTATGAGTATGGTACAGTGCTCAAAGGCATGCTATGACATTTGCTATTCTCTACTTACAGAGAGAATGAACATGTCATCAAGACAGAACCCCTTCTCTGTTCTCATTTGGTGACAAAAGCATATGAACAGAATGGATTATATGTTAACAGAGCAAACACCATGAATGCTGTATCAGAGAGACAGTATTACATCTAGTGTTTTGGAAAGCTGTCTTGCCTTTTTTTTTCCCCTACTGGCAGGGTGACAAAACACTGTCAAAACCAGTGTTCAGAGTCATTTCTGTCTGATTAGCAAGTAGTCAAATATTATTCATGATCTGACTCTGAATACATCAGAACTGCATATTAAGTTACCTACATTTGTGTTCAGCTGAACATGAGATATCTAATTTTGGGACTAGTATGCATGTTTAGTTGGCTACTTCAATTAAAAGGATGACCTAAGAGAAGTAATCTGCCACTGTCATTTTTGCTCCAGTTTTTGAAAGTATTTAAAAATGCTAATAAAAAAATGCTGCGTCGATTTTGTCAGAGACTGCACCAGAGGTCTCCAAATTGACAGCTTAGTGAGGGAATGAGGAAGAGACATTGCTGATCAAAGACTATTTTTTGCTTTGCATTTCCAAAGTTACTAGCATTTTTTAAGCAGTAGAGTTTTGAACAAAGTAACCTACATAAAAGTCAACTTACCTTCTAATCTTAAAAAAGTAGGAAATGAAAGCTACAGATCTAAAGAAAAAATTTAAATTAGGTCTGATTGTAAGTTAGCTATCTGTTGTATACTTAGTTCCATATTTCTAATATAAACTAGGATCATTTTTTTCCACAAAAAACCTGTTTGACATAGCCCATCTTCCAGCACCATATAAGTGTACTAGTGATTTAGAATAAAATTCCAGTAAATTTATCAAAAGCATGTACATACAGAACTCCATTTAACTCCAATGTGGTACTTTCCACACATGGTCTGCAAATCATTTAAAAAGAATTAGTTATCTCTTACCTTGCTCCTATCAATGCAATTATATTGTCATAATTAATACGGAGGAAACAATTTGCTTACGCTTATACTGACAGACAGTGGCGGAAATGGGAACAGAAGTTAACTTGCAACTTCAAGATCTACAGGCAAAGGTACCCTGTGTCACACCTCCTCCAACACTACCCAGGTTTGATCCTGCAAAGCATTAACTAAGGTATAAAGGTACACAGATGCTAAGGAGCTTTCAGGATTACAAAGCCCTACAGTAATACGAGGAAAGAGTTCTTCAATATTAGCACTATAAGTAAACATAACTATGAACTGTATATCAGTAGGTTATTTTTGTAGAAGAAATGCACTTAGGACCTCATACTTAACCACTTGAGTCCAAGCACTTAAACAATTAAACAGAAATGCTTATATAAGCACACTAATTTGCAGGATGGAGGTTCTTACACCCCCAGTAGGGCAAATTAGTTAAGCACATGCCCACTGTTGGAGGAGTCTCAATTGTTATTCAACTATTTTAAAAAACACCATATTGATCTTCAGAAGAAACATGCAGAAAAGTGACTACAGATATGCAGAATTACAGAAAACAAGTCTTGTGAAAGAGAGGAGCAAAAAAAGAAAAAAGCAAGAATGTAAGAAATAAGCTCAGAATATCTCATTTCATCTTGATTTTTGGAAACAAAATTTCTCATTCAAATAGCTTTTGAAGAATGTTATGCTCTAAATAAAATTCAGTTCAAGACAACCCTCCTCAATTCCCCCCAACATAAATAAAGCTTTGCTGAAGAAACACCAAAGCTCGCAAGACTTGGGTTCAGGGCAAAGAGGGAGAACTCATTTTCCATGCAAGGGCAGGCCAGCTGCTGAACTCCTTACATGTGATGTGAACTAACAATCAACATAGACTCAAGGGGAGACTGGACAAATTCAAGGAAAAGAAATTTACTGAAAGTAAAACATACAGAAACAACATACAGTTCAGGAAGTTCCTGGGCTACAAACAGGTTGGAGACTGGAAGAGTATTCCAGGGATGTAATACATATGGTCTTACACTCTCATCTCTGCTGCTGGCTGCAGGATACTGGGCTAGATGGACCCTTGATTTAACCCAGTTTGAACCTCCTTTTTTTCTGAGCACTAGGAAATGAACTGCCACAGCCTTCTTCCTGTAAAAGTAGGGCAGATTTCCTAGGATATCTGAGGCTCTGGTGCAGGACAGCAAAACAAGAGCATAGGACAAGAATGCAGAAACAAGCACTGTAGAAAAGACAAGGTCAGTGGACAGAAGGGAGTGAAGCAGAATATGCTCGGCTCAGCTGAAACATGCATAACCATTGCTAAAATTTAATATGAAGATAAGCTTCAAGTTTTCTTTAATAATGAAAAAGTAGTCAAGGACAAGGTCTTTCCATTAGAGTCTTGAATTGCAACATTTAGAACAGCAAGACTAAAGGTGGTCCTTCACAAATGACTTCACAAAAAGCAAAACTAAACCCACATTCCTTGGCAGCTAATAGGGATTGGGAAACTAACACATACCCTGCATCTTTAGCCCACTGATACTGGAGAAAGGGGAATTTTCTTTGTTTACAGTACAGAATAGCACTGCCCCCACTACCTTCCTCAGTATCTAGAACTGATAAGAGGCTTTTACTGCCCAGAGTTTCTTTTGGCAGATATCTGCTAAAAACGTTTTGCACATTGATGGGGATTTACGCAATGCAATGTTGCCATAAAATCTCCCTTAACACAGAGCTCTGTTCTTTTAGGCTTCATCTCAGAAGGCAGGTATGCTGAACAAACAAGAGTCCCCGGGGGGCTTGCAGGGGGAAAAAGAGGTGCATTACTGAACACGCATAATTTCACCACTACAAAGACTGCTTATCATAATTATACCGGACAATCTAGAAAACGGTCAGTATTTCTTACCCCAGTATCTCTGGACATCCGGAAATTAAGCCTACAGTAATGTATGAATTTATGCCCATACATTCAAAGCTTCTTTTCAAGTGGGACAGAATCCTTTTGCGTTTTCAAAAAAAGGATTTGTGATACACTGAGAACATGTTTTATGCTACAGTACCATTCTGCAAGTTGAGATAAGACATCTTTCCAAGCGCACACACTTTTTTCTTCTGAGCAATGTTTGGGATAAACACTGATGGCTTTAGCCTCTCAAACACTTTCAATTAGCTTATTTGATAAATCTAAATGAGTGGGGATTTTTGTCTTTGAACTAGACAGCTATTTAAGGAGCTTCAGCTTTTGCTTTTTTTCTTTTTCTTTCTGAAGTTTAACTAAGTTGCACAGAATAAAGGGGATCACATAACTTTGCACAGTACATTCCCCAACTCTTTTAATCTCTCTAGTCCTTCTACTATAGCCAAATGCTTTGGCCTTACATCCAGATTTCTCAGTAGTTACTCTCACTGATCAGCCGCGAGATTGTCCTTGCATCAAAATGTCTGCAACAGTCATTTGCCTTTGCCTACTAGCAAGAAGCAGCTCTATACTTTTATCTCATTTCTTGAAAAGGGTCCATTACCTGAGGTACAGATTCCCATGCATCTCTGCTCCCCAGTACAGCTTTGCCCAACTACAATGCATATGTATTAACATGGCAACAAACCTGCAACTGGAATCATACTTAGGGCTTCTGTTCCATACATTTAAGTTCATGAAGTAAACAAATACCCCTTCATAATTAAGAGATAGTACTACAGCTAAGCAGTTTAGCAGCAGTGGGATTGAAACTTGGACACTCTGATCATAAGCTTTACACTTACTTCACAAGACCAGGTGCCTATTAAAAGGGAGAGGGAGAGGGAGAGGGAGAGGGAGAGGGAGAGGGAGAGGGAGAGGGAGAGGGAGAGGGAGAGGGAGAGGGAGAGGGAGAGGGAGAGGGAGAGGGAGAGGGAGAGGGAGAGGGAGAGGGAGAGGGAGAGGGAGAGGGAGAGGGAGAGGGAGAGGGAGAGGGAGAGGGAGAGGGAGAGGGAGAGGGAGAGGGAGAGGGAGAGGGAGAGGGAGAGGGAGAGGGAGAGGGAGAGGGAGAGGGAGAGGGAGAGGGAGAGGGAGAGGGAGAGGGAGAGGGAGAGGGAGAGGCTTCAAATACCTTTAGAAATTGTATTCCTACATTCAGAATTTTCAGAGGGGTGGGGGGAGGGGTGTCTGTTTTTTTACAATAATAAGTTTAACAGTGCAAAACAAGTTACAATAAAACAAGGTTTAGACCCAAGGGAAGCAAGTCTTCCTAAGAAGATCTAAACACTTGAGTTAGTCTATGCTGACATTGTAACCATCTGCAAACTGGCTACAGCTACAATCACTTAAAAATATATGCGTATTTACACTAACTTTTTAGAGTAGGATAGCTAGAATAGCTGCTGGGAGTTACATTTATTGCTCCTTGAGTACCATTTGCATCTATATGTATTATGAGTGATGGTCTCATATGTGAACAACTCTGAGCTTTTAAAAACAAACAAACTCTTGTAAGCAATAAGGTATTTGGATATTTAGCATTTTAGGTTTTAAAGAAATAATCATTAAACACAAACCTCCTCTTTCGTCTTCTTATTTTCAGCTCTAAGCTCTTCATATTCACCAATAGCTATTAAGAAAAAAAAACAAAAAAGCATTAATATTGCAGCGTACCCATTACCCAAATTAGCTCTCAGTTTCATTCATTTTATAGTTCTTCTGGCTATGTAGACAGACTTCTGAAATAACATGGGTCATAAACTTCATTAATAGCTTATGGATGAACTGGATATCCTTTTAAAATTGAAGTAATTGAAAAGTGTCTGAAAAAGACTGGCTCCCAAAACAATCAATTTTTCATCAATAGAGAGTTAAACAATCTTATTGATTCAGTTCAAAAATTACAAGGTGAATTTACTGGCTTACAGTCACCATTTTAAACCGACACTGGCTCAGGTTACAGATCAATGCCAGAAAGCACAGTTAATACAATACTGTTACGCATTCGTATCTCCGGACTAGCTGAGCACCTTAAGTGGCTTTTTAATATTTTCTTCAAACAACAGTCATACGAGAGGTTTTTTTCTTTATACTCCACAACAGAGATATGAAAAGACTGTATGATTTGCCCAAGATCATGCAAGAATTCAGCTGTGGAGCAAGGGATCAAACTGAGGACTCTGGAGGTCCATTGTTTCACATTGGTGAATGAGTAAGTAAAAACAGTTGCTACCAGTTAAGCTTCCACTTTACTGCATATTTTCGTGTGCCCTTAAATTTTTTTTTATTATTTTTTTTAAAAACACTCTTAGGGACATGCCTTCATTGCCATGCCTTCCCCAGCTCTATTCTTCTTTCTGTGTCCCCCACATGGACCGCTTGGCCTTCAAGGCCATATAAATTTCATTGTTATTCTAAAGAAACTGAATACATCTCCAAGCACTAGAGAAACAAGCAGACTGCCAGAAAGGAACACTGTGCAGTCCTTAAGATGCATACTGCAAGAATAAAACCAGATGTCTGTAGACATTATTCTACATCTTATTCCAACCTCTCTTTATCTCTTCATTATTTATTGTTTGTATATAGAAGAAAGCTACATTAGAATACAGTTGTTATTTTAAGCAAATTTAATTAAAACTGGGCAAAGGGTTTGAGTATATTCTTTTGTTTAAACCAGATAAAACTGGGATCACCAGCTTCAAGATTCAGACATAGCTGAGTTACCATAACATGTTCTATTTTGCATTTGCCACAAATGAAGATCACAGAGATATTATCATAGTTTTCAGCTGACAGAATCTCTCCTGTTGAGGTTTCATCTTAACCTAACATGTCTTACCCTGTATCTGCAAGCGTGAACATGCACGATCAGGTAAATCAGCCACCTGAAAACCTATTATTTAATGCTCCAGTATATCTAGCAAGAAGTATCAGAGCAGTTTCAAACAGCTCTTACAAATAAAGTTACACTTTTCACTATTGAGACATCCTGCAACAAACATCCCTCTTATCCTCTCCCACAGTGTCTCAAAAACTACTGAAATAACACTAATTCAACTCATTCTTGAAAGCAGGCTCCACAACATCATTGCTCTGCCTACCTTAAGCATGTATTAGTACTCCCACCATCAGCACAGAAATACCTTAGAGGTTAAAACACACACACAAAACTTCTCAAATTATCGTAATTTTTCTTTTCCAAAGCTGGTCCCTTGTTAGAGATGCAGAACTGAGGCACTAAGAGGTTAATTGACTTGCTTAAAATTATGTAGAAGTCTGGGATACAGCCAGCAGTTTTAGTTCCTAGACTAGAACCCCTAAACACAGGACTCTGCCCCTAATGTGTCCAGACTAGCATTGGGGAATTGGCAACATCCTACTGACCGTATTACCTAGAAAAGAAAACTGAGGAATGCTAGAGCCTAGAAATCACTTAGCCGAAATCTCAACTCTGCTGTTATCAGCAGCTAATATATTGCAATCAGAATTTTAATAGCTGTTTAAATAAGCAAACAAACCTCAAATTTCTGCAATAAATTACTAGTTTTGTTCTAAGTGGTGAAAGCCACAAAGGAGAAAAAAAGTGAAATAAAACCACAGAAGACAAAACCCACAAGCCATATGCAAACTCACAGGAAGCCCTGCCAATTTAAACAGATGAAAAAAACCTCTTTCCTGTTCATTCAGGTAAAAGGGGCTAAGCAGTGGGATGACCAGTGACCGCACCAGCAAAGCCAAAGCCTGCCATGCACCTCTCTTCACCTTGTTCTCAGGTCCCTTTACCTACCGATGAAACCCCTACCCATCTTGCAGATCCCTCCCATATTCGCCAGTTGGAGACTGTATAACAGGCAGTATGTGCCACAGATCAAGAGTTACAAGTATGTTGACCAGGTATCTGGAAAGCCAAAAAAGCAAGTAACAGGTGAGACTGCACCTGTTGTCTTTTCCTTACTGGAGACAATAATTTGTGGAGTCCTCCTTTCCCCAGACAATTTTCACAAAATTTAGAGGAACTTAATATCTTCATTGTCCCTTATCCATTATCAAATATGGTTGCAAGAGAGGGAAAGAAGAGGCAGAAGAAACCAACAGGTAGATGAACAGGAAAAAAACCAGGTGAACGTAGTTGTTCCAAGAAGGGCACACAAAGTGAAACAACACATATTCCCCGCACAAGAATGTAATAGCGATGCCCCTTGCCCATTGTTCTGCTTCTAAGCTATTTCTGTGTTCCCTTTAAGGAAAGCAAAGTGATTTCTAGAAGTCAGCCTCAAGATGCAAGAAAAGGAGTGAAAGTTGTATCCACAGATACAGCTTCTTCATACTTGAAAACTGTTAGCGTTTGTTTGCCTTTGTTTAAAGCAAACTTAAACTTGCTATTCAATACTGTAGAAATGACTAAGAATGTAAATGTGGAATTTCTGATTTGTCCCACCCTTGACGGCTCTCCCCACCTGCTCCACCAACCAACAACTCTAAAGTCATAAGCCCTTAAGGCATGGACACAAGAACAAGTTACCACAAAACAAGTCAGGATACGAACTTACACAACACCCCAGTAATCCACAGTAGCTGCTCACCTATACGTTAACGGGAATTAAACTGTATGTTCAAGATAGCCCTTCCCTCTTTCACTGCACAGGACAACCCACGGCACATTTATCATGGAACAAAAACACAGAATCATCAGCTCCTTCATGCTGAAATCACACTGCAGCTTTCCTCAGCATCTTTTCAGTGTGCCCATCCTCTTACTATTATTAAGAAGTTATTACTTTTTCCCTGAACACAGCTAGTACATATCAAGGATCTGATGTTTTATTTTAATGTTTTGATGTTTTATTTTCTTCCTAGATGGCAAACTCTAGGTGATGCATACATACAGATCCCATCAACTGGATTTCAGGGTATGGATTTTTTAAACCTAATCTAACTGTGAAACAGTTCTTTGTCAGGCCTGGCAACTGAAAAAAAAATGACTACACATTTTCTGCTGACTTAGAAGACTTAGAAGTTATGAAGGGTGACTGGAAAGTTGGTAGATTTTTTTTTTGGGGGGGGGGGAGTACTAGGATTTTGCTATCATGGAGTTTTTATACAAAGCTTTTCAAGTGTTTTATGTATGACGACATTCTAAGGATACTTCAAAAACAAATCAAGAGTCCACAACCTTCAGTAAAACACTAAACTGTGTAAAGGTGAAGATTATTTCTTTGCTCTAAAACTATCCTAGGACAATTAATACCAGCAGCAACTAGAAGCACTTTAAAGGGTCTAAATCTCATATAGATTATTTAATCTTAAAATTCTCTTTGGTAGACTAGAAGGTATCATTATTTCTCTTCCATGAATAGATAAGCCATCAATCCTGTTTTATTAGAACCTGCTTAAACTTTCTCTGAGAGCCCAGACTATTTTTTTCTCTTTTAACTATGAATGCTCTCACATAATATACATGACTACGGCACCTGAGCATCTCAAAACTTCTTAGGTCTCATCTTGAGTCATTCAGATTATGCTGTAGATAAATTCCCCTAGAATAAAGATTAGGGATATCTCTTTCCAACAAATTAATATTAGTGGTTAGCAAAACAAACAAGTGAAGATGCTTTACTAAAGGTGCTACTATAATTCTAGAACAGCCATACATTGTTTCCTCAAAGAACCAGTGTAACACTTATTGATAGTAAAATGCCTATTTTGCAACCATTAGCCTTCAGAGTATGTGAATCATGAGGAGTTATAATATGTATCAGATACCTCTTGGGTATTCCCAATGTCTGACACTAAAGTTTACGGAATTCATTAGAATAATTCTTGACATACAGCGGTATTAAAGAAAGTAATTATCAGGATACAAACAACATTTTTTGCTTCAAGCTATCTGCATGCAGACTGAGGACAACGTTGCAACTCCAATTCAAGGTTTAGGAAAGAAAAAAGTTGGAAAATGAAAAAGAGAGCAGAAGATTTTGAGCTGAGAGCCCTTAACCCACCCAAAGCACATTCCTAGACAACTTTATTCTTATTTCAAAATAGCCAAGCATCAAAACAAACAGCATGAGTGAACACAGCATGCTCCTTCATAACACGACCTTGCTCACTCAACAACTATTCACTTATTCCACAGCTCAGTTGGCCAGAATGGACTGTCCTGTAAACACGTATCGATGAGCTTCATCTGTATTAATTTAAGTGGATAAATTTGTATACAGCAGCTCCTCTAATTATATCTTAATCCTTTGATTTTTACTTATGAACCTGTTTCTCCTGAACCTGAAATTGCTAACAGTTAGATGTTTTATATACTAGATACTTGTTATGCTAAAAAGCACTCATTAGTAAAACAAGGTCATAAGGATGCAAATACATAATGACTACAATTCATAATGAACAGAAAAAGACACCTTCATTTATACAGAGTGAGCTGGTGAGACTCTACGGTTTTTATAAAAAAGTTTCTTGAAACCCTTTTCCAAAGCCGATGTTAAAAAAAAAAAAAAAAAAA
The DNA here is from genome assembly GCF_036417845.1 of Apteryx mantelli. NCBI lineage: Eukaryota > Metazoa > Chordata > Aves > Apterygiformes > Apterygidae > Apteryx > Apteryx mantelli. The sequence goes on from NC_089984.1 coordinate 37,153,385, forward strand.
ACTTTAAAATGCTACAGTCGCATATTTTAGTATTTATATTGCAAACCAGAGTGGCCTTCAAGTAGGTTGAGAGCCCTTCCATGCCAAATCAGCCAGGGATTCCACATCAGCATTTCAACCCTCCTTATTCAGTCAAAAAGTAAATAGATCTGTCAAGAAAAGCAAATGTCATTCCACTCTTTATTCTTGTAGACTACAGAGAGGCAAGTCTTTGCTGGTACAGGCACGAGACAAAGCTTACAGTGAGGAAAAAAACAAAACAAAACAAAAAAACCCTTCCATTGGTATTACTCACACTGGCCCCCCAGATGAAATAAGCTATCCTAACAACGCCATTTTTTGTTGGTGGAAGTACCTTAGTACGTGGCCCTTTGCAGGTTCAGTTATGTCATTAGAGAGAGAATTACACCCTACAGCAAGACTACACCAGAAGTTCTAAAGGAACTGCTACTGCTGCACTCCTGATCTCAGTATTCTTGGAAAATGAAGAATCAGGCTGAGTCTGTTGCACAAAGCATGTCTCAAACAGCAACAGTCTCCCTATAAGGAAAGATTGGACAAGACCTATGAATTGCTGTCAAGAGCACAAACAAAAGTAAAAAAGGGTCAATTTTTCTCTTGCTTCCAATTTTAGGCTCAGAGATCCTTTCCACTTACCCCATGCAGTCTCTATTTCAGTGGAATGAGGTATGACACTGGTAGCGCTAGCCACGTGCAAACGACTTCACACTGGTGTTTGGACAGTATACATCTCCTGGGCCTCCAGAAAAGAGAAAAGAAGCTGAGGAACTTCTCCCTTTTGGGTTTGTGTAAAGGTGAATGTGTGTGGTCATACCCTAGAAGCAGCAGACAGGTCTGGCTGCACTAATACTCCAAGAAAAAAAAAAGTTACCTGACACTTCAGGGTAAATGACCATTTTTAAGACAGTGAACAGAAAAGATGGGCTTAAATCCTGCTTTGCTTTACAGTGATAGAGGTTGGAGGAAACAGCAGCACAGAGATGCAGAAGTCCTCCATCCAAATAGCATCAGAACAGGAGGACTTGACCTCTTCTCTACAGATCTGGGAAATCCATAGAGTCAAGCTGCCTTTTCCAAATCTCTCCATATCCTGCCTCTGAAAAGGGATCAAAGTGAGAAGTAATTCCAGGTGATTACAGGCAATAAAGAACACCGAAAAGGCTACTACTGGGTTTCACAAGAAGAGAGGCATGTGACATGCTCAAGTGTCTTGATTTGGAATCCTATCAATACAATATTGTACGACACCATCACTACATAACAGTGATGGTCTTTCCTCCTTCCCCTTTCACCTGCAGAAATTAAATCACTACCACTGGTTCCCACATGCTGAATAGTGACATTAGATAATACGTCAGCACAGGCTATACTGCACACAGCACTATTTGGGCCACCCATTAATATTAGATGCCTAAGTACTTACATGCATACTCAAGCAGTCCCGTGCAGAAGAGCCTGTACACAAGATGAAACCTATTTCATACACAGTTACTTATAACTAGTATACAAATACTACGGGGAAGTAAATGTTCCAGATTTAAAACAGGAAATGAGACTCTACAGTTATGATTTCTTGTACTTATTTAATGAATTGGAAACATGCACATGAATAAACTGTTTTTGCCACAATAGATACTGGTCTTGAAATGTCAACTTTAGGGGGAAAAAATCTTGTGATATAGTAATGGTATTATATCATATTACTTTAAAATGGCTCCAAATCTTGAGTCAGTCAGAAGATATAAACCTACTATGAGGCGTAAAGCTTATATGATCAAATCAAGCTTTTGGTCACATACCAACTGCCCTAGCTGAAACTTATAAGATTAGATTACCAAATAGTTATTGTAAAAAAAAAAATCATTTGTGTAAGTGTAAAAATGTTAAATAGGAGGGTATAGGTCAGATCCTGCATTAGTGTTACCACAAGCTTTAATTTTACTCCGATCTGTGAAAGTGCATACAAAGGATTTTCCCGGCAAGACCCAAATTTGCATCCTGCCATCTCCTAGCTTCCTGGAAACTGGAAAAGGAAATTAAACATACCCCTACCTGATAAAGCCTAACTGTTAAGCTCATACCAAAAGATTTGCCTTCATAAGTTTCTGAGAAACAGATACGGTTAAACACATGAAAGTGAGGTGGGAAACAGTTTTAAATTCTAATAAATGAAGAACTGAAAATGAAGAAAGTTCTGGGTTCTGCTGGGGAATGATGACTACTGCCAAGATCCACACACAGGTGCATGGAGAAAAGCTACAGAACAGATGACTACGGGGGGGAACACAACACCCAACAAGACATCCTACCCTGAACAAAGAAATTTCTCTGGCCATAAAAATTACCTCTCTGCCCCAGAGAAGAAAACATTTGTCAAGTCACATAAAGAACTTGTCAATAGCATATGTTTAAAAGGTACTACTCTGAGATACTTCTGCCAGACTGGCAGACTGTTCTTTTGAAAATATACGGTATTCCTGTATTCAAAGTTTTTGGCATGTTTTATAAACAGATTGAACAGATCCAAAAAATCATACAGAGGCACAGTGCTTGGGACTAGAGACTGGAAATCATCACACTTCATCATATAACACCAACAAACAAGTAGTAAGATAAGATCTTTAAAACTGGTGAAGAAAATCCAGGCGATATAAACAGGCTTAGTATATCTGTAGTTAACAGTAGTTAACTACCGTAATTCAGGAAAGCAATCAAAAATTTGACAGCAGCAGTAGAAATGAAGGTTTATCTAGTTTATAACTCCAGACATTTTGCTTGTTGACTGCTGTTTTCAACTGTACAAAGATGAGATGACAGCTTAAGGCGATTTTTTTTATCTAAAAAGGACAAAGTACCTGCACTACCAATAAAACCACAGACAAACACAGACTTCCACACAGGTAATCAGTCACTGTTATGATGCAATTGTTACTCTAGCTTGCCATGGTTCCTCAGGCTATACAATAAACCATTTACAATGCAAAGTTTTGCCCACCTGATTTTGTTTCCAGAAGCATTTTGTTTCAACTTTAAGTCTTAGCTGTAGGAATCACAAGGGTCAGTTGAATGGAAATAGTGACTTGCTGGAAATACCACTTAAAGTACATTTAGATAATGCTAAAATTTACAGCAGATCTGTTTTATCTCATCAAATTATTTCAGAAAGTTATTTACAGGATTAAGCCCAAACAATACTTTAAATCCTAAACATCATCCATACAGAGATCACATTTCTTCATGGTGCTCACCTTAAACTTGGCAACGAGTAAGCCAAAGAATGATCAGTGTCAGGTATCTCAGCATAATACACAGGGCTTGGAAAATTCAGCATGGGTGAAAGATAAGTGTATCGTGCACACAGACAGTTTCGGTGTCCTTGTCACCATTCAGAGCTATGTCAAACAGCCAAGTAAATTTGTCCAAACACCAGTCAGTGTCACAGCTGTCAATGAGAATTGTGTGAGCAGCAATGAAATACCTGCCTCAGATTCAACCAACTGACCTTGTTCAGGAAAAGTATAAGCAGCAGTTGAAACATTACAACAATTAACCAAGTACACTGCTGCCTTCACCTCTACCTTTCACATCATCTCTCAGCCAGTACAGTTAATTGGTGTTATGTGTCAGGTGAGCTTCTCAAGACTAGAAAAATACACCCTGAAAGAGGAACCAAACAAGGTCTGCCGAACGTTCTCTCAAACTCCTTCAAATCAATGGGAAGTTTTTCAGAAATCTAACTACAGACATTAAGTATTACATATTACAGTAATCTGACATTTTACACCACCTTGAATGCAATAATAATTAAGAGTCCTGAACAGTGTGCATGCCTGTTACCCCATACATTCAGAGAGAGTAGATTCTTCCATCAACTGCATTTACTTTCCAGGTAATACTATTACCTACACTGGAAACAGTAAAGAAGAAAAAGATTAGAAGCAGGATTCTTTTCCTCTTCTTACATGCTGCTTATGCTTTACCGAGCCTCCCAAAATTATTTGAGGAAAGTTGTTAGTATCTAAAATAGCTTGCTCTTATCTTGTCATCAATATCAATGGAGGCTGAACTGTACATTCAAGCTTAAAATACATAAAAAGGAAGTAAATTTACTTCCCTGCAGTAACAATATTTAGATCATTATTGTTAGGATAATTTTAAGTTATCATTACCTTCTCATCACTTCAGCTTTTTATTTTGGGCAGTTCATGGATTTGGGGCTTGTCAGATAACATAATTTAACTACGGTGTCCTACCATAATACTGCATTATTTCAGAAGCAAAACAGAATACTGAGTAAGTAAGTATTTTCAAAAGTTTTCTATTCAATAATTTTTTTCCTCAAGACATACAATTATGAAATTTGGTAGTCTTGTAACAGCATACTAAAATTTCTACATTTGGGGAAAAAACATATCAAGAACAATGCCTTATAGGACACAATCTGCCTGTTACAGTTTCTATTTCAACAGCTTAAGTGGATCTAGGACAGCTAGTACTTGAGTTACAGTATCTTTTCCTTGAACTAATTCCTAGAGTGTCATAAACTTCATTAGACATTAAAGGATACTATGACTATTTGGACAGAAGACTTCCAGATATCAAAACTGAAACCCTAGTCCTACTGAAGTCAATGAAAAAGTTCTAACCAATTTCAAGAAGGCGAGGATTTCCGTGAAAAATAATCCAAATTTTCCATTTTAGCAAAGGATTGTGGACACTTTAGCAACTGTCATTTTGGCACAAACCACTCTTCTGGAGCCAACAGTACCAGTAGAAAGTAGTCAGGGCTATCAGAAAATCAGATTTTTAGCCTCATTTTTTGGTCCTGCATTACGAAGCACACAGCTATGCGATCCTGATAAATTTTATGCTAACTGTAATCATTAAAAGTCAGAATCTAGCAGGGGCAGCAGATAATCATGAAATCACACTGCTGAGTGTGCCAGGAACAAGGAAGACAGAAGTGCCAAGAGAGGCGATCATAAGTATTCAGCTAAAGTTTGGTTAAGGAAAGCTCCTGCTACACAGCAAAGATGACTGAGTGAATTTATAGTCAGAATGAATTACAGAAAAGGGGTACTGATCCACCATCACACCTCAGTAATTTCAATCTCCCCACTAAAAGTTCACATCCTTTCAAAACAGAGCCCTTCCTAGGTCCCACAGCGCACAGGCACACCGCTATGGGAGCTGTAGCGTCAGCTACACAGTGCTAGTATTTTGTGCCTACTGTGTATGAAGCTGTGAGATAAGAGGTATGCTGACACACGTCTATAGATATATGTCTACAGTGCAAATAGCTGGTAATGGTGGTTCTTTGAATGTTGCCTGACTGTTTACCAGACAAGGAATGAATATAGAAACTTTGTTAGACCAATTTGGCTTGGGAATAGCCTGACTAGTAGAGTTAGAGAAACAGGGTGCCTTTTGAGCATCCAAGCCCTTTCTCATGTCCCTTCTTGCAGAACATGAAACATTACATTATTTTAAGTTTTCTAGTTGAACTGTTAAGGAGCTAAACATCTATGAAGTTGAAGCATTGGACTTTTCTACAAAAGCACCAGAAACAGACTCAGAAGAGGAACCAAACCAGCCCAAAACAAATGCTTTCTTTCATTTTACTGGAAGTTACAAAGACTCTACAGAAGCTTATGGCATATCAAGACTAGCCCTGACCTCTCGCTGGGAAGTTTGCACACTGATAAGGAGGGAAATGGAGGGAATTTAATGGGAGGGTTTAATATCACATCCAACAATGCACAATGGGAAAACTGAGAAGCAGTTAGTTCAGAAACAATAAGGAACTTCCTATAAAATTTAGCATCCACAGGAAAATCATTAGACAACTGGACTTTTACCTCTTGGAGTTGGCCGGCATTTCCGCTCAAGAATGCGTGCCTAAGAGGTGCACAGGGAACGGATATCCAAGTTCACCAATATCTGTTCCTATTCACCGACAGCAGGATTAATACCACAGGTTAGTTACACACCTTTTACCTGTGCAAAGCCTAGACTACGCAGGAGGGAGAGAGACCTGGGTTACCGGCATTCACAGCTCACGTGCTGCAATACCTCACCACCCTATCGACCCGCATTCACGCTCGCCCACATCGATGCCAGCGCTGACCCAGCTGCAATAGGAAACCAACAGAGCAGGTGCAGGGAGGCGAGATGGCCAGGAACGAGGACCAACAAGGGGAAGAGCCAAAACGTTTCAGCTCCCCTTCCTTTTTCTTTTCTTTTCTTTTTTTTTTTTCCTTTTCAAGGCTTCCTTCCCTGCCCGGCCAGAGAAAGGGACCTGGGAAGGAGGGAAAACACGACCGCGGGGCCGAGACCGGAGACGCCCAGGCCTCGGCAGGCGCGGGCGCGACGCCCGCCCTCCCGCGAGCGCTGCCCGCGGCCCTGCCGAGCGCCGAGGCGGAGGCCGCGCCCGCCGGGACGCGCCGCCGCCCCGGCCGCTGGGCGCGGAGCCCTCGCCCCACGCCGCCGCCCCGGCCGCCGGGCGCGGAGCCCTCGCCCCACAGCAGCCCGCGCTGCCGCCGCCGCCCGCCGCCCCGGCCCCGCGCCGCCGCCCGCCGCCTCGGCCCCGCCCCGCGGCGGCCGCGGTGCCGCCGGCCGAGCCGCGGCGGCGCCGGAGGCGGGAGCCGCTCCCTCAGCGACCGGAGGCGACGGCGCCGCCTTACCCTGGTCCTTCAGGCTGGTGAGGAGCTCCAGCTGCTTCTCCTCGTCAGAGCTGTTCATCCTGCCCCGGCTGCCGCCCGCCGCCGCCGGGGACCGGCTGCCCCGCTCCGCCCCACCTAGCGCGGCTTCACCTGGGAGCGGGAGGGCGGGCGGCGGCGGCGGAGCCCCGGGGCGGCGGCGGCGGCAGCGGCCCTGCCCGCTCTGCACATGCCCAGACTCCCGCGGCGGCCCCAGTGAGCATGTGCGAGGGTGCGGGGCGCGGCGGCACCGCCGGCACCCGCGGCTGGCAGGCACCCCCCGCCTGACAGGCACACGCCGACTGACAGGCAGACACCACCAACTGGCAGGCACCCCCTGACAGGCACCCCCCGCCTGACAGGCACACGCCGACTGACAGGCACCCCCTGACAGGCAGACACCAACTGGCAGGCACCCCCTGACAGGCACACGCCGACTGACAGGCACTCCCTGACAGGTACACACCGACTGACAGGCACATACCGACTGACACTGACTGACAGACACCCTCCGACTGACTGACACACTGACAGACACCCTCTGACTGAGAAGCACACACCAACCGATGGGCACACACTGACAGACACCCTGTGACTGACAGGCACCCCTTTGAGCGATACACACTGACAGGCATCCTCCGACTGATGGCACCACTGACAGACACACACTCCAACACAGTGGCTGACAGACACACTGACTGACAGGCACCCGCAGCTGACACGCACACACAAGCACACCCCAGGGCCACCCCCGCCAGGTCCCCAGCGCGCCGGGCCTGCGCCTGGGCTCGGGGCCTGCGCCGGCAGGGTGCAGGGGCCAGCGGGGCAGCTCCCCGGGTGCCCGGGCCCAGGCGGGAGCCGCAGGCAGCGGGCCGCGTCACAGGCGGCGCCGGCTCGGAGGCTGCCACACAGAGAGGCGGGGAGCCAGGGCCGGAGGCAGGGGCTTTGGGTGAGCACTTGGTGGGAGAAGAGCAGGAGAGGGCGTCAGGAGCCACGTGGAAGCCAGGACAGACCTTGGAGTCCTGGTCTGGACGTTAGTTATCATGCTCACCCCATGCAGCAGGATGCGTCCTAGGGACTTGGGAGGGAAGCGCCTGCTCCACCAGCTCACGGCACAGCTGCATGTGTGCAAGCTTTTAATAAGCCTTTCACATGATTACACACAGCAATCTTCCATTTAGGATCAACACACTGCTCCAAGTGTGTCACACTGCAAATGCACCCACGGTTCACTATGGCAGACAGGTCAGCACGAACAGCATCACTGCAGACATGGCAACATTGGTTAGAAATATCCAGGGAAGAAAGAAAGAAAAGAAGACCTCACATAATAACAAACTACAAAGAGTTGCTCAGTCCTCCTGCCTCCTTCATCTCAGGCTGCATCCTTTAGTCTTCTCTTCTTGAGCTAGTAAATCTTAAAAACATGATGAGGCTCTGTATTAATGTTTTACAGCATTATCTATCCTAGAGCTAGTTAATAAAACTTGTGATGTCCTGGAAAGAAGCCAGGAGGTCTATGTGAGGTGTACTTGTGCCTTGTAAGTGAGATCTGTTCATGTGAGGCTAAGGAGGCCATGCAGAAAGATCATAAGTTAGCTTTTTTTGGACTAGTCAGAACAAAACATATTTAATTGAACCAAATGCAAAGTTATAAATCCATGCTCCTAGAAGTGAAGTCATATGCAAAGAATGGGAAATTATCTTGGAAAACAAAGGCTCTGTAGAGGAAGTGGGAGATGAGGTGAACAAATAGTTACATACATACTGCCAGTAAGGTACTGCAGCAAAAGAATTGGACGTACGCTGGCAGCAGGAAAGAAATTTCTTGTGGGACATTAACAAGGCCAAAATAATAATACTGTATCCCATTCTTCAAAAGACAGAGACATTGGTGGAGAAGTACAGAGAAAAAAAAGAGTGATCCAAGGTTTGAAGGAGAATACTTTGTAATGAAAGACTTCAATTTCTCGATCTTTTCAATTGAGCAAAAAGAAAATAAATTATTTATATTAATTTCACAGCAGAAAATGCGTGGTACTTGAAGGCCTAGTGGAAAAAGACTCAGCCAGAATGTGAATCTGTAACTAGAAGCTAAATGTAAAAACTGAAAATAAAGTCAGATGTTAATTAAAGCCTCCATCTTAAAAAACACAGAGGTGCTTTTTAGGTCCTTGGAGTTCTGGGCTGACCCTGGTTGTGAACAGCCCCCACTTTAAGTTAGGGAAGTTTTGCCAGTGTTTTAATTTTTTAGTATCCTTTCTTGGGCTGCCTGTTGACTTCACTACAACTCCCTCAAACCTCTCTTCCCATTACCGATGCTGCCCCCCTTCCATTTCCAAACCCATTTCTTTCATACTGCGCAGTAGCAGTATTTGCAAAAGAGTCATTGTAGGGTTGCTCATCCCTGCACTGTGCCAGGACACAGGACATCTTCATCTTGCAACAATGCTCAGTCTGTTGTATGCTACCAAAACAGGGGATAAATCTCTTTTATACCAGTATAGACAGTAAACCAATTCTTCCATTATTTTATTTATTTTTTCAAATTAAAGTATTATGGGTCTGTCAAAAGAATTCTCTTCCATAATTTCTGTATTTCAGCTTCATTATTATTCTGTTATTCACTTTGACCTATGTCAAGTTAAAATACCTTGAAAAGTAAGCATTTAAAACAAAGATGTCCTTGTTACAGACCCTTTTGGTTGCAATAGCAGGAAGGATGCCATTGTAATGTTGCTTCTCAAAGGTATTAATGAAGTGTACCCAAAGAGATTTTGCTTTTTTAAAGTTAATTAGCACTCCTAATTTGCTAATGGATCCCCTATACTCTGAAAGGATTTAAGCTTCCCAGAAGTGTTTCCCTGAGTCATGAATTAAGCTCATTTTTAAAGTTTTTTTTAAATGAAAGATCATCCATAATGTCTACACTATATCTATACAATACATCTACACTGTGATTTGATAGCTAATACTATAAACCATTAAGATCATAAAAACCTATTCCACAAATCATCATCATGGGATTTCACAATGTTTAAAGAGCAATTAGGTAGTTACCGTTTCCTGTATCAGAAAAAGAAAATCAACACTATAGTTCGAATGCACATAACCACTTTTTATTTATAGCCTTTCAAGAATATTATTTTTTATTAAATGGGAAATTTAAGAGTAGACATGTTTGAAAACTTGTCCAGTTCACAGTTCATATCAGTCTTGGGGGGAAAAAAAATTAAGCACTATCTACTGGATGTCAGTAAGTAGTATTTTGAAGAGGAAAATTCAGGTGGATTCACCAAATCTTTATGTTCCACCTACATGTACCTGTTCTTCCAAGATCTGGAATAGCTTTGTCACCAGACCCTATGAAGTTTTGAGAATCACAGGTGACACATGATAGGAAAAAGAGGAAAAGACATGGGGAAGGCTAGAAGAAAATGGGATAAGAATTCAAAAAATAACTTGTCCAGGTGGAGTAGTGCTTTGATTTAAGTTGGGTATAGTTCAGTGAGAACAGATGCACTGTTCTGTGCATAAACAGTGATAATCAAATGCACCAACAAAGAAAGAAGTGCATCAGTTTCAGAAGTTATAGTAAATTAAGGTGATATATGGTTGTTTAAAAATCCAGATAATGGAGTATAAATAAGTGTGTGAGAGACACTGTGGATTCTTCCTGCTATGTTTAGCTTTGGTGAGACATCATTTAGAACAGCATGCCAGCTTTCAATACCATACTTTGAACTGAAACACAGGCTGACTGAGGAGAGTCTGTAGAGAGCCTGCAGCAAGAACAGCTGTTCTGAAAGTAACCTGGACCTGCAAGAAGAAAAAAAGATGTTTCATCCAGTGAAGGCTGATGGAACAAATAATGAAGTTTTTCATATCAGTTAAAGACTACCACAAAGAAGTTAGACTGTCCTCAATAACCATTGAAATAGTACAGTTTTAACTGTAACAGGGGATACAGACTAGATGATAAAATGTTTCCCTAACAGAAATACTGGAATAGGATACAAACAAGATGGAAGGTGAAAACTTCTGAAGTTTCTAAGAAACTATATGACCTGTCAGGGTCTGCTCTTCTGATGATCTGTGCAGGTGACAGGACTGACAGCACACATACTACTCCCATTCCTCTCTGCCTCCAGTCCTTGTCACCAAGGCTAATTTCTTAAGAGGCATGCTCTGCAACCTTTCCAACACTTTAAGGCAATTTCATAGCTTAGGATAGGTCCACATAAACACAGGAACTGGTGGCAGACTCTAACTAAGCTATAAGAAGGATGGGAGAGAAAACTAGAGCTGAACAGCTGAACGTCTTCACCACCAGATCTCACAACTTAGTTATCCAAAACAGCTATTTGGAAGGGTGTACAAAGCCTGTGTTCTGAGGGATGATTCAGTGCTCACATAGCTCTACTCCCACCCACTGTTACTCACAGATAATAATGTCTATAAGCTTTATTGCAAAGAATGTCTACTCCAACACATTTGTTGCTATTTGCCTTGAAGCAGGACAGATTTATTCTTTGCATCTGCTGTTCCCTGTGCAGTTTACAGGGCTATGTAGGCTCACCTGTGGAAAGTGGGTTTGGCCATGCCTCTGCAGCACCTGGAATGAACAGAGGCACCACTAAAAGAAAGGACACAGTCTAGGTGTGTCTTCCATGACATGGGTCCCCAAGCAACAGTAGCTTAGGGCAGCAGCTCCAAGTGTTGCCTTTAAAAAAAATGTGGTTGCTGTCCTTCCATTTGCTTGTCCAGCTCTGTGCACTCTCTCTCACCTGCTAGCAGCTTCTTGTGCAGTACAGTTCAGCTAAACTTTGCATTTATATTCAGTTCCTTCCATAGGATTTCTGGAAGGAAAGTAATTGTCAATATGCAAGTGCAGGAGCAGGTGATAAGTGAGAAGCTAGCCTCAAACTCTTGCAAACAGACTAGTCACAAACCTGTCCCTGAACCTGTTGACTTAAGAACTAGGCAGGTCTAATGTTTGTACTCAGAGAATCAGAGGGGCAGTGCCAAAGAGCTAAGGGCTTTTGAAACAACAATAACCATTCCCAATTGACAGTTTAGCCTGTGCTGTTACTGGAACCATTCTAGTCACAAGGCAGTTTAGTATATTCAGTGCTCATTCATTTCTCTGCTGCTCTCAGTTTTTGATAATATTTAAGGAGGCATTTGCTCAACATCCTTTGGATGTTTTCCAAACATTCATGATACTAACTGCAGCTTTTTTTGGAAAACCAAAGGTTCTGCTTATTTGATTAGATTCTCCTGGGGTTAAGGTAACCAACTTGCTCCTACTGATGACATATTAAATGTGATACATACATGTGTATCTTTTCATCAGGATTTAGGCTTTTCTTCACCCTATCTGTTTAAGCTGGGTGCAGATCAAAACATGCAAATACTTTTTAAAATTTATATTGCTTTTCTGCACTTTCTATGACCAGAGCTTTCCAGGATCCTCACAAACAAACATCATAAACAGTGAACAAATATTAAGAAATAACCCGCAAATGTGGGATTTGCCTATGAGGAATATTTGCTATTAGAGTGGCTTCAGTCTTGTGAGAGATCTTTATAAAATAGCATGTATGCATCAAAACATATCTGCAGTGGAATAACAGGTGCACAGGACTGAACAAGGTAACGCCAATCATTTTAAGGAGCTACTAAAATAGACTAATATTAAAGGAATCATTGTTCTCACTGTGCCAGCTGCTCCAGAGACATTCCTTTGTAATACCTAAAGGAATAGATGCTGAAATGATCAAGAAAAGAGATTCATAGCAGACAGCATGAAGGGAAGCGTGCAATCAGAGCCATGTCCAAAAGTAAGAGAAAAAGGCAAGTAACAAAGAATTCAGAATTGGAATCTGGGTAGTATTCTCAATTTCACGGTAGTCAGCAACTGTTCAAGCTAGGATAATATGAAAAAATGGAAGGTAAAGAAAAATAATGAAAAATTTAGTTTTCTTTGCCTTCTTTCAAAATAGATCGCAGTGAAATGCCGGGCATCTTCTGTTGTTTGAAGCTGATGTTTGAAGCTGATGAAAATGAGCAATTCACAACATGTACACACCGGGTAGACTGCTGCACCTGTGCAGAATCTAATAATTAGCTTGCATAACATTTTTGAAAATATTTTTCATGGTTAAGAACATGCTTTATGCCTGTTTGTGCCATCTTGGATGGGACTTCTATGAGCATTCGCACAGATGGAATTTGCAAACTCAGAACTTCACAGAATGATAAACTGAAGCAAATGCTAAAGATTATTCACATGGTCTAACTCCTGAATTCATAAAATAGGAGTATTAGCCTCAGAAGCATGACAAGGGCCAATTCAGTCATGAAGAAGAGACCTACAGTACTGCTTTCATGACATAAGAAATGATATAAACCATTTGTGAAAAATTACCTGCAAGTATTCTCCACATGCAAGAAGGAAGAATAGGGAAACAAATTTAAACAAAAAAGAAGTTAGCATTGAAAAGCAAATGAGTGCTAGGAAGAAAAATGATCTAAATGACATAGAGAAACAGGAAATGAAAGACTAAATTTGTCTAGGAAGTTTTTGAAATGTTTGTCCATCTTGACTATTTTCCAGAGTACTTCTACAACTAGAGTTTGGACGCCCATAGCCCATTCCTTTTCTCCTTTGCTGAGTTTCTGAAAGTGATTTCAATTTGAATCCAGTTGAGGTTGTTGGAAACAAATCTATCAGCTGTTCATTCTGCAAAGTGCTTGTGTGCAAGAGAAAAATCAATCACAAAGTCCTGATACCAGGTCTACTTTGAAGATTCCTGACAAGGAATTGGAAACAACTGTTTTGTGAACAGGGTGATTTTGATCTGGAATCATCTAGTAAATTGTGAAGCCTATCTATTCACCCTTGTAGCATATAAAATGTCTCTCACAAAATCTAACAGAACACTGTACAGACTTGTACATCCAGAAGTAAAAAATTCCGTAGCAAACAGGTACCACGGCCAGAAATTTGATATAGTTGTTATCCATACTTTAATGTGAATATTCCTACCCATCTGGGCTAAAAGTTACTTGGAACTTCTAGTGAACATAAAGGCAGTTTTGTTTACATATGAGAGGTAAAACCCTACATCAACAACAAATGGCAAAGAAGGGATCAGTGGATCTATACTAGCTTAGAGAGGAGGGCATTCTCTTCAGAAGCAGTGACACCCCTTAGTCCTTGCAAAGCCTAAGCTATTTCTTGAGGATTTGTCATCCTACTGTTGAGGAGAGCTATCTTGTGGAAACAACTGTGGCTACAGACTAGAGTTACCCTCAGGCCATGACTTCAACCATGTTTACCACTTTCAGAACAGACATATTTCAAGTATGTGTGTTGGGGCAGGGCAGGGAGGTAAACTACATAATCACTGCATGGATAAACAACTATTAACAAACTCCATGAAAAATGAAATAGCAATAGTTATTTGTGTATATAATTAACATCATGAATAAAATTAAGCAGATTTATCTGCTGAGGTAATGTATATTTTTCCATCAAACTAATCAGTACTGAATAATGGCTAGCATAATATATCCGGGTAAAAATAAGCACTTCTTGCTTCCCTAAGATGACAACTAACTAATCAACACACATTCAAACCAGAATACAAGTATGATTAAAAATAAAAAATCCCAGATAATACAGACTCATTTGATTAGAAACATTGGCATGATCTTTCCTAGTTACCCTCTTCTATGACGGCAGACTTGTCTATCTGCATAAAAAAGACACAATATTGATGGGAGGATGAGTCAAAAGAAGATTAAGTATTTAGTGTGGCATTTTAGAATGCTTGAGTTATACTGTAATTAACAACCCTGCATATTAAACTTGCAACTATAAAATATAACTAGGCCAGCTAACAAGCCACCCCTCATAGCAGTACACTGTGTTTTATGAATGCTCACCTCACACAATTTGGTCAAAATAGGTGCTTCCTTTACCTACCAGCACAGACCGACAATGAGTTTGGCCTGCTGAGATATCAACACCTGCGAACATGTAAAGGACACACATATTCAGAGACAGCAAATAGCTCAGAAGTGGTTCACTATGTTATTATGGACCAAATCTGAAATGTCATTTGCTTGCAGCCTGGCAGAGAGAAATATCACACATTTGGAAAGCTAGATACTGATTCACTCTCCAGACCTCTTTCCTGAGACGTGGGACCCTGTTTCACTAGTATCACAGTCTGACGACTGTGCTAACCCTCACAAGTTTTGCAGCAGCTTCTGTGTGATCTTCTGGAGTTCCCATCAAGGGATGCACTATTTTATTCTTCAGCTGCTTGGATAAAATGGACAGTCAGAGAAGAGAACAGGGGCTTTGCACAGGAATGTTACAGGAAAAAAAGTGTTGTGTCCAGGGGTGTTACAATCACTCTAGAACCTAAGTTACTGTCTCTACTCAGTAAACCCTGTTTCCAGTTTTAGTGAAGGAATGGCCCTCTGGCTTAGGCACCATGTAACTTCTTTAAAGCAGTTGCAATATGTTTTTTGCTGTGGATGTTACATCCTTCAAACCTTGTCCCAGTTACCCGAGTCATTAAAAATAAAACTCACCAATAGCTCTGTAGCTCTTTTTACAGTTCCCAAACCTGTTCCACATTGTTTCAAATGGAAATTTTAACACTGAATATTGGTTATTAAGTGTTAGTTGAATTCTTTTTTGACATATAAAGCAAATTCTTCAGTGTATTAGTTCTCCTACCATTTTCTATCTAGTTTTAATAATCTTTTACTTTTAAGATGTCTCTTTGTTGTGCAAACAGGCCAAATATCTCTATGCTAAGGAAGCTGCTAAAAGGTGACATTCTATACGCTCTCCCTCTATTGCTACATCTGGTCAAATGCTCCCTCTTCTATGGCATTCTTTGAAGAGAAGAGGTTAGCTGGTGAGACTGCATGTGGAAGTATCTGTTTGATAAGAGAACCTGATCCTCTCCAATATAAAAGAAGTTACTCCATACAGTCTACCAGCTCTCTGGAAAATTTAAAAATTGTTTATCAACAAGAACCTCATCTGTATAGTGCTCATCTGCAAATACTTTAACAGCATTTACTCCCCATAGTCCTTGTTCTGATATCTTTGAACAGTTATAGTATGTTACCTGACAGGCTATGTGATGATGATAAATGACAACAGTAAAGAAGACATCTTTTTTCCTAGGAAGAAAGAATGATGTATCAGCTTAGGTGAAATAAAACCTTAGCAGTGCAGGAGCAAGCATCTCTGTGCTTATAATTTCATTGTGAAACAATGTAAGTATCAGATTTCAGAATGGACAGATGTTTATCACTGGAGAAATTTTAAGGAAAGAACATACTGCAATCTAATGAAGTATCACTGCATAAAAAATAGTTATTCCTTGGTAAATTATTCCTGAAGCTCACAGTACTATTTTAGACCTTGTTCTTTGATAAATGCCTAACATCATCTCAAACTAAATAGCAAAATCAGTTAGTTAGAAGCTTAAGTACATTCCTATACAACAGTCAAGGTCTCTTGGTACTACTGATCATAGCATGTTAATAGACTATTCATTATGCATAGCTTTTGAATTCAATGACACTGTTATTTTGCCTGAATCTTTATTATACTGCTAGGTAAAGTTATCTTCATAATTAATTTCTACAAGAAGGGCAATTCATTTCATCTATATTAGGCAATTTTTCAGTTTGTGAGAAATAACCCATTGCCCTGCTTTCTCAACACATTTCATCAAGTATTTATGTGCAACCGTAGCCACTTTGTGTATGTGTCTCTCTGTCTCTCCCTCTGTCTCAAACTTTGCATACAGCTCAACAGTAGTTGATGTTTTTGTTCCTGTTGCAGACTTGTCCATTTTCTGGTACTTGCACTACCTCTGTTTGCACTACATAATTAGGATCAGATGCTAGCTCCTTGAATTAAAGAGCATTTGGGCTCTCCTTCCAACAAACCTTTCCACTCCCTTCTTGCAAAACAAAGCTGTCACATGAATTCTTTATACAGTGTTGGACTGCATTACACCACTTGACCACACTTGCTAAACTAAGATAATTATGCCACATATTTGCTGATAAAAATCACCATGGCATCAGTGTATTTTGCAGAGCTGTATCAATTCATGCTAGTAGAAAATTGGGCTCTTTGTAAGAATTTAAAGCCAGAGACAATGCTCAAAGCTGCCATTAGGATTCCCATCAGGTTAGCTAACATTTCTGGAAGTCCTTCAACCAGGTGAAAGTAAAAGGACTAAGGAGTAAGGAAATTTTATTCCATAAGGATATCAGAGAACAACTCTTTTCCCCCCACTTACACAACCTTTCATCACCACCTACCAAAGAAATGTATTCCTTGCAACACTTTTCGTTTTGCTGATCTGAACTACCACAGGGCAACTCCTATTGTACCCTCAAGCACTGTTCCTGGCAATCCTATAGACAGAGATAAAGAAATTGGGTAATGAGTCAGACTCATTTTCTTGCCCTAGAAATTTCAAGAGTTTCAAAACATATAAGTCAGGAGAGAGGGAAAAAAAGACTGTTCGCAGTAGAGTTTTACTGGGAATGAATTTGGCTCGAAGTGTTTAAGAGGAATCCCTGCTCTTGGAGCCTATGCAGAGGGCTTCATTTCTGTGAGCCCTTGGCCACTCAAAGAAACTTGCCACATGGGTCAGTTGGAGCTGGGGTTTGCTATGTAGCATCTCAGTGTTATATAGCCTTTCAAGATCTATAGTAAGAGTTTGCTGCAAGTTCCCACTTCATGTGAAACCTAGAATCACAGACAGTGAATATGGAGAAGACCTCTCAGGGCAGCATATCCACCCAGTCCACTTTGGAGCGTTTTAGCCAGAGGCCATTCCACTGACTGGAGTCTCCAGGAAGCTGTGTCTTCCCTACCAAAACAGGCTATATAAGAACGCCTTAAAGCAAACATTTGGGGAAAAATTCTGCTTGCCCCACTAATATTAGTATTTAGTAATCATCTTGACTTAATAATTACTCTTGATTTGCTTCATGTTAATAAGTAAAGTTTGCACTGTTCCTTGGGTGATAATATATACTACTTCTGGTGTTAGAAGTATGTTCTTACCCTACCAGTGCTTTTTCTTTGTATACTGGCTCTACCTTAAAGTGTGTCAGTTAAAGTGGATGGCAAACCATGTGTTAGCTACATCTCTAGGTCTGAACAGAAGATTATTTCAGGGATTAATTCTGTTTTTTAACTAACTTTCTTCGTGTTCCAAATATCAACCATGTTTACTCATATATAATAAAATACCATAAAATTATATGAAAATATATGGAAAATTGGAGGAAGTCTCAGAAAAAATTACTGACTACATTGTATAAAACAAGTGCAGTGCAACAATCTGCTAATAAATCAGAGCGTTCTCACAAGGTGAGTTGTTTTGTCACTTGAATGCCTGAAATGCTATCTAATGTCTTTGTGGAAACGGCTCAAAGAAACAACAGATGTCCCAGATTTTTGCCTTTCATGTCTTATTAAAATCAAGAAGATGGAAAGGCAAACAAAGGGTTAGTCATCATTTCTCTCTCTGGAAGAAGTTCCTATGAACACTGCCTACAGTAAGAGGCAGCACTAACTGAAAGACAAAAAGTAATTTAGATAATGATAAGCATTAATAATCTAAAAGGTTCACTGGGAACACTATTCCCAAGGATAAAAGATAGAAAGGAACAGAGAAATTCTGTAAACTATTCATCTGAATAAATAATAGTGCCACTGCAGCCTTCAGAATAGCCATCTTTAATATTCCCCCCAAATGCATTCAGCTGAGAAATTCAGAATGAGATCTGATTGTGATCTGATTTGTGCTGGATACTCCTGACTTACTTGTCTCATTCAGACTTACAGCTGTGGTCTCTGATCTGCAACCCTGACCTGTAGTGATTGAAAAGCTCTTTACCTCAGCAAGACTCAAGCTACTTTGAGACTCTATCCCCACATTTACGGCAAATCTTTCCACTGCCATCATCTAAGATGTCTCTATCTCCTACTGTCATCAGGTCCTCACACTACCTTGTATGTGAAATAACAATGTTTGACATTGTTGATTATCTTCTAAAAACACAGAATATTAAATTCTGCTTCGCATTGCTATGGTAGCCACTTGCACTTCTGTGCTAGAAGCTAAGGCAGATACCCAGTCCTTTATTCTATTATTTTGTCCTTCTGTTCCTGAAGGAAGATGGATATGTAAATTGCTTTGGTTATACAAAGCATTGCTTGATAACATAAAAACACATGGAGAAAATTCATATGTAAAGTGTGACCCAAGCAGTATTTCTAAACCCGTATTTCAAATCTGGGAAGAGTGGAAGCACGTGTAAATGAGCACACTCTTTGGATCACAAGTTTAAACAGTGCACTTTATGTCACTGTGCATTCAGCATCATCCTACAGCCCACTGGAAGGGTCAGCTATCATAGCCAGTGCACTGAAACAGTTGTTGTGTTAAACGGTGACCTGTTCACACTATGACTCTTAAGGGTGCCATTTGCACTGCTGCCCTTGTAGGCACCAGTGCTGCTGCTACGCACATTCATAGGCAAAGGGCCAAGTGTTAAACTCTTGAATCATCACAGGCTGCATAGAAAAGTGCTCGACAAAACAGAAGAGAAGAGAAGATGCCAGTGCAGGAGATCAGATCACTTAAATGAAGATGTACAGAGATCCAGCTGAGATACTTAAAATAATCCTGGTTTTGCATTCCTGATCTGAAATTCTGTAGAGGAGTTCAAACAAAATAGATTATCTTTAATCTTAAAAATGTTATGCTTCAAATAAGGAAACTGAAGAGAGACTAGATCTTTCCCTGGTTGGTTTCATTTAAGGCCTAAATCCAAAGGTGTTGACACTGATAATGCTAAGTGCCCCTGAAAACTGACAAAAAACAGCTCTTAAAACCATTCAGCAAATGATCTCATATGTTATGCCAAAGGTTACAGACACTGAAAAGGTTTGGTTGGTGGGTGGGTGGTATAAATGTATATATTTTTAAAGAAGGTTATCCACAGGGATTTTTGATTAGAGGCCATAGAACAATTTAAAAGAACTAAAATTGACTAATTTTTTGATACTCCCTATGAGAATATAGCGTCGTATGTTTATATAAAAATGCATTGGAATCAAAACACTTCTGTACATGCTCTAAATGGTTTCACACTAAATGTACAGCAAGTCAAGATTCCAGAGACATGTCATTATAAGGAATAGTTTGCTTTTGTTTATAACACTGCAAAAAATTAATGATTTGGACTAAAGATTTTACTGGCTAGTTTCTGCCTAAAGCTGAATTTGGGGATTATTTCAGTGTTTACAGTGCCACTGATTCTGGATATATTATGAAAAAATAAATCTTATTGTCATTTTGTTGAGAAGCTCTAGCATCTCACCAGGTTGCGGCAGGCTCTTAAAACCTGGCCAGGGATCACTGTGGTGGCCAGAAGATGTCTCAGTCATATGTTTCAGTTTTGCCAAGGCAGAAGCCTGGGAGAAATGGAGTAGGAGCATCTTGGAAAGGGTGGTCCTCTGCACCGTAGGAGCTGGAGCTGTCTCGCAGTGACAACCTTTTTGCCTTCACAGGAAGCAGCAAGGACATGGCACATACTCCCAGATCTCTGCCAGGCTTTCCCCCCACATGGCTGAACACGTTCCCCAGGGCTGGCAGGCCTTCTCCTACAGCAGCTCCTTTCTATTGCAGTTGCTGGTGGAGGAACCCTTTCCTGTGCTCCCAGTGCTCCCCCTTCTGGCACCTGTGCAGTGTGGTGGTGAAAGCTGGCTCACCTGGATGAAGAAAGCCTGGGGGCAAGCCAGGGAAAGAGGAAGAGGGTGAGAGGAGGCAGAGTGGAGTGGATTAGAAAGGGGCTGAAGCAGGGGGTAGGAGAAAGGCAAGACCAGGACAGGGGGCAAGAGCAGATGGCCTACATGGGGGCTGTGGTCAACAGAAGTAGATTGAGTGGGTAGGAGAGGAAACCACTTATGGAGGAGGGGATGGAAATGAGAGGATAGACAGACGAGAGGAGAGCAGCTGAGCAGGACAGGTGAGCTGTGGTGGAAGAGAGGCAGAGGGGTCTGCAACACCAGGATACCTTGCCCCACTGGATCTGACCCCATCATTTCTGAGACTCAGATTCCTTCACTGCCCAGCAGACAGCAAAGAAGCAAGTGTCTCCATCACCTCCTGTGGGGTGTCTGCAATGCCGTGAGCCACCTTCTCTTGCTACTGGCCCTTCTAGGCAGTGGCTCTGAAAAATTCATCCTTGCTGATCATTCATGTTGCGGGGAAGCTCGAGACTATTCTATTTGCCTCCTGTCCCTTCATCCCCCAATTTTTAATATGTTAAAACTTAAGAAATAGCATTCAGAAATATAACATCAGAGACTACCCAACTCTGAAAGGGTTGCAAGTTGGTTCCCATTGCAAATTTGGCTTGTTTTACCTTAGCTGAACACACAACGATGCAGTCTTTGGTATGTGATCACATGATTATTTTTCCCATGGGACCCTGCTTTATTCCTTGCACTGTGATTATACATAGTGGCCCTTCTCATCTTATTGCAGAAGCTGGAAGACAGGCAATTAACCATCAGAGCCTGTAAGAGGCAATTATGGAAACAGTTAGTCAACATGGTATTTTTTTTACGTCCAGTTTACAATTTGCATTATCTAAGAGCCTTTTTATTGTTTGTTGACAATTTAATGTAGTTTTCTACACTGAATGTAGAAATTTTCTGGAATTTGGGAGATAAGGTCTAATTTTAGAGCTGAATTTATGGCGCAAGGTAAGAACTTCCTTCCTCTTAGTCATTCACAGTTGCCCAAATGAATTAAAAACAAGACCTTCCAAATAAGTCAGGTGATGTTAAGGACTCTTCTTTCACTGTTCAAAACAAAGAATGTTAGCTCAAGAAATTCCAGGCAGAATAAGAGCACCATTCCTGGCTGCTTAAAGAAACCTGTCCCGCTTCCTAAATGTTAAGGAGAAATATTGGAAGGGAGCTCATTTCTACAAGAGCGGCTTGAACCTAAGCACGGTGCTACAGTGCTCTGACATAGAAGATCTGTGTGAAAGCTGAAACCGTAGTGTTAGCTAAGCAAGTAACACACTCTAGATATAGTAAGAAACAGTCCTATTTCCTGCTGTTGGCTACTCTGTGAATTGGGTTACTCTTTGTATATCTTGATACACTGCTTCAGCACATTTTCATTCTCTGTTTAGATTTTCAGATATTGATGCAAAATACTCTCAAACTTAACAGTCAGGTGGACTGTATTCCTAACAGTCTTCTAACTCTGAACCATACCTGAAGGATAGCCAGAGAGCAGTGTGAGGGTCACATCCCCTTTTATTACTGAAGTAACTCACACCTGGACCAGAACATTCACATAAAGTTGTCACCACAAAAAGCGATTCCTGCTGTGAGAAGCTTGCACAGCTCAGTAATACTGGTGTAACTGCTCTGACCTCTGCCAGGGAGAATATAAAACAACTCCTGTGTGACTAGTCTTCCTGTGGCTTTCATTTCAGGAGCATCCAGTTAGAGAAAAATCTTAAAGATCGCAGTTTTCAGAAAAAGCCGAGCATTTAGCAGACTTAAGTCAGCTAAGGCCTCTAGGTGGTATTGTAAGACAAACACAAAACAACTACCCATTCAAGGATTGCAAGTTAGGCTCTCAACAGTCTGTGGAGAAAAGATTTGGGTCTGAGTGCTCTAAACAAAGGACTTAATCTTGACAATTCTTTACTCAGGCAGAAATTTACAGTGGCAGGTGGGGGAAGTTAGGAAGGAAGGAAAGAAGGAAGCTGGAAGGAATGAAGTTAGGAAGGAAGTTGGAAGGAAAGGAGGGAGTGAGGGAGGGAAGGAGGGAAGAGGGAGCCCAGAAAAGGGGGCATTAACCCATCTATTAGCTTGAGCTGGTGTAACATGCATTCCTGTCTCATGAGAGGGTTACAGTTATGTGTTTGAGCAGCTCCACCCCATTCTGAGAGGGGAAGATAGCCTGCTATCACTGAAATCAGATCATCCATTCCTATGGCACTGCTCACATGAGACTACTGAGGCAAAAAATTCATCCCAACAATTTATACCGTGAAGCCCTGGTCCAGCTCTTAGACATTTAGAGCCTAACTGTTGAAATAGGCATAGCATAACCTTGTAAGAAGAATGCTGCGCAACCACTTACATTCTGTCGCTGGGTCCCTACACTTTACACTTTATGAATTAGCCTACAGCTACAACAGCTTTTGCAAGAACTGCTGTCCCCCCTGCCGCCACTGAACATGAGCACACACACGTGCGTGCGCACACGTTCACACATGCCTCCGAGCTTGTCTGGAGGCAGTAGAACAGCCAAGAACTGGCAGTGTTTACTGAATAGCAGATTTCTCTGGAACAAATGCTTGGCAAAAATACTTTTATATTTTACTTCCTACAGTGCCTGAAGAACTGTCTGTTTAACTAGCATGTGTTTATTAAACTGGTAAAGGCGGCATTCTGGTGTGGTTAGTAAAAAACATAGCCAGTTGTGCATAGGGTGGGACACGGTCCAACTTGACTAGCTGGTCTGTAACAGCATGTTCTGTTCTGTCATAAAACAGCCTTTCACTTTTATAAAGGAACTAGCTGTATTTTATAGAAGTAAGGGCAGATCCTCCAACCAAATCTGTCAGCAAAAATAGTCTGGAAACTAACAACAGTTGCTGAGCTGCGAATCCCTGCTGGTCTGTGGAGGTGTCACCTGCTGGTGGAGAGCTGGCACAGTAGGTTTATGAGCTCCCTTCCCATTCTGGCTCTGCTGTAAACATCAGAATACTCTGATCATCTCTGCTAGGAGATGATCTCTCAGACATAGTTTTGGCAATCCAACATGACACTGTCTTGACATGTAAGGAGCTCGAGGCAGCTCTTTTTGCAGCCATCCAGACCCTGCTGTGCTAAAGTTCCATAGGTCAAAGACTTAACTGCCAGTACCTCAATCCAACTCTTTTCTGGAGTGCTGACTACTCTGTAGACGTAAAGGTCTTGTTTATCAGAGTTAGTAATAGGTCTCAAGCCCATCCAGACCTGATAAAGTCTTTAGCCTACACCAGTGGGGGGGTTAGTCTCTATTCTTACCCTTTCTGCTAAAGAACAAAGGACTGTAGTTAAAAAGTACTACAAATTTTATTCTATGCACAACTTCTTTTATACAAGTCAGCAGCGTTGACAGATGCCAATACCCTTCTGTCTTTCTAGAAGCCATATACATTAGTGAATAAATACTCATCTTGACTCAGGCTGAGCTTGCAACCTAGACATGAACAGATTAGTATTTGTATTTCAGTCTTGTTTCTTACGCTGTCAAACCAGAACACATGCCCACACATCCTGAGCTACTAGAAGTTAGGTACTCTTTCAATAAACACAAGTTTTCTAGTTCAGCTACTTCTAATGCTCTATTACGTTTTCCTTTGTATCTAGTCTGTATAGTCAGTATCCAAGTGACACTTTTGAAACATGTCTTAGCCTGGAGTTTGAGGTTAAGAGCCAGCTGTCTTTTGTCAGACATCAGAAAATCATCCTTTCATCAAGGCACATAGGAGGAAAATATCTTCAAAATATCCAGTGCTTTCAGTTTTCTGATGTCTAGGACAATGCCACCTGCCTCAGTGGGCCCATATCAAGTTCAGGATGTCTACAAATAATCAGGTAGCCCAAGTGAGAAAGTAGCATATGCAGAATGGGGGAAACAAACTGAAATGAAAGACCAGATCAGATCACAATAGGAATGAGTGCAAGTTCAGCTAGGTGGGCGATATTAAATGTGGCATAGTAAGAAACAACCTTCTAATGTGTACTTTGTCTCCCCCTGCCTTCCTCCCCTCTTCATGGCTTTCCGCCACTCAGCAGATTGAAAACATGAGCCCAATCTGATATTTTCCTAGCTACCTTCAAGTTCCAAGTCCACTATGCTCATAATGCCTACCACCCACACTTTGTGGGGTAAGGGCAGGGATTCCTTGCCTGGAATCGCTCAGGGTTGTGTTCTATAATCTGTTGTTTGTATTGCTACAATAATACCTAAGGGCTCTAGCTGAGCCCTATGCTTATCATTCTAGCTGCCATAAAAACTCCTACAGACAGTATAGGTTAAGCCTCTCTACCTCCCCCCCAACAAGAAAAAAAGAGAGAGCTTGAATAGACAACCAAATAGAGAATGGTAGAAAAGAAGCGCTATCAGTGCTGTGATTAGACAGCCTCAGTTGCTTCTTTTTCCATCTCCTTTTGCCTATCAGCAGCCCTCAGGCTCAAGGCTCTGGGCCTTTTGTCCTTGCTTTGGCACATTCAACATGTTGGATTCATCACCCTCAGAGCAGTTCCATCTGCTTTTAACTATGCAGGAATTCTATAAAGCATTGTTATCATTGCTCCAGGAGAGGAGAGCTATCAGTGTGAATCGGGCAGGTGAAATGAAAGACGATTTTCAGGATTGATAGGTCTGAAATGTTTCTGACAGATCAGTTAAAAAATGCATTAAGGTACTGTATAACTCTCATTGCACCCAAGAATTGCTTTCCTTTCCTTGACTTCTACACGTTGGAGCAAACCCAGAGCAGCTAAGTCAGCTTGTTGACATACTAAGGCAAGAATTACTGAAAAACACTAGTAAAAACACATCACTAAAGCTCTGTAATAAAGTTGTGCATCTCAGCTCAACATTAGTGATATTTACAACAGTCATTCTTAACCATTATTTAAATAGAATTGCTTGATATTTTGGGCAGCCAGGGACCACATACATTTTAGATTGTTCTTATTTAAGTTACAAGTGCATCCCTATTGACATCAACTTGGAGAACTATACCTAGGGAACAAAAAACAGCTCTAGCTTCCACAAAATTAAATTAACAAAGACAATCACAATAAAGGACAGTGACAGAGAACCTACTCTTGAAATATTAGTGTTTTATTACAAGAACAAGTGTTTTATTACAAGAACAATTTATTACAAGAACAATTGCTTTCCCCCTTTGTTTTGATATAGATCAGGAGAGAATCTAATGCTACATTTTAGAGTGAAGAGAGCATATTGGACGCCTGGGAGGAATTGCCAAAAAGTCATCAAACATTTACTTGCCAAGGCACTAGTCTGGTGAACAGTGGTGGGAAAGCTGTTCCCACCCCCGGGGCTGCTGTGTGGAACCAGAAGCATTTGGGCCCTCAGCCCCGGTCCAATGAGCTGCTGCTCTGAGTGCCAGCAGGCAGGGCTGCCTACAGAGGCACCCCAGCTGCCACAGGGCTAGTGGTGTCTTGCTGAACTGGAGTCAAGTCTATGGGCTGATCCATTAAATAAAGGGCTGCCTGTTTCTATACCAACGCCTCTAACCTGGCAGGGAGATCTCTGGGCCACAGCGGATGAGATCCTCCCTCCCAACAACAGGGAATGACCTGAGATTGCCTTAACTAAGACAACCATGTGTCTCTCCAGTTGTTAGGAACTGCTCTGAGTAGGAGGCCACCTCTCCACAGATGTCTGCACATGGAGAGGACACTGCAACTTTTCATCCTCCCCTTATGTTGCAAGGCTGACTACACAGAGTGCGAAAGCTATGGAGTGAGGCCTGAGATGTTCAGACTGTCGATACTTCATCTCCCCTAAATAACACCACTTATCCTATGCAGTTCAGTCTACTTTTATGGCATTGTGGAATCCCTGGACACTTACAAATATAAAGACTGCATTGACTAATGCTTCAGACAATATTATGTGTGTATAGTTCAAAGTTAACTGCATGACTGATTTATACTGAAGGAGGATGGCCTATTATCCATCCTGGGAGTAAATGCAGGTGCTGCATAAATGCACTTAGCTGCCAAATATGAACTGGATTATGATTTTATTCTTAAATAAATAAAATACCAACTCTCTCCCATAATGGTAAACAGGAACAATATTTAAAGGACCTAAAGTACATGATGAGCAGTCTCAAACATTTTACAAAAGCAAATGTAATAATAGAGGAAGAGAGGGGTCTTATACAAATATTATAATGAAAATGGCATTCAGAAATCCATTAGCAAGTGACTGTGCTTCATCACAGCACTGGGAAAGTATTTTAAATGTAAGCAAAGATCTCTGCTTTTAAAATCCTTAATGAAGATGTAAAGTATTAAAAGCCACTGGGAAGTTTTAAAAAAATGAAAACAAGACCATGCAATGAAGCTAACACCTTGGTTCATAATGGATTACAAGTCGATACTGTTGTTCTTGCCTACATTACTGCAGACTACCATTATCTGAGTGAATGATACTACAAAACTCCCCTACATTTTTTCCTTGGCCTGCTTATTTCTAGCAAGATTTGCTTCATTTATTGATTTCCCTGATGGGTACCATAGCAATGGATGAAACAGGACCATTTATTTAAACTGCCTTTTATTAAGATAAACAAAATGCATTCAGGAAAAAACTCAGAATATTAAGAAAAGGTAAAATAAGCACACACAAAAAAAAGTAAAGCAAATGCTTGCAGAAGATCAGCTTTGAGACCTGTATTAAAGTCTGCACTTTTGGCAGGAACTGAAATGAGAGCTGTAGAGGCAAAACTTCAACTGTTTTTAAAGAGAAAGTTGAAATTTGCTAGGTGCAGATGCTCCTGGGTAAAGGGCTCCTGTATCCTATAGGAACACCTGGAATTCAGAGTCACCCAGTACAAGCGGTAAAGACATTGCATTTTAAAGAGCTGTTCAAAATGTCTTTTAGCAAAAGGAAGCTTTTTCCCCAGAGATGCAGAATTCAGAAAAGACCTGTTTTTTGGCATGGATACAACATTTTTTGATAAGGGCTCATCTTCTGACATTTTGCTGTCAAGTATGGCTGTAACAAGGTGTGTTGAGCAACCACTGAATAGCTTTGAGGCAGGGGCAATTTATAAGGGCAGAACTCCACTTTGGAGAACTCATTCACTAACATAGCGCTTATTCTGCCACACCATGGAAGAGAAAATGCCCTAGAAGCTGCAGAGCCCTGTAATTTTCTCTTTTCCATGAAATTAAGTAAGGAAGACCAAGCTGATACCTCATATTTGTTAATGTAAACCACACTTACAGGGAGAATGACTTCAGAGGTAGGTGGGATTTGAGAAAGGAGGGACCCGTATTTAAAGAGGTCTGTCATTTGCTTTCGTGTTTGGAGAGCCTTGTACAGCAATGACAAAACTGGTGCCTGGGTTAGTAATGCTGTGCAGCTTGCTTTGACAAGCCATCTCATGCTACTGGGCTTGAACCAGTGCATTTGTGCAGCCAGTCCTGCTTAAGCCACATTTCATATGTAGGGGGCTACGTTGAGAAGCAGCAGGCAGCCACTACAGCCTTACTGCTGGGGGTGTCCCATAGCCTGACAGGAAGGCATGTGCCTTGACATGGGCAAGTATTCCTGCCATATGGCAAGTTCTGTCTCTGTTGTCACTGGCTGGTACAGGAGCTTATCTATTTAGTGGGAGTCTCGTATCATCTTTCGCTTACTGATGCGATGGCATAGTCTTAACTCCACTGAACACCAACTTAGTGTTTGTGGGTATGCTCAGTCTGCAAAATCACTGCTGGAGATGTAGAGAAAAGTAGAGATACAACCAAAAACTGAAAGTTAATTACTTGGCTAGGTCTAGACTCCAGGACCTTTATAATGGGAAATAAATCTCCCTCAGAATAGTCAGTTCTAAGACATTCCCCAAACTCTCACCTTTGGCTATCTATTCCATCAGAAGTCAGATGTATCTCTGGACTCCTAGGTCACTTTCTGGTACAGGCAGTATCTGCTCCTGTTTTGTTTCTTATGGGTAGGTGTGCAAGTAGTATAGCCTCCCTGCACCTACTCTGCAGTGCAGAAAGGTTTAATATTCAACTATAGATTCAAGCAACCTGACCTTTGGGCTCTCAGCTACCTTAGATGTAACAGAGTACATATTTCTTAGGTGGGAGGCCGATGTAAAAGCACACAGTTGCATAAGGGACAAGTGAGTTTCTTCCTTATGTTTGATCAAAAAGAAAACAGTCTCACAGCGAGGATAAAGTCTTCCTTGTTAGAAATAAAAGGGAAAATGTTGCATCATCCTATTACTCCTTCTTTTTAATCTTTACTTTGAAAGACCTCTTCATTTCCTCATGTTCAGTTGGAAGTGTCTGTGTTTCAGTTTGTGCCCATTGCCTCGCGTCCTGTCGCTCGGCACCACTGAAAAGAGTCTGGCTCCATCCTCTCGACACCCTCCCTTCAGATACTTGTACACGTTGATAAGATCTCCTCTCAGCCTTCTCTTCTCCAAGCTAAACAGGCCAAGCTCTCTCAGCCTTTCCTCATAAGAGAGATGCTCCAGTCCCCTAATCATCTTTGTGGCCCTTCGCTGGACTTGCTCCAGTAGTGCCACATCCCTCTTGTACTGGGGAGCCCAGAACTGGACGCAGTACTCCAGATGTGGCCTCACCAGGGCTGAGTAGAGGGGGGGAATCACCTCCCTCGACCTGCTGGCAACACTCTTCCTGATGCACCCCAGGATACCATTGGCCTTCTTGGCCACAAGGGCACATTGCTGCCTCATGCTTAACTTGGTGTCCACCAGCACTCCCAGGTCCTTCTCAGCAGAGCTGCTTTCCAGCAGGTCAACCCCCAACCTGTACTGGTGCATGGGGTTATTCCTCCCTAGGTGCAGGACCCTGCACTTGCCTTTGTTGAACTTCATGAGATTCCCATGGCAAGCCATGTGATGAGATAGGTGAGGTACCTTTGACTATATAGACAAGAAAGCGTGTGTGACACTGGAGTGATGCAGGGGAATGTGCTTTCCAGAGGCCTGTTCCCCAGTTATAACCCGACCCTGCTGTTTCTCTCTTGCCCTGAGATTTTAGATCTTCAGTGTTGCTTACTGATCATCCATAGGTTTTCCAGGTGCCTTTGCCTGACAGTTTGGGGCCAGGAGTGAGAGAGAAAGAAACATTGCATTGTCAGGCCGTGAAGGGTCTGGATGGGCTGGAGGGTCAGAGATGGGAAAGTGAGGCTCATGCTGAAAATGTGAGTCCGGACAAGCGTGTTTTGAATCCTTGCTTCATGATGACTTACCAAATTTCCATGTGCTCAGCTCAGATCTAATGAGATTATTAGTTATTCTCATTCTAGATCGTAAGCATATCAAGCCCAGTTCTTTCCTTAACTAGGTTATGCAAAGTACTGTTATTTAGTGAAAGTTGTGCATGCCTCTGAGGGCAGTGATTGTGTGGCTGGACAAGGATATATTGCAACCTGCCATCTTCTGAAGGGGAGAGATGCTAAGAAGATAGATAAAGAATGAAATGACATATACAGACTAATAGAGCACATGTGTGAGTGTCTATACATGTGGTGCTTGGACCTAGGCACCAGTTGGTTATGTCTAATGCATCTGATGGTTTAAGATATACCTGTTAAACCTCAAGGCCTGATCCTTCTTCTTTCTTTGAATAGCCCATATCCTTTTTTTTTTTTTTTCAATAACACTATCTCTCTTTGATGGTGGCAGAGAGGATTCACTGTTCCAAAATATCTCTATTTGTATGATATATTGTTTTTCCTGTCATGTTGGCTATTCTTGTAGGTACTGGTAATATCAGAGCTGTGTCTGTTCTCCCTCCATAGTACCAGGGAATCAGATTCCTACATAAAATTTTGGGGCCAAAAGACTTTTTGCTAGTACTAACCAAAGAAGCCACACTGATATTAGTGGAGGTATTCTGGCTTCTAGCTGCCGAAGCTCTTGTCTGGTACCACTGAGTCAGCCAGGAACATGGTGTTGCACTCTGGATGGACCTTTTTATTTATTTGTTTTTGTGAGAAAATAAAGCTTTAAAATTGCTAAAATATTGTTGAATTTGTCTTATTGCATGTAATTTTGAAGCATTTGTTCCAGGCACACTACAATTTTTGCCATTTAATGATTACCTTTAAATTTTGTGAAGCCTTTTCTCATGTGCCCTTGCGTAGTGCTTTGGGAGATTGTCTGATGTGAAAGGCACTATTACACATTGAACTGATTATTGTTGTTTGTTGCTGTTAACACAGACAAGAAACCCTCCTGGCAGGGAAACAACTTCTTTGCTAATAAGTATTCATAATTTGTATCTCAGCAAAAGATGTAAACATATATTATCATTAAATAGGCTGTAATTTTAATTGCCTATAAATGTTATTAATTCTGATTGTGATTATTCAATAGGTAATAAAGATAAAGGCTGTCAAAATTAATTAAGTACATATTCATTAAATTCAAGGTAGCTTCAGTTTCTTTATTGCACAAATACAATTAACACTTAATCTGAATCTCAGTAAGTTACATAATCATGTGACTCAAAATAAAGGGAGGATACAACCTTGGCCTTTTACTTTTTACATGGGAAAACATTAATGATGCTGACATTGGAGACAATTAGACAGTGTCGGCCAATTGTTTTTAGTCAGCTTTCTCTCACATCTGTGGTGTCTACAAGCAAGAAGGGCCATTGTTTCTGCAGGCCTCCGTCGCGCTTTGGCTCTTTGTGCTAACCGTCAATCTCTTGCTGAATATCAAAGCTGTGAGGAAATTAGAACAGACCAGCTCTACTGCACCACACTAAAGCTTAGCAGGGTGCATCCACTATGCTACTAATTAGGCAGTGGCCAACAAAATAACCTGTCAATGTGTGCTTGCCATTTCCCACACACCTGCATTTCATACACTAATAAGCGTACAGCCAGGGAGAGAAAGGGATAACTGCTGAAGTGTGAAAAATGAACAAAATATAACAATGTTTCTCTCCCCACCTATACTACTGCCAATTACCATTTAACATTAGGTAGAATCAACATGTCGGAAGAAACACAATACAGTATCTGAAACTAAAGAGGGGGTAGGAAGGGGTAAAGCCACACATAGAGAATGTATTAATGTTTGCTCTAGAATGTCACACTAAGTGGAATCTCTAGTTATTTATATAAACCAGGAGGTTGAAAATGATCATGATTAGGATTTTTCTATTCATGTCAACTGAGAGAGAAATCCATATTTTAGTTATTTAGCAAAAATAGAGGAATAAATGCCATAGCAAATGACATCCAGTGTTCTTATAACAGACTACATCCTCCACTTACATCAGTATAGCTAAGCCAATACAGATAGGCTGAACTTCCATCTCTGTCTTACTTACTTTTATTCAGTTGGTTGCTAGCCTCTCAGAAACTTCTGTGCACCATCCTTGCACATTATCAACCCTTCTTTTAAAATCTTATCAATCAGGATGTCAGTACCAGGTTGCCTGATGGAGTTATTACATTTGTGCTATTATTTACTATCAAGAATCTTTTCCCTATAAAACAGATGGTTAGAAAACTTCTGGAAATGACTTTCCATTCCAAGTTGTGAAAATGTATGAAATTGCATTATTACTACTACTATGAAATGGGGAGGAGGAATGCTTACACAGTGATTACAAATACTGTATTTGAAAAAGATTCATCCCCAAAATACAGAAATCAGTTTCATTACAATCTTTATAACATAGTATCGCTTAGAATTCACAAAACTCCCACTTACAAACCTTTGTAAATTACTAGGTTTCGTACAATGGTAATTCACACACCATATATTTCTTTCCCTTTCCCTTGCTTTAATGCCTGATCAGATTGCAAGAGTGATGATTTAGACGTGATATGCACTGAAAACAAAGCAGAGTGCAAGTAAAGATATTAAGTCAGGTGCAAAATATCTGGGGCCAGGCTGCTAAGTCCATTACATCAGCTAAGGATCTGGCTCAGCTGAATTCAACAGTTCAAGCTTAGAGTTCTTTATTTTTTTCCTCTTTACACAAACTCGAGGGGTATAAATGCAAATTTACTCATATAAAACACAGTGATTCCCTTGTCGGACCCCCTCCCCCTCCATCCCGATGCATACACTTAAATTCTCTCTTATTTTTTCTGTAGCCTCGAAGTTTAGTGGATCGGGTAGCTGAATGGCAGAATTCTTCAAAAAGTGCTGAGATTTATGGATGTATATCACTCCTGAGCAGGCATCCTACTGTGCTTCTTTAATGTATAGCTGAATTTAAAACAAAAAATGAAAAACAGAAGGGCCAGTGCATGTGTGGATGAAGCTGTTTTCCTCTACAAGAAAAATCACTTCATCTCAATATGTAGGAGAAATGACTATATTGTTATGCTATCCTTGATGGAAATCATACAATAAAGGCCAATATTCAAATGGTATTTGTTAGATACTTTTGAACACCACTCTGCCTTTCATTAGACTTTATCCAGGAGCAGCATTTTCAATTATAAATAAAAACTTTCTCCGCCTCTTCCCACTTGAGCTCAAGTACAGAAGGCCCCTATTTAAAATGCAGCTCCCGAGCAGGCCACCAGGCCGCCTGTTCAGCTGCCAGTGGCTTTTGTGTACAAAGATGTTAATTGGTCCTAATCCCCTCCTAGAAGCTGTTTTGGTAGCCTGACCTGGCACCCCAAAGGACACCTTGGTGTGAAAAACTAAAGGGCCCATTGAAAAGAGAGTGAAAAGCAGCACTGAGCATTCCAACACATTTTAATTTCAGGAATTAAAAAAGGGAGGGTGTAGCCAGAGGGGTTACGGTCGAGGGGGGGTGGCACACATCATCGTTCTGATTCTGAATCAGTCGTACAAAGCTTTAGTAACAGTGAAGTAAGCTCTACAAGCATCCATTCCACACAAAAAGCCGAGAGCTGCTTACATTTCAGCTTCAGGTTTGGATTCTTCTTCCATTTTATTATTTCTTACACTCAAGCTGCATTTTGGAGGATGGAGATAGCTGAGGGAAAAACCCAAATGCAGCCCAACAATCTGCCATCCCTTCTCCCATCCTTCTGGAGAGGAAGTGGATAAGTCCAGGTCGAAGAACATTTCTCTGTGTATTCTGCTGGTCCATTGTACGGCACAAATAAACATCCTGGATATGAAGTAGAGAAGACTTTTTTTTTTAGGCGCTTCCAGAGCAGCTGAGGGGGGGAGGGAAGGAAAAAAGGGGGAAAAAGGCAGCTATTATGGCAAACTTATAATCAAATGTGCACAAGAAATGTTAGATATAAACACTCCCCCTAAGGAAGTTGTAAAATGCTATCTGTTCAGCATGCCATTGTACAAAGTGTACATTTACAGCTTGGGTGGTAAATTATGCTAATAGAATGCACAAACCTCAACCGTGAGGTTTTGAATTTTTTGACACAGTTCACAGATCAACTTCATAGGTCAAAGGAGTTTGCCTCCCACAGCCTGATAAAGTAGAAAGATATAAAGTGTGTGTGTATTATTATAATCTTGCTGAATACAAGTTTTTAGCTAGAATACATTTTGTATATTTTCATCCCTGCATTTATTCATAATGCATATTTTTCATTAGACATTGCTCTAGGCAAGGGCAAAACACTTAGGAGACTCTTTTCATGGAAGTGTTTCAAGGTGTTGAATGTAAAAACCCAATAATAAAAGCTTCCATAGCACATCAATGTACACAAAAAGGGAACTACAGCAGCAATTCTTTCACCAAAGAACAGCTGCTCGGATGTACTTTTTCATGAGTGTTTGCAATATAAGAAAAAATGTGGCACATAAAATGATAGATTCCTTAACCAGCAGAGACTTGCTGCTCAGAGAACAAGGACTCCTAGTTAGAAATGGAAGGTAAAACAAAGAAACGATGGTTGCACAATTACGGTAAAACAAACAAACAGACCCTCAGAATACAATGCACTGAAGAAATGCTGAGTATCCATTTGGACATAACAGCAAAATGCTGTGCATTATCATGTTGATCTCCTAAAGCATCTTTGTTGATGGAAGGGTTGCAGATGAGATTGTCAGCATTTTCCATACTTGTATAAATGAATGAGCTTTTTTTTAATGTCAAATAAAAAAAAAAAAAGCAACTGGAAGTTCCTCTTGTTTGGTTATCCCAAGGTGCATTTTCAGCATGACTGACTGACTCATCTTATCATCATAATAAAAGTAATCCCATCTCTGACTTGGCACTTTCCAGGTCAGCTGCTTAAAAATATTGAGGTAAGGTATATCTTAGAAACAAGACAGGACCACAGAAGTACCTTAAAAGATGAATGGAAAAGATGAGAGATGATCAGACTGAATAAATCTCCCCTTAGAAGCTGAGAAATTAAAAGAGAATGGAAATGTCAAAACTTAAATGCATAGGTAAAAAGCCTGTAATACTCCTTTTCCCCAAATAATGCTGTCCTTCTAAGGCATACACATGGATGTTATTAATTTCGGATGCTTTATGGGTTTATTTCTGTGTTTCAGTTTACTTTCCAGTGTTAAAAACAAAGGCAAAAAAGAACTCAAAGTGAATCAAGGAGCCAAGTTTTTCATAAGTGGTAGGGTACTTCCAGGTGCCCATCCTGTGATGTGTTAGAGAAGCTGTTCAGGAAGCAAGGAGTATCTGCCATTTGAAAAGATGGCATATTTGAGAAGATTCAACAATAAATGAGTCACTTCTGAGGGCCTAGGCTTGACTTGTCTCCCTCAGTCTTTTAGTCATCTGCTGGTGAATCTTGCTCCATCTCCTGAATTAAATTGATTATTCACGAGTAAGGTGAGCAGGACTTGTTCCAGGGTCATCTGCCTACAGTCCATAGTATAAAATATGCCTGAAGACACAGGAGGTGACTCAGCAGAAGAAACTGAAAGAACTCACCCAAGAAATCCTGCTGCAATCACCCCTGCATTTCCCCTGAACTCCGCAGAGTTCTACGGGATACAGAGAAAAAGCTAAAGGTTTCCTCAAAGCAAGGACTTTCCTTTAGAAAAAGACCAGGTCATTGGAAAAGAGGAAAAAAAGTTTTTCTTTTCAATGGGAATGAAAAATGAGTGCTCCAGAATGCTGTATGGTTCTTACTTTTTACTGGACTGCTCAGAGAAATAGCTTTCAGATTAAGCTAAATTTATGAACAGCTACTGCTCTGTGAACCTGTGCTTTCCACTCAGTTTTACTGGATTAAAAAAAATAGCAGGGGAAGAAGTAGCCTCTGAAAACCACTCTGGTGTCTTTTGGGAGGTGAGTGTATAGTGAATATGTCAAACTTTTTTTCCCCCCCCATTCCAATCATTTCCCTCCACTCCCCCTCACATTTACAGCCCTAGTGGTATTTCAATTCCACTTAATGTATGTGTGTTGTAAATGTCACAGGGGTTAATCTCTACCAAGCTTTTAAGAAAATAAATCAGCATTTTGACTGATTTGATACTTAAAAAAAGTTTCCACCCACTCTTCCTTTCTTCTCTTGACGTGGCAGGAGGGGTATTAAACTCTGAGTGAGCCTATAAGAAACTGTAGGGTATTTTCTGTTATCCCTGCCAGGTGGCAAAGAACCACAAGAGCATACAACTGCTTTTTGCATGAGATTAGTAAAATAGAAGGATTCCTAAATGAGGGCCTGATCCTGCTGGGTTCTGGATATCCCTGTTGATTTCTGTAGTGACTGCAAAAAAGATGGAGTGAAGAATCTAAATCAAAGAAAAAAACGGAGGCAGAGCATGCAGTGGGATTCCTCACTCCTGTTGTTGCACCCACTGAACTTTGAGCTGTGTGCTGTGCAAACTCTGCATGTCTAAAGCTACATTTTTTGCCTTTGAATTTTCATTTGTGTCTTTTCTGTGACATCAGTGAGAACTGCAACCACACTCACACCTGCTTAAACCAGTTCTCAAAGGGTGCTACTGTCTCTAAATGTAGCTATGGCAGGAGGACAGGCTCAAGGAGAGACAGAATAGAGTTGCAGAGGGCAGCAAATTTCCAGGCTGCAAAAATGTCCTCATTGCCTTTTTTGTATATGTCAGCAACCTGAAAAGCCTGGCTGGCTGTACCGCTGCAGCTAAGGAGGGGTCACTGTGTGCGCAATGCCAGCTGCTGCTGTGGAGGGAAGAAAAACACAGAGGCGCCCTTTCCATGTCCCTCCCCATGACAAGCAGCCACAGAAGCAGCATGTTCAGCTCTTCAAGTGTCTTCTCATGTCACCTGTGTCTTGCATCTGGCTTAAGCCTGGGTGGCCGTGTGCAGATGCAAGGCACAGGGAATTCTCGAACCAGCTTGGGCCTGGTTGTGTTTTTTTTTAGCACATTATTCTGCTCCTATTTTCCTCACAGTATTCCTTCCAGTTTCAATTCTTCTGAGATGAGATTTAAATATATCATGATAGATCACTTACCATTTAAGCCATTTTAGAGCAAAGAAGGTGTTACCGTCCACAGTTGATGAGCTATTCCTCTGTTCATGTTGCTCCGAGTTCCAGATGGGAAGGGATCATACTACAGTCAGTAGTCGAACTCCTAAACTAACCTGATCTTTCAAGAAGGATGCAAAATATTAATCTTGTGATTTTATTGACAGATATTCCTCATATGCCCAAATAGGCAAATAATAAAGGGGTTCTCTGCACACTCCATGTCAATGAAATTACTTACCACTATTATAAAAGGATAATATTAGTATCTGCATTTTAGAGATGGACAGCTTGAAGAAGAGAGCTGGCACATGATTTTTAGAGATAATCTGCCACAAAATCAGGAACAGAACATAGAAATAACATTTCAAACTTGGGAGTTCGACAGTATATATACCACTTTCTCCAAAACCTGCTGGCATTGAATGCAGGGCTAAGAAACCCCAGTAAATGAGGTGTCATGAAACTCTGAACTGTTTAAGCTCTCAAATGGGGTATAGTTGCCTCCAGCTCACACTCGGATGATAACAGTAGTTTCTTTGAATCAATTCATTCTTTTTGAAAAATCTCCATTTATTTTACTCTTTACCTTTTTCGGCAAAAGTCTGTCAATATCAAGACTGTAGTTTTTCTAAAACAGATTAATCTAAGAATAAAGTGTAAAAAAAAAGGGTTTTTTTCTCTGTAAATACTCAACATGCTAGCAAACAGTAAGTACACAGTTTATGGAAAACCAGTCTACATCTGTCCCCAAAAGCACAGCAAACCTAGCGGATATAGATTGGCTTCCTCTATTTGCATTTCCTTCCCACAATGAGTGGATCTAGTTATATTTGTTTCGCCTTTCAGCTATTTCTCCAATTTTCCTTTCTGAATGCAGGAATTTATCCTTTTTTTTTCCTCCCAGAGTCAAAGCTGGGGAGGGAAGCAAAGAAGTTATCAAAGGGGGGAGGATGGGGAGAACAGCCTAGCCAGAGCTAAGGCTGTAATTACTTTAGAAACATAAAGCTCTATTCTCTCATTGCTGAAAAAGGGGAATTACACACATAACTTCCATTAGCATTAATGGGACTCACCTACATAAATCCCTAGTACATCAATGAGAGAATGGATCTTGTATAACTATAGGTACTGTTTACTCAAAGGAAGTCTGTACCGTAGCATACTGTCTAAATCAGGATAGAGTGGGTGAAAGCTCTACCTTACTCATTTCATTGTCATATGCTCTTGAAGGGCAATTATCAAGAAATTATTAGGTGGTGGCATCTTAATATCATGCTCTCCTGCCTTTTTACTTCTTGTTTGACAAAGGCAGAAGCTGACAGAATGTAAAATATTTTCATAATGGATTTTTTCCTAGTTGTTTTTCTGTTACTTCACCAGGTTAGTTTTCTGCAAACAGAGACATATGCCATTTGTGTTTATTTTCCTCTGCTCTCTCTTTACGTGATTATGAAGGCTAGGCAGATTTATAGCCCCTAATGTACTCAAGGACTTTATTTCTTTTTCTTTTTGTGAATTTATGAGAGAAAGAGTTTGCTTTTTTTCAAATTGGTTTGTTATTCAGAATGGTTAGATGAATGTCTTGCATGAATGCCACTCCAGAGACTGCATATATCAAGAGATTTAGTGTTCACTATTATTGTTACATGTGGTGTAACATCTCATTGAGTAAGTGCAATCACAAGAAAAAAGAGGACTGGGAGAATCAGGTATCCAAAATGGAATTGGATTGCCCCAGATTTTGGAGTGGTAGGACAAGAATAAGGAATATTTAAAGCAATTCTGGATCCTTTGAACTCTAAAATTGTTGTCTGAAACTTTATGGCTATAAAAATTAATCTGCAGTAATGGTACAGGCTTACCTTAGCTGCATGTCTCATTGCACTGCCAACACTAGCATGCTGACAGGGGGTTTTGAATGCATAGTCCATGCAGCTGTGTTGCTACTGAACAGAATGTTCCATTTCTTACATTCCAAAAACACAGGGCCCAAAGTACGGATTAGTCCATATTTGAATCTCACATAACCTAGTTTTTCTTTCAGGGACTGTAAACTGCATCCACAGAAAGGCAGGAGGCAGGTATCACCCTTATCCAAAAGTTTAGTGAAAGCACCATTTAGTGCATGCAAAGAAGAATACACAGATGTGCCCTACCAGAAAACTGACTGGTCCCCTTCTTTGCTTGGTCTTCTGCAATTTGGAGGTCTTCACTGGCTGCTCAGACACTTATTGGCTGTAGGGGGTTGAGAGTGAATGACTACCTGCTGTCCAAGTAGACGTTCTCTCTGTAAGTGATGATTTAGTCAGCTTGTGGTGCAATGTGTCCCATCCATTGCTATCACAAAACCAAAAATTGCAAGAAATTGGTACATGGGAGAATTAGCTAGGAAAGATGTAGACTGTGCCCCATCAGAACCACCAACTTTAAGTCTGGAAGAATTGCAGGAAAGTCATCCTTTATTCTAGGAGTTCTCTGTTTCTATCGCTAAGTGCAAGGGCAAAAGGAGAAGCAACAGAGAAAAAAAATCCAAACCTATTTAGGTGTGGAACATATGCCAGGGACTAGACATGGGAAAACTGGATTTATAAAACAAAACAGCTAATGCCAGGTGAGACTTCTATTGCAGTGAATGGCATGAGTCAATATATCATATTCAGAGAGGGAAATCTTTTGCGATGTTCTTGCAGCTCTTTCAGGCATGTGCAAACATCATATCAAATCTATTTAAAATGTGAAATTCCTAACTCTGTAAGTCAAAGGCAAATATCTTCCTGACTTTGATGTAGGCAGGGTTTCACTCACTGTTAAAAGCAGGGGATGAAGGGATGGGATTGCTCATTGCTGGCTTGTTTTTTTCTTTGGAGCTGCTCCTTCAATGATTCCCCTTTTCAATAGACATCTTACTCTGCCTGTGAGGGTAGACCAGGTTCTGTGGTCCTTATTTCAGTGAAAGTGTGCTCAAGTCAATATGAGTTTTTCCTGAGTAAGAAGTGTGGATGTGACTCTGCCAGAGAGTTTCAATAAGCCAGCCTCCAGAGAAGCAATTCAATTTGTAAGCCACAAATGCGGGGAGAATGGGATCAAACCGCTGAGTGAGAGTGGGGTATAACTTTGGGAAACTGGCAAAAAGTAGGTACAGATTTTAAGAGAACCAAAAAGCTGTTTTAGTGAAAAATGTGTCCTGTAAAGCCCTTACAATTCTCCTGTTGAGCACAGTGTGTAGCCATTTGAAGCATGACAAATTGACTTTTCTTGGAAAGATTAATTTACCTTTTGTACTCAGCTGTCTATTTTCACACTGAACTGTATCTCTTGTAAGGTCTTCATGCTACCATTTGTAACCAGGTTTTATGTACTCATGTGGTGGTCAGGCAAGAAGAACGCACCAGGAATGTTATTTTCTCTCTTTCATGTCTTAAGCATAGAAGACTTCTGTATCATCCAGATTTGATCATAATAGACCCTGGGCATAAAATTAGAAATGGACTAATATAAAGCAGTGCTTCAGCATCATACACATTCTTATAAGAACCAGCTAACCAACCTTCTCCTCAGAAAACCTTGGTATTCACAATTTGGTTCACAACTGATGTAATCCTGTCGGAGTGTGCCTGATCCAGGAAAACTCCCAGGAACAAGTAATTCTCATTGTTTTTGTGGCTGAATGCATGTACAACATTTGGACGCTACTTTAGTAGATGTTCCTCAAACATGTAGTCCCTGTCCCAAAGAGGTTGCATTTAGGTAGCAAGACTAGACTGATGCAAGGACTCATCTATGAAAAAGGCTGTTTTTGAGAAGGACTGAATTAACAACTAGGTGATCCTCACAGAGCAGCCCTAAGGTGAGTCAGGGTCTCACTGTCATTACCCTAGCAGACAGCTGTAGAGCTAGGATTAATGCCTGAGTTACCTGCCCTCTGGCTCCAGCACTGTAGTCATAAATCCATCTCTAAGCTATAAGGGCTCCCAGATAGGATATGGTATCTCATGAATCCCCCTAATGTTATTCATGAAAGACAGCTAGGATACTGAGGGATGCATTTCTGCAGTGTTATTTACCCTTTTTGTAATTTCCTGTTGATGTCACTATGTGCTATAAATCATTTTCAGACATAAAGGTGAAGAGATGAGATGGGAATCTGTGGGGCTGCCCTCCATGACAGTCTCCAGAGTGAAAGGTGCTGAACAGATATAGAACCCTTGAGCAGAAGTAAGGGGCCGAGAGCACAGCAGCACCATCAGTGTTTCAAACCCTGGGTCACTGAGACTTCTGTATCACAAGTTTTGGGGTTCATGAATAATCACATTCCCCTTTTCTATTTAAATTTGTCATGGAATTGCCTCATCTTAGAATTAAGTTCTGCAGAAACTGGCCTGCCAAGCTATTAGATATAGTCACAGTCTAAAGCAAATATATGCATTTAAGTGACTTCTTAAAAGTACATATAATTTGTCCATTTGTGTAAAAAAAAATTTTTTAATTTCTCACTAACACAGTCATTTCAGAAAATGATTTAGACCATGTAACATATTTTCCCATAATACAAATTCTATTAATAGAAATAAACCACAAATGTAACTGTTAATAAATCTCTTATCCTTTGAGAATAGCCCATCCCACCAGACTTTTCACTGTTGACATCTTGGAGGTTTTGATTCCTCCTCAGAATGTATATTTGCATTCAGGGCACACTACTATCACTTCTTAACATTTTTTCCAAGAGAGCAGAACCACCTCAGTTTAGGGGTTTAACTTGCAAAGGCAAAAAAAAAAGCTGCCCCACTTTAGCAATATTTCTCAGTCAACAAAGACTGTGGTGCCAGTTGCTGGTCTCAACCATAATTATTTAACCATTCTTTCCTTTAGAAACACACAATTATCAAATTCAGTGTAGACATACTGTATGTGCTAACTTAATTTTAGCCATATAATCTCATAATGGACATCAATGAATAGAGGATTAGTCAAAACTATTAATAAGGAGATATAACAGGTCCTCCGATATTTTCTTTCAAAAGGCACAGTAAGCTTAAATTCTACTTCTGCAGCCAAGTCTAAGTACCTAGCCTGTGTACTGGGCATTGCAATAGGGGCAAGAGGGAGAAATCACTCCCTTTCAATTGTGGATTAGAAGCAAATTTACCTTGTAGTTGTGAATGCAGTTTTCATTTTGCAGCCTCGCCTTAACACCTCCTTCCTCTGTGGTCTCTGGATTCATTCAGGGAGTAGTCTGCGAATCATTATCCCAAGCCCAGAAGAGTTCCTGTTTGCTTTTGCATAGAGATTTGGGCTCTGTAATGTTGAGGGCTGTGAGTGTGTGGGGCTGAGCTGGGGCTGGCATGGCATGCTACCAGCAAGGGAGCAGCAGGGCAGGGCAAAGCAGAAGGGCCGAGACCCTGACACAAATTCCTCATTCAGCACTTCAGAGAAAAGCCACAGAGCATCTTCATTACATATCCTCCTAATACCCTATCCATTGAAAAGAGAAGAGCAAGGGAATACTTCAAATCAGTCCACATCCAGCATCCTTCTGCTGAGATCTACTGAGAAAGGGGCCCTCAGTCCCACAATTACATTAATATTTTATTGTTATAGTGCTCATCTGTATCTGCA
Source organism: Apteryx mantelli (assembly GCF_036417845.1). Lineage (NCBI taxonomy): Eukaryota > Metazoa > Chordata > Aves > Apterygiformes > Apterygidae > Apteryx > Apteryx mantelli. Next base: position 37,196,028 of record NC_089984.1, read on the forward strand.
TAAACAACAGCTGGGAGGGGCCAAATCTACACTTAAGGAAGCAGTTCAAAAAGAGACTATGATGAAATGCTCACCCCACTGAAGTCAATCTAAGGAAGCAGTTTGGAAGGCTTCCCAAGTAACTGAGCAGGCAAAATCATCTTCCATTTTTAGCTGGGCAACATCCTTCTCAGCATGTTAGCCCTGCATTTGCATTGCTAGAGGCAGCAGTGCAGGCAGACCATTGCAAAATGTCTAAGTGTGATATGTTCTAAGGTGAAGCAGGCAGGGGAAAGAGGACTCGGCTTATGCATGTATGAACGTGAACGAACTTGTTTAAACTTTGGATGGAATAAAGGCAATCTGTTGCATCAAGCAATTCACGTGGTAACTTCTTCCTGAATGCCTGATTCAATGCACACTGAAGTTATTGGGAACTTTCCCCTGCAAGCTGTGGTGGCTGGATTGGAGTTTAGGTGAGGCATATTTGGAAATATATTTCAAAACAGATTGGCAAATTGTTTGAAAAATGTAGATCAAGATAGAGAAATAGCCAGAAGAGGAGGCTAGCAGAACATCTTCTCTGTGCCACCAGGAATAATTTAGCTGCCTGGCCTTTAAAAGTTAGCTAAGAAGAAAGTGACATGTTTTGAGAACTATCCAGCAGATTTCTCTAAATGCATTGCTATTGAAAAACAATTCTGTTTTATATAATTTTCATTCACCTTCCTTCCCAGTATGGAATGACTTGAACATCTTAAGTACTGAGCTCCTCCCCTCTCCCATAACATCATTGCAGACACAGACCAGGCGTTTCTTTGGCAGGGTCATGTAATGCTGCTGAAGAAACTGTCTGCCCTATCCAGCTAGCACTGAAAGTACTCAGCAAGCTTATTCCAACTCAAAACAGACCATCCAGCACCTGAAATGCTTATCACAGAACACAGTGATGTTCTGCAGTGCACCTCAGGCCCTGGCTGGAGCAGGGATACCCATTTCAGAGCTTCCCAGGGACACCGCTCCTCACCCATGAGCTCTAGCTACTCCTTTCCTTTATATCCATAGAAGAGTGAGCATAAGATTTTGGTAAAGGGACAGTTAAAAGGAATCTGGCAGAGTGGCCGCACCTCCTCCAATAGTCTCTGCTGTTTGTTTCACAGGGTGTTCAGTAGGTAGCTAATAATTTCCTTTGCTGCCTAGAAAGCAGAATACTCCAAGTCTGTTCCTGCAGAGTTTATATACTCTCTTCTCATAACTCAGAGGGCTAATGGTCAGTGTCACAGAAAATGCATGGGATGGGTGGAACATAGGTCTGTCAGGTCTGCCATATACTGTCTATGGCTTTCTTATCTGAAAAATTTGAAAGCCATTTTGCACGACACCCAAATCCCATTTTTAGTGCCATTCCAGTTTCAAAATTATGCAAAGGAATCACAAGCTTAAGAAAGGAATAAGCCTGAAGCGCACCAATACTTTATCATTATTATTACTGTTTGAATGTCATAGATGATCATTACAAGACTAGGGGATGATGACCCTGAAAACATCCTAGATAAAGTACATCAGAGGAGTGTGTTATTTCCTGGGGTCTGATGGTAGCTTTTGCTCTGTGATTGAAGCAGCTCTGTATATCATGGAGAAGTGCTGGCTGGACCACGGCAGTACTTAAGAACTGCTGGCAGAGCTGAGGGGTATAGCTGTCACTTTATTCTGCACACTTAACTCCTATTAGTATTAATAGACCTGCACACAAACACTGAGAGCAGATCATGGCCTGCAGCTATTTATATATTTCTGCCTCATCTCTTGTATTTTATGGTGTTGTTCAGTGGTGTCGCACATAAGCTTGCAGTCGTTGTGTTTCTGTTTTGACATGTATAGGAGAGTGCACGTGAAATTTGATAAAGGCAAAAAGGAAGCAAACATTTTGAACTGAAGTGTTTTCTTCAATGAGGGAAGTGAATTTTCTTAAGTAAACACTGCTGCTGCACAACCCCCCACTCCAAGTCTTCATGTGGCCCCAAGAGCTGCTTTCTGTAGGCTACTGGTGCCCTCAACATCTTGTGCAGAACTTGTTTATTTGTATTGCAATGGCACTTAGAGCTTCCCGAGGAGTGAGGTCCATTGTGTTATGTGCTGGGCACATAGCTGAATTGGAATGAGCAGGGCTTTCTGTGTGAGTGCTCTAGAGAGAGAATAGATCATTAAGGTCACTTGTTTTCCTTAGAGAGGCCAAGGCAGGATTGATTCCTACATTATATTCTATCTGTGTATGTATTTTTCCTTCCCAGTTTCAAATAGCCAAGGTACCAAGATATTATTCACTTCCCTTAGGACATTCTTCTTTTATCCAGAAGTCTCATTCATACAAAGTTACACCTGATTTTTTAAGGCCACATTTTCTTAACTTCATTCTATTATTTCCAGTCAAGGAATATTCATGCAGAGAAGGAAGCTTGTTGCAGAGGAAAAGGGGAAGGAGATCTTGGCCCCTGCTAGAGTGAAGAAAGGCATGAAAGAGACAGCTTGGGTGAATCATGAGAAGAGTCCCACCAGCTCTTTCTACCTCCACCCTCTTCTAGACACTCCTAGACACGTTTGAGACAGCACCATTGAATCCATTCAGCACTACAGCATTGTATCCGTTCAGAGAAATGCACTTCAACAGGGCAACCACCCTTAAAAACAGACCCATTGTTTCTCCTAAAAGCCTCATTCAAATCTGCGTATATAACTAGCTGCTGTTTTGAGAGTTAGGTATACTTTCATGTTACTGATTTGAAAGTGAATGCTCTTCGGAGGGTTACTTTACTTGAAATACAGCTTCTCAAGAAAACATTCCTCCTTCCTTCTATAATATCACTGTGGAGATTCCTCCCTTTAGAAAGATGATCAATATTGCTCTGTGAGCCAGGATTTGTTAGGAAGTTGCGTTGTTAAGGGAATTAAATCTGTGGTTTAAGAAATCACACGGTTCTGTGTCTGTGTCTTTGCCCATGTGTGCTAAAAAGAACTTTTACCTAATTTGCCCACCAGAAAGAGATATAATCATGCACACACATACACACACACTAAAAGGCTATACTTGCCTGCTGCCAGTAAAACAGTGAAGGAGGCCGGACTGGAAAGAGTTGTTTCTCAAGGAACAAGAAAGAATTATTCTACATGCTACATTTTTTGCTAGTAAAGTGTCTTGCAGTATCAGGCTTATCCAGAGACAGAAAAATGCAAGCACAAAATGGAAGAGCTGCCAGAGTCAGCACCAAAACCCAGCAACACCCACTCCTCCAGGTGACTGAGCAAAGCAGGACGGGATGTACGGATATCTGGGATTACCAAAGTTCAAGTTTGTCTTTCTAATTATACCTGGAAAGCTCCCAAATTAAAAAAAAAAGACTTTATCAGATGTTATAAATGAAACCCAGCAACCCCCCCCAACGTGCAAAAAACATAAAACAGTGTACCAACCTTCAAGCTTTTTGCTAGCCCCACATCAATGATCAGCAATTAAAACTAACCGTTGTCCAGGAAGGTGCTGCTTTCAAGATACAGCAGCAATTTGGGGAGTTTACACACTGTGTGACCACTCTGGAGCACTCTAAAATGAGCTGAGAGACAGGCCTACAGCCCAGGCATCAGATACATCTGCACTCCCACTTCATATGGCTCTTGGGTGCACGAGCTTTTTCTAGAAGGTCATTTTGTGTAATACAGATGTGTGCTCTGACTGGTTTCCCAGGTATGTTAGGAAAGGCACACTGAGCCCTCAGTGACGGAAAAAAATCCATCTCCACTTTCAAATGAGGGGTTAAACCAAACCTGTGGAAAATTTGACTGCTTCACAGAATATGGTAATGAAGTTGGTGCCATGTGGATGAAAGAAAGTGTACACAATATTGGCCAGTTGTTTGATACTGCCACTCTAAAGGCCCCAAGAATTAGACCAATTTCACACTAGAAGAGGTGCCTGTTTCTCACATTTTCTTTCACAGTTGGAGCTCTGGTCACGTGTTGATCTTCTGTCCTCATAAAATCTTTCCAGTTCATTTAAAAGTTGGCTCTCCTGTGCATTTCTTAAATTCTTTTTGAAGCTCAAGGTTTGAAATGCTTCCTTACTTCTGAGACTGAAAGGGCAAAACTGAAACTGAGCACCTTGACCCCAAAGGCCTTATGCTGCCAAATACAGTCAACAAGAATTTGTGGTAAATGGGGCCGCAGAATCATGCTCCAGTATTAAGTACTGGCTGAATGGTAATTTGTACTCTTAGGCCTCAAAGTCTTATGCTTTCCCTTCAGCTTTCTCCAATGTACCTCTGTGATATGAGCTAGAAATTCTCCATTAGGAGATACACAAACTCCTCTTTTTTTAATGTTATTGTCCTTATAAATAATGACTGACCAAATGATTCTGGTAAGTTTTTTTTTTTTTCTCTGCCAGTAGGGGTCTCTTTTCTTTCTGTCATTTTAGCAAATAGTACTACTGAGTCTTTTTTTTCCCCCCTCCCCCCAGGATGAACCATAGAAAAAAAAGTGCAGACAGTGCCCTCTTGCCCCATCTCAGAGCATACTGTGTACACATATGCCTGGAGCTGTATATTTGTTACATAGTAACATAGAAGTGATTATACTATATTGACTAACTGTCATCTAGTCTAGCATCCTGTGTTAGACAGTGCCCAGTGATTCAGCAGGCCTTTAATTGGTAAGTTATAGAACACATCAATCCAGAGACAAAGTTTCTTCTACAACTTTTTAAATTATTGTTGATGTGTGAACTAAAGCACAGCATCTCATACATAGAGTCCTGCTGAGTTCTGGATCTGAAATGATCCTGAATGCAGAGGAAAATTGGGTCCATACTTAATAGACAGTTCTAGCTATGGAAGGAGCTGAATTCAAGCCCTGCACCCTCATCAGTTCTAAATTATCCGTTCTACCTTAGGAGCTCATCAGTGGATGAACTCTTACAGTTACCCATTATTATATACCCATATTATTTACTAGTATCAGTATATGATGATTTAAGAGGCAGGTAACTCATTTGGTTGGTGTTCAAGACCAGGCTGTCAGGAGTGAATAGACTCGGTATTAGTCCACATAGTGTTTGGTAACCTCTGTTTGCTAGTGCTGACTCCCAGCTACCGCTGACTGTCAAACCACACCCTGAAAGTACAAAAGTCCCTCATCACACTAAGCTGAAGCTGATAAACAGGAAGCAGATCATATGCATGAGTTTTATTTTTACATAAGCTGAATGATATTTTCCCTTTCTTCTGCTATTTGAGCAGCTGATGCTACAGATCTTCACTCGTCAAGACCTAGCAATGGGACATCTGTTAGTTCTTTATGAAGATGTGAAGAAAATCCTAGATGGACATCATGGTGACTCTCTGCCCTCAAACCTTAAGCAATAAAGTTCAAAGCAATCGCTGTAGACAAGGCTCTGCTTTCCACTAAAGTTTACTGCACAAGAGCCTTCTCAGGATTCTGAATTGAAAGAGCCAGTACTTCCCATCTGCATACTTTAGAAAGCCATGGAATTAGGTAGGCATATTTCCTCATTGTCCCCTCTGTGCTGACACAGTTTTCAGAAGATGGGATTTTATGCATTCATTCCTTTCTTGTTATCTCAATGTCTACCCTGGATTTGCTCTACTGTCAAGGATTCTCACTGCTTTGACCAGCACAAAAGGATATTGCAAACTCTTATTTGTTTATCTGCTACTGCAATCTTCTCCTGGCCTTCTGTGTTACCTTTATATCCATGTCAGTTAACTATGGATTTAGGGCTGTTTCGAGGATTCTTCTTAGCAGTAGTATGCATGTATATAAATATATCCAGATGTTAAACTTTTGGGAAACTCTCTAACAGCTGAATTCTGTAAATCTTTTTTCATGAGTGTAGTCCCAGTAGAGTCAACAGAGGCATTTTATAGCAGTGTTGTATCCACATGCTTCTAGAAAGAGGTGTATTGGCTCTCTAGGCTGTGAAACCAAATGAACAGGTAGAAAATTATCATTTATTCTTGTTTTAATATAAACTAGTATTACTATTCATTAAAGGGCCTGAGCTTCTGGCTGTAGAGTTTTCAGAATTTACTGTATGCTCAGGTATTGAAAAGCTGTTTATTATTGTTATTCATATTAAAGCAATGCTTACTGACTGGACTAATTATGCAAATGCATAGCAGGAGAGAGTTTCTACCTGCAAATCTTACATTATCAACTGAATAAGAGTGGGAGCAGAAAGGAAAAGGAAAGCAAATGGACAAAGCGCTGTAATGGGGGATCTTTGAATGCCAGCCTAGGTCTACATGTTTTGGCCCTGCTGACTGTGTTATAATGTATTCCTTTCTGGCAGAAGATTCCCAGACGCACAACTGTAGATCTGGAAAGTGCAGGGAATGCTTCTAATTAGGCATCCCTATGGCCCATACACAAGGAAGTCTTTCTTAAGTGATGTCAAGGACATGATTTTGCTCCTGCTGACTTTGATAAGACACAACTGCATGTCATGTACATTTGGATAGTCTGGAGTTCAGAAACATAGAAATGTGGCTGAAGTAGTAGGACTGAATTAAGCTGGCTAACCTGCCCTATGAACGTGTATAGCATGATAATGGAAGTGTGTTGCAGCTACAGAGGCTGTTATGCAACTGTCAGTTGAAACAACTTTATCATTTTTTTAAAATCTTGTCCCTGATGTGAGAGATTCATGACATGTTATTTCATCCCTGACCTCTGATTCTGTATTTATCAAGAGCTATTTACCACTACAGGCACCTTTTGGCATATGTCCGAATCATTTTTATGAAACTCCTTTTTATGCTGATGTCAATTCCTGCAACGTGTAAACACGTCGCTGCGAGCACACACTCTGCAAGAGCGCGCAGCGCTGCCCGCCCCTCCGACGCTCCCTAGGTGACATAGCACCCGCGGATTGCTTGCGGCTCCCGTGGCCAAGGACGAGGGCTCCAGCTTCGCAGCGCGTTCTGCAGCTCCAGCACCACCTCGGCGCTCCCTCGGCCACGGGCCGGGGCCGCCCCAGCTGAGAGGCGGCTCTGCGCGGGCGCGGCCACCCCTGCGCCGCGAGGCCGCCGCTGTCCGCGGTGCTGAGCCGCCGCGGCCGCTGCCGCCACCGCCGGGGCCCTGCCGCCGAGCGGCCCCGGCTTTCCTCGCTGCACGGGAGGTCTCCAAATTTCCCATGTCTCGTCTTGCGCCGGCACTGCAGTTCCGCCCAGCTGGCAGACCGTGGCTAGGTTTTCAGGTCCCAGCCATGGCTGAAGAAACACTGTGCCTTCATCAGGCTGATTCTGGAGAACCACAACATGAGGTCCCGCAGCAGTCACACTGGCATAACTGGGCTTGCTATGGTGCATAGGAGCAGGTGACTCTCTGAACGTTAGCAGTTGCACATAAAGGTAACCTGGGAATACTATTGATATTGCTATTAATTTGTTTTTATAGCATCCCTGGCGCTCAGGGCACTCTCAGAAAAAGATGACCTAGTCCTTGTTCAAAAGCACTATATCATGTGTCTTCATTGCCTGATTTGGTGTTCTGGAGGATTGTATCTTTTCCACTGAGATTCATCTATGTGAATGTCCAACAATAACACACAGAAATTTAGCTAAAGCATTAAAAAATTGTTCTTAAAAATAGGTGGCAAGATAAAGTTCAAACCTTACATTTAAAACTATTTAGATTCACATGGATTTGAGGTTTTGTTCATGGAAAGGTTTTGAGACAGTAGCACCATCTTATCACACAACAAATACTCGCTGCCCTCCAAAGCTCACAAAAGGCAGCTGCTTTGTTATGGAAGGGCTGGGTCTGTTACCGCTGCACATTTGAAACTCCCCTTGGCAGAAAGAGATTTCTAGAGACACATTCAGAGTAGCGGGTTTTGAGCATATTCCATCAGAAAGAAAACATTCCTTCTTTAATTATTTTTGAAACAGATTTGTACCATTTATATACTATATTCAGTGAATATCATTTTCCCCCATTAATTCAATCTCCTCAAATAACTTTCACACGTTTGTTTTCAATGTGGAACATACTTAGAAATTCAAGGTGTCCCATTAGAAAAGTTTCTATTGCTGGATTGGATGAGCACATAACTATTTCTTCTTTCACGTATACATCTCAGACCTTGCTTCTGTGACGTTCTGTGCATACAGGATAAGGCATTTCCCTGGAGGAGCTTTGGCAGTAAATCTCACTAAATTTACTAGAAACTCATGGATAGAAACTTCAGGAGCTTGAATGGGAAATGAAATATAGCCTAGTGTATGAGCTGGAAATACAGCTTATATGGTTGGTGCTTTCCCTCTGCAATAGAAAAATTTCATGCTTAAAAGTTTAAATCAGTTCCCCTGGATTTTTCCCCACTTGGTTCTCCTATCGCACTTGAAAAAACAGAAGTTATTCTGAACACATATGGCCTATACTAAGCCTGAAGACAATAAGCATCAGTATCAACTATGGAGGTCATATTTTCTCATAAAATGCTATTTAAATTCTACATCATGTGGGACCTGATTCCATGAAGAAAGTCAAAGAGAGAAGTGGCATGTGGGAGAGAAGCAAACACATAAGGTTTTTCAGGATCCTGACCTTAGTAAAGAGCCACTAATTCATTTATTTCACACTATTTTCTGTAAGAGTATATTAAATATGCATGAGAACAGATTTGAGTGGGAGTAAATATTTACTAAGTTCTCTTAGTAAATAATAATAATGACAGTAAAATATCTAAGAAGATGTACAATGCACTAAGAAATAATAAGTGTAATCCCTTTTCATTAAAAATGTTTCACTCCATGAGGCCAGTAATCCAAGACTGTTTCCATAAGACTCTGTTCTTTTAACAGCTGTGGCCATGGTATAAAGTTTCACATTTGGAGCTTGAGTACAATTAAAGTCCTCCTTAACACCTGATGAAATACGTTCCTATTTACTAACTCATCTCAGTAATCAGCTGATCATGAGGATGTTCACAATGCTGTGTCCAGAGACGTATGGAGATTATCTTGGAGTGTGCACTCAGAATGCCTTGGATTGCCTATTATCCCTCCTTAGCTCCTTGTGGAAAAACACACATTCTTCTCCTGCCTCCTTCTGATTTTCTTTTAGGATTAGTTTTATAAAATTGTTTAGAGGCCTCAAGGAGATCACAACCATTTAGTGGAATGCACAGTTTAGAGATTTTAAATTAAAGAGACGAGGCAGGAAAAGAGGGAGTGGAATAAAGATCAGGGCTAATACTGTGAGGGAATGGTTGCAGCGATTTGGAGCTGACTATGGTGGATGCCAAATTTTTGGTCACAATTTTGCCTCATCTTTGCTGAAGCAGGAGTATCCTGATAGCTCCTTCCACACAAGTTTAGGTAAGTATCCCTGTTCCCATTCCAGAGGAAGGACAGCAAGAGACTAGCTGACCAATGACTGCCAATGATTTTAGGATCAGACAGAAATTCTAAAAGAAACAAGAGCTGGTCCCCTCATCTTCTTAATTTCAGACTGGGGTCTAAGCCATGAGGACATACTTTCATGCTTCTATACACACACTCTTTCTTCCTTCTCTTGCTTCTCTCCTTGATAACATTTTTGCAGGCAGGGTGAGGAGTTTTTCATTTGTCCTTTTGTATGATTATCTTCTTCAAATTCTCCTCAAGCGTGATCTCAGTAACCTTTCCCCAGCTCTCTCCATGTTCTAGCTGTCATCTGTCCTGTGTCCAGGCTGAATCCCTCAAGTCACAGCTCAAGACTTGCAACTTGATGTTTGCCAAGATAAATTTATTTCTATCCCTCTGTCTTTTCTGTGAACTAAAAGAAAACAGACAAAACTGTGGAAGGGAATTAAAAAAGACAAGAACACCATGAGGTTCCCCTTGTAAAATTTTCTCCAGATTGATCTTTGTGCAGACAGGCTGATAGAAAAAGAAAGAGAATTGCGGAATGTGTAAGGGATTCCCACTTACGAAACAATTTAAATCAATGTTAGCCTTCATTTCCTCTCTGTGCTTGCTACAGAATAGAAAAATCAGTTCCACTTTGCTTTCCAGTCAATCTCACAATCTGTTTTTCTTGTACCTTCAGTGATGTGCTGCTGGGTTTTAACAGGAGGTTTCTACAGGAAGGATACACCCTGTTATGCGACAAACCTGTGGACCAGCGCTGTGTGGATTAGGCTGTGTTATTTGTTCTCTGCTACGTCTGATTCCTTGGCTAGCTGTTTCAGTTGAAAGCCAGAAAGCACAATTCATTCACTCAGGCTGTGGAAAGTCAGAACTTGAGGCCTGCAACCCAGTCTTCTTGTGTTGGCCGTGACACCGTGTGTCAGGTAAAGGATTGTACTCTGGGCGAATCCTTACTGGTGCGATGTTTTCATCCTAGCTCACAGCAGGGGGATCAAACAGAAGAATGGACTGTAGATAGCTAAAGAGAAAAAGGCTCTGGGAATTTATTACTTTGTTGCTTGTTTGTTTTTTTCACAGAGAGAATAAGAAAGAAAAGGCAGCACCTCTCGGCAGACAGTTATATTAAGTGCAGTTTGCAACAACTGTGTATGAAAAGAAGTTGAAAGGATTTTGATTGTTCACGTAGAAAGGAGACGAAGAAGAGGTAACATGCTAAAAGAGAATTAAAAAGGAAGTGGTTTCAGAAGGTAGCTTGGAAAAGTCTGTTCCGCCTACTCCTAAACTCAGACCTTGGGACTATTCACTTTGATAAAATGTTGAAAACGAATATACAAAATGCAATATTTTTTGCTGCATGTATGACTGACTGTTGAATTCACTGCCACTAGAAATTGTTGACTTAAAATTCATAGTAGAATCAGGCATTTATACAGATATGAAGAATATCATTAATAGTAACAAATAGATGGAGAAAGATAATAAAAGCTGTGCTTAAGTTTCTCTTTTTGAAGAGCCGTACATGGGGAGTAAGCTGCCTGCCAGAGAGTTCTTGCATCTCAGTCAGAAATGTTTTGTGCTTACTTTTGCCACACAGCACTGTGGACCATGGATATGATACAGGGTCACAGTTTATATTATGGCAGCTACGTAGATGGGATTACATTGATGGATTTCGTTTTAGCTTCCCTGGTAATTTTATTAAACACTTGCCAGGGACTGCGACTTGATCCTGTCCAAGAGTTATTCTTATGAAGTGTTTTTGCTTTCCTCTAAAGAAATAAAATACTCTGAAGTTAATCAGGGACCTTGTTTATGCCTTTTTACATGTCATAGGGTCATGTATCTTAGGCTGATGGCAGGATTGCAAATGGAAGCAAAGTGCTCAGAGGCCACTCTAATCTTTGGCATGAGGAATACGGAGGGACAGCAAATAAAGCAGGGCCTATGTTAGATGTGTGGGCAAACACTTTTGAAAAAAATCCTCAGTCTATACTACTTCCTCTTTTCCTATGTGGACCTGGCAAATACTGTTTTATGTTCACTCTAGGTGCTCTGGAAATGATCCTGGGAGTTTTGCCTGCCTGAGGGCCACAGGTTCAGGCCCTTTGTCAATGTACCTGTGAAAATATTTCTTGGGTTCAGCTAAACAAACTGAAATGATCCAAGCTGCCCTTAGTCTTTATTATTGCTCAATCACACCAAGTCCTAAACATAGCTGCTGCTAAAGGAAAGTTTGATAAAGCCTGCCAGCCATGTAAATGCTTTCATACTCTCCTTTAAAATTTCTACTGGAGATAAGTTTATATTTTGTTTGCTTGCTTTACTACTAGGTATCCCCCCCACACACACAGTCACACATACTCCCTCTGCATGACCCTATCTGAGCTCAGATGCCACAGTGACAGGCACAGATAATGCTACCACATGAGATCCCAGCGAAACCTTTCAACACAAGTAACTTCAGGAAGGTGGTTTGTTTGCATTGCCCCAGCAGAATGAAATTCAGCATATCAATAAAAACAAGCAAACAATGTATCTGGGCAGCACATAATTTCAGAGCAGCTTTTAAGTAGTTTTCAAAAAAAAGAGAGAGATAGAGAAGTGGAGCTATCATTTATAAACAGTTTCTTGATTCAAACACACTGTATATATGGATGTCCATATGTGTGATTTTTAACTTGGCCCATACAACAACACAACTACAGGTGGGATTCCCTCCCCCCCTTCCAAAAAAAAAAAAAGTGAACATTTCCAAGTTCATTCTGTTGTAGAAAGAGGGGAAATGGTGTACTCAGAGACCCCACATGTCCAAGATGCAGGAAGTTTAAAAACGAACAGCAAATTGCCTCCCTCCCGCTGATCCATCTGGGGGTCTGAAGTTTTGACCTGAGTTACAAGCAGCGACTGAAACAAGACTGAGGTAAACCTGCCTGGGAGTGCAGACCCTATGGCCTTTGCTGTAGCTCCAGCCCAGAAGCAAACTGCAGGACAGAGCTGTGACAGGTGGAACTGAAGGAGATGGGAAAAAAAATGCCCTCTTCCCCTCCCACACCCCTTCCATACACACACACACTGTCTCCAGGTAAAAGGAAAAAGAAAAAAGCTGAGAAATCCCCTTTTTGGATGAAGGGAGCTTTGGACGCCTGAGACAGCCCTGCGCTGGACATACTAATGCTTATGTGTCCCAGACGCGTCACAGTGCAGCAGCAGATTTGGACGATAAAGTGGCCACATCTCAATGGCAGAGAGGCTCCTGTGGGACAGGGCAAATCCATCACACAGGATTGCCCCACACGGGGCCAGGGAGCCCTGGCATGGTTTGAGCAGTGGTGTTTGCCTTCTTAGCAAAGACAGCCCAGGCCAGGGCGCTTCTCTGTGCCCAGGGCTGCGGGTGGTGCTGCACAGCCCTTGCAGGCAGGGTGAGCTACAGTCCCCCTGCTCCATCCCCCCCCCCCCCCCCCGCCAGGTTCTCCTTGGCATATCTCTTTTGCCATATTCAGCACTTTTCCTTTTAATGCTGCTTCCCCTCCCCCCACCTTGAAGTTTCTCAATCCTGACCAGCAGTTTCAGTGCCATCCCTTCAAATGTCACTTGTGATCCCCTCCTTCCCCAAGGTCCCCCCTCCCCAAATCACGCTTAAAAAAAAATCACCATTGCCAGCATATCTTTCCATCTTAATCTTGAGCAACGCAGCCACCCTCGCTGAAATGGGCCCACAGCAAAGCTCGGTGGAGGTTGCATCGGGGGAAAGTCGCAGGACGGCAGGGCCGGGCTGGACTGCTGTGGCACCCTGGGTGTCTCAGTCTGTTGGACCAGCAGTCTGATGCTTCACGATGGCCCTGGAGGAGCCAGCCAGCTTGAACTCTTGAGAAAGATGTTTTGTGCCCTACAGTGGCTTCCCAGAAAAGGAGTCTCCGGGCTAGGCTGCCAAATGAGATGGAAGTAGCTGTTTAGAAAATACTGATAAATATCCATTTTCATATACACATATCTGTGTGTATGTATATATATATGTATGCATGTGTGTATGTATATACGTGTATGCATGCACACACCTGTATACGTGTATCTGTGTGTGTGTGCATATATATATATATATGTGTGTGTGTGTGTGTGTGTGCGTGTGTGTGCGCGAACGAACGTGTGTGTGCATGTATGCGTGTATACAAGTCCTTGCCAGTCCCAGCAGCCCGCCACGAGTCAGGAGAAGAGGCGCGCAGGGGTGCGGCCGCCTGCGCGCGGGGCCGCGGAGCCCGGCGGCGGTGCGGGCCCGCCGGGCAGGGCGGGCGCCCGGCTCAGCTCCCCGCGACGGCCGCGCCGCGCCGCGCCGAGCACCGCCAGCGGCGGAGGATCGGGCCCGCGGGGCCGGGGCCGGGCGGCGCTCCCAGAGCGGGGGCCGGGCTGGATCGGAGCCGGCGAGGACGCAGCTGGGTTTAACTGGGAATGTCCCCAATTGCCCCAGCCGCTCAGGGCAGAAAGCGGAGCTGCCGCTCCACAAAACAGACTTCACAACATCCGCCTAAAAAAAGGAAAATGGGGAGGGTCATGTTGGGATAGGGTTTTTTTTTCTTTTTTTCCTTTCTTTTTCAGCGCACATATCAGATCATGGTAATTTGGGTGCTACGAATATAAGACGAAAATACACCTAATTCCGTCGTCATATAGATATAATATATTTCACTCTCACCACATAAATACAAAACATCCAAATATCCAAAACATCCAGAACAAAAGTTAGTAGCAAGGGCTCAGCGCTCGATTCATTCATTATTTTTTTCCACTAGTTGCCTAGAAACTTCAGACGTAAATAATTTACAATAAAATTACTGTTTTCTTTTCTGTCCAGCTCCTTCTGTCCAGTTCTGATCTATAATTAATTCTATATACTACAGCAACCATTCCACTTTTTGTAATTTTTTTTGGTTACAGTTTGGTGGCACGTATTTATACAGTTTGTAAACGCCATGTGTTAAAGTTTAAAGAAAGAAAAGAAACTTAAAACCAAAGCAAAGAAAAATTTCCCCAAAGAACTAGCTAAGTACAGAATCCCTTTTCTGGCAAATTCAAGTACTGAAATTGAACAGGAAATCGATCCGGAATACTAGAAGATGAAATACACATCTTTGTGGAGAAAATGGCAGTAAAAATCATGAAGAAAAAAAGATCGTTACATAGATGTATTTTAAAGTACAAAATAATAACAAAAGATACGCTTTTTATATTTTACGTTCGTTTTAATTGACGTGTGAGCAATATGCGAGAGGGTTATTTTAGGAGGAAGAAAGGCTAAAGATTTTTTGAATTAGATGCACTCTGAAAGTATTTGGAAAAATCAAATAGAAAAAAATTACCATCACAACATATCTGGGTGCAAATCGAGTCCCGACTTCCGTTATTTACGTGCAGATTTTCTTTTGCAGGTAAGGTCCGAAGGACTAACCCGTGGGACTACAAAAAGGGGCGTTGTGATATCTCGAAAGGAGACACTGTTTCATTCACAATCTCTACAGCCACTGGTTTCTGTCTCCCCGCTTCATGCACATATTTTCAAGGCAGTCCGTTCCGGCCCTTCTCACATTCAAAAATTAACATGAAAAATAAAAGTTGCTGGACGTTTTCCTGGCTGGTCTTACGGGCAAACAGCAAGGATGTTACCCGGCTACTGTAGTGCAGTGAGTGTGTTTAAAACGGGGCGACACACATGGAGCCCCCAAACCTTTGTGCTTAAGGGTCACTGAAGTCTGGAAAAACCCCGGACACCACCTGGCAGCTCCATCTTCCTCTCTCTGAAATCCTTCTCCCTCCCTGGGCATCGGCTAGAGTCGGTCCGAAGCAGCCCGGCCGAACCGCCCCCCCCGTCCCCTCTCCCTCTCTGTCCCTTTCCTAACGGTGTTAAAGCAAACGAACAAACGAACAAACACCCCCAAACGGACAAGCAGCCCCCCAGGCGGCGGGCCCGGGATTGCCGCGGAGGCCGCCCCGCTCCGCTGGGGCTCGGGCAGGCGAGGCCCCCGCGGGCACCGCAGCCCCCGGCGCCGGCCCCGGCCGCCGCCTGGCCCCGCGGGCGAGGGGCCCCGCTCGGCTCCGCGGCGGCCCGCGGAGGGCAGCCGCGCCGCGGGGCTGAGGCGGCAGGGAGGCAGGGAGGGAGGCAGGGGGCTGCCGGCAGGCGCCGCGCCGTCTGTCCCATAAATATCGCCACAAATAGATACTATAAATATAAATACGGAGAAGTTACTTAGAGTCAGTCCAGTGCTTTTTTCTCAGCGCTTTCTTTATTGTTGGTCCGGGAGTAGGGCTCGAAGGCGGACGAGCTCAGGTAGCGGGCCGACAGTTCCTGCAAGTTGCCCGCCAGCGAGCCGGCCATGGCCAGGGGCGCGGAGGAGAGCCGGCCGGCCACCGAGCCCAGCAGCGTGGGCACCGGCAGCCCGAAGAGGCCGTGCCCGGCGGCGGCCGAGCCGTGCAGCGCCGCCGGCGGGGGCGGCCCCGCCGCGCTGCTGGCGGCCGGCGGGTGCGGGGAGCCGCCGGCGGGCGCCGCGCCCGCGCCGCCGCTGCCCGGGGCCAGGCTGGGCCCGCGCAGGGCCGAGCCCAGGGCGCCGGTGGCGCAGGGCGGCAGGAGGCCGGGCAGCCCCGGCGGGGAGAGCAGCCGGCCTTGCTCCAGGAGCCGCAGGACGCTGCAGGTGGCGGCGGTCTCGGACACCACCGAGCGCAGCTCGGAGTCCTTGCCCTGGTCCTTTTTCTGCTTGGTGCGCCGGTTCTGGAACCAGACCTTTACCTGCAGGCCGGGGAGAGAGGCAGGGTCAGCGGGCAGGGAGGGACAGCCCCCCCGACAGATGCCCTGGGCCCCCGTGCCCTGCCCGGCCCTGCCCGGCCCTGCGCGGCCCCGCGGCGGGCGGCAGCTCGCCGGGCAGGGGCGCTCCGCCGTGGGGCGCGCAGTCGGGGGCGGGTGGGGGCTGAGGGGAAGCCCGGGGGAGAGGGAGAGAAGGACTTCAGCCGGGCAGCCGTGAGGCACTTCTTAGCAGGGAGGATTTTAAAAACGCACAAAGCGACTCCCCATGGCCTGTCTGCTCCTCCCTTTGGGGTGCCCCCCGTAGGGGTAGCAAAGGGGAATTTGGAAGCCCTTAGCTCATGTTATCTTATTCTGTCTTACTGTTGCTTATTCCATTTTACTTCGTCTAATTTTATTTTATGTCAGTGGCTTCCGGGGAGCCGAATATGGCCCTTTCTCTATCGTTTTATTCTAAGCCAGCTAAGGGTGAAGTCGGTGGCATGCCCGCGGCAGTACCGCAGGCTGGGGACCGCGCAGCCCCAGGCCCGCCGCAGCAGCCGCCCCCGTTCGCCCGGGGCCGGGCAGCTCGCTCGGAGGGACCCCCACACGCTGCCCATCCGGGCTGCTTCTCGCTTAGGTCAGGTTGCACTTCCTGGGTCTAATAACAGCTCTGCGCTTCTTTCCAGATCTCCTGGCCTGGACAGTCTCTCTCCCCTTAAAAACCGTTTAAACAGTCCTCAACATAAAAAACAAACAAAAAAACAAAACCCCCAAAACCCCAAACTCTACCCCCCCCAAAACAAAACAAAACAAAACAAAAAAACTCATCGCGGTTTCTGTAACCTACGAGCTATTGAACTTATCATTCATATCCGGCAGGGGAAATAAAAAAGCTAATTAGCTTGTCAGGGGAATTTATTGTTCTATGATATTTTGCAGAAATATCAAACCGACTTTTAGAAGTTTGTTCTTTTTAGATGCTTCCCTGCACTTTCACACAGTTTTAATACGTCTGACTGTCCCCTCACTGAGGATATTCTCCACTGCAGGACAGACCGGTGATTCTCCCCCTCGAAAATACGACCCGGACTCGAAATACGGCCGAAACTTCAGTCCCATTCCTTGATTTATTGCGCCCAACAGTACGCAGAAAACGGAGATCAGACGAAGTGTCTCTGACTCAGCGGCCCTTAGGGGAGGGCAGCTAAACCCCCCGGGGTTTGGCAGCTATTTTCCACTCGCTGCTGGTTCCCCTCCTCGCTGTCCCCCTCTGTAACAATGCGGCTGCGCGGACGGCGGGGCACCCCGCGGAGCGGGAGCGCAGCCCGGGCCGCAGGACTCCCGGCGGGGCCGGGGCGGTTCCCCGAGGACTGACCGTGGCGAGCAGCCGGGCCAGCCCGGGAGGGTTTGGCTTCGTGGCCAGACTCCCCACGGACCTTGCGGGGCAGCCCTGCGGTGTGCAAGGGCCGGGCGGGTGTGCAGACACTCGCGGCCGCGAGAGAGGCTCGCCTCGGGCTGTGCGCGGGGACACGCGTGTCCGCGGCTCGGGCACGGCGCGCTCACGGCAAGAGCAAGGGCAGTGGTGCCGGGGCAAGGCCCTGGCCACACAGCGGCCCTAGCGTCCCCCTGCTGCTCCGGGGATCCCTCCTTCCTACGACAGCTCCCCTCCACGGGGCTCCCCCTCCCCGGCTGCCCTCTAGTTACACCTATTTTCTAACGTCTGCGATCAGCGCGCCCGCCGGGCTGTGTCAGCCCGGCATCCCCCCGAGCTCCAGCACAGGGCTGCCGGCCCCCTTGCGTGTCACGCGTGGGCACCCTCGGAGGCAGCCCGCGCCTCGCCAGCTGGCCTGCGCCGCTGGCGGCCAGCGCCCGGAGCCTGCGTGTTTGCGCGCAAGGGGCGCGCAGGGGCGGCCCAGCCTTGGGGTTCTGCGCGCCGGGGAGAGGGCCGGGCCGGGCCGGGGGGGCTGCCCCCGCCTTTACGCCTCGGCGGGGCCGCGGAGGGAGCCGGGGCCGGCGCGGCGCGGGGCGGGGCAGGGCAGGGCAGGGCAGGGCAGGGCAGGGCAGGGCAGGGCGGGCGCCGGAGCGGGGCGCCGGGGCTCCCCTCTCTCTGGGGCTACCTGAGTCTCGGAGAGATTGAGCTGCCGGGCGAGCTCGGTGCGCTCCCGCCCCACGACGTACTGGCACCGCTGGAACTCCATCTCCAGGCGGTAGAGCTGCTCGGCCGTGAAGGAGGTGCGGGTCCGCTTGGGACGGTCCAGATCAAGCCCCTTAGGCAGAATAATCTCTCTGATTGAACCTTTGGCATCTGGCAAAGAAAGGCGCAGTCAGCTTTACACCCATGCAACCCTCCTCCTTTTTTTCTTTTCTTTTTATTTTTTTCCGAGGGAGGTAGAAAGTGCCGCCGCCAGCGCTTTCGAGACTGAGACCCAAGACAGGATGAGCAGGGGTCCTGAGATTGCGGCACTGCACCTGGCCACTACACCCAAGGAAGGAAAAAAACAACAGAGAAAGGAGGAGGGGGCGATGGGGCCCAGGGGTCTGGAAATAATCCCCTCAGCCCATTTAAAATTGCCTTGAATACATTGTACTGACAGTACGACACTGCGGCATCACCCACGGCCCTTCCGGGAGGCTGGGGAGGGATCCTCCAGGCCGGGCTTTGTGACTGTAGGGCTACTCTTTGTTCCCCCTGAGCTCCGGGCTGGAGTGTGCTGAACACCCTCTGCCCCCGTCACCCCTCAACATATAAAACCCTCTTATTATTTTTTTAAACAAGTCTCACATGAGAGGGAGAGGAAAAAAAAAAAAACAGACGGAAGCTTTCTGGGCACAAGCATCGGCTGCCCCAAGCTGGCTGATTTCCCACCCTGAATCTGGGGGCATCTCCAGCCCACCCAGCATCCCAGGGAAAGCATCGCCGTGGTCGCTTCTCTGGGTTTTAAAATAACAGGAAAGCAAGGAGGGAAAAACCAAAACAATGCACCGAACAACCCGCAGAAACCTCACTCCCCTGGCAGCACCGACCGAAAGAAAGCAGGACAAATCTTATTAACTCGACTGTCAAGCTAGAGCCAGATTCATGTTACATTAAAGCCTTCCCAACTTTGCTTTCTGTAATTTTATCTCCTCGATACGTTTTAAATCAGAGACAACCACATCGTTTTAATCTGACTCCTCTCTGGGTCAATCGGTCACGCAAGGATTAATTATTATTTACAAGGCCCGCTTTACACTATTTTTGTTCTGATTTTGTTCTCTCCTTCCTTCCCCAAAACGCATTTTAATAAAACCAAAATTTCTCCAGGCAATTCTTTTGGGGGCAATTGAAATGATTTAATTAGTTTAGATGCGGAAGGAGACGGGCAGTAGGCGAAAACAAAACGTGTTACTACATTAAAAAAAATCCTTCATCTTTCCTCCACTGATTTTAAGGCTCTTTGGAGGGTGATTATTCACAAATATCGCTTTTGCGCGGATGCTGGGCGCAGAGAGAGAGGGGACAGCGGGAGCCCTTCCCCTGCGGAGAGGTCCTCGCCGCCCGCCGACGAGCGCAGGCGGCGCGGGGCGAAGCGCGCTGCGGGACGCGGCAGCGGCTGGTGGCGGGCGGCATGTGCGGGCGCGGACGGGGCGCGGAAGGGGCGCGGGCGCGGGCGGCGGGAGCGGAGCCGGGGCGCGGGCGGCCCTTGCGGGGAGCGGTGGCAGCGCCGGCTCCCTGCGGGGAAAGGCGCCCTTCGGGAGCGCCGCATCCGCACCAGCTGCGAGGAAGAAATTTCGCTGCAGCGGCTGCTGGAGTTTGAACGGCACAAAGAAAAGCTGGGAAACAAATATAACGCGGCTTAACTTTCCCCGTGCGCTGTTGGCGTAAATTCACAGGAGGAGATGAAATAAAGCAGCGCTCTGGAGCAGCGATAGACTTCAGAGCACCCAGACTGGAAACGCGGCACACGGGGATTTTCCCCCTGGGCCCGTAGGAAGGTCATTAAACCTTGGGACAAACCAAAGCCAAACAAACAAAATAAACAAATCCCGCGGGCATGAATACAGATCACCTTCCTCCACCCTCCCGAAATATCTCAAACTCGTACCTCTAACTAGGATCCTTCTGCAATAGTCCGGATCAGCCGAACTAGGTTTACTTTTATTACAATCTTCCGTAGCTGCAGAGGCAGAAAAAGTCCCTTGCTGATCCTTCAAAAAAGAAGTAGAAATATTTCCTTCAGACCCTTTGCTTTCCTTGACCTCTTTATGTCCATTCTTCGAAACCCGGTTAGGTTCAGTCTCTGAACTGCATCTAACGTCCATTTTGTCTTGTTTCCCAAACATGTAGTGCAATAAAAAAAAAAAAAAAAAGGAGGAGAAGACGACGACGAAGTCTGTGCTGGATATTGCACGGCTTAGGGTCAGGTCGGTGGGGATCTGTAAAGCACCTTGAGTAAAGAAGGTCGGGTTTTATCCCACTGGAAAAGCAGCGGCTTCTTCAGTCCCAGCGTCCTAATGTGACTGTCCAGCTTCCCAGAGCGCCCAGTGATCAGGTACTCAACAGTACAACTCTAAAATGATTTAATGTCTGCCTTATTACAGAGACATGTAGTTGTTAGACACACAGAGGGACGCGCACTCGCTGTTTCAATTGATTACGGGTAATTTTGCAGCCTCCACATTTAGGTTACCTCATGAATACACTAAATTGTTTGGATAATATATCAGATCGTAATGGATGGTTTGTGTGCTTGTCCCCAATCAAGTAGAGTTTAGCCAGTGAATAAACTGAAATGATTGGTCTTGCTTTCAGGAAACACACAATCAAAAGACTGAGACTTCCAAAAAAAAAAAAAAAAAAAGGAGAGAGAGAGAGAAAAGGGGGGGAGAGAGAGGGGGGAAAAAAAAAACTTTTGACAAGATTCACCCTGAATTGTTAGCACCATTAGCAGCCATTATTAACTTTCTTCAGTATGCCTTTGACCTCCCGATTATATAGTGGCTTTCTCCAAAGCACGCCAAATAAATCTGAATAAAGCTGCTAGGAAGGGGTGGAAAAATGTAGTTGTAGGAGAAAAGAAAAACCCACCCTGAATTCTAAACAAACAAACAGATCACCAGCACGCACATATACGAAAAGTTCTTCCTTTAAGAAAATTTGTTCAAACAAGTAGGGTATTTTGGCCAGCAGAAAACCTCTCTAACACATCTCCCCACAGACAGCCATCTTAAACTCCTACCTCTCCTTATTTCAGTCCAGATACTTGCTTTTTGTGCCTCTCCCTCTGTGTGTGTGCGTGTGTGTATGTGCATGTATGTGTGCTAATTCTGCACCTTCACAAACACTGAACCTATTCGCAGAGCCTGCTCATTGAAAAAAAAAAGCCAGCTTTGTGTGCAGTAGATCCAGGAGGGGGGAGAAAGAGAGAGGGGGAGAAAGAGAGAGAGAGAGAGAGAGAGAGAGATAGCCCATGAAAAATCTCAACTGCGTGATCCACTAACGGGGAAGAAAGTTTTACTCTAGCTATTTCATTGTCTCTGCTACAATATCTTTGAGAACCGCAACAGCCAGTAATCCAATAAGACCATTGATTAGGCTACAATGATTCAATTCAGGCAAATGGCCTTGTGCAAAGAGCTTGCTCCAGTCCTTCTTGTCACCTTGCAGGGCAGAAGCCCTCTTCATGCTGCTCTCCTTATTCATTCCTTTATGGGAAATGTAGAGCAAAAGGAGTGAAAGATGGCAATTATCTAATTGGACTATTAACAAACAATTCTCTGAGTGTGGCTGTCTGGCAGTGGTTCTTGGGTGAGGTGAAAGGCCACATGTTGCACTGGCCCCATTCACAAAGAGTTTAGGGGCCTGAGAGAGAGAGAAAGAATTTTCCCTGAGAATTTTTCACACAAACCCTGGAGTATCCATCAGGCATGCTCCTCTCTGCCTCATCCTCTGCCTGGTAGGGCTGCTGCCTGGGAATTTTACCCACCTGAAACAGGCTGGGGGAGCCATCCAGACGTTTTATTGCGGAATATCACCAGTCAAAATTAGAATGCAGGGCCCTTCCCAGTGCTGTGCACTGCAGCTGCTCGGCCCCACAGGACCATTCTGCTCCCATTTAAGGGCTAACAGCCTTCACCTCACAGGCCCTGCTCTTTGTCCAAGCCGGCGTAACCAAGTGAAGGATCCAGCACCGTGCAATAGGTGTAAATGGGGATTCCAAGCAGAAAAGAAAAAACAGAACAGAACAGAACAGGAAAGGAAAGGAAAGGAAAGGAAAGGAAAGGAAAGGGAAAAAGGAAAGGAAAGGAAAGGAAAGGAAAGGAAAGGAAAGGAAAGGAAAGGAAAGGAAAGGGAAAAAGGAAAGGAAAGGAAAGGAAAGGAAAGGAAAGGGAAAAAGGAAAGGAAAGGAAAGGAAAGGAAAGGGAAAAAGGAAAGGAAAGGAAAGGAAAGGAAAGGAAAGGAAAGGAAAGGGAAAAAGGAAAGAAAAAGAGAAAAATGAAACAGAAAGAAAAAGAGAAAAAGGAAAAGGAAATAAAAGAACAGACTGTTCACAAACATCGCAGAGGACAGGTCCCTTAACACTTTTCCACAAATCACAAAATAATTTATTTTTACTATTATTCTCTGAAAAGTCAACTTCAGATTGAGAAGGTGCCGCTGCATTCTTAATCAGTCCCTGTCCTTCCATATATGTTTAAACATATCACTGGATACGGAATAATACGGACCAGCTTTTATTTCTCCTTACAGCAATTGTAGCTCAGCAATCTCTGGTGGTTTGTTGTTATTAGTTACTACTTGTATGGCAGTCATACCCAGAGGCCCCAAATAAAGCACAGCCCCACTCTGCAAGGCTCCATGCAGATATAGAGAGAGGGTAGAATGAGTTCATTTCTTCCACGAATTTGCAATGTTGTATGAAAGCCTGTTGTGTGAAGGGATGCTAATAAAACAGTACATTTAAGAGAGACTTGGTCATTTCAGGGGAGGTGCAACAAGTGGATGGAGATTAGGAAGAACATCTACATGTAGCTGAAGGCTTGCAGTTAGCAGGTGGTAAGCTTCGTGTCTGTGATGTACATAAATATGTGTGTGTGTGTGTGCACGTGTGTGTATGTATAGGCAAGGTAGTATCAACAGTCCTGGCTGGACATATTTGTTTAATGCTAAACAAAACAAAGTTCTGTTTCAAACATTTTTATTTAACAATTTTTTTTTAGACAAAATAGGCATAATGATTTCCATAAAAGGTCTGCTGTGAAACAGAGAGAGCAATTAAATTATATTTGTATAGGTGTGTGGGAGTATGTATGACATTTCTCCCCATGTTTTTCATTATGGTAGTGTCTGGGCATATATGCCATAATAATAAACATGCAGCTATTGAACTCAATTACACTGTTTGAAGCAGAATATCTGGTATTAAACCATTGCATTCGTGTGATATTCCTCGGGCTTTTTTTTTTGCAATGAGGACCTGATTCAAAGTCTAGTGAAGTCCAGGGGAATTCTGTCCTATGTGTAGTGTCTTAATGACAGCATTACAAATCCCATTTTTTCCATAGAAATCAGTGCTATAAAAAGGCTTTCCCCTATTAGATCAATTAAATTTTCTTTCATACATTATGAGCACACAGCACTGTTGAGGATCTGGAAATTCAAGTGACAAGTCTAATCCTGCAGCAAACTTGTGGTGAGCAGACAATTTCATCTCCATGCAGCTCAGTTACTTTAATTAATGTCCACTCATCTGCAACAAATGACAAAATCCAGAACAGCATTTGGAATTCAAATACCTATGAGGTCGACATTTTCACTAGTCTAGTAGTCAAGAAACTTCCTTTCCCCTATTTTCATTTATTTTTTCACTAATAGACTTAAAATAAAACATTGTTCTGTATTATGTTCTTTCAAGACTTGAAATAAGGGTCTTTACTGTTTCCTTCTTACTGTCATAACTCCAGGAATCTCCATAGCTTCAGCACACTGAAGTCTGCACTGATGTGCCACTGGATAAGAAGATTTAGGGACAGACCCTATTATCTCTTTTGCTTTAAAAAAGTATTTAAAAATGACTTAGCACGTTGCACATGTACTCACTGATTGTACTTTGCTATGTATCTTGTTACTTTTCAGAAGCAGTTTTATTCACTTTGTATTACTGATTGTTCTCAAATCCTTTTCTGTATTACAGAAACTATGAAAAAATATATACCTTATTATAAAATTGCATATGGTTTAAGAAAAAAAAGTGTGTTTCTCAGTGATTGCCATTATTTTTATTATATTTGTCCCTATTTCACAATCTTTTACTGAATGGGTATGGAAAAAACATAATTGCTATTACTTCCTAAACTGTTCTTTGTCAATGAAATATTTCTGTCATGAATGCTATTTAGGGTGTCACATGATCAAGCTGGTTGTTGCAATCTGAAAATGATGCTAAGTTGCTATTGAGCTTCAGTGCATATGCCTGAAGTTAAAAGATTCAGCAAAAGGATCCTGTATTTACTTTACTTAATTTACTGTATAGCATGGATTCCTATCCAAATAATATTTCCTAAGAGTACAAGCTTTTGTCCACTTGAAGAGCCTGGTATTGTTCTCCTTTGCCATCCTTGCACTACAGAGTCATCCTAATAGATTTTTTTGTGGTGGGAGTTTACAGGTCTCAGCTGAAGAGGATAATGGAGCCAGCACAGCACTCACGAGGACTTAAAAAAGGTAGGTTAGGTTAAATATCTAATAACCTGGTGTGCCGTCTGTGATAGGAACCCATTACTGGTTAGTAGGGGAGAGTGTAAGAAGAGAAGTACTCCCCCAGCACACTGCCAGCCCTGAGCCAAAAATTCATGACTCAGAGATCTTCTGAGTCAGAAGAGGTATCTTATGTTTAATGGCCCTAAAAAGATTTTTCTTCCATTAATTTGCCTAATCAGTTTTGATTCTGATTATTTGCTTTTGAACTTCCAGATACATTTGCAAACAGTTGGCTGCTAGTTAAATTTTTTGGATGCATGTTCAGCACAGGGGAAATGAACTGGTACCTTGGGCCCTGAACACTTTCTAGTTATTTCCAATTAACAGAAAATATGGTAGAGTTACCCATAATGATATATATTTGTGGAAGTGTCAGGGAATTTCCTATCCCACTTCCAACACCCTTGATCATTGTGAAAGGCAAATGAAGGAGAAACAGGAATAAAAACTAATTACTAGTGCAAATACACTAGTGTTTCTAGTGGACGGAAAGTTTACACCCAGTGTGAGCAACGCTTTCTGTGTGCTGAGAAGATTGTCTTCTTGAAGACAAGAGCTTCACCAGAAGGTTATTCTTCTTGCATACAGGTTCCAGTGCTGTGCTAATCACCATGAATTCTGAGTGACTTCCTGAATCCCGTTGTACAGCCTAATTAACAGCTGTGTTGTTCTTGCACACATTGTTCCTCCCATTCCTAGGGAGAAAATTGCCATACAATTTAAGCTGTACTCTGGAAATTTCAACATATAGATAGTACTGTGTATTCAGGGGACATGTAAGAGGAATGTATTATACCTGTAGTAGAAGATGGTCCTTTGTTCTAGAGGGAATTGGCTCCATCTCCTGGAAGTGATCCTAGAAAAGGCTCCACTTCTCACATACGTGAGCTGTATTGTTAAAGAACAAGACCATGTCTTCATTCAGAAGCTTTATACCATCTTTGAAGAAAAGGACTGAAGTCTTTGATTCAGCAGTCTGGGTGAAGTGAAGAATAGGGCTGTTATGTTCATGGTAACCTACATGTGTAGAAAGAATACTGATTTCCCTTTCCCAAGGATTAATTTCCCAGGTATATTCATATTGTTCAGTGGCATGTGGGTTCCTGTACCACAATGCAAAGGATATCACGTGGTGTGTTTTATATGAAATTAGTGTTACACCTGCACAAGAATTCTAACAGGTGCCACAGCAAGAGAAAGACAATTTTATTTTATCTTATAAGTAGGCAACTTCATAAAAAACAGATCTTGAAAGAAATCCATCGATATGAAGTGGGGATATAGCTCAGCTTCCAAATAAGCTTCATCAGCTCTTATATGGGCACTATGTCCATCATGCTGGTGCCCTCTATATTCCTCTCTAAGCAAACATTCTCCAAGACAACCATTTAAGCCAGATGACCATATCCAGACAACATCTATGTAAAATAAAGTAGCATATCCAGAAAATATTTGTTATTCCTTATACCATTCACACTCCTGTGCTTTTCTGTCCAGATTCACTCCTGCTTGCTAGCCTGATGCAGAATACAGAACTAAATGCTTCTTAATTTTTCTGCATACTTTGCCACTAATTGCAGTATTGTCTCTTCCAGATATTAGACTGAGCTTATTAGCAGGAATCAGCAGTGTTGTTCTGGAGGCCAGTAATAATGAGCATGGGTATCACATGTGTATCATGATTAAACACGTTTTGGTCATTATGAGCTGCTCCTTAGAGTTATCAATCTGGACAGTAGATTAATGCAAAGCCTCATTGCCTGTATCATGCCCATGGCATATGTGAGCCATCTGAACAATGGCGAGATAGAACAGTGAGGCATGATTCTTTTCATAAGGGAAAACTGTAAATTAAGAGGAAATACTATTTATTTCCTGACTGCAGATTGAAGGCTTAAATTCTCTGGTTTCAGTCTCAGCTGTGTCCCTGTCTCCTGTAACCAGCAGCACCTGAACACTCAAACTTCCTCTGCCTTCATTTCACCCTCTGCTAACAAGGGTATTGGCTTCATTAACTTTCCTTGAGCATTCATGAGTATTTACCATCTCAAAAACTGTTAGTGCATGAACCTTTACTGTTGGTGCCAAAGCTCTTACAAAGTCATTCATCCCCATTGTAAATGCCAGCAAGCTGGAAGCTTTGAACAGCCCAAGAGCAGTTTGCAAAGGTGATGTGGTCCTGGGCAGCAGGTGTGATCTGTACCCTTTTTAATACTTGAATTTTTAACATTGAAGATTTATTCTGAATGAAAAGCAAAACTTTTGCCATATTTTGGATTAGAACAGCTGAGAGCAACCCAATTTCAATTCTTGTTCTGACCCAACTGGACCAGACCCAACAGAAAACATGTCTCAAACACTCGTAACCATGGTCCCAAAGAGCTGGAGGAAGGCTACACGGGGTAGTCTTATCAAACAGTGTCTGCTCTCTAAGTGCCATCTAATAATTAGAATGATTTGAGAGAACAGAAGCTTTCTCCTCACTCTGGAGTGGGATAAACTCTGCCATCATCCAAAGGTCAGTAGGATATGGTAACCAGTAGACCTGGTGAAAATTTTCTTGAAATTACACATTTTGATTTTTTGTTACTGTTTTTGCTTTATTATCAAGTCCTTCTTCCATGTGAAAATGGGAAATTTCAACAAAAACAACTAGAACAATCCATAAACAAAATCAAATCTGTTTTAGAAAAGTTTGTCTATACTTTTGGCTATATCCAACCAACAAGAAGGCTGATTTATAGGTTCCTGAACCATTAGGGCTTGAAGGTTGGCGCATATCTTAAAGAGAAATGTGACCACCTTTAAAGTAAACTTTTGGGCTGAATCTTTAGCTTGGATACTGGGAGGATTTTGTTACCTGAAATATAGTAATCTTTTAAATGGACACCTGAAATGATAGTTCAATATACTTCCTAACACTTTGTCAAGAAAAATGATGGAAAAGATAGCAAGAGCAGCTATCAATGCAGTTTGCTTTGTTAAAACCTGTAGTAGATTGTGGGTGGATTTAGGGTTACTTCACTTTATGAGGGCTACTTTACCTGATGAATTTAAACACACTGGGAGACTGAGCATCACGATGGCAGACAACTCTGAACATGTCTAAATGCAAGGTAATGCACATCATCAGTGATTAGCTATGTAGCTCAAATGATCTGGAAAGCTTTGAATTTGCAGGACCCTCTGAGGAAAAAGAACCGGCACCAGGAGTCATCAGTGTCTGATTCACCTCTGTCTATAACAACAGCTTAAAAAATAAAGAGATCATTTGGATTTATTAACTAAAAACAGAGCAGTAAGCCAAAAATATCAGGATAACACAGAATTACGCTATAGATCCACATTATCTCTGTGTTCTTTTTTTGTCCTTTTATCTCATGAGTTATGCAGCAGAGTCCAAAAATGTACAAGAAATGATAGTGAAAATGATTACAGAGCTGATAGGATTCATATATAAGAGACGGTAAAGTCTAGAATTATTATGCTCAGAAGTATAGGATCAGACTAGAGTTGATTGTGGCAGTCAGTATTCTAAAGAAGATAGCATCGGACTTTCTTTTCATTTTATCATGTGATATGAGAACAAATGTCAGATTAAATTAAAAAGCAGCAAATTTAGGATGAAAAGTAAATGCCCAGACACATGTCTCATCACCTACGGGAGTTACTACTGCCAAAGGTTACTGAGGCAAATACTGTGGCTTGTTTTTAAAATGGATTGGACATTGTTAGGATTATTTCATTATACAAGGTTGAAAACAGTGATCAGCACGATTGGATCTTACACCTCAGGCCGGAAACTGCATGAAGGAGCAATATAGAAGCAGAGGTGCATCAGTTTGGGGTTTTAGTTTGTTCTTCTCTTAAGCATCACAAGTAGGATGTTCTATAATATATTAGAAAGACTGATGGAACTGTAAAGAAAAACACTAGATTAGTACTTTTCAGATAGCAGTTAATAGCTGTTTGCTCCATCACTTGTGCCTGGGAAAAAAAGCAAGACTGTGGTGGATTGAAGAGGCAAGCCGTCTGGCATAACCACATCAAAGAGGAGGTGGGAATACACTTAATGAAGCCATTTTGTCTTAGGTGTCCCTTCTGCTATCAGAAGTGTCTGAAAGCACACACCTTTAGCTTTAGTGCCCCCCCCTCCTTTTTTTAGTGGGCGTGGCAAAGGTGTAGGGTTTAATAGCTCCAAAATATGCTCCTACCGAGACCATGGAGGCTTCTTCAGTAGTTCTGTGCAGGCTGGGACTTTGGAAAGAGAAGGGGGCAGGACGTATCCAGTATACTGTGAGGTTAGGAAAGCAAACTGTCTTCTGCTAGTACATGACCCAAGACTTGGAGGACAGCCCAGCATGATGTATAACAAGTTACATTTTGTGATGTAAAGTCTGTTGAAGCCTGGAGCACGGGAAGACGCCTTGGGACTGTGCTTTGTGTTTCCATAGAGCTGAGGAAAGAATAAAGAGCACACAAGTGAAGCAAAGGTTCAGCTGTAGAGACCCTTTCCAGTTCAGAAAAATGCACAACTCCAAGAACTGATTCTAAGCTTTTCTATAGAGATGCAGTGCTGCTGGTGTTATTAAAATTGCTCTCAATTTAGATTACTGTCAGATCAGAGTCAATTCCAATGAAAGATCAGATAGAAAACCTGCTGTTTGGTTAGTATGAAGCTGTTCCATGCAATTTTTGTCTCAGTTTTATTTGTGTGTGTGTGTTACACCTTCATTTACTTCTAATGGAGAGCAGAATTGGACCTTTCAGTGTCTAACTGTCTCTCTTTATCACTGAAACTAATTCATTCTTGTGTTGGCAGAGCTCCTACTACTGTCAATGGGAATTATGCACCCTGAATGAAGGAGAATGAGGCCATAGCCGTTTAAGAATTATGCTATTAAGACAGCACAATGTGTTTTATTTTTTATATAGAACATTACACGTGAAGAGTCAAAAACACTTTCCAGAGAAATGGGATAATAGACTATACTTCACAGAGTTGTTTGGAGTGGTGCTCCGATTCAGAAGGAGAAGGACAAATGACTGTACAGTTGTAGAGAGAGAAGCAGAAAAGTTGGACCTTCAAAGCAATAAAGAAGCCAGCAAGTTTCCTGACAAAACAGATATGGCGAAGAGGACATGAAAATATGAGCTGCTGAAAAGAGCTAAATGTTAGCTGGACAAAATCAACAAGATTTCACAGAACTTCAGGTCAGAGTAATCCATTAAATCTTCTTTCTGCCTGTCACAGATTGGTGCTTATCCTTGGACTCAGCACCGTAGGTCAGTTGCCACTTATATAGTACATATTTTATCCCTGTTATCTTTCGGGTCCAAATGCTGGTGTCATGTCAAGACATAAGATAGGCTGGTGAAACTCTGCGTGGCACAGCCACCTGCAAAATGGGCCAGCGCAGCACCCTGCCGGCATTGGAAGAACAGGAGATGGTGAGGGGAGCAAAGCAGGGTTGTGTTGTCCTATGGTTTTTTTTGTAAAGACTTTGCACTTCTGGAAAAGAGCATCACTCATCAATTCAAGTTTGTTGATAATGCCTTATTGGCTGGTTGCTGCTAGTTAGACTGCAAATCTGAGTATAATGAATGGCCATGCACTATGTTACGTGAAGGCTGCTTGACGTGAATCGTTGCTTCCTTATCTGATCCAGCGTCTTTTGTTGAGCTGCATGGGAAGGCACAAGCACTAGTTCTTTCAGGCAAGTGAATGCCACATCTGGACTTCTTTTCGTTTCATTATGTTCCTAACCTTTGTGTACCTCTCTCTCATCCATTTCTTTTTTAAATGGATAAATCCAGTTGTCTGAAATCTAACAGGAATAGAAGGGACATGTGTTTGCATTACAGTGATTTCCATGCCCACAGCTTGTGCAGTGGGATGTGAGCCCACTTTCTGGCAGCCTGCTCAAGTACTGTCAGTGTGACAGAAATAGCACTGTGCTCAGACAAAGATCAGAGGCCTTGTGAGCTGCAGGGTAAAAATGTTGTGGTGACCCATACTGAGTTTGCTATGTCTACCTGAGATACATCTACATAAGCTGCAGTTACTGAAGTAAGTGAAATTAGATGAGCCCAAAAGCTGCCTCTTCCTCTAGGAAAAATGTCTCAGGAGGAGCTGGAAATGCAACATCTCCTGTATCTCCCAGCCTTCCTTCCACCTGATTGCTTCCCAGACAGGTGAGCTGGGTGAGCATGCATGGCTGGGTGCTAACACTTTTGCTTTAGAGGGTGCTTTTTAACTGTGTTTGAAACCCTGCCTATGGCATGGCAGGTAGGCTGTTCAACAGCAGGCAGCGTGGACACAGCCAAAGGATTTTTTGGAGCAGATGACATAAGTCTCCAAGCAAAACAGCCCAAAACCTAGTCATAGAAAGGGCCATAGAGATGATTGTCTCAAACACCCCCTCCCAATGCTGTGTTAGAAAGCCTTGCCCTGCTTAGTTTAATTGACTAGGATGATTTTGCTGCTACCACTTCAGTTAGAATTCAGTCATACAGGATAATAGGACTCATTCTCAGAAATGCTAAGAAATATTTATGCAAAGTTGCCCTTTGATTAATTTGATCCCTGTGGCATGTGGGCAAGTCAAAGAAAAATATTTTGTCTCAGCAGATTTGGCATCAATAATCTCTTTCACATTTATTTTTTTTTCCATGAAAGAAGCTTTCAGCATTTGCTATTATCAAACCACTGTCCAAACATTAAGTAGGCACCTGCAGTGAGGTAAAGGAAATGTTAATGGTCTTCATTTTTTGCAGAGGTGAGATGGAGCACAGATATGTGAAGAGACTTGCCTAAAGTGAGATATTGAACTTGTAACAGTGCTATATAAAATGTTTAAAGTCTCCTATTGAAATGAAATGCAAATAAAACATACAGAGTCCCAATACAGCAAAACACTTAAGTACGTGTTTATCTTTAAACGCATCTGGAGCCCCATTGACTTTGATAGGACTACTCATACTGCTTAAAGATAAGCCTGCTTTTGTTGGACCATGGCCCTGAGGACTTAAGTGCTGCGGGAATCATTTTCATGCTTTCCAGAAAGGGCTTTAAATCACTTTTGTTGAAGGAGAGGTAACTGATTGGATGTAAACATATCTAACACCAACAGACCAAGATTAACTTTTATGCTGAGCCACTTGACACATCTCTAGAAATTACTTACTGTGGAAGTTTGGTTCTTAAAGAAAATAACGATCCAATTATTTTTAAATGAAATAGAGCTGTAGGAGAACCTTGATACCCCCACATGGGAATTTTGTAGAAAAAAATGAGAAGACAGACATAGCCATGTTAAAGGGAATGCAGTGTGCGCTTCTGAAGGCTGTGAGAGTTAGGCGAATTATTAGATTTCAGCACTGGAAAGGAGAAGCAGTGTGGTACATAATAGCACTTTGACAGATAGTTCTCCGTTGGTGTTGCTGGTTTGAAGGTGATGCTCTGAGATCAGCAAAACAGATGGGCATCAGGGCAATGTGGACTTAAATAATAACAGTTTGCTTTAATACAATACCTTTCATCTGAGTGTGTTAAAAAATCTAATCTGAAGACCTTGAAATCAAAGGAAATGCTCTCACTGACTTGAAAGATCTTTGCCTCAAGCCCTGCACTACTAATCTTGCTATGCTCACACACGTATTCAGGTCTGTTCACAACCGGCAGATAGGGTCCTGCGAGTCCCTGTTGAGCATGCACAGATGCCAGGGTTAGGGTCTTGCCCCTGCCCATTGCCCCACATTGAAGAAAAAAAATGCAGAAAGTGTGTCTGCCCCAAAGTTTTTGCACATCTTCCCTTCT
The DNA here is from genome assembly GCF_036417845.1 of Apteryx mantelli. Lineage (NCBI taxonomy): Eukaryota > Metazoa > Chordata > Aves > Apterygiformes > Apterygidae > Apteryx > Apteryx mantelli. The sequence continues at coordinate 37,228,757 of NC_089984.1, forward strand.
TTCCGGTCCACTGCAGCTGTGTGGCTCCGCCAGTGCCTCCAGGCCTGTGCAGCACGTGCAGAGGGCACCAAGCAGAGCCTCCCCCCACGGCGGCCTCCCGCACCCCCATGGGGCACAGCAAGGGGATTTGCTTTCCAAGTCAGTCTCAGGACCGCAATGCAGGTACAGCCCACATGCTTAAACTTAACTCCTTCCCAGTGGTGCTTAAAATAACAACAATAAAGAGGATTTTTTTTTAAAGAACAGAACCGCTAATACTTCATGAAAACATTGCTTTTTGAACATTGCACCTATGCCTTGTGCCTTATCCAGAGTCTAGGTCAGAAAAGCAGTGGGAAATGCAATATAAGAAAACCCTACCATCTGGGCCGAACACAGCAATATAGCATCGCTTTAGCAGTAATGACAATGGGGAAGGAACAGAATGTTGTCAAGGGATAATGGTGTCCTGCTGGTAGATAAATATGAAAGCAAAAGCAGAGACTTTTATAAAATAAACAAGCATCAGGGCAAGATGAGACATTTATTACAGCACAGGAAATAGTGATCTTGAACAATGGTCCATTCCAGTTACTCTCATTGTTATAGAAATAAGTGATGTAATGAATGCTTTGTCTCATGTATGTTTTATTGTTTCTCAGGCAATTACTGGACTGTATTCAGTTTAGCCTAGAGGAGAGAATTGCATGTCACCTAATCAGAGCACAGCTTATGGGGGCAAGAGACATGCTTGTTTCTTGTCTAAATTTGCGTAATTCTGACCCCCAAGAAAAGTGATAAGCCACAATATGTCATGCTTACATATGATGTAAGTAGGCCATAGGTTCTCATGTGATAGAAAGGTAGACTGCAGCTGCAGCATGGCGAACATCACCTTGGGGCAGAGCCTGTTTCAGCAGTACCTTCATCCCACCCTTGCACATTGTCCCACCATGGCTGCTTTGCCCAGTGGTGCCAGCATAAGCATTGGGTAGCTACGTAATGAAGCAGACAGGACAAAACAGTCCCCAGAAAATGGTTCTTTTCCCCCCAGATATACTGTGTCCCCCCAGAACACTACATCTGTGTTGTTCCAGCTGCACAGATGGGGTGCAGTGGGGGGATGAGTGAAGAGGATTTATGTGGATGTTGGAGAAGGAGATAGGAGCTCCCTAAGCCAGGACTTCTGCCAAGGAAAGGATAAGTGGGGCTGTACCCTCAGGCTCAAAGAACATAAAATTACATTGTGAATGTGACATTAAATTCACTAACCTGACACAGAAAGCTCCCATATGCTGCCATACTGTAGATTTGTTCTCTATGGGCTAAATCTGGTGTAAATGTTTCATAGAGAAAACAGCACTGAATGAATATCAGAGCCTAATCAAAGAAAATTCCAACTACTTCTATCATTTTAGAGAAACAAAAATGGGAGAAAGATTATGCTTCAGGTCAAAAATGTGCTAAATGGGAGAAACAGAGCAGAATTTGGACATAATTAAGTAGTCAACCTCCTGTCTGGAATGAGGACCAAGCTGAACCTTGCACTCTTTTATTAACCTTTGGGGTGGGGGAGAGAAAGACATTTAAAGTGTGGCAGGGTCATGGTGACAGGTGTACAGATGAAGAAGACAGAACACATATTTAAGCTGTCAGAGTGTTGTGTGACTTAAAGCTATGGGATAAAATAAAATCAAAAGAAAGAAAATATAGTTGACCATCATAAAACATTATTTAGCAACTTTTCTTATATTTTCTCTCTTTTCTGAACTGCCTCATGCTACTCAAGACCTCCAGCCTCACAAGACTGGAAAGTAATTCTCATGGATTGTTTTTAAATTTAAAACTGGACTGAAAAATGTAAGAAAATATTACTGAGTGAGGATAGATTAGATAGCCTAATAGACCATTTTCCTCTCTAATTTCCATTAAACTGATTAGTTGAAATGGTGCTTGCAGCATATCAGTGACAAAACACTGAAAACATAGTAATATGGTGGAATCAACATCTCAAAATAATGTTTGTAATAATAACTGATAAAAATCCATCTCAGGTATTTATGTAAATTTACATAACTCTAGTTAGTGTCTGAGTGAATCACAATCTTTAGTGTATGTATCTTGCAACACTCCTCAGAATAAGGGATTCATATAATCTTTTTAGAAGAAAAGGAGCAGATATAAACAGGGATTTGGTTGCCCGGTGTACAAGGGCAATCAAAAAAATTAATCTGAATTAACTGAAACAGGAGTTTAATTTGTATCCTTCTGCCAAGTTACATTTTGCATAAATTCCATTCCGAAGGAAAGTGTCTTCCACTGAGTGCAGAGTATTTGACTTTCACTGTGTACCTGTTGGCATCAATATCCATTACCAGTTTAGAATGGATTAGTTGCACTGTCCAGCAATTATTAAATAGAGAATGTGTGTATTTTTCTGTGTTCATGGTTTGATGGGCAAGCTGCCAAGCATTTCAGAATTAACTACACCAAAAGATCATCTCATCTACAGTTGGGAGAACAGAATTAGCAGAGCTCGATTTGGTTGCTCAGTCCAGTCTTGAGGAACGATAACTAATTTGGTATAACTAGGATGACACAACTAGGATGCCATAACTGGCATAACTGAGCTTCGGGTCAGACCAAGGGCCATCTAGCCCAGAAGCAGGTGTCTGATTAGAATATTAAATAGATCACATATGAAAAGTTTTACTAACAGTTTTAGAAGGCAGCAGTGGTTTCAATTTTTTTTTTTTTTTTTTTTTTTTTTTTTTAGGTGGAGACGTTTAAATATCTGCCACATAATAAGCAGCTAGTTTAAATTCACCCCGAGCCCCACAATTATTCAGGTACCCCCACATACACACACACTGGCAAAAACATCTGTTCCTCTCCCTGAATCATGTTGAATTAGACACTAATCAAAGGCTTGAGAGCTATTTTTAAGAAACTGTTTCATTAGGAAACTGGTGCTTGATGCCTATTATTTGTAGTTGTATTTTAATCTGGCGTAAGCTAGACCCAGAAAAAACGGACTTAGTAAAAAGAGAGAAAGAAAGAAAGAAAAGTAAACAGAAAGCTCTTCCGAAATCTGGGCGAGGCTGACGCCTAAGACTAACGTCGCCGTCTCCCAGCTGCTGCGGGGGCAGGGAGCGAGCCCCGGGGCTGCGCCCGCCCCTCCGCGGCCCTGCGCGGGGAGCCGCTCCGCGGGGCGAGGGGCTGCCGCGTCCCGGCACGGCCCGCAGCTCCCTCCCGGCCCCGCTGCCGGCCGGCCGGCCGGGGCACGTGGCGCGGGCCGGGAAGCCGCAGGTGGGGCTGCCGCGGCAGCACCCCGACCTCTCCTCCGCCCCTCCGCAGCGCAGCGGCCCGGGGCCCCGCGGAACACCCTCGCCAGGGCGGCGATTTGTCTGCACGGGCACGTTGCTGCGGGAGCAGTTGGAGACAACACCGAAGCCCCGGCTGGGGCGGGCGTGTGCGCGATGCCTCGCCCGGCTCCGTGCCCACGAGAGAGGGGCGAAGAGGCCGCGCTCGGGCGGGGGGAGCCGGCGGCAGCTCCTGCTCCCTCACTTCCCCGGACCAAGCGCCTAACTGACAGCGGAGGCGAGCAGGTAGGGGAAGGCGATACCCTGCTGCACCGACACCCTCCGGCTGACCCGGACCTCAGCCGGAGCCCCAGGGCCGCCCTCCCCTCCTCGCGGGGACTGGCGTGGCCTCGCCCGGCCCCTGCGCAGCCCTCCTGCGGCCGGGCCCCGCCGGGAAGGGCTCGCCCGCTCCCCGCGCCCACTCGCAGCGCCGCCGGGCGCGGGGGAAGCCGCCCCGACGGCGCCCTCGGGCTCCATCCGAGGGGACGCGGAGCCGAGCCGGCGGCACCCGGAGCCCGCGGCGGGCGGGGCGGCCCCCGCCGGCCCCCCCTGAAAGGGCCGCCCCGCCGGCCCCCCTGCGCCTCCCCTCCGCCGCGCGCGCCCTCCGCGCCCCGTCACGCGTGTTCCCTCCGCCACGCGCGCCCCGTCCGCGCTCCCTGTGCCACGCGCGTTCCGCCCCCGCCCGCGCCCCGCCCGCCGCGCGCTCCGCCCGCCCCGTCCCTGCAGGGCTGCGGGGACGCTCCGCGCTCTGGCCTCTCTTAAAGGGAGAAGCGCCCCGACATCCTCGTCCCAAGCGCGACCCGGGCAGCGGGAAGCCGCCTGTGCGCCCTTAGTTCACGAACGCGTCCTCAGCCCGCGGTGGCTCGCCTTTGCTTTCACGCGGAGCCCGGAGAAATAAAACCACCCCCCTTCCCCAAATGCCCCCAGAACCTGGTGGCCGGTCGCCGCAGAGGTTTCTATTCAGGCCGCAGACACAGCGGGGGAACAAAATCCACAATTTTTCTCCTTTTTTCGTGCATGCCACCTCCCAAGACGGAGCGGGATTAGGCTCTTCACCAGCTGATGGGACTACAAGTTCACAGCAAGCACGGTGATGGGCTCCCTGTTTCTCCCGGGCAGTGCTCGCCCCTAGCAAACACGGTGATGGGCTCCCTGCCTCTCCCAGGCAGCCCAGGGTCCCTCAGTGGCACGCAGAGCCCAGAAGCAGCCGAGAACTGCCAGCAACGCAGCTTATGGCATCTTGGAAAAAAGCAGAGGTTTGGATTTTGTTCAGTTGAGAGGGAAACTAGAAAAAAAAAAAGATAAGAAATGTCAGACTGAGTCCCTAATAGTCAAGAGTAAGCATAGTTTTATGACAGGAGGAAAAATAAAAGAAAGAAAAGAAAAAAGGAAGGAAGAAGAAAAAAAGGGAAAGAAAACCGAGCAGAAAGGAGGAAAAGTACAGAAAACGAGAAATACTGCTTTAGTGTGCTCTTTGGCACCTGAAAGTTAAATTAATTTCTCTTGAGTAAAGACAATGTTGGAGAGATTTCTAAGCTTCCAAAACACATTTTATTGGATCAATAATGTGCCTCGCACGTGGGAGCACGAGTAAAATCATTTTAGGTAACAGTAATGTGTCCTTTGAGAGTATTACTCTTCATCTAAAAACCCAATTTGATATTAAACAGTTTAGTAGCACTGAACAATTTAACGGAAGGATTTTTTTTTTAATAAAGTGAGAGTCATTTGACCGTTCACTAGTTGTTTTAAAATCTCTCCCTGTAGCGGACAGCCAAATTTTATCTTCATTGAGACACTATTTCACAAGATGTACATTTGCCTTTTGAGCAGGAGGGGCTAGGGGTTGTTTCTGAAAAGCAAAATACACTGATTTTTTTTAAATTTGTCCGCAAAACTGTTTTTTTTCCCCTCTGTCTTCGATGGTCTTTGTATGACACAACAACACAGGGAACGCAGCATGAGAACAACTGAACGGAAATGGTTTTTCCGATAAAGGAAAGATCAAATGCAGCAGATCAAATTGTACGATACGATGTTGCAAATATTTTATTTGTGCCAATCTAAGAGATCGATCTCGAAAACGTTTTGGCCCCGGGGCTGCCGCCGCCGGTGGGGCTCTGGGAAGGGCACCGAGCCGGAGCCGGCGGCAGCGCCTTGCTCCCGGCTTGAAGCGCTCCCAGTTTCACGGCCCGGGACTTTCCAGGGCGGTTGGATCAGTCAATCCCCAGCGACGGAGAGATGTCTGGAAACGGCCTTTTGTTTCCAAAATCTCAGACCAGAACCTCACCGATCCTATTAGTTATTTTACGGATGGTTTGGACAGCTTTGGAAAACCCGTTTAAAGCGTTAATTTCCTGCCCGAGAGGCGCTGTATTGAGGGTTTTCCCTCCCTCTGGCACCCAGCGCACACCCAGGAAATCAGAGCTCGGCTCTCTTTAGGAAGAGCCTCACCTTGCCTTTCCCCCCACCAAAGCAAACCTATACAGAAGGGCTTTATTGATGGTCTTCAGGTACATAACGCTGCTTTGTGACTTTTTTTCCACGGGCTTCCGGAAAGCAGTCGTTAGAGGAAGGACTTGCAAGCAGAAATAAACATCAGCGCCGCAGGCAGGACCTGCCCCGTCTCTGCCTTTCCGTCTGGGCAGTGCCGCCGGAGCAGCCGTGGCACTCACCACTTCCCAGCTGGGAGGTCATGAGCCGGCGGGGGGGCACGGGCAAAGCAGAGCCTCCCCCCGCGGAGGAGGCACTCGCGTGCAGCCGGCTAACGCGTGGCCTGCCGGCAATCCCCCTTTCCTGCCCGCGCGGCTGGGCTTAGGGGCTGTTCGGCTTCGATTTGTGTTTGCCTTCAAGGAGCGATGTTTCCTCCCCAGCCCCGGGCAGCAGGCTCCGCGCATCCCTCGGCTTTATGCTCTCCGCCCGGAAGAGGGGGTCCGAGGAGCCGCCGCCCCCGGCCCCGGCGGCGGGGAGCGGGCCCCGCTCTCCGCTCAGGCGGGCGCCCGTCGGGCCCCTCGCGCACCCCTCGGGGCCGCTGTCGCCGGGAGCCGGCCGCATCCGGCTCCGCGCCTCTCCTCGCCGCCTCCCGGGGACACCCCTTGGTAAACACAGCAGCAACGGCAAGAGAGAGCAAAGCGCCCCCCTTGCGCCTTTCTCCAGCCCCCTGAGCCGCCCGCCTCGGAAGCCAAACCCGGCGGCTCCGGCCCTGGCGAGGGGCAAGGTTTGTCCCGCAGCCGGGCCCGCGACGGGACGGGCTGCTCGGGAGGGCGAGGGGAGCTGCAGGGCCACGGGGCCGCGGGCCGGGGCAGCGGCGGCCGCCCGGGCGCGGAGCACCGCCGGCACGTCGCGCCCCTCGGAGCCGGAGGGCTCTGCCGCGGCGGGAGGGGGCGGAGGGCTCCCCGCGGCTCGCAGGGCCAGAGGCGCCGCCGGCCGCAGCTCGGCGCCGGCGGGGCAGCGGCTGCGCCCGGGGCGCGGGGCCCCTGCGCCCGCTGCCGAGCGCACGGCGCTGGCTCGCCCGGCTGCGATGTCCCTTGCGGGGTGTGTGTCTAGGGCAGGCAGCGGGGGCATCCAACACGCCCTGGCTTCACATGCCTGCGAGCACCTCGGCGTAAGCTGCTGAGGAGCATCCTTGTCATTTCCCGTTCACACGGTGCTGGTCACCCCCACCGTACAGGCTGCAGTCTCGTGACTACCTCGTTTCACCCTCTCTGCTTCCCTCCACGTCCCTTCAAGCCCTGCTCGCCCCCGGCGGTTCCTGCTCCCGCAGGGCGAGCAGAGAGGCAGCGCCCCGGCGCCTCCGCCGCAGCCGGGCTATTGATTAGCCCCAGGAGATGGTTGAGGGCTGAGGATGACACAGATACTTTCTCTCCCTAGACGCAGCAGCAGGGAGAACGGGAAAAAGCGACAGTACAAAATCCATCGGGTTTAAATCCTTTCCCTCTGGCTTTCAGGGTTCTTTTGAGACTCGCTGGCTCAGGCATTGCAGTTTCTGAGCCAAACAAGTGCCTCTCCTTGGGGCACAGCGAGCCTCTCAGGGCGGGCTCTGCAGGTCTCTGGTTGCTCGGAGCTCCTAAATTCAGGAAGAGCCTTTTTCCCCCGTGGTGCGCATTAAATGCCGCGGGGTGGGGGTGGGGGGGAGGCTCTTCCTGGGGCTGGGGGGGTGGCGGTGAAGACAGTGGACCCACAGAGATCCAGCAATCGTCCCCTTAGGGTAAAAGCGGAGCCTCGCTGCCCCAGCCAGCCCCAGCCTCCAGCACTCTGCACTCCGCCCCGACGGGAGGGATGGATTTGCTGCCCTGTTCCTAGTAGCAGAAACGGCAATTCCCCCAGCACCTCCAGCCGGGCTTAGCACTTCGCCGGCGTGCGCGATAGTCTTGCTGCTGTTAGAGACACCGTCGTCTGAAAGATGGGAGGTTTCCTTCGTGCCTCCGTGGGGGCACCGGGGAAATCCAGTAACAGCTTCCAAGAGACGGAGCCCTCTCACCCCCACCCAGGAGGACACGGACATGTGAGGGCAGCCTCGGGCGGGCCTTCCCACGGCTTGGGGCCCTGCCTCCCCCCCCCCCCCCCAAGCTCATACACAGGGGCTTGCCGGGGAAATAGCAGCTTTCCTCCCAGCTAGGAGCACTACCCCGGCTTCTGCATTTCAGTGTCTATATGTGTGGGGGGGAGAGTTCTGTCCCCCAATTAACCTTGCTCCCCCCGGCCCTATCCCAGCCAGCGAGATGTCCTGCTATCTTCCAATATTTACTACACTCCTTGCCCCACATTTGCCCAAACCAAGCCTGCGAGCTCGGATGCTATTTGGAGGGGAGGCACCAGGATTTACTCCCTCCACCGGTGACTTTCTCTGTCACGCTCATGGGAGAAGATCAGCTGGGAGGGGTAGTACTTCCTGTGGCTGCCAATTGCTCAGACAACTGTACCCAAAGCCCATTTCTGAGCTCTTCTGGGCAGAGACTTTGGTGGAAAATCTCTCATGAACCTTTCACATCGTTTACTCAAAGGAGAAGCAGCTCCCTTCTTTCCCCAGTGGATTTTGAATGACAAAGATGAAAGGAGGAACTGGGCTACTTCACCCCAGTCCTTTTCAGTATCTTGACATGTCGCAACACTCTCCTGCATGGAGCTGTGCCTGGCCCCAGGACTGCCCTCGGGCTGGTTAGTGGCAATCCTGAGTGCTCGCCTGGGGCTTTCCATGCCCAAAGGTGCCCCATCTCACCAAGTGCATGTGAAACCCGGCTGATGCCATCTGAAAGCCTTTGCCAGGGGTGTCTGTGAGCAGTGTGAGCACAAAAATGTACTGGAGCTTAAGGAGGGATGGACTCAGAGAACTCAGAACTCAGAGAGAACTCAGAGAAGGCAATCATCAAGCACAGTATTTTCTTACTGTGAATCACTCCTTTACTCTTACAGGCAAGGGAAGATGCTGCAGGTATGCCAAGGACATAGAGCTACGGAGACTTTCAGCACATTTGAAATGCACCATTTCCTGCTGCCAGGGCTCACACTACTCGACTCATGCAGCTCTGTTTTCCTTACATTTAAATTTCATAAGGACAGAGGAAAGAGAAGGGCTGGAAGGGGCATGAAGTCCCCTCATGGCCATTGCAGAAGACTGACTCAGAGCCCCTTAGATTACACAAATTTACTGTACCTGGATTCAATCTACCTACTGCACGCAAAATGCACCCCACAAAACACCTTCTAATGTGGTGTGATGAGCTAAAACTCTCTTGTAAAAGAGGCCAAACCCTGCAAAACACCGCAGGAAAAGAGCAGAAGGGACTAAAGGCATTGCCAGTATAGCAGGGAATTGTTAAGGTGACATTCTCAGAAGAGACCGGGCCACTGCCCACACATCAGAGAAAGAGAAAACAAAACCAGCTGCCTCGTCCTGCTCTCCCCAAGAAGACCATCAGTTCTTGCCAGTACTACCCAAGGGAAAATTCCTTCCTGATCCCAGCTTGGGTGAGTCCACAGGTACCAAACATTACGTGAAACGTGTCGGCCACAGTTGTTCTTGTTATCTGTACTGATAAGCACTTGTTCATAAACGTATCCAAAGGATACAATAGAGGACAGGAGAGCTTGATCAGGAGCAAGCTAACTTCCACCTGCTGTATTAGGCAAACTGGTATTTTTTTACAAAGCATCAACAGGTTAAGAAATAGAATGCATATCAGTGCAGGCTTTAAAGAACTGTATTTAGATTTACAAACAACATTGTAACTGGATCAACAGGCTATAATTAGAATTTAATAATCCAAGTGGAGGAGTAATACGCCCGCTGCTTGAAAAATTGGAGCCTTTCTTTTGCAGTTCTGAACATTCAGCTTTGTAGATTGGACTCCAACTTGCTTGACACAATTACTGTCCTAGTGAGGCAAACATGTTACAAATAAGAATAAGATCAACAATAATCTAACTCTAATACCATAAACAAAGGGAATAATCAGAACACCTCTTGCCCCAGTGGAATCTGCACAACTGGGACAAACAATTAGCATAGCTATTGAAAACATATGCAAGAAAATAAAATATTTTCCAGACTTTTGAAAATATTTTAATGCTGGCAAATATGTTACAGTCAATCCAGTGAAAGGACTCAATGAATATTACTTTCAATCCTCCCATTTATTTATAAAGTCCACCCAAGGCAGGGGTAACACTTAGTGGAATTGATGAAGGGGAAAAAAAAAAACCACATAAACCAGATTTCCCCCACAGTAAGGACATTATACTTAACGTATTTAGTATGAGGTGAATAATTAACTACAGGATTAATCTAAGGGTTTCAGTTTTGAGCAAACCCCCAACTTACTGAGTTTACAAGCAGCCAGTTGGAGCTTGAGTTAAAATATGATTTGAATTTGTTTCCAAAATACTGTGAATTTACTGTTTTGTGACTGTTATGTATTCTGTCTTTTTGTTCTTATGGAGTACCTGGTAGCTGGGGCTGCCTGCCTGCTTTGCAAATATTAATCAACAGAGATTGAAGTGCACAGGTAGGAGCAGAGTTGTGGCCCCCCGGCTGCAACAGTCACTGCTAAATGGGGCCATAAAGCAGCTACAGACTGGCCAAGGATGACAGTGCAGCAGGATTGCACAGAGCTCCTGTTTTCACTTGGACAGGCCTGGCCACAAGGCTGCACACACCAACTTATAAATGCACCTGATTAATAGACAGATCTCACTGAAATCCTCCTTTGAAAACGCCAGATAACTATTTCTTTTTAACATGGCTGAAATTTCCCAGTCACTTTCTAATAATACTATTTCAAGCTGAAACTCAAGTATTAAAAGTGTTTTCCTGACAGTCATTTACCTACACCCCCTACCCACCATATAATTTTTTTCCCCCCAAAGATGGTATTATGCAGAACCTTCTATATTTCTGATGATTGAGTCTTTATGTATGATTGAGAAAAAATTCTGGAGAGAGAAGCAGGTGCATTTCTGTACACCAAAGCAAAAATTTTTGAATCAGGGATTTTCTGAATTTGCTGGCACATAAAATGCTTAAAAAGCCTGGACAAGTTTTCTTTCTGTCAGTGAGCAGTCTGAGAGTTCATCTTGCCTGCGGTGTTCATTGTGCTGCCCATTCTGCTTCCATGTAGGTGCTGGCCTAAAGCTATTGGAGAAAGAGGGTCTCTCTCTTCCAGCTGGATGCTTCCGTAACTGACCATGTCCTGTGCCCTGCAACCTTGCTGTTTTGTGGATGATCTTCTGTGATGACTCTCTGTGCAGGACTGGTGAAGAATAAAAATCTTTGCTCACACTGCAGGTGCAGAACACCTTAGACAGCACAGACGTGATCACTGAGGGGTCAAGATTTCATGTATAAACAAAACCACGGCACAAACAAAATGAAGAGTAGCGTACTGAAATGGATACATTTGCTGGGATGTGTTGGTATCACAATTGACTCCATAAGCAAGAGGGCAGAAAGCAGACCTCTTGCAAAGGGAGAGGAGGGACTACACAAAGGAAAGCACTTCTCCATACTTTCTATCTTGGAAAAATATAAGTACCACAATAATATTTATTATCTATATATCTCCCATTTCATTTAGAACAAGGTGAGGATTGTATTTTAAAAAATAATGACAAAGTCCAAAGAGTAGCTCCAGAAGTATTACATCCTTCTGAAAATAAATTGTGCACTATTAGCTCTTCATTTCCCACAAGTTTATTTCCACAGGATGGGAGTAATCTGGAACAGGATCTGGTTTGACTGTAAAGTGATTGGCAGGGATTCCGTGAGTCCAGCAATTCAGTTGAGAGGATGTGATTGGCTAATTTTTAACAAAACCCTCGACAGAAGAGTGTATATTCTCTGGTCTGTTTTAAAATTATAACTTGACTTGTTTATGTGCTTTGACTCATATTTGGCTTGTTGAACTGCTTGGAGATTGCCATGAAAGTCATGACGTTAGGAACTGTTCAAATAGACTTCTAAGTGAAAGACTTATGCATGTCCTGTCATCCACGCATGTCCGTGTCCAGCCAGAGGTGACTAAATCAAACATGGTATGTGAATGAACATAATGCACTGGCAGGGTTATGAACTCTTCAACCCTAAGAGTGTCAGGAACATCTGCACTGTTCCTGAGTGCTGGTATGTGCCCTAAGCCCTGTGAGCTGGCTGAAAGATGTGTAAAAACTTCAAATCACATGAAGAAAGACAATTCCCTGTTGACCATGTTTCTTGCATATTCCAGCAAGTACCTGGAAATATCCCATGCTTTTGAAACAGGCTCCTGAGCTGGGGTTTTTAATCTGGAGTGTGTGAGTTTCAGGTGATTGGCTCTGTAGGTTTAATTCACCATCTTGGGAGAGTCAGGAGTGAGCCAGTTCTCCGGGGTCGTTTGGAAGACAGCAGTGGTCTGATTCAGGTATCTTGTAGTGGAGACCATTAGCAGTCCCTTTGTGCTTGTCATCGCATGTGCAGAGCTGAAATTCTCCCCCTCAAAGATGTCCCAGGTTTCACTGTTATGGGATAACGAGGCAGGAAATGCTGTAGCAGGGTGTTCAGCAGCTGCTCTTATCCTGCTGAGATAAAAGTGGGAGAAATGAAGATGCTCTCCTCTGTAAGAGCAGGTGCTGGTACTAAGCAGTGCCTGCCCAGCTCCGCGAGACAGGGAGCCGGCCTGGGGGGTAATGTCCTGTGTGATCGCAGGGAGAGCTGGTGAGGAGGAACTGATCAAAGACCCACCGAGAGCAGATACTCTTAGGCTAGGCACTGGCAGGTAGAGCTTATCCAGAGCTACCGTGATATCTCTGCGTCCTACTTTCACCTGGTACTAGCCTAGAAATTCAACAGGAGTGAGTGGGAACTAGGCGAGATTCAAGGGAGAGATTAGAGTTATCTCAGGTTCTTGCTTTTTATTGTCAAAATGACACTTCTCAAACTAGCTGGAGGGCTGCAGGCTGGCTAGGGGGATAGCCAGCAACTATTTGCCATAATTTTAGTCGCAAAAAATCATATCTCTGGGTATTTCCTTTCATACCGTCTCTCCCCTTAACTACAAAAACAGGGGCTGCTATTTGGTGTTACGATACAAACAGAGCTCTCAAAAAGGAGCCAGTTCACCCAGGCCTGCACTGGCAAGCCCACATACATATAGCACAGTGTTTAGTGCGCCTGTTAAACATTTTGGGCTTGTATCTGCATTGGTCCCTGGCTACAGTTCTCAGCAGCTGAAGATCAAGCTCCTCAGAACATTTTCCTAGCCAACCAACTCTTTTAAGTATTGTCAAGCCTCTATATCTTAATCTGTAAGGCAACAGGTAAGGGGAGGCAACACATAATTGTATACATGTGTGTGTGTGTGTATTTATTGTCAGGAATTCACTTGCAAATTCCCAGGAGCCCACCGCTAGTGTCCTTGCTGCATTTGCTTACTTGGTTTCCAAAGGGGGAGTTTCACTTAAAATCATAACAGGTGAACGTGTATCTTCCCAAAAAGACACACTACAAAGACTGGGTGAATTGGCAAGCTGAGCCAGCCAGTGAATGGGCTGAGTGAGTGAATGAATTAGCCCAGCTGGCAAAACTTCCCCAGAAAAACGCTGGCTTCTCTCCACCCCGGTCTGCCTTGGTAACTCTCCCAAAGCTCGCAAATGCTTTGGCTGTTTAGAGTATATCATAATTTTTGGTTATACAAATTCTTGGCGGGGCGCGGAGGGGAAAGGGAGTGCGCAGCACCCTCTCCAGGGGGAATTTTGCAGGTCGGGGAAGATTTGTGCCGCTCCTTTCGCTGTTTGCGAAGAGGCAGGTCTCCAGAGCCCTGCTCGGCTTGGAGGCCCGTGTGCTTCGAGCCCCCTCTTGCGGCAGTTCGGAGTTATTCGGGGCCGAGTTTTCCCCCGTGCGCCGAGCGAGCGCCGCTGCCCGCCGCCTCTGCCGGGCGCGGGGCCGCCCGGACGGCGCCGCTGGCCCCTCGCCTCCGCCCCGAGCCCCGTCGTCCCCTCCGGCGCCGCGGCCTGCCGGCTGCGGGGGGCGGCGGGGGGGCTCCCGAGAGGCCTGGCCCAAGGGCTCCTGCGCGCCTGAGGACTGGCCAGGTCAGCGAGGGGGCAGTGGATGGTGGGGAGACAGGTAGCCAACCTCTCTGCCTCTTGCTCCCAGACACTAGGTGCTGTCTTGATTTACACGCTATTTTGTTTGCATCACTCCAATAATTTCTCCTGGAAACAAATATTGAAGGTAGATAAAGTATAGAAAAGGCAGAGTGGAGGCTCAGATTTTCTCGACAGATACCTCCTCTCCATGGACTCCTATTTCTTTACAGGTCTTGGAAATACCTGAAATGATTTCTCTATCACAGAGATACCGTCTCTGGCTCAGGAAGTCCATGAACTGCAAATTGCTTGAGGCTAAAAGATTATTCTGAGAAAATATCGCTTCAGGCTTGCCCTGTTCTCACATCCTTCCCTAGGCACATGCTGGTGGAAGCAGAGGGAGGGGGAAACACTGCACTCTACAGATCTTGGTCTTGCCCCAGCACAGCTGTCTTGGTGTGGTTCTGGGCAAGGCTGAAGGCACTGGCAGGTGTGCTGTTTAGGAATCACTCTGCACTCAGATTCTGCAGAGAGAGAGATTTATTGCCAACATGCAATACTCATGCTCAGCAGGGTCAATGCTTCCTTGTATAAAAATACTATTTATCTGTTACACACACTCAGTTGACTCTTTGCATGTTGCACAATTGCCAGTTACACTAGCAACCCTAACACAGCCTTAGCCCTTTTAGGTATTCAACTTAGTCACCTTAAACATGTCTTTAAAATAGTCCGTAGAGTATAATTCTACCTTGGGCTGGGATTTTCCATTGTAATATTGCATGTTGTATATGTTGTAGGTTTCTCCTACAATATAGCAGAGACCAGCAAGTTCTGGGACAGAGAAAGTAAGACAGAAGCAAACCAGAAGAACAGGAGTATGGTTTGAGTGATGAATCTGCAGTTAGAATATCTGCAACACATAATTAAAGAAAAAAAGTAATCCTGCTCTCATATCCATTAAATTGGGTTACATGAGTTTAAATGAAAGTAGAACATGGCTATTCTGCTATAAATTCTGCAACAAATCAGCTAGATAAAAGCATTAATTCAAGTGCTTAATTGATGTAAATGGCATATTTCTGCTATCAGTTTTGGAGTGCAAACAACCCCTCAGTCTCAAATTAATGAAAAAATTATAATAGTTTCAGATGGGTGAAAAGGTCCAAACTCCGGAGGGTGCTTCCCAAGCTAATTTACTTTTACTTACATAAACATCTGTCTACAAGGAAGGAGAGAGATTCTCTGTATTGCTGAAATGAAATTTCATCAAGGAGGGACCCACTGTCCATTGGCACCTCTCTTCCGGTACGTTTGAAAGCAAATCTCAGTTATGCTGAATGCTACCTGTTTAAAGATGCCTCGACCACTCTTTGTTAGCCCAAAACATTGTGCGGATTTTAACAAATCTCTCTTTCAGTCTTGGAAATATTTTTAAGAGCATTGTCCTATAGCACATCCATCTCTCCAGTTCTTGCCCAGGGCAAATATTAGAAGAATCACTCAACCCAAAGTAATCAGTTATTCACCTGAAAGCAGTGTGCAGAAAACCACAGCATTAAACAGAGGCAACTCACCAGGAATTACAGTGTATCATCTAAGTACTTCGAGAGGAGAGGATCTAGTCCTTTCTGGACGAGATACCCTACTGGCACTCCAGGTATTAGCAATTCAGAGGTCAGGTTTGCTGCATTACAGCATCTTAGCTTAAACAGTAGGAACCAGATCCCGGCTGCACCATCAGGTATTGAGCAGGTACTGCCCCAGCTGGGGGCTTGGGCTACATAAGAATATCTTCTCTTCATATCCAGATGAGATTCAAGCAGAACAGCCACACCAAGCTGGCCTGACATGCTCTGCTTGGGTAGGGAAATGAAAACACTGCTCCAGGTTGTCAAAGGGGTCACGTGCTCAGCAATGGCGTGCAGTGCTGCCGTGACCCGTGTCTGGTGTGGATTGGCCTTTTTTTAACATCACTGCAAGCAGGCGCCCAGGCCTGCAGGTACCAACCGTCCTGGTGGCCATGGTTTTATAAGGAGCTGACATAAGTCCCCTCCATGGGCAGAGGGGTGCAGGTACAGGGCACAGGTACAGGGGTGCTCCCTGTATTCCCCTCTTCTCTGCATGGGGCCCACTGAGTACTGCTGCTGACACTTGACTACTGCAAGCCTTAGTGTGCCCATATATGCTCCCCTGTCCTTTAAGGTCTGTTTTCAAAGGAAAGTTAACTGGGTGTTGTGATATTTAAGAGATATCAGCTGCAACTGGATAGGTAATGGAATTATCAGTTTGTGGCTAAAATAGGGGGAAAATGTGGTTTGGCATGAAACAAATATACAAACGAAAGAAAAATAAATGCCCAGTGGTCCTGGCCCTTGTGGTGGCTGGTGCAGCAAAAAAATACAGATCTTTTCTGTTTTGTCCCACATTTCAGGGTTCCAGTTAGAACTCTCTTTGGCATTAAGATGTATGTTCTTAAAGCCTAGCCCATAGTTTGACTGATGCATTTTGCTACATGCATATTGAATGACTGCTGAAGTGAGCAGCTGGACCGTAATTGCCCACCAACAGGTAAAGCGTCCAAAGACTAGCTAGAAAATGTGAGTAACAAAGTGTACCTGACCTAAAATACAGCACTTACTGCAATGTGTATGGAAGCAGAGAGGGATGAGACAGCAATACTCTTTTCCAAATATGATCCAGCAAAATCCCTAGAAATGGTTCTCTGTCTCTCAAGAGCAGAGGTACTCAGATGTTACCTCTGAGACAGTGTGAACTGCCCCTTTCTCAAGAGGTATTTGCTGAAGTGGCCAAAAAAACATTAAATATGAGTACTGTTAACTAGACACTATAGTGAGACTCAAGGATTGTGGCTCACCACCATTTCCTGTGTGTTGTATCCAGCAACGAGCTGGAGTTTGGGAGAGAACCAGCTGTGGCCCTTGGCAACCAAAAAAACAGGAGCAGTGGCACCGGGGATGCGTCTGAGGTCTACCAGAAGGCATGCAGTTCCCCAGGGCTGAGCCTCAGACCATGCCTGCCTGGCTGACAGACAGTCAATACCACAAAGCAGCTGAGCGTTAAAATCTCCCAGTTAGCTAGTGCCTCCTCTGCTCTCTGGGCGATATACTCTCTTTAGAGCTAGGTCTTGTTGACACTAGAAGGGTCTGTGGATCTGTAGCTTTTGCAGGAGCTATTTCAGTAGTGCCCTATAGTGTGGTGTGGTATATGTCAGCAAGATTTCCTGATAGCATAGTTACACATTACCCTGACCAATATTACTGAAGCCAATCTATTGGCTTGCTGACCTCTATAGCAGTGGTTTTCCTGGCACCGAACGAGTTTTGTTTTGTGCACATCTTGCCAATATACTTATGCCAGAAATATTTCATAGGGGAGACCCCCCACTCTGGTAGACGTTACTGAAACAGTTATGCTGTGTTTACAAGCTTTACACACAATTGAGAACCGTGACCTGTTGAAATGAGATGATGGGGTTTGTGTCCTTGTTGTGTACTACACCACTGAGCTATTTAGGATGTGGTTCATCAGCCAAACAAGCTGATTAGCAGGAGTAATGTGATAGGGTCTCTTTTGGGGAAAGCATTTCGGCCAGCAACTGGGGGTGGTCTTCTACCACATTGCTGAGTGTTGTGCCCAGCTCGTTCTTCTTTCAGGGCCTTCTGGGAGCCAGCAGTTTTTGATAAGGGACAGGCACAGAGTGGGGGAAGGATCCCTTTGATGTCCCCTCAAGGATATGGTAATCCAGAGAGAGCATGCTCAGTTCTGTGCACAGCTGAAATTCGGTGTGTACATGCATTCCTCCATGGGCAGAGGCCTTTGATAAGCTGGAGGAAAATTCTGGCGTAATGGCCTAGAAATCCTGGGAGGTGTGATGTGATACCCCACAGCTAGAGTGAGCCGATGCCAGTGTAGTGTCAGACAGAGATAAGTGGCAGAGCAATGACCTCTTGAAGAGTACATAAGAGGGCAGCACAGGAATGGCTACTACCTGTAGTTATTGTTTCACCAGCAGTTAGCCTGCAAAAGACTAGGAAATGGCAGCAATAGTCCCAAGGCAGTCTGCCAAGAGTTGTCTTCTCATTCAGTGCCGAGGACTGCTGGAGGTCCGTTGTGTTGGGGGCGCTTACTTTCCAGGCAGACTCCTGGACTTGGACTTGGACATACCCCTTGTGTGAAAAACTGCTGTTTTGCTTCTTGCTTGTAGCATCAGGAGGGCAGGAAGGCAGTGGCAAAGCAACGGCATCTGATGCTGGATGATTCAGAAAGCTGCTCTTCTCCTTACGGTCAGAGCTGCCACACACGTTACTCTATGGGGACATACAGTCACCTGAAGACCTTCTGCCTCCTCCCTACTCTGCATGTGTAGGACCTTCCAGGGTCCATCTGAAAACTGTGTTACAGTGTCTCTGCAGATTTTTCCCAACAGCTCAACCCGTGACCCTTTTCTTTCTGAATGCCTATCAATCTTAATATGACCCTGGGTGTAACTAGTCCTTGGAGAATGTTTATAAAAATATCAAATACACAATGGGCAGCCCCTCACAGTCATATCTTTGTAGGGAAAAATCCTTGCCTTTCAGTCCAAGCTTGCATCTAGCTATTGCTCTACCCTAAAGCCCCATCTTTTAGAGTATGAAGCAAACAGCTAAAGTCTTTGGCTGGCTGGCATGCTTCAAACAATAACCCTCCCTGAATTTGTATCTAGCCTGCAGTTAAGCTACTCTACCCATACAGCTCAAATTCCCAAATGGCTGTGGAGAAGGCTCTGTTTGGTCATTTATATTGCTTTTTGCATGCAGCCTGAGTGTCAGGCAGCAGTGGTGAGTGTCAGCAGTGATGAGCACCCTGAGTGTTAGGCAATCTCAGAAAGAGCCCAATGTCCTTGGGCAAAATCTAGCCTTTGTGAGACCAATGGGTTCATACACATAGCATGTGGTAGGCTTTTTGCCTAGATGACCCATTCAGAGGTAAGAAAAGATTTTTCTTTTTTATTGAGAAAAGTGGGAAAAAAGATTTCATTCCACAACTCCATTTTTATAAGAAATTCCTCAGAAAAGATGGGCATGCAGTTCTCATCGCTACATTCCTTTCTAACACAAAGCATTTTGCAGAAGGCATTTTCATAATGCAGTCTTACCCGTGAACCCAGCCAGGATTGCATCACCAAGGAATTGTGGCTTAAACTAATTAAACATGTGAAGCTACCCTTGACGTTTATAGAGCTTGAAAGAGCGTTCCCCACTAAGATAGTAAAATGTTGTTTACTGAATCACTAAAAAGCACTTAGAAGCTGCTCCCATGACTTCTAAAAACATTTAAAGGGCCAGCATTACAAAAGGTAAGCCAATTAATGATGTATTAACTGAAATGGGTGGGCCAAGGTTTGAAAAGTTCATCTAGCCTGGCTCAGAGCTGAAAGAAGTTTGAAGAGAACTGTCAACTCAATGATTTCCTGAGGCACACCCAACTGTAAAGGTATCTTCCACACCTTGAATCCTTAGTGAGTAATGAGTGTTAGGATAATGCAATTAGCAAATATTGTAGGAATACTTCACACAAAATGGGAAGAGAAATTACTTAGAGTGTTATTAGAAAAATTGGGATGAAAATAAGTGATGGAGAATTTAGCCTGAAGTTCAAGAAACTCTGGGACACTGACATAAATCCATATATCATCCAGTCACTGGTGTTGGGAAGCAGAAAGAGGTGTTCAGTTATTGGTATCCTACAGAATCCTGCCTGTAATTTATAAAGTGATGCGGATGGCTGAGGGTAGAAAGCATTATGCAAAAAGTACAGTTTTGGTATTAATAATCCTTCAACCTAGGAGCTGTTCCAAATATAGATTTGACCTAAGTGTAATCAGCCTGTGAATCACAACTGCTCGTCACTGTTCTGTTTAAAGGAACATATATGTGACATCGGCACTGGGTTCAGGAGATGTTTTTACATTAGCATTTTACATGTTGAGAATTGAGATGGTTTATGCCACTCACAGAGACAATCTAGGATGCATGCTGGTGGACATTTACAGATAATAGCTTGTTCCAGTATTTGAGGTTTTAGGATCCCCTCTTTTAAGCTACTTACATGTTTATGGTGCTACATTAATAATAATAAAGAATAAATCTTTTTTTTTTTCAAGGAAAACAGGGTAGATTTGTCATCTTGAATCTTAGTTTTTTGCCAAGTTAAATAGTGCGGAATTTCTTTCTTGACATGAATCATGATGCTTAGCTTTTATGCAGCATATAATTTCACATGTTCTAATGTTAATTAAATTCCAAAGAAGCAGTTTTCTGATCTCTCCACAGGGAGCTTGTTTGCCTTAAAATGAAACTACTGGGCTGAGATAGTCTCCACTATACTAGCATTACGTTCACTACATTAACTCAGTAAAGACTTTGGCATAAGACATGTAGCTGAACCTCAGTAATCCCCTTTGCTTATCTGGAAATCCAGGGCTCCTGCACAGTGTCTCATTTGCAGTGAGGTCTTACATTGGTGACTCATTGCGATATTAACCTTTCCATTTGTTATAGCACCGTGAAGTGTTATCACATCATTCAAATGAGTCGCACAAATAAATGAGCAATGCACACATTGCTGTGATGTAACAGTGACCAGGCTTTGTTTGCAAAGCCTTCCATGCACTAGTTAAGAACTGTTGCACTGTATCTGTCAGTATTTGATTTTACTTCTCCACGGCCCTTTAGAAAGGGGTTGAAGTCTCAAAAGGAAAGTCTGAGGTTGAGGGAGTGTTTGTCCATCGAGAAACAGCTTCCCTTCTCAGTTACAAACAGAGCGTACTCTCACTTAGCACATAGTCCCAATAGCAGGAGAGTGCAAAGCAAAGAGAAAAGCCTGACAAAATGCTTTAGCCTGTGAGAAACTTGGGCTCTGCCTCAACCAAACTCTCCATTTGTGCTTATGTCACTGGCTCCTGTGGGCAATTGCATATGAAGTGTTGGGAGAGAGATGACATTAAGGTTACAAGTTCCCATAGGGGCAGTGTGGAAGGAGTAATGTTTCATCAATTTTGGGTGCCAGAGGGAGTAGCTATGCTCCTTCTAGACTACTGCTGTTTCCTTGTGCTAGGTGAAGGCATGAAAGAAGAGGGATAAGTAATGTCTTTCCACATAGCCAATGATTTAGGGGTGGGGGAGAGTGGAGGAAGAAGTGAATGGTTAGCTTGGTGAGTAGACAAAGGTTGGTCCTGCTGTCTAGTCACCAGGAGAAAAAGACAGCCTAGTAAGGTGTTTTCTGACTATGTGACCTGCTAGAAAAAGAGGAAGAGCAGGGACCAGTATCCAAATCTTGGCTTCTCCCAGGCCATGGGGTTGGTAGGAAGAGCACTTGTTTCTGATGAATGGAAGGATGGGACCATTTGCCTGGCTTTCATGTGAACAAAGAATAAAATAGGAAATGCTATTATTCAGAGTGAGAGTCCTGGACATCTTTGAATCCACTTAGCATTATATACAGTGTCCAGATGCTCATGCTGAGTGCTCTCAAATATTCCCAGAGGTTACAAGCTCAAGCACTTTACTCAAGAGAAAGCTGAGACTTTCACAGGTGGATACAAAGCAAGCTAAACCATCTCCCAGGGTATCCAATAGACTCTACACAGCCAATTAGTGCATTTGCCTCTCCATTCCCAGCAGTGTAAGGTGTAAGGGGACAGTAGAAGGAATAGGAGATATCAGGAGGAAACTGGGGTTAAGATGAAGAGTCATACCCATAAAAATATCGTTGGGGTAGGGAGGAGAAAAATAATTGTGGGATGCATGAAGAGCACATGTCACTTTTCTGGCAGAATACATATACTGTGCACAAATGCCATGTGTCTGTGCAGGGGCTGGGCCTGGACCAGCACTGATTTTGTGCCCCAGTATGGGCTGAAATCCCCCGGCGACAGGTCTCAAGATCTGGTGGGAGGGACAGGGGATGCACGTGGCATATAGGGGGTAGAAAGAGTCCTTTGAAAATGGTCTCAGGGGCCTGAAACCTCACTGGCCCCTCTCTAGCCCTCCTCCACAAATGGGGTGCACCACCATCTTAGCACTATGCCTGGTGACTAAATTTAATGATGTTTACACAGCCTTGAGCTCCTTTCTTAATGCAACTACTGCTGCTACTTGGGTTTTTTGTTGCTTGGGGCTGATACTACATTTATACAGAAAACACTCTTGTTTGCATGGGCAGCTATGTATATTTCAGTGCATTCTGGAAATTCCAGGGTGCATATCCTAGCAGCAATAGATCAAATCCTCTGTGATTCTTGTTAGCATCCCATCCTGAACTGAACATTTTGAATTCACATTGTCATGAGGTACTGCTAAGCTGGGGTCTTAGTCCTTTGCCAAATAATCCCATCAGAATCAATGCCGGAGGCAAATAAAAGCAAAAAGTTTAGTCTGTTGCCATTTTTATAAAGCACTTGCTCTCTTTCAAGTCACTTTGGTTTTGTTTAAAAAAGGAAAGGGTGTTACACTGTTGGAATATTGAAAGTACCCCGAATCCAACAATGTTTGATAGAACACATATAAACAGCAGGTCATTTGACAAGTTAGACAATAAGATGCAGGAAGAGTTTTATTGATTATTGAAAAACTTCTCACTGCACAAACAATGACCTTCTTGGTTGAACCTTTGTAATCAAAGAAAATCAGACAAAGTATGAATTCTAACATATGTATATTTGTACTGGAATAATTAAAACTTGCAGCTGTGGCCACAAACTTTGCTTTCAAACACCACCTTCAGAGCTCTCATTGCCATAATCAAAGAAATGGAAGTAAGGAAAAGTGCAGGTTTGCAGTCCATTAACATGAATAGGAAAT
The DNA here is from genome assembly GCF_036417845.1 of Apteryx mantelli. Classification (NCBI taxonomy): domain Eukaryota; kingdom Metazoa; phylum Chordata; class Aves; order Apterygiformes; family Apterygidae; genus Apteryx; species Apteryx mantelli. Next base: position 37,251,522 of record NC_089984.1, read on the forward strand.
GCATGCTGCAAAAAAATCTCTCTTGATACAAGTACCAATAACTCAATTTGGAATAACTTGTGGTTAGTGTGATTTGCTTTTAAGCAACTGAGTTCAAATATGTAATACAGCAAGAGTGGGAAATGGTTTAGATTAAGCAAATAAAGTAAAAATCATTTCTGAATACATTTTTATTCAATTTTCTCATTGTCACAAGCTCAAAGCCTGATGTTGCAAATAGCTAAGCAGCTCTTGGGAATTGCTAAATACTTTCCAGTCCTGCCACATATAGGAGGAGGCTGAGAAGGTTTCAAAGCACTTTGGAGGAAAGCAGTTTATATCTGAGAAGCAGACAACAAAACCCACAGGACAAATTGTGTCAGAATTACCATACTGGCCAGTGAAAAATCTTTTTTTAGAAAAACATAAACATGAGTATACTGCCTCAGACCTAGGGTCCATTTGGCCAAGTATCCTATTTCCAACAGACACCCTACAGAAGAACATCCAGCAGGACAGGGTGAACAGATATCAGACCTCCCCCAACACCTCCCCAGCTGCCAACTATTTTCTGTTCAGGAGACTTACTGAGCCCCATGAGTTTGAAGACTGCTTTCATAAACTCCTTCATTTTTTTTTCCCTCCAGACTTCCCATACCTTAAATCAACCTTGCTGCTGTTTGAAGCTTTCCCAGTTCTAATATATCCTTTCTGAGAGCAGAGGAATGCACTGAGTACTCCAGATCTGGGCAAACCATGCATTTATACAGCAGTATTTAGATGTCCTATGCTTTAGTCTCAATTTCTTTCATAATAATTCCTAACATATGATTTGACTTTTTGAGCTGATGTGTTTGTGGAACTGTTTGTTACACCCCAAGACCTTGCTGCTGAGTGGGGACAGTCAGTCCAGAGACAGTTACTTTGTATGTGAAGTTAAGATTGTTTATCCCACTTTACACGCATCTACACTGATTTTATCTGCCTTTTTATTGCTAGCCATCCTCAGGTCCTTCTACAAACCTTTCCAATCTGCCCTTGATCTTACTACTTTGAATGACTTCATGTCGTCAGCAAACATTGTCATCCCTGCTTGCCCTTGTTCCAGATCATTTATGAATGTGCAGAACAACAGAGCCCCAGCATGGAGCCCTGCAGAACTCCACCAGGGACTTCCTTCCACTATTTACTCCCCTCTCTGTTCCTCTCTATTAACCATTTATTTTTTCATGTGAAGACCTTTGCTCTTATGCCACAGCTGTTTAACTTCCTTAAAAAGAGAAAAACTTTGATCTTAAAAATATTTGACTTTGTCAAAACTTCTAGAAATCCAAGTAAATTCCATCAACTTATATATCATGCTTACTCACTCTCTATAAAACACTTCAAGAGAAGTAAGCATCATGCTTCCAGCATGGAGTACCACACTCCCTACAGCAATTTTATTCTTTTAGCTGCCCTTTTGACTTGTCTCCCTTATTCCTTCAGCAAGGATACCGAGTTTAAGTACGTTATCTCTAAGTTTAACCTCTCAGGAAGTTCTGTTGCTTTTGATTAATTATGAAAATTAGCAATTTTCCTCCCTGTGTTTCAGGATAATGAGAAAAAAAAAAGGAGAGAGATTGACTGCAATAAGAGGATTTATAAATCTGCTGTTAAAAAGCACTACTGAGTCAAACAGTCAATTAAGCAGAAAAGTAGCAAGCACACAGGCTTATTTTTGTCTTAGCCCCTAAAAGTCTCTTTTCTATAGTAGAGGCTGCCATATTAACAAACATATGATATCTTGTGATCCAATTTGCTGAGGGTTTGACCCAGAAGAAATCACTATGATGATGTAGTTTTTCTTCATGGTATGGACATTTTACCTGCATATAACTCAGTAGCTCTTGGATGAACAAGGCTGTTTCCATTTTTAATTAGAGTCTCCCTGGGGATGGACTATTTAATAACTTCTTCAGTAAAGTCTGACTCCACTTACTACCACCATTAACATGGTGAAGGGCAGTAATACTACTCATTGCTCTGAGTGTTTTAGAGTGATGGATGAAAGGAAAAGTTTTAGTTTTAAAGCTGGATGCAGTTTTCCAAAGATCACTAACCCTGAACAGACCCCTGAAGTCCAAGTCAATTCTTACTTACTAAGGTCAGTGGCAGTTTTGATTAAAGGGAAGACTTTAATCAAGTGAGGACTGGACAAAACCTTTTGACTCCTTTTGAGAAAAATCCTTTAAAATTCAAAAGAACCCCCCCAGAAATATTATGTGGTACAGACAGAGCTCAGGAAGAGAGATGAATTGTTCTATGCTATGCCCTGAGGGAACAACAACTGGTGCCATACCCTTTTTTGACTAATTTTAATTTTCTCTGTTCATTTCTGGAAGAATGTTGTATAGAAATCCATCACTTTGTGCATTTTGCCTCCTGAGAGTTAGACATTTGCTTCCACTGTGTCAATGAGAAACTGTAGTTTAGAACAAGAAACTTGAAACATGAGTTGGCTCCAGTAGAAACCCACAGAAGCTGGTCATCTGTGTGCATTACAGCACTCACAGATCAATAGTAATTCAGGGACACAGAGTGGTGTATCATCAACTGAAAAATATTTTAAGGCTTGATTAGTTGTGCTCTTTTTCCATTGGGACCGTAGTGCAATCTACACTTATAAAGATGTGGGATCTGAAAGCCTGAGGCAGAACAATCCTTGTTTTCACAGGAGAAGCTTCTCTAGGATGCAAAAGCTTTTACATCTTCATCCTTTTTTCTAAAAGCTGTCTCTCTTTCATTAAAAAAAAAAAGAACTTAGGATGGCGCCAACATCACAGCCTCTGCAAGGTAAAAGGAGATGCAAAAAAATATTTTGGGCAGTGTTTCCTCATGCCTGCTTCATCCTGTCTCTTGTGATCTATGCTTTTCTTGGGGCTCTCATGTTCTCCCATATTGAAGGTAACCGGAAAGTCAATTTAAGTGAAGGATATAGGAAATTTCTGCAGAATCTGTGGTCCATCTCCAAAAATTTATCAGGTATGTACAGGGAGTTACTCATTGCCTTTCTTTCTGAATGAGATTTTTGCCTTTCAAATGCATTCATCAAAATAATAGTTGAGCATGAAAACAGGGTTTTCTCTCTGCTTAGCTAATGACTGATATTGTTTGCTTATCTCCCTTCACTGTAATTTTGTCTTTGCAAGCTTCCTTGGTCCCTGTGCTCCTGCCTGAAGATATTTTTCCTGAGGTGCCTGTGTTCTTTCTTTCAAGTTAACTAAGATCATGAAGGAAAGGCTGAGATTTCCGTGGAATCTCCCTCTGATTTCTGGGAACTGAATTTTCGGGCTTAGGAAGTCTCTTCCAGCACTCACTTCCCAGCTCTGACCCTCCCTACCAGCCCTCTGGCGATGGGGGTTTTGGCTGCCAGCTAGAGGGCTGGATGGAGCCACTGTATGTTGTTGCACCCTAGAGCCAGTAGTGCTGCTGGAGGGGCAAAGGAGAGGAGAAGGGCTATAAAAGCCTCTTGGCTCTCTGTCATGGGCTCTTCTCCTGCTTGGACTTTCGCTCAGGAAGCTGTGCTGAGATGATGATCCTCCCATTGCTGTTTGGGACAAACCCCCTTGTAGAAAATTCTCTTCAAGCACAGTTGAGCCACACTGAGGAGGAATGAGAGGGTGCAGACACTGAGAGAAGGCACGTATTCACAGCAGGGCACTGGGCAGTGCCACCGCTGTAGTTTATGCTGGTCGTGTCCTGAAGACTCCACAGTCCTAGTGCCCCATTTGGTCTTTGGGTCAGAAGATGACTAAAATCCTGGGGAGTGCAAAATGAAACATGAGATGAATATCCAATCTTACTTCTCTATCATCTTCCTTCTTGCATGGCTTCTTTGTGCTTATTTTTATGTCATATTTTGACTTTGTTGCAACACTGCTTGTTTATTCCATGTTTGTTTTTCCACCAAAGCCGCCAGACTCCGCTGATGTTTTTCAGTGGGAAAAGGGGGGGTGAGGGTAAATATTTTTATCTTCCAAAAGAATAGGAACAAATCCTCAGCTGGAGTAAACTGTCTTCCCTGGAATAACAGACTTAGGCTGGCTGGTCCTTGACTGGGGATCTGCAAACACTCAGTGTATGTCCTGTTGTTATTGTAACAGATAACATGACAGAAAATGAGGAGGTATTTAAGGAAAAAATCCGCGTGCTGCTCACCACAGCTGAACGAGACTGGTTTGTCAATCCAAAAGACATATGGACTTTCTTTGGGTCCCTCTTTTTTTGCTGCACAGTGTTCACAACTGTGGGTAAGTTCGGAGGTAAAGTGCTCCCTACAGAATCAAATGCCAGAACTGTCTTCTCTAATGTGCTTCTTCCAGGGAATCAAAAATAAAATAAAATAAAATAAAATAAAATAAAATAAAATAAAACCCAGCCATAACCCCCCCTCCTTGAAATTTTCTCCTGAGTATCCACAATGAGTCCACTAGGGGTTCTGCAAACACAGATTGTGTTGTTGCAGCTCAGTCACAGAGACAGGTCAGAATCTAGGTAATAGTGATGGCACATGTTAATTAGCTCTGTCATTACATGCATACCATAACATATGCTTAAATATGACATATGCATAAGACTGTTTTATTAAAATAGAACTCCAGTTTTCAGGCAAACCTTATCTGTCCCACTGTTGTGCTTTACGCTGGATAACATTTTCTTCACTGAAAGAGGTAATTCATTATGCATATATTGTTTTCAAATTGCTTCACAGTTGCTTATGTCTAACCTAGCTTTGCAAGTCTATGGCTTTATAATTAACATGTTGTTCACACTTTTCTGGCTTAACAGTGATGTTTAAATCACACTCTGAAATCTTTCATTCTGACTGCATATTTCAAAGAAGGACCTAGATCCAAACAAAAACATTTGCTCTGGTTTTGGCGTCCTCCGCTTTGCTAAACACAGCTTTTCAAGCTCATTTCCAATGCTGCTTTTATTCTTCTGGTAATCTTTCTCAAATGCTGACAAGCACAGGCATTGGCTATCTAAATACTTGGTCAGAATTAAGCTGGATGGGGAAGAGTCCCACAGCATTGTATCAGATTGCAAAGACATCTCTCCATGGCATTAGGATATATTCAAGATCTCAGCGGAGTCTTTCACAGAACAAAAGGTGCATTTTATAAGGAGCCTGTCCTATGCAAAGGCAGTGAATAGTGTGAGAGTTAATACGTTCACTTGGAGCATGTAGGAGACCCTTGCTGTCTAAGTCAGAGCAGAGACTTGAACCTCAGGCTCTTATAAAATTGACCATCTTCAAACTCAGCTTCCTGCAGGCCTGAGAGTACTGCTGGCTGTTGTCCAAGCATGCCTCCCTCAGTACTGCATGCTGGAGCACTTCTGTTTTGTACAGATAATGACATACTTTTTACTTCACAGGTACATTTGAATAGCTTAATACTTCTGACACAAACTGGAGATGCAGACTTAGAATTCTCACCACAGTGAATATTTATTAGTACAAACAGAACTGAACTTGGAACAGTTGAAAGAGTACATTTTATCAGAAAGCTTTGACTTCAGCAAGCTGATGAAAAATCACATTGTTGAAAACTTCTTGCCTAGATATATTTGTCTTGTCAATGGGACATGGGACTTTAGAAATGTGTCCATACACATTAACCCAACACAATTATTACTAAACTACCATTATTTTTGGTCTTCATAGCTCTGGGTATTATGAAGGCTTCCTAGGTAAGGTCTGGATTTTGAGCTGAGTTTTGGAAACAGTAGGAAGCCTGGAATATTTGTTGCTAACAGGTGGCTATTTCCATTGTGGTGGGTTTGTTATTTGCAATAGTAGGAATTCTTAAACCACTTCAGGTGGGAGTCAACTTAGCTACCTTTAACTATCTAGAAGAAGCAAGGCATTAGTCTAAAGATCAGCAGTCTGAACTGCCATTTCTGTAGTGTCTGCAGAAGTTGCCCACTGGCTCACCTCAGCTAGATTTCTGGATGGCTAAATTTAAGCTCAAGATAAGTTTTAACCTTTGGGACTGCACTAGGTATTTTTAATGTGTGGAAATCAAGAAGAAAGAAAAGAAAATCACTCTGCACAATAACTGTAATAATTAATCTTCACTGATTGCTTCAGCAGTAAGTATTAACCTTCCCAATTAATGAGTAGGGAACAGAGTGAGAGAGAATAAACAGTCTGTCAGTGCATCACAGCAAATTTGTGGCCGAGGCTGGATTCAGACCAAAGGCTGCAGCAGCCCTTAGCGAAAATGAAGATGAATGGCCAAAACTTATTAAGGAAGACATACCACAGCATATGAGCTAATAATGTTACAGACTAAATACATACCCTAGAAGATCATCTAGAAAGAAACAATGTTTTTGAAGGGACAGAAGAAATACTTTATGTCTCTTTGGAGGAGGAAAAAAAGAAGGGTTGCTAAACTTCAGTACAATTAATATTTCCACTGTACTGGAAAAACTAACTCACAATTTAAGTTTCATATCCAAGATGTTAGAGGAAGTAAATATAAATACTCAAATTGAATTTAGGGGAAGGGCACATCTTTTGCTACCATTTTATGTGTCATAAAGGTTGTATGACTGGTAATTCATTCCTATTTGTTTCAATTGATATTTGTAAGCTTTAGTACTCTAGAATAAACATGTGTTTCCTCACCTGATGCTTTGTTTTTCTGTGTACATGTAAGAGACTGAAAACTATGAAGCCAGTACAAATATAAAGTTGATACAACATCTGTCATTACAGCTAGAGCTGATGAACTAGACATGATTTCAAATTACATTATTAGCTTACCATTCATCACAAGTAGTTTTGGCAAAGAAATAAAGTTTGAGGGTATGGTTCTCATTGTTTCAGTTTGAACCACAGTGCTGTCCCAATTTCAAAATTCACACCAGATCATCCAGATCTGAATCTTCCCAGAGCTCAGAGCTGCACCCACAGAAATCATTCAGTTGTACTGTGAGATCTTGGAGTCCAGTCAGGAGATGATCCCCAGCTCCTTATGCATTCCAGGAGAGCAGAGGCAGTTAGCCCCCACCAAGCATCAGTACAAAATTAGCTGTTGTCTCTCTGAACTCAGCCCTCAGCCTGACTTCTCTGCCAAGGGATCCTGGGGTCCATGACCTCTCTTGCTGTCTTGCCTTCTGGACTCCACTCAGCCCAGAAGCCCAGATCAGGAAAACCTTCCTAATAACAGCCTCCACCAGGCCACAGCCACCACACCGGTCTTTGACTAGCCCAGCTTTTTGCTTCTCATACAAACAGCCTGCCTGCTCTCTTCCCTAAATGGCCTCTTGTTGTCATGCAGTGAAGTCAAACAACCAATGCAGATACAGTAGGAAGAGTTAATTCAACAGAACTGGCAAACCCCAAACCTCCTAATACTCAAAGAGGTAGGATGCTCTGAGATCATTAACATTTTAGACTCAGAAGTTTTAACACCTTCAAATCAAAGCTAAAAAGAACACTATGCTATGGACTAATATACCTCTTTAAAATTGACAACTGTAAAAAGCTTGGCTTGGGTTAATACATAATAAATCACAATATTCTCTCTCTCTCTCTCTCTCTCTCTCTCTCTCTCCCCCTTTCCCTTCTCTTCCCTATTTTGTTTTTGTTCAAGGCTATGGTAATACCTATCCCATGACACGGACTGGGAAATATCTCTGTATGTTGTATGCTTTATTTGGCATCCCTCTGATGTTCTTGGTCCTGACAGACATGGGAGACATCCTTGCAACCATCTTATCCAAGTGTTACAATGAATTCAGAAAACTACAGTCAAAAATTCTAGCCTCTAAACTCTGTTCTGTATCTACGTGTAAAACAGAGAGTGAAACAAAATCCAGAGCATCAGTGCTGATGAAGTCTAAAGTAGTCATAAATGAACCCTTGAGTATTGTGGAAGTGCTGAAAAGTCAGTCAGCTGTTAAAAGGAAGTCAATCCAATATTGCAATGCTGAAATTTTTGAAATGTTAATTGCCAGAGAAAATGAATACACAAAAACATCAAGAACTAAAAGCATTGAGAGATGGAGTTCATGTCCTGAACTAGAGAGGGGAAAGAAAATGACAAGTGTAATTGAGAATTTTGACAAAATAGGAAAAGAGTTAGAAAAATTAGATGTGCCCATTGTATTGATGGTACTAGTTATCTTTGTGTACATCTCCTGTGCAGCTGCTATTCTTCCAAACTGGGAAACCAGGTTGGATTTTCAGGAAGCCTTCTATTTCTGCTTTATCACCTTGACAACTATTGGGTTTGGAGATACACAACTGGAACATCCCAAGTTTTTCTTGTTTTTTTCCTTCTATATCATTATTGGCATGGAAATTGTTTTCATTGCTTTTAAGCTTGGCCAAGACCGCTTAATTGTTTTTTATAAAAAGGTGATTTCATTCTGTGGGGATAAAAAGATTACACCAAAGAAGATATATCCAAAATAAGATGAGTCATTTCTCCCTTGTAAGCACTGGCCACTGCAATCAGATGAAGCTGCTACTGTATATTTCCTCTCCATGCCTTGGGCTTGCAAGAGGCATATTTTCCTGTGATTTCCTGTGAGAATCTGCTGTAAACTAGCTGAATACCTCAGGAGACACTAAGTGTAGACATCTCTAGGGAGTGCTTTCCAAGAGGAGTCCCATATCATAAATAATAAAAAAAGATGACGCATGATAAAAGAACAGAAAGCTCTACCTACCAGCACTCCCAAGCATCTCTTTGCAAAGCTCTGATTTTCCATAACCTTTCTACCCTCTCTCCCCCAAACAGCCAGGTTAGGATTTTCTCTTTCAGCACTTGCCCAAGCAAGGCCCATCTCTGTCCTGCCACCCAGGCTGCAGCCAGGGACAGCTTGGTTGTGGCTATCAGTAATGAAGTGTGACTGAATGCTATTGTAATACGATTCATTGTCTGAGAGAGTTAGAGAGAAGTACAGACCCAGCTGTGTTTCATGGTGTCCAGCTATAAATGTGCTTATGAGAAGTTCTGCTCTTGTGAAGAACATACGGGGGAAGGCACACAGAAAACCTGAAGCTGCACTATAGCCACTGAATGAAGGCCACATCTTTGTTGTTAAAAAAGCATGATGATTTGGGGACACTAATCCCAGAAATCCTTACTTCTCATGACAGTTTTACTCTGAACAAGCTGCTTCACTTCTGTGAGTTCCTTGACCCACTCATAGAAAGAAGGGCACAACCTACCTATTTCATGGGGATCTGGTGAAGACCCTGTAGTTCTATACCTGTGGAGCACACTTGTGTGACTAATGCTGTTCTTCAAGATTTTATTTATATTATTCATAATGTGAATCATGCTAGATATTTTTGTCTGTTAAAAATGTATAACACCCCATAAAAGAAACCATTGACTTTAACTGCCTCTTAGCTTGAACGTTATATGCATATACTGAAGGTGAATGACAACTCTAGTTATAAAAGCATGCTTGATCGTGACAGAATGTACATTATTTTTACTAGGAAGCTTGCTGTTTGAAGTTGAGATTTTCAGAATATTTATACAGTATCTTATTTCTGTTACACTTCATGTACGTGGTAATTTATATCCAGCCATTATTAATAATTATTGTTGTTTAAGCACTGATGATATGCAAAATGCATAATGTGCAAAATATATGGAGTGATGATATATACAAAAGTGCTTTATAAGGTTAATAATAAAGAACATAGCAGCTGGAAGGAACTCTGGTAAGCTTTTTAATGTTTTAATGTTTTTAATGCTGTGATTTTGGCTTCACGTACAATGCCCTTCCATTCAGACTGTTCTCATATTACCTCATTTCTTGTCTGTGAATTAAAATTTATCAGTATAGAACTTTGGACTTGATTCAATATTCTCAGAAATCAATGAAAAGACTCGTATGATTTAGTGGGCTTTGGATCAGAGAACTGCACTTCCTGTTCCTCAGGCTTTTTCCTTATGATATGCCTAATGCTTCCAGTGTTAGTAAGAACTGGTCTTTAAGTTACATGACTAGCTGCTCAGTGAGATCACATTTATGCATAAGGATTAATCTAGAATTTGTCTGCCATATAGATTTCTCACTCAGATGGTAACTTGATTGTTTCACATTTCGTTTTTTGGTCTTAGGGAATTTTGGTTGCAAATTGGCTGCAAATGGATTCTGCACCAAATCATTCTAATTATGGCCAAGAGAGGGCAATAAGCAGCTTGCCTTGTTATAGAACTTTTCAGTTGTGGGGATAAAACCAATTTTAGCGTAGCAGAAAGAGCAAATCACATCACCATGCCACTCTGTAAAATCATGGTGTGCCTGCCTTTTGAATACAGTGTGCAGCTCTGGTCCCCCAACTCCAGAAAGAGAGAACGAAATGGCAAAAAGTTCAGAGGCCAGGGAAAAGGATGAACAAAGGTATGGAATAGCTTCCTCATGAGAGATGTAGACTAGGTCGCTTTAGTCTGGAAAGAGGCAAGGGACTATGTGAGAGAGATCTCTAACATCACGAGTGGCATGGAGGAGGTAAACAGGGGCTGACGGAATCATTGTTTAACATCTTCCGTTAAAAGATCTAGAGGATGCCAAATGAAACTAGCATGTGGCAGGTTTAAGAAAAGAAAATGGCTTTTCACACAACATATTATTAAGCTGTAGATACTCCTTGCCATGGGAGGCTGTGGAAATTAAAAGTTTACATTAGATCAATGGGAGACAGGACAAATTCATGAAAGAAAAACTTGGAAAACAATTAAAGATAGCACTTCTGGCTCAATAATCACTGTGTCCCAAATTGACAGAGTCTGAGGAAGCATCTCTACAGTCTTTCTGTGTCCTTAGGTTTTTCCTTTGGCAATTTGGTCTCTTTCTGAGACAGAATACTGGGCTAGATGGTCTTGTGACCAATTTCTGTGCCTGTAATGTGGTGAAACAGATTGTTACGTAAGTAACTAACAAAAATATTCCACTAAATCTAATTTCTGAAGAGATATTCAGTTTCAAATATATGTGCAAGGTAGATCCACTCCCAAGATTTCCTGAACTAGCGCACACTGTTTCTGCTAAATATATCACAAAAATAATGTGATTTAGGCAACACAACACAACTAAGCTGCAGCAAACATGACATAGTCATTTGCCTTGTGTTGGGGACCTAAAGAAGTGTGGAGAGCTCAACACACACCCACATGTCAGGGGTAAAAAGGCATCTATGTCTTCTTTACAGGTGTGCTAAACATTGATCTTATACATATTGGAATGCCTGGCCCTAATTTTCTCACTTTCAAAGTTGAAAAACAACCTCCTAGATGAGAGAGAAGCATGCAGCAGCACTGTACTGACATTGATAGTAACAATTCAGTCTGTATAGCATGATTTGAATATAGCTAAGTAAAAAAAGCAACAGAGCTAATGAAGATGAACCAAAGTATTGAGCAGTGGCTCATTTAGTGAGCTCCAGGCATAAATATTTATGAATTGACTACTCTTATCATGGTCTAAAGCCTAGTAGAATTCACAGTCTCTCCCTCCAGAAATTTTATTCTAAAAAATTGACAAGGAAATCAGCTTTGTTTCCATCAAACCAGCACAAAATACTACTTTTCATAATAACTTCCACCATGTGCTGCTGGAGATGGTGGATTAGCAGTGAAGGGCTTCATGGAAGAACTTTTCTATCAGGAAAGATGTGACTGATGGGAAAGAGTTGCTTGATGTCTAACCCACAAAGGATATGAGTTAATGCAGACCCAGCTGGAGAGCTTTACAGATCAAATATACTTGGTGCTGAAAGATGCTGGATCAGTCACTCCTGATTGGGCCAAGATGGCAGCTGTCATGAGCACACAGAAGAGGAGAGGAAGGTATTCCTGGTGTGGAAATTATAAAGAAAGAGGTGGAGGAATGAGTGTAAGGAGAGGAAAACAATGTTTGGGCAGAAGAGTTGGAAGAAATGAAGGGAGAAAATGACAACAAAGGTACAGGAAGGAGTAATTTGCTATCTAGTCATAAACATGTTTTAGAAATACTTGAGATGTACCGAGTATACAGCAAAGGCTGATGCCTCTGCCCTGGAGAAGGCTTATGTAGCCAGCTCTCAGGTTGGAGAGCACTTCAGAGATCAGTATAGTGGTCACAGTCACTGGGCTCCAGCACATGTTTCAGCACAGCAGCCACGGGGAGGCCAGAGGAGTCTGTGCAAAGAGCCCCCTTGAGAGGAAAAGAGACAGAAAGAAGATACAGGGACTAGACTGAAAAGCCATTAATGAAACCACAGAAATTATGCCTCTTATTCTCTGCTTCTTCATTTAAAGAATGGCAATCCATTCAGAAGCATCTCTTACACGAGCAATATGTTTGAGGACTCAGGAAATTCTTAATGGGATGTAGGACTTGTCATCTGTGTGCCAGTAGTTCAGATGTAGTCCAGATTTTAGTGGGCTAAATGTTAATAACATCTGATAGCACTTTGATGGCCTTTATGCTTTTTCAACCTGTTCCAGGTGGGGATGCACCCACATCACAAAAACACATAATGAATGCTAATAGCATGCATGATGGCAGCCTCAGCAGAGGCAAAAGCTGAGACCCCAGCTGAGAGAAGTCCCTGTAGTCCCCTTTGCTTCCAGGTTCCCAGGATACCTTGTGATCCTAATTTCCAGACCACAGGCTGTATCAAATGTAGCATGTGTGGCTGCTGCATGCAATCTGTGTGTTTGGTAAACCAAAAATGAAGATCTTTTCCTTTCCCGTGGGTTTCACAGACTGAACACTTCTTTTTTTCTTTTTTAAATAAAGACCACCATCACAGGCTGTACTCAGCTGTTCTGCCAGGACATATTCCTATATGCTAAAAGCAACTTAAACTGTTTAGTTAGGCTAACTTTCCCTTTCTTCCTAACCCATCCCCCATATATATGGTAGGAAAAACATGTCTCAAGCCATCCAAAACTATATCCTGCATTACACACAGGGCAAGGGAGATCAAGTTGCACAGGATAATTTCCAGTCATGTTTGTTAAAGTACATAGGCACAGATGGTGACAGAAATATTAGAAATTTGCTCCATCACTCATAGCAAATAATAGCTGCTTGAGGACAACAGATCTATCACGTATCAGGCCAATATTTTCAGGATAGAGGTCCAAGGTCTATGTGCAAAGCGTCATGGACAATGGAGTCCATGAATGCATTGGCTGTGCGTGCCAACAGCTACTCATCTGCACATGGTGTTCATTATAGAGTTTTAGGAAGTCTTGGACAAAATTTGGTTGGAATGTGTTCTCACAGTTTTCCATGTGAATCTAAGCTTTTTCTGCTTTTAAGTTGAAAATTCAGTCTCTCAGTAGATATCATCTAGTTCTTTTGAGGTTAGTTCAGACTGTTCCAAACTGATGAAATTAACAGTGTCTGAGGAGGGCCAGAGCCCTTCTGAAACTGAACTTGTCCATAAAACTCTATGTGTATGCATTTTCAGAATGTACCAAAGTCTAAAGGAAATGGAAGGAAATGGGCAAGAAAGGAAGGAAAAGAAAAACAAGAAGGAAAGAGTAGAGAGATTTGACAGTGAAAAATGAATTGCTCTGTGTTAAATATCTAATGATAAGACATCAGGGTAATGAAGTCATCTAATAACACTGACTCATTACATTAGCTGCTTCCACAAAGTCCTGTGTGAACAGGAAAACTGAGAGAAAAGATACCACAAATCAGCATATAAAATTGCCAATGTACTTAATGTTCTGCTGGAAGAGAGTTATTTGATCTACTGTACATTGCACACTGTCATCATGCTCTCCGATCAGTGCCCTGTAGGGGAAATCCACCCATTCACTCTCTTTTGTCACATGTGACAAAAAGATTTGAGAAGCAGTGTGAGATTTGGGGGTTGGTATAGGACACTCGTTCTGCAGCTTTCCCACTTTACACTTTTCTTGTAGCAAGTAACAAAAGTTGTTACTTCTGAAGGAATTCAGGTGTTGCAGTGTGTGTATGCAAATGGAAGCCTTCTGCCCACCAGCTTATGACATTTGTTTTTTAGGCCAACAGACTGTAATCACAAGAGAGAATATTCAACCCCATTAAAGAAAGCATTGCCTGCCTGTATTTCACTGATGTTTAATGGATAGTTTCCAAATACACACGATAGAAATAGCTGACATCAGAAGTTAGAAGCAGTGCTTTCTGAAAAGGGTCTTCTTTCTAAAAAGTAAGCTATCAGCTTGGATTAACAAACAGTGAAGGGCATGACATAGCAGGCACGGCATACTAATCTGTGGAACAGAGTATGGTCGCAGATATCCTGTCTTTGGCAGTAAGAGTCAGAGTGCATCCTGGCCACATCTGTTCTGCATTTAGGAGCATGACTCACATATGCAGCTGCCCATGTTACACATCTCTGTTTCCATCCCAGGGGCTGTTCGAGACCAGAGTCCCACAGCCGAGCCGGGTGGAGCAATGGCGGGACAAAGGCTGCAGGGGCAAGTCCAGAGCACTCTGAGTTGGCCATGCCACCAGTCAAAAGCACAGAGCTGGTGTGCTGGCTGGGGCATAGAGCTGGCTGATGCCTGGATGAAAACTTCTGAGGACATTTAAATGAAGTTTGAGGGAAACAGATGTTCTGAATTCTGTTGGAAAAATATCATAGCAGCATTTTTGCAAAATGTTTTCCAAGCAAATCTGAATTTGGTGAGGATTTTTGGTTGACTTAAGAGGTTGACTGTCAAAAATGGACTTCTAAAAATGTGTTTTAGTAATTTTATCTTTAACATCTCCCTGAAATAAATCATTCTGGTGAGTAAGAACAGGAAGACCTGAAAGAATAAAGCTCTTGGGCTGTTGCTGTAGCTCCAGCTTCTCACACAAAGATGGTGAAGTGTCACGCTCACTCTGTGAATGAAACAGAACTGGCTTTCTCCAGGTTTGATCCCAAGTATTTCCATGTATCCCAGAGGTAGAGCAAACTCTGGTATGATCTACTTCAGACAAAGCAATATATAACGTTCCTGTTAAAAGACATTTTTCAAACAGTTTAAATAGTCATATATTAATATAGCTTTGTAGTTGCTGGAAAAAAATGAAAGAATATTAATGCTCATGAACTTTCCTTGGAGTCAAGAGCAGGACATGATTTGCTATACTAAGAAGTTTGATTTACTGTCTGGGTCTGTAAATAAAAAGTGCATGCTTGTGCTAACATTTGACTGCCAACGGCACTTCTTTTCAATCTGCCGTGCAACAAAAGTTACACAGAATGGTAATGTTTTTTACAGAAATTTGTTTTGCCAATGAATCACATAAACTTTGTGCTTAAAAGGGATTAAGGATTGGTAGGTATACATGCTTTTACTTTACAGAAACGCCACTTTTAAATGCTACCTAAGTAGCAAACATAGGGCTGAATTCTGGAAGTCAATGGAAAAGCTTCCAGCGACTTTAGTGAAATCAGAGCTGAAAACAAGTGACAAATAGAATATGCATTGGCAGTAATCCCTTTGATCCTGATTTTATAAGGGCAGATTTAATGCCTAGACTGCCCTCTTGTACAGAGGTTTTTTCTACACAACAGCCGGCTAAATTCCTGGTAACCGTTGCTTGTTTTTCCTTGTTGCCCTCATTACAGTGATGGCTATTCTTCTTCACAGTCAATAGTGATCCACAATCAGGGCATGATCACACTCTCCAGAGATAGGAAAACTTCTCATTGAAATAAAATCAAGTTTTTCCCGTTGAAAAATAGAACAACCTTAAGATGTGTTGTATACCTACATCACTTATTTTTCCTGTGGCTATGCCTTGTCATTGTTTTTTATGCAGGGCTCATCATCTCCGTTCCCCATCAATAGCCAGACGTGCCCTTGGGTCCTTAAAGAAAACTGAAATGTGTAACTTGCCTGCTGGGGCACCAGCGCTTACCCTGGAACAGGCCAGAAGTTCACTTCTTCCTTGGAGAAGCATGGAGATTCCCTTTCTGTTGGCCTCACCCTCCATTAAAACAGAATAGGGAAAGAGAAGCACAAATATTAACAATACTATAAACACAGCAATTAAAGAGGGCATTTAACTTAGTATCCAGGCCATTTTAAAGTAGATTTAAGGGATGGATGTTTGAAAATAAACTTTGCCCAACCCTTGAGCTTAATCTAACCCAATTGTTTTAAAAGCAGGCAAGATTGTACAAGACGGTATTGAGGTTACAGGATTGTATTGATGGAAAAAGGAAAACAAATTAGAAATTGTTCTCAGTATTTCTACTGTTTGGGAAAAGGTGGTATCCAAAACACACTAGGAAATCTCTTCCTATGAAATTCTCAGCCTGCTACTTCAGACATAAGGATTTGAAGTCGTTCACATAAGTAAATTTTGGAAGCTTCTTCGAGCTGAAAATCTCACCTGCTTTTTAGTCTGCATTGCATCACTGAGGAGCTATACAACCTTACAGAGTAGCTTAATTGTGGATAAGGGGGCCAAAAGATTTGGGCCTTGATTCTGATTTCGTTTTCAGCAATGTAAGTCAGAAGCAGCTCTGTTAAGTCAGCAAATTCATTAAAGTATAAAGCCAGCAGAGGATTAGAATCAACCTCCTTGAATTTTGTTAATAATTATTATTGCTGGTGCTTTACTATTTTTATTATGGCAGTTCCTTGGAGCATCTTAGATAAGGACCTTAAGTAACCGTTTCCACTATCTAACAGTTTCTAGTGACATGCCAGCTGCAGCCTGCATCTCACTGTAACTACAGCAGACCTTATCACTTCCTGTCTGTGTTGGCTAAGCAAGAAAGAAAAAAGCTTTATGGCTAGTTTACAAGTATGTGTCACTGGGTGATTGAGTAGATCTGTGAAGCAGCTGTGGTGTATTTCAGAAAGGAAGAAACCTAGTGAAATAGGACCCCTGAATGCAGAAGCCTCATGCAACACACTGAAATTTCATGACAAGTAAAGCCTGTGCACTGCCCAATTGGTGTGCTCCAGCTGTGTCATTTTACCCTACAAACCGCAATCTAGCTCACAGGCACTTGACCTGACCAATTGACTGATTAGTCAAATACCTGGCTGATGCATTAGTTTTGTCTGTTAGTGTTTATAAATACCTATTGCGCTCTCCGCACAAGACTTTTGGATCACTCCTGTGAATACTGAGAAAAGTATCAGTTTGTCAGTTCTCAGCTGTTAATTTAGCATTCAGTAATGATCTGGATAGCTCTTATTCAAGGTGGTTGCAGCTGGCTGGGAAGATGGAAGAGTCAGGCAATTAAGCAGAGCAACAATTTGACAAGGACAGAGTGAATAAAACATACTTCCCCTCCCCAGACTGGGGAAAGAGAAATATGATACACATGCAAAAATGTAAATCATCAAGTATGCTTTATAAAACTGAACTAGAAGGCATGTATGTAAAAGAAGTGCCTATGTAAAGTGGTCATGGTCATATTGGATTTTATCGAGGTTATATGATTTATAGGAAGAGAATGCGTATTTGTGAGTCCACGAGCACAGTTTGCTCAGAGAGCAGAGCTGCCTTTGAAACCAGACTGGAACAGGTGCAGAAAAGAGATCAGTCAGGAGAACAACCACACTTGAATGCATGTTATTTTGTGAGAGGAGATTAAGAGAGCCTGACAGAGCCTCAGGGGAGAAGAGGTATTTCAATTCAGAGACTGCCTGGCTAGCTCACTAATATATTTGTCAAAACTGGGCAGGAATTTGTTAAACTGGGAGAGACCTTCAGAGTAAGGAGGGCGTCAAACAACAGGATTTAAAAAGCAAACAAAGAAGGAAAGCAAAGCAAAACAGACTAATAATGTCCGAGAGAGAACTGGACAATTCAGAAACAGTCTGATAGGATATAATTGCCAAATGTAGCAGGAAACTGAATGCCTGAAGGGTGTGCCTTCCTTCACTTTTGCAGTCCCATAGTGATCAGTGGAATTAGTGAAGCAAGGCATATCCTCGCAGTCTGTTAGCACTACAGAGATGTCCGGGTCCTTGCAATCTGCAGAATACGCCCCGATCCCTCTTGCAAGATTAACACAGGGATAGCCTCTCTAGGCTAAGTGCCTATTTTAATTTAATTCCTATGTCTAGAAAAGACAGTGCGTGAAGGGAAGTTAAGTTTGCATTCCAGCTACAAAGTGACATACACAAAAATATTGTCCACTCAAGTCTCCTTGTCTCATATCTAAAATAATTTCTCTTTTGTTTTGCAGCATAATACAACCATTGCTAACATCTTGCCTAAAAACTCCTCCCTTCTAAATTGCAATTCTGGGTCTAATTTAATGTCAGTGATATCATTTGGGGCGGGGGGCAAGTTTTATTTTAAATTGTTACCTGGGACTATTTAGCACAGCTCCAGGATTAAATATCACAAAACAGTTAAATAGTTTCTCATACTCCTGTAGCATATGGAATTTTCCTCTCTGGTGGCAGCTTCTGCTTGTGAATATTCAGTCCAAGAACACAATACCTCCTGGAAGGAATCTCAATCTCCAGCTCTCCCTCCTTGTTCCAAGGCAGGAAGGACACTGAAGTAGCTGATCCTGAGAAATGCTTGCCCAACATATTCCTATATATTTCTGAGGGGTGAAATCCCACACCTCTATAGGCCCGTACAATCTAACTAGGTGCAACCTCCCTTACATTAGAAATACTCTTCTCCAGCAACTAACTTGAACTTTTCTTCCTGCAGTTCAAGTTTATCACTTATTGTCCTATCCACAAAGGACAGATTAAGAGTTTCCTCCTCAAAACACTACATTTAACATGTGTGCACCCACTCCCAGACTCCCTCCAACCCAACAATAAACTATCCCCACCTTAAGGCCAGTGCAGCCCTTTTTATAACCGGTAATTATAAACAAAGCTCCCCTGAAAAGAGTAAATCTTTTTCCTCTATCAATCCCCCCTCAGCTTCTTTAAAATGACCAAAGAGTTAATTCTTCTCCAGTATTTTATAAAATCATCCCTTTCCTCAAATTCCACTTTTTAATTTGCCAAATCATAAGCAACTTGTGTGCAACAAAATGGCCACTTGGCTATTGAACTACATTTCCCAGGAGGCGATGGGCCAGGCACTTCTCTGACCTTCAAGCCCTCACCTGCCAGTCACAGTATTGTCCCTGTCCTCAGACAGCCCACGCTAAAGCTAAAGCTAAAGCAAAAAAAGAGAAAGCGCTTCCCCGCGTTAGCACAGCACGGGTACCTCTGGAGCCCCCTTGCTGGGTTCGCTCTGGTGTCACCGCGTGCCTGCCTGCTCCGACGCGTGAGCGCAAGCTCCTGCTCTTCAAGGTAAACTTTGCTTGCAGTCCTAGAGCCCTTACACCGAATAGGCCCTTTACTATATCCGACTTGCACTGGATAAAGAGAAGCCAAAATGCCAAGAGAACAGCAAAGCAAAGAAGCTGCTCACTGCCCTATATGTGCCAGGGCCCTAACCCTTAAGTCAGCCTTGTATGTGGGGGCACTACCGGCCCTCCCTGTCCCTGCCCAGCCCTCCCGGGGCCTCCCCCCCCCTGCCCAGGCCCCGGCGCAGGGACGCTGTAGCGGTGCCGGTCTCCAGCCCCACCACGGTCCTGCCTCTGCCCGGCCACCGACCTGATCTGGACCTCGACCCTGACCCACGGGCGACCGCCCAGCCTGGCCCAGCCCAGCCCCGTCGCCATCCCCGCGGCGGTGCGCGACGCCCGGGGCTGGGGCTGCCCTGGCTGCCCTGCTCCCTCATGGGCGGTGGGACAAGCCCTAGCAATGAGGCCTGGCCCTGCCTCACAGGAGCTCCTGGCCTGCACCTGCCTTGGTGGTGCTCGTCTGCACTCCACACAAATACTGTGCCTGAGTGGCATCTTCTGTGACTCATGATCTCAGCAATTACTGAATCTACATGTTATGCATACGTTCTGCAAGTTCGTAGAGTTTCCAGCTGTAGTGAGAACACCTGCAGAAGATCTGGCGAGGAGTCGGTGACTGGCAGAGCACATGGCAGCAGCCCCAGCGTGTGAAACTACACACTGACCAAATTCCCATCAGCGCCAGGCATGCATATTCCATTTTGTCAACAACATGTAGCTGATTCCCGGGCAGTAGCTACTCAAGGTTAGCACAGCTGAGATAAGGAAACAGTTCCAGTAGATTTAAGGGGCCCTTACAAACAACAGGGGAGGTCCTGTCCGTGCGTCTAGCCTGTGTGTCCGACCCGTACCTCCAGCAGCCTCCCATCGGTGACCCCTCCTCGCAGTTCCCAGGGCTCCCCATGCAGTCTGTAGTGTAAGTCCTTTATTAAATCTATCCTGTTTAACCCCTTATGAACCTTGAGTGTCTCTCTCCGCTGGTATCCAGCCCTCTCTTGCCCGCCTTGCGGTCAAACCATCCCTGTAACGGTCTTCTAAATATTTATGAGCACAGTATCTTTGTGGGTACATAAACTACTATTTCTGTTTTAGAGAGAGAAAACAGAGGACTGAAAAAATATATTCTTGCATAGGGTTTGAACCTGAATAAGGTGTTCATGCAGGCTTTTTCATCATAATCTCCTCTTTTTTTCTGAGGTGGCTGATGAGACTGCACGTGTAAAAGCCCAGCATGAGTATGTGCTACTGGAGCTGTTGTCTTTAATTACCTGTGGATGATATCTGGCTTGCTGGTGAGTTGCTTCACACCTTGCTGCTGTGCTCATCTTCAGGTGCTCTACGCCAGCGCTGTGACTCCCTGTACTTCTGGGCACACACAGTTTAAATGCTTTTCCCATGCTTGTAAAAGCTGAAGTATAATAATGTACCATTAATCCATCAAAACATTTTAGCAATGTCATTAGATTCATTATTCTTTCAGCTCAGCGTTCCTTAGCAGGTGAGATTATGGCCTCAGTCACAGCATGCATTGTTCACACACACACGGTAAGAAAACTGGGTGGCTTCTCTTTCACCATCTAATTAGGCAACACACAATTTACACAAGCTTTAGGGCCTAACCCGTACTCTGCTGGTTCTAGCAACAGTGGTGAAGAGAAGCTACTGGCTGGAGGTTACTGCCCCTCCAGTCTGGCTGATTTCAAATGCTTCAGGTCTGCTTCATCACAGGATTGGCTGATGGGGTGATGCATCACTGATCTAAATGAGGGAAGTGCATGAGCATGTAATCCTGCTTCAGGTGCATGTCCCCACCTTTTGGTGCTGGTGTGACAGCTAAAGCCACCTCTGTGCCTGGCTGACTTAGCTTACACCACCAGTAAGATGGTTTGTGCTAGTTTGCCTGGCCTTTCACTGAATAGGGAGCACTCATACAACTGTTGTCTTTGCTAAGAGTACAGAAATCTTCAGGAGGACAGTAGAAACCAACTAGGTTGTTAGAAACTAGCAAGTGCTTACATCTTAAATTGCTAGAGAGGCTTTCAAAGCAGTTGTGTGCTTATGCACATGACTCAAAGGCTATTCTGAGCGAAATATATCATTTACAAAGAATTCAGTCCAGGTCATTTAGCAGTTCATGTTCTTAGCTTGTAAAATATGTGGAGTCATGAATATTAATAAGTAACTATCTAGAGTCTTTACCTGACATCACTGTGCTGGGGCTATTTTTCTGACTTCAGCTTTTCTTTTTGCTTTGAAGCCTGAAGCTTCAGATGGAGACAATCAGCTGGTGTTGCAGGTAGGCTCTTTGGGATATCAGGGACCCTGACACACTGATAGATGTTTGTGTTTACTGGCAGCACTTCTAATTTGATGGCTAGTTCTTTGAAACTGATTCGTATCTGGCTCATCATCAAGATGCAGATCTCAGTTATTACATCTATCCATCAAATGTTTTAAATTTCCAATTGGCCTGTGGGACCTAAAGTGGTTTCCTAATAGGCTAAAGCTCTACTTTCCATATGTACTATTCTGTCTTGATAATGGGATCATTTGTATCTGAGGAAGTCTATAGGCATCCATTAAATATTAGGGAATTTTGCAGCCAGTGCTTCCCTTGATGCTTCCTGTATGTTTTATATCCTTTGACATGCTTCAGCAGGTTTCTCTGGTAAGAAAATAGGTGCTACTTATGTAAGCTCAGGTAAACTCCCAAACTTAGAATGACTGACATCAATTGCAAACCTCTCATTTTCTTCAGACAAAAAACTGAAGACCTTAAATGTGACACTCTCCATAAATAACAAAACTGCCATTTTACTTTTACTGCTAAAGTCCTGGAAGATGCCTTAGTTCATTTCAAAGACAATACTGTCATTCAAGTCAAGGGAAGTATTGACTCAGTAAGGCCAGTGGAATCAAGGCCTTTAGTTGTCTCCTTCTCTGTAACCATATATGCAGAAGATTTCTGGTAGTTCCTAGCTGTGGGCACTCCCTACATCTGGCTCCACTGCAACATTAGCATGGTAAATCCACTGAAAAATAATCCCCAGCACTTCATATTTCGTGACTATATTTCTAACTTCCCCTCAAGCATGAGTAGTTATAATTATTTTATGAAGTGGAGAGAAGTGGGATGTGGAGGAGTGAAGAAGCATGCCTGCAGTCACCCACTGGCAGGGCTGTGGTTAGCTGCCAGCTCTGAGCTCCCAGTCCTTGACCAGAGATACTAAATCTTATGAAATTTATGTTTTAGTCATGCTAACTGCTGAATTTAAGGGCTGTTAGTTATCCTTTTTGCACCCTACTCTGAGCAAGGCTGGGGGAAAGAAGGGAGGGGAATGAAAAGCCAGCTCTCAGAGTAACTTGGAAACATAAACAATACTACAAATCAGGCTGTTGTCTAGAGCGGGGGCACCCCTCCAAGCCTTCCTTCCCCCACTTCAGAAGGGAGGAGAGCTGAGCACAGCCTGTGACAAAGTTTGGGTGTCACAGAGTCTCCCCACTGCAAGCAGAGCAGCTCTCCTCTGGTGCAGCTTTTTCTCTGCCTTGCCTTGTCTGGGCAACATGCATGAACACAGGGGAAGGTGATCAACCCTGATGCTCGTTAAATGAGAGGAGAAACTGGGGAGAAGTCTCCATAGTAAAGTCTGCTTTCTTATTTTGGATCGGAGACCAAACTGCTGCTGGAGACTGATTTTAAAGTTTTAGCTTTAGCTATCTGTCCCTCTCAGGTCATGTGACCCCTATCAAACACACATCTTCATTGTTTCTCTTTTCTTTTTGCTTTTTGTATTTCCTGCATTAGTTTCTATTTACCTGTAATCGAAGATGCCTTGTCTCTATTTTTATTATTCAGGATTTGTTTACTGGTCACTTGGGCTACTTGCGGTAAAGCTCTTCAGCTCGAGTTGCTCTGAAGCCACTAGGTGGTGCAACTAGACCTCGTTCCTTTGACAGGGCAGCTACCACCAGATGGCACGACTGAGAGCCGTAGGGATTAGCAGAAAGATGGCTCGAGTCGAGCTTTCCATTTAGACTGATACAGTCAGCCATTTGACACCAACTCAGAATTTGGTCCTGCACTGCTATTGTTCATCTGTTTTGGTAATCGGCGAATGATTTAGCAAATTTAATGCAAAATTAAAAACAAGATTCTTTGTGTAGCAATAGTGATATTTGTAAGTGAATGAAGACTTTAGGAGAAGCAGATGAGTAATATTTAGGAAGGAAAGAGTAGCAATAATACTTAGGCTTTACATATAAAATCCATCTGTCAATATTTTTAAAGCCAGGAGGGACCACACTGATCATTTAGTCTGATGCCCTACATATATGTACATAGTACATGGGGTGAATTGAAACATCTCTATGTTCCTAACCATGATTTCAAAGGCCATATGAATAGGGAAACTGAGGCACAGAAATCTTGATGCCATACAGCAGCTCAGCAGAAACAGAAGCCAGCTCTGCTGACTCCTGCAGTGATGCTGTTCCCCCTGCCCCAATTCCTCCTTTCTTCCTCAGAAAGCAAAAAAAAAGCGTCCCAAGACAAGTTCTGTGGATACACACTTGGGTGATTATGAGTTACTGCCCCTAGATGTTCCAGCTGCACCCCCAGAGGTTCCTCCATGATGGAGATTACTGCCCATAACAGGAACAGAGCAGATGACAAATAGGTGAAGAATTGCCAGTTCCTCAGCCAGACTCGCCCAAACCCATATAGGGGGACAGCCAAGAAAAGGTGAGGCCTTTGCAACCCTTACTGACTTCTGAACAAGGCAAGACTGGTACAAACACCGCCTGTGCAGCAGTGCATGTTACTAGGAAGAAGCACTGACTAATGGCTAGAGAATATGATTTAGAAGTGGGCACTTTCTGCTCTATTTTTGCATTTGCATCCCTTTGGCTGAATTGCCTAAAGCAACTTTCCTTGGTTTCATTTGCCCTCATCCATTGAACTGTGGTAATAATACCTTGGAAGATTGTGGCGAGATGTAATATGCTATTAGTTCTGCATATGATAAAAGATTTAATTAATGCTAGGGAAGAGACAAGAGTCTAACTTTTCTGGGTTCTCAGAACTGATCTCTACTGTCCTTTTTAGTATTAAAAAATGAACATATAAAACATCTCAGACAGAAAAGTGGAAGTGAGTCTCCTGGTTGTCCCCACTTGATGCACTTTGATTTGTATCCTGGAGTGGTCTCGGAGCATGTGGCTCCCTTGTGAGCAGAGCTAAACTGCAGGATGCACTCCAGGAATATGCCTCAAGCACTTCAGTTGCTAATGGCTGCTTGGTCCACAGGACCAAACCAGAGCTAGTCTGAAGTAAAAGCCCTGAAGCACATACAGTGTGGACAGAAGTCCCCAGCACCAGCTGTTCCTCTCTACAGGACCGCTCGCTCCTGTGTGTTGCACTGCCAGCTAATGTAGACGTGCACAGGCTGGTGCTGGATCCTGTTGGAGGCAAGGTCCAGGAAGCTTTCCCCTGAAGGTAATTACAAATGGTGAGACTCGTACTACCAGTTTGAGTTACAAGAGACAGAGTCATGCTGCCTAAGTTGTGTCCAGACCTCCTCTGTGGTCAGCGGGGAGAAACAGGCATTTCCATCCCACCCTCAGCATTGACAAGGGAGGGAGCACAGACCCTCCCCTTCTTAGCTGGTGAAACTGTATGAGATGATTTGTACACACTTCTAGTAACTAGTTACACTGAGACCATAACTGGATGTTGTGAAGTGCTGAGCATTAGTACCATCTTAAGGTATTGCTTCTGCCTTGTCTTTTCCTCCCTTTTCCTTCCATCCTGTCCCCTTTCCAACTCATTCCTGCTCTGTGCTGTGCCACACACCACTTGTGGCACTTGTGCTTGTGCAGCTGTGCTGTAAACCAGAATAGGGAATGGATCCAGTTGAACGATATCCTGAATGTACAAGTTTTCTTTTCAGTCAGATCAGTTCCCTGACCTGTTTCACAGCATCCCCACACAAACAACTGGGGGGGCAGGATGTTATCACAGTGACCCCTTTAGCAGATATCGTCATTCTAAATGTCAGATAACAGCCTGGGGGTGAAATCTATCACCCCCACTCAGATTTTACACTGAAATAGCATCCCTGAGATAGCTACCTCAATGCACACAATACATTTTTCTGCAGTGGCGTCTTGGCCTTTGTTGGAAGCTTCCAAAAACTGCTTTTGCTTTAAGGATTATCTCTGAAGCAAACTCAGCCATTTTCATCTTACTGCAAGCAATGATTTTCCTGTTCTGTAGCTGGTCAATATTTGATTTGACAAGAAGGTGGATGTTTCAAAGGACAGATAATCTTTTGTTTATTCTCTTCTAACCTTGCTCATATTCGTCCAGACTTCTGCTTAAATGTTGCCAGTTTCTCTTATTATTACTATTTTTAGTAGAGCTTAAACTGCAATGGTAGAGGCCATGAAGCCTGAATCATTCCAGCTTATAGTTTTGGTAGCATGGCTGATTATAACTGCATGAGGTATATCTGATGTAAATACATGAAATGTCAGCTCCGGCACCGGAGCCTAATTGCTGAATAACAATGACCCCTTTAAATACTGGTCTGGCTGCTGAACTTGCCTTGTCCTGAATGCTAGAAAATATGCACACAGAGAAGTATAATAGCTGCTTGCAATGGCAATAAACATATTATGGATGATTCCTATGAAATCTGGGAGGGAAAAGGAAATGTTACCAGCAAGGACAAGCTCCTAAGCATCGTTCTTAGCCCACAGCATGCAACCTTGTGGTACCTTTCCAGGAGGAGGGGGGAGGAAATAGGCACAGATCCATGCTGATGTCCCTGGTGTTTCCTCTCTCATCTTCCCCTCACCCTGTCAGTGCTACATGTTTGAAGGAGGTTTTTTTTGTCTGCATTTTAAAAAGGGGGATATGGCAGGTGCTGAGGGTGCAGAGCTGAAGAGCAAACACAACAGACACCATATCTTTCCCCTGCAACCAAGCTCCCTGCTTTCCTTCTCCCATCTCTTCCCCTGTACCCTCCACTTCTCCTGGGAAAATCTCACATCTTTACAGACAGAAATCCAGGCAGAAATTAATATTGCTTAGAGCAGCATGAACCTACTACCGAAGGCTTCAGAGAAAGAAAGAGAACAACAAAGACATGGGGCAGCAGGACCTCTGAGCTGAATGAGCTGCTATAAAGAGTCCAGGACTGCAGAGAGAGGGACAGAAGGGTGAAAACTGAGTCCAGTTCACCTCCCCTGACACACCACAGGCTTTGTCAATTTAACACCCTCGTTTATGTTTGTGCAAGCCATACTTGTGGTCACGTGGAGCTGCAACAGGCTAAATTTTCCCAGGCAGTGGTAACTGTCAGGTAAAAGTAAGGGAAAATAGAAGTATGCTTCATACACAATATGAAATGGTGATGGTGCATGTACAGAGAATGAGTAAGTCTGAACAGAAATTATGATATGTGCCCAAAGGACTTTGCTTCTTTTATTATAAACAAATGACTGGAAATCACTTACAAAATGCTTAATACATACTGGACAAAGCAAATGATGATTCTGTTGAGTATTCTTGAATGTTTCTGAAGTAATTTATTTTGGCCAAGCTCCAATTGCATGGACTTTAAAAAAAGTAAGATCTGTTCACTAAAGGTATCATTTGAACACCTATCATCAAAAGCGTGCTTCAAGTAGTACCATATATCCAAGTACAACCCCTGGCAAGGCCAAGGGAAAGTGATACTATTTCCAGAAAGGAAATGTTTAAGATTTAAAAAATTCTTGTTTCTGTTTATTGAACTCCTTCATACACCTCAAACCCAGCTCTCTCTCTGCTCCTATGAGTTCTGTATGCACATCTGTCAAATAGAAACATAAACATGTTATCTGTGTAATCAAACAGAACTAGAGCACATAGATGGGAATTTGTAATATCAGCTATTTACACTGAATGGTGTGTTATTTCATAAAGAAATTCAAATTATTTGATAAGTACAAAGAAAGTGTTCTGCTTGTGCAATGTCCACGAGCAGTAGAAGTTCCAGCTACAAAAATTATTTGGCAGCAAAATATTCCTTCTGCTCTTATAAACATATTAAATCCAGTACTGCTAAATGGTTAAAACAAGTGCTGTTTGGACATAACTTAGTCATGTTCAGTCTGCAGTGGAACAAACTGCTCAGCTCAGTGCTTTGTAATAGAGGGATTTGTAATAGTAATGATAAATGCCTACTGACATATTAATATCTGTGCAGCATGTAAAAACTCCAGTCATGGACTAGAAGCCCTTTATGCTATACACTTTACAACTAAATAATATAAAGGTAATGCCTGCCCCAAACAGTATATAATCTGCATCAAATGGAACAGGGAGAGATACATTAAGGAGCACAATGGAAAAATGGCATAGTCTAGTGACTGAGCAGGCAGTAATTTCTATGTGCCAGCTGTCTGTTAAGCAAGATTTTTGTGCTCATCATGGGCTGAAGGAGGACAGCTCTTTTTCTTTAAGGGAGTTTTTAGAAAATGCTTTTTGTGTCAGAAATAATATGAGAGAAAACACAAGATATTTAGTACAAATGTAACAAAGTCTGAGCATCGTTAGCAGAGTGGAAGCATCCGGGTAGTGCAGGAGCGCTCAGGGACACGCCTTCAGTCAGGCCCTGTGTTTATCTGTAGCAGTGTGCCTTACTTTGGTATTTATGTACACAGCCACAGCACTTTCCAGCAGGTGCAGGAAATGCAATTAGTTGCTATGGATATTGAACCTCTCTTTAGAATCTAACTTTGAAGTTGTTTTGGGTTATCTGAAAAACAAAGATGTAGCATGATGCTTTGACTTAACTATGGTTGCAAATTATTTCTTTTATCCCTCATTTTCCCTTTATTACTTTGCTTTATCTTTTTTATTTATTCTTATGAAGAGACAGTCTGTGGAGATATTGTGGTTTGAAAATATAGGCAATAGAGACAACCTACTGAAGGTTCCTTTCATGTAGATGCAAGCTTGAGCAGTGCTAAATTATAGGTCATTTCTGCAAAAAGCGGAAGTTGGAGTACCTGATTATTTTTGTCAGAGAGAAAGCACATGGGAAACAAAACATATAGTCATTAGCTATAGGTGAAACTAGAGATACTATAGGTGAAACTAGAGATACTATAGGTGAAACTAGAGATATGTTCAAGCTATATTTGAATTCTGAGTGAGACTGGGAAAAATCCAGAATTCAGAAGATGCTCAACTCATTATAAAAATAATGGCTATTTACAGATATCTAGATGTGAGTTTTGAATTTCCAGAACTCCTAAAGTTTACAAGAGCTTGGTTCTCAGATATTTGGATTGTCTCTTCTCTCTGAAAATACATGGGATCTACTAAAATATACTTACCTGACAGTCTAAAGAAAATATGGTTCCTAGAATAACAGAACTTTGCTAGGTTATTTACTAGGTTAACAGAAGAGAAGATGCAGTTCTCTATGAGATAATTTTGCATCTGAAAACAGCAATGAACTACTAGGCCTACGTTTACATGGCTGCAACCCCAACAAAATGTTATTTCGCTATAGTTGGATGACTGACCTAGGGTTGTTTAGTATTACAAAATATTCCAGAAACACATGAACTCTTTTGCATTTAGAAAGAGGGAAAGAAATTCCACTGGTCACTAAGGGCCTGATCTTTGGTCCACTAGAAAAAGGGGGATACCTACTCAGAAATATTTGTACTTGAGGCTTCATCTACTGTAGATCTGTACATCACACTTCAAGGGGTGATAATACAGAGAAACCTTGCAAGTCAGAGCCTCAGTTTGATGTAACTGTTAGCAAAAGCGATAAAGAAAAGCAAATAGTATTACTGCAGATTATTTTGCTGTCAGATTCTGAGTGGACAATCAGTGGTATTAAGTAGATAGGAAAGTGAATAGGAAAAATTTGGAGATATAAACAAAGATGTAGGGAAAATGTGGGCTAATTACTGAAACCTAAATTTTCAAAATCAGTATTTAATTTTGCACATTTATCAGCTGAAGATATACAAAGTTGAATAACTATGTCCTGTTAATATTTTGGTAGTATTGGCAGTTCATATTTTTTATCGGAAACTATTTCTTAGGGTGATTGTTCAGAACATACTATTTCAAACATTCTTCATTTCCCAAAAAAGGATTTTTAATGAGACTACCAGGAATATATATTGGGGAAAACATCATTAAACAGAAGCCAATTAGCGCCTTCATCAGTTCTTCACCTTCCTTACTGTAGGCGATCTAGATAGTTAATTATACTTGCAGTTACAATTAGTTATAATTTGCCAGCTTTCAGTGGACACATCCAAGCTGGATTCCTCGGACTGAAAAAGACACAGAAAAAAGTATGAAGATATTCAGTCATGTTAAAATCCCAAACCTTTTTCTCTTCTGCCAAGTCAGGGACTTAAATAATGAACTAGCATAGACTGACAGAGAAGATTTTCATCTTCAGTAAAGTCAGTGTGCTGCTCTATGTTGTTCCATTTAAATCCAGAGTATGCCCTCAAAATGGACAAAAGGGGATTTATACTTTAAATTTGCGTACAATTCTTGTGTGAAGCCACTGTGGTGCCTGGATTTTATCCCACTAAATGTAGTCTTTTCTGAAAATGCAAAGCCCAGTTTCTTTATGTAACAATTTCCTTTGATAAAAAGCAAACAAATGTAGCCTCTAAACCTGCTAGTGCCTATCCACAAAGCTATTCTTAACTGTAACTTCAAGCAGATAGTGGGACCCCCTAGAAGCTAAAAGTCAAGCAAGTGAGTGCAAATATTTGCAGGCATATAACCATAAAGCTCAGTAAAGGAGCTGAATGTTGAAGGGAGGAGGTTATGAAAATGGCTCTTGCATAATTTGTTTTAACTGAATGAAGCAAACAAACCTTTGAAAAGTGAAGATGAGGAGATGAGATAATGAATAACTATAAAGCCTCATTAGAACTTAGACGTGGTCCCCTCAAATATAATTATGGTTAATATGATTTCATCAAATGTCATTGAAGAGTGGGAAACTCATAATGATGGAACACTTTTTGCTCCTTCTGCCCTTCAGTGAGAAGGTCTCATCAGGCTTTATAAATATTGACAATGACTGACTCTTCCTGCAGGGAAAATGTGGTGGCTGGAAAATGTGGGTACTTGATCTAATACACAGACTCATTCAGCGTCATATGGCAAGTGTGAGAAGGAGCCTTTTTGTCCCCACATCATACTGCTTAGCCATGGCGCCTGCATCCCACACATCTGCAGGAAGCAGCTGCTGTCTCTCCTTCACACCAGGATCCCACACATCAGGAATACATGTTTTGCAGATTGCTATACCTGCCACATGGGATCCTGGAGCAGAAGAGGAACAGCAGTGCTGTGCAATACCTCTACTGGTAGGCACATTTGTCAGCAGGACCTAAAATGGCCCAGAGGGAAGAAGGTATGTAATTCCTGGCAAACATATCATATAACTGAATGTTCTCACGTGCACATCTCATGCATCAGGATGCTAAATATTTGTCAAATCTGAATTTATAACTGCAGAACCTCCCCTCCCCAAAATATTTAAACTTTCCAGTGATTAGCTAAACTGTACTGGATCAAAACCTCAGTTGTGGTGAGCTGGCATGGAAGGCATAGGAAGTATAGTGATTTATACCCATTGAAGATCTGGCCCCAAATATTTCATATGTGATTGACTTTGTTCACACAGAAAAACTGAAGGTGAAATTATATAAGACTTTTTGCTCAGGTAGAAGTTATATAAAGCCAGGATTATATGACAAGGAAAATATTTCCTCTCGCAGAATCCTGATTTTACATAACTTCTCTCTTTTCTTTTCAGAAAAGTGGAAATGAGATATAACAAAAGTTTAATACCTTTGATGCTGTGCACAGAAGAATCCCTTTACTCCTCTTATAGAAACACTGTTCTACTCACAGGTTAGACATTCTATAAAGAAGATGGTTGAGCTGCAGGGTTTCTAAATGCAGTGCTCAGCAAATCACATTTTTCCATTTCACAGCTTCTATGGTCTTATCCACCATGTTGCATTCTGCTATATTAAAGAAAAAAATCTCTGGTTGCCAAACTAAGCCGTTTTAAGGCTGTCAGGGAAAACTCTTGGCTCAGCTTAGTTTTTACAGTTTGTAGGTCTTCAGTTCAAACAACAGTTCATGGGTCTTCAGTTCAGACAAATGCATCTTTGACTACTGGTGATGGAGCAGCATTTGTGGCCTTTGAAGTAGGCTCCTGTTTGGATGAAAAGCTAGCAATGTTAGTCAGGTATATCTTCTGGCACTTGCTGAAAAATGTCCGCAAGATCTACTGTAAAAACGGCTGTCCCTTCCCTTTACTCAAGAAGGAAGTCTCCAGACTTCCTCCTCCACTCACATCGGTTTGCAACACACACATCTGAGACACTGTTTTCAATCATGAAAAGTGTTCAGTCCATGTGGCTAAAAGTGCTGACCCTCCATATGTCTCAGCAGTAGGTTCGTTATTTATAGCTATCTTTTCAACATAAAAGGACTAAACTGCTCCTTTCCTTGACTTTAGCAGAATGCTTGGTACCACTCATTGGCTCCAACAAGGACTGAGACTGCATTTTGAAAGAAGACTGCTCGTCTGAGAGATGCCACAAATGCCTTTCTCCAGAAGAGAAAGTTGTGAGGGGCCCTATTCAGCTCTTTTCCCACCTGCGATAAGGCTTGTAGCATTTTGCTTGTCAATACTACCTGCTTCACATCTACAAGTCACCCTTTCCTACATGACAGACACAACTGCCATTATATTAGTTAATTACTGCTTTGTTAATCATCTGACACTATATCAAGTTCATTCCTCTATTACATTAATATCAAAATTTTAATCCATTAACAGGAAGAAATCTGTATAAGAAAGTACACAGCATCTTACTGAACTTCCTTTCTGCCTTACCACTAGATCACAGAGCACTGAAGTGCTCCTCACAGTGACTGCTCTGGGGAGGTGGAGTTAGGCAGGAAATTCATGGAATTCCTCTAGTCTGTGGTCCACTGAGAACTGGTCTCAGTTAGGACTCCTGAAGCCCTGAGAAGCTATCACTTACAGAAGACTTCCTCCCTGAGAAAGATTTGATACATAAAAATGGAAACTTCCTATCTTCCATGTGTATCTAGCTCACCATCAGCTAGAACTTTCTATGCTGCTTGGAGCCTTCTGGCTCTTAAATTTGCTCTCTTTTACCAAACACTCTTAACCTACTTTGTTCTCAGACAGGATCTGAGAATCCACGAGTACTTTAGTTCTTTGTGTCCCCATGGAGAATAGCAACAAAGATAACTAGGAAAGCTTGGTCAAAAGTGCTGCAACATAAATGTGCAGTTGCAATACATATATTATATGAGGTTATGTAACTCATTGTTAAATAAGGTTGAAACTAAAACTAAAGAACATGCTTTATATGTACGTATAGATGTACACAGATATACATTAATATATATTTGTATATAAATTTGACTTTACATATTTTATACACATTATATACTGATGGACTGAGTGTTGATAAACTATTCCAGTAATGAAGCAGGGGATCTTGCAGTTCCAAGCACAGGAAAGGAAACAGTACGGCAGAATCAAAATGCAACTTTCTGAATTGAGACAAGCTGCTAGTCCTTGAAGGTTCAGAGCTTCCAAAGTATCCTGGTGACCATAAGCACACAGTACAATTTACAGAAGCAAAAGAATAACAGTGAGTAGATCATATAGTCCTGTGTAGTTTAGGAAGTGCTGTATCTCAGGGGCACAAGAATGCTAATGGCCTTTGACTGGACTTTCCAAGAAGCCTGTGCAACTTAAATGTAAATCCTAGCAGGTGATAGCATCTACATCTTTTAGAATCAAAAAGCTGGATTCAGTGTCCATGATGGCGTGTTAGGATGAGATGAGATGAGATGAGTTTCAGGCAGATAGACAAGGCTACCTATTTGGAATGATACTATGATCTGAGGGTGAGAGATGGATGTTAGAGGGGATGCTGTGACTGCTGCAAGTTTATATGGGTTCAAAATGCAACTTGCCAAATTCATCCACTGATGGCTAATAGATATAAAGGCAGCATTTTGTCTCAGGAAATCCCTGAAATGAAAATAACTTGTGAGCGAGAGAGTACAGAGGAGGCATCACTACATGCTTGCTGTGTTTTATGTTTTTCTTGAGGCATCAGCATTTGATCATGGTCAGAAGCAAGGTACTAAGCTAAACTGCTTCTTGTTTTGGCTATTTCAGTTGTTTTAATGGAAAGATAGTATAGCTCTGTAAACTGAACGTGGATCCAAGACCTTAGCAGTTGTTTCTCTAGTCTCACTACATAATGTTACCAGAAAGTTTCCTAAAACCCACTCTTTCAATAAGTAGTCACATAATTAGCTTGTTTGTAACTCTTTTATAGCTAGAAATCGATAGGATCCTTAACAATAGCTTGATAAAGGTAACTACTGTGGTGAAATCAGTTTACTTCCTGCTCATGCCAAAGGAAAACAGTTTTGCTCTCACAACACCCTAGGCTTTGGAGTGCA
The DNA here is from genome assembly GCF_036417845.1 of Apteryx mantelli. NCBI lineage: Eukaryota > Metazoa > Chordata > Aves > Apterygiformes > Apterygidae > Apteryx > Apteryx mantelli. Next base: position 37,285,427 of record NC_089984.1, read on the forward strand.
GGTTTGCTTCTGTCCATGCTCATGGACTCCTGCACATCCTGTCTAAAAATGCCTATCACATTAAGTCCACAAGACTTCTAAAAGCTTGAAACACTGACAGAAAATAGAAGATACCAGGGCTAATATTGACGACTTCTAACATTAAATTGTAACCTTTGGTTTTTTAGTTATGTCAACACAAACCAGACATGGTGTGTGGGGGCAAACCCTGCTATAGTTAATTGAAATATGCCTATTAGCATCACCAAATTTTAATTTGACATTTTTTAGTTCTATAAAGCAAAATAAAAGAAGAAGCAAAGTAGACCTCCTGATTAATGTGAAGAGATATTCAATTTTGAATTTGAATACATGGAATAAATTTTGGGCACTGTTCAGGAAAGAGTCCTTTGTTCAGGGTGTTTTGGGATCTCTAGTTTGTAAAACAGTTCAGTGCAATCCGATGCCATCTGAGATCATCAGTGACAGTTCTTTTAGAGTGCAGAGCTAATTAACCCCTCTGAAAATCCTGCATGATCCCTTATGGCTTTCATTCTGAAAACCTCAGAGTCAGTATAAAAATTCCTGCTGAAGCCTCTAGTTTACTTTTTTTTTCAGTGTGGGGCAAAGAGAAGTGTTACAGCCTTGAAGATTATTCAAAGCTGGTTACACCTCTGTTTAAGCACATACACTGTTCCAACCATTACTACTGCTGCCACTAATAAGGAAAAAAAGTAAAGGGTAAGCCCTTCTTTGATTTTCTATTGCTAATGTCAACTATGAGGAATAGAGGATGTGTAAGAACTCCAGCATTTGTACCTGTATGTCCATGTTGTTAGCACCGCCAAGCACATGAACAGTAATGATGAATAACATCATGGATTTCAGTGGACCTTCAGGGAAACCAATAGCTCTACTTATGAAAGTGTTAAATGTTCATATATGAGTCCTATTTTCCACTGTTTCCTTCACTTATCATTTCCTAGTTTCCCCTATTCACCTTTTATCCTGCCCTGCTTGCAGTATCCATCACTTACTTGTGCTACATCAAAGAGCGTATTATGAAGATGTGCTCTGTCGACTGCAACTCATAAACGCTGCCTCGGGAGCAAGTCTTATGTTTGTGTTATAAACTCAGTCTCTTACAATGCTTTTCTTTACAGGCTGACAACATGTTTCCTCTTCAGCTGAGCAGTACCATCAAGCAGCTGGAAAAAATTACAGGATGTGAAATCTCACTGTGTCATTCCCTGCGCTAGTGGTAAGGATTTATTGGAGCTGAGTTCCCTTCAGAATCTGTAAACAGTGTTCCCCAGGAATACTCTAGTTAGCTCTGATCAAAACAGCCACTGCTGGGTTATTTCTAGTCATTAAAAAGATTTTATTCAAACAAACACATTTAGGATTTTCTAATAGCAATTTAAACCTAATCTGAGAATGTCTGGAAGTGGAAAATGACTTCTACATGCTGAGGATAGTGTTCCATTACCAGTAATTTATTGTCTTTAAGAGCATCACTGGAACATTTATTGACACAACAAAACACAGACATTTCTGGTTTATTGTAAAATCTCATTGCGCACAGCCATTTGTGACTAAGCACAGCAGTGCAATTTATATTCCCAGGAAGAGCTTCCTATTTCTCAAAGTGTGTTTAGACTCATACGAAGATTTTACAATCCAAAAGAAAAAAAAATTCCTGTTGAGAACAAATGCAAAAATGCAAACACTCTTGGTGGAAGAAAATTTAATAATGTTTTTAAAAGGAAAGAATCTGGCTAAAGATAATGACAGCATTTCCAGTAGTATATGCAGGTATCTAAGAGATTATGATACATGTGATGAAACAAAGTAATTCACAGTCATTCTAGGTTCCAAATCATATTCTTTTGTGTTACGAATTATAATTGAACAAGCTCAACTAACACATACATTTAGTTTGTGTTTATTTACTTGACTCTGGAATGAGCATTCCAGGGAAATATCTTAATTAAAAGGATACACAAAAGAACACTGTTTAGAGCAATGATTATTTTAAATACTCAAGACCTTATCATTATTACTAGCACATTTTTGTATCCAATCCTGCAAACTCATGTATTGAAGTCAAAAGAATTATATATGTGAATAACTGTCTGGGCTGTCAAAGTATTAGAGCAGAAATCTTCCTTGAATTTCATCCGTTAGCAAAGGATGAGGGAATAAGTCCATAGATGATTTAAAACCACTTTAGACACCTCACAACAGCCAAGTTTCTGTTCCAGGCATCTAAGAAGATCCTGAGTGAGGCACATGTGTAGCTGAGAAGTAGAGCTTATGCAATCCAGTTTGCACTGATTGTTTGGTGCTGTAGTCAATGTGATTAACATAGTTTCTTAGATGTCTAGGTGCTCCCTTCTCCCCGAAAACCTGGCTTCTGCTGTGAATAGCTTGCTTCTACCCAAATAGCCAGTCCCATCAACTTAAAAAGAGAGCTGCTCAGCTCTGGTCATCTATTAATCTTGATTTTGTTTAGTCAATGAAGCTAATGTTTGACTTCACTATCTTTCAGTACACCTCTTTGTTTCTCATATATTAATAAATACCATGCTCTTGAAAATTAAACAAAAACTTATGTATAGGATATAAATGAAATGGTCTGTTCTTAATGAAACTTGCAAAATTCAGTTCTGAATCCTCACATCAGATCCCTCAGAGACAATCCTATGCAGTTATTTCTTGGTACCTTTGTCTGTTTGATCTATCCTTCAAACTGACATCGCTGATCTTTCAAAAGGAAAACGCACCAATTTTGTAGGTTTGTCTGGGAGAGCCACATTGATCCTATGTTCAGAATTGCAGCTTTCTATTTTTTTTCTGATGCTCATGAGAAACCTTTTTTTGTGCTTGACCAAATAGTCTTAAGTAAAACAACACAAGCTGGTTATTCAAAGACATCCTTTGTGCAAGGATTTCAAGCATAAGTTATACAAATTAACTGAAAAGCCTTGCAAGGCTACTGGAGGTTAGGTAGAGTGTTGCACACGTTTTACAGAGAAACATACTGAGGTAGCAAGTGATTATGTAGTGATTATGTGATTTGTCCAGTCATATAAGTCATTGGAGAGAGAGGCAGCTGCAGAGGGCAGTTCAGATGGCAAAAAGGGCAAACACCCTCTGAAAATGCTTGTTGCTCTTCATGTGAAAGGAGGAAGGTGAGGTGAATCTCTCCTCTTTTTCTGCCATCTTACCTTTCATATCTGATCAAGATATTTTATTTAAGGCCCTGGAGAACTATATCAATGACTTCCCTGTGACCTGGCAGTTAACATTTCTTATTGACTGCATTTCTATGTAACATATTGCATACAGGTCTGAAGAGATTTTTTTATGCCAGTAGTATAAATAAGGCCACACAAAGGCTTTCATCTCCCAGCTAATCTAGTGCCTTTGTTCCTACATTGCAGTGTCTGTTTTCTTTCAGGCTCCGAATGTTTCTTTGTGCTCTTATCCCATAATTATTTCATTAGGATCCATAAGGCTGTTGGATCAACTCAGTATATTCAGCCTAGGTATTGGTATAGTTATAATCTATGGGAAGTAATCACAGTATTCGGCAGCCTGCTAATCACACCTGCTTTGTGTGGCTTGCTTGTTTTTAATTATGAATTTTATACAGGGTTTAATCCAGGCCTGGCAGTTGACTCAAGGAGTTTAGAATGGATTCACTTTCCACAATGGATGAGATTTGCTTTTAAAAGTTAAAGATGCAGGCCAGCTTTCTGGAGCCACCCCCCACTAAGTGAAGTTACTTTATTTGGGGAATTCTATTACAGTTTGATAGTGCTTATAATGGCATGGGAAACCTTCCTTTATGTTAATGACACTGAACTTGTTCTTTAGAAAGACACAGTTACAACTTGATTTAACCCCTTTACACAAGCAGAAGCCAGCTGTGCTAAAACTACATTAAGGACAAGGAATGACTCCACAAGAATTCCCAGGCATCACACTGCTCAGTGTGGCAGCCCTGATGTGACCACTGTGCCCTTGTAATGTGGTGTGCCGTTAGATGCCAACAACGCCCACACACCGCATGGGAAGAGGAGATCCCTCAGAATGGCATAGGGGTATAATTCAGCCAGCCTGCAGTTCATGTAACAGTGCATCTTGGTCATGCTGGAGGATTTTACTGTTGGCAGTCTGTCAAGGAAAAAGCAAGCATGAATGTGGAGAGGAAAAGCCCAACAACCAGCTAGCCAAATGTTTTATCAAGCCAGGACCCCGGTACGGCTGCCAGGGTCATGTGGCTCTACCGTGATGTCCCAGCAACTGAACTGAATTGCAACCCAGAGGCAGAAGTGCTTCTTTATATGTTTTTGCCATTTTATCCTTTCTGCTTTGTTTGCATGCCTTTCTTTGTTCTAGATGTGTATTTATAGATCTATAAAGAAAAAAAGAAAAAAATCTGGAGCTATCATCTCCTGACTCAGTTTCAAAGATACTCAGAATGGAGAGAGCCCTCCCTGACCATCAAGTGTTCCTGCCTGTCAGACGCAAACTTTTTATGTAACTAAATGTCTATGTCACTAACTCTTGAGTTATGTCTTGAAGATTCCTTGGGATTTGGATTTGGTCAGTGTCCTGTCTGGCTTTTCTGCTGCACTAGGTCTAGTACTAAACCTGTTTTTTACAGGCAGACAGAGTCTAACCACTGAGTACAACATATGTGGATTACAGAAATACCTGGGCTGAGTTTGAGCACTCAGGGCTGTTCCCTACAACTGGACTCAAGACCTGGCAGAAGTATTTCTCTGCCTATCATCAGGCTTCTTTATGTTTACTATTTCTGCCTTTCCACCTCTCTGGATATTGTGCTTTGACTCTTTTCTGGCTCCATGACTGTTGCTGATTCTGAGCCAGTTACATTTCCTTCTTCCTACTGCCACTACAAGGTAACACTGGCAGTGAATGCATGCCATACTTCAAACTTGGCTCACTTCGCCTTCAGGATCTCTTTTGCACAGGAGACTCACAAGCTTGACCCTTCCACTCATTCACTTCATCTTGGTCAGTTCTGCAAAATCAGTCAGTTCTAAGGCAGGCAATGTTTTTTATGCCAGCAGAATGAATAGTGTTGAATCCACTTTCTGGTATAGGGCTCAGCTAAGTTGTGGGAAAGGAGTTGTTTAAGAAGTGCATGAGAGCTGGCTAATCTTTTAACCCGAAGACAAATGTTAAAGGTGAAAAACTGCTGAAACCAAATTGACCTTAAAGCTTTCTGTCCATTTCTAATTTACTATATAGGCTCCCACCTGGGCTGAAAAAGCAAGAAGGCCTGTGAAGCCCAACCACTGAACTAAAAACTGTTGTTTCCTTTACCCACAACTTGCTCACCTTCTGCTTTGCCTTCATGCTCCACAATGCATGTGAAGTGTGCACCACAACCTAAGTAACTGATGCAGGGTGGCATCTCACACAACACACACTAGCACACATTTGTGTGTGTGTGTATATACATAAACATGCACATTGTTATTACTATCCATATTTCTTAATATGTGAAGTTCACAATTTGTGCCTGGAGGGGACTGAGTTTTTGCAAAGCCTCATAAAAGGCAACAGATTCAAAAGATGTGTGAACAGTCAATATAAACACAATTTACATGCAATGACTGGATTCCTCTAAGCTCCAGGGTTCAGAAAGATTATTTGTCAGATGCCTTTTAGTTTCAGACAGATTTCTGAAGAAAATAATTAGGTTTGTAAAACTGAGGCCAGCATGTCTTCCCATTGATCATGGAGCTAACAGCAGGTTGCCCTCAGGGTTGTGTCAACTGCAAATAGAATACTAGCTTGGAAAGAACAGATAAAACAACGTGTTATTTAGACTAGTTATTTTGCAGCTTTTATTGTGCTTGGTGGACCCTTTTTTCTTGTCAGAGCAGTAAAACATGTCAGAGCTAGACTTTACTTTCACTAAGCTGTGGTCAGTAATATCAGAGTGGGAAGACAAAGCCTGCCACTAAAAATGGTAAAAATAGCTTCCATTGCCATCTTGCATTGTAATGGCTCTTCTGACAGAGTCTAAAGAGAATCACGTTAAATCCTCAACATAATGTGATTCTTGTTAGCTCTCACTCTTGAGAAGAAAAATTATTCCGAGTGAAAAAAGCCAGCAGAGAAAATATGAAGTTATGGGGTGTTGGACTGAAAAGACCCAGGTCTTCCCGTCATGCTTCTTGGATGATAGACAGCCAGGGATATGCCCTCAGTCCACACAACGTTTGGACAAAACACCTGAAGAACATCGAACCTTCACACACCAAAAATCCATTACCTACAGCCTCTGCTGAACTTTGGCCCTATAGAGAAAGACTAAATGGTGCAATAATAATGTGTCACTGGAAGACAGGAGGAGAAATCAGGGACAGCAGTGATATCTGACACTACCTTTATCAGAAGATGGGGGGATGTGTTTTAGATTAAATTTTCAAGCAAGTCTAAAAAAGACAGGATAAACCTCTGAAGCATACCAGGAAAGCATTTCACAACAGGCTGCTTCTGCAGGGCAGGTCAGCTGTAGCCATTTGGAAAAGACGTTACTAATCGTGAGTTAGTTTAGAGCATGAAATTTTCATATAGACCAGAGAAGGTCAGCAGAGTGTAATGGCTAATCAAGCAGTGTTGGAAGCATTGTGTCTCTTCTTGTTGAAGGCAGTGCTAAGTTACAGCATGTGTTCTTGGAAAGGTTAACTGTACTTTAAGCATTAGGCTCATGAAAGCACTTTTCAGTGGATATTTCTGGGTAAGTCTAGTTAATTCAGTGATTGAATTATTGAAATGGAGCCTCTGTGTTTGTCTTAATTTCAGTGAGAGTCAGCAACACAACACAAGTAAAATGGCATTTATTCTGCCATTACTTTAGTCACTGTTCCAACAGGTAGCTAGATATTGTTTACATGATATAGCATGCTAACTTAAGTATTATGCATTATGTGTTTTCTTCAGGAGTCAGTTTAGATAGGGAGCAGTGTAAGTGATGATTTTCTACTCAACTACTTCCCACAACCCCAGAATATCTAAATGTTTTTTCTGAGGTGAACAGCAAAACAGTTTACAATATTAATCTTAAATGGGTGACACTATGTAGAATAAAACTTTCTAGTTTTGAAGTGCTCTAAAAATTTCAAACCCTCATTGAAACTATTCCCACATTATGTTCCTAACAATGTTAACTTTTTTTGGTATTTTTTCAGTGTGAATGGAACTGAGAAAATCTGAAGGGATTATACTTCACACTACTACTGCTACTTTGGGTCAAGGCTATGTATGTGTATTTTAGAACAAGTTCTCTAAGTTCAAAAACATTACTTTTTACCAGGTTAAATTATTTTGGAAGAGGACACTTGTTCTGAAATAAGAATGTCCACCAGTCTTGAACAGAAGCAATTAATGCTTTAAATGCTGATCGGTTTAATTATTTTGGTCTTTCTTTTCTGTACAGAGATAGCCTGTGCCATTAAGTATTGTGATACAGGATTTTCTTCATGACACATCTATATGTCTCCTGAAGTCTATCATTTCCCATAAGCAAATCACCAAGGTATTGCCTATTTATTATCTTCACCTCTCCTTCTACTACTCTTCCACTACAATTTTTCCATGTCTCTAGAGGGGGTCTGCATCTCCTTCCTTAATTTCTCAGTGCATGAGAAATGACTGCACTACATTCATACAGTACAGTTAACGTTGAAAGGAATTCCTTTTCTTATCTCAGATAATTTGATATCTAATTCCACTTGATTTCTTCTTCCGCTGGGAGACTGGGACTGTTGAGAAGAGTTCCTACCTTTAGCACCCCTGAATGCTGTTTGTACACATTTATACCCCATCTCTCTGCTTTTTCATCCTTGCCTAGGGAACCAGTAGGACGAGGGCACTACTTGCCTCGGCTGTATGCCCCTCACGAACGCTGATGAGGCGAGTGCTGCAGATGCCATGGTGCGGGGACGGCCACGCTGCTGTGCAAATGCTCCCTTGCTCCCTCAGCCCCGGGGCGGCTGTCCCGCAGGAGCTGGAGCTCCCACTGTCCGGTTTTGTCTCCTCTGGCACCAGGGCTGGTTTCGCATTGTGCACGAGGAGCTGCTGCTGCTGCAGGGGTGTCCTGGTCGAGGGAAGAAACCGCCTCCTCCCCCACAGCCAGGGGAGCACGGCACTGGATAGGCTTGAGCTGCTGCACAGAGGGCTTTCCCCAGGCCCTCAGTGTACTCTGGGGTTTTTGTGCAAAAGAGGGTAATCAATGTACTGCTTCTTTTTTAAAGGAGGCACACAAAATTTCTGCTTTTTTTTTTCTCTCTCTCCTCCAAACACTGCATGCCACAGTGAACAATCATGTATATTAATATATACATATTTAGGCATTCACACGTACACTCACCATAGGCTATATGCCAGAAGTTTAAAATACAGTGCCTATCCTAAATGCTTGGAGAAGATGAGATGCATTGTTCAGTGGATCTAACTACCCCACAATCTTACTACATAGTAATTAGTAGCATGACTGTTGGGCACAAAGAAAAAAAGTCTAGAGAGAGCTACAAAGGTTGAAAAAGCTGGCTACTTGTTATTAGTAAAACATAAGCTGCCAGGTATGTCTTCGAACTTAAATTATAAGAAGTATTTATAGCAAGAGGAATTTTCCCCAATAGAAATAACTGCAAATGATTAATTCATATAGAAAGCTAAGATAATTATGAATTATTGCAAATTAAACTGCAAGCTCTAGAAATAAATGTAAATCCTAAAAGAGAGACAGCTTTAAAAAGGATTAAGTTTCCTGCAAAAGCTGGCAAGACAGTGCATTCCTTAGCATGGATGGTGAGAATTATATATTGGGTTTTTTTTAAGGTCAGCACTTAAGGAACTGTAGGCAACCCCAGCAAAATGACATTCTTCCCCAATGCTGGTAACAACATTGTGTCATTTCTTAAGACAGCATCCAGCCACACTCACAAGATATCTTGCCTCGGAGAAAATTTCAGCTGAGGTCAAAATCTTAACTACTAAGTAATGGTATCCTCCAGCATCATTTCCAGGTTGATGATCATTTACAGTGTCATTGCCAGTGGAACTAACACTGATTGGTTTTGGCGTCACTGTTTTATTTGGCTATTCAGATTCTATGAAACTATAGAGATGACTCAGGAAAGTCTACCATTCAGTCTGCCAAAGTCTAAGAGTCAGATACCATGTAAAAACATTTTCTTTATTACAGACTTTGTGATGTGCAGCCTGTCTTTAGTTCATGCCCTAATGGGTTATAGGTATTTTATTCAGAGGGGAGCATTCATACAATCTGATGCTAGTCACCTAACTCATGAAAGAGAGAGGTTTATGCAGGACCATTCAGAAGGACCCCAATTAACGGACTCTAAATTGCTCTTTGAAGGAACCTTTCTCTTTGCTGACTACAGGGGAAATCTGGGGAGAACACCCTGCTGCGTGAACGCAGTTTAGGTTACGAAGATCTCCCTTCCTCAGTGCTGCAGTCTCTCACGGCTATGTAGTAATGCAACAGTCTCAACCTTTACCACAGATATTTTTCTCTGGATAAAGGAAAGGACAACAAAATGACCTAAGCCACTGTGGAATCCAAGTCCCTTCAAATTACAAAGAATTTAAAAATGTGTCAACAATTACCATGCAAGTCAATGGAACTTGAGCTGCTAAGTCCTCAAATCATTTTTGAGAATTTAGATTCCTAAATCAGTGTATGCTTTTAAAAGCTATTTCTGAGGTTATAAATATCGACTTTTAAATATTAATAAAGCGATAGTATTACAATATGGATATAATAAGCATGCATATACTGTAAAGGATAATAAGGAAAATAAAAGGTAGGTACTTTACAAAACAGTGGAGTTGACCAGCATTATTCAAAGCATGAAATTTTGCTTACCTGTTTTTTTGAAAACACAAATGACAATAGGAAAAAATTCCATGGCTTTTTTCTCCCGCTTTTTGACCAGTCTCACTTAACAACAGTTTATATTATATAATCAAATATATAGCCAAATTATATAGTCAACTAGTCAAAAGTTCAATAGGGAAACCAATTCATAAACAGCTTCCCAAAAGTAACTGCAAACTTGGCTGTCATTCTATTCCTCTTCTGCTTGTTCTTCCATGGGCACAAAGATCACTTGTTAAAGATGATACATAAATATTTGTGGAGGAGTAATTATTTGCCTGAATACAATTATATGTCTGCACAGCAGAAACCTAGTGGATTCCTGACCCGCTCACTTCCTAGAAGTAACCACAATTTAATTGGCTAGATTAATAAAGCAATCATGTCCGTGTGCTATTAGACATCTTTACATGCAAATTAATGAATTCAAATGCTCTCATGCTCATCCATGCTAAAAGTGCAGGCATGCTTTTGCATAGATATTTTAGCATTATGCATCTAACAATCAACTGATTGAAGGCAAGAGAAACCAGGATAGTAGAAAAGAGGAGTGATTTAAACATTAGCAAAACACAGTGGCGAGATGCTGTTAGCGTGAATAGCAGCATTGCACAGGCAGACAGATGAAGAGGAGAACAATTCTAGAAGGTCTTTTTTATTGAGGACATTTTCAGCTTGTCATGTAGGTGATATACAGAGAGAAGCAAAGTACTTCTATAATCATCTCCCTCATCAGAGATGGTTGGAAAAGCATCTCGCTTCTCTCCACATCTTTATTCGGACAGGTGACAGAAACAGCGGCACTGCTATCAGTTAACTCTCCTCTGAATTGCTGTGAATATGAAATGCCTGAACCCTTGTTTTCCTGGTAGAATATTGCTATTGACATTTCACTGAAATGCACTCCGTATCGATGCTGCTTCTGCTACTCACCAAAGCCTGTGTTCTTCTTTTCCTACCAGGTTCCACAGAAGTTCTCAACTGAGCAATGTAATTTGCTGTATAAGTGCTTCCAGGAGGTGATACTTGGAGGACCAGACCTTTCTCCCCAGTACATACAACAGAGCATACTTTTCTGTTTACTCTGAGTACAGAAACAGAAGCTCTGCTTTAAACATGAATGTGCCTGACTCCTGAAGTTACTGGTTATGAGAGTTAGGAAAATACAAACCATTTCTAAGCCCTCATGCAAGAATCAGTAGCTTATTGATAGCCATTAGTGATACTCAGTGTAACACAGTGTAACAGTTCCTATAAATATTAAAAAAAATACATTGTGGCAATGTGAAATAAAATTCAAGCTACTTAAGTGAGAACAAAAAGAGATATGCTATCAGTAAATACTCTCTCCCTTGTCATTATTTTTAGACAAATCTGTGCAAAGTCAATAATTGCACTGTATTAAAAATTTACTCCCATTTCCAAGGCCTGTTAGATCTTCTCATTCAGAGATGGATTAGGGCCTAAGAGATCAATGTGGACCATGTATATAGATTTTTCTCCCATTGTTACTCACATGAGCAAAATTGCACAGTGTAGATGTCATTAATTCTTGAAACTATGTTTTTACATCATGAAATGAGTGCTGCTACAGAAGCACCAGTGTAACTTTGAACATCACTGCAGAAGAAACCTGTGTTATTAATGAAAACTCATCATGTTGAAAAGGTACACAACTAAACTAGTGAATATATACAGTATGCAGTTTAGTTAAAGAAATAAACTATTTTCACAGTAATACTGTCATCAGTTTAAGTCTGATGCTTGATCCTGGAAACTCATTAAATTATCATCCTTAAATTCATTAAAGAGAGTTCCCTCGAATTTGGTGGGCTTTACCAAAAGTGAAGCAAAGTGAAGATAATGAAGCAAAGAATAGTTCACAAAGTTCGGTATTGACTGACTGAAAGATAACCGTGTATTACACGGTCTGAAAGACAGTATTATATAAAAATGCAAATCTCAATTAAAAGGTGCTTCTCAATCAGTTCAAATCATACAATCTCTCTTCTAGCACAAAGTGCGAAGAAAACAAGTTCATAATGACTACAAACAAATGCCACAGGTAAGAAACTGGGTGATAACCTTGTAATTCCGTGCAGAGCGGACAAGAGAAATGGGCAATTTAAATGCCAAATAGTGCAAATACCTCATTGCGGGAAAGGAATCAGTGGTACTATTTCGGCCTGGACCATCGAAAGGGCACACTTATTGAATGTTCAAATCATCAGCACCAGCGCTGACTCCTTTCTCCCCGCGTGGCTGCTTCCGCACGGCCTCACCGAGCGCACGGGGCCGTGGGTGCGCCCCGAGGGCCGGCAGCAGACAGGCGGCTCCGGCTGCAGCCCCGGAGGCTGCTCTTGGCCCGGCCGCGGGCGCCCCAGCTGCCGCCTCCGCCTCGGCGCTGCAGCGCGCCGGCAGCGGGCTGGGGCCCGGGGGGAGCGGCGCCGCGCTGGGGGCGGCGGGGGCGCGGCGGGGGGCGGCGCCGGGAGCCGCGGCGCGCTCGGGTCCCGCCGCCCCCGCGGGAGCCGGGAGGGGAGCGCAGCGCAGCGCAGCGCAGCGCGCCGCTCGCCAGCTCGGCGGGCAGCGGGAGCCGCGGAGCTGCTGCTCGGGACCCCCGGCGGGGGCTGCTGTGCCCCGGGGGCCTCACTGCCTCTGTGTTTGCAGCGCGCCGGCCGCCGCGGGGAGCCGGAGCCATGGCTCGGGGGGAGCTCGGCGTCCTCCGCTGGCTCAGGGACAGCCGGCAGTCCAGAAAACTAATCCTGCTGATCGTTTTCATCGCGTTACTCCTGGACAACATGCTGCTGACGGTGGTCGGTATGTCGAATATTTTTTTTCTTCCAGTTTCTGCCAGAAATAACCTCTAGTGACAGATGTACAGACCAGGTCTCTACATCTTCCCTGAATACATGATTAATGCTCTCTTTCAAATTAAACATTTCCAACTAGTCATTTTCAAACGTGTTATTCTAGGTATTGCAAACACGCTGTCACACATATCGAAGTTTTATTTTATGCTATATTAATTGCAGGACAAGCATTGTACAAAAAGCTCTTCATAATTTTTTTTTCTACTGAAAGCCAGTAATACTTCAGAGAATGACAGATAACAGTATTTTTAGCTCGTCATCAAATTGTTTCTCCTGTGGTCATGCAACTGAAAGAACAGGCTAGATAACATTTGAGATGTATGTTTCCTTGTGATAGTCCCCCTTTCCCCCACACTGGTCTTAAAATGATAGATTAAAAAGAAAGCAATCTAAATAGGTTTTAAGAAAAGCACTTCTATGAGTTGCTTTAATATAATAATCCTTGTTTTGATCAAAGTTTAAGACGCAAACTTCTACTGTCTTCAGTGACATAGTGTCAAGATTTAGGAATCTACTCACAACTGGTAGTTTTAGGAGTCCTCAGTAATTCAAACTTCTGTATTTATATAAATTTTTAAAAGCATTCAGAGAACCCATCCTGACTCATGGATGTGCACATGCACACATACAAATACACATGCTTCTCAAAGAAGTGCATCAGGTTCTACAGAGCTGACCCTCCGACACCGCTGCGGCGTCGCATTTTAATCAGACACATGATTAAAGGCTGATACTTAAAGGCTGATACTACAATGTAGACTTTAACAAAAACATTTAGATATATATTTTGGCAAGTCAGTTCTGGATTTTTTACATGAATATACTTATAAATTTATTAACTTCTCATTGCTTATTCAGTAATATTTCTGTGAGAAGGCCTTTTACATTATTTCAGTTTGCAGACTTAATGAAAGATTGGACTTATTCAGGAAGTGAGAAAGTGAGACAACAGCTGGTGATTCAGTCACTAATATTTTCTAGTAGAATGGACCTTCATCAGTTTTTACTAGTTCTGAAGTACTAATTTCTGAAATACATAATGCATTTAAGTTGCAGCTAAGATCCTAAGTCATATAAAACAGGTTCATGTTCAACAACTTCTTCATGATCTTTTAAATGTAAATTTTCAAAAAAGAATTAGAAATGTAATTATCAACATATCAGTTCAGATTAATGAACATTGGACTGTTATGAATTTTTCCTTCTTATGGCTGTTACTTATGCAACATTTTTGTGGCATGTTTTATTAATCTGTTTTATGACTTTTTTAATACTTTGTTTTAATAGTTTTAAAGTTTTTCTTAGTTTCCATGTTTTCACAGCTTACTAAATGGATTTATGCAGTAATGTGCAACAAAAAGACTGTACAAACATGGTCTTTGGTACTTGTCAAATTTTGCTTACTGAATGCTGGCTGTATAGAAAACGGTATTAAAAATGGCAAAAAAAAAATAAGGCAAAAGATCTTTTTGTTTTAACTGCACTTCCAAGTTTTTGTGTGTGTTTTTTCTGAGCAAACTTTTAATTCTGTGTTTCAGGACTTCAAAACCCTTACTGACGTTCTTTACAGGAAAGCCTTATATTTCTAAAACGATGATAAAGCAAATAAGAAAATTTAGTGATTCAATTTACAAATAATCTGATAGTAAGATGCCAATATATTCTTTTTTTTTTCCCAGTGCCAATAATTCCCAGTTACCTTTACAGCATCAAACATGAGAAAAATGCAACAGAAATCCAGACTACTAAGCCTAACATAGTTCCAACAACAATGGACAATTTTCAGAGTATCTTTTCCTATTATGACAACTCATCAATGCTTACTGGAAATGAATCTGATAAGACAAGACCAAGAGAGTTGCATCATACTCAGACAGAACAAATGACAGTGAATGTGACTGATTCACCATCTGATTGCCCTAAGGAAGATAAGGACCTGCTGAATGAAAATGTTCAAGTTGGTCTGTTGTTTGCTTCAAAAGCAACAGTTCAGCTTATCACTAACCCTTTCATAGGGCCACTGACAAACAGGTATGTTATTTCTGTTATGTTATTCAGTTAATATTTTATATTGATGTTTTATTAGTATTTCAAACAAAATACTTTAAATTTCCATTGTGGAAATTTAAAGTTTGTGGAAGGATTTATTGTCCTTCTCACTTTATCCAGAGGAATATTTTAGTGAAATATGTTTCATTAGCATGTCTTCTAAATGCCTCTTCTTTTCCAAAATAAAATGGTAAACTACGCACAAGCCTTTTAATACCTTAAGTATCATACACCACTTCTTCTACACTTCTGAGAACTCCTGAGTTCTAAGGTCTTTATAGAAATTTTTACTGAAATTATGTTAAAATTTCTTCAATAAACGTAATGTAACCACTCAAGCGTGTGAGGCCAAAAGACACTATAGCTCAGTATTTATGACAGTGACGCACTGTGAATTGATGGTAGTTCTATTACACTTAAATTACACAAATGTGGTGTTGAAACTGTAGGCACTGTTCAGATTTCTCCCTTGCCCGCATAGAGGCTCACAGCTCAGTGTGCGATTTGGTAGTCCACGCTCCTGAATCGTGTGCTGGGACACTGCAGTAAGGACCAAGTGGGAAGTTCTCATGGACTTTAATGAAAAGTGAACAAGCCTCTCAGATAGATTGTTGATGCCATACTCATCACTGAGTTCAATGGATTACATGGTTTTACGTCAGTACATGATCTAATCTAACCTTCAAATTGTTCTCTCTATATTTTTGCATATATGTGATGTCTTGAACAAAGTAAGTCTGAATGCTACATTTTAGAAGATCTGTTTGAACAGTATCAGGGACATAATCACCAATATCAATGACATGCAAAAAAGAAATCACTAATGATGTTTGTAAAAAGACCAATCACTAATGGTGTTTGCATGGAGATTAAAAAGTATTCATAATATCATTTTAAATTTTGGTGTTTATAGAATTAATTTGATTTTATTGTTAGTATTCTGTACACCTGTTCCCCACATAAGTTGCATTCTTTCTAGGCAGCAAAATACATGAGACTATGAGGTCAATCTCTGAACAAAGGAAACTCCAAATTATATTTAGTCAGATCACTAATTTTCGTATTTCTTATTTAAGCTATTTTTATGAAGCAGAAATTTCTTCTCATAAAATAGCATACAGTGGAAATTTGTCCGCCTTCTGTCCTTATGAAACACTTTCTTTTGTTTGAGCAATCAATGCTGTGGCAATAACCAAAACAACCAACACACCTAAATATTAGATATTTCTGCTTTTGAAGTCAAAACTACTTTTCTTAGATTTTACAGATTATGCCCTGTGATGGTTAAGCTGAGTGTTTAATTTTAATCTGATGGAAGAGTATCCACTTGAGGGATAAGCACTTGTTTGACTCAAAATGTTATAAATTCAAAATCTGTACTAAATCTGTGGAACCGGTGTAAACACAAAAGCTTTAAATTAGATAGTCTCATTTCTCTCTCCTTTCACCGTATCTCCTACTACATACCACCTACACACGTATGCCATTACAAAATCACTTTTACACAAACATGTCTGCAAGTTAAAGATGGAAACAAATTTTTGTTACCCAGATTTCCTATATTGTTTTTTTGAGGATAGGATAGCTCACCCACAGGCAAGGTAACATAAAGATGTATCATCTATTCATATTTCTTTAGGAATCCTTCTTGGTTTTATTAACTGTCTAAATAAATGCCCTATATATATTTACTTTTCTCTGGATTCTGCTGTTAGTATTATAATTTCTACCAACTGCCAAACCAGGAAAAAAGAAGTAACATGCTCCACATTATCGGTGGTTTCTCAATACTGCAGTTACGTCATGCTCTAGATATAATCTCTGCTCTTTGGTAGGCATATGCGTAAGTGAGGGTGTGCGTGTCCCTGTTGATGCCTATCCCTTTGCCTGCGCGACGCACGGCTGGAGCTGTGCACTGCCCGCAGCGAGGCTCGGGGCAGCCCCTCTCCTCTGGAGCCGGCGGGCTGAGCAGCCGGGTGGGTTGCTGCTGGGGCTGAAATGCCAGCTGTTAGGTTTGGGAGCGGTGCCACAGGTGTGCCCGCGTCGCCTCCCTTTGCTGCTGTTAATAGCAGTGCTGCTCATGGGAAGGTCGGTGCTGGAAGCACTGCAAGATGTCGCGGATGAGTGGAGTGATGCACTTCACTCGTAAGAGAAGCAGCTGAGAAACTTCTGCAGGGTTTTGCCTGGGGCTGAGTGCGACTGCAATCACGGTGGCAGGGTTCACACATTCAGATGCCCAACAACTGGGAAAAGAATAATCAAGGACAAGATACACCCTAGCTTCTTGTGCGACAAACATATTCTTTCATACTGAAAGAAATGAGCGACCTAATGGCACAGTAGCCCTAAATTAGATTTAAGGATTACTGTTTCTTTCATGCATTATTTATATCTTGGTACCAGTATCTGCCTTTCTTCTGAGAAATGGTTGGTGGGAAATATCAGTTAACATGGTTATCAATTAACTGTAGAAGTCGTTGGCAAAAAAACCCTTAAATTTGATATTTCTTAAGAACAAAGTGTATGTTTAGTTAAAAAGAAGTGACCACTGTGATTATTGTAAATGAAACTGGAGATGTTTGAGTTATCATTATAAAGGCTCTACCACTGATAAACTGTTCAGTGATAGTTATCATTGTTACTACTTCTGCAAAATTTCATCAAAATATCACAGCTTAAGGAAAATGGGTTGTTCTGTTAAAAATTAATGTGCACAGCCTGTTTGTTAAGATGCCCAGCAAGTTTTCTTTTCAGGTAATACATTGTGGCCATGGTTTTAGTTTTTCAGTGAAAGAATAGTATTACTTAGGAGTGATTTAGAGTTTTGAAGGAGTATGGAGTTACTCCCTTAAAGTACACCGTAGCTTCAAGTGCTTGAGTCTGTGTAGGATGCAACAGGGTGTTACATTCCCACTAGTTTGTGCCCATAATTACAGGGTTTTTTTAGCTTTTCTGAAAGTTTTCTAGGCTATTTATTCACTTTTTCTAAAACTATTGGAGGTGTAGATTTGTAAAAATAAATTTCAAAATTAATTTAAGAAATAAGCTCTGCTAAACAATAGCCTTATTTAAACCCCAGCTTTTTTCATGGAATACAAGACAAACGCACACCTGTCTTAGTGAACTGGTTTGTAATTCATGAAACAGCACAATCTACCTTGCCTCTAAATGCTGGTGAAAGTCATAGCAAATGAAAAGCTAAGGCCATGGCTTTGCCCTAGGATGTGAGCAACACGTTTCTCATAGTGGCGCTACTTCAGGGCAGACCTGATATGATTTTATGGCTCAGATTCACAGTATGTTTGTGATTGTAGTGAGATTAATAAGAAACTATACAAAACAGCACAACGCTTAATCCAGGGCACTTGCCCTTTGTGGGAAGGATGCATTGGCAAGGGGAGATTCAAGGCTCTGCCTAATACTTGACAGTAAAGAAAGTGGTCAACAAGCTGCTGTGCTTCTTATGACTGACTGATTTGCCCCATTATTTTCTTCAAATTATCACTGAGCTCTATGGCTTAGGCTTAGTGCCCAGGTGTGCTGGCCAGATAGTCCACTAGTACCAGTAAGGGTCTCATCTGCCATGTATGTCTCTCCCTCAGTTTGAAAAATAATCTGGCTTTAACCTTGTGTTTATTCAAATGTAACCTCAAAATTCATTGAAAAATGAACTGATATTTTCATCATCATTTTTACAGTCAACCTGAGTAGACATCTGAATCCATTTGCCAGTGAGTTTGAGGCCTGGACCATGATGTATTTATGACCAAGATACGTACAAAGAGTGAGGGAGAGGGAGGCATATAATAGCATTTATAGCTGCTCAGTTACAGTTCAGTTCAGATGGAAGCTTTCTTTAGGCAGGTGGTTGGAATGATCAGTTATCCAGGTTGAACAAAACCTGCCCTGCACGAGAGCATGGAGAGTTTAGGTAGAGAGTGCAGGAACCACGCTCTTACCTGGCGCTGCTGTCCCTGCATGTTCTTCCTTAGCCTCACACACATTCAGCAGCTCAGGGGTCCATTAGCTTGATCAAAATATTCTTCTTGCCGTACTTCCTCCCCAGCCTTACTGGCAGTGAAGAAGGCAGCCAACCGAAGACAGACCTAGCAAGCGCTGTTCACAGTGGTGCCTCGATAGCAATACGCAGCATTGAGATCAGTGGATTTGCAGTACTGTAATGAACAGACTATTAGGCTCTATTCATCCACTGCTCCTAACCTGGTGGTCAGTGTAAGATTTATTTTACTGCAGCACAGTACCCATCAATGGTTTATCTTATTCTAGGGTAATGTTATTAATGAGTATCATCGACTACCAAACAGTCTTGCAGTCTGGGTCCAACTTGGCACTGCAAAGGAGTGATTTAGTAATTTAGGCATTCCACCTCAGTGGCAGCCTTTCCTCTCGCTCCTGAACTAAGGACCCTGGCTGTTCTGTAAGTCAGAAATGCTTCTGGAAAACATTTTTAGCTGCAGGTAGCCTTTCTGAAACATGCTGGATTCTGCAGCTGTTTCAAATTTACCGATGAACAAACAAATCTCTTGAAGTGTTTTTAGAGAAATGCTCAAGAAAATGAGCAGTTTGACTGCGATAGAAAGAAAAGAGTATATACATATAGTATATAGGATAGTATTCTTCTGTATTATATGCACAGAGAGGAACAAAAATGTAGAGATATCTGTGATGGAGCATGCCGCTTCATGGGAGTGAAGCAGAAATTGCATACTCACAGGTTTCATGTGGCAAGAACAAGAATGGTCCAGGAACAAGGACAAAATCACTGAATAGTTGACTGTTATAAGTAATGCCTCTCCTTTTTGTGATTACTTATGTTATATAGGAGTGTAATTGTTCTGATCAAGAAAAACTTTGTGCTCTCTAATGTCTATTGGACAGATCAGGGAATGCAGCTGTGGATTAGACATTTGTGCTGGAACAACTGCCATCTAATTAGTGCTGCTATTTTAGGAGAAAGCAGGGTTTGCTAAGATCATGCAGAAAAAGGTAATCTGCATATCTAACCAGATTTCAGCTGTATGTGGGTAAGAATTTCCCTTAAGCAAGAACAACCATGACTTCTAGAGGATCAATAATCTCACTTGTACAAAACTTATATTAAGAAAAATTAAAACTCAACAGTTGGACAACATATCTCAAGACTGTAGTATTACTAAAAATAAAGAGCAATTATAAACCATCCCATTATTTGACTGACCTACTTAGATTATAAACCAATCCTGCCAGTATAAATGCCCACTACTGCCAAATCATTGGAAGATGAAGTCAATTGGTGTTTCTTTGAAACGAATTGGCCATTGCTGAAGAATTAGGCCATTAAGTAATGTCTTTGCAAATACATTTGAGATGTAGAATCTTAAAAAAAGAAGCCATTAATAAAGTGTACTGAATAGAATATAAAGAATGTCTTTAGAACTAACTGGGTAGCATTTTTGATTCTAGGGTAGATTTGTAATGGCATGAAAAATAATATATTATAATTTTTTTTGTTGAAATTTCAATTTTTAGCTGCCTAAAAAGATATGTTTGCTTTTCCAACAGAAAACCCTTTCTTTCATGGAAACTTGAAAATATTAATAACAACCAGGCATTTCTACAGACTATTTTGAGTTCTGATGAAGGAGTGGGCTGATGAAGAAAGCTTTGATCAGCTCCACTGTTACTCCTAAAATCACGGAAAAGCAAAAATGATATTCTCAGACTCTTTGGGACTCTTCCAGTGTTCCTAACTTAGGCAGAACTCCCAGCAAAGCTGATGACAAATTTTCCTAGAAAAAAGCCAGTGGTTTGACAGTGTCTCATTATAGTCATTGTCTCATGAGGATGGAGACGGATGATCATTGAAATACTACTAAAATTTTTCAGAGTTCAGCATGCTTGGACAAATATTCTGTTCTTATATCCTTGGCAACCCCGTGGATGCCCAGAGGGGCTGCATTGGAACAGTCACGGAGGAAGGAGAACAGGGCTATCAGATTCTAAAGTGAGAAGGATTTCTTTCAGGGATTTCAGGTAAAAACTCTGCTGTACCAGGGGAGAAGGCACTGGTAGCATAGGCAATTTTGAACATATGGTCCAATATAAATAGTTCAAAACCTACAAAGGAACTACAGGTTGGGTTTTTGCATTTGTGTGTGTGTGTGCAATTCTAAAGCACTCATCTTAGTAAATCTAACTCAAAATGTCAGTGGGATGATCCTAAAAATGTAGGTGTTCATTTTGTTTTCCAGAATAGGCTACCAGATTCCACTGTTTGCTGGCTTCTGCATCATGTTTGTGTCAACAATCAGTAAGTGTCCACATTTATTTGATTCAGTTCAGATGCACCTTTAGAATAAATGATCTACAATAATTATCACTAGGCATTCTTGTTGATTTAGAGGGACTTATTTCAAAGGAAAATATATGGCTGCTCTCGATGGATGGTGCTACGATTTGAGAAGAATGTTCTTACAGACAAGAAACTCTCCTCCACCTTCTAGCCCATCTGGGTTGGTCTCTTCCATAGCCCCATCCTCCTCTCAGGTTCTTGCAATCTGAAGCTAGTGATATTCAGGCAGTTTTAAACTGATAAAATATTCAGCCATGGGAGGGCTATTTTACAGGATGCTTAACAATTAGCTATGGTATGAGCTTACCAGAAAAATACTGTAAGGTTGCAGTGGATCACAAGCAGAATATGAATCAACAGTGTCATAGTATTGCTAAACATCACAGTGAGATGTGTGAACAGGAGCATAGCCTGCAAGTCAGCTGAGAAAATTTGTCCACTCTCATGGCATTGATAAGGTTTTATATTCAGTTTTGGCATGGCACTTAAAGATGTAGCACACATGGAAAGAGTACAAAGGAGACCATCGATGATCATTGAAAGCCTGTGAGGAAAGATTAAAAGAACTGGCTTCAGAAAGCAGATGTAGGACATATTAAAGTCTATGACAAAAAGGAAGGGAATAAGTAGTTTTCTTTGTCCACTACAAGTAAGAAAAGGAATAATGAGGTTAAAAACTGCATCAAAGAAAATTTAGGTTAAATATTAGAAAAATATTTCTCACAGCA
The DNA here is from genome assembly GCF_036417845.1 of Apteryx mantelli. Lineage (NCBI taxonomy): Eukaryota > Metazoa > Chordata > Aves > Apterygiformes > Apterygidae > Apteryx > Apteryx mantelli. Next base: position 37,307,357 of record NC_089984.1, read on the forward strand.
GGGGGAGTGAAGTGCTGAAAAAGATTACCTGGTTGTAGAGTCTCTAGCACTGCTGGATTTTAGGAACATGTTAGACAAATTTTGGTTGGGATGAATATAAGAGCAGTAAGCCTACTTCAGGGCAGAGGGGAATAGTCTTGATTTGTTGACATCCTTTCTTCCTTTATTTTATTTTTTTTTCTCCACATGGGTAGGGATTTTTGTAAGACCTGGTGAAAAGGTTGAGAGACATAATGCAGCAGAGTGGGTGGGAGAAGTGAACATGGATCTTCCGTTTAGTTAGCATGTAACAGCTTCCCCCAGCTATAATCTGTCTGGGGAAATTCCTTAGGTGACCAATCGGTAAGAGCTGAAAAAGAGTTTAAAAAACTCACCCTAGATTTATTGAAACTGACCGTGACAAAGGCTCAACACAGAGCGACACACTTGGTTTTCTGGGACACTCTGATTTTGTAGGGTTGTTAATGGGGAATTTAGCCAGACTAAAGAGTGCAGCAGTCAGGGACTCTGTCCTAAATAACAGATAAAGGCAGGGAGGGGAGTCCTGGGTGAATTCTCCCTGGAGACTACTGAGAGGCACCTCTTCGGGTGCAATTTCTCTGGTGCTCTGCTGCTGTGAGCATCAGTAACTTGCTACAGCCCTAGTATGGGTGGAGTTGACTTCCTTGCAGGTTCAGCCAACTGTGCTACACAATGTCTAGTGTGGAGTTGGCTGCACCATTGTAAAACTTCTCTCCACCCATTTGCTTATTGGAGGAAACACTGGGGTGGGGGTGGGGGGCGGCGTGGGAGGTGGTGTATATGAAATGCCTGGAGCTTCAAACTGGGCACCCTTAAATGAAGCAGCATGGGGAGGCACACATGAAAGGAGAGGTCTTATTACTCCGTCTGTGTGCAGCTGAATCAGAGCAGGATATAATCTAATCCTAAGTAATTAGTTAAGACTGCTTGTATGCTTGCATTCTGTGTTACCAGGAGGCTTTGACGCCTAAGAACAATTCATCACTGACAAATCAAAATGCAATAAGAGAAAATAATGCAGTTAGCATTGAAAGTGACACAAGTCACTGTAAACGCTTGACTAAATTGCATGAAGTTTTTGTGTTAGTTTAAAGAAATCTAACTTTTAAACCTAGTTAGAGTTAACCTAATTTTTAAAATCTACCTCTATCTTTTCTGTAGTGTTTGCTTTCTCAGGCAGCTACACATTACTGTTTATTGCAAGGTCCCTTCAAGGAGTGGGTTCCTCTTGTTCTTCAGTGGCAGGTAAGAGAATACACAATAGAATAAAATGCAGATCACTGATTCTGCCGTTGTTAGTGACAGTCATTTTCTTAATTATATATTGTCTGCAGTTTCAATAATTAATATTGAATTATTCAATTAAATGCAGTTTCAATAATTAATATTGAATTATTCAATTAAATCAATTTCACTTTTTTTCTGCCTCTTTCTTATAAAGAAGCCCAAAAGTAAATGTCATTTCAGAATTCCTTGGTATTTGGGTTGTTGTAAGGTAGAAAACTAAATGAACTACACTCTCCCTGGGGTTTCTGCATGTGTGTCTTCAACATTCTAAATTAATTTTTGGCCATTTTAAAGGTCATCAGGAACTTATGTCTGCACTTATTATAGTGGGGACTAGTAGCTCTGCCTGTTACTGAAATTCCTGTTACAAAATGTTGTTTTCAGTAGCCTATAATTCCGTCTGCCAGTTTGGACTCATGTTTCCTATACTAGGTACCTGCTTCAAGATTCTTATTTTTTAAAAAGTAGGTGAAATGGAGTATGTGCTTTCAGCCCAAATTGTTCAACCATTTTTGAGACTGAGGCTAGAGAAAATATGTTTTGTTCATATTAGAACATTTCACAATCTTCTCTTGGAAAAATTTCCTACAATGGCAGCAGGAACATGAATTCGGCTTGTGAGGAGAGATCAATAGAGTTTTTTGACAAGAGTGTGTCCTTTGGCTTCCTCAGGAAAATTCCTCCTCCCAATTATACTGGTCCATAAACAGAGGTCACATGCACTCTGTAGTAACTCAATAAGAATCTGGCAGCTGAATTCCATCCAAATTCCCTCTGCATGGATTTTGCTCCAGCCCATGTCTGGGCAGTGCTGCTTGGGGCAGCTGGGAATACTCAACACCTCAGACTAAGCAATCAAACTGGGAGTGAAAAGCACTTCCTGGTCAGGATGAGTTTGAGGCTGTGCAACAAACTGGTTAAGCAGAGAGATTAAGAGTGGATGAGTAGTTGGAAGAGTGGGTATGTGGCTAAGTGAGCAGGCAGGGATGGGATGAAGAACCAGGGATGGAGAAGGCAAAGACAAGCAGGAGGGGTGAGGGCAAGAAAATTTGCCATGTCTCCTTGTAGAACCTCTTACAAAACAAGCGACTGTCCAGTCTCTCCACCCCTCTGCTGTCAGCAGCTGTCTGAGGAAATCACTACGCAAGTGCTATCTGTAGAATTGAGCTACATAAAAGTTTAGAGTCTGGGATCCATAGCAGTTGTTTTGTTAAATGTAGTGTAATGGATATAAAGGGATCTGCTGGTGCAGAGTCCATTGTATGCTGTGTGATATCATATGTGTTTCCAGTTTGCCCCTATAAAAAGGAACAAGAAAATTGCATGGGTGGTCATACACAAAATAAATAGATTTTAAACAACCTTTTTAAGATTGCAGCTCAAACTTTTCAAAGTTAAGACATGCCAGAATTATTGTTCAGTTTAATTCAGTCCCTGTGCAAGTATGCACTTTGAGATCCAGTTCTTATATGAGCACGTGACTTTTTTTCAACAACCTACAAAATAGAGGACAAAAGACCAAGAAACCATCTGGTCCAACCTCTTCCTGATCAGGGCTGGATCAGGCAGGATCAGCTGTGTGTCTGGCATTCCTGAGGTATCCCTGACAAGCATGTTCTCAAAAGTTTCCAGAAATCCTTTCAACATCTAGCTTTATGCTTAATAACCTTTAGCGTTAGGAAATTTTCTCCGATCTCTCATCTAAAGCCTCCTTACTGTCATTTAAAATGCATTTCTAATTCCCATACCCAGAGAGAATGTGAAGGACACTTTGTTTCCTTTCTCTTTGTGGTTCTTTCGTATATTTGAAGGCTAGTCCCATCATTTTTCTCCACTCTGGTTTTAAATCCAAAGTCCTTCAATTGTTCCTCACAGATAATGTTTTCTAAACTTTTGCTCAGCCTCACTGCTTTCCTCTGGATAGTCTCCAGTCACCTCCATCTTTCTTACTGTGCTGTACCAAAACCAGACCCAGTACTCAGAAGAAGCTATGATACCTCCTAAGTGCCAGCCAAAGTGAAAGAATTACTTTACATATCATACAGACAAGCATAGTTCACCTTACTTACAACACTTCCGTACTCATGTTCAGCTTATGATTTGTTATATCCCTCAGAATGTTTTATGTAGTATTGTTGTCAACCAGTCATTTACCATCCTGTATTTCTGTATGTAATCATTCCTATCTAAGTGTAAAACTGTTATCTTCCTTGTATTGAATCCTGTTTTTTTGCAGATTATTTCTCCAAATGTGACAAATTCATTGTGAATTCTGATGTTGTTCTCTAACTTGCTCTCCAAGAGTTTTTACTAACAATTTGATGTGATCCACAATTTTTAATAAGCATGTTCATTCACATACAATCTCTGCCCTTTTGGTGCACATGATGGACAGTATTCACTTAATGATCAATCACACAGTATTTTGTTTTCTCCTTCTGGTTCACCGTGCAGCTGTGGACCTTATTTACTGAATTCTACTCAAACCTTGATTTGCAAACAGAATTACTGATTTCTATGAGGACTCTTCTATAGCTTTTACCACTACAGTGTCTGAGTACTTCACAAAAACATGAATGAATTTGGTTTCATGTTTCCCTTTGTGAAATGGAGCTTATCATCATCAGATGCAGAAGTGAGGCACATGAAGATAAAGGTCAAAACCATCTTTTAATTTGGATGCTGAACTTGAAATACTCATTTTCAAAGTAATCAGCACCGCATAATATGTTGTGTTCAAAGCATAGCTTCCATTGACCACAGTTATATGTGTGAGTGGTCACCAGACCTTTGTGTCAAGCACTGGAGTATAAATAACAGACAGTGAATACTTGTCAAAAGCTTTGTTTCAACTAGTCGAAAAAATATCATCTAAAAGCTGTGTGACAAAGACAGAATCTAGCAAATCAGGACATCGTTAAATTACCTGAGTGATAGAACATGATGGAACATGGTCTTAGAGACCATTTGCACTTGCCAAACTCTCTTTTGCTTTAAGGTGAATTCCATGTGGAGGAGATATATATATATATATATATATATATATACAGCTTCCTTCTATACCTGCTGTCATCTCTGTCAAATATTCTATAGGGGTGGCAAATGATGACAAAGCACTGTAGTGAGCAGCTGCCTAATTTTGTTCTTTTTTTTTAATGTTAGGGATGGGTATGCTCGCCAGCGTTTATACAGACGATGAAGAGAGAGGCAATGCAATGGGAATTGCACTAGGAGGTCTTGCCATGGGAGTATTAGGTGAGTGAGATGGAGACTCTGCCAGCAAAAGAAACCCCTCAACATTCTCCAGAACATGTATTTGTGACCTGTGAAAGCAGTAGAAGATTCTGATCAAGTGCAGTATTATCATGCCATCTCCAGATTAGATTACTGGTGCATGCTAAGGATAGCTTTTTACACAGAAATATATTTCTCAGGCAGATGCATTTTCTTAAAGGTAGACACATCTTCTGATACACAGTTTTTCAAACATTGGTTACCAATTACCTTCTGATTCAGAATATCTCCTCTTACCAGTGTGCTCAGTCCAGTGATTAGCAATCAATCAGAGCTATTGTGCTCACTCAGTTATATCACTGGGTTTTAGTGGTATAGGTTAGTGTTCATGACTTCGATAGACTTTACAGGGACTACAGGCTATGTTCTTACCCATGTAAACCTTTAAATGCAGGAAACGAATGCAGGACTTTAAAGGGTTTGGGCCCCATTCTGATCCAGTTCCAGCTTGGTGGCGCTGTGATCAGTATGTCCAACGAAGCTCACCTCAGGAGCACTATCTGATCCTCACTGGCTTCCAGGACCAGATCCTGCTTTTTTGACTCACAGAATTAATATAATTGAAATTAATGGAGTGAAGCAAGTAAAGAGAGTAAAGCAAGTTGGACTTGGCTGGTGCTTGATGTTTCATATTTGAACCATGTCAGACAGTAGTCTCTGAGATGTTTGGATTTTGTTTTCATGGAACAGTATTTTCTGAGTTAAAAATACGGCTATTTATTGTGATCAAAGAGATCAATGAGCTTTGTGTTTTTTCTTAAATTGAGGGTTTTTGTCACTAAGTGTTGGTAGCAGCATGCCCAAACCCTTGAAAAGGCTATGTGTTTGGAGTCAGAAGAAGGCTGCAGAACTGTTTCCTTTATTTCTCCCTCTCAGTGGGCCCGCCTTTTGGGAGCGTCATGTATGAGTTCGTGGGGAAGAGTTCTCCTTTCCTTGTGCTGGCTGCACTAGCGCTGTTAGATGGAGGTCAGTAAATATGAACATTCAATTTTTCCATCTAACACATTCCTTCCATGCCTTACCATCTAACCACCTTCTTGAAGAAATGTTATAGCATTGCTTTCTTTTTGCAGCCGTTCAATTATTTGTGCTACAACCGTCCAGAGCACAAGCAGAAGTAAGTATTAACATAAAACACTTCAGGTGATGGATAATGCTTTGCCTTTCATAAACCCAAGCTTTTATGTGTTTCATAGAGTCAGAAAGGGACACCTTTACTGACGCTCTTGAAGGACCCTTACATCATTATCGCAGCAGGTACTTGATTCTTTTTCTTTACCAACTGTTGGTGTTACAGCTGGCATCCTAGAATGCCTCAGGCTAACCTAGTTTAACTGTAATGTCATTTGCAGTTTTCATTTACATAAAGCTCAAAGAACAAAATCATTTGTTGGCAATACAGGTTTAGTACACCACTGGAAACATAATAGGATGGAAGTTAGATATATAGGTGTCTGTCTAGCTTGGAGGAAGCTAATGAATTGCAGTGACTTACTAAGATAACGACTGCTGCTCACACTGAGATGTGACCCTAGAACTTTCTATAAGGCAAATGAATAGGGCTAAGGCATTTGAACAGAGGAATTGCCAGCACATCTCAGACAGGCATAAGGAAATATGTTGAACTTTGTTTCCCTTTGAAGAGGGTGTGAGTTTAGTCTCTAGGGCATGGATTATATTTGACAAAAAGTCTGGATCAAATAGTGAAATGCATTTGGTATTAACTTTATCATTTGTTTGATGATTCTTTCTGTCTAGAGAGAAGTTTGCCTTTTCGCATCACATTTCATTGAACATTTATTCTGAAGAAGTCTATAATTAAGCCTGACCTTTTTTATGTTCATCAAATACCTGAAAACACATCATAATTTTTACAACTGTGTTCCTCTACTTGTAGCTTAATTGTCCTACAAAGCAATCTTACAGGCATTATTTGGGTTCTCTGGTTTTAGTGATCTTAGGGAATTATCATTATCTTAACTCTGTGACTAGACACTTGGTCAAGCTGTGTGCAAAGTTTTATAAACAATTTGGCTTAAGAAATTCTTGGAGCATTAAAAGAGCCTACCATAGAACAAGAGTATTTGAGGGAAGAGAGTAGCAAAGACAGCAGCTGTCATAAGAGATCAAATCTATCATTGATCCAATTCAGTATCTAGTCTCTTACAGTGGTTAGTAGCAGGTGCTGCAAAGTAAGGTTCATCATATCAGGCTCATATAAAGTAGATATCTGGAGAGTAATGTAATCCCTGTCAAGGTCTAATCTGTAACAGAACTTGTTTTAAACCCTAAAACGTGACAAGGGGATAGATTTGTAAGAGGAGCTTTGCTTGACTAAGATGTGGCTAAAACTCAGCTTCGCATGAACTGTTAAGTGCTGCTTTGTTTTGACCATCCTCCATGCCTGCTAGGAGCAGGGATGGAATTTGTTTCCATTTTCTAACACATTTGCATGGTATTCAATTTCTGCAGCTCCTCTCCCCTGAGAAGCTGTTGCAGCTGATGTTGCAGGGGCTCGGTAAAGCAACCAGTCTGAGAGCCAGACTGGTGAAAAAGACTCAGAATAGGTGGAGTAGGTAGCCTGGAATCAGGATTATGTGTGTCAGAGATACATTTTCTCTACTGCCCTGGCTCCTTTTCCCTCTTGCTTTCCTGCATTTGCCTGTAAGCACTGCTGGTGCTTCCCAGTTCCCCTTCCCATCTTTTATCCGGTGCAGCTGGGCTTGACAGGAGGGAGGGAAAGAAAGGATATACAGAAGGGCAGAAACATAAAAACCTTCTTTGCTCCATTTCTTTCCACGCTCTCCAAATGTGCCAGGTCATTTGTCCCCTTCCCACCATGCATCAGTGCCAAGGATATGAGAAAGTCCCACTGGTGCTGTCAGTAGCCCAGCTGGGTCACCCTGGGTTAGGTACAACATCCAACATTACTGTCTTCCAGAATAGAGACTGCTCAGCAGTTTGACAATATGGATGATATATATGTTCTGTAACCCTGGCCCCTTCTTCCTTCAGCTTTTATTTCCCTGGCAGACCAAATTCACTGTTAGGTAGAAGGCTGTGGAGGCAGAGTTGAGCCCCAAATACCAAATCTAAAGTCAGTCTTACGTACCCAGATAAAAGAAACATTACTGACAGTTTTTGTCACTGTTAAGTGGAGCTCAACAAATGAAGCCAATGTAATTCTCATAGCTAGACCTCACTGACAGGGATTAAAGAAGCTCTAGGTGCTACAGGGTGACAAAGTTGCCTTGACAGACAAGTTAGTTTAAACCATCAAATCCAAAAACCAGAACTTTCATAAGTTGAGACAGATATCATCATGAGCACATGGGTTCTTGAGAAGGTGCCTGGCAACTTTTCTCTGGGTATCCACCTTTTTTACAAGAAAATATTGCTGATATTTATGGTACTGTGCCAAAAGCCTAGTGGGTTCTCAGCCATGGAGATGGAATCCAGCTGGAATATAGCAGTGTCACACTTACAGAACATTTAATCTAATTAAAATAAGAAACAATGTAGGATTTATGCCCTTGAGACATGACTCTCTTAAGAGAGGTCAACCCCATGTAGTATAGAGGCAAGATTTATTTCATCGTCTTTTGAGGAAGCTTCAGTCAGGTAGTATGGTCTCTATTGGGCCTTGCGCTTAGTTTGCAGAGTACCATCTTAGGCTCTCATTGTTCTCTTGAGGTACATCCTAAAGATCTGACACACATTTGTCATGGTGTACTGGCTGAGTTTGGTAAACTCTGGTGATGTCCTGTCCTAATGACAAATGGACACAAGACATATCTGCATGCGCACCCATTTCTGGACTTTTGTGAAGTTCATTAAGAGCAGAATAAGATCTTTGCTGCTTAACCACCTCTGTTAGAATCGCTCTGCTTTCTCTGGCTGCACTTTGTGTGGCTTAAAGTGGTTTTCTGGCATCAGAGAAGTTGCTGAAGCTTGGCTGATTTTGGTTTGGAACAGGGAAACCCCTAGGTGTTTAACTAGGGTTGCCTATAGACACTCTACTAGTGGAAGCCTGCAACAGAGTGGAAAGGTTAGCTTTAGACATAACATTACATCATTAGCGTAAAGCAGTGCTGAACTGTTGCTACTTGCCCCAGGAAGGGAGTGAGTGAGCCAACCTGAAAGTTTATTTTAGGAATCTTAGATACACCATCTAATATATTCTGACAGGTTTGAACAAAGAATGACATCAGTGCTCATTTTGTTTTGAACTGTATGAGGAGGAACTTATTCCAAGAGAAATAATATTTCACTGACCTCAGACAAATTAAGCTTTTTTAAAAAAGTAAAATTTGGATGGTAAACTACTGTAAGTCTTGAATATGTTCCTAAATTTCAGAGATTATAAATATTAGAAAGAAAAGTGGGAACACATGCCTGAGGTTGTCGGTTCTAGAAGTGACTTCCAAACCCCCTTGAAAGTCATTTTGTAAAGGATTAGCAGAGGGGACGCCTCCTGTTGCCCTGCATTAGGCTTTAGCTGCTTCAGGTTCTTTTGAGGAAGTGGGAAAGCCATCTTGAATCAGAAGAAATACCATGAGATTTAATAATCCCAGCACTGCAGCTGAAGTGCGCTACTGAGGATAGATGAACTTGACATAAAACCACTGGAATCTCAATCTGCAGGTTGTGGAGTGCAGGAAACAAAATTTTGCATTGACAGAGCTGAGCTAGCAGGCATGATTGAATCAGCACTTTCACTGCTTTGCGTTTGAACAACTAAAGGTCCCAAAATTCAAAAGGGATTGGGAAGCATTTGAAGTTCATAGGGCTAGGCTCAGTTGCACAGACTTATTTGCTGCTAGTTCTGGGATCTCATCACTAAGTTCCCTATTGTAGGGGATAGACATCCTTGTGGTTCTCTCATGGGTTTTCTTTGGATCAAGACCTCCATGTCTCTTCTTAGTTATTTTCAAATGATGAAGGAATGGGGTCAGAGCTGGTGCTTCCTGCACAACAGGGTTCAGTTTTTGCTCCGGGAGACTAGAGATAAAGACCAAAGGATTGTAGTTTTAGTTTATCATTTGCACAACAGTGAGACCTCATGAACTTTCTAAATGTCATCATGCTCACTGTAGACTCTGTTCCCCTCCCTTCCACATTATGAAAATAGCTTAACCTTTATTGTAGAATTTCTATGAAAATTGAAATATATAGGAAGTTAGTCTTAAGTGGTTTTGCATTTTCTGCTATTTAACATTAATCAACATTTGACACATAACAAATAGGACTGGAAAGAGCTCAATGTTTTTGTAAAAGCATCCATTCTTTGTATAGCTTTTTGTTAATAGTCAAAAGAAATAATTTCTACTTTTTTTTTCTCCTGTTCTAAGGATCAATCTGTTTTGCAAACATGGCTATTGCTATGCTTGAACCAGCATTACCCATCTGGATGATGGAGACCATGTGTTCAAGAAAGTGGCAACTTGGTAAAGTAGAGTACACTATTTGTTTCTACTATATTTTACCTAATGTCTGTCTCTATTCTGGTCCCATCAACAATGATCTCCTTATGTGCTTTAGGGTAGTCATTTTTTTATAACTGTCTTTAAGTTGTCAATATTATAGTGGTACAATTGCATACGTGCTTTTGTAAAAGGAATAGATAGGGGACTACCATTATTGTAATATAGATTCAAATAAGGGGCAACACTTGCACTGCAAGGAGAAACAGATGTAGGCAGTCACAGCGCTGTGTGGTCCCTGCGGAGTGCCAGTCCTATCGGGCTCCCTTTGGAGCCCCAGCACATCTGGCAGTGAGTTCCCTGGGGCAGTCTGAGCAGCAGAGCTGGCCCAGCAGGGCACTCTGGTATACCTGCATGTGTGCCGTGTACTCATACATTGCAGCAACATTGCCAAACTGGAGACTTATGGTTAAGTGTGGCACAATTTTATTTGATTTCTAGCCCCACATTTTAGACATTAGCAAATATGCACAAATTTCAGGTTCTATTTTTAAATAAGTTTTTTATAAAGTCTTTGTGGCAATCAAGAAAATGGCAAAGATTTGATTAAAGGGCATTGTCAATTTTCAAAAACCAGAAAACAATTTGTGTTAGAGGTTTGAGTTTTTTCCCACAGGGAATCATTTATCAATTCCTCGTATGAATTGCCTGGAGTGGGCAATCACAGAAGTCCACATTGGATTCAGCATGTTTGGCACAGAACATGCACAAACTAACACATACTCATCCAGGGCTGCTCACAGCAACAGGGTGGAAGAAGCATGGACTATTTTTTAAGTAGCCGCCAGAGAGAAAGGGAGCCTTAGGAGCATTTTCTCTTGAATCTGGAAGATTTTACACCCCTCTCAATGGTTATTTAGTCATCCCATTCATAAGGGACTTCTCCACGGAGCTCATGACACTTCTGAGGAATAATCCTGTTTTTACTGAAGGGAATGACATTTTCTAATTGAAACCAGCATTTGATGTTCTGACCACAAATTCTTTGCCTTTGGAATAGAGAACTACACCAGGGGGCAAGTGGTTACAAATAAAGAGCTTTTTCCAGCTTAAAGTTAAACTTAAGTTTACCAGTAAAATTCAGTAAGCACCTGCATTTCTGTGGCTGGGTGTAATTCTTCTCTCTCCTCCCTAGACCTCAAGAGGAGTCATGAATGAAATGTTTTACCAGCTACCTCCTGCAGAACCTACTTCAGGAGTTATAGATGCCCCATTCAAAATTAACAAAATTATTTAATGATTAGGGGAGAGAAAGAAGCAGAGACTTATGCTTTCAAGCTGTTGTTAGGCCGCTTACCTGAGTGATGGGAGGGCTGAGTTCCACTCACTCCCGTATATGATATTTGAGTATTTTATATGAAAAAAAGCAGTTTCTACAGAAAGCAGTGACAGTGCCTTAACTTGAAGCAAATTATAAGCTGCAACAGGACACCCTTTCAGAAAACCAGCGTCCACACGCAAACTGGGAATTTGTCCCCTGTATCAGATTAGACTAGAGAGCAAAACTGGGGCAATGCTTTCTCTTTGAGGTGAACAGGGGAAAAAGACAAGAAAAAGGGACTAACTTCCAGTAAGTGTCAAACTCCAGCAGCAAGCAGAAGTTACAGCTTTTTTTCTCAGTCTGTTAGTGTCTGTGAATGGTTTGCTGAGGTGCCCAGACGTCTGCGTTGCGTGCAAAGGGTATTGTGAATTGTGTTGGATGGCGGGGTGCCTGGCCTTTATGTATCACAACTCCTAAGTTTGATACTCTTTATGAGTGTGACTGATGTTTACTGTTTTAATAATCTGTATGAAAGAATTACTGTTACAAACACAAAATGTATTTGATAAAGCTAATTATGTGTTCTGTGCTGTGACATTTCATACGATATTTGAAAAAAATATCCTTGATGAAAATGATGTTCAACTAGCATCAAGCTAATATCCCTGCACTACATTAAGTAGTTAATATCAAATTTCCTGATTAGCCCCAACACTAACAGTAATTGTGTTAAAGCATGGCATCACCACAGAGAAAATACAAACCTTAGTTCTAATAAATGCAAACTCAGATCTAGAGTGGCTGTAGATAGCAGTCCTTATTGTATTGCTGTACCATTGTACGTGGTAATGATTGCTAGCCTGTAATACAGCAAAATTAATGCACAAGCTTAGAGATTTTAAACCTCTCTAAGAAGAAGACAGATTGCTTATCTATCTCCCACACTAGAGTTTAATATTACTGGTGTAACGGAAATGAGATTTACGAATCTCTTATTTGAATAGAGATTCCTAGAAGGAAAATATCCATTTTAAATTAAGACTAATTTTACCCCGTAATGATATAAGTAATTGATTCCATTATGCATTGTCTGATTTGACAGCATTAATTAAAGTTTTTAAGCCTCTTAAATTGTATCTTGAACTACAGGATTTTAAGTAAATCTTTATCTTATACAATTTAGAAGTCCAGTTGTCTGAAACATGACTTGAGGAAGGTACAAAGAATCCTGATTTCAATCAGTGAGTGTTACAGTGCTTAAAGCTTATTTAGAAAATTACAGTTCTGCTTCAGTATACCACAGCTTATCACTGCCTTACACACCTAACTATAAGTCTTATTTAGCAAGTCTTTGCAGTATTTTCTGCAGTTTTCAAGGTCTTCTGTGTAACATGACAACTTGGTATAAGAAGATTGCTCCCAGCAGTACCAAAGCAGCTGCAGTTACACAGGTGAAAACGTTTCCCCAGCCTTACCACTACAACGCGTGAGGATTTTAATCACAGAATATTGTGGTGCTGAAAATTACCTCTAGATTTTTTCTCATGAATATCAGAGAGATAGGAAGGAAGATGGATAGACAGGAAATGAGAAAATCTATGTTGCCTTGGTGAAAGATGAGGAGCATATACACTTGAAGGAAATTGTTTGATTGTGTACCATAATGTCATGGCAGCTTTCTAAATGTGAATTACCCGATTCCCAATTTAAAAAATGAGCAAACAGAAGGCCTGTCATGGCAAGCATTAAGTTGTTAGACTTTCCCGGTTTTGGCAAATTTCCCAGTTTTATTTTTCTTAGGAAGATGCAAAATTTAACAGGAACAACACAAAAAATACTGTGTATTATTTCTTCCAAGACACATAAACCACTCTACTCTTTTCCACAAGGGATCCAACATTAAACACAGCGGCCCTGTTTCTTCTGTTTTGCAGAAATGTTTTATACAATATCTTTTCAAAGACAGCCCATGGTCTTGTATGTGCCTACATAGTTCTCCCTGGCGTTCTCCAGGCAAACACAGCAGAGGCAGTGACACTCTGCTCTATCTATTAGTATTTCTTTTATAAAGCAGAAGCTTCCTCATATGTTTCCCCCCAGGCTTGGTTCTGCCGTATGATTTATGTATAGGGATAGGAAGAGCGTGAACTCTCAAGCACAGATTTTAATTGGTTTTTAAACCAGAGAAGTTTCTGGCCACTGTGTAGCCAGCTGTAGATACTTCACATACAGCAATTTCTGTGGAAACCTTTAGACTACAAAAACAGTTGTTCCAAGCAACCTTTCTTTTAGAGTAGATGTGGGACATATGGGTAGGGTCCGGTTACTCTAGCATCAGAAAAAATTTAGTTGGGTTTCCTCATCTGCACGTTATCATAGGTAATTGGTTTTTTTTAATTTAAACAAATAACCAATTTCTTAAAAATTAACTTTTACTGTAAATATATTGGCTAAGTCATTTAAAAATTATGTTTTTAAGGCTTGTTAACCTTTGCATTATGGATATATGCTCAGCTTCAGTAGTTACTTGACCAAGGACCATGCTGTGGCATTACAAACTTGCCTCTAGTACAGGCCCTTACTGCATTCACATGGAGCAAGCTCACAAAGTCACAGCAGCAGCCCTGCTGTCTCCTTTCTCCAGGGAGAGATTTACCTACCTGACAGTTCTGTGCCTGCTGCATATGCTGAGCATATGCTCAATAAGCTCAATGTAACAGAGAAATATTTGTGAAGGGAAAAGTGAACTCTCTTGAACTATCCTAAAGCTTATTGTAGTTAGAAATACTTTTTGCTCTTTTTTTTTTCTGTCTCCTCTCCAATACCAGTTCTTGTAGCTGATGCTGAAAAACTCTTTTCAAAGGCATCACATCGCTCCTGCATTTCATAGATAATGTCATTAGATTTCATGAAAGGGCTGCAACATACCGGATATTTGATTCTTTGTGCCATGCACCAAGACTCTGCTAGATGCGTTCAAATCAAAATTGCAGTGTCTGGAATTTATTAGTTTCTTCTAACACTTCACTTAAATCACCACTGATAAAACATCTTATTCATATTTTTCAGGTGTTGCTTTTCTTCCAGCTAGTATCTCTTATCTTATTGGGACTAATATTTTTGGGATACTTGCACACAAAATGGGAAGGTATGCTTGATTTAAAAATACTAATAATGTTCCAGTCTGTTCCTGCCCCATTTCAGTGTTTCCCAGGGCAGTTCATTGATAGTGGAAGTCATTAAAATTTGTTGTATAGTAGTAATTATTAACCTGGAAAAATAGTTTTTTGAACTCCTTTGGTTATGTAACTCTGTACTTCAGACATAATGCTGAAACATTCAAGCACTCTTTAACATCTTAATGTCAGTAATGTAATGTCTAAGTGACATTTCTTCTTTGATAGGTGGCTTTGTGCTTTACTTGGGATGATAATCGTGGGAATAAGTATTTTATGTGTAAGTAAAACAAATCATCTAAATGTTCATGTGTTCATCTTTGAGTATGTGTTTTACCCATGAGATTTTACTGAAGTTTCTGCCTTATGATACATTATTAAACAATGTATAGTTAATACGTTCCAGAATACAATTTTGAGTGCTTTCAAATTTCATTGCTTCAAGAATTTTGAAAGAGATATAGCTCTTGAAGGAAAAGGATGGTCATTTTTTTGAGCTGTTGCTCAATTAACAGTTTATTCTTGTTCATAACAGTAAGTGTGTCAGTGGTGTAATGGCACAGTTATCTGAAACTGTAGTCCACAACAGGAACCAAATTCTAATTTGCACATCTGTACAAGGTGTGCCATAAATACTCAGGATTTATCTGAGAAAAAGAAAGCTACCCTTGTTAGCATGTGCAGTATGATATAATTAATTTCCTGAAATTTCATTTATAGGTACCATTTGCTAAAAACATTTATGGGCTCATAGCACCAAATTTTGGAGTTGGATTTGCCATTGGTAAGAAAAATTATTATGACTTTTTACAGTTTGTTGCTTTTGTAAAAGTGATATTATACAAAGTTACATAGAACAATGATTTTGAGGCTATTCTGATTATACAGTAGTGACGTCTGAGCTGTGATCCAAATTGGTAGGTAAAGCAAGAAGGCTTAAAGGACAGTGCTCAAGGTAATTTGATCTAGGCTGTTATTAGACAAGATAGATTCTGAAGTCTGTCCAGAATTGCTCCATCAACCTAAATGGATCTTTCAAATGGTTCACAAAATTATACCTTGTTTTCAGACATAAAGCAATGCACTGTCTAAAAAACACAATATTCCCTGCTGTAAAAAGAGATTTATATAGACATTTTCATAGAGAAAAATACACTCTTGAATTTTTGTTCATCCAATAGGAATGCCTAAGTACACATGCATGTACCCTTTTTCAAGTAATATGTGTGAACTTTGTTTATGTTGGACCATGCAGCCAGACTTGAGTATGGGTCATGGCTTGGTTTTTAGCACTTGGCTCGTCAGCAAGTGTTCGCGGGTATCTTTGCGCACAGGGGACTTGCAATTAGGAAAGAAGTTAAAGGAACTATTACTCATCCTGAATATCGCAGCAGTTTTCTCAGAGCTGTCTTGTATTGTTGCTAGCAGTGAAAGACTTATGGCTCAGAAGACACAAGTTAAAACTACTCCAATAATTTTGATTGACTAGGAGCTAATGAAATCTTTTAGGCCTACACTAAATGTGAGTTTGTACAAAGTAACTGTCCTCTCAGTGAAAGCTGTTATGTGAGGAAAGAACCTTTGCATAGACAGCTGCTGTGAAGCAGCTGACATGCTTTGTTAAGCTTGCAGTTAAGTATGTGGTTGGGCTTTTCCTTTGTTGATTTAAGATTAGGTGTCCTTTTAGTTGTTCTTGCATCCCTTTTTAGCACAGAGTTGGCAGAGATATCAAAAAAAAAAAAAAAAGGAAGTGGTTTCCTGAAATATATTTCCCTCTCTTACCATCAGGAATGGTGGACTCTTCCATGATGCCAATTATGGGCTACCTTGTAGATCTGCGACATGTGTCTGTCTATGGCAGTGTGTATGCGATAGCTGATGTTGCCTTTTGCATGGGGTTTGCATTTGGTAAGTCTTGCCTTTTCTGCTTATAATGCACTTGACAGTAATGAAAAGAGAAATAGGGAGGTTGCTAGGAGTGAATCCCGGTGGCATTCACAGGCCTTATGAGCTGGTGTAGTTATTTTCTGCAAGAAGTAAGAAGCAGGGGGAAAGGATGCAGGGAACTATGTGTGGCATCTGTTCCCCTCTGCCACCATGCTGTCCTCAGCTTCATTAGCTGTAAGAGGCTTGAAGCAGGTAGGCACTGAACAGGGATATGATATTCCTAATAAAGAGGCCCTGCAACATTTGAAACTACCCTATGGCTGCTCTCCTAACTGTCTGCAAAGGAATGCCATCCCACCATCTCCTTGAGTTTATGATACACAGCTTTGTAGCAAGATGTTGTGCTTAGATGGTGCACCACCACTCAGGAGATGTCTGCCAAGACACACTGGAGCTCCTAGAGAGGAGGATCTTGAATTCCTTCAGTGAATGTGGAGCATGGAGCAAGGAAAGGTTTATGTTAGAATTACAAAGGTGTATTTACATTCCTCAAATCAGTTTGTAAAGTGGGAGTTTTGCATATAAAACTACTATTGTCTAAAGTGAATGTCACAAATTTTATGTCTGAGCGGTATTCAGAAAAAGGTTCTTATTTATAAAAAGGTCCCTCTGCTGGTGGTGCTATTGCAAAAGCAATTGGATTTCCATGGCTCATGACAATTATAGGAATTGTGGATATTCTTTTTGCTCCTCTGTGCTTTTTCCTTCGAAGTCCACCTGCCAAAGAAGAGAAAATGGTAAGAAAAAGTTTTTTACTTTTGTTTTTTTCAGTGAAAATGAACAATAACTTATTTCTGCATCTTGGCCTCTAACTTCCCACAAATAGGACTGGCACAGTTTATTTCACCCTCATGCATTACCTTTGGAATGAAAAACCTCTCTTTGTATGTCCAAGATGTATAAAGAAAAGCTTTTCGCTATATATATAGTACATACATTATTATGTACTCTGGCTGTTGCAATGTCTTTAAAGTCAGTCCTTTTTTAGCTTTTACAGTAAAATGAGCAATGATTATTATCAAATAAATAAGGGTCTAGCAGACATTTATCTGCAACAATATATAATGTGGTGGAGTCAGTATGAAAGGCACTGTTGTTTTCCTACAAGTGCCAGAACTGTATTCACCAAGTACTCACTTAACATGATTTATTCCTTTCTGGGCCTCGTCCTGTTTTCTTCATGGTCATGGTCATGGTCACGGCACATTTTGCTCCATTCCTTCCTCTTCCTTATTCCTTCATACAGATCAACTGCCTTTACAAATTAATGACTTCTCTTATCCTAACTGTAGCACAGGTCTTTTCCTGATTTTTTTTTTTTTAATATAACTTTGCCTATGATTTGATTTTCTTGAAAAGTCAGTGCTCTTTCCTCCCTATCCACTGTATGGTGCATAAGAATGGTACTCGGCCAAACCAGCAATATTGCCCAGTATCTTCTTGTCAACAGTGGCCAACAGTGAGTGTCAAGGGATGAGTATAAGAGCAGGTGGACCTGTTGTGATACATCTCTAAAATTTTCTCAACCTCCAACAACTTGGGGGGAAGGAGGGGCTAAGAGACCTCCGAAGTCAAAAGTAACAGCATGATTAATAGACTTATATGGACTTCTTCCTCATTAATTTGTCCAGTTGCTCTCTGGACTGATGTAAAAGTCCAAGGTCCACAACAGCCTGGAGTGAGGAGCTTCCTTAGTCCACAAGTTCTGCTCCAAAGGTTCCACGAATGTGCTTGTATATGCACAGTCCACTCTTTCTCCTGTTTTTCACTGCTTGCCTAGCCTGCATAGCCCTAAAAGAGCCTCCTGCTTTGTTTTCAGCTGTCATTTTCTTTCATTTCTCCTCCTGTCCATACTGTTCTTCCCTCTCTCTTCCTTTTCCATTTTTATAGCTCAATTTGCCCTTTCAAATAACGTCGTTTATTCAGTCCCCTACATTCCTATTGCAAGACCTGCTGTTCCCATATATTTGTATAGGATCAGGTTCAAAAGCCCTCTGACTGCTGGAGATGATCCATTGCTTTGTTCATTAGGTTTCCTCTGTTTGGCAAGAAGACAGGAAGCTCCAGAAAGAATTATAATGCAGCTCTATTAGTAGGTAAAATAATCTGTGTTCTGATTCCAGAGCTGGGAAAACCCTGAAAAACAAGTACAAATCTTTGCTGTAACATCTGTCACCAGCTGTAGGTCTAGCCCAGATGGTGCTCAGTCCTTGCTCAGGCTGAAGAAGGTGGCTTGGGGCCAAAATGTAGTTGATGGTTGTTTATTGGTAGGAAAAGAAATGTAATTTTGTATCGCTGTTGTCTTACTATGTAATGACACATCTCTGAAAGGTAAGAACAGAAACTACTCAATATGCTGCTCACATTTTGTACTGGCATAAATAGAAAAATAAAAAATGGAAAAATGAATCTTGCTGAAGTTGTAGCATTTGTGAGGATAGAGGCCTTCAGTTTTGCACATATTTGGATTGCAGAATCCCAGCAATTCCAGCTAATCCTTTGTTGTGACCTTTGCAGACTGCATTGATCTTTTTACACACTAAGGCTAAGGAACAGAAAGGAAAAAATAATGAGGAGCTGCTGTTGTTTGCCAGAGATATGAAATTTAATGGATGCTCCCCACAGTTGTACATAAGGCAGTGCCAAGTGCAGGTGCTTTTTGGAACCTCCATTTAAAAGGCAGGAGTAGGCTTGGGCAAATCAATATAAGAGCGAGTTCTTTCCCAGAAAGAGCTGTGAGAAAAGATTCATGTGCATAAGGTTCTTTCAAAAGGAAGTGTTATTGCTTGAAGTCTGGAAAAACTAATGGTTACAAAGGTTTAGCCTGAGGCTTGAAGAGTAAGTCAGAAGTAAGGGAAGAATGCAATGTGGACAAAGCAGGGTGCTTAATGAATGTGATCCGGAGAGGACCAAGAAGAATCACAGACCCTGGTGCAACTGATTTGCAGAGAGCAGAGTAAAGGGTTAAACTGCATGACTCATTCTGGACCAAAGGACTTCGCTTTACCACATTTGTTAGCTAGTATCTTCATTTGATAAAATAGCATTCTTTGTATGAACCAGGACAGAAAATCTACTTCTCAGCTGGTTTGTGCCTTCAACTTGTTTGTGTCAGCTCCAAGAGCAATTGAAAGCTGGATTCAAGCATTCATGCACAGATTATGCCTTCTACCCCGTTCTGATCTCCGTGATCCTCTCTCTTTTCACGCTATTAATCTTGTTGGTAAAGCACCAATGCATAAAGCTGGTCATGAGTGAAAACTAAGCATAGTTGAAAGCATGTGGATAGGATGTTCAGCTTTTATTTCTTAATTGCTTCTTGTGCATACTCAGTATGCACCCATGGGTGGTACATGAAAGATTAAAGACCAGAGGAAATCCCAAGAGAAAATAAAATACACTGCTTCTCCAGGTATTCTTGGAGCTAGTTTTGATGCTGTATGGTGCCATTAAACCAAACAGAACACATCTTGTAGAGGGGACAACAAGCTTAATGCTAGCTGCCTTTTATGTGTAAAAGGTCAGTATTAGACTGATAACATTTTTTGTATAAATATGCGAGCAGTGCAGGCTGTCTTCATCACTACAGTCTTAAATCGTGCCTGTGTTTTACAGTTTTATAAAGGGGAATACAGTGGCATCATCAGGAAGTTTGTCACTGACAGGGTTTCACTTACAACATGCTAATCATTGAAGGGAAAGGATCTTCTCTCCCCACTGCTTAAGCAGTAACACCTTCCACTAACATAATTTTAAATGCAAAGATCACTCGCATTCTGAAAGTAGCTTCTTTCATGTCAGTGAACTGTTTATTTTAGTTTTGAAAAAAAGAGTCAAAAGGAAAGGGCCGGTCTGTGGCCTTTAATCGATTACAGAAAGAGCACAAACCTCATCATATACATTGTGGCTGTAATAGAAAGTTGCTGTTGATGTCTTTAGGGCAAAGATCCCACCTCACATAGACCTATGAACTTGATTTACTGAAATTAGTAATTTCTTTCTACTTTCACAAAAGATAGGTGAATCCCTAAATCTGTGAATGCAGCTGGATGGCTGCGTGCTGAAGAGTCAGACCTCAGCTGAACATTAAACAGAAATGCTAATGTCCCTGCTCTGTTTTTTTTTTTTTAGGCAATACTCATGGATCACAACTGTCCTGTTAAAACAAAAATGTATACTCAGAACAACATCCAGTCCTATCCAATAGGTGATGATGAAGAAGAATATGAAAGTGATGAATAACATTAAAAGCCATATAAAGTATTTTGGTGTACAAAATGCAGTGTTTCATGTGAAACATCTCATCCAGAAATATGTTTTAGTTGTACTGTACTTTTAATAGTGAAATAGTAAAAGAAAAAATACCAAAGGTAAATTATTTATTTCCCATGGTTATGAAGCAGACTACTAACCGCCTTATAGGGAGGAAAAAAAGCTTTTATAGCAGATTTCTAGAGTGTTAACCTTTGTGTATTTAATTTTATTAAATATTACACAGTATATTTTTGATTAAATGTGTAGTATAAGTCTGTATAAATGTGAATTTAAACTTTTTTTTTAAATTAACTCACTGACACACAATATTTTGTATTTTAGACTCATAGGAAAGAACTGAGCTGTTGATAGTAAATTATTATCCAATTTAGTCATCTAATTTTAAAAAAGCAGAGCTCCAAGAAAACATACCTATCCTGTTTCCAGTCTTTTAAATTGTACCCTTTTAAGTACATTCACAGGAGCTAAAGACTGAAATTAAGAGTGTAAACATCACTATGAGTTTTGTGATCCATTTTGGATCATAAAATACTAAAATAAAAGGCGGTAGCTTCTTTGCTGATTCAAAAATGAGCTCTACATGACCACTCATGAAACACTGGGGAAAAGAAAAGATTTTGCAGATGAGTGTATTGCTATTATTCAATACTCTCTGATGAAGTTTTAAATAACTGGCCAGCTATGTCTGTCACACACACACACACACAGTGAAAAGGTATGTATGAATGTACACAGTTCCTTTCCTTCAAAGGGAGTAAGAACAGCATAAAAGATATGGCACGTGTTTATATTTTTATCTTTTGGCTATTTTTAACATGTCAACTTTATTTTAGACACATTTTAAATGACTAGTTAAAAAAGCTGCAGTATCACAGCTTTTAGTTCTACAGAGTACTGCAGCTAAGCTGATGCCTTTAATAGTTTGAACAAGAAAATATTTTACACGCATTTGCATGCATGCCTAGAAATTGCATATATAAATATATTTATTTTTCAAAAGTGAAGTAAAAATATCAATTTTGCTAAAAATAATAAGAACCAATAGCTTGTGCCAATATCTTAACATTTGGGGACAAATGCAGAAAAAGCACTGCATTAGACTGTATCTGCACTGAGAAAAATCAGACTCTGAAAGAAAGCATTTAAAAAAAAATCACAATGTCCTTATCTATTGTGGTGTATGGTTTTTATTGGTAAATTAAAATCTTTATGTGCCTTCTTTCATGTAACTGCAGATGTTTTATGTACTACAGCATAGATACTATGTTTACATATAGTTTTGTAAAGTGTATATACTACGGTCAGAAAAAATGAAAAAATCTAGTGGATCAAACTTCAAGTATTGCTTTGTCAATAATTATGCATTCCAACTGCATTAAAATAAAGTAATTAAAATAAGTTCAAGACCTATTGTAATAAAATGTAGTAAAAAAACTTCCCCTCATGATCTGCATTACACATTGTGGTTTACCGTATACCAGGGAGCAGGGCGGGAACCAGAAGCTGATAATTTTAACTGACATTTCAACTCCTGGGAAAGCACTTCTCATGCTCATCTAGTCAATTTGTCATTGAGGACAAACATTTTCACTCCAGGTGATAGATGCGTAACTTGTTGAAGCAACACGACGGCAAGCAATCTATCATGTGACTGCTGATCTGAGATTTAGATTTTGTGAAATGGAGAAGGAGAAAATGTGCACTACCAGGATACATATTTGTATATTCTGTGTAGACTGGAGTGTTTAAGTAAAGCTGAATATTCTGAGAGAACATCACAAGAGGATTAAATGGTATGAAAGACCAAGCAATATGCCCTATAGTGAATTTGAAAATTCATTTACCCTAGCAGCAGATTTTATATTAGTGTATCTTCTATTGCATTCTTTTGAACACAAACAGATGAAAATTCTTCCTTCAAAATAGAAAATTATTTGAAAACAAACTACCATTAATATAGTTCACACCAAGATTTTGCAGTATGTTGAATATTTCACTGCCATTGAATAAGTATCCATTGTGCTTATTGAAATAGGCTTGTTTGCTTTAGTTTGAGATTTGAACACTGTAGATCATTTGGATACTCAAAATTCCCCCCCAAAAGACATCATATTTAGTACAGAAGTTAAATTTTAAACAGTTTCGGTCAGTAGCAAATTTGGTATCCAACTAAATTTGAAACTAAAATGCTAATATTAGAATTCTAAATTACCACACAGTATGTTCAGTTATTAATCAATTGATTAACCATTGTATTGCTTAAATTCACTAGTATTTATATATATAGACACACACATATATATAACATATATGTAAAAGTAATGCAAAACATAGTACCTTATAACAAAAAGTAAGGGCAGAGAACAACTTACTCAATAAATCGTTTATATACTTCAAAGAAAAATCAAAGTTAAGGAATGCTCACATTACTCTACAACATACAAGAACTGAGTTTGAGAAGATGACCCATGGACAGATTAATTGATCATATTGCTCTTCTGCACATGAAGCCACGTTTCTACTCTGGCCTTGGGTACCAGCACTTCAGTGTGTTGCTCAGGAGACCCATGCAATTCACAGTCTTAACTCCTGTGTGCTATTGCTCTGCCCTGGGTCCAGCAGACGATACAGGAAAACAGAGCAAGTGTAGTGCAGGCACCCGTGGCTGGGGTCTCTGCCCCGCTGCTTCTCCCCAAACACCAGAACTCTAGCAGCTGCTCTGTATTTCGGATTTTCTGTGCCATGGAGGAATAAGTGAATTTTATCAGCTAGTAATCAAACACTGTACTTCCTGACTGTCAGCAAAAAGGGGTTAACTTCAGTGACAGGAAACCCTGAAAAACATTTGGGTTCTTTCATATTTGGTATATTTTCTCTCTCTCTTTCACTTTAAATGTGGCAAAATCACTTAGCAGTTCATTTGCTCACACTGCTTAGTCCTGTAGTTGGAACCTTCCGTGTGTGTTTGATTGTGAATTTCAGAAAAGACAGCGAATTAGAAGGAAAAACTGATTAGATGAAAATAAGCTAGTAAATGGTAAAGACTTGTTTAATTTCCTTGTTAGTATTTTCTGAAGGCCAGGGCAAGTCTGAAGAATTTTTCTTAGACAATTTTTTTCCCCCTCACAAACCTCTACCTGTAGTCACTATCATCATTAATAGAATGGCAGTATTATTTGTACAGTGCCTGGAGGTCTTAAAGTAAATAAACCATTCTTAGCATTTTATAAGAGTATCTAGCTACACCAAGAATTAACTGGGGTCACCACTGAAAGAAATCTATGCCTACTATTAAACTTTGTAGAATAAAAATAAATGCATATCCATTACAAAGAATGCATAAAGCTCAATTAATTCAGCAGCCAGTAAGTTTATTTAATGCAAAATGTGTTTTTTCTCCCAAAGATACTTTTCTTTTAGTGACTTTAAATGATAAACTACTGCAATACAAATATTTTTTAAAAATATTAACACAGTGCAAAAGAGTTTATAATTTAGCAAAACTATTTTATTAAAGCTTGTTCTCATGATAAAATAAGAGCCAACAAAATCATATTAGGCAGAGTTTCTGTAAATGTGTGTAGCTGCCACCTATTCAGATATCACTAAGTCAAGATATTTGTTTTCTGTGGTATTCTTTATTTTCAGCTATTTACAGTCAAGCATGAAGCAAAGATTACATCAGGAATGTAGTATTACAATTTTCCCCTCAAGATTTACCCTTTATTGTAATTAATGCCAAATAGGAATTTTGTGTTTCCCTTCTTATCACTAAAATACAACTATTTTGCACCCTTTCCCCATTCAGTATATTTAAAAATATTGCACTACATTTATCTCTTACAATCATCATTAGCAATACTATATGAGGAAAACTATATCCAGCTTTTCATACCCACTGTATTACACAAGTAAATTTAAAACATTGAATGCATTTTTGTGAAATCATTATTTGCATTGTTTTCACAGCTCCTTCATGTGTACCAGGGTTTAAATGAAGTACTTGGATATATTTGAAAACTTCTGTAGTAGTCCATAAGAGCAAAACACTGGTGGAGATTTAATGCAGATCACCACCAATGGTAAGCCACTGAGAAAATGCAGTGGGAAAGTCTTAATATGCATCTCAAGCATGTATAGGTTAAATAACTTTAGTCAATAAGGGAAGCTAGTTTTGTGTGATTATTTGCTGAAGCATAATTTCAGAAGTGTGACACGCCTATTTTAGCATGGACAGTGTTTTCCATACATTAACTAAATAATTATCAACTGCCCAGAACTCACAAAAAAGTGCAAGTAGTTGCATGAGTGGAAGTAATGTTTTGCTTAGAAGTACAGTATGTTTCTCCATCTGTGAAAACCATTGCTTCTTTTTTTGCCTATTACAAAATAAATTGAGAAGCAAATTTTGTGGAAAGGTACATTACAGGCTGCCTCACAATTTAAAGAAACTATTTTACCATCTTAGATTCGACTCCTCTTCCATAAAGGCATTTTTTCTACAATCAGTGATACCAGTGATAACAATATCAGTATCTAACGGTACCTCAAATAAAGATGATATTGTATACCTCATTTCTATACAGAGAAGATGAAAAAGACATGTTTACAGGAAATAAATAAGAACAATGGCCATAGCGACATGATGCTAAGATCCACAATTCACACATAGCACAAGACCAGATGATTCTTTTCAAAAGCTGCTGGCTGAAATTCTTCTTTGTCTCTACTGGACTCACTTATTTTGACCCCCCCAAAAAACATGTTATATACACTATAGGACATTTTTCTGGAAAAGCTGGTCTTCTTGCTCAGACCATCTCTCCCATTTGAGAAGCTGAATGCAGTTTACCAATATATGATTACCCAAAAATGTTGAGAAACATAATGTTTAGCTATTTTGTAAAGTGTTACTTAAGCTTTCTGAAATGATAAAATCTGTGGGAAAATGTTAAAATGTTTGAAATCTTAAATTGTCATCATATGCTTTTTCATAGAGTGCAATAAAACCTCTAAATTCTGTGAAGTACAGTTTTCTTTTATCAAGTTACCAGATACTACAAACATATTTAAAGACACAGTTATGTTCTGGAAGGCAACCAGCCTCTTTTATCTCAAAAATATTCCCAATTAAATTAAGAGATACTGGTATGTGCTTCAATACATAGTACTATTCAAGCAGGATGCAATATCCCGAAGTTTTAAGGAGGTAATTTTTTTTTTTTTTTTTTACCACAGCATTACTACATTTCATGTTAATTACAAACTATGAAAAGTTCTTGTATTTAACAAAAATATGGAAAGCAAATGACTTGATATGCAATGATACCTTTACCAAATATTAATAATAGAAAAAATAAAAATTACTTTATTTGCTTTCATGATATGTTTGGCAAGAAATACAGAACTATCCAGAATACCTACAATAACTGTGATCAAAGTTTTAAAGCCTGGTCCCTTGACAATTTCTGCATCTGTCATCAGCTTAGGCATGGAACAAGCTTGTAACTTTTTCCTCATACAATGAAAATTAAACATTTCAAAAATCCTGACAGTCTCCTTTTGAAAGCATAAATTCAAAAAGAGGGCAAGTAATACACTAAGGACACCACACAGATTAATGTGAAATGGTAAGGTTACATACTTAGAAAAATTAAAAATAAATTATTAAAAATAAACTTCCAATATAAATCCAAAAATGTAGTTTTAACACAATTTTAACCAGCCAGTTTTAACAAAATGATGATGCCGTAGCTAGAGAAAAAACATTATTATCTGTACTTTCACATAGGCAAATAACTGTGGAGAAGCAGGTCATGTACATTATACCAGTGTTTTAATTTAATTTTTGTGTGTTTATGATTAAGTGCAAAGTATTCTTTTTAGTCCGTTTTTGCAAAGGCTAAATATGTAAGTATCAGTCTACTGATTGAGGTGGATCAACTGGTTCTTCTGATATGATGTTGAATGTTGGAGCCTCTGTCAGACTGACGTCTTCATTATCCATTTCTTCTGCTATATTGGCTTCCTCTGAATCTTTAGTCATTCTTCTTGACTGACGGTCTAATGATGCATTTTCCAAAGATTCTATATCCTCAATGCCAGCTCTGTAGTGGATCATGAGCAGTGTAAGGGCCTGCAGTCTTTCACCTGATTTAGCCAGCGCAGTAGAAATTAATGCTTTTTTCCTTGCATCATTTGTCTCTTTTTCCTCTTTAATGAGTGAATTATTATTTTCCAGCTCCTGGTCTATTTCATTCTGCAACTTATCCAACATGAATTCTAATTTCTGAAATCGCTCCTCTGTGGGCAAACTTCTATAGAGATCACGTCCAATTTCTTTAACTGCAATGAAGACACTGTCATCTAGACCACCTTCCTTTCTCACTAACTTTATCCCTGTGCCTGCTGCACGCTTTGAAGGACTGTTTGGACCACTGATTTCAGTGTCACTACTTTCATTATCAGAAGTGTTTGGTGTGTGCTTTGGCGAAGGTTCTACAATGTCTGTTCCTTGCTCAGAAAGGCGAGCTTTGGGGACTTGACGAAGATTTAACAAACGGGTGCTTGTATTGATGATATGCCTGGTCAAACCTGTAGTTTTATTAACAGATTTAGATTCTGAATCAACACGAGAGGATACAGCTTGTGAAGCTTCCTGTCCTTCTGCTCTACAACTTCCCACAGTCCGATCAAGTCTCTTTTCAGCTCCTACACAAAAGGGTGTCTCAGTTAGACACTTTTCTTGACATTTTTTATGGCAAACATAAGCACAGAGCATGCACTGTGAAGCTGCTTTAGTCCAAACTTTCTTTTTGCAATAATCACACCAAGTTGGATTCTGAAACTGAGTATCTTGAAAGTTATGCTTGTTCTCAGCAAAAATAATTTGTCCCAGATAAGGATCCTCTTTCTGAACCGCACGACCTTCTTCTTCCAACTGACATTCCTTTTCTTTCTCTAGCAGAAAATTTGAATCATCTAATTCTCCTTCTTTTAAATATTTAAAGTGTAAAGTTAGATCACCATAGCAAAATTTTTCATTGAATCCCTTATGCGTTGTTAAATTCCGCAATGCCGTTCTAGTGACTGCTGCTTTAGGTGTAGGAGCATCCAATTTAAATGTTCTAATATATTCCATGGATGATGTAGCTATACAATCTAAAGCAATTTCTTCAAGTTTTATGCTTGCATATCCTAAGCAGATAAAACCACCTGCTTTGAAAGGGTCTCTGCACCACAGTGCTACATTAAGGTACTTATGGTATCCTTCTACTTCAAATATACAAGAGGATGCTCTTGTCCTCGGCCATCGACCTAGCCGGACTCGATAAGGAATTTCTGGCGATTCCCATGGTTGATGATCATCTCCACTATCTCTAGAACTACGTGCATTTTCTGAAATTCCATCTTTTAATGTATCTTGTTTTGGTGCTGTTATTACTTTTGATACCACTGGGTCTTCTATTTGATCATTATTCTTCACTACCTTCTCTGTACATTTATCTACATTATTTGTAGGTGGAGGTGGCCTCTCTGGTTTCTCAGAAGATAAACCTCCAGGCTCTAACAGATTTTGAGTTTCACTAGTAGACAAAGTAGGCTTATTTTGTGGTCTAGGTGGTACTGGAGGCTTATTACTAGATCCTTGTGATTGTTTACCTGATTGCTGTGATGTATCTGAACTCTCAGCAGTTTTGGGTGTTGCCACTTTAGCTCCATCTTTTTGTTGTGTTTTTGATGTTGTTTGATAGTTTCCTAAAAGTAATTTTCTATTCAGAATCGGAGATATAGTTCCAAGTGGTTTAGTAGAAAATATTACTGCTGAACGTTTGGGACTCTGAGTTGTTGGCATATCTTCTTTTTGATCAGGTGACTCACATGCTAAGTCCTCAAATTCTGAATCAAAATCTTTATTTTCAACATCAGCTGATATACTAGCTTGGTCATCTTCTGGCTGTGTCAAAAAAGCGGTGTCTTCCAATTGTCCAAATCCATCCTGCAGTGCTGAACCATGCTGATTATACCCAACAGGCCTTTCATAAAACACTAAAACTCTGTCCCCAGCCTGTCTAATGAGCTTCAACACTTGGACAGTTGATGTGATTTTAACACCTATTAAAAAAAAAAAAAAAGACAAAAAAAGGTAAATTTGAAAATACAATAGCTACATAAATGGCCAAATATAGTCAGCAAAAACCCTCAGAACTGGAATAGTGAACAATTGTATTACTACTACTAACAGGGGAAATCAAACAATTATGATGGAAGATATGAACTGATAGGTAACAGCTGGATCCTCTCCATTTTATTCATATATCACTTCAGGAGCTGGAAAAGAAACCAGCATACACAGTCTAGATTGCAATTGGCATTAATGCTGTAGTATTAAAAACTAATGTTGATTTAACATTATTAATATGATGTTAACAGACTAATGCGATGTCAACATTTTTAACCTTTGTAATTAATCTTACTGTAATTTGGACTTTTTAGAAGCAGGCATTTAACAACAGATTCAAGAGAGATCAATATCTAAAAATATGCACTATTATAGTAAGAGCAGAAGTAGACTAACAAAGAAAAGAGTTCTAATATGTTAACAGGAAAATATAGGCACAATGTCACATTCTCAATGTGGCTAAATAGTGAAGCTAAACGGAATTGTCTGCCTCATCACTGAACTTCCAGAGCCATTTGACAATAGCTCCAACTTATGTTAAGAGTTAAATTCAACAAATTAGGTGTTAGCTAAAAGTATCTTAATAAGCACATAGTCCATATGAAGTCATGCAGTGGGTAATGTAAAAATGACTATTCTCTTGTGCTGGGGCAATCATCAACTGGCTATCTGAAGGAACCTGAAATCCTTCTAAGTCACGAGAGTAGTGCAATGCGGATTTAGGCAGTGCCTTATCAAGATGACTCATTATGTTTGTTAACTTAAGTTCTGGTCTGTAAAACCTCTCTGGTCAGAAAAGATATCTAACCCCTAACAGACACATTAAATAATCCATGTTATAAATGTATGGAGTTTTATTTTTATAGTAAATTACGACATAAACTCTTCCTATATTATCATAAAGACTTACGAAACCAAACCTAAAATAACTTTACTTCTTACTTGTACAGCTAATGTTTGGTGAAGAAATGCACAGGCTATCACATGCAGAGATATCCGGGATACTTTAGCTCATAATTATGTAATTCTTGCTGCATTTCTTTCTCTAGTAACAGCATTATGGAGATAATCTCTCTAGATACAAATTCACAATGCAATTCTAACAGAACTTCCTTTACCATTTTTCCCTGAAATGATTTTCATTTACATTCTGTTTTGTCAATGCTATCTACATTTATTTCTAAGCCACTATTAACGTACAGGAGTATTCCCACAGCTTTTTCTTTATTATATGATCCCTTGACAGTGTACAAGCCCCAATAACTTTAAGCTAAGCTGCTTACTATTCCTACTACACAATATTTTATGTAGTCCCATAAGATCCAGTAGAATAAAAACATTGCATTATTTTTTAATGATCATTATCAGGTTCCTATCAGGTCCTTTCACTAAGTTTATTGGCTGTTGTTCCTATTAATGGTTTATCTGTCCTTCTGCCCATATTAATATCCAGTAGATCCCTTCCAAATGTCAGGTTTAAAGAAGTAAGATTTCCAGTTTCAGTGACTGATTCTGATTTATGATTATGATCTAATTCTTTGTTGGTCATATGGTCCATATAAAACAGAAGTATTCAAGTTACATCTGGAGCTGGCCTAACTTTAAACTGTATAATACAAAACCGTATCAATCTACTTTATAATTCCCATGGATTTCGACAGAAATAATAATAAAAAACCCACCCCCACAAAAAGTTGAAGATGATTTCTTGCTTCAATGCAGCACCTATCTTCCAGTTAAGATTTGGCCAAAATCTTTAAATGTGAGAAGCTAAGATTAGATTTCTAAATAATACTAATATTTCTACTATAATTATAATTTTAAAATTATATATAATTATATTATCTATTATAATTAATTATAATTTCTAAATAGTACTAAAAGTTTCAGAAGGTTGCTTTGTTTGTCAGAAATGCGTTTATACTGCTTGTTCCATACTCAGCTATTACTTCAAAGTCAGTGCTGAGCGTGCAAATCTAGGATATAAAATACTATGGTTTTCCTCGTAAACTAAGCAGATTTTATAGTGTCATTAGAAGAAACCAAGTAGGGAAACCTCACAGCATTGCTGTTAGAGCAATTAAAATATATCTACATTTAAATGTTTCTTCAGCTTTATTTTAGCTTTTGCCTAGCAAAGAGTAAATAAAGATGCAAGAAAATGGATCAAGTGAATGATAACCTTAAGTGGCCACAAATACACAAAGGTTAGTTTTCCCTAAGGGAGCCAAAAATATCTTTAATTGTTGAGAAAGGTAGTCAAGTCTAACTGTGTGCAAAAATATCCTTCCACTTTGCAAGATCACATTATTTTAAAAGCTGATATATTACTCACTGCCAATTGCTAGAAGTCTATCTCCCCTCTGTAGATCAGCAGCTGCTGCAGGAGAGTTTGGAGTAACTGTTTCAATAACAACATGCCCTGCATCATCTTCTTTGGATTGCACAAGGCGGAGCGTTAGTCCAACACTTTGCAAATTTCCTTTAACTAGTTCTGCCTAGAGAGAAGGAAGTTACAAGTTAGAACATGTTTATTAGCTTACTGTAAGGACTCATGGTTACTTATGATTTTGTTTAACTAAAATTACACAGCCGATTCTACAGAAAGAATTACTTTAGGACATCTGTTGAATTCAATGAGCACATTATCACATAACACATTCACTATCTGCTAATTCAGTTTACACCTTTGGGGAAAAATGGACCCAAATGTCACCAGTTCTGAAGAGCCAAACAGGCTGAAACTAGAAAGTAGTGCAAGAAATTGTCAGCAGAATACATATAACGTGTGTATGTGTGTCTGTTCAATTGTTTATATACAAATAATAACAATACTAAGCTACACTGCGCAAACACAAATCTGCTGAAATAGCAGCAAATGGCTCATTTTTGCAAAAGGCCCCAGAGCTAACAAAGCTATACACAACCTCCTCTTCTGTACTATCAGGAAGAAGTTTTATTAAATGACTACTGACCCACCAATCTAGGTATTAGTTTTAATGTACACATTAATGTTATAAAACCTGTAATCAGCAACAGCTCTTCA
Organism: Apteryx mantelli; assembly: GCF_036417845.1. NCBI lineage: Eukaryota > Metazoa > Chordata > Aves > Apterygiformes > Apterygidae > Apteryx > Apteryx mantelli. The sequence goes on from NC_089984.1 coordinate 37,339,329, forward strand.
GCAGTCTATACAAAAGCTATTTGGGGTGAGAAAACAATTAGGAACATATGGATGTAACTAAATATATTTAAAACAAACCTATGTAGTATTTATACATATTTATTAAGACAAAATACAACACCTAAAATAGTATAAGAAGTTTCTCCAAAGAACCATTTTTTATATTTATCTTGTCAAGCAGCCTTATAAAAATAAGATAAAATTTAACTCAGCAACTTCAAATATTTTATTCTTTAAAAATGATGGTGGTGCAATCTCCATAGTAGAATTTCATCCAACATACATGCACAGACTTCCAAGATACAAGAAAAGATCTCTCTTGAAGAACATATCAAGAATATACTAACTGTTCACCATACCTCAATGTCTGTTAATAAAAAAATTCCAGTAGATCTCAAAGAATATCTTTAAGGAATAAAAAAATGCATTTTTTTTCTAAAGGGCATTCCCTTTGAACTGTTTCAAATGACTGTTATCACTCTGCCAAAGTATATTCAATCCATTTGAAAGGGAACTCACAGTCTGTCTCAGCTCCAAGTAGAGAAATTTAATTTGCTTCTTTGTTTCCCAGGAACTGAGAGACAGATATTGTTTGTAGAAAACCTCCATAGGAAACTTTCTATTTATTTTCAGTTTACTGAGTTTAGGTAGACAGTCCTCTCCCCCATCCTTCTGCATTTACTTTGTTGCTATTCAATTGTCTATGTTTGAACTGTCTGGAGTTGATCCTCCTCTTTTGAGGGCATGCTGGTTTGCTTAGTTTTTGTACAGTGGCTTTTCACGGATGGAGTGGGTCATTTAACTGCAGTACATGACTCTCTCCTTAGTTGCACAAGTCTGTCATTATTCCTTTGCAATAGTCCTAACAGCCACATATTCTTGTTTTTTGTTATTTGTAGTTTTGTTCTTTATAGAAGTTAAAATACTCTAATAATTAACTGTTTGCTTAACAACACTACTGAGTTTAAAGAAGCAGACTCGCATTAACTTTCTAAGCTTTGCCACTAACTTTCTGCATTTCACACAGTCACTTAAGCAAGGATATTTTCTCTCAAGCTTTATTAACCTGTACATTGTGAAAGGCAAATTAAGCTATTCAGGACACTATCTATGTTCAGCAGTGTATGTAAAACAAGACGTAACAAGCTCAACTGCAGTTCTGGGATTTAAGGTTCTTCTGTAATGCAAATAAATAAGTTTAATTGCCTGCAAAAACAATTGGTTCAATTTTTTTTTTTTTTTTAAAGTCATCCCTATTTACACTGGAGAAACCCTGATAACACTATTAAATAGTGTACTGCTACAAAGCTTTGAAGTGTTAAAAAGTCAAATAAAACATACTAGAAATATTTCTAGAAAAGAGAAAATTCACTAAAGAAAAAAAAGTTTTTTGTTTTACTCCCTTTAATTTATATATAATATGACTTTACACTAGCAATTCTCACGTGAGAATTGCATGCGCTGTATGGAGACGACACAAACAATTACTACAATTTCAAACAATACTGGTTTAATATTTTAGCTGTCAAAAATACAAGTGCCATGAATTTGGTGTGGCAGTATACGAACCTGCAACAAAAATTTCCTTGAAAAATCACTCCTCTATGTTATGCAGCTCTGCATATTATTATCAGACAACAAGGAAGCTCCTATTTCTGGGATTTGCCACAGATTAAGTACTCAAATCTCACTTTTACTAAAAAGGCTTTGAAAGTCTTGCTTTAAATTATTAAGGTTGGAAAAAAATTTACAAATCTTTGTGTTTGAATAGACAATTAAACATAACAAGAGAAAGAAAGAAAGAAAGAAAGAAAGAAAGAAAGAAAGAAAGAAAGAAAGAAAGAAAGAAAGAAGAGAAAATAAACTTCCACTTAAGGAGCGCTGACTTAAACATGAAATATTATACAGACTGAAAAGCAAACTATAAGCATTTTTGTCCTACTTTTCATAAGCATACAAGTATAAAGTCTCTTAGTGAGGGACTTTTAGGAAAGAAATGGATCTTTAGTCCAAATGGTGGAGAAAAAAAAAAATCCCAACAGGATGATTTTCTCTTAATGCCAAAATATTTTGGCAATTTAATTGTGTTCCTTGAGGGAGACATCTACTTTCAAAATCTACGGCTTGTTCTGAAATCTAATACAAGTTCTGGATCTTAATCCCCAGAATTGGAGTTAATTAATATGACAAAACACTTTAAAATCATGGTTCATATACGATGGATAGTCTGTTAATTTTGCATTACTGCAGAAGAAACTTTGCTGTAAGTTTGTTTGTTTGCAACATGCAGTAACTATGTAATCAGCCTTTGAACAGATCAGAAAAATAGCCAACTGCTAAGGAAAGTTGACTATCATAACATTTTTACATGCATTACCTCATGAAAAACAAACTTTGCTTTACGGTTGGATGGATATTTTCTCTTCTATTCAAACAGTGGTGCACAAAAGCCATGACACTTCTAAAGACCCATTCTTGAGAAAGTAATAAGCCTTATTTCAAAATGAGAAGCTCACACAAAAAAACAAGGGCTAGTAATGTAACATCTAGCAATTTGGACAAAAGGCAGCCAGGACCTCAGAACAGTGGTTACACTGTTATTACTTATGAAACATGGCAGATGTGATGAGCAAAATATGGGAAAAGGGCATAATTAGATATATTTTTTAAAGTAAAACTGTTACCAGAAGTTCGTTCTTACAGAGTTTGTCAGCAGAGATCCTCATCCTCTTAAGCTTCCTTTGAATCCAAGGACTTCTTTGAGCAGATCTCAATAGCAGTATGACTTAACAAGGAAAATATTCTCTACTGTAAAAGACTGGAAACCTCTGAGGTGATTTCCAGCATTTCAACCCTTCTCTCCTCCCCCAGGGCTAGACCACATAAAAGAAACTAGGGACAGCTGGGACCAAAGACACTTAGGTATCTCTGAACATTTGGCTTCCATGCAAGGTCACTGACTACTTTTTAGACTGTGTATGAATCACTGATGGCAGGGAGACTTGCAGTATTCTAACAATATTTGATGGAAAGCTGTTTTCGAAAGGAGAGATCCTTTGAACATAACAAAGTTCATCTCAACATTTTATTAACTGTGGCACAGTCACAAGCTTTCTCACAAAGTAAACCAGTTTTATTTATCAATCCAAAACAGATGAATACTTTTCTTGGTTTTTCTGTCTGGGAACTCTGAGTTTCACCAAATGATACTACCACTAATATCTCAGGCTAGCTACAGTGCAGTTAAACTCTTTCAAGCTTTCTGAAATACCCCTGCACACACACTCTGACAACTGAACTCACAAAAACAGGCATCTTTGTTCATCCAGCAGGGCTACTTTAAACCATTCTCCCCTTCTCTCATATTAAAATATGATAATATACGTGAAGAACTAAAGGTTTACTGGGACAGGAAACATCAGAAGGACAAAATCAGCTAGATCACACAGAGTAGAACAGAGTTGCTGATAATGAAAGGACATTTATTATCAAGGAAGTGTAATGTAAGGCAGAAAAACTAAAAGTGGTGCTTTGGAGAAAAGGGAGTCATAACCAAGTAGCTACACTGCAGTAAAGCAAGTTTATTTTAGTTTAATAGTTCTGCTCTATGACCACCTGCAACCCTCCCACTGCAGTTACTCGGGTAAGGTGCAAGATAAAGCAAATAATACTAAATGCTTCTCAGTAAAATGCATACATTCAGTGAACTTTATGTTCAAAGAGTTAGAGCCTAACAATTTCATAACATTTGGAAAATGATCCTTCTTAAAAAAAGGAACATATATTGTGAAGCACCCTCCAGACTATTTATGAAATACTTTTTGAAATTAAGGCACAATGGAACAGGAATGTATAGCTCGAAGAAAACAAACAAATAAAGTAGTAATTTCCGTAGTGTTTTGTTATTCAAGGAAAAAAAGAGGACACAAGATTTCCTTTCACTTCAAAATTAGTAAGACATTTTGATGTGGTGCTGTGAATGCCAGCGTGTTAGTGAAACAAAGTATATAAGCACTGATTTCACAGTAAAGGTTTTAGTTCATTTATATGCACCAATGTAAGAGGCACTGTGAAGCATAACCCCACCACTGCTCTCAGTCCAATATTAGAAGTGTTTTCTGGAAATAAAACGCACAAGAAAATTATGTTGTGTTCCCTACCTCAGTCTTGCCATTTTGAAAGCCTGGCAAATGTTGGCTGCCAGTAAGAATCAGCTTCTTTAACCTTTTTTAATTTCAATATACTGATACTGAACTTCACGGCTGCATACTGATAATTCAGAAATCTACAGCTTGCTAATACCATTAAAATGGCAGAGTATTTTGATGAATGTCAGTATAAGATGTAGTTCTCATTCTACAAATGCTTCATAAAATAATCAGTCTGAAAGAATTTGCAGATACACAGGAATTATAAATCAGCATCTCATTTATATCTGTGAACATGTAGGTAATTGTCTGTATGATGCCATCTCATTTGCTATTTGCTCCCAAAACTGTATAAAGTTAGAGGTCATTTTTGAATATAGAGATAAGAATGTCTTCCACAATACTGTAGTACCATAACTACTATGCAAGCTGACCATCAGAAATAACACACTTTCATTCAGAATCTCTAAGATAGGACATATAAATAACACACATCAATAAGTATGGAGATTATGACATTTGGAAAGGCAGTTATGATAACCGCTTACTAGTACAGGAACATTGTTTTGCTAAACTTTAAAAACATTAAATGTATACATAAATAAAAAGTCACAAAAATAAATCACAGAATAATGATTAGAGCACAAGACTTTTGCTTTTAAACCAAATGACTTATATTCAGGAGCTAAAAAGGAAATTGTTTTTTGAAAGCTTAATCTTATTGCATAACTCATGGTCACATCTCATATTTGCTAAACTATTTGTAAGCTTTAATATAATTAAGCTTTAATAAAAATGAGTTAAATAAGCATTTCACATTATTTTAAATAAACACTAAAAAAGTCTGATCATCCAAGCACATGCAAGAAATATTACTTCATTGACTTTACTATCAACTGAAGAATAACATTTTCACAAACGTTGCTTATTGACTATCAATGAAATATTGTAATTGTTAACAATTGATATAAAACCTGCTGTATATGTTGCAAATTGACAGTGGCATGTCTGTACAGTACATCTACTGCTTTGTAGATGAAAATCTTATTTTTTTCCAACTCATTAGACTTACTACAGTAGATCTTATGTATTCTCAGAAGATATGGTCTAATGTAATTTTGGAGGACAAGAGATAATACATCTATGAATATGTCTACAGTATGCCTGTAAACCATTATATTCTCCTAGACAGTCCTGCATGTTAAGAGAGGAAAGGAAGGAATATTTCATGTCAGGGAAATAGCATTAAAGTACAAAACTGGGAAGCAGTTGCTTCTGTTATGAAGACTCAGAAATTTACATCATTAGAAAAAGGGTTTTGGCGTACATCATTAAAGCATGGATTTTAACATTATTCCTTTGACTCTACTACTGAATGCAGTCATCACGTATGACCTGCATAGTGAACTGATCGCTAGCTTATTTATCTGAGCTAGATGAGACAGTGGAAGCAAGCAGGGATCACTAATCACATGATATAATCCTTAGTAACATTAGACTCAAAAAAAAGCCAATTTTTTGAATGTTCTGAGGATTTCAATCTATGCTTTAGAAAAAAGAGTAGCTGTTTTCTTTCCTTTGTGACATGGTCCCAAAGTGCAAAACTATGGGGCTAAAGTAGCACAAGCCATTTCCATTCAATTCTGCAGTCCTCCTGTCTGCACGTGGGAGCATCCCCTCAAGTGTTCTCGGGAAACAGTCAAGAAAACAATCTTACATGGAAATTGCCTGATATAAACCTTGGTCACAGATTCCACGGAGATACATGACAGAACCCCTTTTACTTCCTAGGCAGAGAGAAAACTCCCAACAACAGGAAAAGGAGAAAGCTTTCTGAGCATTTGACTAAACCCTGATAGCCAGCCATTTTCTTCATTCATCCTGTAGTGGTACTTAGTTCGATACTTGAACAATTCCTTGCCTCTACTCAATGTTCATTGTAGCGTCTGCAGTGGTTTTCTGGGCCAGGCTGATCCTTCCAACTTCAGACTACTTTAATTACTTGGTTCAGCTGGTGTTCTGTTTTCCTCCACTGCAGCTCTTGCTCTGCTCTTAAGGCAGTGACTCTAGAGATGTTTTTAAGTATTCACATAGCTGTCCTTTGCTGCTCACTTGCCTAATCTGTCACCCACTGAAACTTGAGGGGGGAAAAAAAATTCTTTCATGTTCATCACCTTTTACACCAAAAAGTTCAAACAATACATTCTGTCTTGAAAACAGTCTTCATCAGTAGAACATAGGAATGAGCTGACATTCCGAATAATCTTGAGAAGAGTCACACAATTTCTCTAGCATACATTGCTGCAATATTGGAAAATACCTTCTCTGGATTGTTTAGTCTTATTCAATATTATGACTTCCTTAATTTATTGCATACTGTTTTCTATATTTGTTTTATATCATACCAGCTGAAAAATGATCGCAAGTTACATTATAAATAACTAGAACAACTCCTGACAAATTAGGTACAGATGGCAAAGTTATTCACAGTATGAACAGTGACTATTATGGGACTAGCTACCTTTGCAAGGTTTTGGGTGTCACTGAACGGATACTAAAACCACCAGCTTGTGGCCTCTTCATGTTTCCTTGAAGGAAATCTCTAACGTTACCCCATTCTAACGGAGCAGACCGACTCAGATGCTCCTCTGCGATCAGGAGTGCCTCAGCAAGTTCACTGTCACTGCCGCTGGCTTTTCAAAGGGAGCTCTGACCACCCATTAAAGCACAGGAATTACATAGTCATTTCAAATGGTACGGTTTAAATTTAAACACTAGCAAATACAGCATTCAGAGAAGTTAAAACAACCATTGGAGTCCTAATAGCACCGGACCTTATCAAGTCATTCAGTTGTTAAAAACTCAGCACTGGAAAAAGGTGGTGGGTTTTTTTTGTTTTGTTTTGTTTTTTTAAGCTTGCAGCTACTCTCAGTCAGCATATGAGACGCCTGATGTGTGGACCATTTTCCTCACTTCTCTCCCTTATTAAGGGCAGTTTTTTTAAAACATCTTTGCCTTCACAAGACCTGTTACTTTTACTGACATCTAGAAACACCCCGTGAGTAATCTGAGTGCTTTCTTATGGTCTGCTGTGACTACAACATAGAAATATATACAGTTAATCTGTATTCTGGTGTCAGTCTAATTAGTGCAAGATAAATTAATCCCACTCTAAGACTGATGCGAGTCTGAGCTAAGACTTAGCACATTTAAGGTGGTACTGGAATCTGAGTTATTTCAGGCATATGGATATTACAGTGCTGTGACAGCAATGTGGACCTACCTTCAATTGCTTTGATACTGATATGCTCTAATATTCTTTTATTTACCCCTCACCCCATTTTTATTTCTTCCTGCCCATTTCAAGTACCCTTAACTATAACAGAATTTTCTCCAAACTGTCACACCATGCAGAATATCAGTCATAAAAAACAGTTATTGATTACCTTTCAGAATTACAACAGCTAACTTCCAATAAAAAGTTTGACTGACTGACAACACAAGTCACCTAAAACACAAAAAGGTCAGAAGTGACAGAAAATTCTATGAAATGAAAATGTTTTGACTAACTGGAAACACTATCTGAAAAACAGAAATTTCAAAGGGAAAGTCATTCCTACTGGGAAACAATTTTTTTAAGGGATAAAATTTCCCATGGAATCAATCTGTCATATTTTAACCACCTCAATTAAATATGAATAGTATATTTTAGTGGGCACACACTTTCTATTTAAACAATCAAATGACATTATTAATGAAAAAGTTTGTAGAGCAAATGTGTCAAAAAGAAATCAGGGTTATAAGTACTGGAATCACTAGATCTCACCAAGAAAGCAGAAGTAGAATAGTAGCCAGTTTTCCTTCTTGTGAAATATTAGAGATAATTGAGAGATTTTTAGTAACACAATAAAAATGCTGAAAAAATGCAAGAGAGATGTTAGACTTGTTTTTCTGATAATTTTTCTGGCTGAGTTGTGCTCTGTGTATGGGAAGACCCCATTATCTCAAATGAATGTTGCAGCCTTTTTTTCTTTGCTTTTAGGAAGAAGCTACTTTACGGATAAATTATTTGAGAGATTTTTACTAGACCTGCTATCTAACCAGATAGTGGGCCTCATGATTTTTTGTTCTATATAATATCTTATAAAACATAAAAATATACATTACAAAATATGATGGTAATTTCTCTCCGAAATGAGTTACATATTGGACCAAGATTATATTTAAAACAATAATTCATTAAAGCCACAATTCTGCAAATGTTATGCACATGTCCAACTTTACCATCACGAGCTATTTGTCTGAAACCAATGTGACAATTCATGGTAGTAAAGTTAAACATCTGCATGTCTACTCAATGAGCACTAAAAAACCAGCAAGAAACAGAACAAGCTAGTTACTGAGCAAAATAAGGAGCTACGCATCATTTTTCCTCAGTATTTCTGACATACTGTTGGCACTGTTTTACTAAATTAAGTACTAAAAAAAAAAAGTACTTTTTTTCCAATTGTACAGGAAAACAGGTTATGTGACATGCAAAAAGTAAAACTGTTTAGCAATTATCATGAATTGCTGAGGCATTCTCACTGAACAGTAATTACAGGAGTTGAACAGAGGTGTTAAAGACAAACAAGGCAGCAAAAAACCTGCATTTAATTTCAAAATGTCAGAAGCAGGTAAAATGCAGACCTTCAGTTTTATGTGTAGCTCTTCTTTGGAGAGCAATTTAGTATAAACACCAATGTGGTTCTTCAAGTGCTCTTACTCACTCACATCCTTTTAGTCTTTATTAAACCCAACTGTGATGATTTCCTTTGGCTCTGAAAAAATGGGAAAGATTGATTTTTTCCAATTCTTATATCACCATTTATGTCTTGGATAAAGAAAAGACTTCCTCTAATATTGCTTGAACATGACTCAGTTGTTATATAAATATTTTGTAAAAACCTCAGGTAGCCTAATAAAAAATACTGAAATAGGCTTACTGAAAGTGGATCTTAAAAACAGAGGTTGATGGGACCAGCCAGGATTACGAATACTACGTGTGAGACAGAACCGATAGAAAGTTTACCAAGCTGATGGTTGTCTTTGTATAAATTTGTTATTAATTGTTGCAATGCAAATTAAAGATACAGGAGATTAATGGAAACATAAGAGTGTGGACTTGAAAATATGTGCATATGAGTGAGAGATCAATCTGGGATTTTGTTCATTTCTTCTAAGTGGAAAAAAAAACAAAACACATTCAAGTATATACATTAAAAAAAACCCTGTAAAACAGCCAATAATTATGTTTGTATTATAACTATTAATTATGTCTAATATAAGACAGATACCATTAAACTATTAATTTATTAAACAATTAGTTATTTCTCACAGAAAACAATTACTATTAATCTTTATGCAAGAAATTCAAATTATCAGAACATCCAGTAAAAGTCCTTTGTAATGGAAATAATAACAACTGTGGAGAATATACTTCTCTATGAAGAGAAACTGCTTGACAATTTTGACCACTGCATCCATCAGCATTATCACTCTGATTATTGATGTGCATTTTGTTATCAAAAGTAAAAATATTAAAAATTATTTTCCATTGTAGTTACAGTAACATGCACCGCAGACACCGGTTTCCAAAGAAATAAAATATACAATACTACTTTTGAATGCATATAAATCATATCCCTTAGATCTCACTAAAAATAACATTTCTGGAAAAGAATGTGGATGGAAACTATTTTATAGGCTGGTTTTATTCTGGAACAGAAGTGTTTTCATTACAATAGTAATGAAAACCAATTTCAAAAAGTTACAGCTAGAGTACAGTGCATGAAATGAGCAGGAGCTTCAAAAATACTTCTCGTCTGGGACTCTCTTCACCAAAAGCCTAACTTTGAGACAGTAGCAGCGTCACTGCAAGAAGCCACTGCTGAAACACTGTTTCGAGGAAGAGCTCAGTGCTACTGGAGGCAGCGGCAAGGACCAAGGAGGAGGGACAGTCCCAGGACAGGCCAAAGAAGCAGTTGCAGCACTGGTCTGCACTGCCAACATACAGCCTCCTGCAGCCTCGCTTACTCCCTACCCTAGCATCAGCTGCAATAGGATTATTAGATTAAATTTCACACCAGAGTTGAGGAACTCGAGCAATATCATTTGATTCATTAAAAATGTAATATTTTAAACAATTACTTACACAATACTCTGCAAAAAATATGTAAAAAAAAGAATACTCTTATGAACAAGCCATTACAATTTCTGGTAATATAAATTATGTCCCTAGTAATAACACAGTCTAAGCAACAATGATCTCATATGTACCTAAAAGCAACATAATTATACAATTTAAAATATCATAGGACATAAGTTAACATAGTTTGCGATTGCACTGCATAAGCATACTATCTTTCTGACAACTGTTACATTTGCCATGAACAATAATGAATGACTAGATGGCTATTAAGAAAAACAGCAAGCCTGAATAGTATATCCCATAGCACCTGATCATTTTTTCCCCAACTGCTGCACTCCCATTGAACTAGCCAAATCCAAAGTAATTTAAGAACATGTAATAAAATGATTCAGCAATACAACAACTCTTCAGAGATTAAATAAAAGATCAGGTTGTAACAGAGCAAAGTTCCTATTATATACACAATTCCTTCCCCCCTTCTTTTTTTTGGTAAAACCAGAAGATTATTTACTTCTAAAATTCTACATTGCCATTTTACTTCTAAAATTCTACATTGCCATGACCAGAAAAGGCAGGGATTTATATCTAGTCATTTTCTGAATAACTACTTTAAGAAGGCCAGGATTTTTTGCATATAATAATCTTTCTCTACAAAGAAAGAAACTGAAACTACACTGAGTTGTTTTTAGTTAAGCAATGGACAAAACACTTTAGTATAAACATCTAACTATATAACCAATAGAGATTTCCACAACCACACGCCTACTTCTGGTTATTTTGTTGAACACATCACATCAGATCAATTTGTTTATGGTTATAGGGCACAAGTCGCTGCCAGGCAGCGAAACAGCAGCTCACTGTCACACCTAATTAGTAGCACCAAGACAACAGCACACCTAGAAGCCAGATTTTCGTACTGTTACCATTCATCACTTACGAAAATTGCCACAACTGTAAACTGAAAAGACCTTTACACCAATTAAGTCAAACACTGACAATTCATTCTGCACAGGAAATCAATACTTAGCTATATTTGCTTTGCATGTAAATATTTCAGAAATTTCTTTCCAGACGCACACAAAAATCACTTCCCAATATATCAGAAGAATGATTTAGAAACTGAACTTCACATTGGCTGTAAATCGGAATCAACATGGTATCTAAGTTTTCATCCTAACTCTTACAAATGCTTCACAAAGGTCTGAATTTTTTGCTGTTGCATCTTTCTTTCCCTATAATCTATTTGACCACATAATTTGATAACAAAAAGTTTTATTCTAATGGATGTCCAAAAAACTTAACTATGCCACAAAATGATTTTGTTTTTGTTAAACATCCGAGATTAGGATTGTACATTATGATGAGGCTCAACTATGATTCTGGCAGAAATCCTTTCCACAACTTACCCCCAAATATACTTCTGGAAGCAGCAGAACATGTGAGTTCTCTGGAGACCCCTTTCAGACCCCAGAGTTGCTAACACTGAAGCATGCAGAAGTGGTAAAAGAAAAACCAAGTCAAAACAAAAACAACCTCTTTCAGAAATAACTTAGTAGGAGTCAAAGAAAAAGTTACAAGAGGAGCATGACACCAAATAAGCATTCATTCATTTTTATCCCTTTTGGAAGTATTTTCTGGCTCAAGGGAAATGATATACACAAATTCTATGTCTCTTTATACTAAGGCAAGTGAAATAATGAATAGGAAATGTCAAGCTTAAAAATGCCTTCTTTTACTTCAGCACTTCACCATAACTTCATACGCTCTGGTTCTAGGGCTATTATTTTTAAATTAGCACAGATCTTATTGATAGCTAGCGAAATATATACAGTGAAAAATACCCTGCAGATTTCATAATACAACATCTTTCTATTCCCAATCCTCCCTTTTCTCCTCTGCCACCAGAAATAGGGATAGGTTGTGAGTGACAAATTACTTTAACCACAAAAGAATCTATAACTCATCTCTTGTTTAATTTTAAAATGAACCAAGAATTATTATTCAATATCACGGAATGCCCAAGAAATAAATATATTTAAAAAATCATAATGGACAAGAAAAAAAAAGGACTGTCAAATGTATATGCATGACAGAAGCTACCTTTAAGCAGCTCTTGTTTACTTTAAGGTAAACATTTATCTTTCTACTTATTACAGGGAAGGAATCTCTATCAGCTCTGAAACCAGGATTTTGGAGGGTTGGGGAGGTAGAAGAAGCGTTTCTTTACTCAGTTATGAACATTTCAAATTATTTAATACTTTGAGCTTTATCAAACAAAAATATTTTACTGAAAATTGCATCAGAGAAGTTGATGAAAACATTCTGGGTGATATAATTTGAATACTTGATGTCAGTCCATGGTATTTTACTTCCCTGACCACCACTGAAAATCTGTTGGCTGAAACAACAGCAAGTACTACAGAACAGGGGTGTTTGCCTATAGAACTGGATGTGATCAGGGCCTTTATAAGCCAAAGGTTGCAACTCTACAAAGTGATTCTGCTATGAGTTTTAATAGCGATTTATAAAAATTCCTGAAGGGAAAGATTCACTGTCATAAATGCACATTCAGTACTAAATATTCTGAGATCATTTCAACATTTTAAACATTATTTTTACATTAAACATTTACATTTAAACATTATTTTTTTGTAAAATAAAAACACAAATTTTAAATCGTTGATTATGAATAAAAATGGACAATACATTGAAAACAGAACATGGTAAGATATAGAAAAGCTTAGTTTGGACATGAATTTAAAACATATATTTTATATTGAAACTTTTAGGGGAAAAGTGGGCATTTTTTAAATCACCAAAATAGCCTAAGTTAAAATTCTTGATAATTAAAGAAACAGGATTTGAAAACCTCCAAGTTTATGAAATTAAAGCTTTGCAGAAATATAAATGTGCAATGTGATAAATGCCTAAAATATCTTATTATACAATTTCAGAATACTAAGAAATTCTGTCATTAACTTGTTCCCAATTAGTTATACAATCACCTACCTCCCACCATAGTGCAAGAGATGGGCTAATTAATTCAGGAAAATTGTTTTTGTCTTTGCCTCATTGAGCAACTTTTCTTCTCAATGTAATCTCTGAAACATATTAAAAAGCCTAGGAAAGTAGTATCTGAAAAGTTGCATTCAATAATAGGCTGGGGCAGTGTGTGTGGGGGGGAATGACAGTAAAAACACTGATTATGTGGGGATGGGGAGAGACAGAAGAACGGAGAGAGAAAATAATTAGTCTGGATTAGAGAACTGCAGTCTGCAAGTTTATGTGCAAGGATACCATTGCAAAACGCTCTTAATTTCCCCATCCCCAAGTCCTCGGTTATTAAAATTTGATTATATTCCGTGAACCACCAAAAAACCCCATAGCTTAGGCTCAGGTTTGCAACTACTTATTTATGTACAATGTTAAACTTAGGTAATGATGGTCACACAAGTATTACAATATATGTTACTGGACAAAGGAATAAAGAATTGCTTTCCTGTTTTTTAGAGAAAGAGATGGGGAGATGAAAAAGCAAAACTATATCAGTGAGGTACGCTATTTTTTTCTTACGAAGTCTGCTAGCTTTCCAATTCCAGAAGAAAATCATAGTGAATAAACATTTTCATCGTGCACAACTTGCCCTTCTTGATGAACTCTCCAAGTTCACTAAAATAGCCTTTGACTTATATACTTTAATACCATTTGAAAATGAGCATTTGCAAGATAATTAAAACTGAAATCATCCGACACTGCTACGTCATGCAAATAACAAAACGCACTGCACTTTAGATCTTTTCAGCAGAGGAATCACTGATTTTTTGTCTTTTTAATACAAGGACACACTTTTGAGTTGAACTGAAAACAATATTTCACAAATGAAGTATGCCAAAGTTAAAAACAGTATACAAGGATCATGACTTCTGGGTATGATGATGAAATCAAGTAATATATTGCTTATAATTAAAGAGCTATAGTTTATAGTTTTAAATGTTTTTACTTCCATGTAGAACATACAGCTTTTGTAAATGCTTCTCAACAACAGTTGGCAATGCTATAGTTCACAGGCATAAGCACAGCCCTGATGTGAACAGATGCAAAATCCACCTTTCCCCAAAGGTGATTTGACAGGGATAGGCATGGGCTCCCCAAAGGCCCCAGCAAACAGAATGCCCCGTGGAGCTCTCGTGACAGCAGGACTCTCGGATGCGAGGCTGCCCTATTTGGGATAGTGTGCTGGTTTCACCGCTATGGTGTGGAGCCTGAGAGCCAATTCGCCAGTACAGAAAGACAGAACTACCCAGGCTTATTGCAGCTATAGTCTTTCCTGGGAACGCAAATAACACTAAAGCGCTAAATAATATAGGGCTAATGGAGGGGCTAGAACCATATTAGACTGCCTCCTGTGGTTTAAGTCTCTGCCTGGTTAAATAAGTGTATTTTTTTTTCAAATATAAGTTCTAAAATACAGATTTTGCAAATCACTGTGCTTTCTTCAACAAAAACGAGAGGGAGAGGGAGAGGGAGAGGGAGAGGGAGAGGGAGAGGGAGAGGGAGAGGGAGAGGGAGAGGGAGAGGGAGAGGGAGAGGGAGAGGGAGAGGGAGAGGGAGAGGGAGAGGGAGAGGGAGAGGGACCTGGCTTTACATGTGTATATGGCTACTAACATGGATAAAAACAATAGACAGCTATCTAAATGAATAATGAGATACTCTGAAATGGGTATCAAAATTGCGCCTCTGGACTTGAGCCAAATTCCCTCAATTAAGTAAGCTGACATAACTACGTTAACATAACATGGCTAAACATTATTTACGGAAATTGTTAAATACCAAAAAATTACAATACTGACAACAGTCAATTAAGAACTAATTTAGCCCTTATGCTTGATAAGGCCCTTAGCTGACAGTCATATTACACCAAGTGTTCAAGACAAATGGCAGCAATACTCACTGAACGGAACTAAAGGATATATGGGGTAAGTGGAGTAGTGAGACACAGAGGATGAAGGATGTCTGCATGCCCAGTCCACTCCTTGTCCAGTTTAGCATACCAGGCATACTGTCCTTTTACAGAAGGCATTGCTTTGAAATGTTTCTGACCAACAGATAGTTGCTAACTGCCTGCTCATTCTTAGAGCTTAACGGTATTCTCAACTGCTATTCTTTTCTTAGTAAATGGTATGTAGAAATGTATGAGATCTACACGTAGATGAACGGATGAGTATCGTGCACTTTTACTTAGTAATCTACTTGCAAAATCTTCTGCAGCATAAATAATCGTTGGCTTTGTTCTCTTATTCTATTTTGGATTTACACTGTCATCCTAATGGAAATTCCATCTTAACAGAATTGATTTATTCTATGCAAATAGCATACCAGTTCAAACTCCTGTACTTTGCATTCAGCAATGCACAGTGCTTGAAGATAACCTAGTAAGCTGTAAGGCTGCTAGACATCTACAGCCACCAACAAGCACATGGCAAGAAAATACAGTATTTAGCTTTCAAAAGAGCAACTATCAGAGGAAGAATTACTTTCAGAAGTATATATTCTCCAGTAAAATTTACAAATAAAAAAAAATCAGTTGCCAAGTTTCCATGTCAAAATTTTATTCTCTAATTTGATATAGACAGAAGAGCAGTAATAAGTCAGAAGTTGTTTGCACCTCTCCTGTTCTATTACTACTGATTTGCTGGAAAGGAGACTCAGGATACAACCAGTCAAGATCCATATAGCATCTTTCCCTATGCTGTTTCCCCTGTAGCCACTGCAACATTTCTTGCTTCTCTACTACTGTAGCTCTATAATATTCATTTCAGCATTTGGAGGGAGTTATACAGTGGGTTGGGGGCTTGGCAATATCAAGAGACCTCTTTGTTCCACGAAATTATTTTTTGAACTTGGAGAAAGGTGTATTCTGCCCAGGACACATTTCCAGTGCCTTTACAGAATACAACTTTCAGCTATCAAAACCAATCCAAAAAAGAAACTAATCTCTGTAAAAGTGAATTGTGTGGTCTTAGCTAGAAACTGATTGTTTACTTTCCGGTAAATCTGGTTTACTTTCATTCCAATGAAAGAATAATGCTTTAATGACTCATTACAAAATTATTTCCTCCTAGCAGCTATTTTTAAAGCTCAAGAATTATTAGCAGTTCTTGATTACCTCAATCATATATAACCAAGATTGCTGTTCCTTAGGCATTTCTACACATTGGTTGGCAAGAATCTTAATGTCTTTCCTCACAACAGCAGCCAACAGTTTGGTTCTAGTTATTACAGACTATTTTTAGAAAATATGTATTTCAGACTCTCTTCCAATAGCTGAAGCTCTAAAAAAAAATGAAGTGGAAATAGAAACATTTACCAACTCTGGCAAAACACTTTAACAAAGCATTCTGTATTCAAATATTGTTTTCAAGGAAAAAAAAAAAAACATGACAGAGGTTCCCACGCTTTGGCTAACATCCACTGTAGTCAGCCTGCAGAAATGCATTAATAATTTATTAATATTACTTTTTAAAATAGATTTTCCCTCTCCAGCAGGAGTGTAACCTCAGGCATAGCCTTGCACTAACTTTGTTACAAAGTTTTGGGGATGAAACTGCCTCATACCTGGCTAGCCTGGAACACAAGGAAATTTAGTCTGTCTGAATTCTTCTACATAGAAATACTCCTAGACTGGTCTCTGGACTATGAATTATTATTTTTTACTTAATTAGTCTAAATGAGTTCAGATAGCTCTGTTGTCTTCGCTTCATCGGTAACAACATAGCCTTTTGTCAAGCACTATTTAACTAGCAAGAACAAAAAATTGAAACAAAAGCTTTCTTAAACAATTGGCAGTGCTACCTTCTGAACAAGGCCCTGAGCAATCTGATCTAGTTTAGCCCTAATCTGAGTGGGATTTGGACCAGATTACCTCCAGAGGTCCCTTCCATTATAAGTTATTCTGACTCTGTTCTAATAATCAAGCAGATATCTTGTTCAGGTATCATTTACATCTTGTTTATAACTGTATGTATGAATAATTGCCTGAAGTAATCTGTAGCCAATATTTCTGCTCTTTAGTGTTTTTTATAGTATAATCACAGGTTTCCTGGGAATTTCTACAACCTATAAACAACATACAATAATCAGGTGTTTTAAGATTCCACACTAGCTGAATATTTACAGCTACTCTACTCCCATGACCTTATTACTCCTACGACTTTTGATAGTATTATCCTCGTTAGATAGCCCTTTCTCTGTTTATGCAACTGAACTGACGCAGTTATTCATTATCACACCTGGTCTCCAGCATCAAGTTAATAGTCATTATTTGCTTTTAGCCACCACTGTTCCTGCTTTCCCCTTTAATAATTAACAGATATTATACCCAAGTGCTGCTCAGAGAGTTGATCTGGTCAAGTAATACACTTCCTAGCATCTAGGGTATTTTTCTTCCTGGAAGCTTTCAAAGAAATTCTGGCTAACAAAACTCTTTCCTGAACTCCCTTCTTCCTCTCACTGACAAGGCTGCTTAACTAACAAAGCTCTTATCATAGCCTTCCAAAGCTCCCCCCACTGAACACAGACTGCAGTATTTTACTCCTAACACGGCTTAGCCCACATAGATTAAGAGCCTTCTTCAGGTCAAAACTGCGTGTCTGAAATCTTGTCTTTTTCCTCACCACACATTATCAATCTTAAAGCTGTCAATCAATCAAAAAGCTGGCTAATCAATCTTTAAAATCTTAAAAAATCCAAATTCTTAACTCTCCCTTACCTTCCTGTATTCTTAACACCAAAGCACAACACCCTCTCAAAATTCTAATCTCATAAATAGGCACCATTGAACCTCACTCTGAAGTAAAGCAACAGATGAAAGAAGTAACGTGACTACCAAAATTAAAGCAAATGTAATTGCTTCACTTTAGATATCACAAGCAGTTAAAATGACCTAGATAGAAGAACACATATCTGCACAGCATTGCTACCTATTTCTTTTCCCTTTCGAGCTATTTTACGGGATCAGAGTCGCATATATAGAATATGTCCTCTCTTGCCATGTTTTTGTTCTTCCAATACTTAACACATGCAGTTAGACTGCTCCAGGTTTTTTCCTCCTATGCTGATTTGCGAAATACTTGCTTTCCCCATAATCTTTAGCCCTTTTAATCAAATGACTTCTGCATCAAACTCATTGCATGAATTAAGTCCATCCACAGGCAACTTACCTCGTTGCCAACCCATAGCAGATAAAATTTGACCTACGTCTTAACTACACCTGAGTTACTTCTTTACTATGCTCCCCATGGTGGGGGTAGAGAAGAAAAAAAAAAAAAAGAGAGCGCAAGAGCGAGCATGCAAGCACGTAAACAGGCACCTTGATGACCTTTTACAAGTAAGCTCTGTGCCATGTGCAAGAAAGCAACAAAATTATCTCTATAGGTTTTTTTAGCTCATTCAAGAGACAAAAGAGGCAAGAGCAAAGCAGTCAACACGCAAGATGGAATTTACAATTTAACAGTTATTCAAAGCATATGCCTACACTTGCATTTCAGTTCAGATCAGGTGCATGCTTTTGAAGCTGATCTTCCCATTGCTTCCACTTACTGTGCCATGGTTTGCGTTATGAACTGGTCCTAGAAGGCACAAATTGCACTCTTCTCAGACTAAACTAAACCAGATGATGCACTACTACCACTAACAGGTGTTCAGTCCATGGGAACAGACTAGAGCCAGACCCAAGCAAAACCCCCAGAATGTGCACACCATGGAAGTTATGCCCTCAGCCCCAAGGGTTTCACTGTTAGTATCTTCTGCTGTGCTGTTCCACTTACTTACGTGCATACAGCCCAAGCATCCCAGTATCGACACAGTTTGTAATATGCACATCAGTTTTCCAATTGTCTGATTTATATATGCACATCCATAAAGAGGACAACTTCATCTACACTCAATACATAGGTCTCAAATCCAGAAATTATATGTAAACACATGCTATACATAAATACATGCAAAATTATCATCTTTGTCATGTTTTATTTTTCATGTTCCCAAAGAACAGGCCATACAGCTCAAATGGATTTTGACTCCACATTTCACAGAAGTATCACCTGACTGAAGAACAGTTTATAATTTAAACAAGCAACTTGATACACACTTAAATAGTTCATTGAAATCATATGGAGTATGTGCATTTTTATCTGTACTTACCACAAACATGTACCAGATTTGAGATTAGTGAAAATCACTTATGGGGGGGGGGAATATTTTTAATTTAGAAACTGCTGTATAGTCTGTTCTCACTATGTTCCCAAAGACATGCAATTTAAAAGCCTAGGATCTGGAAACAGAAGATTTCTGAAATTGCTGTGATAATCATCATCTTTGTATTTCCTGGTGTTTTTGTACAGTATTAGCACTGTAATCACTGATGAACTTCAGATAAGCAAAGTCAACTTGTTCAAGCATAAGGAGTCATTTATTATATTTGTTAATGTCTACATTTTTAAATGCATAGTCAATTTGTTATCTATGAGGTTTTTGTTTAAATTTCACTGAAGAACAACAATTCATGTTTTATATAGATACAGTATTTATGAATGATGAGGAAGAGGAATAAAGTTTACAGATTTGTAAAATAAGCTATTTATTTAGATATGAACAACTTTACAACTGTTTTTGTAATGAAAAATCCATTTCCAGATATCCAGCCTCAGATTTCTAGGGGTGTGGGGGGGGTTGTTTTCTCCCTTCAGCAAGGAAAAATATATAGCGTCAATTAACAGCAAATGGATCTGATACTTGTTTCAAAGCAAGCACCTAAAAATGGAAACAGATGATATTAGTAGAGATCTGAAGATACTGACTTTTGGTTAAAATATTTGTAAAGACATTCAAAGTTCAAAGATTCTATTTATCTTCTCTAAATTGTAATGAAGTCAGACTTTTAGCAGACTGCATTCAGGAAAATGCACCATTTTCTAATGACGATTCACTACTGATTACTTCCTATATGTAGGTGTCCTTTGCAGAGTATCAGTCTGCTGTATCTAATCTTAATACTCTGGAATGACCTTTTAGTCATTTCATTTGTATGACACAAATCAGCAATTTCACTTTTGATCCCCAAGGCTTTTCCAGGGCAAATGCTATGCTGCCTACCTATACTACTTTCTCTTTTCTATCTGCCACCATTATAGATATTTGGAGAGCATACAACACTTGCATTATAAAATGCTTGCTTATACAAGCTGAAGCTTTTTATTATTATTATTAAAAGTATTTTTTAAATGCTTGGTAGCCCTTACAAAAAAAGAAAGAATCACTTATCTTGCACCAATATTAAAACTATCTTGGTGTGCACTGTTGCTAAAATGGCAAGATTTATCTCCCGCTGCTCTACACACATAGAATAACCACAGTATTCTAGCTAGTGAAAATGATAATGATGACATAGAAATACTCTAAACACCATTCTCATTCATTCTGTGTTTCCTCCAGATGTTGAACTCCACCCTGCAAGACCAACACTATCAGAGAGTAATATTTGTGCGGTGTCCCCCAGGGGCCAGTACTGGGTCCAGTCTTGTTCAACTTCTTCATCAATGACCTGGATGAAGGGACAGAGTGCACCCTCAGCAAGTTTGCAGATGATACAAAACTGGGAGGAGTGGCTGATACCCCAGAGGGCTGTGCTGCCATTCAGAGAGACCTGGACAGGCTGGAGAGGTGGGCAGAGAGGAACCTCACCAAGTTCAGCAAAGGCAAGTGCAGGGTCCTGCACCTAGGGAGGAATAACCCCCTGCACCAGTACAGGTTGGGGGCTGACCTGCTGGAAAGCAGCTCTGCTGAGAAGGACCTGGGAGTGCTGGTGGACACCAAGTTAAGCATGAGGCAGCAATGTGCCCTTGTGGCCAAGAAGGCCAATGGTATCCTGGGGTGCATGAGGAAGAGTGTTGCCAGCAGGTCGAGGGAGGTGATCCTCCCCCTCTCCTCAGCCCTGCTGAGGCCACATCTGGAGTGCTGTGTCCAATTCTGGGCTCCCCAGCACAAAAGAGACGTGGCACTACTGGAGCAAGTCCAGCGAAGGGCTACAAAGATGATTAGGGGACTGAAGCATCTCTCTTATGAGGAAGGGCTGAGAGAGCTGGGCCTGTTTAGCCTGGAGAAGAGAAGGCTGAGAGGAGATCTTATTAATGTCTACAAATATCTGAAGGGAGGGTGTCAAGAGGATGGGGCCAGACTCTTCTCAGTGGTGCCCAGCAACAGGACAAGAGGCAAACTGAAACACAGGAAGTTCCATCTGAACATGAGAAAAAGCTTCTTCACTGTGAGGGTGACAGAGCACTGGAGCAGGTTGCCCTGAGAGGCTGTGGAGTCTCCTTCTCTGGAGATATTCAAAACCCGCCTGGACGCAATCCTGTGCAACGTGCTCTAGGTGACCCTGCTTGAGCAGGGGGTATTGGACTAGATGATCTCCAGAGGTCCCTTCCAACCTCAGCCATTCTGTGATTCTGTGATTTAATTTCTGTTTCACTTTGTGATTGAAGAAAAAAAAACAAAACAGTCATTTTGAGATAATGTTCAGTTAAATAATTACGATATTTGAGAAAGGTAAGACAAAACTCATGTAACAACACTGCATTAGCTTGATTCCAAGAATCCAAACTAGTTAACTCATTTGAGTTCATAAAAACAGCAACATAAGAGACACTTGGGGCAGGTGGGGATGAGGGTAAGCAAAAAAGGAACTGTTAGAATTCCCATTACATAATACTGTATTCAAAATAACATAAGGTATTCCTGCCACAAAAGACTTTCTTTGCTGTCATCCAGTAGTTTATATGCCTGTATTTAAGAACAAGTCCTAAAAACCATATTCAACACCTCAACCACAGAATTTAAGACCACTAGATATCAGCTATTCCGGTGTATCAAAATTTATTTTCCTCCTGCTAAAGATTATCAAATACTTACAGTAAAGTATTACAGGTACTTCAATTAAGCGTTTTCAGAGCTCTCATCCAGATGCCTTCCTGAAATATAGCCTGATTACACCTTCATTTATGCTAACGTATTTTTTAGATTTACACCAGCTAAATTAGCAATGAGAATCAGACCCAGGTACCTGAGATTTCCTCTACTAATGAGAATGTTTATATACAAACTGTTTTGTGACAAGCAAAACTAACAAAGCCAATTTCATTTGCCCCCTAAGCTCTCCTCTTTCTTTCATACATTCTATGATACTGCTACTGGGCAAGAGACAAAACTTGTTGTGGCTACCACTGAGCTACATTTGCACTGAGTGGCTATCAGCTTCCCAAGCCAACCTAACACTACAATTCTGTCATGGTTTGCCTCAGAGATGCTATTTTGATCTCTTCCCATCTCTAGATCTTGGTTTTCAGGAAAATCTTTATTTCTGAGATTTATATGCCTCTTTCAAATGTGGCTGAATTTGGTCAACTATGTAAAAAATTACTGGGTACAAAGTCAATTTCAAATAGATGACAGACATAACGACAACACAAACCAAACCGAACAGAACTGAGAGAAATACCTTACTGTCATTAACTTGTCACTAAATTGCAATAGACAAGTAAGCCTAATTAATTAATACATATTTAAAATTCAAGAAAGCTGAATACTATCTTCTTTTAAAAGCCTCACCAGAAAAGGGCAACTGGTGAAATTTAGACAGGAAGATGCATATTTAAGGCCATTTCTAGGTAAGAAGCCTGAATCATACAGACAGCTAGAGAAGAGACTCATATTTCTAATTATTTAAAATCACTGCAAACAGTTGAACTTATGCAACTGAGTGTGATTTACACTTAACTGCATAACATGTTGCAGGCCAAAGTAGATATGTACAAAGAATGCAATCTTCTGCTAGGTGTCCACAAATCAGAGCAGCCCTTCCTGACTTGACACTCACAATGGATAGGAACAGAGACCCTACAGATATTAGCAGACCAGCAAAATACATGCCTGTCGAAATTTTAACAGGCCACACCTTCCACAGAGCATTTCTGCTGGCTGCTCACACCATTCACGATCTTCATGATTCCTAAAGACCTGCAGAGTAACTGGATATCCCTTTCTGTTTGCATACAGCATGCATTTTGAGTGGGATATAAGAAGGGAAAGATGAGAACATGAATGCCATAAATTCCTATTAGGTTTCATGGTGCCTGTTAGCTAAAATCAGACAATTCTTTTGGATACTTTGATTCATCTATAGGCAATAAAAATGAGCAACAAGAAGAGTCAAACAAGTTTCCGTTACAGAAGTGACAGATGATCTGTCAACAAAAGAACATATTTGGTTACCAACCTTCAATAATCAGTCTATTCAGGACCCTTTCACTCCATACATGCCTCCAATACCTGTTCTTAGCACTGAAGAATCTGCGCGCCTGGTGCAGAACACCATTTAGTATGTATCAATCCATCTACCTTTCGGCTTTTTCAGTTGTCTCCATCTGCTCTCTTTATTACCGTTTAAGTAGTCTAAAACACCCTCTCAGCTTCTCATGGCACAGTGCAGCTGCCAAACTTACACCATTGTCTCCAATTCTTCCACTTTGCCAAACTAAGTTGCTAAAGAGACAACATTTTATGCAAGTCACTGCTCCTAGTCTAGTTATGCCTTTTTCAGACTATAAAAAGTAGAAACTTTCCAGTATGCCAATGCACAACAGGTTTACTTTCACTGCAGCTAAATCTACCAAAGTTGTCTGTCATTTTTAATGATTTAGCAGTAGTTAAAAAGAAAAAAAAAAGTACAATTTATTTTTAAGTAGGATTTTACTAGACATTCATTTTTATACATAAGCTCTCCCTGCCTCTCCTTTAGTACAGCCCTAACAGCAATAGTGTAGAGAACTGTGGTAGATAAAATGCAGTAGCACCACTTGACATACTACTGGAAAGAATGTGAAAGTGTCAGAGAATCCATAACAAATAAACCCAAATTTAAATGCAATATATAATTGGAGGCTCTTGATAAACTGAAAGTAAAAAGCTACTCAGTAGTTTTAATTGTTCAGACTGTGAAAACTGTGAATAAAGTAACTACAGAGGTATTAAGAGGAGGCATCTTTTCAGTAGATGCTATTATACTTCAAAAAACTATAAACATGTAAATTGTTTATGCTTATCAAGTGAGGCCATGCCCTAATGAAGAACAATTTATTGCAGTACTTTCAGAACTCTTCCACAGTAAAAATACAAACTATTATTTTAATTTGATTCTGTCAATTTCCCTCCTACCAAGTAGTTCCTTAAAATTCAAAGAAGTCACAGTAAATGTTAATAACAACAGATTCAAAAACAAATCATATGGTGAAAAAAAGTCAAGCAATGTAAACTTTACATAATGACCCATTTAAAATCCTAGCCCTGCCTTTCACAATATTGATTTTAGGAGTGATATCACAGTCAAAGAGAGTAGTAAGAACCATGGAATAAGTTCTATTTGATCATATTATAGTACTGCTGTACAAAATGTCAGCAAAGATTATAGTTTTCTTCCTACTTCAGTTGAATTCAGTTACTCAGACAAGCAGTGTTCTCTGTTAAAACAAGTAACAGCAAGTTGGCTGCAAAAATGGATGCAAACTATTTAGGGAGACACATCCACTTACTAGACCATGAATTTTTAATTTAGCTGCAATGTCTCCCAAAGCACTAAGCTGAAAAGAGAATCTGAAGTATCATCTTTTTGTCCCGAAGATAGTGACTCATTTACTTGGCAATTCAGGTTCTGCTTTATGAAGTACAACAGTGCACCACAACACATTTATGATGTGGCAAACATGAGAGTTTGAGTAATACCTGAATTCAGCTTTATAAGAAATATTTTATATATATATATATATATATATATACACACACACACACACACACATATATATATATATAAATTTAAAAACTTTTAAGAACAATTTATAAAGTTTATCTTGTAGCTAATTCCTGCATATGTTATTACTAATAATTTACCACAATTCTATAAAAAATGAAGTAAGGCATGTTGCATTGTTTTCTTTCTTCCTCTTCCCCCCTTTTTCCCCCCTCTTCCTTTTATTGCTTGAAGCTAGTGTTCTTGAATGAGCTTTAGACACTTACAGTCTACACCTCTTCTACTGTTGGAGGCTTAATTTCCTCTTTCCTGACAATTCACATCAAGCTCTTCTGGCCTTGCATGTTATACTTCCTTCAATTTCTCCTTCATCAACCATCTGATCAAGGAACAGATGGCCTTAGAAGGCCACTCTTATTTGTCTTCTGTCATCTTAACTAGGTACCCACACTACTGAAGTCTTTGCAGTATTATTAGAGTTATTATGACTGGCTCCCTGCAGACTTTTTATGACTTCTTGTTAGTTCTTTATATATTCATCCTCCTTGAGATCCAGATAAAGCAAGAGATTTTGGGGGGTATTAAAAGTTTCCTCAGTTGTTTAAACCCTTTAGCACTTACACTGCCAAGAAGATTATCTTAACTTGGATGTCCATACAGTAAATGAATTTTTAATTTAGTTTGAGATACTCAACATGGACTGACGGGCGAGTGAAGAGTTAACAGGACTGAAGTTTGTCAATTGATACGCAGAAGAACTGATAGCACAAGAGCTGACGTGCACAAAGCTGCTGAACAGAGGACTTAACAGGACTAAAGTCGTCTACCAACCGATATGCGCAAGGATTGATATGCGCAAGGCTGCGGAATGGCAGCATTAACAAGACTGAAGAGGTCTGCCACCTGGAATCTGCACGGACCCCCAGGGAGGGAAGAAGAAATACGGAGGTGTTGTGGTCTTGCCTCCCTAGCAGGGTCCTCCCAAGCAGACAAACAGACAGTCCTGTGATTGCGAAACTTGCTAAAAGTCAGCAAAAGCAGTGTTTGCCCAGAGCCCCAGCCGTATAAAAAGAGACTTGGGAGCTAGGAGAGTTTGAGCAGGGACGGGAACGTGACCTGATCATCCTCTCCGGCTGGACCGTGAGTATCCCCCCCCCTCCCCTTTTCCTGGGACGCTGGGTTAAGGTAACTCCTCGAGGTTGAGAGCCCTCTCACTAGGAGAGTGAACAAGAAAGCTTTCAAGTAGGGATAAGCAGTCCTTCCCATTAATAACGCAGTAATCGACGGTTTCAGGTTATCCTTCCTAAATTAGTAATCGCATTATTTTAATGGATGTTACTAATCCAAGAACTTGTGCGAGGAAATAAACATCTTTTTTATTATTATTATATTACTGTCTCAGTCGTTGCTATCGAACCTTCATAGCATGACAGCGTGACATGGACCACTCATAAGATTAAAAAAAATAATAATAAAAAAAATTTTTTTTTCCTAGTGCACAGTGTTTTGCTAAAGATGATGCCAGTACCTTAATGGGACAGATTACCAATTTGTATTTTGCTTTTATGAAAAAAAGTCTAATTTGACATGCATACTTTATGCTTATATTCCACCCAAGTGAAGTTACTCATATTCATAGAGTCTTATGAGTGGGGAGGGGTACGTGGAGCAAGAACTACAACAGATTACTGAGGACACTGCCTTGCAAGAAGTTAAACATCAGCTGTTCTGCGATAACTGCAAGCACTTTCCTACCCTCCTACCCTTTGACAATCTGCTGAAACTACTATTTCTTTTTTTTTTTTTGCAAAATGAACTTCCAAAAAAATTACTGTGCGGTAAAAGCCTGCTCACAGAGACAAGTTACCACTGAGCAACTCACATGAAAAAAACAAATACCCCTATATTAACTTTTTTATGTGTCAAAGATTACACAAATTTAAAAGTTAACTGGTTTTAGGAGAGCATATGAGCATGAAGTGCGAGTGATCCATTATATCTTAATGAACATTTTAACTCACAGCCACTGGTCCCAGTTCTGAGAGTCTTTCTTTCTACCCCACGTAGACTTTCTCTTTCTGCACAGGCACAGACCATAAAACATGTTTTTCTTCAGTAATTAAACCTTTTAAGGTGGGCTTTCTTCTTAATCATTTTTTTGGAAAACATAACTGTTCACCAGCAGAAAGCAACAGTTTCATACACGGCCCACAATATGGCTAGGTCCTGATTTGGTAAGAGAACATTAATGACAGCTACATTCTGTCACGTAGCAGCTGGTTAAACTCCCTTAGACATAATAGCTTTAATGATTTAATGTTTCAACGAGTTCTTTGAAATCTCTCCTTGGATCCAAGCATTATTGTGATAGAGAAGTGATTTAAGAGCTATAGATGCATTTACAACATGAGTAGCAAAGACAGAGGAACACAAAAGCACCATCTGTAAAGGTACAGCACGACAAATTTACACTGCCAGTTATTTTAACAATTGTAACATATATTAAGGTAAATGGGCTGCATTTTGCTTTATGTATGTAGTATGAGTTCAAAGCTAAGGAGTCAAGGGAATATCAAGGGAATATCAAGGGAATATCAAGGGAATATCAAGGGAATATCAAGGGAATATCAAGGGAATATCAAGGGAATATCAAGGGAATCCATGCATGCGAGATAAGGACCAGTTTCTATATGCTACTTAACAGCAATATTCAGTCTACAGATTATCAAATTAAACCCCAAGCCTCAATCATTTGTAATTATAAGAATGAGTAGCTGCAAACCAATGTGGAATCCCATTACATTGAATTGGCAATTTTAGGTAGAACAAATCCATTATTAGGTCCTAATTTGTTTTTCCACTGAAAAGTTTTCATATCTAAAATCCATAAAAATAAGTGATAGTTTCAATCCAAGTGTTACCTCATTTACAGGGGGGGAAAAAAAAAAAAAAAACCTCACAACCTGAAAAGACTTCCCTGCCAGTACTTTAGGAAGAGGTTAACATTTCTAAAGGTGCTTTGAGAAAATATATTTTAAAAGTAAACTAGAAGACCCAAGAGGAAAAAGTACAAACCAGTGAGGATGACAACAACTTATTTTTTCCAAAGGTGTTTGTGTATAATTGTGTTTAAGCAAGTATTTTACAGTGTGCTGAAACAAAACAAAACTAAGAACACAAAGCATATTGTGATTTGAATAAGATTTGCTAGTTGATTGGTTGGATAAGAACTTCTTAACCTTTATGTCACACTTTATATGAAAGAGTAAATACACACACACACACTTTAACCCTAGCCTTGTCTTATGACTAATATTTAGACAAATTGTTATTAATGGATAATCAGGTTAGCCAGACTACTTCTCTAAAGTAGAAGCTTTCTAAAGTAAATATTCAATTCTATTCTGGGAAGCAAAAACAAAAAAAGAAAAATAGCTCAACTACGATGCACTTCACACAAACAGTTAAGTTTTGACTTAAATTGATATAAAAACAGAAATGTGTCTTATATGAAAGTCCCTCTGAATTCTAAGTCTTCCCTAGTTTATGCCTTGAATATATATTTTTTTCTTTTTAAACAGCTGACAACCCAGCGAAGACTTAGAATAAGTCAATTTAAGTGGTATTAGGATTATTTATGTTACATAAGGTTTATTTTCTTCATGCGTTTCAGTGGAAAAGAATTAAGTCAGAATTTCTAGAAGTGACAAAGAATGCTTCATAGTGAACATGGCACAGTAAAAGTCTTGATTTTCAAAAAAAATCAGATTTCTGAAAATGTAAGTTAGATTTCTAGTTTTAAAGAGTTTGGCACCTGCATATACAAAACTCCACCACCATATCCCAAAACTAAACATATACTTTTGGAAAGTGTGCTCTTCAGAAAACAAACTTGCACAGATAATTCATTAATGAAACAACATTTTAAAAGAGAGGAGTGGCCTGAACTTGTCCCCCTCCCTGTCCTCCTCCCTCTACTCTCACCCTGTGCAACAACCATCAATCTGAGCTGCCAGCTCATTTTGCTGCAGAACTTTGCAATAGGACACAACAGAATAGTTTAGAAAGTCATTCCAGAAATATACTGAATTACCCAGAATCCATTTTATTTACTCTGGTCAATAAAACACTGTTATCTCTCTTACAATAGGCCATACTGTTTATACAAACAAAGTTAGCTTTCATGCATCAGCCATCTATTTATTTAGCAAGATCAACTATCACTGTAAATCAATTTCTTTGCAAATGAGAAACACAGCTGCTGCAAAATCTACTTAAAACTCTTTCCTGAATCCAATATTTGGGCATGCAATAGAACAGATGACAAGAATACACAAAAAAAAAAATCATAGTGTGTCTAGTGATACTAAAACAGTGTTGCTGGTCTTCCCTCTTCCTTAGAAATGGTTGTAAACTCCATCATGTACCGTCTACTTAAAGTTTTTATATTTTAAATGTGAAGTTGTATTTAAACTATGACAAGAAAAAAAAACAATTGCTATTCAAACTGGGTAATGTCAGGACTTGGAAGATATGTCACTAAAAATAAAGACAATTCAAAGATTTTGTAATATAAATTGGTCATGCAAGTAATCTTTAAGGAAAAAAACACAGGACTAAAATAAAAGTTGTTATCAGCTCAGTACAAAGCATGAAAAAAACAAGAACTAATCTCTGATCAAGCTGGAAGTTTGCTTATGTAATTATATTATCGTATTACAATTGTATTATAATTGTATTGTAATTGTATTATATATTGTGTACTCATGTACTTATTTTATGTAATATTATGTAATTTTTGTCCTAGAAGTCATACAAAGAGGTCTTCAAAGGTGAATTCACCCAACATCATCATCCAAAAGGTTTGCACCTCTTTCATGACTTTTTTCTTTTTTGAAGAATCACAAAGAGCCAGTGTTATGATTAGAGTGCAATATCCTGCAAAATATGAAGTGGGAAGAACCTGCCAAATAGAGAGGGTAGATCACTGATAGCAGCCGCAGCTACAACTTGGTTACAAATTCCCATCTAAATCTCCATTACATGGCTTAAAAACAGATTTATTTCACTAAAGAGAAGTATTCGGCTGAAGAACTTTTTTGCAAAAATCTGAGTAATATGGATGAGTTCTGTTAACAGATCTTAAAGTGAGGGTTCAGGAAGGTACAGGGGCATGTGCGCGCACACACACACCCCACATAGCCCTCCCCATTACAGATTTTTCCAGTTCAAGTTATTCTCTTCATTAATCTTTTTATCTGTCATTTTAGATTTGAAACTCAGCTAGTCATATACATTGCAAGCAGTCAAAACCTTTGCAGAACTCTACCATCTCAAGGGCAACACAGGAAGGATCACAGCTTCCAGCCTGGACACAAGGAGAAGGAAGATGCACATAAGGGAAATTACAGACTCAGATACACAGGATGCATTTAGTGCAGTCTGCTGGCAAATGCACTAAGGTGGGGGGGGGTCCTGCTTTCTACCATTGCTTTTGTGTAATGCGTCCCCAGGCAAGGGTATGCATGCCCAGGAACAGTGTATATCATAGCTTCCTAATGATTTACAAGCAGGCAAGAAGTATTGGCCTGATGGTGACAGGAACAATGAGGTCGTGTTCTTAACAACTATCAGAATATCAATGCACAAAAAAAAGGGGGGGAGGGGTATTTATTTATTTAAAGTTGTTTGTATTCAATAGTTTCTGGAAGGTGCAGAACTACAGTGCATTTTTACACAAAAACTCTCTCATTAAAATCACAGAAAAAGCTTCCTGAAGCCTGCAGTCAAAATGTTTAAATGTTTAGCATGAGATAGAAAAAAATCCTGATGGCCTTCAAGTTTGTTTGAAAGACGGATTACAAAATATTATGTAAGACTCAAATCTCAGAACTATTCCCCATTGTATTTACAAATATTATCAAATTTTACAAGACCATGAATTTTCACAAAAAAGTGACATTTTCAAAAAGCTTCTCTTGCTTTAATCCTCCTCCTTTCTTTTGATAGGATTAAGCTCTGAAATGGCAAACTGTTAAATAAGCAGACTGAAATGCCAACTGTGAGGCATTTAACTACTTGTATTTACAAATTATTGTTTTACAGTTGCTTCAAATTTTGACATTATAGTTCTGTATCTTCAGGCAATTCATTTCAGTAGGTGCTGAATTTGATTTACGTTTCTCATTTTACATTCGTATGTTACTGTATTAGAATACCTTTAAGTTTCCCTTAATCTCTGATAAAGGAAATTTACTTTTACGAAAGTCTGAGAAATATCCTTTTGTTTTTATTAAAGTGTACCAACTAGTTTGCCCATAGCAGTATCAACGATACTGATAAATTTACCAGTAAAAAAACATATGTGTTAGCATAACCTCCCAGAAAGGATGAAGATCATGACATATATACGTATGTGCACACATACATACACACACAAATTCAGAATGCAATATTTAGAGATGGATGTCACTGGTCTTCCCCTTCAATTATTCCAGTATTCGCCACTGAATTTTCAGAATGAAGAGGGAAAATTGCAAATGGAGTGCAAGTGACAGGAAGTTATCGTAATTATGAAATTATTTCTGTAACATTACTTCATTGTATATCTGTGGGCTTCTAAGACGACTGCTGCAAATACAAAGTTGTATGTGCTACTGGATGTGGTGTTTTAGATGAAAATATTTACTTTGGAAAATATGAAATACAATTTCTGTATTTCTTAAATTCATATTTACAGAAGAGGTTTCCAAAAAACATGTTGCCTTTCTGAATACAAAACTATGGTTATTCCTAGAGTCTTATCTCAAATACAGTATTAGTTAAAACCAGAATTTAAAGGTATACCATAACTCCTAATCAATCTATATTATCTAACTTGATTACTTCAAGATTAATAGCAACTTTCTCTCTTGTGGTCCTGAACTTCTTTATAGAAGACAGACCTAAGAAAACTTGGAATGGATACATTTTATTTTTCAGTACTAAACAAACTGTATAAAAGTTAGAAATAAGTACTGCTTAGAGTTGTCTGCATTTCATTGTCGGAGTTCTTATCGGTAGTCACGGAAGTAAACCATCCTCTGCTACCAGATGTCGGAGTGGGGGGACGGACCCGGAGTAACGATGAGTCTCAATATGAGTATGGTCGTTCTCCCTTTATTAGAGCTTACACAAAGTATATATAGACAAGCAATAGGCACGCGCTGGTAATAGCTACATGATTGGCTACAGTTTCTGTCCACGCGCATAAAGCGGATATATGATTGGTGCAAGGTTGCTGTCCACGCTCCGTCGACATTTATGGAACCTAGTTCCATCTAGACTTGTTTACCAGTTTTGTGAATACCTTCTTTTGTAGTGCTCAAGGCCGCTGCAAGGATCGCTTGCCTTGGCCTACATTCCTTCCCTTACCCTGAGAACGGGATTGCTCATCCCAATCAGATCATGCCCTCTCTCGCTTAACCATTCCTCCACATTTCATATTAGTCAATACTTCTGCATAATTCCTACTACTAGCAATATAGAAATATCTGATGACACATATGATTTGATGATCTATGAAGTAAGCACAAGAGTGAAAAGCAAACACAAATAGTTTGAAAGTACTGGAATAAACTGGAATCCAGGAGATTTTCTAGCTATCTTTTTCCATAACTGTAGCATTACTTAATAATTGTGATCCCATTCAGAAGTCCAAGACAACAACAGGAAAACAGACGTAGATGTACATAGGGAACATTCAAGAATCTGTGCATCTGTAGTTGAGCAAGGCTACTTTTTCCATTACTTTACATTCATACAACCAATAAAAAGCACGGACTATCTGCAGTTTATACATGCTTCCTGGGTATAAGAGTAAGCAGAAGATGGCAATCTATTGGCAATAGTTTCTACGAGTCATAGAAGACAAATTTATCCATCAGAAGAATCGGTACCTAAAGAAAGTGAACATGACTGCCAGGTTAAGCAGAACAGTTGATATGAAACAATATTCTTATCTCTGGGCAACTACGCTCTTGATCCACTGTTTTCTACACTGCTGGAATCACAAACAAAAATGCCACCACTCTCCATACTCAGAAAAGCAGTGCATCTAGAGAGCAGCCAAGGCATTACGTAATCAATGTAAGGTGTACTGTCAGCTGCAAAGCTACCTCAGGTCTCTAATACTAATACTTCAAGATCATTTTGCATCCATTCTTCTGCCATTTGTAAAAAAGGCAGGAGGTATTTACCATTTATTTACAGAGCAGCTCAAGGATTTCTGTTGAAAACCTGTATTACTCTTTCACAACACTACAAGTGAAATGCTCACCCAGTTAAAGGTAACAGTAAGATTTTCATGGAGTTTAACAATGCCAAGAGTCCACTCTGTAAACAAATGTAATCCAAGGAAAACCCAACAATTCTTTTACTTCATGGAAATCAAGCTGGGATTCTTAATTGTCATTTCAATGGACATAATCATAAAAAGTTATGATGCAGCTTACATTTAACATCCATATAATCCATAAACATATATCTAATTACCTAAAGTGTAGCAAAACACCTGTCTAGCAATCCAGTGCTGTCTAGCAGTCTAATTACTACATCCTATTCACACATAATTAAGTTTTACATAGCAACGCAGTGATTAATGTTAATTCCAGCAGCATGTACTACTAATTAAACCATTTAACAATGTTTACATATTTCACACAGGAATGTGCCAAATCATCTCTCTCTGAAGTCTTACTGGTGTTTCAAATTGATTTGATAAACAGCTTACAGGCATGAAACACCTTTGTATTATAACAGACACTTCAATAATGCTCTGGATATGCTCAAATACACAACCTGTTTTTCAAATCCAATTGTGGCATCTACAAATATTCCATAAATAATGGAATCAGATCGAAGCCTCACCAACATTCATTATGAAGTATTAAACCTGTCTAATCTCTTATCACTGCTGCTGACATAATAAAAAGAATGAAAATGCCAATAAGTACAGAAAGTTCTCAGAATTTTCATCAGGAACACTGTGGAACATAGTCCAAATTAGATGATGTATTTTTATGCCAATATGATGCTTTTACAATTAGATAGTTTCTGAATTTGTTTTTCATTCTAAGGAGAAGTGATAGACTAAATTGAAGTGAAAAGTAAATATGTTAGGTTTAAAACTAACAACGTAATCTCAATCATTGCACACATCAGCATTAAGTGAAGGATTTAATATTAGAAAGATAGTAAGAAAGTAATGTGATCAGCTGCCTTGTGATTAACATTTCATTACAGCTATAAATCACAGAAAAGATTAATGATATAAGTAGATTTATGTCTGGAAAATCACTATGGTTTTTCTTTATAACTGCCTATTTAACTATCCATACAGTTACAATTTCTCAGGAAAATAAGTAAGTTCCAACATTAAGTGTGCTATCAACACTTCCTATTTTGTTAAGGGGCTTGGTAAGATTCTTGCCAGCAAGATCTCCTAATATTTTATGAATTAACTTGCTTATTTAACCTTATTTCCTAAGAAAGAGAAACTTCTGTGATTTCACTACATCTGTGAATACAAATTGAGAAGCAAAGTAGTTTTGCAAGTTGCTGTTTTTCCTGTTTCCTTATTCTACTATGTCAGGATTTTCAAATGCATGTTTTTAAAAGTTAGGCCACCTGTTTAGTCACCCAAAATTCAAGGTTGTTGAGCATGACAAGTTCTTGACACTGACAGCAGGTCACTGGTCTAGAGATTCAGCAACTCAGATTAAGGAGTCCCTGCTCTCCGGCAGTGTTTGAACAATTCTTAATGAAGGACTGGACATTAGATAACTAAAGTAAACTTCTGTATATTACAGGCCAGATTTCCAAAAGCTTCAGAAATTCTGAAAACTTGCCATTTCATTTTAGGTGTTCAAAGAGAAAACAAATTCTTGAGTGTCTCATCCCAAGTACTTTCTTGTAGTTTTAAATAGGAGTAATTCCTTTCCAACTGTCATTAGTTTAGCCCTGCTGCCATCTGCTGTCACAATCATACTGGCACCACACTGTCTACAGCGTGCTATTACGCTCTTACAACAAGAGTGAAGAAAAAGAACATATTCCAATATTGGTAGTCAAAATTATTTAAAAATAAAGACAGATCAATTTGTCCACAGAGTATAATGTTAAATAAGTGTACTGCCACCTTCATTGCTAGGGTGCCACCCCTGCAAAAATCATGCATAACTTCATACAAACTTATCCCAACTGAGGGGTCATTCAGATGAGTAAGTATGAGGATTGCGTCTAGATTCTGAAATCTTTTTTTGAACAATGACAGTATTGCTGGTTTCCTGAAAATTTTGAAGTATGTATTATTAGGAATGGGTTAGGACTATAAACTGGTCAGACTATTAAGCCTGAATTACTCCTATCTTACCCTTATGTGAACATGCAAAAAACCTTTAATAGTTAAAGACAGATTAAAATAAATCAGAAAGTTAAACAAAATTCAGAAGCGCTGCAAGAGACACTAAACAAAAAGGAAAAATTGGGGGGGGGGTGTTTGTTTGTTTGTTTTTCAGACCTATTGCTTCAATGAAGTACAGCAAGTTTCAGCAACTTCTAGGATTAAGTGGACTCCGTAATTCCTTTCAGGACCACTGAGAACACTTTCTGCTTTCTATTACCTCTGATGGTACAATGCTTCAGCAACTTAAACTAACTTAAGTGCTACCATCCCACTCTTCTTTCCCCACACATTTCTTCTTCCTTCTTTCCCCTGGTGCTGAAGCTATCATGCAGCAAAGCAATTCAGGAAGCTGGCATGGCTAACTCACAACCACATGGACATCAGCAACAGTGCCTGGAATGGGTAGAGAGGAGGCTGAGACAGAGACAACTAACAAATGTAGTACTGCACTGCCACGGGTTTCTGTGACGAAGTTCGGCTGCGGAACTGAGCTCTAGGCAAGCTCTTCTCAGAAGTTTCTCAGACTGCACACCATAGAGACTCCTTGCTTACTTCCCTCCCTGCCTCTCCCACACCTCTCTCAAAAACCTAATTGCAACCGAGTATTCTCTATTGCTAAGAAAAGAAGGATAATCTATACCAGCCCTTCAAGTATTTCAACTGACTAAGAGCACAACAGCTAGGACAACAACAATAGGCAGTTGTCTTTGGGCTCAGTCACAAAGCCTTTTAGGCAAAAGATAGTATTCAGTAAGCTGAAAACAAGTATCACAGCATCTAACAAAAGGAGTTCTAAAAACAATGCGAGATGGAATTTATTAATTGCATAAACTGACTAGATGCTGAAATTTCATATTGTTGCCACTCCAGTGGGAAAATAACCCTGATCTCCCAACAAAACTTCAGTCTGTGTTCCATTGTGCAGTAAATACAACATAGGTATAGGGCTTAAAGCTAGGGGCACTCAGACAGCAGAGGGTAAAATGCAGAATGCAGAACAACTTTATTCCACTGATTTCTTCGCATAAAATGATTTTTTTTAAATATTTATAAAACTTTAGGTGTTTTTTTTTTTTTTTACAATGGGCTTATTACTTTTTGTTTAGCATAAGCCCAGTTCAGTCCGATGACTACCATACTATCACTAACGTGAAATTTAAAGGCTCCTTCATATACTGCACCTCTTGTAGGAGGAAAAAAAAAAAAAAAAAAACACCTCTCATCTTCCCACACAAAAGAAGGCAGAAATGCAATTTGTAGGCTGTATGCTGCTAAATTGCATGTTGTCAAGTATGATAATTAGTAACAGATTAACTTACAATACCACTAACACTCCTACTTTCTATATTTGCAGACACATATAAAAGTATTTTTCTTCAGCAACAGGGTAAGTTTCATATGCTCCAAAAAAAATTTAGAAGCCTACGGAAATTCCCTCTGCATTTTCTCACAATACAAAGGAGAGAGGGAAATAATCAAATGAGTTACTCTGATCACACACGTCATCAACACCCATATCAGCATAGAATGCATTGCCCAGTGAAAGACAGATGAATCCTATTCACTATATTCTAAACATTCCTTTTTCTCCCCCAATAACTGGACTATTAAATGTATATTTTACACTATTAATTTTAATGCAGATGGACAGTTGATAATTTATATATTCAGACTGGCTATATTTTCAAGTACAGTTGTGATAATTGAACATGCTGTTATTCATACAAGTCAATTTGACAGTGAAACTGTGGATTAAAAAGTAGATAAAAAAAATAAGGGACATTTTTTTTTGCTAAACTATGCATTGATTGTCCAAAACATACATTCTTTCTAGACAGTGTATTAAGAACATGAGACATATTGCAAAATGCCAAGATTTTACCGTTTTAATAGAACTCCTTGATTTTTCTTCCCAAACATTACTGCTCAGCTCCATTGTGCAGTGAACATTTGTTTCTCTTTCATAGGATCCAAATATAAGTAATCTGAAATAGAAAAGACTAGAGTAAGATTTCTAATACCATTCCATATATTCTAAATACTTTAAACTCACCCTTCTCCATTTATAGACTCTATTACTATGTTCCACGTGTACACACACACACCCACACCCACACATAAGGACAGGCATGTAAGAGTCTACAAGCATAGCCTTACACAAAAGAAAAGACACTGGCATCCTCTAGTGGAAGAACTCTATAAACTGCCATTCAAAATTTTCAGCTGGTTTAAGCATTTAACAGGCAGTTTAATATTTTTCCATAAAAGGAAGAATTTGCTTGGTTTTGGTTTTCTTTTTAAGCAGCAATAACCTCAAGCAGTCCACTCTCATCCTAAACTTCACAACATATGACAGTTTTTCTTGGTTCGAGAGTGTGTTACTGAAAGATCACAGTCAAAATTCTATAGCTGTTTATGTTTTTATTTCACTACGCTGATATCCTACTATATATGAAATTTTTCATTATATTCAGAGCAAACAAGAGCGGTTCTTCATGCATGATACCCTACTGCAAAAGGCTATAAAGCTCTTCAGGTACATATCAGCACTATGAAAGAAAAAACAACCAACTCTAGGATAC
The DNA here is from genome assembly GCF_036417845.1 of Apteryx mantelli. Taxonomy (NCBI): domain Eukaryota; kingdom Metazoa; phylum Chordata; class Aves; order Apterygiformes; family Apterygidae; genus Apteryx; species Apteryx mantelli. Next base: position 37,377,550 of record NC_089984.1, read on the forward strand.
AAACATTAAAGTTGTACACAGCACATCTTATAGTAGCTAAAGGTAGATATATATTTTGGACTAAGAACTCAGACAAACCTCTTATCCTTTTAAAAAGAGCCATCAGGTGTTTTTTGTCATTTTTTAAAAAAGTCTTTGTATATACTTTGGACAAGGACCACTTCTAGGCTTTCCTCCGAAGTATCTTATTTGTCAAAGTTACATAATCCTTGAGTTGATACAGAAACAAAAGTTGTTACAGAAAAACACATCAATTTTCTCTCTGTTCATCTTGATGCTCTTAAATATTTAACTAAGAAACATTATTTATGATCAAAAAGTGCCTAGCTTTCCAGATGTGGAGATATGTAGTAAAAATATACTTTAAAAAGCAAATTCTATATGCTTCCACTACGACAATGTTATCTTCATTTAGGAACCGGAGCACAGAAGAAATAACAGAATACTGTTACAAGATTAAATGGAATCCAAAGTCAGCATCAAAAATTCTACTCTGGATTGTACATAGAAATCACAGAATTGCTACCATATTGAGACAGAATATAAAAACCTCCCAGGATTTTGAGCAAAGCTGAAAAAAACCAAAAAGTCAAAGTGATCTTTTATTTATGGAATTAGAAAGATCTCCAAGAAAAAAAAGTTTTCAGGTACTCCATATAGTTTACTGGTTCTCATGAGGAAGTGATAAACATGCTGCTATGAATTCCCTCAAATGTAAATATAAACTATACCACAGGCTCCCTGAGGTATGCGCCCAAAGATAGATGAGGCTCTGAGGATCCCATGACCTTGAAGCATCTTTAGATAAAGAATTATCTTGAGAGAAAAAGCAAAGGGTTCCCAGCACCAGGGTACCATGCTCACTTTTAAGGCTCAAGGGGAAGTCCGAGGAATTGAGAGAGTTCTGGACGGAGAGAGCACAGTAACAGGGCAAAGGTCTCTATGAAAGGCATGAGTGGAAAAAGCTCTATATTTCAGTATATACAGTGCTTCACTGCAAACGAACAGTAGAAAATGACCCCAAATAACTTTCACACCAGCTCACATATGATGGGGATGAAAAGGGGAAAAATTCTGAAATGTTACTTTTGTGTATACTGTATATTTCTTCTACTGTTACCAAATCCTCTGTGTGCCTTTCAGTTTTGATCCCACAAACGTCTTCAGGCATGAAGCAAGAAAAAATATTCACCTATAGAGGTATTCTATGGACAGCAGTTGCTTAAGCTCAAAAAAGGATGGGACACCTGCAGGATCTGAGGAATTACTATAGGACCAAGGAACCAATCTTAAAAGTGCGTGTCTGCTCATACGCAATCTTCAAGTGCATGTCCAGAGATTCCAAGACACATAAAATGGCTAGATTAAGTCAGACATGAAATTTAAAAGGCCTGACAAACAAGCAATTGCATCCTCTCTGAGCCATCTGACAAGCATCTGTGACAGCTGAAAATACTGAGAGGTCAGCTGCTGATGCCAAATGGAACATTTTCACTTTCAAAATATCCTGGAAAGAAAGAAAATATTAGTGATGTGTGGGAGATGCTGCACAATATTTCAGATTCAGGAGAGGAATAGTATTTAAAAATGACTTTCCAAAACAAAAACAACTGCACACAACTGAAGGTGGTTATTTTGGACCCCATTATAATAAAGATGCTGGAGTGAAATTGGGGACTGCCTATATAGAGAGATCGCGAGTCCCCTTATTCAGTACAAATGAAGAGGAAACACTGGTAACAGTAGTCAAGGAATGTACTGATTCATCTGTTATTATTGGACCATTCACAGAAAACACACAAGGAATACAAGTAAGCAGCAGTTTTATTAGAGAAAATCACTGCTGTGGTCCACTTAGTGGCGTAAGCAGAAGAAAACCATCTGGAAATAAACTTGGGTTTATTGGTATGTAGCACTGAAACTATGTTGGTATACCAAATACTGTTCTAGTACACTCATACAAGGCTAAAGAAAAAATTGCAGAGTGAGCTCATACAGTAATATGAACAATGAAAAGAGCTAGTTAAAAACTCATTGCAAACCAGAGCTTAGTTCATAAAGATCAGGATGGTATGTGAATAGATCAAAGAGTGTAAGCACTACTAGGATAAACCCAACAAATCACGGACTCAAAGAGTCCTGACAAAGAACACGCCAAAACCCCATACGCCTTTTTTTCTGCTTTACAGAAGATAATTAGCTCTCCAATAAACTCTCACAAAAGAGGCAGATTATCTTTCTATTATTTTGTTCAAGATAAAGACTATATATAATGATTTATAAAAGTTATTTAGATCACTCTAGGCATAACCGAGTGAAATAATTACTCCCCCTGGCTTACAGCATGTTACAACTGCATCAATATACATGTTGTCACGGACAGATTTTCTTAATTTGGTGTGCTGAAAGAACAGATTAGATTGTAACCACACAAAACTCAAAAGAATGGCAAACCATGCAAACAGAGAATCTCAGAAACTTACTGCAACTTTCATTTGTTCAACTGATCATAGCATTTTTACTTAAAAGAATGTATTTCTTGATTACAGCTCAGTCACAACAGCAAAGCTGTTATCTTCTTGAATCAGAAGAGGCTTGCAACTATTATTATTATTATGAATTTAAGAAAACACATGTAATCATAAGAACGAGCAGAAGACCACAAAACATACCTTGTACATTCAATTAACGTGACTTTTAGTCGACCTTCTGTCAATGGAAAATCCTGGATACAGAGGTCTCGATCTTCATAGTCATCAGGTGACAGTACTTGAAATGGAAAAAATGGCTTGAACCTGAAAAATATAGAATAGACTTACTATAATTCAAAATATATAAGCAGGACTAATGCACAGAATTAAAAAACTGTTAATAAGATCAAATTTTATTCAAGACTCCTAAAGAGAAAAACTGCCATTCCTGCATACTTACTTGTCAAAAGAAGCAAGCAGAAGCTAAATCTGCTCCTTGAATGCAGGAGACTGGAGAATATGTAAACACAATGACTACTTCATTGGAATGGATTATCTGAGTATTATATTTACTAGTGCACATAATTTTGAGAAAAGGGGAAGCTGATGAATTCACAGAATATTTTTATGGTCACAAACACACAGTTTAACACAAGAGTCCTTTTACAGTAAGCATCTTAACAAATCTTTAAATTTTAAATTCACCTTGACACAATTGTTAGAACATTGCTGTATTTGAAGGACTGATGCATCCTAATAAACAGGACACTATTTTGTTACATATATTAATACTTCTCTTATCAATTGAAAAACACTTAATTGCTCTTTTCAGTCGGTCTTGTGATTTGTTGAACACCTGTATCTTCATTTTAACTCTTCTTCTTGAGCCTTATTTCACACATCATAGCATGTGATTCATAAGAAAAGCAATGTTCAAGATACTAAGTGTTCTACACATTATGTCTCCATATTACTGGCTCATTTTGATTACAATATGCTGACTTACAAATACAGTTTTCATTTTTAAGCCATACTATTTCAGCGTTGCACACAGCCGTGATCTAAGGGAAGGAAGGAGGGGGAGAGGCTGCACAGCTGCAGCCACATCACATGATAAAGACACACACACATGCAGCACATGCAGTGCTAATAGCATGGAGTACAGCCCTGTAATTAGAAAAATATTATGGAATCTGCACTAGTATCTATATAAAGCAGTCGGGAAAGCATTTCTGGACTATTTCTTCTTTCCATTTTTATTTAGTGCTCTTGTTTCCATCACTTGCCTGTGCCTTGTTTTCCATTCTCTGTCACCAATAGTCTTCAGTGATTATTTCTGCTTAGAAGACTTACTAATCACAGATTATGAACACCACTGCCTGCAGGATGTATTTGCCATTTCATAAGAAAGAAGTCTTTCATAAACACTGTTTGCTTAACCATCATAAGCATCTGCTTGTCACATTCAGAGATCACAGTACATTCAGGAAACAGTCACATGGATCTGAACTGAAGGGTTTCAGAAATTCAAATAAATAAACAAGTGCCTTTTAACTGTCGACACACTCTTCAGGAGGGAGTCTGACGCTCTGATTCAAGACACTTCGTTTTTGTACTAGCACAGTGCATCAGCCTTGTTGACTTGGTATAAAGCCATGAGAAAGACATTTCTTTTGTTCTGCTTGTGAATCTTAATTTTTTTTGTTTGTTTTACTGAAATCCAATTCAATTTCTAACTTTAATTTTCTTCCACATTTCTCTCTCTAACTCTTCAAGGAGAAAACTGTTGTGAAATTGGCCAAGTGAAAATACTCAGTTTTATGTATTTCACTCAATATTAATTTTTTAAGTCTGTATACAAAATGATTAAATCTCACTGGCCATGTTTTAGGCTTATGAGTATACCATAAACAAGCCAAATATTGTTTATTTGTATATTATTTGGTTTGATATTTTATTCATAATCTTACTTTACTATTACTTTAACAATTCAAAAAATACAATTACAACAGTGGGGAAAATAGCACCAAGGAAAACCCACAATTTTCACTCTACACACTCCTAAGAAATAGGGCCACTTAAGGTCCTGTGGAGGCCTTGGTGAAGGTCACCACTCCACTAAGATCCATACTAAGCCACAGCACAAACTTCTCCACAGAACTTCTCACTTTAAGCACAAGCAATGGTATTCTACTTTTTAGGAAGAATTTTTCCCTCTTTGAAACATCGATTCAGCTAAGGTTTTGTTAGGCTAAAAATGATCATGCATTCCAGTATAGGCAACAAATTTTGAATAAGTAAATATACGTAGGGTTTTTTTTATTTTTCAGCACAGCAGGAACTTAATTTCTAAGAGAAGAGGCAACAATGCAAATAACTTTTCAGTTAGCACCAGCAATTGTCTATGTACCTTCTCCCAAATTCTCCTCTTCCCAAAAATAGTTTCCCTTGGGAACCTCAAACTAGTGACCACCACCACCACCAGTATGCTCACTATTGCAACTATTGAAACAAGGTTTCAGGGAGGGAGGGAGGGACAGAAAAAGAAAGAGGATCTAATAGGTTACTATCACCTATATGAATTTCTATAAATACAAGGCTTAAAGATTTTGGTACCGATAAGGTGGTTCCCTTATACCTACCTTAAACAGCCTGCAGGCTGTTTAACAAACAAAAAAACCCAACCCAACACAAGTCTATTTTCATTGTTAAAAATCAGGAGGAATGAAAAAGAAACAGTTACTAAAACATTCTAGTAAAAATGCAGACATAAAAATTATGTATGCAAACCAAAGATGTTTCAGAAGTAATTGAAAAATAATATTTTAAGTATAGTACACACTGCAATCTTTTGCTACAGCAAAGTCTGATAAAATAATGCTCACCACAAGCCACTTTTCCTGCTAGATTGATAGGATGGTATCTATAATTTTTATTTTGAAAATAGACTTTTTTTTTTAAACTAACGCAACAATGAATTAAAGAGAAAAAATATTCTAAAATGCTAACACCATTTTCTACAATAATATGTAAAATATGTGAGATTATATAGTGGACTTTGGGTTGTGTAGTACTTACAGGCTAAATAAATTTACTAAAAATATGGGATTGAAAAGCTATCCCACAAGCTTCTAAGTTGCAACAAAGGTTTACACATTCCTAACAATGAAACTAATTTGTAAAATCCCTGACCCCCCCCCCCAAAAAAAATCAATCTAACAGATTGCCTATTTCCACTGGTATTAGCAATATACAAATATCCCAAATTAAATGCATTTTTATGCATACCTACTGCTTTCTGACATTCCACTTCTTTTTAACCTAGCAACTATTATCTATTTAAGGCAACTTACTGAGTTTGTACCTTTCCAAAATTAAATATAAGCATCAAGCAAACTATTATTTTCATCAAGTAAACTATTATTTTAAGGAAATTTTAATTATTAGTTAAGTAAAGTGTTGACAGACTGTTTAAGTACAAGATAACCCAATCGAATTTATTAAGGGAAAGTGACTGAAAAGATTATTTCCTACTGGGAACTGGTGAATGAATACAGAGAATGACTATTACGTTATGTAACACAGTAATATTTAGTTACCTTGTGGGTTGCATTGCAAAACCACATACAGGTAACCTGTAACAAACGCATGTAACAAGAGTCAGGTGTCACGGGCTTTCCTACCTTCCTGGTAGGAAAAGCCTATGAGCTACTCCACCTTTTAAAAACGCAATCCCCCATAACTAACAGCACTCTGAGGAGTGCTTTCTTGCAGAGCCGTCCCTGCTAGCCTTTTGTTCGCTCAAACGGGATTGCAGCAGAGCAATGATGGGTGTTTGCCTCGCTGGGGAGAGGCCAGACTTCCTGCTTCTGTAACGCCTCTAATTTTTCAGCCTAAGAACAATCCTATTGTGAGACAAAGTGAATTATAAAGTTGGTTTCAGAAAACATTTACAGTAGGAATATCAAAACACTTAATGTGAAAGTGAAGCTATTTTTCAATATATTTAATATTAAAAGTAGGCTTTTAGCTAAAATTCCCAATAACATAATTTAGTGAAAAAGACAAGATATGAATTCTATTCCCACACCCTGCAGACTACATGTTACCCTTAGTGATTCAGTCCTCATGTCCCAAGTCTTCCTAGGTAAAGGGATGATACTTTTCTATCTCAAGTTCATTATTAAAAGGTAGAACTTATTTTATTAATTACCTTCTGTAAATAACCTTGCACTTGTGTAATAGCTTTTAGAGGGTAGCAAAGTATACCATTACATTTAGTCCATCTTTACCGAGCAAAAATCCATGAATAAATGCCTAGAATTCACCCCATTGACTAAAAAAGGAAGAAGAGATCGTTTACCCTGCAAGTGAACCTCTATTCAGGAAATTCTAAAAGAAACCTTGATAGGAAACTAAGTACCTCCATTAATCTCAAATAGTCTCTGTCCTCACTTCAACTGGATGCTCATCATAGTCGTTGACCCAGGATCTTGGGTAAGATCAGTTTTGGTAGATTGCTCTTACGAATTCAAGGCTCTCAGTTGCAAACTCTGAACAAGAAAAAATGTGGTTTCTATTAGGTTGTCTATACCTCTAAATACTAATCCAGTATTTTCAGCTTCTTCCTTAACTTTAACCAGTAACCAAAGTTACATGAATTGGTGGACCTCAATCAGTGGAACACAAGCTTAACAAATGGTCCGCAGTTGGTCCATTAGCTACTTAAGAGTAGCCTGAAAAAAAAAGGTTTTAAGACATGACAATAGTCTGGGGAAATCCTGGAGTAACTGCTGACAGTATAACAGTTGAGAAATGTTACCAAAAGCTACTTACAAGTATAACATCTTACTAAGCATTTCCAAGTTGTTACCCAGGTCTCCAAGGCAAATTTTCACTGTATCTTTATTAGATCACTTTCAAGTGGGGTCTAATGCTGCTATATCCTTATTCAACAAGGTCAAAAGGCAATGTTCATGTGCAAGTCACAAATCCTTGATGGACAAAGCAGGATTATACCAACTCAATCTGCATATCCCAAAACCTCCTTTTTACTTCCAAACCTGTTATGTGATACTAAACAAGTAACGGAAGATAGATTTGTGGGGGAAGGATTACGCTGTTTTCAAACTGTAGTTGCCAAACCTTTGTAAACTCTTCATCTTTCCCAGAGAAGCAAAATAGGCATATTGTAGTTACACTAGGAAGCAAACACTGTACCAACCCATCCCAAAATCCTGCTTGGATATAGCATGCTATTTGAAAAACAAAACAAAACAAAACAGCCTTAAAAAGCACCTCGTACTAGAAGGATATAGCACCTTTCTGGTTTGCTTTTAAATTATCATTAAATGTCATTTCACATCAGGAACTAGGTCAGATTACCAAAAAGTAATTAAGAGAAAGTTATTCAATTAATATACAAGATTGAAGATTTCATACTTAAAACAGGATAATACTTAGATCTTCCATATACAAAGCACAACAAAAATGTTTTCAAGCACTGCCCATAGTCAGTATGTCTTCTTCACGCTAAAAATTTCTACACTTCATTGATGCCAGATTTCCCAGAGTCACTGCAATGGCAATAGTACCAAACTCAGATGCTCTCATCTCATCATCATTTCACTCAAAGCTAGTATTAAAACTTCATTTGAAAAAAAAATCAAATTAAATTCCCCTCATTTGGATGTTTTCAGATCCCTGAAAAACCCTATTTTTCCTTCCAGTTCAAGTTCTGTGAAAATAAACAAACCAACACTCCCCAACCCCCCCCCAGCCAAAAAAACCAAACAACAACAAAAAAAACAGCACAAACTTTTCACCTACTTGGAACAAGGCTATAATTCAATGTTTTACTTTAAAAAATATCTGACCTATATTACTATTAAATAGTATTCACTGCTGTATGATGATTGTTTGTGGGCCACAGGCTTTTTTTTTTTTTAATCAGAGAAGAGGACAAGAGTCTTTTATACCATAGGTTAGTTCAATAAGCCTATTGGCTAAACTAACCACTCGTACCAGTACCTACTTAACTATAACGCTTTCAGTTGCATGAGGAAATCCATCAAGAACAAAAATATCAAGCTATTTGGCCAAAGATATCCAAGGGCATACGTGTTTCTGTTCATTTCATCTGTTACGAATATCCAAAATCACAGTGCAAAAATAATTGTTAATGGCTGAATACAGACAAGAACAAACTTCAAAACTCTCAGTAGTCCATTTCCTATTTTCATCATCATAAGTAGAAAGATTTATAGCTTGATTTTTTTAATGCAGAAGGAGGCTAGAATTTTGCATACAGCTTTAGCTAAAAAGTGAGAACATGTTCCTATAATAAGTACTTCTGGGAAAAGTTTTAAATTATTTTCTGTTTTTGTGAAGGAAGTTTAATGTCAGGGTGGTCTAAAAATCACTGGTTGTCTGCTTAAGACCACATTAATCACTTGTATTATAAAACTTCCAGTGCTATTCTTCTGCCATAAAGTAAGATTAAATGTCAGGTTCATGAAATTTCAATCGAGTTACAGATTTATGTCATGTAACACTAACTGAACATTTAAATCGTAATAAATAAGGTAAAAAGAGACCTTAAATCTCAAAAGAGCTCACTAGTTGAAAACATGAATATCTTTAGCATAAGGTTATTCTGCATGCTTTTAAAGTCCTCAAATTTCATTTACCAGAGCAAAGAAGAATGAATCAAAATCTAGTGGAACTATGTTTAGTAAAGCATCAATTTACTTTGTAAATCCTTCTATATTTGAAGACTCTAATATCTAATATATCCTGGAAGAAATAACTGCTGTTTGTTTTTTGTTTTTTTTCTCCAGTTTTGGGAGTAAGAAAAGGTTTGACCAACAACAGAATAAAACTCAAACATAATAAAGATCATTTTAATATAACCCTTTTTATCTGATTCTTAAAAGTCGTGCTCTCAAGAGGTATATAAAGTTCAAAAAAGTTGTGATTAACATAAGATAATAATTTAATTCATTAAAAAACCCCTACTCTTACATTGTGTGCAACTTAGGATGAATTTTACTGCCACAAAAATTCTGAAATACTACAACCCACTCCTAAAAAGCAGGATCACATTAATGATATTGAAAAAGTACTTATCAGCCTAGCAAGCCATTTGCTTAAATGTATTAAAATGCAAACAGCTTGTATCATTCTTCACAAAGACAAAAAAAGTAGAACTCATCCTTATTTGAAACAAAACAAAACACTAGTACTTTTTTTTTTTTAATCTACCACCACTGCAGATTTTTTAAAAATAACTTTCCAGCTTCCATTGATTTCACAAGGAACAATGCCACAGAAGTATGGCAGAATTCATATTCAGTAGACTTTAGCAATTCAAAGTATACTCCTACTCAGTATAAAAATCAACTAGTTCTAGCTTTACCCACACCAGTAAAAATAATTCAGTTTACAAATAGCCTAACAACATTACAGTGAGAGAGTGGGTGTATTTTCTAGAAAGTTTTATGGAAACATTCTAATCAATTCTCGCACTCCACCCACTGTATTACAGGATATTCTTCCACAGACATGTGGGAGGCTCATAAGCTTAAATTCTCAATATACCAACAGTTACTTTTTAACCAAGACAGATAAAAAAAAGGCAGAGTTTTTTTTTCTTCAAAGCTCTTGCACACACTTCCAGCTGCTTAGACTACAGCCTTCGTTACAGTGATATCAGTACCTTTGTGGTATCTTGAATCAGACGTTCAAAACTGTTAATAGCTTTAAACTCTACAATGTCTGACAAAAAAAAAGTAAATAGCTGGTTCCTTTGGCGGCAGCGGGGGGAGGGAGGGGCAGGGGGAAGTGGCAGACTTCTTTTCCCGCTTATTTGCGGGAAGTTGTTGTAAACGCGGCAGGGAGAGCCTTAAAAACTTGCCATTACTGTCTGCATTGAAATAACCATGGCAAAAAGAAGCCTGAAAGCAGGCTTAACAAAACTCTCATCAGCACACGCAAGACCGACTTGACCATGTACAGAACTCCCTTCACAAGAATATATTCTCCCAAAAACCTAAACTCCATAAATAGGTTTGACTGAGGGTTGTTTTTTTTTTTTAAGGTTTTCTTCTTTGTTTAATTATATGTGACTTAGCTGAAACCAATTCTTGGTTCAAATTAAGAAGAGAAAGATGAAAATCCCTCTACAGTTTCAAGCAGGGCAAGAGTAGAAGTTCGCTGTCTAACTAGAATGCCCGAATCGGTGTGGTTCTGCTCTAAACAGGCCAGAAGATGCAGAATATGCTTCTTCCTGGAGGCTGAAAGAGAGGCTGGTGTGGCTCAGCAAATGGAGCTGCAAGCAGCTTTTAGGCATTCAAAGAAAACAATATGAGGAAAAAAACCCTCTACCTTCAGCCAGTTAGATAAGTTCCGTAAATGCTAGCAAAATGCAGTGGCATATTTAAAACAATTTATTCATACAGTAAACATACATAAATAAACCAATTATCCTGCCATATTGGAAGTAGGATACATTCAATGTATTACTCTTCAGGGAAACAGACAGCAAAAACACAAAAAGCTGTCTCAATTCATTCCTGTGAAAGATCTGCATTTTCCTACTTCAACAATGTTTTCTCCCATAAGGAGGTCTCAATCTCTGTAGGAATATTAAACCACAAAATAATCTTGGCAAGAGAAAAAAATAATGCTGATGTTCTAGCAGAAATCTAAGCTCAGTACACGACTCTTCCACAGATTTGAAAAGTTTTTATCCTCTGCTCTAAGACTGCATCCTCTGCACTAGACGACATCCACATGAAAATTAATGGTAGCTTCTCAGACAGCTTTTGGAGAATCCAGAAAATCACCATCTTTCACTCTTGAAGATAGCCTCTCTGGCAGTGGTAAACCAAAAGAAAAAATATTTTTATCTGATCTGAATTCCAGACATCAGAGTTTTCAAAGGTTTATACCTCACACCACGTAGTTAGCTTTAAAAATGCACATACTACAGAAGTCTCTCCTCAATTTATATTTATGTAGTCACTTCTAATGACACAGAAGGCCCAATTCACACCCCTGAAGTCTTTCAAAATGTTCGAGATAGCCTAGCCTCCAGATTAGGAATAACATTTTTCAAAGCTGAAATGAGTGATGGCTCACCTTAAAATATCATATTGTAAACAGCAGCAGTGGAGGATCTGCTTCACAAATACCTCAGCTATTCAGGCTGCGACGGTGGAGAGTGCAAAAGGAGGGCACACACAAAGCATTCTTGCCAACTGTCATTTTTTTAATGGGCCTGCGCTGTAAGCAAACAGGACTAAATAATGCAGAAACTCAGCCTGAACACGATGCGTGGCACTGCTGCTGACAACCAAATACAGGGAAGGAGTGCAAGATTAACTAACAGGAAGGACTCCTGCACTTTCTAAATGCTGCATCACTGATGGCAAGCTGCACAGTTGTGACTTGTGATTATATTTAAAAGAAGCAGCTGCTCAAGTTACCATAAGCAAAATAATGATAACCAACCATAACCTTAATAATGGTAAACATAATGAATTTGTATATTTTTTTTCTAACTTCTGCTCCTTTCAGAAAGATGGGAAAACGTGAGTTTTTGTAGTATTGTTTTAAAACAATACTACTGAATAACACTGCTGCTCTCATTTCACCTCCCCTTGTAATCCACTGGGCTCCACTTGGCAATATCACATTTTTTGTTTATTCTACAATATTGCCATAAGTTTTTTTAGCACGTATGCAGAGTTACTCTGAAAAACAAACTGTTCTGAAGTTTTCAGAGTTATACTACATTTCCACTGCTTAATTACTTAAGAATGATTAGCCAAGTCAGATCAATTACAGCAGTGATTTAAGTGATTCTATGAAGTCTTCTGCAATGTTGCCACAAGACTATGATCTTCAATTTCTACTTTTCCTATTTTAGTTCAGGCAAACAGGAATAATGCTTTAAACCATTTACTATGCAAGTGATATTTATGTAAAAATCCATTTTAGTTCTTACTACACAATGGTTTGTATTTAAAATACTTCAGTATGTTTGACAAGATAACAAAAGTTTTAGCATCATTTAAAGCATGTCAAGTATGTGGCATTAGCTATTGTAGGTATCAGTTTCTTTATTGCAATGACACTGATAAACAAAACATGATCTTGTACTTAATGGCATTATAAAAGCAGATTCCAATATTTGTACATATTTCCTCCCAAATAGGCATTTTCATAACAATGTTGCCAATTAAAACTGACATAGGAAAATTAATTGACGGTTAACATTAAGAACAAAATTTAAGTCATGAACAGAATATATGTAACCTGTGGATATCTAATGGACAGAACACTTTTCTTAATTTTACTGTCCAATATTTTAGAATAACTTAGTACATTTTAACTAATATTTTCCTTAGAAGTTTTACAGTGCAACAGCAAATTGCTAAAACAAAGTTTTCCTGAATGACTGTCCAAATTTAGACTAAATCCTTGAACATAGCCATATTTAGCAGTTAATTACTGTTTTCAGCATATTTTAGCCTATACAAATGTATAACAGTCTGATTAACTCTATCAGCTGATCTCTGTAACACACTCTCTGCTGCAGACAGATTTTTATGACATCTAAGTCTTTAAAACATGAAAAGCATACTGCTATAGTAAGATTCTTATATTTTCCATTACACAAAACAGCTGTAATGGACAGGGATGAACGCACTGCTCCTCACAGAACATTCAGTTGAATTGTAGCATAGCTGCAAATTGAACAATGAAATTAAGAAATTGTAAAGATAAGTTGTTCCCCTGTAGTTTTAAGGTTAAAATAAATTACAACAGCTGGTTTGGGGTGGGGGGGGGGAAGGAGCCCTCCAGAGCACAACTCTATCAGAGTTCTATTCCTAACTAGTTCTGCCTTTCTCTGGTCTCACAAAAAATATTTTCCTCTTTTTTTTCCTTCTCAGCTACCCGCTGCACTTCCTGCGGTTTTCATTCTTGGCTATACAAGCCCACACACAGGTGTTAAGTGCTGCCAGGCTCCTGCTGGGTCCTGCAGTAAACAGAGATGCATGAGCACCAGGCTCTCAGACACTCCCAAATCCTGAAGTGCGGGCTTATTCGGATGGTACCCTGCCCATGTTAATAAGAGCTGCATCCAGGCTAATAAGCTCTTCCAGAACGAGTGCTTAGGGAAGCAGACGCACCCAAATGGCTTTGTGTGGGTTTGATGCTGAGGTCTGACCTATCAAACCAAGGGTCCTACCATATACTCAACTTCTTGGGTAGAGCAGTTCAAAAGCACCTGCATCTGTGAAACTGTATACAACCCACTTTGCTGGTTGGGCAGTTTAAAAGAAAATTTCATTGCAACACAAGTATATCTGTCTACTGAGGTCTTTATTGCTGAATTTTTCTCTAATCTGCTATGCACTCTGCCAAGGATCATCAAATACCTTGAAGTAAGGCCTGAATTTTAGCCTAGATTTGTCTGGCTTCTGAAACAAGGTGCATTTTGTTAAACAGTGAAGGAAAACACACAGGAAAATTTTCCAAAACTTATGGGGGTCTTTCCTCACTTAAAGTGTCTGAACTGAGATGAACATCATTCCAGCAATATATTCTTTAGTTTAACCAGAAGCTGGATGACTGTAGCAGAAATTACCCGATTAAAGAAATTTATAAATTCTATATTCAGGCTAGTATATATGTCACGATTAGCCTGATAAAAATAAACATAAAATATAATATAAACATAAAACATATATATATAAACATACATATATAAACATAATGACCCCCAAATCCCACACAAACTAGCATCCAAACTCACTTCCACAAAGAGAATTTATCCACTATTATGAACACAAGTCTCCTTCAATCCTCAAACATCAAAACATAATGGAACACTGTTAATACAGCATTTTCTCTTAAATGTATTAAATATTTATATTCATTTGTCACCCAGAATGAAGCTTGCTCAATAAGCTAATTGCTCCCACCTATCATTTATAGTATTGGATCATTGTTTTCTTCTTGACAAAGGCACAGTTTGATATCATCCTGCAAAGGGTTTTGTAGTTCAGCAACTAATGGATTTTAGCAGCCCAGAGTGACACAGATTCTCTATCAAATTAACAAACCACATAGGTATGTAATATTTTCCCTATGTACTCATTTTAGATAATAAATTTAAATATAAACTTTTAACAAGATTAACAAATTCTTCTGTTGCTCTCTGAAGAATAACAATACCAAGAATGATCAAATATTGAAATAGTTTTGAACCAAACAAGTGCGAACGTGAACTGTAAACACAGAAGTATATTGTGTGACTTCAAGCAATTTCTGCAGGAATGTATAATAAGCAGTTTACCATAGTAACCCTGTAATATGAAAGGACTAGCTACAATAGTGAAACTGGCAGCCTGAGACAAAGCTTCACAGCGACTAGAGCACCACACTTATATTACTGACTACTCAAACCCACTGTCCTCACCCAGGTTGCTTATTCAAGAGCATTTAGACCAAATGTCATTTACTAATAAAAAAGCTGAAATACTTTATATTTATATAAGTACTTTCTATAAGACATTCTTACGTGTTACTACAACAAATAAGCTACTGAGAGGTGTAACAGTCACCCATTTTTACAAAAATTTCTGCGCCTCTGCTCTTTTTGAAATAATCTCCTTCAAGGCCTTCAATGGAAATTCAATGTTCAGATTTATGTGACAGGTAGGGAATATTAGAGTCACATCATCTACTCAGAGACTAAAAATCATTAAACTGCTTATACAAGGTAATTCAGAATAGCCAGACTTCAGTGCTTGAAAGTACCTACCTATCTCCAGCTACACAGATGGACTCAGATCCAAACTCAGACTTTTGTCAGATGCCTACAGTTTGGTAAAGTGAATAACTCCTAAGAGTCCTATGTTTACTTTGAAATAAGTTACCTTTCCAAAAGGTAAAAATGCAAAGCACACAGTAGTAATTTTTATTAAAAAGTATTGAAAGATATGCAAATTATGACAGAGAAGTCATTTTTATGACCACTGCAAAGTATTTGTTCTCAAGGAGCAGCAAGATCAGCTTAAGTGTTTGAGATCAGAGTTCAGAAGAACAGAAATTCAAAGTCTCTTTTCACAATGCTAGTGCATGTAAAATATTAGGAAGTACAAAATAAATTTTATGAGATTTTTTCCACAGCCTTCACTCACAACCCGCATTAAAAAATTCCACTGTAGGACTAAAAGTAAGTATTTTTAAATCTAAAATGGCAAAGGAGTTAAACTAATAAGGTAATTTTCTTTTCATTGTAATTGCACAGAGAATCTTTTATACACTGTTTCAAGTAAGAGATGTTCGAGGAGGTTTTATTTTCCTGTCAGGCCAATTAACTCTAATCCTTATTGGATCATCATCTGCAGCAAACATACAGAGTAATCACCAAAATTATCCTTTTATTTCTTCATCCCTCCCACCCTCTAATTAAGATTTTTTTGTCCCCAACTATACCTCTGGTCACCCAGTTTCTTCACTAACCCATCTCAAATGAGTCCCATATTAGTTCCTGACCCTTGCAGGTAAGATAAAAGAAAATGTAACATTTTTTAACTAGTCATAGGAAAAGACCTTCTCTTTTATTCCAAAAAGCACAACTGTCTACTAGAAAGTGTCCAATAAGTAGTCACTATTTATTGTGACTTAATAATGAAAAAAGTTTCAAATTGGCATCCTTAGAGAAATAGAGCTTTCCAGCATGAAAGCCCATAAGATGTTTGGGTGGGGAATAAGCACAAAAGGTTTCAAAACCTTCCAGAAATCAATAGTCTTAGAAACCAATATCTACATAACCAAGACTTTCATTTAATCTGAAGAAGCCTGTATTTAGTGACCCTCCAGACACATTGAAAGGGGGTGTCTGAGGTAGACAGCTCTCAAAATAGAGTAAAAAGCTCCCTTTTATGCAGGCAGCATCCTGGAAAAAAATAAAATATTTAATGTTTCTGGGTTTGGTTTTATTTACTATGTGTCAAGTTGCTTACAGATCCATTTATCTAATTCCTGTATGAATAAAAAATTACTTGTCCATGCCTTATGAAGATAATCTTCCAAATATGAAGCACTATTATCTACAGACAGATCTGTTGATCCTAGTTATCACTGCTTTGCCAGTAACAGAACAAGTCTCTGTACTGATACCATTCAGGACATTAACTCTGGAACAATCTAAAATGCCACATAAGTATCAGCATTTCTTTACCATCAGTTTTCTCAGAGCAGAAAAGGACTCAAAATTACCTTTTCTACTTCTACGTACCAGAAGTTTTTTCCACCTAGAATGGGTAAAGACACGGTATTAAAAATAAAAAAAGCCTCATCTTCCCTTCTAGCAGCAATAAGAAAGAAGATTTCAAATAGGTGTGTCTTACAGATTAACTAGTAAGAAGCTGATATCACAACTACAGTAGAATCCAGACACAACCCACTCAAAGAAAAAAATCCATATCCTTTTCCTTTGCAGAAGCTGTAGTGACATGACAGTAGATTTCTCTACTGGGAATTGATTTCTGAAGTCACAAATGCTTATAATCTTAACCTCTTTTACAAATAGTAAATATTTTTAAAAATTTGATACTCTTTGCAAGACCTCTACTACCATATGATGAAGCCATTTCTATTATAGGAAACACTTCAAATCAATAGCTACTTATGTTACTTCTTGGCTTAAGTTTTGCCAAAAATAAGAAATTGCTATGTAACTCAGACTGCATTCTACAGCAGTAATTTAAAATAAGCTTGTCTAATGGTTTTGCTAACATCATCATCTTCCCAGTGAAAATCATTATAGCCTCAGTTTCAAAATAAAGCATGAAACTGGTTAACATAACTCTCACAATATTGCAAATGATCTGTTTGTAGGATGATGCATGTTGGAGGGGGCCTCAGGAGGTCATGCAGTTAATATCTGATAAAGAAACATTAGAGGTAATTCCTAGTGAGATTATTTCTAAAGAAAAGAAAGAAAAATATTCCAGTCTGTGATAAAATGCATTAGAATAAAGCAAAACATAGTTTCTCAAAGATGCTAATACACATACAAAAGTATTGCCTATTTTTAATGCAACACACTGAGAAACCAAGCTCCCTTAAAATATACAGAACTCTCTCACTGCTTAGGCAATACCTAATCTGTTTAGAATCTAAACAGACGAACTTGCACAACCTTAAATTTGGGGGGGTTGGGGGAACCACAGAGCTGCTTTCAGATTTTTAACATCACTGCTGGAGAAATAACAGGGTAATGACATTTTGGAGGAAGATTAGCCTGCAAGTATTCCTCCCATCCCCCTTTACATACACAGGAAGGGTTTTGTACCTTCATTATGGTAAAGCATATTTTGATTGTTTAGAAAGCACAAAAAAACCAAAGCTGACTCTCTGAAACCTACACAAAGAGAAATCAGAACCTACTCAAAACAAAAGAACTATGAAAAAAGTCTATGATAGTACTTTTGAAGAACTGTTTGAGTTTATACAATGAAAAAACAAAGGTTGGATTCAAGCTGCTAAACAAACTCTACTGTCTGCTGTTAATTAGTATCTACCATCATGATCTAGTAAAAGAAACCTACATGAAAAATCCAGTGTCAAACCAACTTACATGAATGGGCAAGGCTGATCCAATCTGGTTCCCAAAAGCACCAGATTCTGGGACAGCGAGACACAGCAGCTGCACTGCAGAACACCAGTAGTTAGCAACACAAACAAACAACACGGAAGCCAACTCTTTCCACACCCATTCTCAAGCTCCAGCCACTGGCCAGCTTGTCTCAGAACGAAAAAAAAGGTACAATTTAAAAAGTTAAGCTAAGCCAAGACAGAGTCATACAGTACACAGAGCCAATTTAATGAAGACTGGTGGATATTATTCACTTACTGAAGTAAGTTTGTTAGGGTTAGTTAAAAAAAAATACATATATATACATATATATATATATATATATATATATATATAAAATCTTGACTCACAATTATCTAATTTCTCAAGAGCGCACCAAAACTCATGTATGTTGAGAACATTATGTGGTTTTAGACTTTTCCCACATTTGAATGAGAAATCTCTTCTCTTTGACAGACCACAGGATTTTCACAAGACTGAGAGCTTGAATAATTGTTTCTATTACAAAGCAGCATAAATACGTTAAGGTTAAAGTTAGCAATAAAACAGTAGTAGTAGTAACTACTAGTAGTAACTAGTTACTACAAGAGTAGTAACTCTTGCTACTACCAATTAAATTGCACAAAAAGTAGCAAATTTTAAAACCTGGATAAAGACAAACAAATCCTGAATCAACAACGATGCAGAGTTAACTTGCAGATTCACTCTATTTTACCAGCAACCTTGCTTCCGGGTAATTAGCCAATTTCTACCATATGAAATAGCTGCTCTGCCACTGAATGGCAATTGCATCAAAATAGGTGTTTTGTCAGATATAAATACTTTTCTTCAAGAGCCTAAGAAAAGTGATTACATGCTATTAGACTAAAACAAAAACTACTACTTATTTATTTAGACATAACAAAGCACCCCCCCCTTTTTCAATTAGTAGAAGATTGTTCATATGGAGAAACCCGTACATAATATGCTAGACGAATTTTAAGATGCACTTACTTTTCTACATTGCCTTCCCTCAGACACTTGCAGTGCATCAAGAATGCAAGGTGTCTTCTTCCACTTTCAAGCTACAGTTCTGCAGGTTGCACAAAGTCAGTCTTAGCAATGGATTACACAGAGAGATAATGATATATAGTCTTACTAATCACTGCTTTGTTGCATATAATTTTGTTCATGTCTGGGAAAAACACAATAGTATGCATGTCTGTAGAGACAGACAGTACCTGCATGAAGACACAAGACATGCATGATTTTTTATGCAGTATTGTAAAATTAAATAGTGGTGGGGGGGACCTGTTTTACACAAACTTAGTTACAGGATGATGAGAATCAACTATTGACAGAAGTTCTCTTCTGCCATTCACTATCAAGTAATAACCCTCTAAGAGTTACCTAATTACAAAAGAAAGAAAACTGCATATTTTCATTTTTAATGATACTTGGCAGCTCCACTCCTTTGTGGACTTCAGTCTGGAAACTAGAGGATAACAAAGATCCCCTTTGAACTGGCTCAAAAGAGAACTCCTTGCATTGCAAGTGCTTTTGTTTCCAAGGTAGTAATTACTGCTATTCGAAGAGTTATTTACAAAGTTACTTGAGCAAGAGCAGGGAGACATCAGAAGGGTCTTGAACTACACATGGAAGCAAACACTTGTATACTTAAACAAAAAGAATACAGGACATAGAAAAAATGGGGAGAGGATAAGCTCATTCACTGTGGATGAGAAACTGTTAAAATTTAAGTAAGGTATAAAGGTTATTAAGAGGTTGTGAAACTCTCCTAACTTCTTCCTATACATTCTTTGCTAAAGAATATATTGGCATGGCCTTAGAATATCAAAATCCCAAGCCAATGCCCTCTTAACAAAATAAGTTTTGCATCTTATGAAAGAGCTGAATTTTCCAAATCAGTTCTCCACACTGTGTAAATCATGCTGCCTCAATTCTCAGCTCTGCTATCACATAGAAATGTGGTGTTATTACTTGGCTGTAATGAAGTTTAACTTTGTAGTGATCTATATAAATGCATTTGAGACCCACTGGTCTAGAACATGTGTTTTCAGTTTGTGTTCCACATATTCTTGGGCAGCTGTGGACAGCTAAAGGATTCATAGGTGATAATTAAGAAACATAAGTCTAAAAGTTTCTACATAGGGCTCTATATTCCCACTAGAAAATGTTAAAGGCAGAGTTCAGAACAGTTAGGACACCCATGACCTAGTCCTCCTTCCTTGGAATAATTTCATTAATGTGCATTAAGCTTAGTCTCCTGTCCTCCCACTTACCAACACAGTGAGGTCAGAATTACATGCTCAGAACACAGTATAAAATTAAAGTTTAAACAGTAACATATACAAGGTTGGACAGCCTTGGACACTTGCCACCCTGTACAATAAGCCTATTATCTAGTATGAAAAACAGCTATGATGCTATAATTTTCTCCTAAGTATTCCCAAATTCCCAGCTCCCCACAACTTAGAGAACTTTCTAAAAATAAACTCTTCTTAGTTCTATAACAATTTATGCTTCTTATATTGTTCTCAATGTCAGTTACCTTCTGTCCTCATACACTTCTACTCATTTCTGCCCCAGACATTTCTTTTTTCCCATCCTTCTGGTTTCTCTTCTCTAAGTCTCTTTAACATGTCAATGGCTCACACCTGCCTAATTTGTTCTTTCTAGCGCAGACAGCTTGAGAAATATATGGAACATCCATTATCTCTGATTAAACAAAGAGAGAGCCCTACTGTCCAGGTGCATCTCCCCAAGGAAAACTGAAGATGTCTTCCTCCCTCTGTCTGAAGGAGAAGAGGATGTCATCACTGGTTATACAGGCACACTAAAGTCTTAGGAGTGTAAACATTTGCCCTACTTGCTCTTTTTAGGTTTACTGAAAATGTTCACTCTGTCACTATTATAGTACTACACCAGCCTATCCTTTAGGCTCTTTTCCACAGTTACTAGTTTCAGACTCTTTCCAAAAGAGTGAAAGAATGGAAGCAAACTCACTCCTGACAGTTTCACTGCTGCCCAGAGCCTTCTGGAGAGCAATTCAGAACCTCAAAATTTGGAAGGACCACCACATTGCTTTAAGCAGCTACTAACTGCCCTTTTCGGGCTTTCCAAACCTTGGATATTTTACACATCCACTTTCATGCAAACTCTTACAAATTAGATTGCTGAAGAACAGGCTGAAAAGGCTTTAGTAATCATGTTATTGCAAAGCCAATTACACTTCAAAATCCAAATCAGCATCTTCAGTTACTCATGTCTGGGGAATTTTAGAGAGAAGTTTTATTGCAGATGAATGTGGTAAACAAAAAAGAAATCCTTACTTAACACACAATAATACAAACTACAAAGAATGAACAAGAAAGAAAGGGAATGCAGTACCTTAAGAGTGGCAAAACACAGGAAAGAAAGGGAACAAAATACCTTAACAGTGAAAGGACATTCAATATTTTTAATCAGCAATCAGGATGGAATCACATAAAGAAGATGCCACTTGCCACTTCTGCTACAGATTTATCAGTGAGTACTGCATTATAGACAATACATATAATGCAATCTATACTGCAGTCCATATATTTAGAAAACAAGATGTGCTAGCTTACTTAAAAAAAAGAAAAAAGACAAAGAAAAAAAGAGGCTCCAAAAAATTTATAACAATGGCAATACATTTCTTATCAACTTTTAGATTTCCCCAAAGTTACTGAAGAAACTCATCAGACTGGAAAGGAAGAAGACAATATCTATCACGAGATTTCAAAAATACTTCTTAGAAAGTGAGTTCATTCCTGCCTCACATCAACTAACAGAAACCTTGTTTCTATAGACAAACATAAGCCACAAGTCTTGTCTAAGGTGGTTCATCAATGGCAGTGCTTCAGAGAATGATACCCCAAACCCACGTGCTGTCCCACAAAGCCATGCTTTCCAAAGACATATCATGCTCCCATTGTTGGGCACCTGACAGGATCCTGGAATTTTTGATACCTACTATTTCCGCCACTTAGGTATGTGTAATTTGGGGCACTCACAGTTTCACTGTGCTTCAGTTACTTCACCTACTGTAAATGGAAAACCATGCTTACTTTCATGGAAGGCTTCTGATATCAGAAAAGTAATATACAAGCACCTCTATTATATGCCTGTAAAAATACCAATAGAAATCTCTTTTTACCTACTAAGAACATGACAAATTCTAATACATTCCTCCCGAAGTAACATCAAGGACACAATGCATCTTACCTGATTTTATAATTGGGTAAAGTGTGTTTGCGCTTAATAACTTTCTTGAACTGGTTCACAATGATAGAAGTGAGTTGAGGCATGGGTCTCCCTTCAAACTGAGACTTCACTTCGAAGACTATCACAGGGTCATCCATAAAAGAAAAGGACCAGTGAGTGAAGGGCAGGCGCGTGAAGACCAGCTTCAGCTTCCCCATCACCCGGGAGATCTTGACAAAGAGGTAGGCTGACTTGCCAAAGACAAGGTCAGCATCGATGGCCAAGTGGAAGCCACCGTTGTATTCCAGATCGACCTCGAAGCCCAGCTCCTCGGGGCAGCCCTCTTCGTTGCAGACCACGGGCCGAATGAGCTTGACAGTTTTGAAGATGGGCAAGACGTTCCCAAGAGAGACGTCCCTGAGGCTGAGCCCCTCCAGCATCTTCCCCGTCATCTTGGTCTGGAGCAGCTCCTCGAACTCCACCTTGATCTTCTTCGTGACCCAGTTCCTGACCAGGGCAGTGTCCCTGAGCTCCCTGAAGAGGAAGAGGAAGATAGCATTGAGGAAGTGGCAAGTCTCCTCTTGGGACGAGGGGGCCGGAGGGGGCTCCTGCGGCTGCTGTTTGGCACTGGGCTCCGCCGGCGCAGCCGCGGCGGCTGCCGGGGTCGGGGCCGGCTCCGAGGGCGCCTGGCCGCCCGCCGGCTCCGGGCCCTGGAGGTAGTCCCTGAGGCTGCAGTCAGACGCGACGCGGGAGTAGACGAGGCCGCCGGGGGCTTGGGCCGTCTCGGGCGGCTCCGGCTTCTTCCTGTAGAGGAGCAGGAGCTGGAGCAGGAGCGTGATGAAGGAGCCGGCCAGCGCCGAGAGCAGGATCACATAGACCAGCAGCATCCTCGCCGCGGCGCCCCCGCGCCCTCACACCTGCGCCCGCACTGCCCCTCACCGCGCCGCCGCCGCCGCCATCCCGGGGGCCGCGGCCAGAGGCGGGCGCTGCGCCAGGGCCGACGGTTAACGGCTGCAGCCCCCCCCGCGGTGCCGGCCGCCGCTCCCCGCCCGCCGCCGCCTCATCCGGGTCCCCTCCCGCCCTCTCCGCGGCGGGGGCAGCGGGCGGGGCGGTGGCGCGGCCAACCAACGGCCGCGCTCCCTTCGCCTCCGGCCGCCCCCCATTGGCGGGGACTTGGAATCTCCGTCGGGCGCGTCACGACGCCGCGCGGTGGCGTCACAGCGCCGTGCGGCGGGCAGTGGCGGCGCCTGCGCGGAGGGGCGGGGCGGGGCGGCCGCATTCACCGGTGCCCCTGGCCTTGCCCCTGTCTCTGTCCGCGCGGTCCGGAGCCGCTGGCGGTGCCGCCCGGGCCGGGCGTTCCCGTCTGCCAGCGAGGGCTCCAGGGGGCCCGACCGCGTGCCGGGAGCCGCTGGGGCTGCGCTGCCCCGCGGACTGAGCCGCCTCGCTGCAGCCGTTAGAGGAGCGGGAATTGAGTGACTGCTCAGACAGGCGCCGCCGGGCGCTGCAGCGCGGCCAGGGCCTGCGGAAGGCGAGGGCGAGCGAGAGGCAGCCACCGCCTACGGGCTGCCCACGGAACAGCCGGAGCAGCCCAGCGGGAACAAGCGGCAGCCCCTTCGCGCCGTGCTGCTGCAGGGGCCAGGGGCTCCCGCACAGGCCCGCCTGGGAGCTAACGGCGCCGTGAGCCTCGTTAATCCTAGTCACACTGCAGCCCGCTCTTCTAAAAACAGGGACAGCAAGCGCCCCCTGAGAAGGATGCCTTTTCAAGGAGAAGGAAAGGGCAGAAATGCATTTCAAAAGGGCAAGTTTCCTGCTATGAAACTAATGGAAAGGGAGAATTGTTTCTCCTGGAACGATCCCCCGTGCTGAGGCTCCAGCGCCTGTCCTCTGGTCTCTGCTTGGCCTGACCCGAAATCTGAGGGCTTCAATGGGCTTTGTGCTGACCTTTTCGGTCAATACCAAAAATACATGAGAGATATAAAATATACATATAAAATATATGGAACTTATGAGCAAGTTCATGAGTCTGTCTTATCATAGTCATGCAGGAGGTAGCCTGTCTTCTTACAAGGAATTTAACCCCATGGAGGCTGATATCTCTTCTTCCTAAAATCTGTATAGTGATTTCAATAAATATGAGGACATTTTAATTACCAGATCCATAAACTACAGTTCAGCTGATTTCATTAGTTAACCAGAAGACTATTAGGGTAGGCAATTTAAATATCATTAAGAAAGACATCTGTCTCTAGAGGAATGTATTTGGGACACAGTCATCCTAAATAGTAGTTAAGATAGCCCTGCTGAGCAGGGAAGTGAAATAAAATGAAAAAAAAGTTTGATCTGTGAGAAGTTTGCAAAAGGCTGCATTCTCGTAAGGCAATAATTGCTAAAGAGACATAGTAGGAGTGGTGAGAGATAAAGGATATTTAGCCTCTTGGAAATTAGGCAGATTTTTTTTTTTTTTAACTAAAATTGTCATGGAGCAGGTTCAAGACAAAAATTGGAGACTATTGGAAGTTTCATGATTTCATCGAAGCCTCTTTTCTGTTTGCTGTTGATTAGAGACATTTTTAGCAGATTTTGAACATATTACATAGGTGACATTTTAACAAGCTCTGCTATTATTCAACTATTCACTATTGTTTAAAGTCTGTTATTGAGTAAATGAAGTAAAAAAAATGTAGGGAGGAAAGGAATATGAACAAAAGAACAAAGCTGAGAAATTTACACATTGTGATGTTTTGATTTGTGATGTACGTGAGATAGGTATTGTCAGCATGTAGGACTGCATTCCTACTGCTGTAAGCAACACATTACAAAGTGGTTTCTTTATATCACAGACTGTGGCTTCGTTGAAGTTGGAGGGTAGGGAAAGGAAGGCATCCTCACCTCTCTGAGCTCACATGCTCCTTTCAAGGAAGGCAACAGATGCATCCTGCATAGGAGGCAGGTGAGTGGCATCCAGACTAAGGACTATTGTTTTTACAAGAAGAATGGACATTTATAAAAATTGCTTAAAAAAAAAATCAGTGAACAAGAGGGATAGAAAGAAGAAACGTGTAACATGCAAGGCAGGGCTACCATGAGTGGGAAGAACATGCGTGTGGGACTCCAGACAGAATATTAGTTCTGAACATTTTGAGAGACTAACCCAGAAGACCCATTGTATTCAATTTTGTTTTACAGAAGTGGCATATAAAATAATCATATTTTAACTTGAAAAGATAAACATACTTCAAGAAAGCATATTAGTCTGATCCAGCAAACTCATTTAAAGGCCAAATCAAAGCTGTAACTGTTGCTAGAGTTATAACACTACTATGACATTTGCATATTGTTTTTCCAGGTGCTTCCCTGTGTCATGGGAAGTGTTTTCTTTCAATCTTGAAATAGAAGTTCTATAATTTCTGAAAGACACCCACTATTAAGGT
The DNA here is from genome assembly GCF_036417845.1 of Apteryx mantelli. Lineage (NCBI taxonomy): Eukaryota > Metazoa > Chordata > Aves > Apterygiformes > Apterygidae > Apteryx > Apteryx mantelli. Next base: position 37,403,358 of record NC_089984.1, read on the forward strand.
AAAAATTACTTAAATGTTTGGGGGTTTTTACACCTATTTTAATTTTTAGTTAATCATCTAGCTTAAAGTCTGATAATGGTTCTTATATAATGTTTTATTTTAACAGAATATCAGAAAATCCAAGCTAACCCCTTTTTTTGCCAAACTCCAGCACTACTTAAAAAAGCAGATGAGAAGAAGAAAATGTAAAATTTTCAATGCCAGGAAAATAAAAGCCCTCTTCCCTCTTCCCCTTCATAAAGTGTGTGGGGCAGGAGGATTGAAAGCAGTTAATGATGCAGAGCTGTGGTTTGAAACTAGAGATTCGGAGTATGAATTTTTTATAGGTCTTGTGACTGAAAGTTGAAAGCCTGGGTGCTTAACAGAGCATTTCTATAGAAATACCAGAGAGGTCATTAGTACAAAATTTGAACTGCTCTGTTACAGGCCTTTACCATGTCTAATATAGGCATATGCAGTAAGAATGAAAAGGTGGTGGATTTGTAACTAAATAGCTTTTCATATATGGAATAATATATTCAGAAAGCCAACAGCAGCCTTGGTTTTGGGTCAGGAAGAACACCAGTAAAAAAAGAAGTCATGTTGCAGATTTCTGAACTGAGCATTTTCTTCCGTTAAACCAGCAGAACAGGAAATTTGGCACATTTTGTGGACCTCATGACAGTTTAAAAGCCTCTGCAGTGTTCAGCTCAGTAATCGCTTTTCTCCTTTCAGAGGAACATTTTCATTACTCTTAAAAATTATAAAGCAAGTCAGGTGTGTTTTAGTATTTTCAATGAGAATGAAAACATAAAGGGAAATAGCAGCAAATATGTTAACATGGATACCAAGAGGATACACAGAAAACATTATTTAAAACAGAATAAGGTTAAAATAGGTCAGGATGGAAAAGAATTTTTAATTTGTCAAGTAAAGGAGAAAAAAGATGAGCCTTCATACCATCCAGAAAAGGCCCTCTAAGAGCTAATTATACTTCAGCTTCAATTTAGAAGTTGCTGTTTATATTTTCTGGAAGTCTAAATAAATAGAAAGCAGTATGCAATCTGACTGATTTCCACCTTGGTTACTTAAGCTTTGTAAAAATAATGTAAAATATACTCACCCATGTGCTCTTTGCACAGCTGTAAACTATTAAAGAGGATGCAAGACAGGCAAAATTTAGGCCTGATATGTAATTTGATTTTTTCAAACAATTTTACTAGATAAGAGTTTATTAAACAGGATATTTCAGCTATTTTTAAATAAGAAAGAACAGAAAGGACAAGGTTTTTTTTTTTCTTTTGAAAATCAGATTTAGGAGATGACAGCAGTGGGCCTGTACGTATAGAACTTTAAAACAGTTTTCAACATTTTGCAAGAGATTGGCACAGTGATAGTGTACAAAGGTTGCAAAATATGTAGAAATAGATAATTTAATAGAGAACATTTAGCTAAAATTCAAAGAAAAGACACATGTTTAAGCCAGTTCTCATGTTATAAGTGAACATCAATGTTACCCAGGAACATTTACTTGTATTCATCTCATTCCTGACTGATCCAGAGGATCTTCATCCAGAGGATGAAGAAATGGTAGAAGCATTTTTGTCAATGCAAGATAGTATGACCAGTTGAAAAGTCACATTTTAAAGTTTGCATACTGCGGGGCTGACGAGAGAATTATCCATGTCACAAGCTTAGAAAAGCTATTACAGTTTTTTTCAAAACTGTGAAGTAGTCTAAATGATAGATTTTGTTTCAAAGCAGGAAATACTGGGTTATTTTGTAATAAGTGGTTTTAGCAATTTTCTTCATTGTTATACTCCAGTCATTGTCTACTTTTGTAATATCTGTTGGCAAAATGATTTCATTCTTTCCTGGGCCTCCTATTGTTTTCATATTACATGTCTTAGAGACCAAAATTAGATTATAGTTCTCATGGTACTGCATGAAACAAGATTCAAAAAGTGATTAGGTAAATTCATGAGGGAGAAATCCATTGAGGGCTATTAAATACAAAGATTGCTGGAAGCTACACTGTTGACATACTGCTGTGGGGTGTCCTGTTCCTATAATTGTCCTCAGACATCCACTGTTTCAGACAGGATACTGTGCTAGTGAGCACCTGATCTGGTCCAGTTCTTAAGATACAGAAAAGAAGAAAAATACAGTGATCAAGACTCTCTGCAGTTCTAAATCGGAACTCTGTCAGGCACAGTGTCGTCTTATTCTCAGGTGATCCTACATTTTACTGGATCAAACTTGGTAAAAAAATGAGGCTTTAATGCGTATGAAGATTCCTTTGAGGCCATTTAAATCCTCCCCTTCCCCCATCCCCCCCCTTTTTTTTAATTTTGCATTTTGAAGAGCCAGGTTGTGGTAGGAGTCTGCTCCCAATGCAGACAGAAGAGGCATGGCCCCAGTCCAACTGATCCCCTGGGAAGACTTCTGTTCAGCTCACCTGGAGAAACTCATGTGTCTCATCCCTTCTGAGCCCAGTTTTTGCACAGATGACAGTCCATCTCCTCTGGCTCAGTATTCAATTCCAAATCCCTCAAATAAGTTTCTCTGCCATGAGCTAAATCCTTCCACTCAGAAGTACATAAAAATACAGTTTGGGCAACTCAGTCATATTCAGACTATATTAATTATTAACTGATTGAGTATTAGTTATTAATTAATTATTAATTAAGACTATATTAACCACCAGTGACTCATCAGCTGGAATAAATTGTTGGATCCATTGACATTGAGTTAAATGCATCTATTTATCCTACTGAAAAATCTGCCCCCTACTCTAACTAGTTTATATACCTTTAATTATTTTTAAGGATGGTGGCTGAGAATTTTAGAGGGTTTTATTACTATCCTAGAACCAACTCACTGTATGAATTCAGGAAGGGAAGCTAGACCTGTGTTTTCAGAATGGGAATGCATTTTAAGTGCTGCTTTTTGGATAGGTCCTACCTGAGACATCCAAAGCTCTGTTTTCAGAGTTAATGAGGAAATGCAGTTTACTCAGGAATTATGAGCACTGTGGGTGGTGGGAGGAAAAAGAAAGTTCCCTGTTGACTGCTCAAATGCAGATGCTCCGAATTAATGCTCACTTCTGAAAAAATAGGCTCTTAACTTCATGTCTTCGTTTAACTGTTTAATGTGATGCATCTCACAGCAAGGATATTTTGACTGATTGTTTGTGAATACCTTTGCAATCCTACATACAACAAATAAAGCAACTCAGTTGGTTATTAATAATGACTTAGAGCTCAAACAGTTTGGTCAGAAGATGTCAAAACAGAAAGATGGTTAGGGTCTGGATCTAAAGTTTAGTTTGGCCCAAATAAATCCAGCATCTTAGTTCAAGCTCTCTTTTTAACTCATTTTAAACTCATTTAATCAAGAACTTAACATTTTAGATGAAGTTAACATTTTAGATGAACAGGTACATTGGATATTTACTTCAAAAGGCTCACATTCAACTTAAGGTATCCTGTCTTTTAATTAGGGATTCTGTTACTTTTTCACTTGACCTTGGCTTTTGTTATAACATGAAACAAGATTCCCCCACTTAGGAACTCTAGCTCTGAGATAATTTTTCCAAGATTAAAAAAATCCTTTTTAAATTTAAATGTGACAAATTCAGTCTTTTTATATTACCAGTATCCAAGCAGAACTAAAGATCCTTTATTTCCTGTCTGCTGTTATATCTTAAGTCCAGGATCTGTTCTTTAATTCAAAAACACAGCTGAGATTTGTCACATATATTTTGCTTCTTACTGCATTCATTCCACTGACTCCTAGTATTTATGTAAATACTACCTTTCTTAATCTTAGAAAGTGTTATATTTGGGGTAGTTATTATCACATTTGTCATTAGTGTTCACCTGGGTACCTTTTCTTTAAGTATTCTGAAACAGATTCACCATTCATCATAAGGATTCCAGTCAGTCTCCCTGAGGCCATCTTGCATGCTCCCAAATCATCTTTCCCAGAGTTGAAATTGTTTTAGCTAATTCCCCTAACACATTTCAAGTGTAATTACACTATGATCAATATATTTCAGATGTTCCACAACCTCAGATTTTTTTAATACTTGGCTCACTTCCTGGATTAGTCCAAAGCAGCCTCTGGCTGATGTAGAGGCTTCAAGACACTGCATTAGAAAGCAATTTTTAATTTGTATAAGGGCTCAGTGGGTAAAGAGTTAATACTGCAGAGATGAAAATAATTTTTGAGATGAGGGTCCCTGTGAGGCTGTGTGCATCACTTGCCCTTCATTAAAAGTGTGATTATGTACATCAGTTGACAGGTAGTTGGTTACTTTCCTGGCTTGTGATGTGGCTGGGCTGTGGTTTCTCCAATCTGAGAGCGTGCAGTTGCAGTACGTCTGCTCTGTCTCGTTAGCATCCAGATAAGCTTTGCCAAATCTGGCCACAGTGGGAAGCTTTCTTAGTTCTGCTGGAGGTTATCGCTCCTGCAGTAAGGTCAGAACTGAACACGTGTCCTTCCTTCAGCCATTTTGGTGCAGAGTCTAGACTGTTTATTAGCCTTAATTGCCATTAAGGGGCAGGGGGGAAGGACTGCCTGGCACCTTAACAATCCGAGAACAAGATCTGTATTTTGGTCTCCGTAGAGTGCTTGCTTGTGCAAATACTCAGTAATCCAATTTCCCAGCTACAGTCCTGAGATCAGTGATATGTTTTGGCAAGTCTTGTATTTCTCTAGCTGCTCACTAATTCCCATGTATGCTGACACTGGTTCACCTGCAAAGAAATATAAAATAAGGGAACAGTACAGAATTTTGAAGGAATCTGCACCGGTTCTCCAAACCAGAGGGAATATCTCAGAAATTTTAGCCCAAACCCAGAGATTTCTTGGAAAATAAGGGTTCTGGGATTTATTTTTTATTTATTCTTGTCTCTCTGATCGCCTCTAAGTTTCACATGTGATATCAAGACACTAAAAAGATGTTCAGCTCATCTACTTATTCTACTAAGAATGTGTGGACCTTGTAACTGCAGTACACAGGCATGCCTTTTCACTTGCAATCTAGGACTCCACAGGCTTCTCGGTGCTTAAAGGCATCCCTGTGGGTAGTCTCACTAGCTACACATAAAAGCTGTCCGTCTAGACACACGTATACACATTTTTTGAGCTGAACCTTTTGCATCTATCTGAAGGGATCATTTCATTTTCTCTTCTTTGGTCAGCGCCCCCCTCCACCCAGCTTGACAGTTTAAACCAAAATGAAAATAACTTGTTACAGAAATCAAAGCTTTACCAGGCATTTTTGATAGAAATAAATATGGAAAAACAAAAATTTACTTTAGAGATGAGCCTGACAAGTACTAAAGTAAAGAAATAGTTTCCTTAGTTCCCATAGCAAGGCTGAAACATGGCCATTTCATCTCAGTTCCTTATATGAACTCAAGGCCATTTGAACATGGAAAAGTAGCTTGGCTTGCTGCTTGATCTTTTGTGTTAGTGGTAAGCTACAGAAAAGTAAACAGAAAGACTACTTTACCTTTTCTGGTTGCTGTACTTTCCTGTTTTCACCACAACCTTCCTATGGCTGTGTTGATTCTTCCGTATTCAAAGACCGAAAAGACAGAACATGAGTACTTGCGTGACTAATCTTTAACCAGGTAGTTTCATTGCCTTCACAAAGTATTTTTGCACAAACAAAGGTAGTTTGTCTGAAGGATACGGCCTGAAGACTAGATTTAATGAAAATACTAATAGTTACAAACATAACTTCAATCTAGGCAGTCCCACCTAGGTAATTGTAATAATGTAGGTTACTCTGTTCAGCTATGTAGGACAAATAGCTATATTACTGAAATCTATGTAAATACCATTAGTAATGCATTTTAGCTGAGAAAGCATAATGTTATAGCATAATGTTAGAGTTTAATTGTCTGGTTTTGTACTACAGTCTGTGCTGCCTCTGTTCAGAATCTGTTTGAAGCAAGGCAAACACAAGCCAAATTTAAATTCACCTGTAAACTCATCTCTTCTTCAGTTTCTACTCACATACTACCTCATGTTTCACATGTGAAAAGTATCACTTAAAAGGACAGAAGCAATTTGTAGTAGTTTCACAAACATTTTGTAACTTTGAAAGCTGTTTTATCCATGTAATACCAGAGAGATCTAGCCTTATCCTTCAACACCAACATTGCACCATAATACTTTTTCATGCTTTCTAGCTTGTTTGTGCATAAGACACTACAGGGGAATGGACTAAATGAATCACCTAGGCAAGGTACTCTCTAGGATATTCAGGAAAGTATCAAAAAATAATGTAGAAAAATGAGGGTTTTTTTTGCTGTAATCTTTGGATTATCAATAAAAAAGTAGACAAAAACCTCTGACAGAAGTATGATTTAAATCAGTGTTCTTCATTTTCAATTCCAAACTACAGACAAAGGGAAAAAATTCAAATCATTTCATTTTAACTGAGGAATAATTTTCACATTTTGGAGCAGATGGTATTCACATAGCTTCATTAAACCAGGAGGCAAAACTCACATATATTCCTACAGTTTTCCTTCTGTTCAATTCCCATTATTTTTCTGGCCACTCAGTGTTGTTTAGAAGAATACTGAATTGACTAAGAAGGTAGTATTCTAGTCTGCAGGTTAAAAACAGTGGGGAACTTGTCTGCTCTCCTCAGTGTCTCAGCAAATTATTTATAAATTCCTCCCATTACCAACTTACAACTTTAGTTATTCCAATAATTTTAGAAGCATGTCTCAAATTACAGCTGCCTAAAATGCAGCATATAGACTTCTATTTTAATTTGCTTATTGAGCTCTCAGTCTAACAAATAGAAAAACTGAAGTAAATATTTTCAGTATGAAATTCAAAACTTCTATGAAATAAGCCCTAAAGAAGCTTGGCTTCCTCAATAATTTCTGCAAAAATTTGTCATCCGTACAAGGTTATTTAATCCAAGTCAATATTAAAAAGAGCCAAGAAAATGAAAACTGTCATATAAAAAGTGAAACTGAAGTTCTGTGAGGGCTGCAGTTCCATCTACAGTTATTTTTATTGGCATGGGTAAGGCTTAGAATATGGTAATGGAAACTTTTTTTTTTTGCCAAGATTTTCACTTAACAGCTTTTTTCAACAGCATTTTCTCAAAAACATTTTTTAAAAAGCAGTCCATGTTACTATATGAGCACTAGCAATAGATTTTCTGCCTTCAGAACTGTGGCCTAATCAACTAGGCTTAAAGACAAATAAAATCTTCAGTGAAGTCAATACAGGGTATTTCCCTTTTTTTAAAATATTCCAAAGCTGTGCACTGAAACTACTGAGATTTTACTGAGAGAGCTCTAGATTCATAAACTGCCAACCATATGAATTACAGCCCTTATTTTTATAGTGGGATTTCTACATATATCACTCCAATTGCATTGATCATCAGCACTTTTGCTTTGGAAGAGGCAGAATGTATTAAATAAGGAATACACTGCAAGAAACTGTCAATGGAGTACTAAACTACATATTTATAATTTTTTAAGAGTTGGAAAACAGAGTAAACCTCATCTCTATTGTTCCACAACCTGCATGCTCCTACATACCATCTTGTACAAGTGGGAGTACTGTCAGCTTCTACTAATCTGAGAGAAAAATGTTGCCTATGTGGAATATAATCGATGCACGTAAAGTACAATGGCTATAATAGAGGTCTCCGTAGCAACATTAAGAACAGTTATTTTTAGATGTTCTACCTTAATCTCATCTTCATGTTTTTTTAATACAGATCTTAACTATTTCCATCCAGATGCTGCAATGACCTCGTCATCAAACAAAACCCCATTGTCAAGGCATGAAAAGATGATCCCTACCTTGTTCTTCCACAGATTACTGCATGTTTTCTTTCCTTTACAGTAAGTATCAACTGAATATTGCACAATTATTTATCAAAATGCAGCTGGTCTGGAAAAAAAAACTGCAAGAACTCCCTCTTCTCTTGGGAGGAAGAAATGATAAGGGAATAGAAGGGATCAAAATAGGGGAAGATGAGCAGATTGCAGCCAAAGATCCCCCAAACTGATAGCACAAAATCAGTGGAAAAGGGCTGAAAAAATAAGAGGCTGGCAGGATGCTTCATGCTCAGGAGCTGGGTTGGGAGGAGGCAGAGAGAGCAGGTAACATGGTGAGGAGGGAGAAGTTGGAAAGCATCTCCCAGAGCTCCTCGCTTCCCCACCGTGGGAAGGGGGCTGCCCACAAACACAGCAACAGACACTGCAGCAGAGGAGCAATTACAGGAGCAGAACTTTGTTAAGGGAAGAAGAACAACAAAAACCAGTCCGTCAGTTTTATCTCTGGGATCAAAAATGGCTGCATCTGTAGGAGGAATAGACAGGAAGGATGATAATATTTTTCTGACAAATGAAGCAGATTTTTTTTTCTTGCCCACCCCCCTTCAGGACTGTTTCCCAAGAGCCTCATCCCCCACTGATTCCCATGTAAAGACTGAGTTAATGCTGACAGAGGTTCCCAGACTTCTTCATACCTAGCAGTTTTCTTAATCAGGGTCATCCCATTGCTTTTCCCTGCTTTATAACCCTCCACAGAAGTCAAAGCAGTTTGCAGAGGGAATGCAGATTCCAGGCAGGTAAAACAGGTAGAGAGTCAGCTAAGCTCAGACTTATGTTTAGCATGGTAGCTGTGGTTTTATTTCTGAAAGGAAAAGAAAGCTCTTCCTTTTCATTGTTAACTTCTTAAGAGACAACTGGCAATAATTTATACACAGTAGTACACGAGTGACATAGGAGTAACACAGGCACATACTGCACAAGTTTTGGATTTCATTAATAATCTATAAATACAAATACTGGGTAAAACGACAACCCACCTAGGTTTGTTAATAGACTTCCGAAATGCTATTCTCTTGTTCATTAGCTTAAAACATCATCTGGCAATCCTGTTTGTACCATGCAGAAATTATCCACTTTGGAGGGAAGGCAACCCAGGCAGCATAAGAGTGTATTCATCCATTATCTACTCCATTAATGAACGCACCCCTCTGCTCATTCTCTGGAGAAAGTTAGGCACAGAGGATGCCAAAGGCAGCAGAAGAAACAACCACAGATAAAAAAAAACACATAAATTAAATGCTGAGAAGGATGAAAGAAATAATAGCTTAAATGAGTAGGGTTTTGACAACAGGTCTTGCCCAGAACAGGATATCTAGGCCAGGATAGGCAAAAGGAGTGAGCCCTGTCACATACTAAAGCTCTTCAAGGGAGACCAGAGTTCTTTAACAGAGATTTAAAAAGAGATAAATCATGGTGCGAAAGAATTGCCTGGGAGAAGCTGTTTATCAGCCTTCTCACCTCCCCAGAAAACATTGTATTTGGGGAGGTTCTATTTCTTTCCCTTTTCTCAGGAAGGGAGCACATATTTCTTCAGCTGATTACAGTTCTGTTCTGGATGGCAATCATCCAGGAAGCTCTCCTGTCTTCAGAACCAAATCTCCTTTCACTTATACCCTTGGCTGTCTTACTGGGAAAGACGAGGAGGGAGCCTGTCAATGGCAATTTGACTGAGCTATCCATATCTCTAGAAAAAGGGCAGCCATCAGCAGCTATGTAAATGATTAATACAATAGATGCAAATAGCAGCAAAGCATGTGCGAGAGGAGGAAGGTGTCTCAAGATTTAGGACCAACTGCAAGGTCTGTTCAGAATCCATGCATAACAGCAGCTGGACAGGCTGCTAGCTAAAGCCTGTTACAGCATAGGTTCATAATGGAGGTAATTGTCTGTGTTTGATTTTACACAGGAGATTTGTGGGCATTAATACTTCCTCTACACTATTTGCTCAGCATATCTGATGCTGTAATTTGAGCTTGCCTGCTTTCTGAGTAGTAAAAAGAGCACTGTCAAGGACATTTTTCAAAGTCAAGTTATTTGTAAATTGTATGCCCAGTTATTTGTAAAATCCTTGCAAAACAGGGAAATTATTCCCTTCCACAAGACCAAGTTCTTTTTTTTTCCCTACAGTTACTCTCATCAACATGACTTTTCTATAATAACTGGCTTTTTAGCATCTTTTATTGGAAAGATCCATTTACTGGGGGAGACAGAGTTCATACAACACAAGATAGACACTGTTAGGAGCATGCAGAGGTTCAAATTTTGGTGAAGGAGGAAATCACAGAGGCAACAAAGAGGAATTTAGAAACAAGTTGTTGCTACTTCGCCACATATCATCTACTCCTCCTTTCTCTTTCCTCCCAACCTTCAACTTCTGGTATTGTCGGTAGTAGTATCACAAACTGATTGGTTTGCATTTGGGGGGGGGGGGGTTGGCCACAAGCATCATCTATAGAAAACGATTTTAGTCAGAGATAAAGAACATGCCCTTTATCTCTACTCATTATTCTGGCTGAACATTTTGTTCTTGTTTTATTCTGCATCTGGACTCAACTGACGTAGCTTGCAGGGTGATTTTTGCCTTGGATCTGACCCATCCCAACATTCAAGTACAGTATTGTAACAATTTAGGTACCAAACATGGAGGCAAAGGACTATTAGACTGCTGAGCCAAAATTCGTGCCATGACATGAATTATTCCTTTCACCAAACATCTCAGCGAAGTTGCTTCGTATCTTCAGAAGGTATTTTGTTACCTGAATCCATTGAAAAGATAGAGCTTAGCTTTTCAAGCCTCAAAGTTACACCTTTAGGATTGGGATAAACATATTTACTAAAATTACAAGCTGTTTAGATAGCTTCTTAATAAAGGTTATGTAGACATGTCCAGGACAGCTAGAATAAATATTCTTAACCTTCATCTACACGATCAAGCTGAATGTTGCTCTTGTTGCAGACCACTGCTACAGGAAACTGCATTATACTCCATCAAAAGACCACAGGGCCAAGTGAGGGTGCTGTGGTTGCTAACACTGCATTTCCTTTCCCTGTGGTTTGGTGACTCATCTTTCACACTTCTTTGTATTGCCAGTAAATGGGATAATAAAGTGCCCTCTTCTGATAGAGAAACATTTAGAAACAGCGGATTTTGGTAAACAATATAAAAATGACTCTTTCTAGCCATTAAAAGTTTGAGATTGACAGTTTTTCTGAGGAATACGTATCTTCATACAAACACATCTCCTTTCCATATTTCATTGCTTACACATGGGACCCAACTGTAAGTAGTTTCAGCAATATTACTGATGTACTTTAGTGCTTCACTTGTCCAGAATCTCTGATGGATGATGAGAATTTCCAAGATCTGATCCTTAGCATTTGAAGATTTCAACGTCCATGAATCTCATGCATTTCTTTTCACTTATTTTTCTCTGAAAAAATACTACCACAGATCTTTTTGACATTGTCTTGGTTTACTCTTTTTTAGCTGGCATCTGCTTGCTTATTAGCTCATCTAAGGAAATTAATCAAGTCCTGATTTGGTCTGACAGACAGTGTGTATGTTCTTGCATACTTGGATGAAGTAGCGGAAGGAGAACTTGATAACCATAACCTGTTATTTTGTAAATGCAATGAAAACAGCAGCGAGTAACTTACTAAGATTTGCTGGTCACATAGATCCAATCAGGCCATTGTTAAAGAGATACTGTACACTAACAAAACTAAGTGGATGAAAAAGCACATAGAGGATGGTCATAATCAAAGAAAACATCTAATCTTTTTCTTTTTTTTCTTATTTTTTTCTTTTTCTTTTTTTTTTTAATTAAGCCTTGGATACATTCCAAGTCATTACTTAAGTGCCTGTATGGTTAACCATATAGAGACTTAGTTGCATCCCTCAGGTTCCCTGTACCCTTACACATGAAAAGCGTCACTGACTAACCAACAGAAAAGTGTGATTCTTTGTACAGCTTCTTCTGGAGATACAGAAGTAGTCGTGGCCTGAAGAGAAAAAGAGAGTGTAGAACTTTATCCTCACAGTACTTTTAGGGCACTAGGCTATGAAACTTAGTTTTCCTTGAGTAACAAAAGGTGCAGAGCCAGCCCATACTTTCTCCAGAGCAGATCAGTGTCTGCAAGTCAGAAAATAGAATAGAACAGCAAAGAACATTAGACCATAACATATTGCCAAGATTTGTCCAGCCGGACTTCCTGTAATGTGATATCAAATCTAGCAACACAAGAATACTGAAAAACCTAAATGCAATTCCTTCACAGGCCATAATATGCCATTATATCTTGTATATATGCTTGGGTTCAATACTACTTATTGATTGGAACTGGAAAGCTTTAGAGTTGTGTAGGCAAACCCAGGCAATTATTACATTGAAGGAGACTTTCAGCTTTCTCCTTTTTTGCCCTATATTAAACATTGAGATAGAACAATAGAACAATAGCACAAGGAAACTTGCCCTCACGCATTAAAAAATATGTGTCATCAAATTCCTTTTTTCATCTATGGCTAATGATGATGTAACTGCCACCTTCACCAGGGAGCCCAACCCTGATTTCTTGCCATTTATTTAAAAGCATGAGTACATTTCCCACTACTCAGTTTAGTTTCCTCGTCTGTAGATAATGAGGAGAGCTACAATGAACCGTTTTCTATGGGAGAGGTTCTAAGAGGACAGCTGAGAGGAGGTAAGAAATACGCAGCAGATGTTACACTTGTCTGCATTCAGAAGAGCTCGTGAGAGGTCCACTTAAAATCAGCATTGAATCCAGTCACCCCCTACTGCCTTCGGGAGATCCTCTTGTTCTAGCAACAGCACTACAAAGCAAGTAACTTACTTCCCAATTGTCTCAATAGTTGAGACTTTTCTGGCCAGATTGCACAAATTCCTTTAGCAAAAGTTAATGTATAGTTTTGTACCATATTAGCCTTATTGCTTCACTAGGAGCAATTGCTTCATTGGTCCCTTGTGCAGGCTGCAAGATAGAGTTACTTTCAGTGCTGCATTAGCTACTCAGAGTATACCATTATGTATTGTTTGCATTTCCAATGTATAAAGAGAGAGAGTTTTCCAGCAGAGGGAAGAAAAAAACCTATAGGAAAAAAGTAACAATTCAGGTATTGTGTCCACAAACACTGTTTTCTTTTCTTCACATGGGATGAGGAACATAAGGCAAAGGGTGAATTCCAGCGTTACTGGAGTCATTCCGTTGTTAACAATTGCCCCTGCATTGCTCCAGTACTTGTGGTCCAAGCACCTACATGAAACTAGACATCTGTGCAGTTTTATTGTTTCAGCCATAACCAGCTCAGCACAAGCTGGCCTTTTCAGTGGAGTTAGGCAATGCTATAACATTTATTTACCTTTTTTGTTGTTGTTTAGCAGGGGGGAAAAAAAACCCTCTATTTTCCATCACAGGATTTACTTTCGAGGAAGCTCAAAGGATTCCATCTTTCCACCCTCATTTCTTGCTAGAAGGAAAAAAAAAAAAAAAAGAGATACAGCCAGCAGTTACTGACAATATAGACAAAGTAGTTCTCTCTTCCACATGCAGAAGGACTGAATCTATATGTTCTGTATCTCCAGCAGCAGATGGCTGTAGCAAATCCTTCCCCACAGTGCTAGGGACTTCAAGGCTTAGCAAAAGACAGAAGCACCCAAGCACAAATATACCTCACTGCAGGGCAGCATGTCACTATGTGATCAATCCTCAGCCCTTTTCTCTTTTCAGCTTCCAGCTGCCCCAGTCAGCTACCACCCTACCACCATATTATGGTCCCCCCCACAGGTGGATGACCTAAGGACTATATCCCTTCCAGGAATTTTAAAGATTAAAGAAAAAAAAACCTCACTTTCCCCTGTCCCTTTTCTGATTTCATTTCTTAGTGATCTGCCAAACCTACAAACTCTTAAATCTCACTATTTGCTCTGAATTCAGCCAAGTTTAATCCTATTAAGACAGGACAATGAGCCCCTGCTAGACTTACACTACCTCATAAAGATTCTGCTAGAGACCCGGATTGCTCATTTATTTCCTTCTTTCTTCCTTTCAACCAACCTGCTCTACCACCCAACCTAGCACCAATTATCTAAGGCTCTCCACTTCTAAGTCCTCCCTTGCACTTTAATATCTTCCTCAGGTGCATAGACAAGCATGACATCTATTAATGGCAATATGTTAACTCTCTCCTGGCTCTTAGGGTGTTTCAGACCCTATTACAGCAGGGTACCCAGGTAATGGCTTACATCTGGTAGTGCAGAGTATCTATGGAGATAGTCACTGTCTAAAACTTTCCCCTTCTGTTTCCCTATCAGGCATCAGACTTCTAGATAATGATGTACTTCTTGGTCTCTTCAGCACGTTAGGAGAGAGATGGTAATTTTATTGCTGCAATATCATAAGTTCCTTGAATATAATACTCATAATTAATTAGAAAGTCACCCCAAAGTTTTCTGAAAGGAGCAGAATCAGGATTTTCTGAAGATACCCACCTCTGCTAAAAATTAATGTGAACAATCTACCGTATGATTAAGTACTAGCTGAATATAAATAATTATATGTATTTGGTGCTTTACCGTTAAATAATATAAGCCTACTGCCATCTGTGTCTTATTTGTAGCCTTAGCAGCTTTTAATCCTAAGCATGGCTAAGTAAGTAAACAAGCACTGCTGAAAATGGGAGAAGAAGAGAAGTAACAGCCATCCTTATAAACACAGAACAAAAGGTCACATGCTAGAAAAGTCAGTCATCATAATGTCCTTAAGCAACCACACTAAGCGACAAGTAGGATGTTTTATTAAGCCACCATGTCAGATAAAGTATCAGCAGGATCTGAAAGGCTAGTTTAAATGCTTCTGCTTTTTAGTTTCAATGCATATATTTTTAGACTCCGTACATATTGTCACTCCCCAAAGCAGCCATATCTTAATTGTAAACATTGAGTAATGAAAGGAGTTTTTACCCCAACACTTCCCATAGCTATGAGTTAAAGGTTTGAACTCTGTGCAAAATTTGTTGCTTAGGTGCCTGAACGCAATACCCTGGCTCAAGTGCAAACAAGTACACCAGTGTCATAAAATAAGCAGGAACGTTACCAAAGCTCAAGGCTCAAGAGTGAGTGAGTTGCTGCAATGTAATGAGTTACTAACTAAGCAGTAGTGGAGCCACATGCTCTTGGTATGCCCCCTATTTGAGGAAAAATGTGTTCATTTAAGTGTCAGTGAAAAAGATTTAAGATAATGCATTTTTGCCTTGTGTTTGTGAGGGTCTAGAAGTATGCATGTGGTTGAGCCCCCAGCCTCAACTAACACACAGTAACTCTTTAACCAACAGTAACTTGATTATCTCTCTGAACCCTGAACTGAACCGCAGCAGTCGGTTCAGATTAGAATTCAACGGAAGGCAAGAGGCTGTCAGAGAGTTTGTAAATCTAACTTCTTAAATTGCAAGTGAGATCAAGTGAGAAACAGTATTTTATTATGGATTTACTTTATAGAGTCGCAGCATCAGCATTTTAGTAAAGAAAGGCCTATTGTCTCATAGAGAGAGTTGACCATTTCCTATTTCACATTTAGTAAGTAGAAAGTACTCTGTATATTGGTCATGATGTGCTATTTTCCTGACTACAAGCTAGACTGGTTAAGTATTTTCCTAACATACTGAGAGAAGCAAGTTCTTCTGCAAGTTCCCTGAACTGTATGAAACAGCTGATTCACTAGTCTGTGGCCTGGTGCATGTTCTACATCAGGAACTAAGGAACTCTATAATCCTGGATTGGGCAAGAAGAAAAGCAGTGTGGCTCCAATCCAAGAAAGGGCTCCTATTTGTGCTCAAGGTCAGTGAGCTATCTGAAAGCTTAAAATATGTCCTTTGCTGAATTTAGCACACTGTAGTATGGAACACCAAGTTTATATGATAAAAGACAAAATTGCTTGTGATGTAGGATTGCCAAGTTGGACTTGGACTGCCTAGATCTAGGGCTAACCAGGATCGTACAGTCCAAATTTGCAGGGTTTGGCTAGACCCATTACTAAAACACTGGAAATATGCTATGAAAGTTTTCATCTGTATCTGCACTGGGAAGCTGCGTATTTCATACATATTCCCCTCCAAGAAAGAAAAAAAACTTTATTAGTAGCTCCCTTACACCTTTGTATATGGATCATGACATCTGCACCACTCTATATAGTGCAGATAGTCCCTTCGTTCAGGCAGAATGGTCAGAAGAAGTGTAAGAAGCCAAACAAATAAAATAGAATCCATCTGGGATTCACAAAGTCCTTTGACAATGCTGATAAAAACAAGCTGCCAACCTGCATAAGCAATAAAAGTCCTTCCTTAAAACCTTTAGCCACTTATTCACTTTAAAATACCTGATAGAGTGGATAAAGCTTCTTTCAAAGTCCAGCCCAAATGGGAGTGGACATACTTCATTATGTAGGTTGGAGCAAAGCAATTGTTCCAAAGAAAAGAAGTTGTTGCACTAGCCCTTGAAAAGCTGATTTGGGTGGATTTGCTGTTTCTCTTCACTCCCTTGACAGTGCTATTTATAAAAACGGTATAAAGATTTTTGCATACACAATGCTTTTAGCAGGTTTTGTAAGCAGGTAGTAAATCCAGATTACTCTGTTTCAACCCAAAATAATTACAGGCAACTCATAAATGTTTGCGGCCACTGGATGTCACTACTGATCCATTTCAGAGCACCAGAAGACTTTTATGAGGACAAACCAAAAAGCCCTCCTAATTTGGAGAAAATAAAATATTTTTTTTCCCTATTAATATTGTTAATGACGTATTGTTTGCTCATTTTCCTAAGTCAGCATAGCACACCTGTCACCTTGTCTATAAAAGCAAAGCAACACATGCACAGGGTGTTTTCTTGCGTTATCAGGCAAGTTCCTCTCTTGGGGAAAGAGGCCTCAGGATCAAGGGGAAAAAACTGAGGCTTTCAGAGTGATGATACCACATCAGGGTCAGCATGGAGCAGGAGCAACTCCAAGCAGACTGGACTCATGAACTGGGGGACACCAGGAGGCAGGCAGGAGTGGGTGCCAGATCAGGTGCTCAGTGTTTCCCTGCAGCTGATGCTAAACGGCCAGGTAATCACCACCCTCTTCTTTAGAAGTCTCTTCCATGAAAACAGTGAAGATCTGCCATTGTCTGGGGAACAAAAGACTGATCCCATGTATTATATATTTTAAAAAGCATTAGAAACAAAGTGCCTGCCAGGTCATTAGAGACCAGTCCTATCTAGGTCAATTCCACTGTGTTGGACACTTGCATAGACATGGGGTAAGAGACAGGTCTGCTTCTGAAGATTTGTGATCGAAGGAGGTAACAGGTAAAAGGACAAATTGATTCTTTTCTGTGAAAACTTTCCTCTGCTCTGCTGACATGCACCTAGACAGGAGGAGAGGGCAATCTGAGATGAACAGATGAATTGGGGCACTGGGAAGGGAAAAGAGAAGCTGACATCAAGATTTGGATAAGACTGGGATTTTATGGAGAGGTGAGAAAAAAGGGAAGGTGAAGGAGATACTGGTAAAGTCACACAGAAAACATCATGAAACCAGGAATCAGCCTCACTTCACTGAGACATCAGGCCAGATCATACACATTTATACACTAAAGGCAGTGCTCTGGAGGATCTGACACCACTCACCACCCCTGGCCAGTTGAGCGCTCTGCCGAACACTGCCGGGCTTGGGTCTGTCCTGCACTGCAACAGAGTCCCACTTCATGTCCAGGTTGCTCAGTACTTCCCAGAAGAAGGCCCTATTTCCCATTCTGTCATCATTCAAGCTGAAAATTTCTGTGTTAGATTTCTGCCTCAAGCTGAAAAAAGGATAAAACTATTTATCTATTTTTCAAGAAAGAAATTTGAAAGAAAAATCATATATATGCGGTAGAGACTTCTAGAGATTAATAATTGGACTCTTCCAAGATTTGTTCCTTTTAGGCAAGCAGAACATCCCAGTGGTTCCCAAGCCATTTATAGACCAGCCTCAAGTGCTCCAGTGCTGGGGAACTGGGGTTCAGACTTGTATTTTAGTTACCATTTCCAGTTGCTGTGGGCTGGGGTCAGACCACTCCCCAAAACTAAAAGGAAAAAGCCTGTCTTTCTTGGGCTTTCATTCATCTCTGCCTTGGTGGCATTCTGCTAGGCAAATGAAGAGAGGTGACCAGATATGAACATGAAGAGGGCAGGAACTGCAACAAGAAAGGAATAGCTAACATGAGGATTTGGATAAGAAAGGGATTTTATGGCAAGGGAAGAACCTGGGACCAGATGGGCTTAAGAGATGTGGTAGAATGCCAAGACTAAGGAATCAGCCAGCTGTGGTAGAAACCCTGAAGCTGGATGACAGTCTGGGAGGAGAAAGGAGAATAGGACCAGTCACATAGACATATGAAGACTCTATTTTATGCACAAGGTGTAATTAAATTGTGACAGGCAACCAACATTTATTGCCTTTGAACTCCTTGCTACCTTAGAGTGTTTTAAACTAATTTTCAAGTGTGTTTTTTTGACTGGGTTTCTTCCTCTTGTGGACCAGTTTGGGAGGCAGGGGTGTTCAGGGTGATTCAGGTATTTTCAATAGCAGAGGACTGGTGAGTTCTGGAGTTCTGGAGCTTCATTACAGGCTCTACAGGAGCAGAGTATGGCCTTAGAGCATCCTCGCCCAACCCAGGAGATTGGTCTGGTGTGGATTACATCAGTTTGATGAATTACTTGCAGTGACCTAGCCAGATAAAGACAGTGGTGGCTAACACCCAGTTATCTAACAGAGCTGTGGATCTAACAGGATTGAGCTAAGGCTCTCCCAGTCACCAGGCTTGGCAGCAGCCTACCAACCCACTGAGCTCATCGGAAACCTGAGAAACTCATCTGATTTCTGCTGGGAGGTTCATTTTGATTTAATCAACCTGGAATTTTGCCAGTGGAAATTTTTTCTCTCTGAAATTTCCAACCAGTTCTGGTGAAGGCTAAAGGATAACACAAGGAGCTCTTCTGCACAGCTCCTTTTTGCCTTCTATTTCCTTACATGCAGAGTCATATTCATGTCATGGGGAAATGACATTACATCCTTACATGCAGAGCTATATTAATGTCATGGGAAATGAAAGAAAGTATTCCTGTACCTACATGTAACAGCAAAGAGGATATACAGAGCAGGTTCTTCAGTTAATCAGCTGACTTCACTCAGGAAAAGAAGCTGCAAGAGCATGCACATGGAATCTGTCTTTTTCAGTCTACTAGTAGAAAAGCTACTTTCTTTTTAAGAAGGGGCAACCAAGTGAAGCATATGTCACTTTTCCAGGGTGGCTGGAAGTCTGGCTGGAGGGAGGAAGAAAAGCAAAAAACACTAGAGAATACACACTGCTATTTTGGCCACAATGGCTCCATCATTCCAGACCCTGACTTTCTTTACACACCCTGGGAGAACCAAGCAGGCAGCAAAGTTCAGCCATTGCACCTCAGTCCTAATATACTGCAGCCACTGGAGGTGTTAGAGGCTTTTAATACAGAAATAAGCAAACAAGGTGAATGTTTGGACATTCGGAACCAAAGTCAGTGACCCTTATGCCATGCCAATACATCTTTTAACTCCACAAATAGTCCCCATTGGTTTCAGTAGAATTACTTACAGAGTAAGAAGCCATCAGCCTGAGGGAGGGAATCTGATTCCTTGTTTTCAGTTGAAGGCATAAACTATGGGACAAGAAACATTTGGATGCAGAGGCTCAGTTTGGCTCTTGCTCAAGCTAGGGGGAAAGGTGACCATTCTGTAAAGTGGCATATTGCAGGAAAGCCATTTATCAGTCCGTAACAGGAGACTGAATATCAAGTTTAAATTGTATTTTCATCAGCCTGATTTCATAATTACACCATATGTTACACCAGTAAAGCTGAATTTTCCTAACAAAAAAGCAAAGATGGCAAGGAGTGGCCAGAATTTTCCAAGACGTATTGGCAGGATCCTTCTTTCCCTAGCTCTTCACATGCTGCCTGGCAGATGAATCCCAGAACACCTTAGCATCAACTACACACTCTCTCTCCTTTCCTGGAAGTGTTTCATTGTCCTGCAGAAACCTGAATATATATGATGATATATCTCACCAGCTCTTTTTATGAGCATAATAAGATATGCCAGATGATTATCATCTGAAGCCTTCCCTCCAAACCCACAGCTTCAGGGGGATGCATGCAGGCTGGCAAGATAGGGAAATCCTGGGGCCAAAAGCTTTTGGAGAGAGCAGTTTCTCCTCCCACTTGCAGAGACCACACTTAAATATTTGTGGTATCATAAATATGCTCTTTAGTGTGTGCACTAATAGATCTCTGGAACACATCTGATTCTGGTGGCTCTGCACCCTTAAGGCTCGTGCATGAAGGGAGGTAAGAGGTGTCCATTGTGTGTGTGCGTGTGCTGAGGGTGCTGGGTGTGTATCTACTGAGGCTCAATTCCGTTCAGTTTGATCCTGTCCACTATTATTGCAACCTACTATCTGTATGGCTGTGGGAATTAGAAAATAGAGTCTTCTATCACTAGCCTTGGTTATTATAGCTTAAATGTTACTTATAAGAATGAAAAGTTACTACTGAGAGAAAAATTAATGAAGAAGACCTCCAGAGCCTTATACTTTATATAGGTACTTACACATGTATGTAATGGGTATGATATATTCTCCAATTTATGCATTTATATAAACATACCTGATAATGTGCTGCTTTACCTTAATACAGTGTTTTTATGCTGAAGGGTCCTACTGATATAACATGGTGCAAAGGTCTTGATCTAAAGCTTGAACACCCTACTGTGAACACATTAAAACTCTCTCCATGGGAAGGGGAACTTCTTTTTTCCCTCATGTCCTTGTGCTCTCATGCGGCTCATGGCTTTAATGAAATTAATTTCAGTCTCAAAGCTAAGGTCCTTCATGAGTAAGAAAAGCAAAGTTAAAGACGTGCTTTAGGCTTTACTTGTAAAAGTTCAGTGTAACAAGACAGCACTCCCTCATAGGGGAGAGGGACAGAGGTTGATTTTAATGGTTTCCTGCTTGTTGAAAGGAAAATTTAAATAGATTGCTGTGCCCTGAATACAGGAGCAGAAGAAGTGATTTCTTTTTAAGTAGGTGCTAGGAGATAGGAAAGAGCATTGTAATAACAACCTGTCTCATAAGCCAAGGACGTGAAATGTTGAAGCTGTAACCAAACAAAGAGTGAACTTGAGTCACAGAAACACTGTATTTCTAGGACAGCTTTCACTGGAGAGTTTCAGAGTGTGTTACCAACTTTAAGAGCCAGGGGTAAACATATAAACTTACATCAAATTATACTTTTCTCAGTGAAGTTATGGAGCCAAACAGTTAAGGAACACAGAATAAGGAATTATTTCAATATGAGTAAGAGGACAAAATTTGGCCCTGTGTGGTTAACTTTCACATCTCCTTTCTCTCATAAAGTAAAGCTTTAGCTTTAGTTCCATTTTATAGGTATGTGACTGATGCACAGAGATGCTAAAGAGTTTGTTCAAAGTCACAAATTGAGTAAGTTAATGAAAAAGGACCCTAGAGTTTTGACTTTGTGCTCTGACCCGAAGGAAAACTTAATTTGGCACTAGCAGCCGCTTGATCTTTAGGGCTTCTGCATGAACAGGGAGTAGTTTGCTTAATGAAATAATATCCCAAGCACATACGAAGAGCAATTACTTGCTCTCATATAAACTCTCATGTATTCATCTAGAAAAAATGTTCATGACTCAGTCATCTGGGATGGTTCAAGCTACTCACCCTCCAGCATGAGGCGTAGGCATTACAGTGGTGAGGTTAAAAAGGAAGACACATGACCTCAATTACTCACAAGGAGTCAAATTATGATCTCAGATACAGTGGTATAAATCCAGAGTCATTCCCCTGAAGTAATTGGCATCATACTGTATTTCTTTAACATATGGGAAATCAGAATGCAGTCTATAATTTCAGTATGTCTGTGAGAGCTTTATTCAGAGAGAGGCTATGCTCTCCAGCAATGGATATTAGTTATGGAGCAAAAATAAGATTGGAAAATGTACTAGGCAGAAAATGTACTGAGTTTCTCTGTAGCATTAACAACAATTTATTACCTAGTTTTAACAGTGTACTTAACAAAGATTTCACTTTTTTGTCAGTTTTTTTCCATTCCTTTTAAACAGTATAAGTTAATTGATATACAGAAAGATTAAGGACATATCCAGGTGAATTGTCTCTATCTTTAATTCCTCACTTTTGCTCTGGATATCATAAATGATGAGGAAGGGAGGGTTCTGATTTTTAAGAAAGGTAAAGAAAATGATGAACTTACAAATTTACAGATGGAGGATGACTACGAACACAGATATAGTGTTAGGGATATTGTAAGTCTAGAGGAAAGAATGATTAATACAACTATTACAATGAGCTGTCCTGGTGGGACATCTGAAATTGTATGAAACTGTTTCCATCAGTGCAGAACAAAGGACCTACAGCTTTAAGAGCAGGGACACTGGATTCAGCACAGCAGGAGACCAAATAGCAAAACATTATAAATATAGATCTTCCATTTATAGTTTCTGAATTTTCAATAACTATGATATTCTCAGCCTTACAGTTCTAGTAATTTGGAACTGATAGATGAGGACTTTTCCCCTTTGGGACTATAGAAAACCTGGCAGAAATTAACAGGGAAAAGGTTCTGTTTGACTGGAGGAAACTCATTATGGGTTCCTAACAATATTCTGACACATCAGGCAACCCAGAGTTTTACCAAATATGTATGTTTTTAACATTTTCCAAGCCTCCAGAGGCAGTCCAAACACATGCTAAATTATATTATGAGCAAATTATACCAGCAGTGTACAGAGGGATACCCAAGAGACCTTCCATACAAACTCTGTATGTGCAGATCTGCAGGACTGCCACAGAGCAGCCTGTATATTGCAGCCATCGTCACTGGAAGGAACATGACACACTAGTCAAATGTGTGTAGCAGTACCTTCTGGGCATACCACAGTTTCTGGCTTGTCTTCCAGTTATTACCCAATTCAGACTGCTTCCTGGAAAATACTGGCACATGTGTCTTTCTGATATAATTTCTAAGTATGCAGAAGACCTGCACATGTATCAGTAAAGTTACAGATCTTGTAGACATGTGAAAGTGATAGCTATGTTACATACGTGTATGCAACAGAAACACATCTGCGCATGCATAAAATGTAGAACTTTTTGAAATACATAATAGCATATGTGTATTGGAGTGCAAAGCTGTTTCCAGGAGTATCTTTAGGGGACACTTCAGGGTAAATGACTGAAAAACCTTTTGCACTGGCACTGCTGAAATACTGGAGCCTTCTGCCTCTGAAGCATTGTAACAACATGAAATATTGTGGTGCAAGATCCAAGAACAGTAAGCCTTGCCCAGCACTAAGTGCAGTTGAGATGACTGCTTGCCATCACTTGGTGTATGTCTGGGAGCTGTGTAATGTAAAACCTGTCCATATCTGCATCAGTCAAGAGTTCTGCTATAAGACTTTCACATTTCTGGTAACCCTGATGAGAAAGGAGTACAGGTAAGCTAGCACTCAGCCCAGATTAACTGAGTGTGGCCAGCTGCTTTGCGATGTTTCAGAGTCATAGCTGTGTCCTGGTCTGGTTTGGGTCTGGCACTATGTATACTCAAAAGTATAAGTGGAAAAGCTATGTGCTTTAGCTGTTTCCTGTGTTACTATAGTTCAGAATTCACTTTCAGTTCAGGGCTGATTTTTTATGGAAATAGGTACACCAGTCCATCTTTGCGCATCTGCAATGTGTGTGCCATGTTACCAGCAGAGAAGGTGCACCAGGATATACTCCAGCCTCCCATGATAAACTAATCTTCAGTCTAGAGAGGCAGTTCTGCTTTCCCTCTACAGAGAGGTAAAACGGTACAACTTGGTGGTGTAAACAAATCAATAATCAGGAAGTGTCATTGGCTGTTCTCTTTAATTCTGAGCATGTTGTTACTAACTCATTACAGTGTGGACTGTGCAGCTGAGAAAGCAACATACAGCACCTGCACCATTGTATTAATATTGCTTGGAAACCTCCATGGGTTCTTCAGTTCAATGTCAAGTAGGAGGGAGGTTGCGATCAAGACAATTACCTTGATCTGGATCAGGTTTGAATGAGATGGGAAGGAACTGAAATATCACACCAAATATTTTTACTTTAAAATTCCTGCGTTGGGGGGGGGGGTCAAGACTGTTAAAACATAAGTTGTGACTGAGCAATAGTGCTGATCTCTGATACTATTATTGAAAAACTGCCCCATGAGACTCGCATGTTGTGGCACTTAATGGGGGTGGGCATCCCTGGAGGGGCATAGGTGACACAGGGGTGTCCCAGGATGGGCTTTAGCCTTAGCATATGGGATGAGGTAGAAAGGGTGGGTGTATATTACTCACCTGCTGCTTCAGTAGATGAAACCTACAGGAGCAGCTTATTAGTTATGACATGAAATGCTATTATTTTTTTTATGGCCTGGGACCCCAGTGTGAAGTGGTCATTGGTCATCTGGCTGACCCACTGCATCTAGGCTACAGAGCTGGAGAGAGGCAGCAGGACACCCAGCAGATTCATGAGATAAAGGTGACTGCGAGGTAGGAACATCTAAAGGATCCTGAGAAATGAAAATGTACCCCATTAATACTGAGAGCTCTGCCTAAGGTGGCTGACAGTTGTGAATTTGCTATTGGGAGAAAGGCAATATAGAACTGTCTTCACAAATGGGGGAGGTTCTAGTCTTTAAGATGCTTTAGGACAAGAGTTTTTAGGTAGAGTTCCAGAAAAAGGCAATAGCAACTCTGCAAAATTGGCAAATCTCTCTTGCATTTGCTTAGAGGCCTTTATCGCAGGGACCATCCCTCGTAACCTGTGATGGGACCACAGGGCTGGTTTCAAGCAGCACAATCCCAGGCCCCTAGTCAGAACAGTGCTGGTTAGTGGAGTGGGCAAGGCTGTATTCTGGGAAGGTCAAATTTCTAAAGTTGCATAAAGGCAGTTAGTTCTGCAGCTCCATTTTCAAAAGCTTTGGTATTAGTCTAAGTCTTCTCCATCTGAAAGCTATCTGAAACACTTCGGTGATAGTTGTGGGACTGCAGCAGAGCACTTTGAACTGCATTTTCCTCAGTACTTTATGAATAGAGAAATGTTTAATTGGGTATTTATTTAATGTGCTGGAGCCAACAGGTGTAGATCATTTGGAACTGCTGAGGACAAATCAACATGTGTAATGTTGCAACAGTTACTCCAGAGAGGAGAGAGGGAGGGGGGAAATATTGTATATTAGCATAACTATCTCCTCACGCATCCTCTCTTCTCTTTGCATAATATCGTTGTCCTGTGGGCCAATGCCAGCAAAATAAAACAATGATCCCAGCTCTGTGGGCCTATTATTACTGATGTATAAAATACTTACAGCTAGTTGTGTGTCCTTCTAGTGTGAGAAAGAATTATCGAGCATGCAGTGGTGTAAGATTGTGGTGTCATTACTATGCTATATGAATTACACATAAAGGCATCTTCAAAATGTCTTTTTTTAGTCCTTTCAACCACTTTATGGAAACCCATCTGGAAATAAATGTAGCTGGTCTAATGTATGTAATGAATTTAATGTGCCATTCTTCCACATTAAGAAAAAATCTAATAGGATGATTGAGTGGGGCCAAGCTTCTCCAGGAAATTCCTTTAAAATACATGATTGAATTATTGTTTTTCTATTAGGGCAGCCAAAACATTCAATGTCCTTGACAATACAGGATGTGTGCCGTAACTTTTTTGCCACTAAACTAGGCAAACTATATCTGGATATGTGCCCAGCTATTTGAGTATTTCCATTTGAATGATTTATTTATTTTCCAAAGAAAGACTACATAAGTTATACAGAACTCTGCAAATATCTTTCAGATCATACGGCAGAACTTGGTGCCTGACTGCCAAATGAATGAAATCTAAAGAATCTGGAGGCATTTACAGCAAAGCTGAGATTTTCCTAATGGATGCCTAAAAGTTATGCTCATGTAACTCCTAAACCTTTTCTCAATAGAAATTGGGCACCTAACTCCCTTTGCAAATCCTAGTCTCAAGTTTGATTCAAACACCTGAGTAAGTATCCTGATTTTCAAACATGCTGGTCTCCAGCTGCAACCACATATGTTAGGAGAAGCTGCTGAACCTAGCACATGTGAAAATTGGATTATTTATTTATTTATAAGCCTAAATATGATCCTAGAAGCCTAACTTTAAATGCCTTTTAAAACCTAAGACTAGTATTTTTACCCATTTAAGTTACACAGAACAAAATGTTTAACAAAAACGCACATGATACTAGTGCATTTATGTAACATAAGCACACTCAGAAATTGGTATAAGATTGTCTGAGCTGGTAAGTTCAAGGCCCCCCCTCAACCCCCAAAACGTTGTTTTTACGATACACAGGAGCAGGACATCAAATCATTTGAATTCTTTTTCTGGAAAGACATTGTAAATTTTTGATATCTACTTGCACTGTGTCTCTGAGGTTACATCTGTAAAATTTAGACAATCATTACCTCATATTGGTTTTGTGAGAATACGTTAGTGACTCTGTTCTCTCCTGGAGATCAGAATGTAAGTGAAGTATATGACTATATACAAGAGGAGATAGAGAGGAGAGCTCCAAGTTTTTCAAGCTGTAGTTTGGGAAAAGCTGGTATATATTAATGCAGATTCCTAACCTTGTCTACATGATCTCATGGCTTATTTCTTATAGCAGTATAGCCTCTTCCCTCCTGTCTTCTTAACAGGAGAGGGCAATTATTTTTCTTCTGTGAATAAAATATTTGCCCCCCAAAAGTTGTCCCAGGTCAAGTTAGTCATATAATCACAGATGGAAACTATTTTTGGCCTAGGTTTACAACACTGAAGAAGATACCCACATACATTACTAAATATTTAAGGCACTCAGCCAGGATGTGGGAGATGCAAGCATAGATCTCTTTGGGGAAAGGGCTTTGAATCCACACCCTTGGAGATTACTATCATCACCAT
Source organism: Apteryx mantelli (assembly GCF_036417845.1). Lineage (NCBI taxonomy): Eukaryota > Metazoa > Chordata > Aves > Apterygiformes > Apterygidae > Apteryx > Apteryx mantelli. Next base: position 37,430,328 of record NC_089984.1, read on the forward strand.
CTTGCTGTACAGGGAATGATGGGGTGAAAGAGAAAGTACGAATGCATCAAGCACCCTGAGGTTAGACCATCTGCTTGTCTCACTTGAGTTGTGCGTCTTTCCTCAGCTCCTGAGTTCCAGGTGACCCTGGATAGGGTACTGAACCAAGCAGGAGACAGCAGTGACTTGTCAGTTCTTGCAGTCTAAACCAGACCACTTTTACATACAAGCATCACCCAATTTCAGTCATGCAGAGGCTAGCTTGGGCTCACCATGCCCTCACCCTCCTCCCCGCAAAAAGCAGTGTTTGATTTCCGTGGTTGATTTCTTATTAATCCTCTTTAAACTCTAATGTTTAACTGCCACTGAGTCAGGATCCGTACTCATTGTAGCAGAGATTGGGTTCTGACCTCTGGAATGTCAATTAAATGCCAAGAAGAGGTTAAAATTTATTGGCTTTATTAGCAACACAAAGTGAAAAACACCCAAGTGGGTAAAATAAACTGGAGTGATTCAGTACCTTTTCTATGCCCAGAAAAGACTTGACCCCACCTTGTGATGATGTTTAATACATGTGCCCCACAGCCTGGCCTTTCAATTTTATCAAGAGTCAAAAAGCTCACCAGGTTATCCCATTTGTGCAGGATTTTGAAGCCAGCTGAGCCTTTATCATCCTTGAGGAATCCGGCCTGTAGAGGTTTAATTAATTTTTTTCGTACACACATAAACAGATTCAAGATGTTCTTGTTCAGCCAGGGGATAAAGGTCTCTAATCCTATCTCAGTTCTAGATCAGAAAAACGGTCAGTTCCAATGTGCCAGAATTCTCCCAAAGTCGTAATTGCCATCATCTGTGTTTACTAATGCAGGCTTATAGGAATCCTGAAAAACAAGGGCAGTATCCTTTTCCAGTGTGAACTCAAAAGACCAGATAGTCCCAGGCTTGAACTGCTCGTTCAGCATACCTGCCACCAGGGCACTGCTCAACTAAGAAGAGAAGATCCCAACCACATTGCAGAAGTAATGTTGGTCAGCTTGGATCCGCGGCCCAGCCTCCCAAGAACAGAGATGTTAAACCCATGTCCAGACCAGATTCTAATTTGGGCAATTACAGAGCATTACCTAAATCTCCTTTGTTCAGTCAGATGCTTCACTTTCCCTCTAAAGTTGCCAAATTGTGTTGTACAACACTGTATAGCTGTGGGTGTGGTTTTTCACTGATAGTGCCACATGTGGGTAGATCTTATTAGTGAATCCCCAGGGGGTGTAAAAAAGGAACTACAACATCATCTGAACTTCATTGGAGGATTGGGCCCATACACAATTTAGAGATGTTGGAATCCCACAGAATGAAAAATAAATGATTCTGAAATGTAGCAGCCATTGGGTGGTTCAGCTTCTCCTTCCCACCTTGGCCTTGGGAAAGAACATCAGCATTTGGAAAGGGCCATCATCTGCCCTCCCTTCCATGCAGAGCTCCCATGGGGTGCCCTGTCCCTGCTTCTTCATTCCTCCAGGTTAGAGGGCAGGCTGTTTGTCCAGCATGATTCCAGCCAAGGTAACAGCCTCTAAGTGATTTCATTGATCTTAAACAGAGAAAAGATTGTTGGGTCTAGGACTGAAAAAAAAGCGAAAAATTTCCACCCTTCCTCCCTTCCCTGCCAAACCCCAAATATTTAAATTGAATGCAACTGCAACTGGACAAAAAACCACTGAATATTTTGATTATCTGGGATCTCAGCCTCGTTACTGAGAAATCAGATTAAAGAGATGGGGAAAAATACTTCTTAGAAAGTCCTTGATCCTGATACTACAGGCTTGCCTTTCTGTTAGTGTCCTAAAAGGCTTTGCAAGGTCATCATTTTAGGATGAAAGGCTTTTCTACACAATTTCTTTTTTAATTCTCTGTGGGGCCAGGAGGCGCCTGCCTGCAGAGTCTAGTATAACCTGCTTATACTATCTCACTTATGGTGCAGTCATCAGCACAGGAACACAGCTGTATTTCAAGTTTACAGCATATACACCCAGGTTCAGATCTCTGTTCTTTCATTTTTTTCCTTCTAATTTGCATGCATTCACTACATCCAGAGATACCCAAATATATCAAAGTTTTTGAACCGCCCCCCCATCATATGATCTCACAGAGAGTCGTGTAATGCAGAATTCGTAGTTCTAACAGCCTGGAGCTTTTCAAAATGCCTTTCTATACTACTTTCCGCAAAGTTTCCATTGATATGCTAGTGAATGCTTTGCCATAAGGATTCTTTCTATTTCTGGGCTGAATAAAAGCTAAAAAAAGTGATTACTCCTAAAAGACGTAAGAATATCCTGTTTACCAAGGATGCAAATATAGTTTATGTTAAGAAGAAAGAAATGGGTTTTGAGCATTACCAAAAGATAGTGATTTTAGAGAGATTTAATTATTCATCTAAATAAAAACTTGTTTCTAAACTCCAAACAACCTAGCAGTTCTTAGGTAATCAGCATTTTTGATACCGTGTTCGTCTATGCAATAAGTGTCTCAAACAGAGCTGCAATGGCTGGCATGGATTATATTTAATGAATGCAACTGCAGCTCTTCAATTTTTATTCCATTCACTCATTCTTTTCTGGAAAGCTGGTGGAGGACCTGGGAAGTACTAACACGGAAAAGAACAAAAGTATAGTGGAATTGTTCCTCACTACAGCTGTTTCCAAGATCTCCTGTGTACAGTGGGATGAATCAAGCCCTTATCTGTCGATAATACTTTCTTAATACATTCATTCAGTTAACCTAACCCCTATGTGCAAGTCGGCTGAACACATGTATTAGGAGTTAAAAATGGCCATGAAATATACACCTACTTGTATTCCCCTGTGGGCAGGATCTGTGGCCAGTCTGGTCAGAAAGATGCAAGTGAGAGTAAGTAAGTCTACCAAAGCTATGCCAGACAGGCATATGGCATATCTATGCCACTGCTGATTAAAGTGGGAAAGGTGTCACTGGGAGAAGCTGCACGGCTACCAAAGGCAGACTGGCAATCTGTAAAGCATAACAAGTGACAAGTTACACCCTGTGTCTAGGCTTCATTTAGTTTGATACCTTGGAAACAAATGATCTGGAAATACAGGCAGCCAAGAACCCACACAGAATTTTCTTGAGAGGGAGGGTCTGTGCAGCCTATCTGCTTTCAGTTTTCACACACGCTAAGCTAATGCCAAAAATGCCCTGCTCCATGAAGAGGGGTTGATCCTGCTGTCAGGGAATCAAACAGGTGCTGTTAAATCCAGGAGGGGAGTAGCTGGTTTCCTCACCAGTGCTAGAGGAGGAGACACTGGGCCTTTAGCAAAGGGAGACCCAGGATGAAGGTAAATTTCCACATGTGAAGAAACTCAAAATCTTTCACACTGAGGACAAATTTAGAATTGATATCAAATTATCTTATTTTAACATGTTTTAGTGTTAACAAAATAAAATGCCAGAATTTGAGATTCTTCATGGTGTGTGGATGGCTTTCCAGAGCAGTTTGGGAAAGGAGCTTTTTCACAGACTGTTACAGATATATAACATTAATAAGTGTAATTATTAATATATTTTCTTTGCTTTATTAAGCAAAATAATATGAACTCCTCCCTCATAAACTTTAATGGTAACTTCTCCCTGCAGAATCCTCTAGGTGACTGGGACTGTAGGTCTAATTATTAGAACATGTGCTTTAATGTGTTTTAATTTCATGTTTTCCTTTAATTGTATTATACTGTAAGCCTTCTCTGGAAACAACACTATTAAAATTTCCTTTCAAAACATAGATCAGTCAAGAGACAAGCTCGTAATATAATGAAAGGAATGTTAAAAATAAACCGAATAGGTGTTTTTGATTGAAAGAATAGATCAGTCATAAAGACATTTCTCTTAGAGTAAAAAATTATCCAAGATTAGGTTTTTCACAGCTTTGAATATATTATGGATTCTCTGTTTCTCATAATGAAATAGGGAAGGCTTTCTCCAATAATAAACTAAGAATGAAATTAGCAACAGTTGTATCTGCATACAAGCAAATGCATGGGATTAAAAGCCAAAAGAACAGGTCTGAGCACAGAAAAAGTTAGATAATGTTTGGTTTTATTGAGCCTTCTCAAGCCTGGCTCAGAGGAGACTCCACACTCAGAGATCTTGGCCTGCTGTGCTCATGATACCATCCCTGTCAGTCAGTCGTGAACTCTTTGGTCAGGACTGCATCAGCACTAAGGCCCAACAGCAAGTCAAGATATGAGGTAGGATAGCCTGAGGCTGTGTTTAGTTCCTACCAGCAAGTCTCTAGGCTTGAGAATGCCTGCCTTCAGCATGGCTTGAGAGTGTGTTTGAGGCGCAGTACAAGGGACGGCTGCAGTGGATGAAGCCCTGCTAGAACAACTGTGCTGCAGCTGCGGCCAGGGAAAGGAGGAAGAGGTCATGCCATCAGGATGGAGATACAAGTCTCCAGGTAATGCCGGGGCTGAGTGTGGTGCTCCCTATTCTGCTGGCCATGGCATCTGCTTCTTTTGAAGAATGAGGGAGTGAGAGTCCTTTCCTGAGGAATCTCTTTGAAGACAATTTTGCAGAGCTTGATTTATGGCCCCACCTTGATTTTTTTTGCAACTTACAATAATATTGGAGACTTTCAGAAGCTCAGATACTGAGGAAAGAAGCAGTGCAGAAGAACATCATAGCACTTCTGCAACAGAAAAGGTCTCCCAAGAAACTATAAAAAGAAAAATTTAGGCAGGTAGGAAATGAATCATGGGAGGAGGCTGTCTGTCCTCTCAGTCATCTATTCAAATCTGACTTGTCTGGCCAGTAATCTAAAATTGATACCACCTAGAAGCTGTTAAGCAGCCTATTTGCAGAAGTCTGAGATAGCTTCACTGAGCTCCTAGGAAATATATCCCATATAGCAACAGTGCCAGACTGACCCTGCAGTAGAGAAGGCAAAGTTTGAAAGAGCCAGAAAGAACAAACTTCTCATTCCACTGGCAAAGCAAAATGGTTAAAGTATTTCCATTGCTGCTGCCACTGTCTGTCAGCAGTCTAGGGTGAGAAGCCTGCCTTGCTTGCAGTCTGCCTTGCTCAGTGAAAAGGGAAAAAGAAGGTGGGAGAAGAGTGATCTCGATTTACCCCCTTCTCTGTCAGGCAGACAAGGAGATGATGGTAAGCTTCATTCCTACCCCTACGCTTCCTGTCTGGCCCTTCTAGCAGAAGGGCTTGTGTAGACTGTATGGGTAGAGGTTTACATGAAAATGCCAAGGATTTCCACATCAGCCTGTTCAATGCTAGGGGCCAGGTGTCTGTTGTGGACTCCTGTCATTCTCAGCAATCACATGAGAGCACAGGTGGAATTCAGTTGCCTAAATATGTGTGTAGAGCCACCTGAAATGACATTTGCATGGAGTTTGCAAATATGACACAGAACCTGTGGAGCACATGTGCCCCTTTGGAGAGGCAGTTAGAGGCCAGATGAGATGCCATAGAACATCAAAAATGACACAAGATACTTAGCCTTAGACAACTGAATCCCCTCAGGCCACACCAACCTGAGTACACCAGATGCTTGTGGAGCTATAACCCTCTGGCATTATGCAGGCAGATACAGTCACAAAGCTTCCCACACCACCAGAATCAGTCATTGAGGACCGTCTGAGTAGCCAACAGTGATTTACACTTGGACCACTCTGAATAATCTATGGTGGAAACAGAGCTGTTTGGCTGGATAAGCTCTATCTACATGGCCATTTTTACCAGCTTAATTTTCCCAGATGAACTTTTTCTCCTCCTAACCAAACTGGGCTGGTAGTACTTTCCAGCCTTTGTTTAGACCTAGGCTTAGAATGGGGAATAGTCCAGTCAGTATGTCTTACACTGAAGAATACTAAATAAGGTATCTCCAGGGATTCTTGTTCTTTATTGTAGAACCAAATAGGCCAGACATTGAGATAAATGCGAATATGACAGTTTGGTACATTACATGTATCTTGAAGTCTTTTCTAAGCTAGTGAAACTTTTTTAGCACCCATTGCTCCCACTTAGTCAGTTGAATGAGGTGAGGGCTGCGAGCAGCTGCATTTGGAATGCCAGGTATGGGAACAGATGGCAAACTGAATGCTGTCCACTGACAGCAGTGACAAGGGTTTCAACAGGAGTAAATCAGGCCCTAACTTCCAGAAACAAAATCCCACTTGGCATTACTGCGTCTCAACATGGCACTATTGTTGGCTTAACCAGTTTCTGAATCTATACAACCAGCTCATCCTGCTTTAAGTGCATACATTAGTATTAGTTGAAGTAGATGCTCTTGTGTATAGACAAGGCAGCCTACTGCAAAGCAAATTCTCTGCCTGATGCTTTGCACATTTCTGATATGTTTCTTTCTCTCAAGGAGGCCTTGCTGTAGCAATTTCTTTCACATGTTCAAACTGTTGTTTTTATAACACAAAATACTATATGTTTTCAAAAGCTTAGTACGGAAGATATATTTCTAAGTCACGTTTCTTGCCAACGAAGTAGTGAACACTAAATGCTGGCTGTAGACAGTGGTAGACTCGGGATTTGGTAGTTAACCAGTAAAAATATTAAAACAGGCGAAGTCTGTCATCACATAAGAGACAGCTTTCAACTTTACTAAATGTCTTTCTGCTTACAACGTTAATGGAAACCAGTCACAATGATAAAATCTGTAACTGTCTTAAATAGAAAGAATTCTTGGTTTCTTGTGGTAGAAAAAAGACTGGAATTTAAATTCTTGGGCTTTCCCTCCTCATTTTTAATTCCTTTCCTTTGATTAAAAAGAAGTTTTAAAAATGAACCATCCAAATCAGGAAGAAAAGAGAAATTTACATCTTAATAAGATAGAAACACAGCCCTTAAAAAGAAAAAAAACCCAAAACACTAAACCTTGCAATTATAAGAAATCCAACAGCTCCATAACATGCAGACCCAGAACAGATAGAGAAGGCAAATAGAAACCTGGAGGGAAAAGGGCAAATGCAGGAATGTTACTGGTAGAAGCCTGATAAAAACATGACGGGAGAAACCACCATGCAAACCACTTGCAGCTCAAGAAAAGGAACAACAAACAGGCAGAGATTGAAGTTGCAGATAATATCATAGAGAAACTTTTTGAGAGAAATCAGGGAGAAAAATAAGGGCAATGTTCGCATAGAGAGAAATCGAAAAGATCCAGATGTGCTGAAAGGCCAGCAGAAAGGAGAAAATAGTAAAAGAAAGTAGTTCAGAAAATATGGAGTTGAAAAACTGCAATAGCTCTGGGGAATCTCATAAATTACTGAACATTACCAGAAAATGAAAACACAGCAGCTCTAATTTAGGTCAGCTCTGGAAGCAAACATCAGATATTGCTAGCACTTTAGAAGAGAATCAGTCTTTTATTTGTTTTTGCACACTGCAGCACGCTGCAGGCCCCGTCCCTTGCTGGGGCTCTGAGACAACCTTAATGACCAAAGCAATAAATAACAGAGTATAGTCTAAGTCTCACACCATCGAAACTGAATGAACTGACTCTATTAATGTAGCAAAGATAATTTTGGCCATTGCAAGAAAGTCAAAAAGTAAGGTCAACTGGTATTTAGTGCAGATTTCTGTCTGTCATCTGGAATAGCCTTAAAGAGTGATGAAAGGGGAATTCATATTTTCTATCCTATGAATTCATATTTTCTATCCTTCCATTGCAAAAGTGCTAGAATGGAGCTGTGACTCCCTGATGTTTTACATGAACAACCAGACAAAGAGAAAGACCCTCATTACAGTGCTTATTAGCAACCAGCTCAGTGGCCTTGGCACTTGCCTGTTAAGACCTACTGCTAAGACCAGCTCTTCCACATCCAGGTGAATGACCACAAGGTTATTTTGGGGTTGGGGTCTTTTTTTCATTTTGATAAAAAATTCCATCCCACACTGAGAAATCTTTCACAAACACTGCTGGAACAAAAATAGCCCCCTCTACCCTGACAAAAAAGTTTTAATTTGGACAAACACACATTTCTCCAAATAAAAGAGCTTAACTGAAAATTTCCCAGCAAACTTTATTTCTGTATGCACATACCTTATAGGGTCTGATCCAAACTCGCCAAAGTCAACTGGGTGGATTCCTCTAACTGAACATTAACCATGTGCAAGTTGCATGTTTTATCTAGGCTCATCCCTTAGGTTCCAGCTATAGCCAATGGAGTGAGAGATAAGTAGCCACACAGACTGATTCACCTTGCCTGTTTTAGGTACCTATATTAGAATGGCATGAATCATTCACTGGAGGTAACTTTATTTCTCCATGAATAAAAGAGGGGAGCCTAGGCAGTTAGCTTAAACTAGACTGTCAAAGGTTGTAGAAATTAATCCCAGTCTGTATTTCCCTAGATTTGAGTTAGATTCAAGCCCTACCCTTCATGCTCAATTACTAAGAGCCTCTAATATATTGAATTAAGATATAACTAAAAGTTACTGTAGTCATAATTGTTCTTGTTATAGGAGCCTGAGCTTCATTTGGCAGGCTTGGTGAGCCTAAACATCATCCAAAAGCCATAGATACAAACCTGTCAAGATGGCATTCACTAAACATGAAACTCACGTACTTTTCTCTCCTCTTCCTCATGCTCTCCTCTATTGCACAACCAGTATGTTTGCAAATTTTGAGCAGAAATGTAAAAAAACCCTGGTTACCTGTGCAAAACTTTACAATTTCACTTAAAAAAAAAATATTGGCAAATGACCAAGTGGGGCTGAGGCACACATGCATTTATGCTGCAACATCTCTGTTAAATGATTCCTCTTAAATGTTTAAACTTAGTAATTCCACTCAATTATGGGAAATATTGACAGTTTTTTTCTCTAGTTTTTAAATGGTAATGGACAGTACATAATTACTAAAACTGCAGTATTTTTACACCTGGGCTCTTTTATGGTAGCATTACTCCTGTGCAAAATTAAGTGTCAGCAAAAGAAGAATGATTCTAAAATGAAATTTTAAAATAAATGTGTTATTACACTGGGAGGTAGTATGGTGATTTAATATGATGACTTGTCACACCTGAATAAGTAAAGAGTTTGTTTTTATAGGGAAGAGCTAAGTTTACTAAAATAAAGGAAAAGTATTTTATTACAAATAGATTATCTTAGAACTTTCACTCAGTTTGGTACAAAACTTCATGTGGAAACTGGGATTTGACAGATGAAGCTGGGAATAAAAAGGAAAGGAAAACAAGTAAAAAGTTATCAAGGCAAGGTCCCTAGAAATGAAATATTGTAGAAGACACCCAGAATGGCCATGATCCTTCCTCCATTGCCATAGCCCAGAATCAGCAATAAGACCTAAGCTCCCAGCCCCATGGGTTCCCACAGCCGTTCTTACAGTTGCCAAGCTGGGAACAGGATTAGGAAGGCTCTGTAGATCTCCGGGGTGAGATAGGCAAATGTTCAGGACTAGGCCATCTCCCTCTTCATTAATGTCAGTAGTCAAATTCCTGCTGACAAAGGCTACTTTCCACCCGTTATATTTTATAGGGCTGGAGAATTTACTATGCATGTTTTTTTTAATTCTGTTTAACAACAGTACACTATGTACTGAAGGAACACAAAAGAATATTTTATTTTTTTCATTAAATCTCTAGAAATTTCTAGAAGGAACCTAATTTCTTGAATGTCTGAAAATTCATAAAATCTATTTCATTATCATATTATTAAACAGAGTCCAGGGCTTTGAGCATTCTTTTCTGACTGGGAAAGGGCCTGTTTTCCTTGTGGGTCTTTTTAGAGCTGGAAGGTAGGTTTCTCCTTGGACAAGTACAGCATGTCCTGCTGCAGGAAAAGGAGAGAGGTGTTAGTTAGGAGGCAGCTTGTGCTCCAGCTGTATCCCAAGCTGTGCCTGGCCAGTGGTGCCCTCATCCCTTGTGCTGAGGGTGGGGAGGCTGTGTGGAAGCTTTAAAAAACACAAGATTTTCAGAGAACATGTGAGACGCCACATAACTGAGACTTTGGTGAGGGCCAGAAAACGCTTACCTTCTGACACCAAACCAGAATCTTGCATAGCTTATGTAGTCCTGGATTGATTGGTTCTTTCTGTCTTTTTTTCTTTCTTTCTTATAATTTCAGCAACACAAAAGCTGTTCTGAATGAATTTGAAAATTTCAGCTCATTAACAGTAGTAAGATTCTGAATATCTGCAACTAGTAGGAAAAGAAGAGTGTGTATTTCCTGTGCTACCTTCTAACCCCTCAACTTTGTTTACCTGGATAGCTCAAGTAAGAGTTCAAACCATTAGGAAAAAATTCTTAATCTTACAGAAAACTAGTCTGCTTTCTTCTGGAAAATAACTTCCATTTCTTGTAGCTTACTTATTTTCTGTCCGTGCAGCTTCCCTTCAGTATTTCTTTGTTGAATTCTTGCATTAGTATATTCATTAGATAAGAGGATGTAAAAGAAAATTAAAAAATAAAGCAAAAATAAGAGTCTGTTCCCAAAGCCAGTTAAAACAATGAGAGTCAAAGAAACTGGCATTGACAAAACATTTTATTTTCCTCAGGAGAGTAAAAATAATCCCGGCCAAAGTTTTATGGAACAGAGATTCCAGTAAGACATCCAATACAACAAAACATAAATTGACATCATATTTAGGTTTTTACTTCCCTGTTAATAGTGACACTCACCTCATATTATACTTGATGAGTACAGTGACAGTCATTATTATTGCATTAACTGCATACAGTCTTTAATCTTCCTATGGGATTTTAGGCTAACTACTGTACATACTGTTTCTGACTGCTGAAAGCTGAGGGTAACCCCTTAAAAAGATGCAATCTCTCTTTTAACTTTTGAAATTACAAACAGAAGCGCCTGTGATGTAGAGACATACACAGAAGGAAACGATCTGAGAGGAGCCTTTAGTAAGCTAAATAAGTTCAGCCTAATGTACATTCATGTCTTCATTAATTTAGTGAATGATTTTCAGAAGAGCAAGCCTCTCTTCCTCTGGTTTAGGCAAAATGCAGTTAAACTCGCCCCCCTGCTGATTTGCCGTGGGTAAAATCATCTAGAAATCACTTAATCTGAAAGGAAAATCCTCTTAGGTATTTTCTTAAAGACTTTCTGGAATAGGCTAAGTGTAGGCAATTTTATCTGGAAGATAACAGTTTAGCTGAAGATTTCCTTACACCAACAGTCCCTGCATTGCTTCACCTCCTCCCAAATGCACCAGACAACTCCCTCTCCTCTAGCTTTGAAAAGTCTTTTGGGGGCTGTTGGCTGACATTTTAAAACTGCTGTTGTGTACCTAAAGGCAAGCTAGACACCTCACACAGAGCAGACACGTTGTTCTGTGCCCCAAGTAGCTTACAGCTGAAATTTAGATTTATTAAATCAAGTCAGAGGAAATCTTATGAAAGGGAGCTGTCACATGGGATCACATAAATGAAAGAACAGCTCTCAAGAAGTGGGCACATCTCAGGATATTGGTGCCAAAACACTGCTCATTAGCAGCTGACTGAATGGCAGAAACATCTCTGTTTCCATCCTGGCTGCTCCATAGGGCTCATTCATCAATAGAAAGCCACCAGGTGACAATTTAAAACTGGGACCCATAGCATGCAGAATTAGATGGAAACTGAGAGAATAAATGCTATAGCCTAATGGGTCAACCAAGCATCCTATATGCAATGCAGGACTCACTGAAACTGCAGAAGGCAGTTTGGAGTTTCCATAGTGGAAAGACTTTTTACTCGTTACTGGCTCATTTGCCTCTGTAAACTCTGCATCTGTTGGCAGCAATACTGATGTCATGGATTGACTGGTGAATTAATATTAATCTTCAGTAGTAAAAGATAGGACATTCTTTCTCCTCTCACAGCCTAAGTGATGTTGCTGGTCCAAATCCACTAATGTTTTTGCTACCATCCTCCAGCAATGTGGGAAAACAAAAGACAAAGACTATTCATGTCAACAAGAAATCTGGAAAAAAACAAAAACAAAAACAGGCTTTCATAAGCAAAGAAATATTTCTGTCCTTATACAGCATAAAGCAGCAGTGAAAAATGAAACATATTTATGGTTCCCCAGCAATAAACACGCCTGTAGTCTGAAAAACAATATCAATGTACACAGAGATAATCTGCATGCCACTTTAACTGCACACATTTCAATTGAAAAACAAGTAGCTTTTAGAACTCACTGAAAAAACCTCCCAGTTTCATGCATACAGAACATGTGTTCACACTGTCACATGATGGATGCTTAATAGTTTGCTCCAGACAACCAGCCTTAAAATATCTTAGACCTTATTGTGTTATTGGTGTTTATAGCTTGTACTGCAGTCAAGCCCAAAAACCCTAGGGCCTCAGTTGTGCTGTGGATGGCATAAACACAGGGCAAAAAGGCAGTCCCTATCCCAGATATTGCAGTCTAAATGAAACCTTGCCCGTCACCTGTTCTTCTCTCCAGCCTATAGTTTGTCACGTTCTCTAGCCTAAATCTTCAGCGTATAATCTCTCTGAGGCAGGAACAAAGTGTCGCTAACATGTCTGGATGGCAATGGTTTTTGAATGGTTGTTGAACAGCAATACACTGAGCAGAGCTTTATATCCGGCCTTTTTCTTGGGGTGGGTGGGAGGGAGACTGGACTCCAATGACTTTTGGAATATTTACACTGACATTGGTTTTTTGGAAGCCACAGAAATACAAACCATAATAGCCAACAAATTTTATTTTCTGTACTGTTGTGTAATTTCATTGTACTCCTCTGGAATTCTATTGAAATTCTTCTGGGAGATACTTATGTCCTTTGCTGGCTCTGGCCAAGGAATTGAATGTGGGCTAGCGAGGAGTCTTAATATGATGGTGAAACGTGTCTATTTACACTATTGTGATTCCAGGCAGCCAGCTTCTTTCTCAATTCCTTTCTTAAAGGCTGTGGCACTGAATGAAACAGCATTAGGGTCAAGTAGGGCATTAGAAGTCAATAAATTTTCTTTTATCTGATCTGTGAAAAACATTTTCTCATCAGTTTTCTTCTGCCTTTGTTTATTTTTAAGGAAATAAAGGTCCGGGCAAGTAGCAGTCCTAGCACTATGGATCAGTTAGATTTTCAGACTTACCCAAACACTTCCAAAAACCATTTTCCTCTTCCAGGCAGATCCACCTCAAAACTAACTGATGTCAGGTGTTTTTTAGCATATAGTTTGGATCAAACTTGTCTCCTCTGTGCTTTGCACCTCCAAGGGCACTCTGAGGACAACAGGTGATTTGAAATCTCTACTCTTCATATCCTTCCAAGAGTCCATTAGTTTTTGCCTTTGCTTTTTCTCTCCTTACAGACTCTTTCCTGTAATTGTAATAACCTGTATGGTCACCTGTAACTTCTTGCTAGACTCTTCCTGCAAGAAAGCTTCTTCCAGTGGAAATCTTCTCTTTGGGAATATAATCAGCAATTTGTGATAAAGGCACATTTCCTTCCCCAGGCTAGCCTGAATGGTATTGCTGCACCACTGCTGTTCAGCTAACACCCATGTGACTCCACCTGTCTCCACAAAGTCTCCCCTGAACTCTGGTGCTGCTGGTTATGAGAGTGAGTGGGACCCTTGCCTAACACAAAGGGCATTCACCTCGCTTCCACCATCCAACTTTCATTCAAATATTTCAGACAGTGACTATATATATTTAACTCAAAATCTCTCAGCCACTTTCTGACCAGGACTGGAAATCCCAAATCCATCTACCTACATGAACATCCTAGCTAATAGGCAGGAGAATCATTTCCTTACTTCCCTCTGTCCCTCCAGTCCCCCTGCCCACAAGAATACTGAATTATGCACTCAATAAAGATTTCTGCCACTCTGCCAGAAATCTTTTAGCACATTTCCAAGGATACTGCCTTCAAAGGAGGGAGCTGTAGGCAGGAGGACATCACAGCTGACTTCCAGCCCCATGCTCTAGAAGGAAGTAGCTATCCCAGATACCTGCCAGGAGGAACATGGTCACATAAATTTGAGAGCCTTAGCTGGGTGAATGAGGCAGGAACCCCTGTCACACACAGCTTTTGGTTCCTGATCAACCACCAGCACAAGCAAGGGAAAATTGCTGAGGTCAGTAGACACTCCTGGGCCTATTAAACAATATAATCTCACATCCTGAGGGATGTTACAGCAAAAAATAGGCAGTGCCTGTGCAATGCAGGTGTTTTAAATCTGGTGATCACTCACTGAGATGGTTAAAGATCAGGTGACCACTTCTAACCTGAATCCATTTGTCATAGCCGTAAGTGCAGGCAGCCAAACCCCCAGGAGCCTGGGCAGGGGGAAAGGGTGCTCAGGGTTCTGACACATTTGTAGACCTGGCCCTTAACTCCTGATTTGCAGCTGATTTGGGCAATCAGACACTACAGTGATGTATACTCCTTTAAGAATGTGACCAAGGAGTGTCTGATCTGGAGTCCCTGGAGTTTTTCAGTCAAGGCATGAGAGAGCCTTCTTACTAAATCTAACCTTAAGGTGCTTGCATTTGTCACTAATTGAGAATTAGGCAGCCCATTAGTCCTCTTGGCTAACGTCTAGCCTTCTTGCACTAAAGTCCCAAATACCCTGTTGGACTGGCCAGCCGTATGTTCTGAGCTCTCCCCTGCTGTACCAGCGTGATTTGTGTAGCAAACTTTGGCTTGGGTAGTGCTGATCTTATTTTTACTGCCTGGTTCTGCCCCTGTCCACTCTGTCTTTTATTAAAACTGCCTGTGAGTTGTTCAAACCCACAAGAGACTGATTTGTTTCTTCACCCAAGCCCATAATGATCAATTGTTTCAACCACTTTGAAGGTTCGGCAGAATGTGTGCCAGTTTTATTTCCAAGAATGCAACATCACCAACATTTTTCAATTATTCAGATAGGTTTTAGCTTGTCAGCATCTTCATCTCACTGAAAGGAATTATACACACTTGCCCTACCGCTGATCTTACTGACACTAATGTGATGACATTGACTCTACAGAGGTTACTTCCAATTTAAGCAGGAAGGAAAGCAGAATCCATCCTTAACATACTGTCTCTCCTGCCATGTGTAGCAATGCTCAGTTTCTCAGTGCATCTGGTTTCAAAATAAACCCTCTACGACAGACAAATATGTTAAACCTTTGAAAGCCTCATTTCCAGGTTTCAACAACATTCTCTTCAGAAATGAGCACTTAATGGAGTTCATTTAAGGTTGTTTAAGCCACAACTTGCTGTCAGCACTATTTACCACTTCAGTGACTCGGCTAGAGCCTCAGCTGTTGTAAGCCAGTTCAGTGCTAATAACGGAGTCCTCCTGATTTACATCAGCTGAAAATCTGACCGAGCTTCTGCCAGGCTGACAGCCTTCCTCTGCTGGGTTCCAATAGCTGTTTATACACTCACCCTGCACAGACAGTAGTAAAAGTGGTTTTTCTTCTGATACTCCTGTCTGTGCTCTATTTTTAATGTAAAATCAAACGAGCATGACAGATGTTCCAATGTGCTGTCCTCTCTTAATTGGACGCTTCAGCCTGGCAAATGCCAGGACTCACTTTTATGGCTCTAGAACGTTGCTGGATCAGTACATCCGTGGTCCCTTGAATTTTGTTTTTTTCAGGGACTACATTCAGGATATTTTCTCCTCAGTCACAATTTCTCTTTTGGGAACTGACAGAAACAGAGCTTTTCGTCTCACTACTCTCTCATAAGATTTGCCTGGCTCAGTGCTATCTAGCCCCTCTCTGCTTTTGCACTAGTTTTCTTTACTCTTTTTTTTATCTTGACTGTGCTGAGGGGAGGGACCTTCCTTCTTCAGCTATTACTTTTTAACTCTCTTTGCTTTTTTTCCAGGCAGAACAGATCAGCTCCTTTACAACCACAGTGTTTTTTACTTGTTGCTGCTGTGCTGAATTTCTGCTTCTGCTCCCTTTTGAGTCCTCTAAACAGACCTTCCATGGAAGATTCAATTTAAAGAACAAAAAATCTTCCTAAAGCTGTGGAGCTGACACATTTCCACTTATACAGATTAATATTTTTAACATTTATGATTTAAAGCAATTTATCCTTTTCCAGAGTTCTGCACTGGTTATTTGGAGCCTATAGAAAACACAGTCAACTTACACAGCCAAAGCCCCACAAAATGGCAGCCATCTGGTTCATGGTAAACTGGCAAAACAGCAATAACTCTGAGTAAGCTGAGAAGTGGAAGATTTTAGTGAATAAAACCGCTATGCCTTCTGTCTTTTATTTCAATAGTAAATTTAATTTTATTATCTTTCCCCCAATTTGCTGCAGATCTTTGCTGACAGTCATCATGACTGAATTGCAGCACATGGAGGTTTTAATCCTCTGAGTTATTAATTTGATGAAGTTGCAATTTTTTCGCCTTCAGCAGAAGCCCTGTTTTTAACATTGGGTAATGCTGCTTTACAATAAGAACTAACCATACTTTTTTGAAAGCTACCAAAAGATTGCCAACCTCTGTAGTCCATAGCCATTATTTACTTGGTTGAGAATAGCAGAATAGTATAGCTGGTTAGCTGGTTAGACCATGGTGTGCTTATAGCTTATGGCAGTGTGATCATGGGGTCTTCATGCTGGTGTCCATGGAGAGCCATAGGGAGCTGATTTTCTCTCCCTTCTGTAGGAGAGCTAGTAATAACTTGCATGGGAGCTAGTCCAGCTCTTGAAGTAGAGAAACCAGGACGTGAATGGGTATGGGGAGTTCTCAATACACCATATACCCCAAATCAAAATTTTGAGAGATAGCTTTCAAAATTGCCAGTACTGAAATCTTCTCAAGAGTCGAGTTCCAAAAACTATGGGATTAGCTTAATAATAAGAACACCATATTTGGGGCTCTGTCTTATTTTCCCCTCTGAACTCGACCATATTTTAAAGATGCCTTTCTTCAAAAATTTACTTTAAAAAATAAAATCTGAGGCTTTCTCTTTATTGCATGCTTTCAGCAGCTGGAGCATTAAGAAAAACATTATGTATGGCATGAAAAAATTGTGATATCTGACAACAAGAAATCTTGTGTAGGAGAAGGCTGTTTCTTCCAAAACATTTGTGATTTCTAAATTTAAACTTAATGTACAGACCCCACATTTTTGTGTCTTTGTGAACTAATTTTAAAGGGCATATCAGGATATTGTGCTCCGGCACTGTTTGTTAATAGTTTCCTGCCTCCCTCCAGGAAAACTGGAATATTTCTTCTCTGAGCTTTTCACACACTCTTCTGCCAAGTCAAAGCAGAAAGGAAAAACTGTGTACAATATTTTATTAGGCCAAATGTCAATTTGTTTTTCTGAAATCTTTACCAATCTTCTTGGCATTTATTATTCAAACAGAAAAAAAACCAAAAACAATCGGGCTTTCATTTCGTGCAGCAGTGCCTGAAACATCCAACAGGCCATGATACATAGAGCTATATTTCTTTCATATATAGGAAAGGGGGCAATTAAACACACTAGGAAAGGTGGATAGCAGCTGGGAAAAAAGGAAAGGGATGGAATCTCTTTGTATTTGTGAGCCTTTTAAATCAAATTTCATTATCTCTACTGAGCCTGGCTAAAGACAGAGTACCTCCCATTTTGTCAGACCTTGGTCTTACCCACAAAAGAAAACTTTTTGCACATGTGAAAAAATCAGAGATTTCATTTTCCACTCTACTCAGAAAACTCTCCACATTTCCAGCTCAATTCAGTGCTGTTTCACTGGACAACATAACACTGATGTAACCTTTTTGCATGTCAGAATTATTTGGTACTTACTATATGAAATATATCAGCACACAGATGCCTGGGTCAGCCAGGAGAGCCCTGTGGTGTCTGGTATTATAGATAACATAACAGCTCAAGAGATGGCAAGCTTTGTTTCTAGCACAGGAGCCAGTGGTTGATCACCCCACTGAGAGAAGCTCAAACCTCTTGAATCCCAGCCTCCCACAGTAGCTCTCTTCACTATGTCCATACTGTATTCTAAGATAGGGCACACTCTGGCCATAGCCTTGTGTTATATTTGGGCATCTCAAATCCCTGCCTCTGCCCTTCTTGCATCCTTGTTGTACACAAAAGAATCCTGGGCCCACAGAGCAGATGCAAACCATGGACAGACCCCCTTCTGGATGACTAGAGATGCAGTGCTGCTCTGTGCACACCCATATGCCTGTCAGGTTCAGCTTTTGGCTCTGAGCACAACATGTATTGTCTGCCCACATAGTGCCTCTATAAAAGAGAAACAGGAACACTCACTTATCTGCTTCCTAAGCCTTGGAAACAAAGGAACTAGTTTTTAATCCAGATTTGCTTTTGACAGGGACAGCTCTGTACACACAGTTACCTGTTGGCAGGATTTGTGTCACAGAATCACAGAATCACAGAATGGTTGAGGTTGGAAGGGACCTCTGGAGATCGTCTAGTCCAACCCCTCTGCTCAAGCAGGGTCACCTAGAGCACGTTGCACAGGATCGCGTCCAGGTGCATTTTGAATATCTCCAGAGAAGGAGACTCCACCACCTCTCTGGGCAACCTGTTCCAGTGCTCTGTCACCCTCACAGTGAAGAAGTTTTTCCTCATGTTCAGATGGAATTGTCTGTGTTTCGGTTTGTGCCCGTTGCCTCACGTCCTGTCACTGGGCACCACTGAAAAGAGTCTGGCCCCATCCTCTTGACACCCTCCCTTCAGATATTTGTACACGTTGATAAGATCTCCTCTCAGTCTTCTCTTCTCCAGGCTAAACAGGCCCAGCTCTCTCAGCCTTTCCTCATAAGAAAGATGCTCCAGTCCCCCAAACATCTTCGTAGCCATCCACTGGACTTGCTCCAGTAGTGCCACATCTCTCTTGTGCTGGGGAGCCCAGAATTGGACACAGCACTCCAGATGTGGCCTCAGCAGGGCTGAGGAGAGGGGGAGGATCACCTCCCTCGACCTGCTGGCAACACTCTTCCTCATGCACCCCAGGATACCATTGGCCTTCTTGGCCACAAGGGCACATTGCTGCCTCATGCTTAACTTGGTGTCCACCAGCACTCCCAGGTCCTTCTCAGCAGAGCTGCTTTCCAGCAGGTCAACCCCCAGCCTGTACTGGTGCAGGGGGTTATTCCTCCCTAGGTGCAGGACCCTGCACTTGCCTTTGTTGAACTTGGTGAGGTTCCTCTCCGCCCACCTCTCCAGCCTGTCCAGGTCTCTCTGAATGGCAGCACAGTCCTCTGGGGTATCCGCCACTCCTCCCAGTTTTGTATCATCAGCAAACTTGCTGAGGGTGCACTCTGTCCCTTCATCCAGGTCATTGATGAAGAAGTTGAACAAGACTGGACCCAGTACTGACCCCTGGGGGACACCGCTAGCTACAGGCCTCCAACTAGACTGCGCAGCTTATCACAACTCTCTGAGCTCTGCCATTCAGCCAGTTCTCAATCCACCTCACTGTCCACTCATCTAGCCCACACTTCCTGAGCTTGTCTATGAGGATGTTATGGGAGACAGTGTCAAAAGCCTTGCTGAAGTCAAGGTAGACAACATCCACTGCTCTCCCCTCATCTACCCAGCCAGTCATTCCATCATAGAAGGCTATCAGGTTGGTTAGGCATGATTTCCCCTTGGTGAAGTCATGCTGACTACTCCTGGTCACCTTCTTTTCCTCCACATGCTTGGAGATGGCCTCCAGGATGAGCTGCTCCATCACCTTTCCAGGGATGCAGGTGAGGCTGACTGGCCTGTAGTTCCCTGGGTCCTCCTTCTTGCCCTTTTTGAAGACTGGGGTGACACTGGCTTTCTTCCAGTCCTCAGGCACCTCTCCTGTTCTCCATGACCTTTCAAAGATGATTGATGGAGAGTGGCTTAGCAATAACATCCACCAGCTCCCTCAGCACTCGTGGGTGCATCCCATCGGGGCCCATGGATTTGTGGGTGTCAGGTTTGACTAAATGATCTCTAACCTGATCCTCCTCGAACAAGGGAAAGTCTTCCTTTCTCCAGACTTCCTCTCTCGCCTCCAGGGTCTGGGATTCCTGAGAGCTGGCCTTAGCAGTAAAGACTGAAGCAAAGGCAGCATTCAGTAACTCTGCCTTCTCTGCATCCCTCGTCACCAGGGCACCCACCCCATTCAGCAAAGGGCCCACATTTTCCTTAGTCTTCCTTTTGCTACTGATGTATTTGAGGAAGCCCTTCTTGTTGTCCTTGACATCCCTTGCCAGATTTAATTCCAAATGGACCTTAGCCTTCTTTGTCACATCCCTGCATACTCTGACAACATTCCTATATTCCTCCCAAGTGGCCTGTCCCCCTTTCCACATTCTGTATACTTCCTTCTTCTGGTTGAGTTTTGCCAGGAGCTCCTTGCTCATCCATGCAGGTCTCCTGCCCCCTTTGCTTGACTTCTTACTCACAGGGATGCACCGATCTTGAGCTTGGAGGAAGTGGTGCTTGAATATTAACCAGCTCTCTTGGACCCCCCTTCCTTCTAGGGCCTTAACCCATGGGTTTTCTCCAAGCAGATCCCTGAAGAGGCCAAAGTTTGCTCTCCTGAAGTCCAGGGTTGCATTTCTACTTATTGCCCTGCTTCTTCCTCAGGATCCTGAACTCCACCATCTCATGGTCACTGCAGCCAAGGCTGCCCCCAACCTTCACATCTCCAACCAGTCCTTCTTTGTTTGTTAGTACAAGGTCCAGCAGTGCACCTCTCCTCATTGGCTCCTCCACCACCTGTGTCAAAAAGCTATCATCAATGCTCTACAGGAGCAGTGTCATTTAGAGAGTATGTCCAGCAAGACTCAGAGGTAACAATTTTGTATCTAAATGACTTCCATGAGCTTGAAATCTTTCATGTTTTTAGCCTCATCATTTTTAAGCACTGCAGGGAGTCTGGATTTTACTTACATTGTCTTTACTCCAAAGGGAGTAAAAGTAAAAGTACTCCCAGCCTCTGGAATCAGTTTTGTCCCCTGTGCATTACAAAGGGATTCAGTTTTGGGACCCTAGTCCACATCAGAAATGTGTCTGGAAAGCAGAATTCAGCCTGTTACAAGACCTTGAGTGTGACCCAGGTTTTTTGCATTAATGACGATGCCCAGAAGAGTGTATTCTCCCCAATGCCCTATTAGTAGTGAACAACTGGCATCAGCTGGTCTGAGAACAAGCACTCCTTACCTGCTAGAAGTAAGTGTCATCTTCCTTCTGGACTGTAAATTGCTGCTGCTTAGCAGTGGTTCATTTCTGTGCCCTGGGAAACGGTCTCATTGCTTTGCCTCTTGAAATAATTTTCCCTTGCTATCAAGAGTACACTAAGATATGTCAGGGACAAGACAATAAAACAGGATGGCAGTGTAGCATATCTATTTGAATACACACATGTTATTCCTCCTGCCACATTTTCTACTAGCAGAGCCTGAGTTCCAGTCAAATGTCTATAGGACTCGTGCACTGAGATCCTAGAGAAAATTGTCTCCATAGACCAACTTCTTTACCTTTTTTGCATACAAACAATAACTAATTGGGGAGGAAGTAAGAAGCACACCACTATTAGCTTCACTTTTCAGGGAGGGAAACAGAGACTTGGAAGGTAAGGGACTCACCCAAGACTGCAGAGTAAGTCAGTAGCAGAGCCCACATGCTGGCTTGAAAGCTTCTTCAACGTATATATTATTTTCAACAGGAAACCAGAAAAGTCCAAATGTGGCTTCATCATATAGTAACAACTACTTATGAAGAAGTATATGAATGTTAATATTCATCCAATTAATACAAGAATAATCATCCCACCAAGTAATGCAGTCAGCTTGGTAGTGTTAAAGGATTCCTAAGACTGTCGGCATCCACAAATCTATAAAACCCCTGTAAGTCTACTTAGGCTCATGCCTCAGGGCCTCTCTATGGAGTTATCAGTGTAGCAGTCCTCATTCTGCAATAACAGCTATTCCTTCATCACTACATCCTGCCCATTTAAGTGACAACCAGTGTGAGGTCCCTAGAGACGTTTTCTGAAATCAGCCCCATAGCCTTCAGGGACGGCAGAGACAAACACATCTGTGCAAGTACTGATCTCAAGGCATTTCCCTCAAAAGCACAGAGGGCATTTTACCAGTAGGGTCCACTGAAAGCCAGATTCCTTTTCACCATCAAAGCCTGCTGACAGACATTATTTTGCTGGGGATGGCCCCACAGGTAGTTGAAGTTTGCCTGTCTGTATGCACTTCCCAAACACAAGGGTGGCTCAGCAGGATACTGAAAGCTCACTGCTTTGCGCAAGGAAGGATGGGACACAAATGTACACATCACAGAGCACGGGGTCTACAATGTGTTGTGTGCTCTGCTTTCTCTTAAAGGCCTGTACAAGTGAGGCTGGCTGGGCAGAGTCTGTGATGTGAGATCTTTGCAAATAGCTTGGACAACATGAGATAACAGTGGAGTGCAGCCACCTAACAAAAAAAACATAGGGTATTCACACGCTCGCAGGTGCTCAGCCCTCTCCCTGTGACGGTGTGTGTCCAGCAGTGAACCTCTTGCAGAGTTCTCTGGAATGGCGTTGTTTTGGTTATTTTCCTAGGAGTGACTCATTGAACCCAACATTATTTGAGATGGAAGGGTTTTGGAGAGCTAGAAGGAATATATATCAATGACACCACAAGTAATAATTCACAGCTTTTCCTTTGAAGTATCACAAAAATATATCCAAATGGCAAGATGCTCCTTTGCCCGATGCTCTTCTGACCCTTCTGACAAGATTTCGCTTAGCAATACAACAACTTTCAACAAAGAGCTTTTTGCCCAACTCAGATCTTTTCCATCTGGTGTTTGTGCAGGATCCATTAATATTTTAACCTTCTTGGCTATTAGCCCATTGAAGCGATCAGGCTAGGATAAAACAAAATGGTGAGATTATGTTTTCCCCTCCTGGCATCCTCACACTCTGCTATTTGTTAGTAATAATCCTGTTTACAACAGATAGAACTTCCAGGATAGCTTAGTGAAGTTATCTTACAGAAGCTACTATACATTAGACATAGCCAAAAAATTAGCCATAGGCAAAAAATTGCCTTGAAATTATTTTCCAGCAGAAATTTATTTTTTTGCTAAACTCAAAAGCCTGTCACAAAATGTCTACTTTCCTCTACTTGTTTTTTAAAAAAGCAAACACTTTGGTGAAAAATTGTTTTCAGCTAAAATCTTTTTGGTTTTCTGCTAAAAAATTTCTGGATTTGTCCAAAAGAAATATGTATTTTTTAATGAAAAGTCAACACAGAGACATTCTCCCACCAGCTCTCCTGTACACGGGTAAGTAATAAAAGGATGGCACATGGCCCAAACTGTGTGCAATCTAAGTGATCTTTAGGCATTTTTAAAGCCTGAGCTACCACAGAAGTCTGAGTTGATTCACGCTCTCTTTTATCTTTTCTTTTCTATGTCTTCAGCCCCCAGCTAAAGGATTATTGCAGATGATTCACGGTAGAGGAAGGAAAGGTACAGCTTACTGGGTTTTGGCAGTTGCCTCTATCTTCTCCCCAAAAAGAGTTTTTATGGAATGTCACATTCCAGCAGGAGATTAAAAACAAACAGGCAGGAGATGGGGTCGAGCCTCTATATTCTCCTCTAGATTTCAAGCCTTACATGTAGACTTGTGATTCTCATTCTGTCTTCTATAAAGACATTGAATTTGGGTCTGCGTTCAGAACTTAAACCTCTCCCAGATCTGGAAACATGAGGATCCTGTGGTTGAGCGCCTGGGTCTCTCCCTGTTTAAAAACTACAGTCATTGCCTTTGGTAAATTGTGATCAATGTATATTTTATAAACCACAGGGAATCATGAAGTTATCCAGCAACTTTCACCAGAGACTCCCAAAGAACTTCACAAGTAAAAACGAAGTTTTACCAAACTTTACATTCCAGATTTTCTGGATAGTAGGCAAGCTGACATTGAAATGACTTCACCACAGTCACATAGCAAAACTGCACAAACAGTGCAGAACAGAATCCATGAGTCCCGACTCCAGTTCTGTTTTAATTTCTCAAACAAAACCTGTTAAATCTCCACTTCTTTTTGGTAATTGTCCAAGGTTCCCATCACTGCTGGCCAGAAATGTAAATGTTAATTTCTACTGATGCATATTTTTTCTTCAAAGCTTCTCCCCCACTGTGAAACGGATAAGAAAATGCTTAAGGTGGAGAGATCCGAGATCTGGAGAGAACCCGCGCGAGGGGAGCTCCTTAAAGAGCGACAGGTTCGCACGGGGGTTGCAAATGGGGGAATCAGTGCATGCTCCGATGTGTGTCTGTGAGCTCCGTTAGGGTTTATCGGCAGGCGTTCAGCACCTCCAGAAGCCGTGAGTACGCGTGTCGAGGTGGGGGTGGAAAGCCTGGGCAGAAGCCGAGCGGCCGTTCCCGAGCGCCGGGCCGCGGGCAGAGGCGCTTGCAGGCCGCCTCGGCCCCGGTAGGTGGCAGCCCGAGGCCGCCGAGGAGCCGAGGCGGGACGGACGGGACGGACGAGGGGGACAAGAGAGACGGGACGGGACGGACAGGACAGGAGGGGACGGGAGGCGGCGGGATGGGACGGACGGGCTGGATGGGACGGGACTGACAGGACGGACGGGACGGGATAGGACAGACGGGATGGACAGGACGGGACGAGATGGTTGGGAGGGGACAGGACAGACGGAATGGGATGGACGAACGGGAGGGGACAAGATGGGACGGGACAGATGGAAGGGGACAGGACAGACGGGACTGGAGAGGATGGAGCCAGGGTAAGGTGATGGCGGCAGCAGAGGGAAAAAAGGGAGTCCAGCTTTGACAGTGCAGGTGGAGGTTGACTGTGTGGTTCAATAAACCCCACAAAATTAATGCGAAAAAGACAAATGGGTAAGTAAAATATGTTCTCACTGAGCAGAAGGAATGCACTTGAAAGCTAAAGGCATTATTCCCTCCAACCTCTTAAGGGCTGTTCATTTGTTCAGTGTAGTCTATACATACATACATACATTTGTTCATCACTAACTCTGCCATGGGAGGAAACTGGTAGAATATTTACTGAGCAGAGATTACTGCTGTACTGAAGGTAAAGCTGAGAAAGGAAGCAGAGCAGCAGGAATGGCTGAAGCAATAGGCTGCATCCAGAAACACAAGATAAATCTAGTCCTGATTAAGGCAGATGTAATTTGCACTGCAAGGAACAAAGCTGAGCCCTTTCACAGCAAATTCATTGAGCTGTTATTTGGGCTTTGTCCTAAATTTCTACCCTGCCTTTGCAGAATTAGGTCCTAGGCCGAATAAATATTAATAGTAATTATTAATTAATAATAACAATAGCCCTAGTGGAAAAAATCAAATATTAGACTCACAATGCACAGCCAAACTAGTCACTTCCCAAACTTACTTCTAAAATTAGAAACAAACAAGACCCTTCTAGAAGCAATAAACAGCATTTTAATTGGACTAAAACCTATAAATCTGTCAGCAACTAGTTATTTTTACTCCATTGTGTGATCAGCAGCTTTGAATACCCTTCTCTGTCTTTCACAGAGTGTAATGTTGTGATCCGATGTCAACACAACAAAGGTGTGACCGAACAAGGCAGCATGGCTTTGCTGCTCTGGTTCAGCAGCAGGCTCAGTGCTGGGCTGGTGGGACAACAGACCTGATCCGGCACACTGGAGGTGGTCCTCCAGCTCACGGGGGCATCATGGGCAGGGCAGGAGGGAGGAATTGGTGTCACAGGCGTCTGAGTGTACATGGCCTGTGAATAAGGAGATGAAACAGTGTATTACATTTTGCAGGTACCTCTCAGATCAGGGCCACATGAAATGCATATTGCAAACCATTTTCCTCGACTGGAACAGCATACTTTAGTCCACACTTTGCATTAAAAAAGATTGTTTTAAAGCAAATTCCACTCATCTAAGAAAGATGCCAAGTATTAGCACCATGAGGCAAGAGAACCAATGAAAGGGTATTGACACCCTGGTAGCATCTCCCCTGGCAAGAACTTGTTGATAGGAAAAAAGAGTAAGTAAATACAGTAGCTGGTATTTCAGATGCCCCCATCATGGGGCCCAAGGTATCAGCCTTGAGGCAAAAGACAGTATCTGGAACTTCAGGATTTTCTCCAATTCAGGAGGAATTCATGCCCATGATCCCATGATGGGGAACATGTGACTGACAGAGATATGTTCCCAGGTGACACTGTGATGCAGTGCTCTTGTGCTTAGGTGATTTCCTGGGACCTAAATGGCCTTGATGTATCATCCAGCAGAAACAAAACTGCAACAGAGACCAAATCAGCCCTACAGTCAGCAAGTGGGGAAATGGGAATAGGACACACAAGTGACACAAAATTACATTTCTTTCTGCCCTCCCATGCAAGACTATCTTCAGGATAAAAAATGAAAATAACTCCCTTTAAAAAAGGGCTTGAGATGAAGGAAAGGAAGGGCTATCTTTAGTACCACCTTGAAAGCAAATCATTAAAACTTGTGGAAAGATATTATTAACTAAAAAAGACACAAGATGCTCATATTGCAAGAACAGAGTGTGTTTCCTTGGTGAGGGGGACATGGATATCTTATGGACAGAGTTCCTGAACTCTGCGACTTTACATTATTGCATGAGAGACAGTTGTCCACAGTGACAGCAATAATCTCCTGGATTCATCTGCCCAGTCCTCCACCACAGTGGTGGTGATTTACTGAGAGCATGAGCCCCATATCATCACTGCCTCAAGTAGGGAAATCCCAGTGGATTTGGGAAACAGGTTAGTAGTCACCATTCCCCAGTATCATCCTCTTGATGCCCAAAGTCCTGAGAATCAAGGCACGGATGCAGTGGGGCTGAATGGGGTCGGAAGACAGAACAGTGCCTGCTTTGTCCCATTCCCTCTCACACACAGCTTGAGTAGGACTTTGGAAGCATCTTGCCCTCAGTAGCAGAGGACATGCTCTCATCCCAAGTGGCGTGAGTGTTTTGCATAAACAGGAGAACATGACAAATGAGAATCAGCATAGCCAGACCAGTTCAGTGCCATCTACCCTTACTCAAATAAATATCAGGAAACAGAATTATATACACATTAGAAACATATATATATTATATATTTTAACTGACTAAATGTATATATTGCTGTCTCCCATAAGAAGAAATTGCTGGCAGTCTCTCAGTAATCTATCCTTAATTGCTAGTATTAAGCTTATGCTGTTTTTGTTGAGGTGAGTAGCAGTTCAAAAATAGATTGAAGCTGTTCCTGTAGAGGTATTGCTCTTAAAATCCTTCAAATGCCTTTGTAGCTGGATAAAATCTTGCCACAAACTTCACACATTGAGAGTAAAGAAGGGTAGTAAATTCCACCACTGCAACAGTTATGGTACTGTCAGCCCTAGAAACCACAAATGGAGTATTTAAAATCAAGAGACTGGCTTAAATAATCTTGAGATTTTAAAAGAAAACATACATTGAAGAGTTTCTTCATTTTTTGGTTCTGTTCTTGGACTTTCTTGCATCTACAAGTATTTTTGGTATTTTTCCTGCCAGTAGGAGTGTTAGTTCAATTTCCAAAAGTTCAGAGTTTCTTAAGTACAAAAAAGGAGATAATATGGGGTCATCTCCCCTGCCTGACTCTCAGAGTTTTAAGAAAAGCATCAAGTATCCATAAGTAACAGGAGACCAGGGATACACTCTTGAGCCAGCAACACTGCAGTTTTGCTTTGATGACTATGAGTACCACTAGCAGCCACTTAGCCCACTGCATGGTGGCTCAGGCCCACCCTGCCTATGGAAAGCCTAAAGGAAAAGGAATCAGGGAAAGTCATGTCAGGAAAGACCTTTTTGAGGTGATTTCCCCCCTGCATCAATCTATTAGACATTCATTTTTCTTTCCAATTCCTATTTCAGGAATCTGTGGGAGGGCAGAAGCTTGAAAAGCTCTCCAGCCACTCCAAGCACCACCACAGTGCTGGCTTCCTGGGGCCACTGCTGCTCCATGGGAGCTGCCAGGGAGAAGGGCCACTGTGGAGGTGGCAGAGCTCCTCTTGGCCCTGGGCCTGCCCCACCTGCATGAGCACCCATGGGGGAAACAGGCTGTGCTTGCTGCAGGGCTGCCCATTCAGGCGGCGGGGAGGAGAATAACCTGGGCCATCTCCGTGCTTGGATCCCAGGAAGGGGCTGTGGGGGGCTGTATGTATGAACTGCTCGGCCTTTAAAGCACAAACCTGAAGGGAAGAGGGAACAACCCTTCAAACAGAACAATAAAAACTCCTTTTACAGTCTCTAAAGTACTTGAAATAATTAGCAGTAGCTACAAAACCATGCCACTGTTTTCGCTTTAATAACTTTGTTATTGCTTTTGTCTTTTTGGTAAAGAGGAGCTCTTGAAAGAAAAACAAGATTTTGTTGTGTGAAAGTGTATACTTTACTCTTAAATGTATTGGTTTGAGACTCTTGCATACTGCAGGAAGAGGCACAGCCTTTTTGTGCTCCCTTCCAGGCATACAGCCTCACCTGTCATGGACTGGCAGCTCTCCAGACTGCAGGCCCCCAGGACTGGTTAGCAACAGGTTAACCTCACCCAATTTGTGCCCTTTTGCACCAGTGCTAAACTGATTTCTAATTGCAGAGGTGCTCAATGTGTTACTAGGAAAAAATAATAATAATAAATTTCAGCAATGTGCCTGTGAAAACAGCTGATTCTCCGGACCATTGAAATACCCTGTATTTATAAACAAAAGGGGGCTTTATTTTTTCTTATCCTATAAAAACACACTGAAACATTTCGCCACAGTTTTCTTTCACTTTAATTAGCAAGGAAAGAGGGGGAAATGCCAAAGAGCAATTATACAACATATATACTGTGCTGATTAGGGATCTCTCTTCTGTAGCATGGGGAAGGCTCCTTGAAGTTCAGGTTCAACCTCTCTCCCCCTCTAATAAGATATGCCTTATCCAGCCCAGAAAGATACAATTAACTCGGGAAAGAATGCAGCCGTTTTCTCAGGGGAAAAAAAAAAAGAGAGGAGCAAGGGAAGAATTCGTGTTAAAAGGTGAAGTATGAAGCGCTGACCCGGCACACCCTGGGTCTGTACTTGACTCAAAAGAAACATCCCCATCAACTTCGCAGCTTTAAACAAATCCAAAGCCTAACAGTTGTTGCCCAGTCCCGGCCGCAAACACTTGCGGGGTCTACCCTGAAACCAGCTCCCCTTTCCCCCGGAAAGGCTGAGCCCATTCGCCTCCCCTCGCCCAGGCGGAGGCCATTTGGGGGCCTGGGAGTTGGGGGATCAAGAGCCAGGGGATCGGGGAGCGGGGGTTCAAGGGCTCCCCCGCAAGGCCGTCCATCTCAGCCGGGACCGTGCTTTCCCGTGCGGGGCTGCTCCCGGCCTTTTCACGGGTCGCAGGCGGAGTATAAGGAAGGCTTGTGCCCCGCGCTGGAGAAGGGGAGAGTGATGACTTTGCCCCTAGCCAAGTGGAGAAGTTTTCAACCGAGACGCTTTTAAGCGTCGCTTTTACCCACGCACCGCGGTCGCTCCCGGGACCCCGCCGGGGGCACACATTGTGGGAGCAGAGCCCGAGTCAGGCTCGGAAGATGAGCTGCGAGGCAGCGCAGTCTGGAGAAAGCCGAGATCGGTAGAAAATCAAAGTCCGGGGAGCATAAACAAGGGGCCGCGGTGCGCCTCGGGGGACCCCGCGTACGAGAGGGACGCGCAGCGCTGCCGCGGACGCGCCCCGCGGCGCCGCCCGCCTCCCCGCCCGGGAAAGCGCTGCCCGCTCCCTCCGCCGCTGCGGAGCGAGCCGGGCCCCGGCCCAGGCCGCCGTCGCGGGCAGCCCGCCCGCGCCCCGCGGAGCCGCGCCGGGCCCCGCCGCCTGCCCTCCGTCCCCGCCCGCGGCTCTGCCCGGCACCGCAAGGGCTCGTCGCTCGCCTCCTCCCGGCTCGCCCCCCACACAACGTCGTGTGAAAGCCTGGGGCTCCACTGGCTTTTCTTCTCCTTCTTTTCTGTTTTTTTTCCCTTGTTCTTTCCTCTTTTCCTTTTTCCGTTTTCCTTATCCTTTTCCTCTTCCCGTCCAGGCCGGGGCGGCCCCGGCAGCGCTCACAGAAGACCCCCGCCCGCGGAAAGTGCCCCCTCCACGACAGCGGCGGCGCGGAGGCCCGCCTGTGTGTTGTGTTCAGACCTGGTCTCTTCGGGCCAGAGGGGAAGCACCCTCTCACCCCGACCCCGGTGGGTCCCCGAGCTCAGTCTTCATAAACCCGAGGCAACGAAAGGAAGTTTTTCGTGTAAAAATAACTCGCTCCCTCTGAAAATCCCTGATAGACAAGAATATCCCGAGTTGGGACGTATGTGAATGCACCAGAGGAAACTGTCTCGGGGATATAAAAGCTAGAGCGGCCTGCGGGACTGCAACGGCCATTAGAGACGAGAAAAAATATACAGGAGGTTGAAACCAGGAGCGCTCCGCCGGAGCTCCCACGGAGCTGCGGCCGGTCCCGTCGCGCCCTCCACGCGTGGAGCCCGGGCTCGGGGCCGCGGGGCTCGGGGCCGCCCCGGCGGGGTGTAGAGCGGGGCAGGCTCCAGCGAGGAGGGAGGAGCGGGTTCTGCCTTCCCAGCCAGCCCGGATCGGACCTCCGCCGCCCGATCCCGTGTTTACCCCCGCAGCCCGCTCCCGGCCGGTTCCCTCGTGGGGCGCCGCGGGGCTGGCCCGCACCCAACGGGGGCATCTGCCGCCGGCCTGCACGGCAGCGGTACCCCAGCCCCTTCGCCTTCTGCTTCGCATCACAAAAGCGGTTTATACGTCTTTTTTTCCCCTTTTGTTATTGTTTTTGTTAGAAAAGGCAGGGCATTTCCCCCTCCCTTCCCTTCCCTGCCCTGCCCCTCCGCTCCGTGGAGCCCGGGGCTGGCAGAGGGTCCCGCCGGGGCGCCCCGTCCCTGCCCCGCGGGGCACAGCGAGCCGGGACTGCGCCTCCCCCGCCGGGGCGGGCGGCCGAGGCTGGCTGTGCCAGAAACATGCGCTGGAGTGCGAGCCTCCAAATCCCTCCTCAACGTATGGCGGGGTCACAGAAAAAAAACGCAGGAACATAAATTGGACACAGAAGGGCAGATGTAGACTGAACAGGAAGTGCTGGCCCTAGGCTAAATGAAACAGCTGTTGCCATTGTTCTGCACAGAGCCTGCGTTTGCAAACTCCGCACGGCTCGGCCTCCGAAAGCAGATGTTAGCAATTAAACACATGAAAAGAAGGGCACAGGATTAGGCAAGTGACGAAAAAGCGAGGGGACCACTAGATTTAACACTGGCGGAGCAAGGCAGCCGCTCTCGGGAGGGTGTCGGGAGCCAGCGCCGCGCTCCCTCTGCCCTTGCCTCCGTGACTTCGGGCTGGGTTTGCAGCGGTGGCACCTGCGGAGGCAGACCAGGAGCCCCTCGCCCTGCCGCCCCCGGAAAGGGCCAGGGAGACCTGGGGAGGATTTTCCTTTCCAAGGCGGTGTTTTGCAAAGGCAAAACAGGCCCGGGAGGGTAGCGGAGCGAGGCAGCGGAGAGGCGCAGGGATCCGGGCTTGGGAACTGCCCCTGGCCTCCCCCGGGGAGCCCAGCTCACTCGCCCGGGACCTGCTCCCTGCTCGGGGCCGTGGAGTGGCTGTACATCTTCCCTTCTTTTTGTCAGTCGCGGCTTTGTGCCCTTCGGACGGATCCCGCCGAGAGGGTGGAGGAGTCAGGAGAGCCGGTGTAAGCCCAGAGACAAGCTTCATCTCCTCCTGTCTTTGTATGAGCAGAAAAATAAGCAAGCGGGGCACACGCTTTACATTCCTTGTGAAATTTCTTCAGCTCTTCCATATAATCGGAGTTAAATAAAATAAAATAAAATAAAATAAAATAAAATATCCCTCGCAGCTTTCTTTTTGCAAGGAGTGATGAGTATTAGAAAGGTTAGTCAGAAGGTAAAGCATGTGTTTGCCATCTTAGTTCCTGATATGGAAACCATATGCTTAAATATAGCACCAAACATACTCAATATAACACTCTTTTTTATTAAAGGTGGTTTTATAAAAACTATCCACCTTCCATCCACTGGTGACTCCCAAAGAGGTCACATATTCCTCATTGCAGCTATCAATACATATTTGGGGTAAATTAAATTCCAAATAGACTGTTTCTGATTACTATTGCAAAGGGAGCAAGAGGCCATCTTATTTTCCCTCACTGATAAATTAAAAGAACTGTAATGGGTGATTTCTGTAACCTGTAAAAGGGCAAAACCATCTGTGACTCATTTAGTGTTGCTTTAAAGAAAATTTATTTGATTAATTTGGGCAGAGTATAGAAAGAATATAGATTTTTTTTTAACTCTGCTGCTCAAGAGGAAGAAGCAGCAGCAGCAGAAGAAAAGCCCAACACAGAATAAACATTTTGGGGGATAAAAAAATGACTAACGTACTATTAGAGCTTCAAAGACTGCTGCCTTGCTCTTGAGATAGCTGATTTTTGCTCTAAGGAATGCAACAAGACCGCAACATGAAGTGTCTCTAACATCCTATGTCATGGAAGGAGGGACAGGCCAGCAGCAAAACGTGCAAAAATGCAACATTGAGAGTTTAGGCTGCTCCATTGCTCTTCTTTTTTGGAGTCGAAGAGAACCAACTTGCAGTCCCACTAGAGTGACACTTTTGAAGATGCACACAAGATTATTTCCTTCAGGTTCTGCACCCAGGAGCTGTAACCTCTTGCCAGATAGGTTACTATTTAATGCAGTGCCTGAAGACACCAATAATGAAGAGGGGTTGGGAGAAAGAGGGAGAAAGGGTGGCAATTTTCCATCCTTGAAGCTGGGACTGATGGTGTCAGCCCAGGAAAGTCTAACCCAAACTTTACCACCTTTGTGTGGCCTGACAAGCAGAAAGCAGAGACAAGATCAAAAGAAAGTGGAAATCAAAAGGATTAAGATATTGAAATTCTTCTGTTTTGCCACAGGCTGTCACCCTAACTCCACATATCGCTCAGCCCAACAGGAATACTCCATTGAAAGCAAAGAAGATAAATAGCACTAGAAGTTCAGAAGTTTGTTTCTCTTGAAATTTAATTGGCCTGCAGGTTACCTGCAGGCTCAACCCCCTCACTCACAATTTTGAAAATAATATTAAATGGTAAAAAGAATAAGTACTAATAGATTAATCTTGATAAGTCATGTCAAATTCTCCAGGGCCTGGTCTTGGCAAGCGTGGTTTGCATCAGATGTGGACTATCTAATAACATCTTTATCGTTTCAGGGTTTGCACATGGCAAATGGAGATGTCATCTGCACTTTGACACAGGCTAAGTTACTTGCAACCATTGCTGCAATCAGGAGCTCACACTGGGCTAGCCTGGGCCCTGGACAAACCCTGTTTAAATCAAAGGATGAATTGCTTTAGCATCTCTGGACTGCTTTTCATTCACCCTAGCAAGAGGCATGAGACAGGCAGCATTCCAGCCTGGTCAGCTGAAAAGAAAAGCTTACTGAAATCATGATGGATCTTTTCACTGACTTCAATGAGCCACATACTAGGACCATGGCTTGTCAAGCCAAGCGCCGCTTGGTTATTTGTACTTGATGAGGTACTCTGTACCTCTCCTTGTTCCTCTCTTCTGGGCTGTCCAAAAGTCCTCAATCTGTTCTGTAGAGCTTGGAGTCCAAGATCTTTGCTCAGTCCTCAAATCCACAGGGGTATCAAGGAGCTTAACCCCTTTGCAATCAATGGACACTGTATGCCTGTACTCCTCCAAGCATCTAGGCCAATAGAGTTAGGTACCTTTGAAGGTCTGGGTCTTACAAGTTGTGACTTATACAATTGTATTTACTTACCACTGACGTTAATACTGTGGCAATGCCACGGGAAGTCCTCCATCACCCCAGTGACTGGTATGCATACCTAGTATGTGCCTCTTCTTCCTTTGCTGAACTTTTCATGAGCCTGTTGGACTGGATTCCTAAAGGTATTCAAGTAGCTCACTCCCCTTTGAAGATCTTGGACAAAATCACTCTTTCCAGCTGGAAATAGGATACAAAAAGTGCCAACTGCATAACTTGCAGTGGAAAACTTAGACACGTATACATGAACCTTCATACTGTAAATGAGAAGAGGGGAAAAGGTGTTAATTTTTCAGGGCTTTGGGGAACAAAGCAGTAAGAATTTCTAGCATGCAATAATGTAATGTCTGAAATGTTGGACAATGAGAATGTCTGAGAAAATGGCAGAAATCTGAGAAACACTCATCAGAATGTTTTATTATCGAAGAAATATTCTGTTAAAATGCTGCTCATAAAATATGTTGATTTTCCTGGCCAATGGTAGTTTAATTAGTGCTTGGTTTATTAACAGCTAAGGCCATCCTAACTTATTCTGCTAAGGTCAAATCTTCACCACAAATCTCTGGCTTTGCTGTAATTCATGCAAAGAAAGATCTGATGATCCTGTCATGCCCTCCAGCTCCTTTTGTCACTGAGAAACTTCAGCCTCAGACCCCAAACCGCTCAGACTATCTAGAGTTTTTTTCATATATAGACTGTTCAGTTTTGTTTTTTCCTGCTAGCTCTTTATTCTGAACTGTTCTGTTCTGTCAAGTGAAAGTTAAAGGGGCAGGGGAGAGGCTGAGATTATTACTGTACATGTTTCTCTAAGCTGCCTACAAAAAAAAAGGGTGTACAGGAGCAAACAATACTTATCTTAATGCTCAGGTAATTCCATTTTTGAAAGTAGGATTGGACCTAGAAAAATGGAATTAAAATTGACTTTATAATAAATTACTTGGATTTGGGAACTATGTATTCTTAACTATGTTGTTGCAGGGTACCAGTACGTGCTCCTGGTTTAGTAGCGCTGACCTATAAGACGAATATAATATGTATTTCTCTGTGCTGTTTCATCACACCACACAGGAAAACCTCTTGTCTAATCTTTGCCCAGTGCAGCTGCCCCTCCAATGGAAGATTAGTGATCTCTGAATTTGCAGGTGAGGTACTGGTCTAGGGAATTAAAGTCTTCCTCTTCACCTTTCTCTCCCCTCTTCTATTTGCTTTATTTTGTTTTCTGCTATGCGAGCCTTTAGTCAAATATCCCACATATACACTCATCACTTGGACAGCTTTAAGCACAAAACATGGGCATGTCTGGGCACCACATTAATATATCTTCTTGTTGTCTCTCTGTAGATTATCCTCTATTACTGTAATTCATAACTCCAGCTCTTTGCATACATGCTTCTGTTGTGAAAATGTAGTATCATTACTAATTAAACA
Organism: Apteryx mantelli; assembly: GCF_036417845.1. NCBI lineage: Eukaryota > Metazoa > Chordata > Aves > Apterygiformes > Apterygidae > Apteryx > Apteryx mantelli. The sequence continues at coordinate 37,465,539 of NC_089984.1, forward strand.
GTGTTTTAATGAGCTAGCTGATAGCTCCCCACAGCATCTAGGAATTAACCTCACCTGGGAGCAAGTTGCTGGTTGAGGCTAAAGTGGAGCTTAGATAAAGGTGGGGAAAGGAAAAGACATCAAAGAACTAGTCACCACCAAAACCTCATCCTCCACAAATTCAAGGTGTGGAGATGTTTTCAAACATAGGGATCCTCCCTCCTCTGGATTTCCAAATAACTATAATCACTTAGAACTCCCTATTTCACCTCCCTCTGGCCTGATTATCTCATCTTTCTCATTTTAACTTGATTGTTATGAGCAACGCATTTATGGCCTCTGCACTTTATTACCTTGATCTCAAAAAGGCTTAATTTGGTTCAGATGGTGCTCATTTAGCAACACAGAGCTTAGGGACAGTGCTGTCCTGGTGGTCTGCTTTCACCATTGAGCAAAGTTTTGTTCCTAATCTCAAAAGCTCTGCTTGGGATTTGTTCCATGCAGCCATGGGTCAATACTGGTATTTGGAGAGGACAGTGTTCTCTTGGTAGCTGACCAGTGCTTGAAATTCAGGTTGGCTCTGCAAATTCGACGTAAAACTGTCTCGAACTATTTTTCCCTACAATTAAATACACTTCTTAGCAGAGGGCATGAAATAAACAACAAAATCACAACCCAAATTTTACTCCCTCTGAGGTGGCTTATCCAGATACCAGGATCACTAGTCTTTCTGGCAATAACTTTTAGGATGTTGACAGAGCATATATTCTTTGACAAAGACTGTAGTATTCACATACGGCTGAGATAAGGAGTTGATCTAGTTCTGAAACAGATAAGAATGGTAGTTCTCAAGGGTGACAAAGGGAATTCATCTATCTCTTAGCATGGAACACTATCATTCCTGAGTAATATTAATCTGATATCAAAATGCACCTTGATTCTTTGTTCTCTCTCCCCCCCCCCTTTTTTTTTTTGTCTGCACTTCTTAATAATATGTTTGGAAACTTATTAAGCTTGCAAATCAAGCCTTGGGGTTAAAGGCAACCCTATCTAAATATCTTATCATTTATAAAAAGATTATCATTAAACACTTTGTAGAAAAAAATTGGACCAGTGCAGAATAAGAAAAAAATGTAGAAAAAAATGGCTAATGTGTCTACTTTTTAATTAAATGTAAATATAATTTGTAAGGCTTATGGTTTTTAAACAGAGTGAATTTAGCCTGCGTAATTTCCTTTCTGGTTAATCTTATAGACAGAAGCGTAAGTAGGGTTATTCAGAAGAATTTTGTAGTTAAAAGTTAGTTACCTCCTCCAGATCCATTGAAGCAGATGACTTCAACACATTCAAGATTTCACCTGAAGTTCCTAATTTACAATGACAACACAGAGATTTTAAGCGTTAAAATGAACTTAGTTAAATGCCCTAGTTTTCAGCTTGTTCAGGATGTCAGCAGATTTTTCATCTTTATTACTGCAGACAGATAGCAAGGCTCTTATCTGTACATACCTCATCAGAATGACTCAAACATACACAAAAGTGAATTCTTGGTTATTTTAATGAGACAAGTAAATATAAAACAGTTACAAATACAAAGGCAGGATATATATGCCTGACAATACAGCAATGCCTAAATTATTGCCAGCTCAGTATTAAAAGTTCTGTAGTGGTTTCTGGTTCAAAGAGTCCCATAAAAATTGGAGTTAATTTAAAACTTAGCCATCCATGGGAATATTTCTCATTCACACAATACAGACTTCTCTTGTACAGGTCTGTTTATATACTTCAGCTATGGAGCAATTTTCAATTTCTGTTCCAGAAAGTCCAGAAAAGCAATTAAACACATGCTTAGCTCTGTGCTTTAGTTAAGCATGTGCCTATATACTTGTTGGCACAGGTGAAATGATGATAAACTGGCTTTTTGAGCCAGTTACTTCATTATTTGCATTAAAAAAAAAAAAGACTTCTAATTCCTAGTAAGAGTGTGATATCAGGTTATGGTGGATCAAATGTTACTTAATAAAACACTACTGATTTTTGTATCAGATCATGGTCCACCCAACACAGAGATTCCACTAAGCATCATTGCCCAGGGAGGCTTAAAAATCCTGAGCCTCCTGTGGAAATTCATGGAAATCTTTCCACCGATTCCATCAGGAGAGTCATGATTCCCTAACAGACAAGAAAAAGGAAGGAAGGTATGCAGCCAGTCAGCTGATGATCACTGACTCTACAGACGTACTGTAGTACCAAATGCAAAGGATTACCAAGCTCATCTACAGGGTTGCAAACTGGTTGTCTGGTGAGCAGGTGGAATGCAGGCCTTGCAAAGACAGTACTCTCCAGCATAGGCAGGTTTCCTTAAGCACTGCGCTGCTCCAGTAATGGACGAGACTCTTCAGACAACGCTGCCAGAAGTAAAAGATGCTTTCACAAATTGAGAGAGCAAAATAACCATTCCCAGCCCATGTTAAGCCATCCAGTCCCAGAATCTTTCAGGTTGAAAGGGACCTCAGGAGGTGTCTAGTTTAACCTCCTGCTCAAAGCAGGGTCAACACTGAATTCAAAGCAGGTTGCTCAGGGCTTTGTTCAGCTGCATCTTGAAAACCTCCAAGGATGGGGATTTCACAGCCTTTCTGGGCCCCTGATCCACTGCTTGATTAGTCCAGCACCTTCATGCTGCAGGTACCACCATGCTCCTCTAAGAGCAGCAGAACAGAACTTGTCCCAGCTTTTAGGCTGTTCAGGCCCAGCTTTCAGTTGCCTGTTATTCTATGGTTGCCTGTTGTTGCCAGCTACTTCCCCAGCTTTTCCCAAGGTCCTGCTGCTGCGGCTCACACACAGCTTCTGGCTCACCCTACAGAGCCAGATCCCTGCAGAAGCCAAAAAGTTCCTAAATAGGAACCACTGGCCCTTCCCTTTCCCACAGCAGAGAGACCTTTCCTGGCTCGCTGTCATACGGTTAACACGTGCTGTGTCTACCCTGCCAGGAAGCTGTGTTCCAGAGCACTGCTCCCAGCTTGATCTCCCTCTCAGGGAAGTGGCTGGAATATGTCTTGGATCCAGCAAGCCCACCTGCCGGGTTTCCTTCCCACTCAGCATGGGGTGGGAAGAGGCAGAGGGTGCAGGCTTGTGTCTTGCTCCAGTGCAAAGTAGTGTGTGGCTGAGGCGCATACCCAAACCAAAGAGCAGGAAAGTGTTCACACATTGCGCATTTTACATATTGCTTCTGTGCCCAGAAATAGGGCAGAACTGGCACTAGATTAATCAGGGAAAGAGGAAGAGAAGTCTGGCAGAGACGAAGGCTTGTGGCCTTCTCACTTTTCACCAAATATCGTGCGCTGCTCCTTCTCTTAAGCTAATGAACTAGAGCTCTAGGCCATGGTTTGGGATGCCTTTTCCTGAACCTTCCTCCTCAGTTGTTAGCTAGGCCCTCTGGGCTTGGTGCACCCTTGTCTGACTGGAACTTAGCCTTGAGGTAGAAAATAGGGCTTGTCTGCCTGGCTGAGCTCTCAAAGGACTGTGCTTCAGGCCTCCCCATGGCTGAGGGGTACCCCACAGTGCTGCACCCTGTCGTGGGCCTCCTTCCACCAGAGGAGGAAAGGAAAATCTCTGGCCTGGGCTGTAGCAATGTATTGGAAGAATCCTTTCCCCTAACCCCTCTCTGAAGGAAGCAAGCAGGAGCCTGCTGTGAGGAGTCACCCATTAGCCTCTGTCAGACTCATGGAGGCTCTGACGCAAAAGAAAACACCTTTTATCTGCAGGGAACAGGGAGCCAGCACACTGAAAGTCATGTTCCCAGCTGCTCGTCTGATTGCCGGAGAGACTATCATGGCTTAACAGCCATGGAGGAGGAGGAGGAGGAGGAGGAGGAGGGTGTGGGAGAGAGACAGAGGCTAGCTTGTGATCTGGGTGTGAGAGAATCCGCAGTTGAGAAGGATCAATAAAACAGTGCCAAGGCTTGCGATGATGGGAGTAGAGAATAGAAGAGTGCAGAGTAAAAGAAAAGGAGGCCCCCTACAGCTACGGAGAAGAGAAAGGTAGGTAAAAAGGGAACTCCGATACCACCAGGCCCACAGGAGACTCAATGGGTTGTCTCATTATTATGGTGAACAGAGAGAGCTCATGAGCTGGGAAAGATAGGAAGCTTTTATTTATATATATTTTTTTTAAGAGTGCAGCCTCTAGGAGGGTTTTTGCAGCTCAAATGCTTTTATTTTGTGCCAATTACTTATACAGGGTCTGTATTATTCCCGTAATCAGTCTAAATGAAAGTCAAACATGAAAGATTCCTAACAATGAGCTAATTGGAATGCCATTACCATTTAGATTTAATAAGGTATTTGTAATAATAAACTTGCCTCAGTCTATAGAGTTGTCTTATTATTGCTCAGATCTTGCAAGAGTGTAAGAGTCGACATTTGACGTTCATTCCACAGGACATTGCATATAACCTTCAAAATGTTTTAGGCTTGCAGCGCTTAGTGAAATGTCAGGGACAGAAACAAAATCTATAGCCTGCTATTGTTCTCTGTGTGTGCAGCTCAAAGTTAACAGGAATTGTGTTAAAACTCAACAGCAGATTATATTCCACATATCTTTCTTTATTTGCAGTCCAAACATCTTGTGGTTTAGAATGAGTCATTCCATGTCCTCTTATGTAGCTGCATTCATTATTTGCATTGAGGTCTTGCTGAGGAGCTTCAGTCTGGTTCCAGTGCTGCTAGGACTACACAAGCACACAGTACAGAGGCTCTTTGCCTTGCATAGCTTAAGATCTAAGCAATTAAGTCAACTTCACTTCTATCTTGAAGCCAGGATGTCCTATCTACAGAGGTAAAAGCTAATTAGAGCTCCGTGCACACTAACTTTTGAGAATAGTTCACAAAAAGTTTTTTTGCTTTGCCCTTATGGGAGAACTCTATTCACATAAAGCATATGTGGGTTCAAAGACCTGGTCTTACTGTGCAGTCAGGGAAGTTTTGTTCAACTGTAGTTTCTTCTTCCTCCCTCTTCTGCCCCCCAGGAAGATACTAGTGTCATTTCTCCTCCTAAAGGAAATCCAGCAAGTGACCAGATACAGACCAGTTGCTCAGATCAAAGGGGCAACAGAATGCTTAGTTCCTATTTTGACTATAGAGTGGATTTCCTGGTGCCTATCTCTGTGTGAAGGAGCACTACCTATCCAATAAACTGTGCTGCTACTTACCAGCAGATGAATAATGTTCTGCTGACACTCTGTGGTCCCAACAGCTAGTCCTGAATGATCTGACTCAACAGAAAACTTTGCACAATAGCTCAAATAAATGTCAAATCATTGGAAACTGGCAAAGATCATGGAAATTTGGAATGTTCCTTTTTGAGGACAGTATTTTAATATGATCTGACACTGGGGATTCAGCTGAACATTCATAACGTCCAGGAAATTCTAGGCACAGTTGGTAAAATGACCAGTGCTCTTATAAACACGCTTTTTCTCTAAAACTACATGTACTGCTCTCCACAATGTTTTTCTGAAACACAGGCCAGCAATCAATGGCCTTAAGTTAAGCATGTGCCTGAGCAGCTTGCTGGATTATTGGAGAACTGCAAGAAAGCATGAAAATCAATAGCTTCTCTGGATGTTTTCAAAGAAGACAGTTTGTCTAAGTGTTAAAGTGGGAGCCTAAAATTCAGGCATTCTTGTTTATGATAGCCTGGGAAAACTACCTACTCTTTTTATGATTCACTTCACACATTAGAAAAAAGTGATGCTTGTTACTTAGATCACAGCAATGTTATGAGGCTTAATTTTTTGAGAGGTGTTTTGGGATCCTTATATGAAAAGTGCTATAAATATATACATTCTTAGTAGTATTTAATTTACTTCCTTTACAATTCCTTTGAGCCAACACATGTTGCCAAAAATGCAATATTATCTAAGATGTCTTTTATTCTTATATCTGTCTGGAGTGCAGGACATATCCCAGCCTTATAAAGCATCCAATATTGATGCATCCGCATGGTGTGTATAAATATAGCTAATAGGATCAGACACTTTTTTTTTTTCAGGAACCCAGGCTTGCTCAATGTACAAGATGGACGCTCTTAGCATATGAGGCAGCTGTTCAATTTTTATTTTTATGCTCATTGTTTGCTGTGCAGCCACATGTCTCATAGAGTGCATACCATCTAACCTTTGTAGTGAATCAGACAAGGCTCCGCCATAACTCATTCACTTGGACTATCCAGTTCCGCCTTGTTCCCTGTTCAGCATACATATATGATCACGTACTCAGGGACTGGATCATAAGAAAGCTTTAACTTTGTCATTTCCAAGCTTCATTTTCCAGCTTCAAACTTTCTTTTTGTGGAAGTTTTTATGTGAGAATTCCTAGGGATGTAAAACTTTTTAATAATAACAACATAATCCCTAGAAGAATCACATTGCACCAAGTAATTGTTTGTTAAACAGCAACACTGTCCTGTTGAAACAATGATGTCTGTACCTGAGCATCAGTCAATATCTTTTCTTTTGTTATTGAAATAACCAAAGTACCTCCAGGGCTGCTATGCTTTTTCTGCATCATATCATGGAGCACATACCAAATACCCTTTCACTAAGTTATCTAATGAAGTTTGCAGCAGATATGCCTGCACAATATGCCAACATCTTTTCAGGGTTTGATAATAACAGGATAAGCCTATTATGACCTGTGTTTCTTCCTGTTTTGGGGGAGGGAAAGTGATATAAAGCATTACTGTTTTTGATATTTCACAGTTTTCTAAATAATGGACTGTTACACATTTAAAAAACTTTGAAAAAAAATCAGGCCTCATTTCTTATTTGTATCACTTGATCTAGTATAAGAACATGTAAGCTAGTTAAATTAGACTGGCACACAACTCAGTAGTTGAACCTGTTCTGTGGTCTCTAAATAGAATAATCCCGTCATCTTTTATTAGTTAACCAAGAAATTTAGGAGTAGGTTGTAAAAGAACAGAGAAATTACAGCACTGGATGTAGAGATTCCTACCTTTTGCATCTTGAATGCTAAACACATACAAGGAGATGGCAAGAAAGTGGCAATTTACATATAGGCAGAAAAAAACACCAAGGGACTAATTTGCAATGATTTACACACACTTTACACTCATGACCAGGCCCAGTAACTTTGGTAGCACCTGGGCTCCAGGAGGCCTCTCAGCATGCAATATTAGACTATTGCATCAACATGCAGTGTGTTAAACTGCTGCAGGGAATAAACCCCAAAGGTGAATAAAGGGTGCTGCAGAGGGTTGATGAGAGAAGATAACAGACAGCAATTACTGCAAGCAGTTCCTGAGAAGACAAGATAAACAGTTGTCCCTTGGTAGAAGTTATGGTATGACGTGGTATAATGGACATGGCCCATTTGAGCATTTGAGGCTGGTATTTTTAAATCTAAGAGTCCCAAGTTCAAACCATGCAGATCGTGTGTGTGTGTGTATATGTATGTGTGTGTGTGTGTGTGTGTGTGTCTGCTGTAGAAGGGAGGGGAGAAGGGGTTAAGTACAAGTCAAGACAGTCTTAGGCAACACTAAATCAGAAAACATGTAGAGAAGTACATCTACACGACTTGGCTGGGCAAGAACAGCCTGATGAGCTGGAAAGTCCTTCTGAAGATAGGCTGTGCTTGTCACAATACTCCTTATCACCAAAGTACGGGGTTGTCACAAAGTGGAGAACCAAGAGATGCATAGAAGCAGCCACTATTTTTGCAAACGTTACAGCCACAGGTAGCTTCTCTAAGCTGTCACTAGCAGCTTGTTTCCCTTGTCATCATCCCCATTGTCATTCCCCAGGGTATCTTATGCATTTTGATGCCCCATTCCTGACAGAACTGCACATCTCCATTCACACTCTGCATGGCACTGAACAAAACTGGATTATGCATATTGCATTAAGCAACTGCTGTGCTCAGATCTGAAGGATTTGGGTCCTTGACTGCAGTCTCCATATCATTAGAGTACCCCTAACTGTCCACCCTTACCTGTATGAGGCACAATGTAGCCCACTATTCCGACTGGGGCCTCTAGGATCTGTTCTAATATAAATAGTAATGACTGTAATTATTAAACATTACCATGATTATATGATTATAATTAATAATCATAATAATGAGTCATTATAATTACTGTACTAAATGACAAGCCCTGCTTCCTCCAGTGAGCTTCTGAAGCACAGAGAACGAGTTGTTGTGTATAGTTAGTGAATCTCAAACACTTCTGTACTTACAAGTCCAAGAGTCTGTTTGTTTTAAGAGCTTCCATATTGTATTTCATTTAGAAATCTACAGCTGCCTTGAATTGTGACCAGTGGAGTGCTGCTACCATATGCAAGGTCCTTTGCTTAAAATCCAGCAGTCATGAGCAAACAGAGATTGGCAAGGGGAAGGAATGTGCATATGGATATTACCTGAGGGATGGAGAGCCAGATATGCCTAATACTGCATTTTTCCATCTTAAATTTACAACTGAAAATAATTCAGTTCATTGAAGAGCATTTTAAGAAAGCCCAAATAAAATAGCAAATGTGGCGACTGCAGACACTTGAAAGAGAGACGGTTTGTCATGCCCCACCACTTTGCTCTTGGAATCCTTGGGCATTACTGCTTTGGTGCTAGTAGGTCAGGACAAGGGAGGGGAATGTTAAAAAGACAGTTAATCCGATCTTTAAACTGCACCTCAGATGCAGTGCTCTTCTGATGATGTGTATGCTCCAAGCCCCAGCCGCTAACACATGCTAACTGTGGGGTTCAATATTTTATATGAAATCTGAAATCTGTTCAACAGCACATGGGTGCTTTGTGACTTGTGATATGAGCTGTGGAACAAGTGCCCTCGAGGAACATGCTGGAGCCACCATATATATTGAAAATCACCTCTGATTATTGGGGTGGTCTGACTGACCAAACTCCTTCCCATGCATAAAGAAACTTAACTTGTAGAATGTAAAATCCACACATAGGACAAACACATTTCATTGTTACAGAGACAAGTCAGCAGACATGTTCAGAAGTGGGACTACACAAGCATAATGACAAAGCAGAGGAATTAGATCAGTTTTTTGTAAGAGAAAACGACTGTTAAAGGTTAGTTGATATGATTAGATTCAATTTTTGTGACTTCAGAATCTTGTTATCTATTAGTAGAGCTGGGTGCGTGTATTCAAGATGACATATTTCTGAATGTTTGTAATAATTACTGTAATAAGCAAGATGCAGTTACTAAGAGAGCTGCTGAGCTGCTGTTGCCATTTCCATTTTACCCAGTACAATGACAATATAGGAAGACTCTTGCATTGCCTTCCCAGTTGTTGACCTGTTAATATTTTTAATAAATTTTGGAAGGAAAGGAGTAGGAAGAGGGCCTATCACTCTTTCTTTATTAGGAATGAGCCTGCACATGGCTCTCCAAAGTGGGTTAGATTAACAAAAAGTGAGAACATCCATGCAGCTGCTCCTCTGTAAGTAAAGACTGGATAAAAAGCATAGAAGATAAATGGCTTGCAGTTAAGAACATTAAAGAGTGATCATCTGAGACATTTCTAATCAAAAATTCTACTCTCTGATCAGGCATGCACTGTTTTAAGACATGGGACTAGAATGAGGTAAGTGGGAAGATGAAGGATTGATTTTATTTGTAACATCTTTGCTATGTAATTATTGACAGGTTAGACTTTCCAGAGAGTGTAAGCGCAGCGTATAGCTGTAATACTGAGTTGTCTGATGTTTAGTGTAATCTCCTTCAGGTGACAACCTGCCTAGTGGTGGGGACGGGACACTTGAGAGGCAGAGTGCAAATGCCTCTTCAGCCAGAGTACTATGTGCAGTTGTACCAGATATCACACTCTGTGAAGTAGGATCATCTCTGTTGTTGTTTTATGCCTCTTTTCAGAGAAGATAAAAACTTGTGAGGTTATAAAAATAAATTAAAAAGATGAGTAATTAATATGGCTTAATTATAACAACTGCTGTCAGGTCTGAACTTGGAGCAGAATTCAGCCATTATTTACCTTCTTGCTGTTTGCAGTGGTTCATAGGCACTAGATGTTGTACAGGAGGAATAAAAAGACGAAGGCATAAATCCTGAAAGTATTTCAGTGCCTAATTCCATCGACTGCAGGCTAGAATCAGGCACTGAAATAACTTTCTGGGTCTGGGCCCAGGATTCTTCACTGAGAAAAGAGTATTTCTTCAGAGAGTACTGAGAAATCCCAAAAGAATAGCCAATAGTGGGACTGACAGCCAACATTTCAGGCAGGATCAGGTGCTGTTTTTTGTACCACATGTTCTGAGGTGGTGGGAATGCTGCAGTACAGAGATGGAGCCTAGGGCACTCAGGGTTGCTTAGACCAAATATGTGGATGTATAGATGATTTAATTACCAGGCTTTTAGGAGAATTTTTAATCTCTCTTCAACCATTCATACTGACATCTCTGATGTGTGATACCATTTGGATTGAAAAGAGGATCCATTTAAAGCCTAAATACTCCAATTACTTTTTTAAATGCCCGGGAGCAGCCCAGAATTCAAGCACATGATGCTCTTAAAGCCTTACTAAATTAAAGGCTGGGGGGGGTGGGGGCAGAAAGAATGTTAAAGTACATTATGTTTTAAAGGATGTGGTTTTCAAACTGACATGAATGATATTTTAACTAGGAGTGTAACGTAATATAGGTCAAGGTTTCCAGAGTGAGGTGTGTATCATGCCAGATATATGAAAGCAAAAAATTGGGACAGTTAACTCCTACCCTGACCATGTGACAACCTACTGTGAACATCTGGCATTTCCTTGAAGGAATCAGGAGCCTACCTTCAAAAATCAGGCTCGCAGAGCACTGTGTGGGCTGCTAATCAATGTTAAGTGACTTAGCCTGCAATTGCAGCTTGCAGAAATTGGGGAGGGGGGTAAGGGTGGGAAGACTTTCAGAATGCTTCTTCCAAATCACTTGAGGATGACAGTTAGGGTTTGTGATTCACATGTTTGTTTTAAACAAACATTTCTTTTCACGATAATGTCACAAGGACCGTGCTTGGGAGTCCTGTTAATTTTTTTTTATTATTCTTGGCATATCAGTACAGTTGAAAGACACACACTCTTGCCTTCTTATACTTTTTGCCAAGCCGCAACCACAAACCATCCTTATAACCCCAAAGCGCTTTTGGCAGTTGTGACATAGAACGTATGGCTCATGTGGTAAAATGTGCTGGCAAGTTCCTTATAGGCCCCATCCAGCCATCACTTATGCAAAGAATCTGATGCCAGATAGCAGCTGTTGTGTTGAGGCTGCTCGGTATCACACCAATCAGTACTTGTCTCATCATTTCTTTTTCACTTCCCTGTCTCCACCTGCTGTTTTCTTTTCTTTTTTTTTTCTTTTCCTCTTCCCTCTCTTTTTTTGTATCTTATATTAAGATTGGAAGTGCTCTGGCGCAGGACAGAAGATGCTCTGGAAGATGCTCTGGGGCATCTTTTTGTTCTGTGTTTCTATCTCTTGCTAAAGAGTCTGGTTACCTGGCACAAGAGTAACACTAACAGTAATGCAAAACAATACAAATACAGCTGGCGCCCAACAATGTCTGGCAAGTTGAATGGTGAGTGACCTGAAAACTGAATGCTGTGGGTAAAAAAATGCAGCTTCAGGGAACCACTTAATGAACTTTCGAAAAGTAATGTAATGCTGCTTTACTTAACTGAAAGTATTTGCATAGCAGAGGCCTGACTGGTTATTTATTTTATTTTGGCTGCCTGCATGTGTTGTATGTTTTCATTTGGTAGTTGCTAATGTTTCTGATCTAAATTTCCGAACATGTTTAGGGCTCAGAGAAGTTGCCCAAAAGACAGCCTTAGGGAAAGAGTTTGCCCAGAAGCAATGACATTCTGTGTCTTGTCCAGAACATGTCTGACAGCAAGAAATGTGCTTGGAGCTCAAGGTGGAGTTCATCGTGGAGGTGGTGTCTCCAGTGCTGAAATGCCTGAAAAGGAAAGCCAGACTTGGGTGGATATGCATCTGCAAGTGTTTTACCTTTCTCATTCATTTCAGTGGACCACTAGACCTTAATTAGCTCCTGACAGGTTCTGATCAAGGTGAGGTAAGAAGCTGAGACTGGGGCTATAGTTTCTTACCCATTGCCTGAGACACTCAAATCTAAGGATAACAGATGAGGAATCAGTGTTTATCGAATAAGTCAGAATTAATCAGGAAAAATACAAGACCAAAACAAATCTGGTGCAGCTGATCCCCTCTGAGGTCTCATTTTTCTTCTTTCATTTTGACTACAGATATGGGTTACATAGTGTCATTGTCAGAGACGAAAATTGGTAGTAAGCTCCCTCCACCAAGCTCACATGGCCATTTTTGGATGACTTGTTAAGTATTTAATTGCTCTAAATATGAAAAGAGATTTTCTATAGGCTGTATTAATGAAGCATGGTCCATAGTGATGCACTCACTGGGAGAGTAAGTGTTGTAATCTAATTCCTAAATCCCATATACATATTATCTGCGACTGCGACTACCTGTCCTGCTTCTACAGCTTGTCCTGTGATTTGCTTTATGACATTCTTGATGGTTCTGCCTGTATACCAAATAACACATAGCACTGCATGATAATACACTTGTCTAAGACCCTGAAAAAAAGATAAGGAATATTATTTGTGAGCTAAATGTGATCATGACACTACAATGCAATGAGGTTTAATCTTGCACTCTAAGTATCAAGAGACAGTTTGCCGATTTCAGCCAGAGCAGAAGAGATCCTTTAAACAGTACACTGAAGTTAGGAGGGTCCTTTTGTCCTCAGTGTCACCATTTCCCACTTACTGCTTACTGTAGTTTTGACACTTTCTTTTCTTGCTTTATTGAAGACAGGCACTTACTTTCCCCTCTTACTTAGATCCCTGGGCCAAGGATTGTTGTCTGGTTCTATGTACTTTCAAGGATCCTGGCATAACAGAGCCCTAACCCTTGACAGGGTCTGCTAAATGTTATTGCAAAGCAAATGAATAATCCATAACCAAACACTTCTTCAAGAAAGCTTTTAGATGCCAGAATATCAGAGCTCCTTTGGCCTGTACATTACTCCAGTAAACAGTACAGTGATGGGATTCATGAAAGCAGGAGTCCCCCCAGGGTCCAGGATGTTCACATGCAGCTCTATAACTCAGGAAGGATATGCAGGTGCTCATTGTTCCCTTGTTCCTTCCTTCCTTCCCATTTCCAGATGTCCAGTGCAAGCAAGAATCAGTTCTAGACAAGTCAAACATTGTATTTTCCAAGTGTCTTCTGGCTGGCCCCCATGCAGGGGCTTTTTGCATCTTCTGTCTCAAACAAGGTCAGCCACAAGTGGGCACTGTCCAGCTGCGGGATCCCTGCCTACCTAGTGATAAGCACATGCTGAAACAGGCCAGAGAACTCCAAGCTTAGCGATTTGCTCCTAACATTAGGAACAGACCTCTCCATAAGAAGTAAACCAAGCCTCTGGGGGCCAGCCCAAAAAAGCCAGCTCTGCTTGTGCTTTAGGAAGCACATTTTTACATGAAATGTTCTGCCCATGGTAGCAGCGACAATGAAAAGGTATTTAAATATAAATTATGATAATTTCTTTGTCAGCATTAATTTGAAAAACAGTTGTTTCTGAATGTGCCTCCCTGAAGCACACACCCTGCATGCTACACTGAACTGTTCTGCTTTTATCCTGACTTCCTTCCAAGTGTTCATTCCTCTACGATTCCAAGTGTGCCACTTGAAGTTAATGCTTTTTTTGGTTTCTGTTCATATAGGCTATACAGTTTACCATTCCCGGGAAGTTTCCCATTTACTAAAACTGTAATATTTTAGCCATTACTAACATTTTTAGCAATTAAAGCTGCCACACGGTTATAGTCAAAGACATGATTATGCTGTTTTCTGCTGTCTCCGATTAGGAATTTAGTTGCCTAAAACTTTCCGTGCTGTCCAGCAGAGCGGAATGGGCTGTTGACGGCTATGAGCTATTTTTTCAACTGCACTGGGATAGAAATGGGTTTGTTAGAATATTTTCACACTGAATTGCAAATGATTCCATGCAGCTATTCTTTTCTTCTCTGCAAATATTTTCCATCTCTGGTCTCCAAACAGTTAAATGAAAGCCAGTGAACTGGAGATCCCCTCAGTCCTAGAACTGGCAATTGCAAACAGAATAGAGGACATCAACCCCTTTTTATTTTCCATTTAGTACCTGGAGGTGAAAAGCCAATATTCTTCTTTGAAATGCATCTAACTAAACAGATGCTGAACCGCATGTGTTCATTTTAGTCCACTCTGCCAGTTTATGGAGAGCAGAAATATTTACATCCCCAAGCAAGTCTCTCACCCCCTCCAAACCCACAAAATGCACTTCCAAGCCAGGCGGCTCCAGAGCAAAGTGTCTGTGTGCCTGCCCCGCTGGTTCACGGCTTTTAAAGCATGTTTACCTGTCCTGCCAGCGGTCAGTGTTGCCACTGGCGCTGTGAACCTTACGGTAAATCAGAGCGCTGCCTGCGGCCCGCGGGCCAGAGCCGAAGCGCTGCAGGGCAGCCTGGCCTCCTCTTCCCTTGCGGGGCCTGCGTGGGGCCGGCGAGCCGTGGCGCGCCCCCGGCAGCCCTTCGCGGGGCTGCTAAGCCAAGGGGGCCAGTCGCGCCGGCGAAGAAAGGGCAGAGGGTCGGGCTCGGCGGCGGCGTCGGGGCCGTCGCGGGGCAGGGAGGGGCGCGGGCGGGCGGGCGCCGGCACGGCGGGGCTGCGGCGGTGCGGGGGGAGGCGGGCGGCTGCAGGGAGGCCTCGGCTCAATTTCGCAAAATGGCCACCTCGGACGGGCAGAAAAGGCGGCGGGGGGGGGGGGGGGAGTCTCCCCTCGAGCGTACTTACAGTGGGATTTCTGTCTAAGGAGCAGAGCCGAGGGTGCTGGGGGAGCGGACGTCTGGTGAGGAGTGCGGGGCAAAGGCGCTGAGGAACGTGCCAGGATGAGCCCCGCGCACAGGGCGCAGCCCCGGCGCTGCTCGCAGGGCAGCGGGCCGCCCGGCGCACGTGTGCTGCGCGCTCCCCGGGCCGCGCTGCTGCGGGGAGGCCTGCTCCGGCCCCTCACCTCGGAGCTCAGCGCAGGGGGCCTCCCCTTCACGTGGGCAGTAAATCACCGCTCGGGCACGCATATCGCAGCCCCGCAGAGCGGTTCTCCTAGCCGGGACTGAGCTCCGAGCTCTGCACACGCACACACGAACATACACACGCAAAGTTTCTCTGAGCAGATGCCTCAGCAGCTCAGCATCCTGCAATGGATCCATTGCAGGAAACCTCGGCCGCCCCGGGTGCCCACAAAGCCCCACAAGAGCTCGTTGTATCTGGAGCGATCTCGCCACCAGATTCCGGGCGCAGGGTGCCGGGGGACGGGGCGGGGGACGACACGGGATAACTTGGGTTCAAGCACCTCGTGGGACAACTCGTAAATCACCGCGGAACTGGCGGCTACATCCAAAACTGAACGTTTTATTTATTACTAGTAGTGTTCTTGTTAATTAGTTTCCTCGCTGTGTGGCTGTGTCAGGCTGCGCCGGGAAGAGTCTTCACCGCTTCCTCCTGTACTTTGCGGTTCAGTTTTATTAAAGCAGTGCTCCCGCGCCGTCCGGCTGCAGACGGTCGGGGTTCGGAGCTGGTCTGACCTGGGGTCACCTCTGGAGCCGGGCCGGCCGCGGTGCGCCCCGGGCGCGCCCGCCCGCGCCGCCCTTGGGCTCCCGGGGCGTGTGAAGTCCGGGGTCCCGCACAGCCCAGCGGCGTTTGTCCGGGGCACAAAGTACAACTGTGAACTCTCAAGCGCCGTCTGCTGAAGAAACATACCCCGGCGCTTGCACAATGAGCTATTTTCCATCAGTTGTGTAAAGAATAGTTAGCTGATGACTTGAAAATTCAATTGAATACCTGCCCGGACTTAAGTATAAATATTATTTTATAAAAGAACAATATGTAATTAAAAACTAATATTTAACAACTTAAATGCCTATCCTCTAGGAAATAACAGCCTTTCTTCGCAAAACCTCCGAGATTGACTTCTCTTCCTCCTGTAAAATGAGGCCAGATTTAATTCTCCAAAGAATCAGTGAGATCAAGTATTTCAGCGCTCAGTTTACAGCTCCGGGGTATGTGGGACCCTTTCCCAGCTATCTGGGTAGGCGAGGAAATAACTCCGGGAAGGAGGAGGGGAGAGAGGGAACGAAAATTAATTCCCAAACACCACAGTAACACCTGTGCTATTTCCATAATTCAACGTCACTGCGGCGATCGCTGGGATAGACATCCCCGTAAGAGCGCACCTTTAAATTACAAACAGGAAAACGGCACAACTCTTTCAAGCAAGCAAACAAACAAACACATCAGGTTTGCTCATTTAAAAAGAAGCGCCCTATTTTTGGAAGATGGCTCCGTGGAGCACTTCGATCTAGTCATGATATAAGCAAGTAACTATGCGAGGTACCATCCACCATCTCCATGAAAATCCTCGCGTGTTGTGTGGACTTGCTCATTGGGCTGGAAGAAGCGAACTATAAACGATTCTGTTAGTTTCCCTGATGCCTTAGAAAGAAATCATACCGACTTCGAGGGCCCCGGTGCCCCTCGGAGGATCGTTCACTTCGCCCCGCTCCGCTCCCCCTCGCAGCAGCTCAGTTTTTCCCCGCAGCGGTCGCACCGCGGCTGGGCTGCAACTTCTCCCAAACCAAACCCTTCAGACTCCGCAAACTTCTCTTTCTCCTTTCTCACTCTCATCTCCTAAACCGATAGCTAAAGGGGGAAAAAGCCCTCCCGTGTTAACCTCCCGGAGAGATGGGAAGCGGAGGCCAGGCGGACACTCTCCCTGTCGCGGCCCCCCCTTAGCGGCCTCGCTGCTGTCTTGCCTGTGGCGGTGCCACCGCACCCGCGTTTTGCTCTACCTATACGAGCCCCTAACCGGGGCTTGGCTCCGCCGCGCTGAGACGCGGGGAAGCTGCAAAGCAAATTTTCGGCAGCGACGCTATGCTGGCTGCACTGGCTGTGGAGCAGCCTCCTCGCAGCCTCACGCACTCCTTCCTACAAGGAGGTTCAGGCTCCTTGTTTCCCTTAATGATCTCTTGCTTTTGCCTCCGGAGAGCTCTCCCTCCGCGACATCCCCGGCCCGCGGCCGGAGGCTGCTGTCGCTCGGAGCGCCGCGTAGCTGTGCGCCTTCTTCGGGGCTCGAGTCATTCCCTCGGCGGGGAGCGGAGCCCGGTGCAGCTAGCCTGCTTCGCCCAGAGCTCTAGCTGCCTTCTCTGACCTGCGATCAAAAAAAGCATTTTCTTTACCATATGATTCCCCCCCCCCCCCCGTAACTGTCTGTGGAAAGTGAAAAACAATTGGAGGTAGGCTATTTCTGGAGAGAGCCGCTGTGTGCGCGCTCGCTCGCCCATATGGAGAAAATTACCCCTCGAGTGCAGACTTTCGTTGGATTCCAGTATCAAACAGCCCAGACGTAGCAGGAGCTGGGAGAGGGGGTCACTTTCGACTCCCGACTGCCGCTCCTGCCGGGTGAAGGGCCGGAGAGGGGGAGCGATGCGGCTCCCCGGGACCCCTGCAGCCCTCCTCCAAAGCTGCCCTGGCTGCCACCCCGCCGAGCCGCCGGGCGACGCGGGCTCGGCACGGCGGCCGCCGGCACCAGCGGAGACAGCGATCCGGGGAGACCGTGCCCCGCTGACCACAGCAGCCGGAGGAGAAAGCCCTGCTCCGACACGCATTCCCCTTGCTCAGCGCTGCCTTCCCACCCTCTTTAGCGAGTGGCACGCGTAGAAAGCGTACTAACGCTGGCACAGCACCCCGGGTGCTGTTTGCTATCGTGCCGTGCCCGTGCTCATGCGGCAAAAATCCCTTGAACCAACTATTTCAACAAGACCATGCCACCGAATTTCTGTATATGTATTTTACAGAGAGGGCTGGCGGCTGTGAAGGAGTCGATCGACCACGATATTAAATATCCTTTCGCAGCCCATTGTTCGCTCCGCGGCCCGCGCCTGCGGAGCAGGGTGCCCTGACGCGGGCGCAGCACTTCTGCTGAGACTCCCCGCAGTGCCTCGACCTTTCTCCCTCTGTTCCTGAAGCGATAATATCCTGGCCAAACGGTTAGCGATTTGTGTCCCCGACGGGAATGATCGGGGAAGCGACTTGGAGACAGGCAGACACCTCTCCCCTAGGTATCCGCTCCTTTCTGCACTGCTTCGAGATGAAGTTTTCTAAAACTCCGAAGCAAGCTTTTTCTCTATTTTTGCCCTTCCTCTAGGAAGGAAATAAATACAGACTATAAAAGCACATTCTATTCAAAGCTACTCCGGGGCTGAATGTAGTTGTTGGATAGGAGCATCCAACACAACACAACAGAGCAGTAACGAGATGGAATCACACGTACAGTTTAAGAAAAATTCCACACGTATATGTTTGACATATATTATGCATGTATAAAAAGCCACCCCGGGTCTCGGGGGCCTGAAACATCCACGGAAATAGCTGATTTTGCTTTAGGAGCTCTGTTTTATGACACTCTGTGACTTCCACGGCGCGCACATCCCTGCAAGCTTGAATATTTGGGAATACACATCAGCTAGGGAAAGAATTCAGCGAGGTTATGCGTGTCAGAGCAGGATACTTATGTTTCTATTCTACGATGCCACTGCAAGCAATTACGTACTTGAAGTCCTCGAAAATGCATGATTTAAACTGAAATACGTATTAATTAGTATACTAAGTGACACTTTAATGTGCTAATATTGAATTGCTATACTTCATACAATGGAAGACTAGAAAATTATTTGAGAGTTACTTTTTCACTGCAAACTCCTTCTGTCTCATATGGGTCACGGGGAGATAGGTCCTGCGGGTGGCTGGAGGCACCAGTGGGCAGAGCGGATCTCCCCGAATACCCCTCTCTGTTCTTGCAAGCTTGAATTTCGCCAAACGATTGGTGAGAGTGAACACAAAAACGATCCGCTCGTCGAGCAGCGGGAGGCGAGCGAGCGGACTCGCAGGCGCTTCGCTTCCTTCCAGGCTCGACCGAGCGGCGGGTCCGCCGCTCGCAGGTGAGGAGGCGCCGGCGCCGTGGCGTTTGGGGCTCGCGGGGAAAGCTCCCCGGCGCAGGCAGCCACGGGCTTCCCCGGCGGGGAGGCCAGCACGGGAGCTCAACGCAGGGCACCGTGCCTTGCATAAAAATCCTCGACCCTATGGAAAAATAGGCATGACCCTCCATGTTATTCCCCCCCCCCAATAATAACAACAACAAAAAAAACGCATCATGAAGTGAAAAGCAAACGTGCCCTTGGCGGGACTGCAGGATCGGGCCCTTTGGAAGCAAGATGCATAGGAATAATTAACAAAATTAAACGTCTGTAGGAGAAACCAAAACAATCAAAAGGTCAACAAAAAGTGCCGGGCTGAGTTAGTGGTAAATAATGTGATTTTCTATTTTTCCTTAGATTTTTAACAAAGCTTTTGAAGATTTTGTTTGTTTTCTTTCCTTCCCATATTGACAGTGTTAGACTAAAAGAAAGTTAAGGAAAGTTTGTAGCTACAGCCCCCTCGTCGGATATGACCTCTCCTGCCGGTAAAACCCCCCTGCCGACCCCTGGGCGCTCCAGCCCCTGATCCTGAAGGGGGGCTTTAATTTGTAAATCTGACAGCATACGGACAGGGCACGAAAGCGCGACTTCCTGGCGTTTGCAGAAGAAAAGCCTGACTCTGCACGGGAGCTCCGAGCGGGACCGCTCGCTCCGGGAACAGCACTGATAGGAAATACTAACTGGGGGGCCGCGGGGGGGGGGGGTGAAGGGAGCGAGGAGAGCAAAGAGATAAGGCAGCGCCGGTCCCCAGCAAGCGCGGGAGCGCCGCGCCGCACCGCACCGCGCAGGGAGGGGGATCCTGCGCACCCCCGCGCGGAGCTCGGTAGCGGCCCCTGTCCTCCCCACCCCTCCCCCCGGGCAGCTGAAGTCCCGCTGTGGTGGAGAAAGGGGTTTATTGCGTGGACGATGCATTTCTATTTTGGGATCCATCTTCTTCCATCAAGAAAAATAAGTACCAGGTGTAACCTCTTCTTTTGCACGCTCTTTCTTCACAAATGCAAACTCTCCCCTTTAGGGTTTGCTGCGCCCTTCAGGACTTTTTCGCTCACATAGGAAGCAAAGCGCGATTTCTCAAGCGATTTCCAGAGAGCCCCGAGCACGTGCACTCCTTTATTGGCCTTGCAGGTCTGCCCTGGGTCTTAGTTTATTTTTTGAGCCTGGCGAGTTTTCATCCAGGGAGAGTCCTTGTGGCAGAAACACTCTTTCACACGGGAGATACGCTCAGAAACCTGCAGTTTTCACGGTCTCTTCTGTTAATTGGTTACTGGGAAGGTAGAGCCTGTTTGTATTCGAGTTCAGCATCCAGCTGCTGAAAACGATCAATAATTCTCTGGCGTACAATATTGCCGACACACAGAGCATCTCCTTGGCCGACGGAATTGCCACTAAAAGATCCCTTTCGGGGTCGAACAGGAGGGAGCCTAGGTAACTCGTGAGATGGGCAGGAAAGACAGTCACTTTTTAAAAATGCCTCTCACCTGTATCAAATAGCGCGCAAGTGTGAGGAGCTGCCATAAATGGCATGTAACAGCCACGATTTTGAATGAGGTGTGAAAAAAGCGCAGGGGTTTAGATAGATCGATTGGAAGCTATTTCGGCGGTTTCCCCGGAGTAACACGTTTTAGACGTGTAACCGATCTTTTCGGAGATATTTTAAGCCTTGGGCTTACAATAAGCGCTGTGTTAACGGGTAGCTCAGAAATATGCGCAGTTTGGAGGATAAGGATTTAAAGTGTGTGTCGATGCGTGTGTGTGCATACAAGCGTGAATGTGCGTGCATACATGCATGCGCCCACCCGAAAAAAAAAAGGCAAAAGAAAGCAAGCATCTCCGGGACTCCTCCCGGCTTTTCAGCCGCTGCTTTCTCCAGCCAGCTCAGTTTTAGGGAGCCCGTCTCCCGCGCGGCCGCAGCCCGCGCTCGCTGCCGCCGGGGCCGCGCCGGGCGCGGGGCGGCGGAAGGCCCTTGCCGGCGGCGGGCGCCGGGGGCCGGGCGGTGCCTCCGGCCGCCGGCAGGGGGCGCTGCCGCCACGCGGATGCGCGCCGGGGCCGGGGTCCGCGCTCGCGCCCGCCGCCGCGGAGGGGGCGGCTCGCTTGTCCGCCGCGGCCGCTGCGCCGCGAGGGCTCGTGTTTGGCGAAAGAGTTTAAGGTCCGCGTCCATCCGCCCGACGGTCAGGCGCGGTGTCAGCATTGTGTTATTAATTCTATCCGCGCACAGCACTGGTATTTTCTCCTGCTTCCTCCGCACATGTTGACATTTAAAATTATCTGGAGTTTGGCACGGACGAGTGTAGATTACGGATTCGTATGTAAAACCGGGGATTTGCTCTTTTCCTGGTGTGCTGTGTTACTAACGTCATTTTGGAACCTCGAATCCAGCGTTCCCGAGACGCGAATAGATTTGTAAAAAAAAGTCAAGTTTCCTCGGGCTTTCGGAGAGCGGGGAGTGTGCCTTGCTGGGGGGTTGTCCAGCGCCGAGCACACTGAGGCCCAGCCGACCGAAAGCCGCTCTCGCTGTCCCCCTGCGGGGGGAGTGGGGGAGGTCGGGTGTTTCTGCTCCAGCCACACGACGCCTCGATTCTTTTCTCTTTTGTTCCGATGCGCTGTTGTGGTTGAAGGGGGGGGAGGGTGCGTGCGTGTAGGGGCAAGGTTGCTCTGGATTAGAGTCTAGGTGAATAAACGAAGCGACTGTCCCGGAACCGCTTTTCCCGCGGCGGGCAGGCGCTCGGCCCGGCCTGGGCGGCGGGACCCCGGGGAGCGAGGACGGACCTTTCGCGGCCGGTCCCGCAGCGGCCCCCCCCGCAGCCGCTGCAGCCCCCGCCCGCCGCCGTGACGGGCCCCCCAGCGCCTCGCACGGCCAGAATGGGAGGCGCGGGGGAGGCAGAAGGATTTCAGGACTGCTCTCCCTGATGCGGACACCCGTGAAAAGCAGGCCCGGTTGCCCGCCCTGACGCCCAGTTTGCCGGGTGGGGGGGGTTGTCTGCCTGGAAAGCGAGGTCCCCTTTCACACAGGGCTGCGCTGCGACGGGGCGAGCCAGGGCCGCGGCCGCCCGCAGGTCTCGGGCCGGCAGCGAGACCCCCGCAGCCAAATCCACCTGCTTGGCGGAGGGGCCCCGGGCGCCGCGGCGGGGCAGGGCCCTGGCGCCGCCGGCCGTCCCCGCCGCCTCTGCCCGGCTCCTGCGGCGCCCGGCTCGGCGCGGCTCTGCGCCGGGCAGCGCCTCGCGGCCCGTGATCCCGTCCCTTCCGCCACATAATGCGCTTTTGTGAAGGGCTTGCAGCACGCTTAGACCTTTTGACTGGGATTTAGGACGCCTGGAACCGAATTAAATTAGGCATTTAACCATTTTCCCATTTAACTCACGCAGCCCCCCTCCAAACACGACCTGCCTTTGCCACCTCTCCTCCCCGTTGTGGGCACAAATCCCTGGGACCGGAGAGAGAAGGGAGGGACGGATCCAGCCTGGAAGAGAAAGTTAAACTGAGGCTCACACTTCGCTCACCGCCACCCCCCACCCACGAAAGTGCAGCCTGGATCAGCCCGTAAACAGCCGTCTTACCCCGAGGTCTCCCGCATCTGAGGCCTTCCTTGCATTTTCTTTTTGGCTCGGCTTTTAAAAGATGAGTATTAGTTTGGAAATCCGAAGCTAGTGCTTTTGAGGCCAGCCATGTAATTTGACTGCGAATGTAGCGCACCCCTCCCTCCGAGAGAGGCTGCCTCTAAGTATGTTTGGAGCAGATCGGGGATTGCTGGGAAGGCAGCCCCTGCCAGATTTTCTCCTTGTAGACGCCAAGAGGACAGCGAGAACAGCCTGTCAAGTCGCTGAGTAGGAAAAGTTCAAGAGCGTAGTTTCAGGAGCTGTTCCCGGGGCAGCCCGGCGCGGCACGCACCGGCCCCGGCCGGGCAAGGCATAGCACCGGCGCCGGGATCCGCAGCGGCCGGGGGCTGCGCGCGGGCTGAGCGCCGGAGGTGCCCTCGAGAAATAGCCACAGCGAGGAGCGGGAGAGCGATATGGGAATTCAGGGGGAAGGGGAAAATGCTGGGAAGCCCTATCCCAAGCCCCCTTATTTTTTGTTCTGATTGACCCTGGCCTATTTGCTCCGTGGCAAAGCCAAGAGAGCTGATGCTCCACAGGCTTTGCTACTTGCGGTTTTTCTCTCTGTATGTATGTACGCGCTCACACATATATATTCACACACATGTGTATACACACACACACACACATATACATATATATATACACACACACACGCACAAACGCAAAACGAGAAGGGCTCCGGGCGGCACGGCGAGCCCGGGGCACAGCCACTGCTTTGCCGGGCTCAATTCGCGCCGCTGGGCCGAGCAGGGATGGACCTCCAGGTTGCTGCGGCTGAGATAATCAGCTTTTCTGGGTGAAATCAGACTTGCTAAAGGACGTCGTTCTCTCTGAGCTCTCCGCTGCAGCTGCAGTCTCCTCCGCTGAGCCCGAGAGCAACGGGACCCCCTTTAGGAAGGGATTTTAGGCTAGTGAATTTTTTACCGGCAGTAAAGAGGGTCGAGGGAAATCTAACGCGGGTTTTCGACGGTTGTTCCCTCTGTGTGTGTATATGACGGTGAGACTGTTTTTCACACGGATATAATTCCCCCCTCCCCAACTGCAGAAATACTTGATGCAGTTTTCAAAGCAGCCCTATGATTATGGCAGGATGTCTGGAAAAAGCAAAAAAAGGAGCTGAAGTTTTTCCAATTCAAATTCATTTCACAATCCCGGGAAGTGTGAATACGCAGATGCAGAACACGGCTCGTCCTGAGAGAAGTTTCTTTTTTCTTTTCAGCGCTCACAAACTAAGAACCCAGCTGAGTTCAGCGCATCAAACACCCGTCATATTTCGGGCACTTTCTCAACCTCGCTTATTTCAAAAAAATTATCGGCAAGAATAGCTTTACCGCCGGGTTGAGGGGAAAAGGGTCGCACGGAGAAGGGGCGAAGGGACCTGAAAGTTAAAATAATAGCGATTCACGAAGCACTCAAGGAGAGGGTGAAGGCAAATCCATCTGCCCCCTCTGGAGCAAGCTTAGCTCAGCGGGTCCGTGTTTCTTTGCGCCTGGACGGAGTCCTGCGCCTATGTCTACACGGCTATCTGCGGGAAAGAGACATTTTCCCAAATATATGAGACCTGAGAGGATTTCACCTCCCTGCAAAATCTGTCAGAAGAACTGAGTTACACTAACGCGTCTTCCGTACAGACATCTCTCTCACTTTGTCTCTGCAATCACATGCACGTGTGTATATAGATGTCTATACATACAGACGCGCAAAGCCTGGAGAACAGATTTACGTTTACGTATGAAGTGAACTTCTCTGTACACAAAGTACGTACAGTACGGTGTGCACAAAGGGAAACACATCTTTAAACAAAGATACGTATAAAACTATTATCCTTGCATACCCAGTGCTATTTTTATCACATCTATTTAACACGGTTCCGTCGATTTGTTATTGTGTTAAAAATATCGGCTAGCTGCAAACAGACAGTTTTATAAGAGAGCGGCGAAGGCGAACAGATTTCAGCTTGCCCATTACTGAAAAGAAGCGAGTATGTTCCCAGCACCGTTTAGACATCGATTTTTAGTGTATGTTAATGCAGTGGAGTAACGGATTCTTTGTGTATAAAGTAGAAAGAAAATTGAAAGCAAAGTCCAGGAACGAAGGAAAGAAACGCTAGACTGGTTTTAATACTCCCCCCATGTCTTAGTTCAACAGAAACATTAATTTACATTAGCAATTCTGCATCTTTAAGATAAATTACATAGCAGCGTAATAGATTTAAAGTACGCCAGATTTTTTATCATTAATTGTAAATGTGCAAAATACCTGCTGGTACTTCACTTTAGAAGAATGTAATTGGCAAAAATGGGAGGCTGATGAATAGATAATAGATCCTTAACTACCAATAAACAGTAAGCACCAGCCAAGAGTATTAGGATGTGATCATAATTATTCTGCAGCCGCAGCCAATGGGAGGAGGAGAACTCAGCCCTAAAATCATCCCCGGACCCAAAGGTAATCGCGAAAATACGGACAAGGCTGGAACTGGAGACTTGCTCCCCTGTCCCGTTTGCAAGAGCCCAGCGTGTCCCAGCTTTGCATAATGCAACTGCTCTCTGCTTTGTTTTCAGCACCGCACGGTGCCAGGAGTGCAAAGAGGTGAAGGAAAAAATACATAAGTTTGGAGGAGGAGGGAAACACATTCTCTCACTGGGAGGAAACCTTTTCAAGGTGGGGCATCTCTCCGGGACACCCCGGGGCTGCCGGGCTCCTTGCAGACCAAGGTAACCTCACCCGGGCTGAGAGGACCCGAGAGGTGGCAGGGAGAGGGGTTGTCACGCTGGCAGAGGCGCGTTAACTTCATCGAGCGATCAGAGCAGGGATGCAGCAGCTCCCCCCCCCCCACCCCCGGCCAGCCCTCGGCGCCCGCCCCCGTGGCGGCCGCCCCCCCAGCACCCAGGGGTGTCCCCCTGCCCCCCTACCTCGGCTGTCCCCCCTACCTTGTGCGCCCGCGGCCGGCGGCGGGAGGGGAGGGAGGGAGGGAGAGCGGCGGAGCGGCGCCGAGGGCGGCGGAGCGGCGCGGGCGCGGGCGCTGCGCGGGGGCGGCGGCGGGCGCGAGGCTGCGCGGGGCGCCGCGCTCCCCCCGCGCTGGCGGCGCGCTCCCGCCGCACTCCGTTCCGCGCCGCGCCGCGGCTCCATCCCTCCCGATGGCGCTGCCCGGCGCTCGCCTCCCCTCTGACGCACTTTAAAGAGTCTCCCCCTTCAACCTCAAGGCGAGTAATAGCGACCAATCATCAAGCCATTTACCAGGCTTCAGAGGAAGCTGTTTATGTGATCCCAGCACTAATTAGGCTCATGAACTAACAAATCGTTTGCACAACTTGTGAAGGGGCCGATCACATCCATGGATTGTCTTTGGACTTAGGGAGGGAGGGGGGGGCGACCGCCTTTTCCTTGCAGGAGGGAAACTTCTCTCAGCAACTTTTTTTGTGTGTGTGCGTGGTGCGTGTGTGTCTTCCTTTTGGGTACCGCTGGCTGCCGCTGCCTCCTTTCCTCCAGCCCCTGTCTATTTATGTGTGTATCTATCCCTCCTCAAGTCACTCCCTGCTGCAAACTTCCCCGGATCGCCTCCCGCGCACCAGAGAGCCAGGCAGAGATTTGGTCGGGGACTCTCGCCGCGGCAGCATGTTTCAACCCACACCCAAGCGGTGTTTCACCATCGAGTCGCTGGTGGCCAAAGACAGCCCCTTGCCCGCGTCTCGCTCCGAGGATCCTATCCGGCCGGCGGCGCTGAGCTATGCCAATTCCAGCCCGATGAACCCTTTTCTCAACGGCTTCCACTCCACCGGCAGGGGGGTCTACTCCAACCCGGACTTGGTCTTTGCAGAGGCCGTCTCCCACCCGCCTAACCCGGCCGTGCCGGTCCATCCCGTGCCCCCTCCCCATGCCCTGGCCGCCCACCCCCTGCCCGCCTCGCACTCCACGCACCCGCTCTTCGCCTCGCAGCAAAGGGACCCCTCCACCTTCTACCCCTGGCTAATACACCGGTACCGGTATCTGGGCCACAGGTTTCAAGGTACGTGCAACTTTTCTTTTCCCTCTTGTCCGCCCCGCCATCCCCCAGTCCCAGCCGGGCTGCCCGCGGCGCGTCCCCGCGGCTGGGTGGTGGTTGCCCGGGCGGCGGGTGGTGGTTGCCCGGGGAAGAGGGGGTCAGCCGCGCTGCCGGAGCTCCGGGCTCGGCTTGCCGGAGGGTCTTTTGTGTGCGCCTTCCCCGCCACCGAAGTTCAGGAGCTGTCAGGGCCCAGGGGTTTGGGCTCGGCTTTCTTCTTGTTTTTTATTTTCCCTTCTTTTTTCTTTCCCTTGGAGGAGGGGGGCAGGCAGGAAGGCAAGGCCGGCTGTGGCTTCTGGGTTTGTTTCCTCTGAAGAAACGGGGATTAAAATCAGGGGTACTCCGGGTGGATATTTTAGTTCTTGTGGGTGAAAAGCAACAGAAGTGCCGCGAAGGAAACCGCCTTGCAGAGGGGGAATGGAGGGGTAGCGAGTTTGTGTTCCCCCAGGAAGGCGGCCGTGCCCGCTCCGCGCCGGCCTGCCGGGGCCTTGGCCGGGGCCGGGCCCGCGGGGAGCCACCGCCGCGGCGCCGCTCTCACCCAGGCACACCCGCCCGCCGCGCAAAATCCGTCCCCCCCCTTATTAGTGGGGACGCAGAGAAATGAAACGAATCCCAGGGAAGGAAAAAAAATCGCAGCGCAGGAGCAACCCTAGGAGTTGGGGCTGCGGGGGAAAGCGAGCCGAGGGGAGAGAGGGCGATTCGGTGTGGAGGGACCGGGCAGGCAGGGAGAGCCTCCGAGTTGCCGAGTGATTAATAACCAGTTGAGGGAAAACAACCAAATCCAGTGGCGCACAATCAATAAAAACCCCCTCGTTTAACCCTTTGCAACCGGCAGCGTCTTCTCCGAAGGGTGAGCTGGTTTCTCCTCTAAAGGGTCCAATTTCTATCTCTTTCGTTACACAAAAAAAATCAGCCCCCGCTCGAAGGGATCTATCTGCCTCTTTGAGTATTTTTATTTATTATTTCCGAACGAAAACAAACCACCTGCAGTATGTAATTCCCCGGCTTCCTGCAGCCGAGCCGTTGCACCCGGGTTGGAAAAGGAGAGACTCTCTCCGAAGCAAGGCGGACAGAAATACAAAATGGATTATTACCCTCTCAGAATAAAATTACAGGTTTCGCTCACCAAATTATTTGTCACAGTCATCAGGCGATTGGTAAAGAGCGGTAGATGAAAGGCGGAAATGTCCTGGTGTTGAGCCACAGCCTGATTTCAAACACACCCTCCTCTGCAACGATTTTTAATGCACTTACCGAGAGAGACCCTCGATGTGTTTGCCCCCTTGTAAGGACCGGCCCAGAGAAGTGGCAGAGCGCCGTCCTGGAGGGAGAGCCCCGCAAAAAAGTCCCCGACTACTGCCCCCTCCTCCCCGCTGCTGCAAAGCTCGGGTTTCCTCCCCGCGGCCTCCCCGAAATTTGGTTGCTGGTTTCCCCGCGGTTCCCCGCGCCCCCACACCGGACGGAGCATTGGGCAGAGGCCGGCGGCGCGGTGCGCCGCATCGCCGGGGAAACCCCGCGCCGGGGAAAACACCGGCAAAACGAAAAGGAGAGAGAAGAAAAAGCCGACGGCAGGCGTTTGGGGCGAGGGAAGCGCGGTGAGGCTGGAGGGAGCGGGCTGGAGCTGGGCAGGCGCTGGCTGGCTGCTCCCGGAGCGCCGCGGCCGGCCGCGGAGGCGGGGGCTCGGCCGGGACCGCGCCGCTCGGTTCAGCCCCGATCGCAGCGCCAGGAGGAAATAAATAAGCAAACAGACAAGGGAAGAGTTGAGGATGACGGTGGGTAAGGGAAAGGAGCACTGCTGCAGGATGAAGCCGCAGACTCCGCAGCCGGGCTCTGGCCAATTCTTTAACTTTTTTTTTTTTTTTTTTTAGTGCTCCCAAGGTTGTGTTTTAGTATTTGATTTTTTCCCAGATGTTCTGGAGTCCTCTCCTTCCCCTACTTCTTCTCTCCATCTATTTCTCGAAGGAAAACTAAATAAAGGAGCTTTCTGAAAATAACAAATAGATTTTCTCCTGCGGGTAATGGTGGGAGAAAATAAATTCTGCGCTAAAAAGTCCTCTCGAGTGGGTTTGGGAGAAGGTGTGTTGCTAATCTCTGTTTTTCCCTGTTACCCAGGGAATGAAACCAGCCCGGAGAGCTTCCTATTGCACAATGCACTGGCCAGGAAACCCAAACGGATCCGTACAGCTTTCTCCCCATCCCAATTACTGAGACTGGAACATGCCTTTGAGAAGAACCATTATGTAGTAGGAGCAGAGAGAAAACAGCTGGCGCACAGCCTTAGCCTCACGGAAACTCAGGTAAGGGGAAAGCTCGGAGCGGGCATCTGCGGCCGGGGGTTAAAGCGAAAGTACTTGGACGCACCTTCGGAAAACCAGCCGGGCGGCCCTGAGATGCGGGTAAAAATACCGGCAAATTTTCTGGGAATTTAGGCCTCTAGATCTAATCCAATGGGGTGGAGTGAGGCGTCTCTCCTCGCATGCCTCTCCACGTGCCTGATTATTATAAAACCTTCTCTCGTTTACGGGAACGATCGCCTTTGTTGGAGGCCGGCAGGGCCTCCGCCGGGCATAGGAAGCTCCGGTGCTCTGGAGGCGGTTTTGCTCGCACCGGAGAAACCCCAGCAGAGGCGAGGGGTAGCATGAGCCCCGCGCCGATCGGGGCGGGTAGCAGCGACAATTTCGATTTGCAAATGAAAGGAGCTCCTGACCATTTTTCTGTGGGACTGGTGCCACTCTGAGAAATAGTTGAGTGTCGGGAGTGTGTGTGTGTGTGTGTGGGAAACAAAAACAAAAGGGGGGAAAGAAAACCCTTTTGATGCTGGGGCAGAAATAGAGCTTATCAGATGATTTTTCGCTCATTTCTAGCCCTGCGTCCGGCAGCCGCGAAATAAGGAGCCAGTTCATGATGGCATAAAGTTCAAAAATAAAAGCAGCGAAATTATTAACAACAAGGAATCCCCTTCCCTCCCCCCTTTGGCTGGCTGCGGTCCAAGAGTTCACCGGAGACTATTTCGGTTGTCTGTTTGGAGGGACAACCAGAGACTATGTCGCGTTTCTGCTCCGCGTGTCCCGACCGAGGGTCTCCGCAGACCTCGAGGCCGGCTCCCGCCGGCGGCGCGGGGACCCCCGCGAGCGACGGGCCGCGCGGGCGGGGTGGGCGCGGGCGCGGGCTCCCGCCGAAGCCCCCTCGGGGCCGCGGCCCACGCTCCCCCGACGGCAGGGATCCCCGGCCGCCGCGCCGCCGGGCCAACGGCAAGGGTATTTTTCATGCGGTTTTCTCATCGCCGGAAGAGAGGCCGGGGTTTGGGTTTGTTGTTGTTGTTGTTGCTCTGGGTTTTTGTTTTGTTCCTTTCCAGGAGACTGGTAAAAAGAGGGCTCCAAATGGGGATTGTCTTTGCTACAGTATGTGGCACTGTACTTTAAAAAAACAAAATACCCAGCCGCAGCCTAGTTCAAAGTTCCCAGTAAACAGAGCGTTCTCTGGGAGGATTAAGTTGTAACACTTTTTTTTTTTTTAAACTCCTTTTCGTGGGGTAAGTAATAAAGAGGTTGGAGCTTTTGTTTTAAAATGTCTCCCCAACAAAACAATAAAAAGGGATCGCCACTTTCATGAGGTTCTCCGAACAAGGGACCGGTCACAGGCTTATTTCCACTGGAAAGCTGTATTTAAGGTGGTCTTTGTGCTGCTTGATTCCGAAGCTGGTTGGGGTCTTTTGTCCGGATGTCAAACCCCCAGTCCCCTACAAATGAGCTCTCTTTTGGGAGATCAGCGTGCAGAAATGAACCGTCCTCCCCTTCAATTAGCAAACTAAAAGCAAATTAAACTCACCCCTTGTTCCCCGCTCAGCTTTTTAATGGGGGACTTTTGGAGAATATGAAAATGCAGCAGAGATGTGTGTCCGGCCAGGCAGGTCTCTGTTCTGAAGAGGCAGCGAAGCGGGTTAAACCAGCTTATTAAAATGCTCCAGTTCCCTTTTCCCCCCTTGCTGGGGCCTTTATCAGGCACTTTCAGACAGAACCAGAGTCTAAACTGCTTTAAAAAAAATTGTTTACCTTTGGCCGCTACAAGGAGCGTGGCCAACCCTGGAGATAGCTCCCAGATCAATACTATCTGTAATTAAAGCACTGAAGTCAGCTGCCGGATGGTTAAGTCAGATTTATTCGGCTCTGAACAAATTCAGAGCGGCATTTATGACGGCCCTTACAGGTTTCGCCTTAATACGATTGCTCCTGGACGGCAAGTCCGGAGGAGCCGCTCAGGGAAGCGCCGAAAGTTTTAATGTTGGAACTTTTTGTTCCATTTTACTCTATTTTCCGAAAGGAAAAGATCTCTCCCCGCCACCTCCCGCCTCTATCCCGCCGCCCGTTACAAAGCCCGAGGCCTTCGCTGTTCTTTGGGCGCCTCGATCCCTGCTTTGCGCCGGCCCGCGTCGGCCCGGGACCGGAGCCGGGGCCCCCCGAGCGGCGGGGCGGCTCGCAGCCGGGCCGGCTCGGCCTCTCCTGCAGCGGTCCCGGGAGCACTTTCCAGATGTTGAAGGCTTCGGGACACTTCGGCGGGAGCGGGTGGCTCCCCCCTGCCCACCGCTTCCCCGACGGCAGTGTTTGAATTTTGAAAGTTGTTCGCCTCGAATCGACCTTTTGTTTTTCCTCCATTAGATCCTTGGCGCAACATGCGGGCAATATACAGGAAACTCATCCATATTTATAGGCGGCGGGTCCGTGCTCCTACCGGCCCCTGTGCCAGAGGTGTGCACAGGAGGCAGCGAGTGCCTGTGTTTCTGCACATCCGGATATGCGCTCGCTCACCCCGTCGGGCTTTGTGCGGGTGCCTGCGCAGACACACGTATGTCTAGCACGTCTACGGAGTGTGGATCTATACACAGGCATCTGGATGACTCTCCATAGTTATCTGTACGCACGCACGTCGACACAGAGGCATGTATACCTGTGTGCATGTGTTTGCTCTGTAGATGCCTGGACAGGCACAGGCGGAGGTGCCTGTCCCTTTCCATGAGATGCTCGGATAGCGCCGGGCCCAGGCCCCCTTCGCCCCCCGCCAGGCTGGGCCGCGGCGCAGGCCGGGCACGGCGCCGGCAGCGCAGGGAGCCAGCAGCGCACGGAGCCCCTGGGCACGTCCAGGGCAGCGGGCGCCGGGCAGCACCCGTGTCCGGGCAGGCGGTGGACTAACGCCCGGTGCCTTTCCCCCCGCAGGTAAAAGTATGGTTTCAGAACAGAAGGACAAAGTTCAAGCGGCAAAAGTTGGAAGAGGAAGGCTCAGACTCACAACAGAAGAAAAAAGGGACTCATCATATTAACCGGTGGAGAATCGCCACTAAACAAGCCAGTCCAGAAGAAATCGACGTCACGTCGGACGATTAAAAACTGGCACTTTTGGACTTTTCAAGCCAGCCAACCGACCAACAGAAAGTGTTAAAGGCTCACACACACCAACGTGGCGGTGCGGGGAAGGGACACCGAGATCTTCAACAAAATGAGATTCCCGACTAGGAGGGCAGCTGAGAGCGAGCGAGAGCGAGACTGCAAGAGGTCCAAACTGTGGCACTGCTGGCACAACTCTGGCAAAGGGGATCTGTCAATCAAAGGCAAACCACCGAGACGAGGTGATTGACAGGTATTCCGTTTCTCGCAGTCCACTTTTAAAAAACATTACGTCAAAAAATTAAAAAAACATTAAAAAAATCTTAAAAAAGAAAAAATAAAAAAACAAAAATTCCAACTTACAGGACATTTTGCACTTCACAGTTTTTTCCGTCTTTAAAAGAAAAATTTCCATAAGCAGCCAAAACCCACACCTGTTTCAGAAACTTGAATTGCATGTGTAAAGCCGTCTGGGCAAAAAAGAAAAAAAAGAAAAAAAAGGAAAAAAAAAGGAAAAAAATTACCCCGGTTCCTAAAGACAAAAATGAATTGTAATTTTTCCCTTTAAGACAGGTTCTGTGTGCTTTTTAATTTTATTATACGAGAAATGTGCAGTCTGTAAACATTTTATGATAACTTCTGGCGTCAAAGTGTTTGTGAAAGCTAAATGAAGTAGCGGTAACAAAGCATAGTGTTCCTTCCGAGTGGACAAACACGGTGGGGCAGGGGAGGGACGGGGGGGGGGGGGTTGGGGCTGGTAATGACTTCTGCTGCCAAAAAGAAAAATCTAATCTAATCTATTATCCACCCCCCCCCAATAAATCCCCATTGCGAAACTGGATGATGATTATTTTTAAAAATAAATAAAGCGCAAACCCAGCGACCAGGTTTGGTGGTGGGGATACCTCCCAAGCTGGGAGGATGCAGAAAAAAGGGACTTAAAATCGCCGATTAATTTTTTTTTTCCTAATAGCCATTTTCATTGGGGCAATTTTCAAGCACTGACCTTATATTATTCCGAGATTATAGAGCTACTAAAAAAAGTGACAAATGTTTCCTTCATGTCTTCTATAACAGAATGTAAATATTTTTGTGTTTTGTGTTTAATTTGTTAGAATTCTAACACACTATATACTTCCAAGAAGTATGTCATTGTCAATATTTTGTCAATAAAGATTTATCAATATGCCCTGAAATGTTAAGCAATATATTTTCCCACTCCCCCAAATTTCTCGGAAACTGATAGTTTTCCCCGTATTTTTAGCTGCTAATTTTGTGCGGTCGGAGCCTGCGTTCTCCTGACCACGCAGCGCATTCCTGAGGCGATAGGCGCATTTTCTTAATGAATTCACTCGCTTGTAAATAGACCTCTAAAAATAAGCGGCAGAGACCCACTTGCTGTAAATAAACACCTTAAAAAAACACCAAAACAAACCCAACCCCTTCCCTGGTTACAACCTGAAGTGCAAACCGACTCGTAATAGGAGGGTTAAACAATTTGGTCTTCAGCAGCCGCAGTCAGCTGAAAGGGAAAGTGCTGGTACAACGGAGAATTCCTTTTCAAAAATATGTATTTTATTTTGCGGGGAGGATTTTTCCTTTCTTTTAAATTCCACTCCCCCACCCCGGTCGTTATCATGAGGAGCAGTTTCTGGGGAGCAAACATTGCACCTCAGCTGCTGCTCTCCCCGCTACTAAAGGGAACGATTCTGGCTGGGTACGGCATAAAGCTCTAACATTAAAGAAGGGGAAAAAAGTTGCTATGGGTCCTTGAGGAAACTAGCTGGTTTTCTGGGGGTACACAGTTGTTTTTTCATGCTTCATTTGCTCCTTAGCCTGATAGACTGCATTAATCAGTTTTATTTCCATTGATAGAGAAACCTCGTCTGCTCTGTTCGAGCTACAAAGAATCCTGCAAGCTTTTGTGAAAGTGCAAATCAGTTTAGGCAATTATCATACCAGGAATATGAAGGGGAAAGAGGAGGCATTGCCCAGTGGTCTCCTTTAATCTCTTAATCCGTGGATCCAGGGGGGCTAGTTGGACATAATTTAGGACAATCTGACTACCCTTTACACTGTGATAAGGCGAAGTTACAATGCACGGCGAAAATACGAGCTTTGTTAAACATCCTGCCTTGAAAAGTTAAGATTAGACATTCTGTGCACGTGTTGGCTCTATCGGGTACTATGTAAATTTTTTTTTAAAAAATCCGATTTTATTATTTTTTTAACATTGCTCCTTATACAATCCTGGTGACTTTCCATTCATTACTGCTACAAATATGAGAGAGGCCGAGGCAGGGTTAGGACGCATGTCGCAATGCAGTCCCTTCCATTTAAACCTAGGCTAATTATTTAGCAGAGCTATTCCCAAGGTAAACTTCTCGTTACATTTCCCCCCTCCTTAAACAGCTGATTGTGCAGATCTTGAAATGAAGCAGGCCGCACATTTCACCTTAACTCGCCTAAGTTAGCTTGCGCTCCACTTCAAACCCATGCAAATAGGCAAACATTAAACGGATCGTCGCTGAACAGCAGACTTGGGCCTTTCTAGAAATTGTTTCCCATCTTGATAAAAGGCTTATTTCTGCAGGAACCATATATTCCCCCCCCTCTTTTTTTAAAAAAAAATGTGAGGAAAGAGAGGGAGAGAGGGAAAAAAAATTAAGCGTCCTATGTAGCGTAACAGCAATAAAATCTTCAGAGAATGCCATTAGCTTTGAAAAAAAAAAACCCTAAAAGCTTTATTACAAACCAAGCTTTGAAAATAGGGGGGATTAGGAGTCTGAAAGGGTCCCACAATGGTTAGAAGAAAAGGTTTCATGCTAATGAGGTTAATGCCCTTTGTATCTCAGGACTCCACAACTTCATTACTCCCTATCTCCGGCTGCACCAAGCGGCTCAGAACACTGCAATCCACTCCAGCTCTCCCCTGCCTTGCCTAGAGAAGGATTTGATAGCAGCTCTGTTCAAACTAGATAATTATATCTTTTCAAGTCGGAATTAAGATAAAGAAAGTGAAGCAAAGGCGGCTAGCCTTGATCCACTGCAAACAAATTTGGCGCACTTTCTAGTCTCTCTCCCCCTGCCTCAATAGGCAGGACAGTCAGCTTATTAGACCCTCATTTGCTTTATTAATTCATCTATTTAAAGTGGCAGGATTAGAGAGAGGGAGAGAGAAGGAGAGTCTAATGTGGGACAGTGGATGCCAGGCAACGTGGAAATATAAATATTGGCGAGATGCTATCCGAGCGGGTGCTTAAAAATACATTTTATATTAAATAACAGAGAGGGGTGGGGGAGGGAGGCTACATTTCGGATGGCGAATTGCAGGCTCGGCGGATTTTTACTGATGTTTCGGATGAAACGTCCGTGCCTGCTCGGAGCCCTTCCGATCAAGGCCTGGCTGCCCTTCGCGGCCCGTCGGAAGGCCAGGCGGCACCTCGGAAAGCCTGCTGCTCCCGGGCCTTGGCGGGACGTGGCCAGGTGCAACGAGCGGGCCGGGCAGGGCTGCGGAGCGGCAGCGCAGCCGCCGAGCCCCGCCCGCTCCGCACAGCCCGGGCGCGCCTTCCCCGCGCTGCCCTCGGCCCGCTCCGGGCGGCGGCCGCGCTGCGCGGGGCCTCGCGAGCTCCGCGGGGGCGACCCGCGGGCGCGGGGCTGCCCCGCGCACGGGCGCTGGGGCCGGGCGGCTTTGCTGCGGCGCGAGGGGCTGGCGAGCCCCTGCCGCCAGCGCGGCTCTGGCTCGCCGGTTTCCCCGCTGTCTCCCCGCCACCCCTTCACTCTGCCGGGTGCCCCCCGCCCCCGGGCCCTTTGCAGACGTGTCACTGCAGAGCAGCGGCCGCAAGAAATCGGGGCTCCCGCTGGCGGCCGCCCGCCCCGCCGGGGCCCGGCCGCCTCCGCCGGCGCTGCGGCTGCCCCGTCCCGTGCGGATGACCAAGCAAGAGGCGCAAAGGGCCAGATCCTGATCTCCACGCAACTCGGCTGGCTCCGTGGAGCTCACTCCCATCTTTGCTCCGTCTCCGAGATCTGTCCCTTCCCGCCCTGCATTTTTAACTCTTTCCCTTCGAACAAAGCCGGCGACTGCCAGCCCTGCCGTGTCCCTTTCCCACCAGTTGTGAACGCTGGTGATTTCCGCCTTCCTCTCCAGTGCAAACAGACACCCACGCACCCCTGTCTTTCCCACTCGACCCGCTACCAGGGCAAAGGCAGAAGGCTTTGGAGTCTTCGCTTTGTTTTGTTTCGAAACGCTGTTTATTTACCTCCCCCGCCTTTGATGGATCGCGCTCTTACTTTGGAGGGCTTGGCGGAAATTAGCAGTTCCCCCTAATTAGCAAACAGCTTATCTGCCTGGCTCGTAGGAAATAGGCAAAGCCAGGGCAGCTCTGTCCAGACCCGATTCCCTGATAAACAGGATCTTCCTAACCCCTGCTCCCTTAACCATCAGTGGTTCATAACTGCTTGGAGCTAATATAGCAATTGATTTACTTCTCCAAAGGGTCCCGCTGTGAGGGGGAAGTGGGAGTTTAGAGAACCTACTGACCCCGAGTCGTAACCTCGCTCCTTGCCATCCCTTCCCCTGATGAGACAGTCTTAGCCGGGGAAGCCCAGGCCGTGGTCCACACTTGAAAGCGAAAGGGCCGTTAATCATCTTCCCTCGCTCGCTTTTAATTGGCCTTTTGCAATTAGCGCCTGTTGCAGGAGTCTCCGGGAAGGCGACCTGTCAGCTGTGAGCGAGCCCGGCCGCGGGTAGCCCCCCGCCTACCTGGCCCCGGGGAGAGCCGGAGCTCCAGGCCGAGGGGGCCCGGAGCTGCCCCCCGCCGCAACCCGCGGGGCGGGCGGCACCGCCGGGACCCGGTACCGCTCCTCCGGCAGGGCCTCAGCCCTGCTCACAGGTGGCTTCCGTGGCCCGGCAGCGTGCAAAGCTGGCTCTCCTTCCTCCTCTCCTCCGCACCTCGGGACCAAGCCCATGCCGCCGGTTGTGTGCGAGGATGGGTGAGGGAGCAAAATACCTTTCACACCCCCGCGCTGCCCGGTCCCGGGCCCGCCGTGCAGGCGGGAGCCGGGCTCCCCCAGTCCCCGCCGTGCGTGCCTGGCGCCGGCTGGCTCGCTCGGCCCTTCTGCGCGGGCCACCCCTGCTCTCCCCGCACGCTCCGCCCGGAGCCCTTGTTGGGCCGGGGGCGCCCGGCGAGCATTTATAGTCCAGCTCTCCATTGCACACGGCTGGACCTGACGTCAGGAAGAACTTGATCTAGCCCGCTTTGCTCCTGCTTCTGAAACTGATCCTTGAAATGAGAGAACAGACTCTA
Source organism: Apteryx mantelli (assembly GCF_036417845.1). Taxonomy (NCBI): domain Eukaryota; kingdom Metazoa; phylum Chordata; class Aves; order Apterygiformes; family Apterygidae; genus Apteryx; species Apteryx mantelli. The sequence goes on from NC_089984.1 coordinate 37,502,981, forward strand.
CACAATTCCCATGGCCTTGACATAAGGTACAGCGATAAATATACACCACTAATGAGCAATTACCATATAATCACCTTCCAATTAGCTCGCATAATGATGAATTAAACATTCTAGCCTGCTGGATTAGGTTTCTTACTTTGTATATTATTTACGAAGGCTAGCTTCTGCTGAGCACCAAATATCAAATTAGATAGGGAATTTTCAGTTGGGGGTAATTATGCATTCAGTGCATGCCCGGAGTTCTTGTCACCAGCTAAGTAAAGTGTATTGGAAGGTAGTGTCCATCCTTTTATGCCGTTCCTTTTTGATGTCTTAAAACAAAGTCCACACTTTTCCACCAATGCTCTGCACGTCGCCCCTCGTATTAATCCTTCTGCCTTCCCTAAGGCTGGACCGACAGAAAAACCGACTGGATTTTTTTCCTGGGACAATTAAATAATGAGAAGCAGCCAGGCTCCTAGGCAAAGGTAGTAGCTGGGGAAAGCAACCTGGCTCTCAGGCGCGCAATCCCCTCGCCTCATGGTTACCACCATCCCTGGGAGATGGGAGAAAAGCTGGCCGGCTTTCCCGGACAGGTAGAAATGCCGTCGCCCTCCGCTCTGCGGGGACCGGCCAGGCAAAGGCAAAGGGAGCCTCAGCGCCGGGGCTGCGGGTGCTGTCAGCCTCACCGGGCAAATTAAACTTTCCAAAGGCCGAAACGGGGCACCAGAGACACCCTCCTTCCGCCCCCCCCTCCGGTCCCCCCCGTCCTGCTTTAAGCGTAGATCCGATGACATCCTCCCGGGGTGGCTGTTTTCTTTTTGATCCTGGGGCGGGTGCTCCAAAAACACCACGTCTCGGCTGGATTTCGTCCGGGGAGCACGGGCAGGCAGCGAGAGCTGGCCGGGGGTGGGGGCGAGGGGGGGGGAGCTGGTAAGGCTTTCTGCCCTGGGGGAGCCCCTTTGGTCATTTGGTGCCGATTCGCCTTGCAAGGGAAAGAGAGGAAGAAGGCAGCCCAGAAAGAGGAGAGAAGGATGAAGGACTTGAAGGCGGAGGTCAGAAACTCCGGCGGTCCCAACTTGTGGAGGGGATGGAGGGAGTCGTGGCTCCAGGCTGAGGAGCAGAGGGTCTTGCAAGTCTATGTGGCAAGCAGGAACCGAGCACTGGACCTCACTCGGAACTTCCTGGCTTTTGTTGGTTTAGGCTGGACCCTTAACGTTTTTTTAATTAGTCGTTTGCGTGTAAGTAAATCTCCGTAAGGGTTTACAACCTGGCCATAAACTAGAAGCGGAGAAGGGCACATATTTCGCAGAGAATCTCTCTGCCTGCTGCACTGCCTGAAAACATTCGTTTGGGACTTGAAGGCTGGCAGAAGTCGCCCCTCGGCCCCAGGAGGAAATCACGGGTCGTTTCCAACCTCTTCTTGGGACCAGCCATTTAAAACTAGGAGTCTGAAAAAGGAGAGGACAAAGTGGTCGCCCCCTCTTTCCCTGCTCTGCTTTCCCTCTGGAAAGCATCTTCCCCCGTCTGACACACGAACCTCTGGAAAGTTTCAGCGAATCCCGGGCAGGAAAGAAACAATCCAAGAGATCAGCAATTCTCGTTTTTACCAGACTTTTTGGGGGACGGTGGTGGTGGGGGGAGAGGTCTATATAATTATGCTGGGGGGGGAGGAAAGGAAGAAGAAGAAGAAGCTGGAGGAATTCGAAACAATTTCTGTCCCCGAGTGAAAGTGTTGACTGAATGAGCGCTGCTGACCTGGCCCCAAACAAACTATTTAGATAAGATGTAGAAACTCAGCTGTCAGGCCCTGAATGTCTGGAAACAGCAGCTGATCCAACCCTCAAAGTAGTAAGAAGTTGCTAAATTCCCTTGCTTTTGTGGGTTTCATTCATAGCTTTATCAGTATTTAAACAGCCTTTTTGTGGTTTTGCTATGTTCACAGGATGTGTGAAGTCCTGACTTTCTACATAAGGCCGGACAGGGAGAATACAGGGAGAATACAGGCGCGATTGTTATTTTATCTTTAGATCAGCAAGTTGGTATCAGAGGCAGGGTAGAAAGTGCATGCTTGTGGGCTGCAAGAGTGAGATATTCCCAGATAAACTCTTCTGTGATCTCATTTATAATCCACACAAACACGGCTATTTTATTTGGCTTATGCGTGGTTGAGATGAGATGTTTGCGATGATGGGATGTTTAGGATCCAGATTTGATTATAAAGCCTATTTCACTGAGCTATCTCAAGTGTCACCCTCGTCCCAGCAAACACGTTGGCTGCCTTTTTGAAACGGTCCGTAAGTCCGAACCGTGCCTACTTTCCCTTGGGCTGTCATATTCACTCTTCAGAGTTATGAAGGAGAAACGAAAAAGGAAGACTGGATTTGGAAGGGTAACGGCTATTCAAGTAAAACATGAAAAGGTCTTTTCATAAGAATAAGGTAGTTTTATTTTAATTCACCGCGAATGCAAAATAATAGGAAGCCAAACCTACTCTAAAACAGCTACTAAAATCTTAAAGAGAAAGAGAGAGAAGGAAAGAAAGGGAAAGAGAGAGAAAGAGAGAGAGAAAGAAAGAGAGAAAGAAAGAAAAAGAAAGAAAGAAGGAAAAAGAAAGCGAGAAAGAGAGAGAGAGGAAAGAAAAAGAGAACGACAGAAAAAAGAGGAAAGAAATGAAAAAAGGAAGGAAGGGAGAGAGAAAGGAAAGAAGAAAGAAAAAGAAAGGAAAAAGAAAGCGAGAAAGAGAGAGAGAGGAAAGAAAAAGAGAACGACAGAAAAAAGAGGAAAGAAATGAAAAAAGGAAGGAAGGGAGAGAGAAAGGAAAGAAGAAAGAAAAAGAAAGGAAAAAGAAAGCGAGAAAGAGAGAGAGAGGAAAGAAAAAGAGAACGACAGAAAAAAGAGGAAAGAAATGAAAAAAGGAAGGAAGGGAGAGAGAAAGGAAAGAAGAAAGAAAAAGAAAGGAAGAAAGAAGGAGAGGAATGGCATGTGTGGAAGAACAACTCAAGGTTACAGTGTAGCAATTACTGAAAATGTCACAGGGACGCTGTCATAGGGAGTATGGGGAAGGGTCATGAGTTCAGCATCTGACGGGCTGGGAAATTTAGGCCACTTTGCCTTTGGGAGAGTTAAGGGCTTTTGGAAATGTGCTTTCTTTCCACTATTGTGGCAAAGTCCTGAAAGGTTGGGGGCGGTTTTTTTCGTCGGTTTTCTCTGAGACCCAGCCAAACGAGCCCGGCTCCGCAGAGCTCGGAGTTCTTGGGCAGGCGGCTGGGGAGGTTTCGCCTGTACAGCGCCGAGCACTCTCTAGCACCACGGACGGGCCAGCCTGGAGATGGCCCCTTTCCTAGGGAAGCCAGGTCGGTGCCTTCGCCAGCGGCCTGAAGGGCGCGGGGTCTTTGCTCTCTCCGGTGAACATTTCCCTTGCCTCGCAGCCCAGGCGCCTGATCCTGCTGCAAACTGGGAGAAGGAAGGAGGGAAGAAAGAAAGAAAGAGAAAGAAAGAAAGAAAGAAGGAAGGAAAGAGGGGGTTGCTCAGGGTAACCCTCGCCTTGCCGTCGGGTGTGGACGCGGTCCGCCGGCAGCCGCGGGGGCGCCCCCCGGCGCGGGGGCTGCTCCGCCGCCCCTCCGTGCCGCGGACCTCCCTCCCGGTGCCACCCGCGCATTGCCATGGAAACTGGTGCAGCTGCAGATCAAAGTTTCCCGGCGGCTCAGCCGCGGGTGTCCCGCGAGGGCCGTTCCCCGCAGCTGCCGGGAGGGGGGCCCGGCTTCCCCAGGCGCGGAGCGGCCCTTCCCGGCCCCGGCCGGCGGCGGGCAGAAGCGCTTGCTCGGGGGCAGCTCCGCTGGAAACGGGGGCGGGGGAAGGGCCGTTCTGGCACGGTGAGGCTCAGGGCCCCGGGCACGGGGGCTGCCCTTGAGCTGGGCGGTAGGAAATGGGGGGCCGGCAGATGCCGGAGCAGGGCAGAGATGCCCTGCTCTCGCCTCGGCTGTTGCCGGCCTTTGGCTCTGCTTCTCCTGGAAGCTTTGCCCCTTACGGCAAGGGCCAGTCTCAGCCATCGTCCCTCCCTGGGCGACCTGCCCTGAGCCAGCCGCTGCGCCCAGCCCCGCGAACGCACCTAGAGCTCGGAGACCTGCAATCCGGGTCGGGTTCCCCTTCCTCGTCGCCCCCATCCCGCGGGATGGCTCCGTTTTCAGATATGGGGGTAAAACACGAACTGCCTCCCCCCGTCCTTCCCATGACTTAAATGAAAAAGGAGTAAAAAGCAACGTTTACACCAGTTTAATTAAGAAGGGCTCTTGTACCTTCAGGGGGACTGCATTCATACAGGAGGTTTCCCCAGCTGTTCCTTTTAATCATTCCTGGTGCAAACGAAGGTCTCTGCCTTATACATGTATGTAATTTGATTTTAATGTCCCTGTTTTTCCATATGCACATGTCCGGAAGGGAAGTCCCTGCGAGGAAGCCAGGATTTGGAAATACTGCAGATCTCGTCACCAGCAGGGCAGGAGCCATCGCTGCCTCCCGGCTCCTGCCCCGGCCGGGCCAGCGCCGGTGCGGACCGGGAGCCGGGGCCGGGCGCCCGCCTGGGACCCCTTCCGCGGCCAGCCTTCAGTCCAGAGGCCGGACGGGCTGGGCCGGAGGCGGCAGGGCGTCCACGCCGCCGCTCCCGTCCCCAGGTGAGGCCGGCGGAGCCCTCCGCGCCCTCCCGCGGAAGGTGGGGAGAGAGGCGGTAGGGAGCGCGTTTCTGCCTCGGGTCCAGCCGTGCCTTCTTCTTCTTCTTTCTCTCTCTCCCTCCTCCCCCCCCCCCCCCCAACTATTTCGCATTCAGCTGGGTGAATTACTGCAATTGTATATTCCTATTTAAAAGAAAAAAAAGGCACAAAACAAAACACACAGGAGGAAAAGAATGTGGCGTCGACTAATTTAAACCAGTTCAAGTGGAAGGGCTGTCAATTCTTTAAGTAAATGATGCTGTGTTGATTCAGATGTTTCTCCCCATAATTGCTGTCTGAGGGGGAAAGGCAGAGCTAAACTCAGCGACTCGCAGCCGGTGCGAGAGGGAGGCGCCGGCTCGATGCCGTTTTCCCGGGGCGGGATCGACCCTGCCTCTCCCCTTCTCCCAGACGAGCCGGCTGGATGTCAGCAGAGCTTAAATCCCCCAGCAAGCTGTCTGAGGAGATTCCTGATCATACTATCCGGGAGGGGAAGAAGCTAAAGGAAAGGGGAAAGGGGTGGGAAAGGCCTCTGAAATGATCAGTTCTTCTCCCCTCGACGTACACACGCAGGGTTTTCTATCAATCACGCTTTTTATTGGGTGTCACCAGCTGGGGTGTTGGGAGAGAAGTGCATGTTAAATGATGCCATTAGACTGTAGTGCAACAAGCAGAGACGAGGTAATTGGCAGCAATTCTCAGACCCAGTCCGGTGACCTGTTAATCTGTTGCCACCAGCACTCCGCCAGGAGGGGGGGGCAGGGGGGGAGGCTGCAGAGTGGAGAAAAAGTCTTTGACTTGTCTCAGATCTGGTCAGCTTGTTAATGTTCCACTTGTCAAGAGAGAAAGGCTTCTGGGAGTGAAACCCTGTCTCCATTCAATCAGACTATTACTCCGTTTGCTGAGTGTAATTTATTATCCGTGGTTTCATTTTTTCTCACATTTTTTTTTCATCTTCCCCCCCCCCCCTTCATTTGGATCATGTAAGGTTTGGCACCAGAGTGTTGGAAAGAAGAACCAGGGGGTCTCTGTGGAGCAGGGAACAGTGTTCAGCATCTCTGCCTTTGCACTTCCCAGCCAGGGAGCTTTAAAAAACACTGTGTGACTGGAAAGTTTCGGAGGTACATGTAGGCCTTCACCCCTCCAGTGCCTCCAGAAACTTGGCTAATATAAACTTCTTTTCTTCATTCATAATAAAATGTCGAAGGAGTTCCTGCCCAGCTTACACAGGCAGGGACTGTTTGGGTGGAAGGCTTTGTACAATGCTTGGATCCTTTACCAAACATTCACAGTGGCTGGAGGTGTGAAAAAGGAAACTTCAAGAGGCTGAAACCAACTGTTGAAAAACAATTCCTTCACAAGGTTACTTTGTGTCTGAAAGAAGAGATAGGCCCTTGGACAGTTTAAAGGAAACCAGACTTTTTTTTTTTTTTTTTAACAGGTGACTTGGAATCAGCAGTGTTTTGAAGAGTGCAGGGCAGAAATCATGACTGCCCTCAAATTAAAATCATTTTGCAGGAAGTAGAAAACAGATGAGGCTCACAAAACTACAGCCACCATGATATATTTTTCAGCACTGAGAAGGGGATAGAAAATGTGTTTAAGTTTGCTTTACGTTATTATAGCTTCCCAGCCTTCCTTCATTTTTTAAGCAAATCAGGAAATTTCACTGAAGATGATCTTGCCATAGATTTAAGGCTCAGAGCAGTGGTCCTTACTCGACAGAAATAGTCACCACTTTAAAAGTGGTTGCTGGGCCACACAGGGGAGATTCAGGATATTTTCTATTATTCATAAATATTTCCAAATATAAATAAATATTATAATTTAAATATATGTAAGTAAGTATATGACTTTTTCATTGCTGATGAGCTCTTTACTCTCTCTGGCACATGCATGCAGACAAGAGCTGCTTAGAACACACTTGGATTCAAGTCCAGTCAATGAATAAATTACACAGATAGGTTTCATTGCTTCTGTATTTGCCACATATAACTAAATAGCAAAAATGTTCAGCTTATTAGTAAGGAAAATGCAATGTTGGAAGGGTCAAATATAATTATGAAAGAACTGCTCATTTTTTCCCATAAGGTGACTGATGACCAAGTGAACAACTGTGGTTTATATTAGTCCTTTCCCTTAATATAACATATTTCTGAGAATCTTTTGAGAAAGCCCAAAACAGTAATATATGAAAGAATTTAAAATAACTCTCTAAAAAAGGGCTAAATTACATGTTTGGAAAGTTCCAGGTATGTTTATCTAACAACACTATTCTAAGTCAGTAACGGTGAAGAGTTGTCTTTTTAAACAAGAAATAACTGCAATCTGGTAGCACCGTTCCAACAGGTGTATGTAGCATATTTGGAGTATATGTTAAGGACTGGTAAATCTACATGCTCAATGCTGATTGGCAAAATGGGAAAGAGCTGTGCACAGACCTACATCCCTTGTTCCACACTGGCACATTTCCTTTGTTCTTTAGGGTGCCACAAAATACTACCCTATCTTTTCCTACCTGTCCATTGTTACCACAAAGCTACTAATCCAAGAAAAGATTGCTCTTCTGAATGGAGCCATCAGGTCAAACTTCAGAAATCTTTTCACTTCTGTCCCAGGGATGAGGAATGATTGAAAGGCAGTGAGCAACCTTTGTTTGGAAATAGATGCAGAAATCGGGGTAAAGCTTTTATTTGTCATGCTGAGACTACTGGAAGAAGTTGCCTTTTTTATTTTTCAGTAAACAGGACTTACACATTGTGGTAAATGAGGCTGCCTTGTGACCTGACTGGTGTTAGAAGCCTTTCCATTCACTGCTGGGATGCCACGCAGCTGGTCTTGCAGTGAGAACCCTTTCAGCTAACAGCACAGCAGACACACCGCTGCTGAGTGTAAGCCTCTCAGGCAGCACTAGGACACAAGTATGCCCTCCTGATTCTACATTCCTATCGCTATTTGACTCTAGAACACTTTATTTTTGTGCTGCTGACTGATACAGACTCCATGATCCATACATGGCCCAGAAAATCTTCTGAATACCACAAAGACCATTAACAATTATGCATCTCTTGGACCATTTCCATTTAAGGAGAACCTCTTCCAGAGATACTGATCCACTGCTGACTAGTGCAGACAGTGATTTATCCATGTGAAGATTGGTGTGGCTCCTTTGTTCTTCTATATGTGACCATTCTTAAAGCTTGCCACAGTGGGAGGGGCACATGCTCACTCAAATGCATTGCTTTTGCAGAACACACAACCTGATATTAGATTCATTTCCTGAGCATGTGTAAAACTCCTTTCAGAACCTTAGCTTTCTGATCTTTTCCTTATTCTCTCTCTCTCTCTCTCTCTCCCTTTTTTTTTAAACTCTCTTTAGCACCTGGGTTAGATATAGAAAGAAATTTGACAGATTTGGAACTAGAATGACCTTTCTTCCAAAGAAGGACAACTGTGTAACAAGAATGGCAAGGCTCTTCCATGGGATCCAGAGTCAAAGCCCATACAAGCAAACAGGAAAATACTTTACCAGGTTCTGGATCAGACCCAGAACACTGCAAACAGGAGAATTTGAATACTAGCCCCAGTACGTGCAGTGTAATTTGACTTGGAGTGTAATATAGATTTGCATGACAGCTGAAGTCCCACCATAGCTCAGAACTTTGCTGGGCATGGTGCCCTCAAGGATTGCCACTGAGTTGGCCAAATCCCTGGTTGCCAGCCTGAGTCTAGCTGAGAAATTTGGTTTATGCCAGCTGAAAATTTGCTCCCCCATCATGAAAGATGTGAATATGAGCTTCTGAGTTAGAATACCTCATACTGAGGAGAGCCACAGACCCTTTAACCCCTAAGAAGAGGGGACCAAGCAGACCACCCTGTTCATCCATGCCCTCTGGTACCCTTGGGCAGCATGTGTAGCTCCCTCATTCAAGCAGGGCAAGTAGGGCCGATGACTGACTTCTCACAGGTATTTTCAAGCTAGTTTGGCATAACAGAAAGACAAATCTTTTTGCTCTGTTTTTGTACAGCACCTAGCACAGCAAAGTCCTGGTCCATTACTGAAACTGTCAGGGATTTTTGCAGTACATATAACAAGTACATAATGCATCTGTTAGAGCGCTCACAAACCTTTCATGTTATTTATGTGCTAATCTGAACAGCATGGGCTAGATTTTGATCTTAGTTATTCTGGTGTAAATGAGATACGGGTTTGGCCTTACATCCATAAGATCTATAGTCAATCAGTGTTTCTAATGTGCTCATCATGGAAATATCTTGGCATTGTGCAGCTGGCCCACTTCAGTGTGACTAGAATAGCAAAGCATTATATTAAGCAAACAGAACAGTTTGATTTATAGATTTGTGGTAAGAATAGTTCAGTTTTCCAGGGTGTTCAATTTAATTAACATTCTCCAGGGAAAAAACTGCTATTGTTTCCCTAACCACATGCCTTCCAATACAAAATAAACTCTTGCTGGTGTGTATGTGCTGCTTAATTATCCTAAATGGTTCCTTTTGAAAGTTGTCTATTGACCTGCTTCTACACTTCACAAGTGGAGCATATCCTATTCACTCAAGAGTGTGTAGCTACCTGCACTTAGCAAGAAAGAGATACCAGATGAATTTTAACACTGCTAAAACAAGAGCACAACCTGCTGCGTGCAAACATTTCAAAGTGGAATGTGTGAATAAGGCTGCAAGGAGAATGCATAAAGCCACATGAATTGCAACGATACCTGTAAATCCTAATTCCAGCCACTGTTAGACATTTACAGATGTCTGGGGACAATGCTACTGTGAAGGGCTATGCTTGGATACTACTGCAGTGCAAAAAGCAAGACAGTGAGGGAACAGTATATCTGTTTGGCCCACTGGAGGCCGAATCCCGCTATCAGCATTCACTCAGAACTGTTCCATGGTTTTGTTCTCTTGGTTTTTAGAAGGGCAAGTTGCAGTAAAGCGGGTCTTGGGCACTCAGACTTTGTTATCCGTTGTTCACACGGCCATGTAAATTCTATTTCCTTTCATATCAGTTCTGTGCCTGACCTGCTGCTTGTAATGCCTCCATCTTCCAGGCATTCTAGTTGTCTTTCAAGAGTGCTGGGTTTCAGAAAAAGGAGATGGTGGAGCTGTATTGACTCCATTTATTCCAGCACTTAAGTGGAAACAGAACTGGCCCCGGTGAACATTACAGTGTGGGATGACAGGAGGGTGAGTTCTTTCGTGTAGTTGAGTCAGTAGTGAGAGCTGGCTTGAGCCGGCTCTAACTGAACACAATAAACAATTCCACTTGCAACATACTGTACTATTTAAGGGCTCATAGATGCCAGTGGGAGTTTTGCCTGAATAGCAGGCAAATAACAGGTCTGTATTTTCTATCATGTCTCTCACAAATATCATAGCCCCACATGTGCTACAGAGCCAGATAATGAAATGGCAGTGATAAGAGGCAGCCGGAGGGGAGAAAAGGCAAGGCAGGAAAACAGTGTAGTGGTATAGTGCACTGCTTTCTAACTTCTGGACTGCAAGTTTCTCCCTGCCTGACTAGTTCCCATCAGCGCTGAAACTGTCTGGAAGGCATGCTATGGCCGGTATTGTGTGGGCCAGGGAAACTACGTAATTAGGGCCTAGAAACTATGGCTTAACTCTGTAAAGTAAATGACATGATTTTAATGAACCCTTTTAGATTCAATGTCTACTTATTTCTGCTACTGTCTCTCCATTATTTTTGCTTTCTGATGACACCATCCCTAAATTATTATTTTTTTCTTTTATTTAAGAAATGAATCCAAATTTTAGGAAAAGATTAGAAATATTTTTCTCTGCTATGCAATGTGCAAACAATTTATCAAATAGTCCCAGAAGACAAGCCATATCGCTCTCTTCCTACAGTACTGTTGATTCAATATAAAGCAACAGGTTAAAATATATTCATATGTTCATTCATAGGATATTAAAAAATAAAACTTGTCAAAACAGCCAGATGATTTCTTCCTAATATTATTGTATATAGTTTTCATAAATATTTAGGCAGCATTTCTGAGAAGCATATTTTAAACACATCTAAATTATATTAAGAGTCAAAGCCCAATTTGGTAACAAGCTGTGAGACATCAAGGGTTCTTTTAATGAAGAATCCACGCTGGAGTACTGTATGTCACAAGACACATGAATAGATGCCTCCATGATTACTAACCCTTTGCTGCCCATGAGTTGATTTATGGTTAAATGCAAATCCACAAAAGATGATTCTGATGAGGTCCTTGACTCCAAATAGCCATTTGGGTCTCTTCACTAATATACAGCATTCAGAAACAAAGTGGCATCAGCAAAGATGCCTGAGGTTTGATTTGAATTTTGCTCTAGTTGACTGATACTATTTATACCCTGGGCTAATCAGAACCAGGACTGTTTCATCATACCAAATGTCAGGAAAAATATATCATGTGCATCAAGGGAGAAATCTTGGCCCCACTGAAGTCAATGGCAAAACTCCCATTGATTTCATTGGGGCCAGGATTTCGCCCTGAATAAAAACTCATGTTTTATACGCAGTTTACATGGCAATGGGCTTATCTGCAAATGTATTTAAGAATTGTTTGGGGGAAACAAGTATATTACTGAAGTGAAGCTTTATATTTAATTAGCCCTTACAGAACACTTCATGTTTTCCGAGCATTGCAAAGACATTTAAATAGAGTATCTGAAGGCTGAATATGTATTATATGCAACTGGGCTAATATTAGAAGATGTAACTGAATGTGCCTCGATGTCTTCAAAAAGAATTTCACTAATGTGCTCTTGGGTTTGCATCTGGATGATCCAAATGTGAACATTTTTCTTTCTGGATGACGTAATAACTCACCAGGACTCCAATGCAACGGATGTAACATACTTGATTTGATGAGCCTGTTGGACAAGAGAAGGAACTTACAGTCTCTCTGTCTTGCTCCCACACTAATTGAACACAGCCCCTCAGGCCTACCAACACTTTCCAGGCTTAAGCAGTCATGGAAAACAGTGCTGTCTTTGGTACTGTCCCCAGCACAGAAGGTGGACTGTGTCACTGGGTCACTGTGGGCTTTGAACATCATCAGAAAGGTTTGGGAGTCTTGCAGCCTCAGTTACAGCCCCTTTTAAATTTTATATCAAAGGAGGGGTTTTTTTTGTCTTTCCTTGTTAGCATGGTATATGAGCAAAATCTTAAGACTTTTAAGCTTCCATGTTTGTAGAAGTCACATTCTGCTGTGACAATTCATAAAGAGAAAAACAAACTTTTTTCACTGGATAATTAATTCATGGTGCACATTTCATCAGTTGTGTATTTAATACTTTGAAAAGTATCATGGAACCAAGAAATTAGTTTCGCATTTCAGTCAAAAGAAGAGCTAGTAAAAAAGAAAATATGTGAATAACATTTAATGATTGGAAAGGACCATTTTTCCCCTTAAAAGTTGTTTGAAAAGATATTTTGCAGTCATGAATTTTACTTTTTAAATCAAAAATATAAATCATATGATCAAAATGTACCCTTATTTTGACCAGATCTAACCAAACTGATTAATTTTTCACAATTTTCTCTGAAAACCACACTGTGGCATCACTTCAGCCCTAACTGCCCATCTTGCACAGACACCATCCGTTCTTGAAATACTTAGGTTTCCTGTGAATTTGTAATGGGTCCCTTCCAAGTATTCACTTAGTTTGATCTTGTTTAAATTATGTGACTGGACAAAATTACAGCCTTTGATGCTATGTTGCAAAAAACATTTAATCTATTTTGTTTTTAGCCTTTCTTTAACTGGTACAAGTAACAAAGCATGGGAAAATAGGCAAATCATGCCTAAATCACTCATGGGTGAGTGGTTAATCACATTTGGAGTTAATTTATTTTCCAAACATTTATACTTCCTAAGAAACAGTTTCTCTAAAAGAGTAACTCCTGGAAATGGGTACAATACTGGTCAGAGAAGAGGAAAACATGACATTTGATGTAGTCACCCCAATTAAGGTCCCATCCAATTAGGTTTAACAAGACAGGGCTAGAGAATCATCCTAAAATATAATAAGGAGAGGAAAATATTAGAGAACAAAGCGGCCTCTGGTCTCAAAGGACCACGGAAAAGAATTTCAAGCCATCCTGATGAATCAGTAAAACCACAGCTTGATGGAGAGACAAAAATGGGATAATTCTGGCTCTGAGGATTGGTGCTGAGTTTAAAAAGCAAAATAAAAAAAAACCCTTTCACTTCTAGACCACTAACTTGACTTCATGAACCAATTAGTCATGATCATCTGATAGCTATTGAGCATGTCCTCTCTGGAACAAACTGGTGGTCTCAGTATTGGCTTTAGGAGGCATACGACTGTATTCAAACAAAACAACAATTTTGTACTTGGCAATATTGTTTGTCATCTCCTTGGAAAGGTCAAAGGACTGATTGGCCAAGTAATTAATAACAGTAAAAAAGCTCAACAATAGTAAAAGTTATTATTATCATTATCTCACTAGAAGAAATTATACAGTTGTATGAGATCGCAGCGATTATGCAGCCAAATTACTGTAAAACAGGGTTGAGATACAAGCTGTGGTCAGCTTAAGAAAGCATCTGTGACCGCTACTGACTTGGCTAACACAACAGGGATTGAACTGAGGTTTTCAGTTCTGTCAGTTCTTTAGAGCTAAAAGCATCAGCAACTACCAAATGAGCCAAGAGAGTCATAACATGTAGCCAGGGGCTGCAGCAATCCACACCTTGAGTGGAGATGCACTTTGGCAAGGAGGGCTTGTAGCACAAGCCCATGGGTTATGTACTTTCTTTAGGCCTGCCCAAAGCACCTAAGACCCCCAGCAATTCAACCCCCTTTTGTGTGATGACTCCTCCATAGGCTGACACAGTGGTTAGTAAACTGATGACTTTCTGAGGCAAAGGCATGAGCTGCTCTAAGGCCAAGCTAACCCTGCATAACTGGCAGCTGTAACATTTCCCCTCCTCTGTGGATTGGCCCAGGCGGACTGATAACACACATTCAACAGTGAGTTGCTCTTGCACAAGGTCTGCTTTTGCTTTTCTGTCTTCTTTGGATGAACAGAATGAAACTGTCTCAAGTCCATCAGTCCTACCTCTCTTGTGAGCAATTCACCAATGTTTAAAAAGAGGATTGTCACCAAATCCATCGTAAGAATTGGAGCATAACACTTCATCATTCCTACATTGGCCCTAAGGTGGTAATTTAAATGAGTTTTACATTCTGTGTTGATTTATGGTGGCTAAATTAATGCAATAAAACTTCCCAGGCCCTCTTCATGTGTATTATTGATAAAAACACTCACTAAAAGAAATGTGAAAATCCATCTTTGTGAGCTTTAATACTTGGTGGTGGCATCTGTTTTTCATTTAACAAGTTGACTGAAATGAATGTAACTACAAAAAACTCAAACAGCCAAATGTGTATATGTCATTGTGCAAAAACGGCCATTTCATCACTCACTGATAATCAGCCCTGATTTATTTGAACAGACGTCTAGGATCTGACTTCACTTCTCACCCAGGACTCAAGTTCAGCTGGAGTTTTGCTTAGGCAGGGTCTTCAAGATATGACCCAGACACATCCATTTGCAACAGCATCCACTGGAGACGGCTTTGTACATGGTAATAGCAGAGTGAATCAGAAGTACTGCAGAAATATTTAAGTTTCCATTCAGTCAAAATCTTCTGTGCATTGACATACCTCTAGGACATCTACTAAGTGAGTACAAATATATTTAGCACCATCGTATGACAGGATGGCTTGCTTATGGGATGAAAACACTTATGGATACAGAAAAAAAACTGCCTTTTATCATATCTTGTGTGTAAAGAACACATAAAAGTTTAAATAATGAAGCTATCTGAAAAAAGGAGAGTGTTCTGTGAATTATTCAGTACCATAGAAAAACAATGTACAATAAAAGATGTGAGTCTCCCAAGACTGGCTTGACTATTGGTAACTATAAGAACAATTCAGAAGTGACACTAAAGTTAGCTGGACTGGTATTTGTGTTCAGGAAGGATTCACAAGAGATCCTATACTTCCCACATATAGCACATAGCTTTGTATGTGAATTCATCACTTGCACATAAATAGGAGAGCACAAGTGTAATGTAAACAATCTGTCTCTGTGCATGGAGGTGAAATGCCTAAAGTTCAATAAGGAGCAAATCCAGTTGGTTATCTCCCCAGATACAGAGATTGCTGGCAACAGATCTGGTTCTGTTCTGCTATGATGGGGAGAATGGACTTGAAGCATGGGCAGGGAAGGGAAGGGCAAGGCAAATATGACTGCTATCCCTTCCCCCCTGGCACAACACTCCAGGTATGCTATGACCTGATCTGAGTCTAGAGACTTTGCTACTGCACAGATTTCCTCCTATCCTCCTGCACAGTGGCTGAAATTTCAAGGTTGCAAACACAGTTCCTTGTAGAATAATGGAAGACATCAGAGCCTTTCCAGCATAAACATACTTGAATGCCCAACAGCATGGGCTGAACTCTTCCTTGGAACATTTTCTTGGGATAATTCGCACAAAATTGTGCTGACTTTTTATTCATGAATAATGGGACAATCATTAAAGGTACAACCATAATGGTCCAACCAGGACAACCTTCATGACAAATTCATCAGTCAGGCAATTGCAGTGACATCATCTTTGAGTACAGCTGTGACAGCTGTTCACTGTGGCAAAACAAGAGAGCACAGTGGGCCCAGTGACAAAGACACTCTGTTAGGACGTGCCACTTAGTAATTCACCAGCTTGTTCGGCAGCTTGTCCTAATGATGTTTCTTTTAGGTAACTACCACTTCCAGTTCTGTTTAATACGCAAGATCATAAGTGCGTTTGACTGTATGGCTGCGGAAAATAAAAAGGAAAGGTCTAAACCCCAGGGAAGTTTGGACCAGCCTTCAATGAGCCCTGAGGGAGTTGTTCAGGCTGAGAAGCCGTCCATCAAGTTCTTACCCCAAACAAATCCTCCACCATCAGCCTCATCCCACACTCTCTGAAGCCAGTGGGAGTCTTACCAGATAATTCAACAGAAATTGGCCCAGGACTCACCTAAACCAGACCTGTTTGTTACTGCATAAAGTGATAAGCTACAAAGGTTCATTTTTTAATTGGACACTTAATACCAGCTTTGGCAGGTGATTAAGCTGTGATTTACCTCCAAGAGAGATAAGACGTAAATTTCTAAGGAATTCTGGAACAGTACAATAATTATACAGACACATCTATGGAAGAATTGGGCAAGCTAAGGGAGAACCAGACATGGGAGTTACTTTTCTTCCTATACTCAGAAGACTACCTGAGATTAGAAAATGAAAATAAAAATTAGACTAGTGTTTAAGTAGTTAAAAAATAAGAAATTCTGAGTGGACATAAAAATTGCCTAACATGTTTAATAAGGAGCCAACAAGGAATTAATTTCCACTCCAACTGAAATAGAAGGGGCCAGTGTTATCATAACATCAATGTATACAAATCAAACAATATAGCTTAACTATCTCCCATGGGTAAAATAAAGAGGCATTAAGTAGGGACTTCTCAGTCATTGAAACCTTTATTAATAACAACTGTGGTTTAGAAAGCATGGTTTCTAGTACTTACAAACAGGAAGTTACAGCAATCCAATAAGAAAGATATATTTCAGAAGCAAAAGAGAAAGTTTTGGATAAACAAATTAAACTTGAAGACTGCAATGAGATTTGGGATGCTAGTAAAGCATTTTTGCATTTTACATAATAAAAGGATAATACTCTCAAGTATTGTATTAAAATTGCCTGACTGATCAAAGAATTTGTCCTTGCAAAAGGTCAAAAACTTGCTGTGAAGCCAGGCAAGTGTGACAGGTGAAACCCATTCTTTGATCAGTCTGAATTGTTGCTCTTGTTCCCCTTAATATATTTGCCCCAATACTGGTTAGGCAGTTTTAATACAATACTTGAGAGTGGTCGACCATTCACTTCTGCTTGACTGACAGAGATTGATATCAGGCCTCCCTGGGATGATGTCAAACACAGTTCTCTAAGCAGAAGACATTTTAAGAACTTCGGTTAAGATAATTCCATGAAAAGAAGATAGGGACCAGAATCATTAATCCTCAGCATCCAGGCATGGGTTGCAAGTACTTCTTTGGCCATATGTAAAGGTGGTTGAATGTGGCTGCTGTTTTGGGCTAGACTGTGCACACTGAACCCATCTTTTCCTCTAGCTTGTTTTTTTTTCCCCATAAATCCAAGGGTAAAGATATACACTTTATGCAATTTTAGATCAAGATTATTGTAGACCCAGCCCTCAAACCAACAGAACTCAGTGGGGCACTGACCCTGCAGTTTGGCTTCTCATATATGGAGAGATGCTAGCCTCTTTGTCAGGAGCTCTTTGAGCGGTTTCTTATAGAACTGTCCCTTCCCCCAGTAATTTTGGTCTGGAAATTCATCTGAAAGTTGTCAGCTTCTCTATAAAGGCAAACAAACCAGAGGATACATATGCGTAAACTAAATTTTTTTTTTAAACTTTTTATAAAATGTAGAATATTAAAAGAAAAA
The DNA here is from genome assembly GCF_036417845.1 of Apteryx mantelli. Taxonomy (NCBI): domain Eukaryota; kingdom Metazoa; phylum Chordata; class Aves; order Apterygiformes; family Apterygidae; genus Apteryx; species Apteryx mantelli. The sequence goes on from NC_089984.1 coordinate 37,520,255, forward strand.
ACACTGCAAAAGCAGGACAACAATAACAGCAGCAGCAGCAACAGCTACTTTCTGTAGGACAACATGGTTATTTTGAGATGGAACTACAAAATGGAATAGTGAAGTGATATGAACTAGTACCTACCCTTAAGTTTGAGCCCTTGTCATGCCCAGCTGCTATATTTGGTTGGCTCATTTCACATGGGCATACCAGAGTGGTACCATCCAGATGGCACCAGGATGACACAGACTGATTAGACACTTTATACTATTTGTAAGTTCTGGCCTAACGCACACAGAGCACAGGTGTATTGAGAGGATTGCCTTCATAAAACTTCAGCATCTTCAACTCTTGGCTGCTATATGGTGCTGAAGGTGCAGAAATAGAACTAGCCACCAAAACAGGAAACTTAACAATTCCATTGTAACTCTGTGGTCTGTTGTACTTACTGGAAATCGGATATGACAGGGCCCTTTCTTCTTCACATTCCTAAGTGTTTTTCACAATGATTCTCCATTACTAACACACATGTTCACTAGGACTGTGAAGTGCATATGGTCTTAGACACAATTCAAAGGGGGTTTGCACCTTTCTCCTCGTGTCTCTATTAGTCATTTTTCACCAAAAGAACATTTTTTTCCTAGCCTCTTCCCTAGGAATACTGAAAGAAAAAGAGCAGCATTCTGTATGTTTTGTGTAACTAGGTCAAAAGCTGCAGTAATTATATAATAATGGCTTGCAAAGGCAATATTTCAGGACAAGGTGTTTCAAGGCAACAACTTCAGTAGTAAGAATGACAATGGTATTTATTGCAGGAAATCCCTTGCAAGAAAAATATCTGCCTATTGCAGACAGCAATAAAGTAAAAATTTTGCCTTAAGCGCATTTCTTCCTAAGGCAGATCAGTAAATATCTGAGTTACAGAAACATTAAAATACCTGTAAGTGGTAAGAATTTACTGTTCTACAAAAAAAGTTGTCGACAATATGTATAGGTGCTTTAGAGATAAGTAGATATTTAACAAAGATTTATGGATTATAGTGTTTTGTGACATCATAAAATGTGAGGAATCTGAGTGCATGCCTATTTGACTGGTCAGCAAAAGACTCTTCTTAGACTATTAGGCCATGTCATGTATCACTTCTAAGGTTATTTCCTTAAAAGGACTTGGAAAAGGTGTTGTATATCACAAATAACATTTGTGAAACCTGTAACTCAGAAGCTAGACCGTGAGCACCTTTTGCTCCGTCAACAGCTGAAGTTAATACCATTTGTCTTTCAAAACAAAGTAATTAACTTGAGATTTGACAAACTGTTTCAGATTGAAGCCATGACCTCAACATTATGATAACATTGGTGTTGGTAGTCAACCTTATTTCTAAGACTGGTGATTCATTATGTACTAATAATAGGTGATTTTCTTGTGCATTGGCATAACTCATTAAAAGCAAATGGAATTACATGCACTCATATAAAATAGTTTGAAGGGAAAATCAAGGGAAAAGCACTCTGCTTTCATAAGATCTGCTTTTAGAATTCCTCTACTGACATCACTGAAATCAGTATTCTATGCCTAAACTACATAGCTATATACTATACAGTGATATTAAATGATACACAAGAAGCCACTGGTATTGTGGACCTCACATTAGCTGCTTTTACATGTTGCATTACCCTGAAAACAGATTAGGCACAATGGTCCAAGATCAGAAGGTTCAGAAGTAGCGGTGGGAATTATGCAGATCAAATACAGTGAAGTAACTGGGAGCTGTATCTCTGAAGGTCGGCTACACATTCAAAAGTTCTGCTTGATATTTTTTTCTCCTCTCCTCTACTCTCCCTTTCACCTTCCCAAAGGGTCCGAAAAGCTGCTCTCCTCAGCTGAGCTGTACCTGTTGCATTGTGAAGCTAGAGTGGGCATTGGGATATGGATCTCCTGGTGGAACCACAAACAGAACAGTTATTCTGGGCACAAGAGCCTTGCCCTGGGTGGAAGGATGTGACAGGGAAGATCAAAAGGGAATAGAAGTGGAAGTAACTGAAGAGCATCATTTTTTCAAGCCTTTTCTCTTCATCAGGGATGTAGACCAATCTGTACAGAGGTTTTAGTTTGATTTTTCTCTTCTTTTCATAGGAAAGGGCACCAAAAGCAAAAGAAATGTCTCTGTTGCTGGAAAACATCTGAAAAATGAAACAGCAGAGAAATCAATCAGCACAGAGGAACTGCAGCAGCCAACAAGAATGGAGGGATTTGCATATCCAGAGTGAAGTTGCTGGGAAAGAGCTGCAAAAGGATTATGCAATTCCCTGATTGGGTGAATGATGGCTGATTGCCAGAGCATGGGGATGCACACACTGCACTGTACCTGGGCAATGATTATGCAAATTACATGCCCACAGTCAGAGTGCAGGGCAATTGCCTAAGTGAGAAAACCTGTAGTTATGCATCAGTTAATGTTCAGAGTGTCCAGCTCTCCGAGACAATCGCACCACGTTCCAATGCAGAATAAACATGAGCATATGCCTCTGTCATCCCTCACAGCTCCATGGGATCCATGTAACATTTGACTGCTGATGTGGCAACTGAATGCCCCTGTTAGGTAGGCAGAAGTGAATGTTTAGATGGCCATTTTCATTTATGGTGAGTCTGACATTAAAGGAATTAAAAAAATGAAAACCCAGATGAAAACTTCTCTATGTTACCTGCAGTTTTCTGATTCCAGTGCAATTCTACTATTTGTTGCAGAAAGGATGCAACCACATAGTGGAGGGGTTTCACCTTTAACATTGCGTTACGCACAGGAGAGATCTGGAGAGTGGAGATGTAATTAAAACTATCAGATTTTTAATCTGTGCTGTTTTGGGGTGCAATGACATATAGATCTGTAAGAAGATAAAGGCACTGCCCTGACCTACTTACAATCAAACTTAAATATTCAGAAGTTTCTTTTTATTATTTTTTATTCCAGTGTGGACATTTATATGCCTATTTGTGTGCATTCCAGCATCAGTTCTCAATAATGGTATCACACTTAATTTTAAGTTTACCCTGAAAAGACTTTGATGTTTTCAGGAACTTCTTGCAAAAGGAAACCTCATTCCCATGGACACTTTACTCTATAACTGTCATTGCAGAATGTTGGAATGACGAGTCAGAAATCCTGGAAAACACACTAATTATATTATACAATTAATTGCAGGTTGGCAGTACCGCTCTGCAATTTCCGTAGCTTACTGACAGATAGGTGATCAGATACCAAAGTGATGGTCCCAGTTTAAGAAACTGAATGTAACTGAGAAACAGCTAGACAGATTGGAAGAAAAGGAAGAAGTGGTCATTTTTTAGATAGACTGACCATCTATATTGTGCTAGTGAGTTCAAATACTATGTGATAGCCGTTCAGCTGTACAGATCAGTTCTCGAGTAGAATCAGGACCAATAAGCTACTTTCCTCATAAAGTCCTTGCTAGTGAGCAAAAGAGTAAGACACCTTCATAAAGTTTTCCCCACAGAATTTTCTCCCTAATTATTCCCTGGGGTGGGCAGAACCTGCTTCTGTATCTAACAGGTTATTGGGGATATTGACAACTGTTGTTAGTCCTGAGGGACCAATTAATTTTAACAGAGGCTGTGGGTCCTGAGATCCTCTGAAAATCAAGCAACAAGGCCAAATATTATTCTGGTGCAAATCAGTGCACACTTACATCTGGGAAAAGAAAGGGGAAATACACGAACATATGAGGCAGAAGGGAAAACTTAAGTATCATCTATTGGAAGGCTGAGATGCACAAGCCTGGCGGAAGCCCAAGATTCATTAGCTCCTCTGCTCATGGAACACCTAGTTTATTTTGCTGTATTTACTCAGAATTGCCTCTCCCCTCCCCTTCTTTCCTTCATATTTTCTCCCTAAAGATGGGACACAGCCATTAAACTCTCCCCATGTTCCAGAAACCTGTTTGCTGCTGGAGGTCATTGCTACAACCTCAGGGTGCAATCGATACATGCATATAACCATTGTATGAGCAACTCTGGTAAAATTTTGACACAAGAGGTAACGAATTTTTGAAACATGAATGGAATATGTGGGCAGTTATATCCAGGAGCCACTGTGTAGAGTTAGCAATACAGTACAGTGAGTTATGGAGAGTAGAAGCTTACAGGTTCTGTTTTCTTATTAATGCTGCTGTCTTTTTTTGATAAGCTAAAAAACATTCTAGGAATGGTAAATTACAACAACTGATAACTCCTTGAATATTTCTAGCCCACCTTTGTGGAAGTATAGAACAAAAATTACTTAAATAACTTGCATCTGGCACGATAGATCTTCCCTAAAGAAGAGAGTTGAAGAGAAATGGATATGATTCTTATTCCATCTGTGATTTCACTTTATGCAGACAGCTACACCTCAAATATTATATAAACACAGGCACACATAAAAAACCCCCACATTATCTATTGATACTAGAGTTGGTTAAAACTTTTTAGTTTTCTGAAAACAAATCCCAAGTGAAATTTCCCAAGGAAATTTTACATTTTTAATTAAATAGCTAATTCCCTCCTTTTTTTCTTGGTTGATTTCTTTTTCAAAATTTTTGGGGTGCTGAAAAAAACAAAAAAAAGGTGACATGAACAGTCATGAAAAAAGAATCAGCTAGTAAAGAAATTCACGTAGGTTTCGGCTGAAATGAATTCTGTAAATCTAACCTCCTACAGCAGTGCTATGCAATACTTCAGGACAGAAAGTCAAGGGTAGTTATAAAGGAAATTCCATTTTTTAGTGGGCCTTGTTAATACGTTAATATACATGATAGAAAGGAAGGGATGTTTTAAGATCTTCTAAGCACTTTCTTTAGAACTGTTTAGAAAAGCCATTTGTGATAGCAATATGTTCAGCAAACTGGCTTTGCTTTCCTCTTTCCATTCTTACAAGATGGATGATAACAAAATGATACTAATGGGATACCATTCCTTAAGTCATAGGGAAAAGTTGATCTTGCTGACAATATCATCTCTGGCTTTTACCCACAGTCTGAGGATCCTGTGGCTTGCACACATTAGGTCATTTTTTTTCTCTCTGTTTTGCTCTGACAATGCCAGTTTTATTCATGCAATTAAGGGCAGGATTTTATCTGGGAGTTTTACATCTAACTGCTATGATTTCCCCTCTGCCTTTCTTGTGGCTAGGATGCAAGCAAGTAGAGAACAGTGAGGAGAGGAGTCAGTGTTCTGAAAACAGTCTTCAGTCCTGTCCCATGTATTTCTGCAGTAGGCTTTGGTGCACTAGACTGGGGAACCTGGGACACTGAGAGATGCATAGATCACATTACTGATTTTGAGACTTTTGTGTTACAGATGTGGCTACCCATGTCATACTGAATACAAATAATGCATTCTGAAGAAAAAAAACAACACTATTAAATACTAGTCAAAATCAATTTAAAATATACCATTGTCCTTAAAATATGCTATGGGGATATTCAAGGAAACCCTGTTGATATTTCTGTTCTGTTTTCCTATCAGAATAGAAGATGTCTGGGTGGACAATCTAGTTTCTGGAGCCAGGAATCTGAGAACTTTACAAATGCCTTATGCATCTCTTAAGTGTTACACTAACTTAATTAAAAAGTTAAAATTGTTTCAGCCTTCTCCCCACTCACCCTGACCATAACTGTGGTGCAGCTCTCCACCTGCTGATGTACGCTAGACTATCCAGCAAGTTGTGCGGGAAAGTCAGTGTGGACTGCATTAACAACTAGCCTGCTGTAGAGTTGCTGTAAGGTTCTGGGGACCTGCTGTGGATCTGGGCTGGCCCTGCTTAACTGGGGGCTTGTTCCTAAAAAATGTGGTTCTGCAGTGCACAGAAAGGCTAATCTATGGTGGTGGGAAGGGCATCTCCTACTCCTTGCTCACTATGGAGTGGTAGTGCATAGTAAGATTTTTAAGGAAATTTCTGTCTAAATAATTTGGCCCTGACATCATGAAAACCTGACAAGTTTGAGACAAAAAGCCAGACATTTTGCTTGTTGCAGAACATGTATTTTGGCTGTTTTTACATGGAATAAAAATCCCTTCCCTTCCCTTCCCTTCCCCTCCCCCTTCCCCTTCCCCTTCCCCTTCCCCTTCCCCTTCCCCTTCCCTTTCCCCTTCCCCTTCCCCTTCCCCTTTCTTGTCTTGTCTTTTTCTCTGTCTTTTTTTTCCCACAGCCCTGCTCTATAGCTGCTAACCTGCAAAGCTGTATAAGCAGCAGCTATCAATGAAACATTGACTCTTGTTAGTTAGCCAAGAACAAAGTATATAAGGTCAACCCCACTGCAAGAGAAAAGTCAAATGACTGCACTGGAATCGAACTGTGTTATAGAGCTCTTTCTCCTCCAGCCAAACTCCAGCTCCTGTCCCACTCGTGTTGGTAATGAATGAAAGTTGTGATGACTCAATGCTGCTTCATTGTCTGTGAAATTATTTATATACTGTAGCATCACAGACAAGTGCTGCACTATCTCAGCTGGTGATCTCTGTTCAGCTCCTTGTGGGCAGGTGTCCCAGTCACACAAACCACCGCGACAATTGACATTAATTGGCACCCTTGTTGCAATCTCAGAGGAGAGGCTAAAGATTTAATAGGCATTGAGAGTGAATTATTCCCATATGCCTCAAGGTGGTCCCTCCAGAGCTGTGCTGAGACACACAGGTGGGCCAGTGCTAGAAAGCCAGAGCTGCTGTCACTTGTGCCGGATTTGGTTTACTGATATTTTTAAAGAGGACGAAGGTAAAAGGAGGAAATGAGAAGCCTAGAATAACAGGGAAGTAAAACAGTGGCATGCTGTTTCTCAAGGATACCCTGGAATTTAAGCAAATATTTTTTCCTGGATGAATGTAAGGCAAAATGGTGAGATTATTCACGTATGTAAATTGGCGAAGGTCTCTTCACTTTATGGAGGTATCTAGTTCATGCCAATGCACAGCTTAATTCCAAACTGCCATTTTTTGCGAGCTGAATGATTTCACCAGTTACTTACTGATTTAATTCACATTTTATTAGCACATTAAATGGGCAGGTGTTAACTATCTGTATTACTTTAAATGGAATCTGTTTAAATTCAAAGTAACAAAATATTCCACTGAGGAATAGTTTAGCTCTGAAACTCTCTGGCTCCTTTTTCTTTGCATTTACTATGATTTATCCTAAGTGTGAATAACATACATTTTTAGGGGGGGCTGCAGGATTTTAGAAATAATAAAACAATGCTTTGGAAATGTGACATCTCTTCACAGTTACAGCTCAACAGCTCAGGAGGCAGGATTTCCCAGCAGTAACTAGTTCCATGTTAACTATCTATCTTCATGTCCAAAACAATTTATCTTCAGATTGACTATAAAAGCAAGGCATCACATAATTGACTGGCTATAAAATATGTAAAGTATTGCACTACTGGGGCTCATTAGCAAAAGCATAGACGCTTTTTAGTAATCCATAAGGTGATACCTCTTAATGAATGTTGCAAATTATTCTACTAACTACCTAAAGATTAATAATAGATATGTCTGCTACAACAAACAAGACTCAAATCCCTGGAGAAAACTAGAGAAAGTGGGTAATAATTAGAATAAGAGCACAACAGGCATTTTTATATGTGCAGTTTTGATCCTATCAACTAAATGGCAGTTATGGTTTGTTTTATACCTGTTGTAAACCCCTCTCAGAGTAAGTTTCTAGATTAAGAATACTGTGCACAGCCTGGGTTAGGGATAGCAAGTGGAAAAGATTTAAAAGAGCAGAATAAATGGGTGTAGAAGAGCTCATGTGGGTCACTGAGTCCAGTGTAGGCCGTTGCAGGCAACCATGCAATACATGGCTGTACTGGCCCAATCCAGAGAGATCTACAGAGCATTCAGTGCATTAATCCTCACACAGCACAGGCTGGCTCCTGGCATTCTTTAACGATGGACATGCAGTGGTAGTAGCTTTGGCCTTCTGCTATTTTGTGTCCCAGAAAGGCAGCAGGTCAAGTCAAGGGCAGCACAGTCATGTGAGGTCCCTAAAACTGTAGGGAATGCATAAGGTAAAATGTCCAGATGATCCTAAAAAGCCAATTACCCTACAGAGAGAAAAGCACGGACAGCTCAGTGGTCCCTGCCAGTCTTGTGAATCTAATGCAAATGCAACCAAATTGGCTTCAGTGGGGTATAGCTGGGATGAAGTCATGTTTGTTGCTTAGAAATGTTTTGCTAAAGTACATCATCTCTGACCTAGGCTTGCCCTAAAGCTCACTGAATCCATGATAACTCTCTCAATTGACTCCTTTAAGCTTTGGATCAGTTTTCTCCCATTGAAAATGAATGGTCTGGCAAGTCTCAAACCTTCACAAAGCCTGCCAGATGGCATGTAATTCTGCCAAAATCTATGGCGGTTTCTGGAGAGCAGGAGGTTCTCTACGAAGAGGAATCTCACAGGGTTTTTTTGCCTTCAGAGGCAAGAAGGTGAATGTAACAAAACTCCCACAATACCCTCTGCTGCTCCACCCACACCTCAGCAATGATTAAAAATACTTTAATCCAGCACAGTACAATGATTGCAAATTGTAAACAAAAATATTCAAAGACAGTGATTCATAACTTGCCTAGTATGCAGAACAGAAGTAACAAGGCAATTTAATTTGAACGTGTAAGCACACACCAGTCCCTGCACAGGATCCCTCCAAATGGATACGTTCGCCATTAGTTTCTGCTTATATTAAAAGAATTCCCAGATGGTCCTGTTTAAACAATGTCTAAATAAAGACTTTCATGATCATTTCGTAAGTTGCTATAGTGCCACAAGAAACCCAGTGAGCACAATCATAGACATAAGTTTGGAAATGAATGGTGTAATTGTTGTAACACAGCACTGCACAGGTTTTTCTGCATTTTTAGCTCCCTCCAGTCGAAAAGATTATGTTGATTCAAAATATGTGTCTTCCATAGTCAGGATTTGATTTTTTAATGTTTTAACCACTTCCTGAAAGGGAGCTGTGGCGTCTGAGGCTCTGACAATTCATTTCTCAGGTAGTCTGGCCTGCTGGATGTAGCACTGGGTGCCTCACAGAGACCTGCATTCAATCCCCGTCTCTGCCACTGCCCCAGTAGATAATCTTAGATACATCTTACCCCATCCTCTTTCCTCAGTTTCTCTATCTGTCAAATTAGGACATGAGACATAGGTTCTTCCTTGTAAAACTCTGAAGTCTGTAGATGAGAGGATCTACATAATGTTAGGTAGCTGTTGTTACACAAGCTCCAAATCTCTGTTTGCCTTGGAAGGTCAGGTAGAAAAACAGAGTCAAACCCTTTGTGTTTGAACCTGAACTGCTGAAGTCAATAGGAATGTTAGACCTTTTTCAACACTAGTTAAAAATATACAACATGCTTTCTTTTATTAATCCTCGTGAAAATTTCATTTCTAAAGGAAACCTCCCTATCCTGACAAGGCTCTGGGGACCTTCACAATGTAACATGACATAATAAAATTCAAAGTCAAAACAAATATGAACACTTACCAGAAGTTAAAAAGCATTTAAATTATAAGAATTGAATGGTTAAAACCATAGGGATCTTACTATGCACACACGCCTGAAAGTAAAAATAAAGAGGACACTTCTTTATTTTAAAAATGTGAGTACTTATTATTTTTAAGTGGGATTAAGGATCTGGACTTCCAATCACACAATGGAAAATCCCTTTTTTATTGGTAAGATTTTAATTAAGTACCTTGATTTCTGTAAATAGAAGCTTCATTTGACACTTGTCACCAATTTTGAATAAGTGCTAATAGAAACTGAGTAAATTCTGCTGAACTACATAATGCTAGGTATGGCTCAAAGAGAAGTCTGCCTCCAATTTCACTTCCTTTAGTGAAAATATAGAATAAGTGCACTGAAGTCAATGTTGTCACATTGGTAGAAATCAGAGCAAGAACTGGGCTATGCCTAAGCATACATTAGTTTGTGCAGAGAGTGTTGAGATATTTTGCTGGTGGATACTATGGAAATGTACTTAGAAAATGAAAATATTTTTAAAACCTTGTTATATACAGATGACTTGTAAAGGAGTAAAGCTATCAAAGCCTTTCATCCTGTGGAGCTTTTTAGCCTTTCATTTTGTTTTAGTTTCTTGCTGTCTGGCAAGAAAGCCTATTGGGGAAAATAAATACCTTGTCACTTGCACAGGAACCAGTGGAAAAAAGAGATCATCTTGCATATCTGTCTTCAAAGATGGTTTATGGCCTTAGATTTCAAAATTCCAATATTTCGTTTCTTAGCTCATTAAGGCAGCCTCTATGCTTGAAAGATATGGTCTCTTAACTAAGAGCAATAAGCATGTGTACATATGCTCATACAGTCATTTTGTTAAACTATTCTGATGATTTAACTTGGATATGTTGACACATTAACCTAATGAGAAAAGATTCTCACTATGTCTTCATTAGACAAAAATGTGTAAAGTAGATATTTACTGAGCGTTAACTCTTACGTATCTAGGTAAGAATGGTGTATACCTCTTCGAGATAGATGGCTTTTAAATATATTGTAACATTATATATCGAGATTAAAAGACACTAACTAAAGAAGCATTTAATAAATCCTGTATCTTTGTTTACATATACAATTTTTACTTGTATTAAATGGTACTGTTGCACTTTGAAGTATGAAGAGTTTTCACTTCTCAACCAGCTGAGCAGCATAATTATTATATGATAAAAAAAAACTCCATAGAGGTGTATGATGATGTAGTTTTCATTAATACAAGATTTTGTTTATTGCCTTTAGTGCTTATTTCTCCTCTGAGTTTAATGGGACATGCACATACACTGGGTAAAGATCATCTCACCTAGTTTTAGCTGCTTTCAATACAGACATCTTCAGCTGAGCTATCTGGATGGAGTCTAGACTCGTACATAACTATTACAATCAACAGCAAGAAAAAGGTGCAATTCATCCAACCTATTTTAAATTTCTTCTTTTGGTTGGGATGAATTGCCCTCGCAGTGCCTATTTTTCCCCTCAGACTATGAAGAAAAATTAGACAAGCCACCTGAATCTGGATGTCTACTTTTGACTACCTACTTTATGTGACTTTTTAGCTTATTTGTAAAATGTATACTCTTGCTGCTATTGATTACGACTTTACTTTCAAGAAATCTCCCTGCCTTTAATGGAAGGCATTGTTCAACCTAATTTAAAGCTCAGTTTAAGGCCTTTGTAATAATTTGCTTTTTCCAGTATTTTGATTGCATTCCCATATGCCGCTTTCATCCTTTTTCATCCCTCCCCCACCATACACATCCTGTGTATTCTGCATCCATTCTCCTGCTATGTACTGCAGCAGCATCTCTTCCCTCCCAGATGGCTCTTCATCATGTACACAGCTTTAATGACCTGTATTCTAAGGTGGCCTGAAGGAAGATTTCCCATGAGGTTGTTAAAAAAGTAGCAGGCAAGCAGAGTTCTTTTAGGAACTGGTAACTCACAAATGTCACTGGGTACAAATGTTATTTTATCATAACAGAAATTGCAATGTGGATCCTTAGAAATAAGTTATTTACTACTGCAGCAATTGTGAAGCGTTGGTGATAGTTCCAAATTATATATTGAGGAAAAAGTGTGAATAATAGTACCAGTAGTGTGGTCATATATTAAGGATACTGTTTGTGCTATCTGCTGCACAATATATATTTGCTGAAGAAAACAGATGACATCATGTTATTTAAAATAAAATATGTTATTCAAAATAAATAATTTATCCAGTGAAATTTGCCTTTTTTTCTGCTTTCTCACTGTCTCTTGGTAGACTTACACCAAAAAAAAAAAAATCACATTTCCTGCATAAGAACTTTTGCATAGTTTTCCTTTTTTGGTGAAAAGAGTACACTGCAATGAATTCATGGTCAATGCACGAAGTGGACTATTAGTCACGATTAGTTACCTGTGTCATACAGCACAGTTTTTAATCTCTAACTGAATAAATTTTGCTTTTGGGATCAGGAGGAGAAAATCACTGGGGACTGAGGTCTTATTGTAAGATGGGAAACCAATGAGAAGAAACTGGAACATTTTAGGAGACTGTGAACCAATCAATGCTTAGGTTACACACAGTTTTTTTATCAAAGGAGAATTTCTAGCAATACTTAGATGCAGAGATTTTTTTTTTTTTCCCCTTGCAACTCTTACACAAAATAGCTGTGTGTATGTGGTCAGGGTAGGGAAAGAAGGAAAAAATTCTGCTTTGTGTGGAGTAACAAGATCTTCTGCTTTTTGTGGTTCTCAACTGCTGGTGCATTGGAGGTGTAGAGGGAGGGAGGGAGGTATGTAACATAGATACTTGGGGTTTTCTGCTTGGGATTTATACATAAGGAAGTCGATTAATCACTGCCAATTGAACTGAAGATCTACAGACTATGAAATACTGGTGTTCTTTGCAGCACTCCTGAACCTATTCTAATCAAAAGTCAAGCTGAGGGAAGATAAGACAGATTTGCATCAAAATGAAAGAGAAGAAACCATCTTTCTAAGCCATAATCTATCCAGATGACACAAGAGTGATCAGATGAGCAAAGTATCTGCGTGCATGTAGTGAGTTAAATGGAGCTTGGTGGTCTTCAATGATCATTATAGCTTTTCTTTGCATATTAACCTCCATTTCTATCACAAATGCATTTAGAGCTTTGAGCAGGTATTGACAAAGATCTGAATATATTGCACCTCTGCTGCCTAATTACAGTGGTGACAGTGGAAGACAAAGGATATACATGAGAACTGAGCAAGGTGTTAAATCATAATAACATGTGTTCACACCATGCCCTATTCCTACATATGATATGAAAAAAATCCCACTAATTAAGGTTACTTTGTTAGACTGATAGGTAATTACTAGACCAAAACTTGTAACCTCCTGGCCCTTAGCAGTAAAGGGTCGAAAATAATGGTGTAGTCCTTTATAGATCTATGAAGAACAGCAAAGGAATACCAAGTAACTTAACACAGAGGAGTTTTACGTTTTTATACATGGTCTTTAACGCTTCTTAAAGAGCACTGCTTAGATTCATATTTCTTTCAGCTTACAGGACATTCTGAATTTAATCTCCCTCTAGCCACTAGCCTACAATGATTTCAGCTGTGGGTCACAAAAGCTAAACCTGATAACCGTTCCATTGCAGCCTTTCTGCTTTAGAGGTCAATAAAAAGTTTCTCAGGAGGCATCATTCAAAAATAATATGTATTTTTACATGAGAGATTTAAGTCAGAGAATTTGATTTCCTCCCTCCTTTGACTTAGAGACTTTTCTTTGATTAAAATGAAGAGGAATACTAAATGCTGAAAACCTGCTTAAGAACATGTCTCTCTTAAAGAACCATTATCACTACTGAGCTCATGTCTATAATATGAACAAGTAATTTTGTTGGTCCAACAAGAAATAAACATTGCAGACAACTGCTAGAAAAAAGTGGTGACATTAGGAGGCCTATTAACACTTCATCAAATTAACAATATATTTCTAATTCCCTTGAGTGTCATATGTGTTTTTCTTATAATATTGGCTGATTCTCTCCTGCATTAATGAGGTGGACTGCTGCCAAAAATATGCAAATGGAAATCCAGGGGACCTGGCTTTTAAAATTCAGATATCTAGGAATTCTCACTTAAATGAGAGTTGAAAAATCCCCAACCCAACCCAAACAGTTGTTTGGTGGCAAAGCCTGTACAGTTAGATTGCTTGCATGAGTGCTGGAAAACATCAATATGTAAATACCTTGAACTTTGGAACTCCTGAAGTCTGTATTATCTGAGTTTTTACAGTGGAGGTATCAATTCCCTCTTCAGACTCTTTCCCAAATTTAAATATAGATCTGCAGTCAAATTACAGAGCTTTCCCTTGGAAATGGCAAGTCATGTAGTTCTCAGATAATGTAGACAAACAATTCACATTTTCTTGGCTCTTCCACCCTTTCTGAATCTTACAATTATTTCTGAAGCTGAAAATCATGTCTTAAAGCAGAAGACACACACACACACACACACACACACACACACACAGTCTCTACACACTTACACAAAACATATTTAATATAGTAACAGATTGTAATTCTCCTTAGAAACTAAACAAAGCAACAATAATGCTACACAAGAGCACTGACAAACACCATGCAAACCTGCTCAGCGGCCTCTACTAAATCAAGGGTTAGACATTATGATCTGGGGTATTGGAAACAACCCCATTCCTGCCTCTCCACTGCCCCCATCCCATATGTTTCTTATTTCTGGTTACCTTCCAGCCGCCAGATGTTCTTCCCCACTACCACCACCCTGGACCAGCAGATCCTTTTTCTGGGCAGGAATAATAGCATGCAGATTTCAGGAATATTTGCCTTTATTTGATGCTATTCTTGTCTCTGCCTTGCCATGGCTCCAGTCTCTCTACAAATTACATGGTAGATGATCTTCATTTGGAAGTGGCTACATCAGACATATATTCTTAGATTTTAAGGCCAGCAGGGCCCTATAACCTTATTTACTCTGGATTTCTGCATGAGAAAATTGTAGATTTTAGGCAGTGATGCTGATGTTGAGTCCAACAGGTGAGAATGTATCTTCTAGCCCCATATTCCTGACTGTATGCAAACTAATGGGAAAACTGGTTCAAACAGACCAACTAAAACTTAACCCTTCTGCTAGAATCTCAGATGTTTTAGTACGTGTTGGTAGAGACAACCCCTGAAGGGATCACTCCCTATAACTCCACCTCCCCAAACTGATACAGCTCCAGCTTTTTTCTGTTAGTCTCAACAGCCACCTTAGTATTCTTAACATGTGGGAAGGAGGCAGAAAATTCCAAATAATAATGGAAGTCTCAGTCTCTCCAGTTAGATAAAAAAGGCTCCAGGTTCCGGAGACTATCATTTACTTTCTGCTACTCTTATGCAGTAGGATCCAAATTATGCTCATTTTTAATGAGGTTAATGTAAATGATATGAAGACTCATGCAGGGTTTCCCTGAAGTGCACATGCTAAATTGCCATTCAGGAATTCATACCTTTCAACAGAAATAAAAAGAAAGAAAAAAAAGATTCACTCCTGTTTGATGCAAATAGTTGAGATATAAATCCAAAGCAAGGAATATAAAATAAGAATACAAAGATGGAAGAAGAGAAGTTATATTTTACACTATTTAGGTACTAAAGCTTCAGATATATGTCTAATAGGTTTTACAAAAGCACGCAAGTGATAATCTACAACTTTAGGCACTGAAGTGCTTTGAGCATTGTCTCATAGTTTAGATGGTGGGTTTTCTTTTAAAGGGTTGCAAGCCATGTTGAAGCTCTGTGTTCTTTGTTTCTGAAGACTCCAAAACATAACCAGAGGGTCAATTTTATGTGTTACAGTAAGCCTTGCATGATTTCACTTTTTAAGTAAACACATATATGGGACCCAGCTGGGTTTTGGGTATTTCTTTATATGATTTTTTTGGTATAAAAGGCAAAATCCACAACAAAAGTAAAAAAATACTATTTGAGGAAAGAAAATCTTTAAGAAAATAACATAGCTGGTTATATGACATCCAGTTTAGGTCAGTTGAATATCAATTGCACAACGGTACATTGTCAAATCAAATTAATTTATTGCATAATACCCAATTTCAGTGCCTTTATACCAAACATGCATTTACTGATAATGCATGTTGTATTCAGGAACATTGACCAAATCTTTTATGTTTGTTGCATGCCTGTCCATTAGGCAGCCTTGACCTAGTCTTACATAAGCTCATCAGAAATCCACAAAGCAGGAAAATGCAACTGTTGGGCTAAAACATCACAAAGGAGTTGAGCTCTATCAGAAAAAAAATTTAGACCATGTTTTTCCTGTATGACATAAATGTGGTAATTACCTTTCTTGCTGCTTTAGGTGAGATTCCGAAGTCCATTATATCAGTTTTCCCAGTGTTATTTTAGTTATTTCCCCCTTGTGAATAGAAATCTTTTTTTCTTTTTGATTGTGTTAAGCTACACTTAAAATGACCTCCCTACCTGTCTTGACTACTGTAACTACTGAGTACTTGCAAGCACTTACCCAGAGCTCTTCAGGCCTTTAAATATTCCATAATGAAACTTAAGCTGTGATTCTTACACTTATTCTTTAAACCTTTTAGATCATAGTCACTAACTTCTGAAGGCATTTATTCTGAAATAAGAGCTTTTTCCTAGTCACTAACTTCTGAAGGCATTTATTCTGAAATAAGAGCTTTTTCTTCCTGACTCATCTCCTTGTGTTCTGCCCACTGGATACCCCAGAAAGATTGTTACGGTGAGTGTGCTGAAGGTGATGAAACGCATCATAATGACTTTCAGATGATGATTAAAATGTTCAAACTATCAGCAGGTAAAACTGGCTCTTGAAGAGGGACAATTACAGGTCCGTAAGCAGTTGAAATGAAACCAAAAGGGAACAGAGAAAATGACTTGCAAAAAATGTTTTTCAGCTGTGCAAATACCTATTTCCCCGTTTGGTTTGCTCTAGTCTGTCTACTCCCCTGCAAAGGCCTCTGCTTGCTAGAGAAGCTGATGCAGGAGTTTCTCCCCTAAAATAAAGTAGCAGAGGCCTCTAAAAGCTCCAGCTTAGGGGGTCAATGGTGGCCTGCATGAAGCCAGGTGCTTCCTTCCCCTGCATCATCTCGTGGCTTTTGCAAAGTTTAAGGAAGTGGGGGGCAGAGAAGAAAACATTGTTACATCTTTGAAAGACTTCATTCTCTGAATTTTTTTATTGTGCATCCAGGGCCTTGGCCACAGTGCTCACATTTAACTGTTGTGTTGGCACATTATGGCATGAAAAATTATGCCGTAACATGGTATCTGCCTACAACCTGAGGACGTAAGCAATACAGGCTCGTATGGAAGACTTTAAGTCTGTAGATGTTAGATCTGTTCCCACCTAGAGTGGGAACACCTAGTACACCTAGAGTGTACTCCTGATCCCGAGAGACTGCAGACAACACAGAATAGTGCCAGAGCAAGAGTAAGAGATGATACGTAGGGAGCAGATTGATTTTAAGCAAAAGATCATAGGCAGCTGGGCAACATGACACTGAGAGCTTTTGGGTATGAGTAGTCATTGCAGATATTGAGAAAAGTTCAGCTGAGCTGCTGGGAATGGAGCGGGTACAGCAAAGGAGAAAATGAGGCCATGGGTTTTTGAGGTCGATGGGATCACAGAGAGGTTTGAGGGGGGTTGGTGATTCCACATCTCACAGACAGTGAGAGAGGCATCATTTTCATACGCATCGGGGAGTAATCTGGAAGGAAAGTCTTTGCGTGTATGTGCATACCCATGCTTGTCATAAGTGGGCTAGTCATATCATTTCAGTAGAGACCCCTAAACACATAGAAACGCCACACTGAAAACAAGGGTTTTTGTCAACCTGCTTTTTTCCCTCCCTTTACGTGACTTTGGGCACCAAACCTGGTGCACATACCTCTGAGCTACCTTAATGCTTCACAGGTTCTTGTCCTCTTCAGGGAGTCACTTGGCTCCTGGAATAAGAGCAACTTCAAGACTGTCTGAGTTATACTTGCTCCCTAAGAGCAGTGGAAAATAGAGAATACAAATAGTACAAGACAGGCTACTCATGGCTGTGATACTCAGTCCCCCAGTCTGCCCAGTGATGGAACAGAGGAGTACTGAACTCTTACAGGAATCCCAAAGAACTAAAAAGACAGTCATGCAAGAGTCAGCTTTCAGATGGCCACTTAAAGTTTTGAGTCTCTTTTATGCTGCTGGCCTCGTGCAAAAAGGCTACATATAAATATATTATATTATAATTATATAGTATAATTTTATGAATTTATATGTGTGTATGTATATAAATATACCAGATTAGCATACAAGACTATTTTAAGAACTAAATATTGGAAATAAGACAAAAGTGAGCATATCCCGAATTAGCACATCAGTACCAGGATCTGATATTGTGCCTCTGTTTAATACTGTAAATAAAAGAAGAAATATAGTTTAATTTTGTGTCTGCCTGTACATAAACAATATATTGTAGATTTCATCATGTTCATTTTATGGAAGATTACTCCACTTATTGTTTATATTTTTTTATAAGAGCTTAATGATACCAAATCTTCTGTTTATCTGAGTGATTTTTTTCCGGATGTAAAAAAATATATATCGCACAGCCTAGCATCCATATCTCTGATTCTGTGAGCATCTCTTTTGTTTGCTGCAGACAACATGGTTGTAACAAAGACATTTATGGTTCTGCAATCCGAAGCATGAAGTAGTTGTAAATCTGTGCCAATAGGTAACAATTACTTCACTCATTAATAGATTTCCCTAGTCTCTCATAAAACAACTTTGAAAGTGTCTCCCAGGACAGGGTTGGAAAGTGCATTTTACAATCATTAATATCCTACTGCCTTGCAAATATCTAGTCTAGCTGTTTTACCCCTAAAGCTATGTTATTTGTGCAAAAACAGCAGGTTGCAATGACAGAGAATGGACTTGAATCAGCCCCAGTGAGCCCCCTTCATGCACTGGAGGGCTGAATCACATTTTATTCTTTGGCAGCAGCAAGTCATAACTAAGAGAAAGGGACGTAGCAAAGCTAGAAATTAATAATTTCTGTAGGGCATTCAACA
Source organism: Apteryx mantelli (assembly GCF_036417845.1). NCBI lineage: Eukaryota > Metazoa > Chordata > Aves > Apterygiformes > Apterygidae > Apteryx > Apteryx mantelli. Next base: position 37,538,903 of record NC_089984.1, read on the forward strand.
GGATATGAGAAATAAAAGATCAAAATGTAAAATCTCATGGGAATTTTTTTGTATATTCAGGAAATTACAGATTATTTTAGCTAAAACCAATCATTAAGATAATGTATTAATAACAGTTCAGCATCTTCAAGGCTGGGAGTCAAATGCAGCAGTAGGGGAAGGAGGAAAGGCTTCACTGAAGGGAGTACAGTTTGGCCTGCTTTCATGAATATTGAATTTTGGTCTCCAGACTTGTCGTACTGCAGTTAAGCATTCTTTTCATAAATAATTGATAAATTTGTATAAAAACCTTTGGATTTCTGAAGACAATGCTGCAAACTGAAAAATGCCCCACAGGGATATCTAGATTATTAACTAAACTATGTGATGATTTTACGAAATATTCAGTTTGTAAACAATGAAAAAGTGCTGATTAGTCTGCAGCGGACAATGATAAGACCATTGGCCGCAGTTCTCCAAGGTCTGAAAAACTGGAACCTGTCCATTGGATCCCATGAGTACCAAAGTTTTTCCCAAACCAATTAAAACTTATCATTCTTCCCTATGAGGAAACAACCCTGATACTCTCCAACTGTTGCTAAAAGGGTGTTTCTTACACATGTCCTTAAGCTGGGGTAGTGGGGAAGGTCTACTGTCACTTCAAAACAGAGAGAGGAAAAATACTGGGTGCCTACGGACTGTGGGATTTTCTCAGGGTGCTCGGACCTTTGCTGGGATTTGGCCAAGAAAATTGCTGAGGAAACATATGTCATCACGGCATGTGAGAGAAATTTCAAGATAAATAGCACAAGCTGTCTGCTTCTGAAGACAAGAAGGGATTGCTTGCCCCAGAGTGTTTGCACCACATGTCAAAGTTGTCTACCTCAGATTCTGTGCTTACCTGGTATATTAAAAAGCTCTATTGCTGTATTATATCATCACTTGGAGATGCCACTCAGGCCCCTTTTTTAGGAAAACAGACTTCATTTCAGACACCTCAATCAATTTCCCTTTTTTGGCTTTTCCCCTTCAGGCCAAAGCATGCCAATTTCAGTATTAATTATTCCTATTACAGAAGTCCCTCAGGTCCTGCTCAGACTCCTGTGTTTGGGGCTGTGCTAAAGCAGAACTAGAAACACTCCCAGTACCAAAGAATTTAGAATTTAATTTAAGGCAGGATGCAACAAGTGGGTGTATGAAACAATGATTAAAGTGAGGGGATTGGAAGGGAAAACAGGGGTAACAACACATAGTCACATTAATTAGCTGTGCACAGCCTAGTGGTTTAGAGTCAGCTGCATTTCTTTTAAATGCTTAGATGTAAACTAACAAATAAAATAGATACAATTGTGATTTACAGCTTAGGCTGTCAATGCTCAGATTCCTTGTGATGCTGATAATCCTTCATTTTAGATAACATTTAAAGTCACTTTATCTCTCACATTTTGAAGTTGTGACTTTATGTAGGTGAACCCAAAAAAGAAGTTCAGTGGTAGGAATCAAAAGTTTGCCAAGAGCTGAGTGACTTTAATTATCATATATGTAAATGAAAAGTGGAAGGCTCAGCTCCTTTCAGAAAGTTTCAATAGACTTGGGATTTGGGTTCTAAAGCCAAACTATCCATTTCCAACCCTAAATAAAGGCTGCTTTAAAACATGTTAAAGGTTGGGCCAGTAAAACTCACCAATTATGTTTAGCAAAGTGCCACTTGAATTCTTCATCTTAGGAAGATAGATGACTGAGGCTGGGAAAGCTCAAAGGGCTTTAGCACTATCTGATAACTTGGCAGCAGGGCAGTACTGTTTAGGCAAAGATGGTTTATGGTAACATCTCTGTAACATATCCTTCTCTCAGGGAGGCTTGGGTAACAGTTTGGAGCCACAGAAATAAAGTGTAGAAGGATAAAAGTCTTAATAACAGTACAGCCTAGTGAGGAACATCAGTATAAATCACATCTTTGTGACCTCCTACCCCAAATTAAGTGTTTGATTTTCTCCCACGGGCAGTGGGGCCAAAACTTCTACTGACATGCGTGGTGCAGGATCAACATCTTTGTCTAAGCAAGTGATCTCACACGCATAGTCTTTTGCAGTGGTAATCTGAATCAATGTGAAGCGAGGGGTAGATTTTTGGCCAATGTAAATTGGCATGAAGTTAGGATAGTTGAGGCCATCTGCAGATTTGCTGTGGGAGAATGTTCATTATTCACTGATTTCATGGGTATTGGGATGGGCAATACCACAGACAGACCCTTCTCGTTAATGAGAAAATGAAGGATGGTGGAGGCACGTGTTTGCAATACCCATGTTGTGAGGGGAATGTCACATTATTTTTCTCATTTTCAGAGAGACTGTCTTACCCTGTGGTCATTAAGATACATTATTTGTACATGATTAAAAAGTGAAACAAAACTCTAAGACAATATGGCCTGATGGAATCTACTGAAACTAAGGAAAGCGATCTACAAGAAACTGGAAAACAAAAACCATCTTTATATCTGCCACCCACTATAATTTAATGTAGCAAATAGCAAATACTCAGACTGAATATATGAGAGTAGAAACAGTGCAGGTATTAATAAATCTGCTCTTCTCACAGGTTGGCAAACAGCCTAAATCCACTGCTACCTGAAATTATGCCAACCTGTTCAGCACATCTGAATTTAAAACTAATCTCTTATTTACAATCAAAGCATCTACAAAGCTGGTGCTTGTAATGGGTTTTATTATAGTATATTAAAGATTGTAGTTGAAATTTGCATTTCCAATGGCCAATTAGTATATTTATTTATTAGAATTTAGTCATGCTGTTTCTAGTAAAGGAAATGCAGAGCATAAGAAATAGGATTATTAGCTACATTCCTCTCTTTCCTTTTTTATGGGCTTCATTATTTTTGCACAAATGCCAGGATTTTTTTCTGTGAAAAATTAAGTTTGCATGAAGACTTGCCCACTCTCAAAAGCTGTGATGACATTCAGTGTGATTGCAAGTTATACCACATTAAAAAGACGTTTCTCTGAGAGCAGTGGTTAAAACCCAGACGCCTACATTTATTTACATTTGCAATGCTTGTGCCATGTGTATAGTGATACAGTGAACTGCTAAAATTTGGAATGAAAATAACTTGTGTCTGTGTTAAATGTCACAGGAAATTGTAGCACTGATTAATAAGTAAAGAATATATAATTAGAAAAAAGTTGCTCCTTGTAAAACTGCTGTGTATGTTTAAATTCTCATTCATTTTTTTCAACGAATGAGCAGATTAAAATAAATAAATGGATCACGAAATGAAATTTGCTCTCCCCTTTAACGTGAGTATTCAGGTTTCAGGATAACATTATTTCTTAATAATTTATTTAAAACAAGCAACAATATTTCCATCTTTACCTAGTTTATTAAGCTTTCATATATGAAGAAAAAAAATCTGTGTTCTGTTTTGCCTCAAAATTGCAGTTAATATGAATTAAATGACAGTATAAGCGACTAGAGAGTAGAAGTTTTTAATTAAAGCGTTGGAAAGTATTTCTTCATATTTTTGTTGGTTTGAATGAGTTTAGGACATTGCAAATAACAGAAATTGGAATAACAAATGAAAGAGACCAGAATCTTGAGATTCTGCTCCAGAGTGGAATATCACCAGAGTTTAGACCCAACTTTTGTTTCAGCTCTCCCTTTCTCTTGCCTCTTCCAGCACCTCCTCACTTGGTGCTTTAAACATGAAGGCTTTGGAGTGCTTTTCAAACATGAATAAAATGTAACAATATGTAGAGATGAGAATAACAGGATCCTTTTCTCAGATGGATATACTGAGGTCAATATCTTATTCTCCACAAGCTAGAGAAAACAGTGTTACTATGGAAGCTTTGTGAATGTTTGCGGTGATCAGAACTCTTTCTTGTAATAAAGCCATTGAAATAAGTGGACCTGCTCCAGGAAAAGGGAGGACAAACATCAGACAAACACTTTTTTGAACCTTTTGTGTTTGCCATTCCTTAGACATTTGGAACCCTGAGAAATATTACTTACATACTTTTTTTTGTAATGATCTTAGACCTATTTTAACTAGAAAAAGTTAAACTGGTTGTTAAAACACAAGAGAAACTGATACAATTCTGTGTACTCACTGTGTACTTACGATGGCTGAGATTGCTTTTTGGCAGAAATAAAGTGAAGGTTTGGTAGGAAGGACTGATGGCAGTTTTAAACAGAGATCTCTTTTAACATCTACTTGATAATGACGGTATATTTTCGCTAACACTAAACTGAAAACTAACTTCACAAAAGTCTACAGCTGTGAATGGCATCAAGAATATAATGAACTCTCTGCAAGTCAGGGTTCTTTTTCTTTTTTCATAGTAATCAGGGAAGAGGGTCTTGCTTGATTTGCAGCCTGAGGTCACCATTGCTGGGTAATTCAAGTAGTTTGTTGTTTCTCCATAGTGGCTAGGTTGAAACCAGATCTGTGTTCTTCTGATGTTTCTTATCTAATCACTTTCTTTGCTCACTTCAATGAAGTATTAGAGAAAATTACATTTGAACACTATGAAGGCTTCCTGTACTTCACTTGATATATTACTATGAACTAAAAAGTGAAGAAGAGCACCTCTTACATTCAAAACTGAAATTTCTTGATGAGATCTCAGTTTTGGCATGCATGTTCAAAACCATCATGTTCTTTACTTGCAAATACAATCTGAAATTATTTAGTCATGAAAACATACCAGAGAGGAAACAATCCAACAAAGCCATGCTTAGATTTCAAGATGATGTGCCAGTTCAAATGGATCACCATGAAAGAAGATTTTGGAGTTCAAAGCACTAAGCAAGTATTTTGCTCTTGACAACCATTACTGACATGTTTGCCAACCATTTCATTACGTGGATCTGAAAGTAGATGTTACTCTACTGGTAAAGCTCTGATAAAATGTTTCAGGATGCTTTTCACGTTAGTTGCCAGAGCTTCCAAATGACTACTGCAATGTTCCCAGCGGTCATTATGACCTACTTTGGAGAAGTGTCCTGTCAAGTTAGCATCTTCCTGTCATTGAATGTGCACCATCTGTGTAAACTTGCTGTACCTTAAACGCGTTATGTAATTTGCTTGTAACTTCAAGTATATTGGCATATATTCTAACCACAGCCAGCTCGGTAAGCAGTAACAAAACAAAACATCTTCTAGCACCTCGCTTTCAAACTCTTATCACATATACAAGCAAACTGGTGACAACAGCAATGGCAGTAGACTTATCTCACTGCAGAGCAGAAACTTATTTTGAACATCTTGATCCATTTTCTGAATCCAGTGAGAATGGTTTTATCTGAGGACGGTATTAAATCAAGTTTCTTGTCTGATTTTGATTCAGTTTTGCTGAAAATATGTTTTTCCCTCCAGGTACCAGCAAGTCTTCTGTGACAAAGCAAAGTTTTCTGACTTTAACAATTCCATAGCTCAAATGAGAATGCCTTCAACATTATAGTATTTGCATCAAAAGCTGAATTTTTCATTGTCAGTTCACTCACTTAATGTTCTTTTCTTTTTGAAATGAAGTGCTCTGATTCAAGTTAGTATGAAGATGATTATCAGATTATAGGAAGACTTTGTAACATGAGGCACAATAACATTATCAACAATTTAATGTGAATGAATTTCACCTCAACTTGGGCTAGATCTGCCCTATTTCGTTTCCTCTTGGTAAAGGGAGTTGTACAGACACCTTCGGCCTATCCAGTACATGTTGGTAATTAGTTCATTGTTGAATGATACTAAAGCATTTTTCACCTCACAACTGTTGTTGTGTTTGAGCTCAGGCTTCACACTTTCTGTTTGAAGTTACAGATCCACTGCCATGCCTGAAACGTCAGTCAGTCTGAAAGGGGAAAGGTGTGACTGGAGGGAAAACTGATAGTACTATTGTAAAATAATATTATCCAATGGCCAATACAACATAAATGCAGAAGGAATAGCCTGTTCTTCACCACACCACATTGGTGCCAGCCTGAAAACAGTGTGAATGGCCAGAATTTATAAAATTTAAGCACTTTAGTGCACCCAGATGCACCATATACTCATTCTGAGCCTGGAAATGAGAGGACAACCACAGAAACAAGAAGCTGCTGTGCTCACTTCTGGCCTTGCTGTACTTGACTCCTACTTGGTTGTCCCCACCCTGCTGAGAATTTTAGGCAGGTTTTAGAAATATTTGGAAACTTGCAGGAAAACACTTCTAAGTAGCAGCTTTGAAGCTCACTGTTGTAACAGAGTTTCTTCAGATACGAAACCCTTTGGACCCTTTCATACAGCGTCATCACATGATGTTTCCATTCTATTTCTTAGCCACCCTTCTTAAACCCCTCAGCAGTAGTTCCTTGAACTCTTAGGGACCACAGATGAAAAGACACGGAGCACGGATCCTTGTTATTCATGTGGAATCACTGCGGCCTTATGCAGATCTCTTTGACCTACCTTGTGAGGTTTTCTTGTTCAGCAAGGCTGAAAGAGCTGGCATCGTGAATAAAGGAAAAATGTAGAGGGTGTCTATTCTGGCATTTCCCCAACAATCCATCTTATGCTCCCATCCATAGGCCATATTCCTTTCATCCCTATAATTTCCTGACAGCCCCTCCCTTAACAGTGAGCTGATGGAGACCTGCTATGGAGATTTTTCCAAGGGTTAGAAGAGGAATACTCATATGCATCCTGGGTGGCTGCTTCCCATACCACATTCACACAGCATTAAATCTGCTTCTGGGCTTTTTGGGGGCAAGGCACTTATCCAGTGATTTCATTGATAATATTACTGACATGGCTCATGATATTGGCAAGGATCACAGCAGAGAGAAGACCCTGACTGGATTTAGCTGCTTCATAATCTTTCCTGCCCCTTGCCTAGAATCACCTCTCTTTTTCTGGATGTGTTTTTCTTTCTTACCTTCAGAGTTTTGCCTAAGAAATTTTTGGTCGGGGAGGGTCATCTTAGAAAGGAGCTAAGGTTTTGTATTTTTAAGGAGTTTCAGGTAAAAGGGCAGATTAGTAAGGAGGAAGGTAGCTCTTCTAGAAAGGGAGGGGGTGCTTTATGGTTTGGAGACATGGCAATTGGATAACATTGGCTTTTGGGCTGAGAGAAGTTTTTGGATTTTTGAAGAGAGAGATTTGATTGCTGTGTCACAAGCATTGGGGAGCTAGAAGAGACTCAGGATGTGAAGGACTTAAAGTCAGCACAAGTTGTGATTACATCTGGCATCCTACCCTGCTGGATACTTCTAACTCAGACTCCAGATCCACACACACACAAGCATGCACACACTACTGCTCTTCATTTTCTTTGTTGCTGTCAGAACTATGATCCTATACCTACTTATGTCTTGGCCAACATGTAACATTGTTCTCATCCGAACAGATAGAGCAAAGAGTTCCCCTTATTTCAATCCGTCTGTCAAAGAACATTTGCATTCATTTAACACACTGGTGTATCTGATTTGGACAGGAATTTTGCCCAAAGGTGGGAGAGGCTTAATTTTGCCAGAACCAATCTCACTTTAGTTCATGTTAGTAAGATCCTATAAGACGCTTTTTAAGTGGTAGCTATTTACTCCACAGTAATTCCATAAAATTTAAAAGAACTGTATTAAAACCAGATAATTTTCCAGTGTAGGGTAGGTCCTTCAAATGGAGTCATCAATTTTACTGTAGTCAGATGCCAGCTGAAAACTAAAGGAAACAAACATGATTCTCAGACTCTTCTGTACCTCCCTTCAGGCGATTATGTGCATTCCTTGTGGAAACTACTTTGTTGGGAAAAAAAAGGAAGAAAAACTACTTATTTTATTCAATGCCATTAGAAAATAATATTATTATTATTTTATATTCATTTATAAATCATAAGTATACCCAGTACTTATGTGGAGGATTAAGACAAAACTTCTAGTCCTCTAGGTATTGCACTCTAAGTTGAAGTTTATTCAGTGCATGAAATGTTTTCGTATCTTACACACAGGTATTATTGATGTACAACTGCAAATCTGAAGAAATTTAGTAGTCACAGGCATAAGTTAATTCTCTTTCTCCCTTTTTTTGTCTAGTTCTTTCTATACAATTCTTAAATAAATACATTAGACTGTATCTCAGTGCAGTGTATTTTGGGTGGTATAGAGGTTTTCAGAGTTAAGAACAATGATTTTATGAAAAGAACATATGCTTCCTCAAGCAGAGTTAAAATCCCTGGAGTTTCTTTATAACACAGTTTCCCATCTGAAATATTATATGCAAAGAACAACTTGCTGTTTATGATCCTTTTGAAGGAAGTGTATAAGCCAGTTGTAGCTTCAAAGGTTGGGACACTCATTTTTAACCTCTCTAATTCTGACTGATAGTTCTGGACTACAACAGTCAAATTTTTGGTCAGTTATATAAAATATAACAAAAACTATATTACTGCCTCCTGACTTATTTCTCTTTATGTTGAGAATGGAGTTTAATCTATACCTCATATTCAAACACATTAGAAATTTGGAGATATTTATTTCTGATTGGGATATAAACGTTGACTCTGGGGTCAACCTTTGCTAATATTTTTATAAAATTCTATTAAAGAAGTTTTGAAATTTTTTATTCCTGTTAATGCTGTAATTATGGCTGCAAACTGAATAAACATCACATGATGCTAGATATTATACAAGCACATATTCTTCTAATCATAGTATTCCAGTTAATAACGTTGGCAGTAAAGAGAATAATTCTTTTAGATGAATTAGAAAATGAAGACCATTGAGTGAATAGTTTGTGGCTGAAAAATCATACAAAAAATCTTCTTGAAGACCATATTCAGACCCTTGGTATCTGACTAGATCTCACTTTCTGTATCTTTTCTTCTTTCTAAGCTGAGTTCTGGGAGGCATTTTACAGCTTTAGAACTATGTGAACTTGCAAGGAACTCATTTGTTCAGCAATACTTATTACCCATCCTAAACAGAGAGACTTCATATTGAAATCAGAAGAGTTCCCAAACAGAAATTCCAGCTCTAAACTCAAAGAAATTTCAGATCTATTTTCTGCAGCTGCTTGACCAAAACTGTGAAACTGTAATCTTTGGATATTTCACCAGATCTGCATCCAGGTCAATACTTAACACTTCAACTCCTCTTTCATTTAATTGTGCTAGATGATCCATGAAAAGTTTGAGCTACTCTACATTAATTCTTGCATTAATAATTGCATTATATTCACATGTGAATTTTTAGACTTTTTCTTTAACCTTTAGTATCCAATTTCACTAGCCTCAAATCTTTGGAAATGAAAGCAGTGTTCTTCCACCATCCTATGTATATGTGCTCCATAGTTTATAGGAAGTAATATTTCTTTCTATTATGAAAACCAGCAAATGAATGTTAGAACTACCCATTTAGAAATTACTGTTTTAATGGTTAAAAAGAAGTATGGGAAGCTGTCAGAAGATACTGTTTTTTCTGTAAAACTGGTATTTGGAAAGAGACTTTCTAGGGAAACATAAGATGAGAGAAAGCATAGCTGGCACTGGTTTGAATGAATTTGGAATCCACTTCATGCAGAGTCAAAGAGTTTTTTTCCTGTAAATGTGATTTTTAAGATGTCTATTTTCCTTTATTTCTACTTAAAATATATCCTTTCAAACATCATCATTTTACTGTGATAACCTCTATTATGACTTCAAGCCTAATCATGAAGAGACTATTGCCATTTGAAGTATTATATGCCATCTTTGGAATCCTTTGAATTTCATCTAGTATAATTTGCCATAAATAACTAAATGATGACAATTTATGCCAGCTAAGCATTTCTATCAAGGTTTTTTTCTTGCTGTTATTTAAAATAAAATTCAAAACCATCAACTTTTTCTTTATACATATAAATAAAAGGTGTTTTGAAAAGGGATATTTTATGGTATCCATGAATTGCCTCTAGAAACCATATGCCATTCAGCTGGCTAATACACATAAAAACCCCTGGGCTACCAGAGTCATTGTAGGTTTTACAATTCACTTTATGTCCATTAATGTGCTTAAATCCTTATTTTTGTTCTTTTTTGGATGGTAATCAATCACGTGCGCATGTTATGATTTTCATTATCAAGTGTGTAATCAAGCAGTTTTCATACCAAGAGTTTCTCTGCCTTATTCGTAGTTTCTTTCCAGGGTCTAACTTCCCTTCACTCTCTATATTCTATATTCTTTCTTGTATAAATTATCATCTCTGGAAAACACCATATCATACCAATTTTTAACATCCAGCCCCTTCTCTGAGATATCGCTTACCTTGACCTCCTCTTGACAAGCTCAGGCACTGTAAGTAACACAATACTTACAGGATTGCAACTTTGTATGGCAGCCATAGCTAAGCTCATGATTGTATATGATGAATGTTTTGGACCTATTCAGCTGTCAGAATGGTATTAAGGAAAGATAACATTTTGACCAGTCAGCTGTACAAGAAAAACTCTACAAGATTACCAAAATTTATGAACCTTTGTATAATGTGGCTTATAAACTATTTCTTATGTAAGGGTTTAAATATATATTAGTTTTACTGTGTTAATATAGACATATGTGTGCACATACAACATACACACATCCTGATAATTGCCTTATACATTGTTATTAGTTACTTCATTTTTAAACCTCCAAAAAGTTGGAGTGATGTAGCCATGACTGAAAGATTTTAAGATTCTCATATATTACTTTTACAAAAAGATTTGAACCCATTGCATAAATTTTAGGCAACAGTGTATACTCCAGTGCCATGTCTTTTGGCAGGTTGATCTACACTATCTAAAGAATTTAGAAAAGGAAAAAAATCTCTTAAGTATGTGAGCCCCAAATTATAAAATAATTTTGCTTCAGATGTAAAAGCTAGATTAACTCATGGCAGCTGGCTTGTAAATGTATTAAATGGACAGAGGCATAGTGAATGTCCTCCAAGATGAATTTCTTGTCATCTTTTCTTGTGAAAAGAGGTTTATCCCATCCCTTCAAAATCTGTAGGGTATCCTATTTTTTTAGTCTCAAAAATATATTTGGTTTTCTTTGAAGATGAATAAAACTGAGATGTTATTATATTCAGTTCCTACTTTGCAGCATCCAGAAATTCCTTTGCTATTAATATGCCAAAGAAACAGATTTCTTTGATTTTTTTCAGTTTAGAAGATCAAAAGCTGTCAGAAATTGTTTCAAAAGAAAAATAAATCTTTGAGAAGTTGGATTTGAAATAATGAGTCTCCAGCATGTTGCATATTCAGTACTTAGAACTGTTTAATGGGAGACGCTGCTATAACTGTGCGGCTTGCTTCTTTACAAGTATCACTCACCTAGAGGATATTTCAATATTATTTTTGCCCTTTCTGAAAGTAATTATTAGAAAGTTGGATCTTAATGGCATTCTTTTTTGTAACTTCTTGCGAATAGGTCATCAGGTAAAAGAAAAAAGCAATAGACATTTAGCCTAATAAGACAAAGTCTTTCTTAAAACAATTTGGAAGACTGTACAGACTTTTGTCTTCACGTAAAAGCTCAATCTTTAACTTTTTCATTAGTACTTTGGTAATTATGGAAACATTAATCATTAAGCAGAGATGAACAGCACTTTGTTGTTTTTTTCGCTGTGGAAGGACTGTGGCCTGCCTGGTGTGGTTTGTGGATGGCAGTCTTTGTACTAACTGCTCATCAGATAGGATTGCAACAGCTGTAAAGTATGCACAAAGTCCCTGCTGTGCCAGAGGACCATACATACAACAAAACTTGGAAGCCTGGGTTTGTATTTGTATCATCAAGTACCAAACTCAGTTTGGTTTGTATTAATATCATCAAAAAACATGGTGTGAAGATATTTGTCCTGTAATGGCTGAAAGAGCAGGTAGTAAAAAAGGAGCTAAAACAAGAAGATTAAATATTGATAAACGCTAGACCCATTTGTAAATGACTTTGATATGAATAGGTATGCCTAACCTGCAGCTAAAGATTAAGATGTCTTTGTGGCTTTCAACTTTTTCATCAGTAGAGCTTGAAATCAATTCTAAATCTATAAACCATCTCTATTATTCTACATTTATAACAGCCTATTGGGAACAATATATACTAATTCATCACTGAGAAAATGTCTAATGATTGGGCAAATAAATAAGTCAATAAGTCCCCTTTTTGGAAGGGGGAGTGAATATACTTTTATTCCAAATTAAAATATTTAGTACTTTATAAAGCAGTTGCTATTTAAACTGCCAATAATGTTTAACATGAATTTACTCACCACTGCCTATCCTCATACTGTATAATTTATAACACTAAGCCCTTTCAATACTCCAAAATGCCAGATAAACTTTTCTCATTTGCTCTTAATTTGGTCACGCAGGATAATACCAACATCTGAAGGCTCTTTAAACTGCTTTTTAAAATGCATTCCTGAAAGCACCACCAATGCCACCTCTGCTCCTTGTCATCTTCCATAATTATTTCCAATCCAAAGCGGTCCTTAATGCGCTTATTAATCTGGCATTCTCCTCAGTGTGAAGCACATTCAGCTCTATTAATTTTTAAAAACCCTTTTTTATGGGGGACTGCAGATGCTTGGCTATTACTGAAAAGCTATTAGAAGTTAACACCTTTCTCTCCCCAGGGACTGGCATCATCCTATGCTTCCAAATGCCACCCTATTTTACATTATCAGCTGCTAAGACTAAGTATTAGAGACTTATTCTTTTTTTTTTTTTTGCTTCTGAACTGTTAATGCTATTATTAGCTAATGGCAGAGTTCTGTACAGTGTATAGATATGTATACTCCCTGAATATCTACAGCATACGGGTTTTATTTATCTGTCTTTGAACAATGAGGCTTTTCATTCCTGACACCCACTAGAAGAGGACTCACAGGTAAACAACTGCTAATATTATTCCCATGGGTTGAGATTATTTTTGCCTTTTCTTGACTTGTATATTAAAATCAGACCAATATTTAGAAGAAAAAAAGTGAAAGGAACGAAGTCATCACCCATCAAATCTCAAACTGATTTGTTTTGTGGGGGATCTACAGTGTCTTTGTTTCTGTGAAGCATAAACCTTCCCTTAAGGATTGAAAGCTAAAAGCATAGAAAAATATTAAAGAATGCTATTTCTGAGTTGGTAGCAAATGTTAGAATTGGCAAGGTTTTTCTTTTTTTTTAAAAGTGCTTTAAGTCCCAGCTATTCATCTCAGGATCTGACTGCTGTTGTGAAAACAATGCAGAGTTCAGTCTCAAGGATGGTCTCTTGTGTTTTTTCTTACCAGGAGTTTTTAAAAGCAAACTGTGAAGATATGATAGAGAAGTACGTAAGTTTTGTGTCTGTACTCTGTGATGGAAGCATTTGCAATGAAATTCACCCTCTTGCTTCAGAATTTTCTCTCAGAATCTCAGCTTCTAACTTAGAATATAGTAATTTAGAATAGAAACCAGGTCAGTATTGGCTATTATGACCATTTTGAGCTGTGATGTCTAAAGACAACAAACTGTAATATATTGGAGACTGAAAATGCTCAGATGGTGTATACTAAACTGAATGCAGTATCAAATGAAACAGTACAGAGAGTACTGTACTGTCTTAGGAGTAAATATTCTGTATTTAATTCAATAAAAATCTCCATTAAAATTCTCTGAAACTGTTGTACAAGCCAGCAGTGTGTTTTGCAAATGTTCTCTAGAACACTGCAGAATATGGGGCGTCAAACATAAAATTCAGGTCTAGGCTGCCATGGGAGACACAGGAACCAGAACATGAACCTGGGTAGTCACACAGCAGCTAATGGTGTTTGTTGTCTCAAAGTCAGGATATTGTAAATGCTGGTGGGGAGGGAGGGACTTTCCAAAATTCTGGTGAGTATTGTGAAGGAACTTAATTGTGACAACATTGATAGAAGACTAAAGTAGCTTTAGCTATTATTTATTAATATTTTTATTCATTAGTATCTGAAGAACTCAGTTAAGAGCAGGGCACCAGAATGACAGCTGCTGTAGACGAAGAAGAAGAAAGTGTTCTTTCCCAGGCAACTTTGTAGTCTCTCTTTATATAAATATATATAATACGTGGAGAACAGACCAGTTTAAGATGTTGGTTAATACATGCTCTGAATATAAGGCAGGTCAGCAATAAATCAGCATCCTGTGAAAGCTTGCTGCAACCTTGTGAAATGACAGCTGATAGCAGAGGCATATCCATATTATAAAGAAAAACATCATGGTGGCCCTTTATTATCATTAATGCCATCTTTACTAGCATCTTCAGAAATGCAAAGATTACATCAGCTTCATGGATAGACAGGGAAAATCAGATCCTGACCCTAAATTCTGAAGTGGCTGTCTCAGAAGGATGCTCAAGACAGGGCTCAGAAGAAGATTTGCCAGGAGTGGCAGAACGCAGGGCAGAAGGATGCACAGCGCAGTACTCGGTGGCTCCCAGCCATTGCAGACAGGGTACATAGCAAGTGCCATGGCATCCGGGAGAACTTGTTCCTGCCTTTTTCCATCTTGGTAGCTTTGTGGTTGCTCTCCCCTGGTCCTTGGGAATGGAAAAGCAGCTCAGAACCAGCTTCCTCCTCAGCTACGTGAAGGACAACATCACCAGAGCACAGAATGGGGCTCCCAGTCTCCAGGACAGCCATTTGGACACTCCTGGTGAGAACCAAAATAAGTTTAACAGATAGATTTGCCCTTTTACACATCTGAGTAATGTGTATTTCTTTAAATGGCTGCCAAGAAGTCCTAATGTGTTTTACTTCATCATTTGCTGTGGTGTAGGCCTGGACTTCTGACTACTTTCACTTTTTCCTTTGTTATTTGCAAGACATTGGTCCAGAATCCAAGTTGCCAGTTTCTGTGCTTCCAGATTTGTGAAAGCACGTCACTGCTCAAATAACAATGCTGGAAAATAAGGTGGAAACAATGACACTAGAGAAAATTATGATTAAATTATGCTTTAAAACACATAACGACAAAGCTGGGACACTCCAACCTGAACTAGTGTTAGCTTGAATAAAACCCCATAACTAGTTGCTTTAACTGAGAATTTGCTGAAAGTTTTTAGCTTCCCTGACAAAAGTAAACCAGATGCTGAGCATCTGAAGCACTCCAGACAGGTCTATGATGTTCAAGAAAAGTAGAATAGAGACATCAATATTACTTCTACTTCTTTAGCCAAAAAAGCCATTAGTTTTTTAAAGAAAAATCTTCTTTCTTTCAGAAAAAAAGTTAGAAAATTTGAGTTGATTACAGACCTCAGCTCCACCTTAAATGTGTACTCTCTTTCACTGTATAACATTATTAATGTTCCAGACAGTGGAAAGCTCTTTAGAAGGTTAGGAAGAGAGGCAATGAATTGCTCTTTTTAAATGCATATTATATGCTCAATAGACCTGAACTGCTCCCGTAGTGTCAATTCAGCCCACCCCATCATTGCTTTATTAGTGCATGTGCTTTTCTTTTATTAGTTTATGGAACAGTACCCATCTCTAGAATCCAAGTACTGTGTATAAAAAGTTTCAATCCCAATATAGAGTAATTCAGCTCGCTCTCTCCTATTGCCACTTCTAATAGTTTGTGCAAGAACAGAGCAAAGAAGAGACTGAATCTCTGGTCCACCTGAGCCCTCTAGTTGCTGTTAGCCTCCCAGGCATGAGGAGAGGATTTGGGAGCAGGCTCAGACCTGGTGAGACTCAGAGGCTTCCCACCATGTCCCTGACTGTTGCTCAGGTGTTCAGTCTGTGCTTGGGGTGACTGACATATAGGATATCTGTTGCTAAAGTGTCTCATCTCCCCCTTGCCCAACCCAGTCAGAGTTGATGAGGGCCTGAACACTTTGGGGCTTCTCTTTTCTCAAAAGTTCCAGAGTTTGGGCCAAACCTACGGCTGAGTACATGATTTTTTGCAAACATAACACCACACAAGCTCTTGGCCTAAATTATAGTAGCCTCAAGCCTGCTTATCCAGCTGCCAGTATTTCCAAGGGGCTGTAACAGCAGCTAGGCATTTGCAAGGCCCAGGAACATGTTCCCAGGGATTTCCTTCCCCTGTTCACCTCTGCAAAGCAGCCTGGGAGAGCCGCAGGGAGGAGATGTTCCTGCCCAGAGACTCTGCTTCCTAAGGGAATCGTAAAGATGTTCAAGTTTTGACTCAGAAAAACCTCATTAACTCCAACAAATTTGGGGTGGCTTTGTACTGACTAAATTGTTTGCCCAGTCCTATTGAACACTGAATAAATGTAGTCATTCAAATGTTGGATAGTTCTGTTGTTAGTAAAGGCACTTTTTCCTCTGTAAAGGTATAATTCTTTTGCATGAGATTTAGACAGTAGATATTTACAGAAGAATAGATAATAGATAATTGATGTCAAAGGCTGAATAAGAAAGTTGTCGATCAGCCAGAGTATAAGTTATCTCTCTATGTAAAGTAATATAAAGTAATGATGATTTATTACTTGAAAAAGTTGCTAGATTGAAAAAATTATTTGGAATTGCTAGTGAATGCAGATTGATTTTTCTAAAGAACTTTACCCAGACCTATTTCTCTTCCAGAAGAATACTGCTGGTTTTAATTATATGTATTTTACAAAATTGCATTTCTAAAAAGTTATACAGTTAGAACACCAAACATCACATTTTTAATACTCCTGGAAAGAGGAATCTTTTCAGTTGTCTAATTTGATACAGCAAAGAGATAAGAGAAGATGTGATTTGGCTTTACAGTATCCTACTGTTGCAATGTTTCTCACAACCTATGATTTGTAAAAAAAGCAATAGTCTCTAAGTTATCTTTCTCTGAGTAAAAGATTAGTATTGGAGGGGTAAGAGATTAGTTTTGGAGGAAAGCTGAACTGTTTAAAAGGTATTTCCTTAATAGGAAGAGAACATCGAGTTTAGAAGTGCCTCTCCTGTGTTTTTACAGACACCTTTCAAACCCAAAATCTGTTTGAGTCCAGCAAATAATCTTGAGCTGTTTCCAAAGAGTCCCCTCGGAAATCCATTGCTTACAAAGCAGCAGGGGTATAGGTTACACTTCACAGGGATTCATCTACGTAGAAAACAAAGCCCAATATATTCCTCAACTGAGATTCTGGATGTTTTCCAGAGTCATAAAAATGGCATCCCATCAACTGTGCCTTTCCTGTACCTTTTCTAATTTATTTTCCTGTTATCCTTATGAAAAAGACCTTCTCAGTGATGGTGACATCTTTCTATCCTGAACTCTGTAAGATTGGTTCCTGACTAAAACACCTTTTTTGTGTTACTAGATTCTTACACTGTTTTCACAGACTGTATTTACAACTCCTAATATTGTTTAGTTTATGGCACCCTTGAATTTCATTTATGCATTCAAAGGTGCTTGCAAGAAAGTGCAGCACCTATTGTGCCATTGCCCTAAAATATAATCATTAGTATAACTCCATAAGAGTTACATCAGGCATGAGTTTAACCCAACTTTTGGTTTTAAATCAAAAGAAATTGATTTCTTTAGCAAACACACCCTAAACCACAGGATCAAAGGCAGCTGAAGCACTGTAAAAACCTCTTACTTCTCCCCCTCCACCCTCCTCATTCCCCTTTCCCCAAAAGCTACAGGGCAGCCTGTAAACTGACTTTTTAAGCACACCAGTTTCTAAGCAGCTGATTTTACTAACAGCAGTCCTCAGCTGTTATTAATGATGTCATTAGTTAACACTTCACAACCCACAAACTGCAGGACCAGATCATCTTATCTGTCTTTCTCCACATCAAATTAGTTGCTAGTAGATCTCTATGGTAGTTAATGAACTTAGAGACGTGTTCATGGCTCAGCATATCTACAGGAGAAATTTATTGTTTTCAATAAGATTGAGTTAAACTTGTGTTAGTATTACTGATTCTGTGGAGAAATATCAACTAGAAATAAAAATATTTTTTGAAAATAGAAGAAACTTCATAGACTGAATAATTAATGAAATACATCTCAATATCCCAATGTATTTTCAAGAAATAGATCATAAAACATTACTTAGGGACATTGCATAGACAGATAAAATTTAGTGATTTTGAAGAAAAATTGTATTCATATTTAACTTGTGATGTTTAATATTTTATAATATTGCATAGGTTTGTCCAAAATACAAGATTTCCATGGGATATTTCATTAAAGTTTCCATACGTATTCTTATGATATAGCATACAAATTTTTGCATTTGAGAACTGTGTTTCCATGGTTAAGAAGTGTACTTTCATGGGATTTTTGTTTTTAAATTATCATAAAAACTTTATTTATTCTACCTTGACAAAGTAAATATTAATTTGAAAAAAAACATAGACATCAACACTCTTATACATACTGAAAATATGCAAACTTTTGAATCCACACTAGCCATTAAAAAAGCAGAAGCGTAAAATGAATAGTGCAATGGTGTAAAAACAAAATCAACGCAATTCAAGAGAGTCCATATTTTGATACTGTGCAAATGCTCACACTTGTTTACGACTCTGGGCTGGTTTATAGACAGTCAGTCTCCTCAGCCAGAGGAGCTGGCAAATATCTGCTAGCTGCA
Organism: Apteryx mantelli; assembly: GCF_036417845.1. Lineage (NCBI taxonomy): Eukaryota > Metazoa > Chordata > Aves > Apterygiformes > Apterygidae > Apteryx > Apteryx mantelli. The sequence goes on from NC_089984.1 coordinate 37,557,440, forward strand.
ATCTGAAAGCTGTGCAGCAATGCTAACGCTATACTGAGCCTGAAATAACAGTCCCTGTCTTTTCCTACAGCCTCTGACAAGCAAGATGGGGGAAACAACACTGAGCTAACCTGACTGTGCAGCTGCTGAATCATAGCCCGAGGCTCTAGACAGCTCTAACAAAGCTCATGTCTCTCTGCACCCTGCCTATATCCCAGGCCAGCTGAGTATAAGAGCTCAGAACTGGTCCCATAGACTTTGCTATTTGACATGCCTGGGGCCCTTGTAGGGGGAAGTTGCAGTAGTCAGCTGTTGCAATGCAGCTGTCAGGCTGTGATGAGAGTGGTGTATCTAGAGTTTTTGTGAAGGTAGGGTGAAAAAAACTTGGTTCTATTGCATGTTAGAATCTCGCTGCATTCTACTTTCAAGTCTAAAAATTACTTTCCAGAAGCTGCCTTCTTTTATACTCCTTTAGCCCTTGCTGAGCTTTGCATAGTTAGCTCCCAAAGTGAGGACCTGGTGGATCAGGTTCATGTCCCACTTCCTGCACAGTATGACCTTTCCTCCCCCTGTCACATTTGCCAGACAATGAGAGACTGGTGAAGGTCCCATCTCTGAAGTCTCATCGGTAGAGGTATGGAGGCTACAGGAGGTTAATAGTAAGTAACTGTTAGTTTTGTTCACTTTTCCTTGCTTAAAAAACAAGACGTTTTCCTTCTTAAAGTGTGAGATGCCCTCACCATAGCCTACATTGCCACAAACAGCAAAGATGATAAACCCTTCCTATTTAATGGATCTATATGTGTATCCTCCCAGGGCTTTCTGATTAATGGTGAATAACTGGAGATTTACTGTGGATTGTCAGTTAGCCACATTTGCAGGTGCAGGATACAAGCTGCATGTCACTCCTCTTCAGACAGTCCTTATTTCTGGTGATTTGTCATTGCTCTGTGAGTAGGTTCAGCAGAGAGAGTTAACTGTGGGTTAATTTAAAAAAGCAAAGAGAAACCTAGCAAGACATTCAGTAGTGTCATGCACTGAAAGTCTGTTACGTTGTGTGATTCATGGGGCATAGGTACCTCTGCCAGAATGAAAAAAGTAGCTCTGCCTTGTTATCTTTGAGTCATAGTCAAACTCTTTCTGGGATTTCAATTCCATTTTATATCCCCTGTGGTTGTACACAAATTCCATGGTAGAATAAATAGACTTTGGCAATGATTACTTGGAACCTTAGGGGTTAACAGTGTTCTTAGCCTTTTCCCTAATTGGTGTTTACTCTCCTGATGTCTTTTCAGGTGTATGCTATAAAATATTCCCCAGAAAGAGTTTTGCCTATTGCCAAGATGTTATGCTTTACACTAGATGAAATGCCTTGGCACAAAGCTATGAATTGCACCTGTTGCAGTGCTGTGATAAAATGCTTTGCGAAATATACCTGCTGTGGAGTTAAGACACTAGGCTGTGAAAGGTTCTTCGCTACCTGTCCTGCAACCTAGAGGCTCAAAAAGGGCTCCGTTCAAACTGCAAGGCAAAGTCATGTGGATGATGCCTGATTTCCATGGTTCTAAATGAAACATAGTATTTTAACATTTGAATTACAACACTGAGAGGGAGAGATATAAGGACCATAAGATTCCTCATAGGGAAGGAAAAAGGGAGTCAGAGTCGGCCTAGATATAACTGTATGGGTAGTAGGGAGGAGGAGGCAGGCACAGAATTTAAACTTTGGCATTTCTATGCTGTTTCATGATTTTGAAGAGATGGATTATGGAGAACTTGGAATGACTACCAATTCACTTCTACCTCAGATGATTGAGTCAGTTCCAAACAAAAACTTCCTGTGTCCTGTAGTAGCTAAGCCCACTTAAAATGCAGACACAAAAAATATACTTTGAAGCAGAGATCCCCACAGCTGTGAGGCTGTAAGTCCATGCTGGTATTTCTGTAGCTTGCATCTCTTACCTGTGTTGAGAAGAGGCTTTGGCTTACATGAGTTTTCTCCTCTTCCTCAAAGTCAGATTGATACTGAGATCATTAATGTCCCCCACAAATCTGGATTCAAAACTAGTGCTAGAAGTCAAAACCCAATCCAGACTCTTGGTATAGAAAGAACATGGCTTTGTTGAGTGGTTTGTTTTGATCACCATCAGCCACACACATAGGGATGATCCCAGTGGTTCCTGATGAGAACCTCTGGGATTCTCTACCTCTCCTCAGATAGCAAGGAGGTCGAGAAACTATACAGAGATCTGGATGGGTGAATAAAGCCTGGTTTTAGTGCTGTAAAGCACTAAAATGGATGATAAGGCTTACACACTTGAATGATAGGGCTTACTTCTAGAGCTTGCAGTTGCAAATGGCCTAATCTTGACTGCATCCCAGCTTTTAGCAAAAGGGGCAATGATCCATTCAGTAAGGTCCCAGACAATACACATGAAAGAAGACTGGTTGGTTCTGTGAGAAAGAGAAGCATTGTGGGGTGTCAATTGGAAGGTTATCAAGCTAGCTGTGAAATAGATTTCTCCCCCCAAAATTTAATCTGTGCTAAATTATCAATCCATGAATTTGCATCTAAAACTGAGGAATATAAGAGGCATTGCTTAATTTTCTTCAAAATGTACAGGTGCAAGATATTTCTGTTCAAATAAACTAGGCTTAATAAATAAGGATAAGGAATCAAATGAAATACTAGCCATTGAGTTGCTAGCCATGATTACAGATTAAAAAGGTATGGAAAAGGAAAATAGTATTAATGTGTTTATTTATAATTTATTAAATGATAATTTTATTCTGTGATCATATTCAAATAAAGGCACACATACAGTCTGTCAATATACGTGATGTTGTCCAATATAACTGACATAACCCATTCATAGACATATTAAACCACTGCTCTAACTTCCATTTTATAAATGCCCCTTCCTACTCTAAGAACACTGTTGTAATTTAGAAGAATTCACGTTCAGCTGAGCTTCAAGATTTACGTTATACAGGGAGATGGGAGTGCAAAGATTTTAAAAACGTGCACAGTCTCAAGTTTAAGGGTTTGCTCTAAATAAGATTGATTGAATATTTTCCAACGAAGTTTTCTTTTGACAGAAAGTTGGATTTGGTTGAATTATTTCCCTTCACCTTCTCCACCTCCTCTGCCCCCAGCAATATCTGTTTTCCATGGAATTTTGTCTTGTTGAAAAATTGAACATCCCTCCACTATCCAGGTCTGAGATATGTTTAGAAATGATGTACTGTCAGTTATAATTCTTGCTAGGGGCTTTGTACTACCATTTGCTTTTAGGCTCTGGGCTCCTAGCTAACTTCATTATCCTCCATATGGAGGGACTCCTAGGATTGTACCCTGTCAGGTCAGCAAGAGGCAAAAGTCTAGAGCATGATAGGAAATAGTCTCATGCTCCATTTAACTATTTCTTGCCTTTGCCATTTAACTATTCCTTCCCTTCTCCATCTTCTGTCCCCATTCTTTTTCATTCTCAGTCTTGCTCCTTGTTTTCTCATCTCTCATCATATTGCTATGGCAGTTTCATCACCATGCCGCTTTCTAGCAGAGGGGAGATCACCAAGAACAAAGCTTGCTAGCTTTTTCTTGGCTTGCTGGAAACTCCAAAAGAAACAATCAAAAACCATTGTTTAAAAACTGTTTAAATAAAAGGATATTCTTTTTTTTTTCTAAAATTCTGAGAGATTGAAAAACAAACTCTTTATGGATAAAAGTGAGTACTTCACTTAGCCAGATGGAACATAATTATCCTGGATGTGTGTGAGGTTTTTCATATTTAATTTCTGTACTTATTTTTCAATAAACATGAAGGACATTTGGAAGTGAAAAATGGTTTCAAATAGAAAAAACTCAGAGCTATCCTTTCAGAAGATGTTAGAATGAATTTGGGCATTTTCAAATACATGTCTTCACAAGAAGACTTTAGTAAAGGAGGGACATATTTGTGAGAGGTCTCGGTACCTGCATCTTCACCTTGAAGAACAAAGAAATGCTTCAAAAAACCCTAATTTCTTCTGTCTTTAATGGTGTGCAGGAGACAGGCAGACTCCTTGTGCTTAGTTCTGCTGCTCAGTGCCATGGTAGACATCACAGGGAAGGTGAAAGGTGTCACAGAGAGTAGGCTAAGGACAGGAGAGAGATGCTTGGTGGAGCCACAGTAACTTAGAATATAGTGCACAGAGATTGTCTATATCAGTCTTTGTATTGGGCAGCTTAATGCCCCAGGGTTTCAAAGATGATTTAAAGCCCTTTCCCCTGAGTTTCATGTTTTGTGATGTACTACTTGCAGGGGCAGGGTAAACCAACACCCACCAAGATTAAAAATATATATATATTTGGGGCCTAATCCAAATAACACTGAAGATAATAGGTAGGCTCTTGCTGACATGTATGTGCTTTGGGTGAGGGTCTCAGAAAGTGGCCAATAATCATTGTGGTGAATTAGGTCTCATAAAAATCCAAAGAATAAGCACAGCATGGTATAGCTAGCAGCTCTCACCTGGAGGTCCAGCTCTTCCCCATGAGATTGTTCAGACTCCACAGTCACTCTGCACAGAAAGGGGCCATAAAAGCACATCTCAAGGAGATATGGGATGGAGACATCTGTTCTCTAAGAAGCTAATTCAGCCCTCCATTCTCCATCCTACCAGGATCCTGGAAAGCCTTTTTTTCTCTGAAGATTAGGTAAAGAGATAAGTAAGTAATTGTTAGAGGGCAGAAGGAGATGGCTACCCTATTCAATTAATATAGAGATCAGTGTGATGTGTTGTTCAAGTATATGAAGTCCTTGGGCTTCAAATCTTGGATTATGTCAGTTCCACATACCCCAAACCTGAAGGAATAAAGGAATCAAATGACAGCGGTTTAAGTTATAAATAGGCTCAGGCAACAATTGTTGGGGTAGGACTTTGAACAATGCAAAATTCTGCAAGGTTAGAAGTGGGGTATGCACTGCTTTTGGCATCTAGGTCTCAACGTGTGCTCCTAACACCTTTAAATCTAGTGGTGCTAAATTCCTAGCTCCCTGAAGTCAATGGGAATTTCAGTTAGACTCATCCTTGGTTGAACTAATTTGCAGGGTTCGACATTGAAAAGAGTAGCCTATTATTACAGTGAAGCTGAGTTTAAAGTTACCATAAATGGCTATTTAAAGAATAGGTGAAAAAGAATTCATCTTTGTTAGGTTGTCAGACTTTTATCATAGTACAGAATTCCAAGCCAGACCATAACTATCTTCTTTTATTTCCAGGAAGATAAAAGCAGAGATTTTTTCTAGTGGCTTTTGAGAAATGGAGATTGACCATTTATGAGTCCTTACATTTCATTTAGAAATGTCATAATTTAGTTAAATATTAATTTGGTTGCTATTGTTTTTAGGAACTTTTAATGATTCTTTTGAAGCTTGGTGCTTTTGTGTTAAGCATCGGTCTGCTTTTGGGACTTCCCCTAAGGTATTGCCAACATTTAGAGCTAACCTAAAATGTTCAATTGTAACCCTTTAAAAGAAAGGTTCCTGTTTAAGAAGTATGGCTGAATTGTAATTTTACCAGGATGAAATGAAAGATGTTAAGCTATTCCAGGGTGGATTTCATAATTGCATCTCTTTTTATCAGGCTAGTGATTTTCATTAGCTTAATAAAAAGATATTTTAGCACTTGAATACTTTCCAGAAACTGTTTAATGGATTATCAAAAGCAGCTCAATTATGGCAAAACCAATGGCAAGATTCAATATAAACATCAAATGAACCTGATCTTACATTGCTTGGAATCAAATTCCTGGAGGAGCAGTGCCACAAATATGTTAGTCACTATAGTGATGCCCAGATTCCACATGATGATATGCATATGTTCCATTGTGAAGTAAAAGCTAACTTTGGTCATGAATATTTCTTCTGCATGTTCATGCTTAAAGCACATTGAATTACACATTGATACATAGGCATGTTAAAAAGAGGAATCTTTTTTAAAGAAAAACCTGTAATACACAGATTCTTAAAATCTGATAGAGACAGGATTTACTCTCTGCAGTTTGGTTTTGCATGGGTATGGAAACACACTCACTTTAGGCTGGAAATCTGGAAACCTTAAATGTCTTCAGGGACTGTCTGCGCTGTACATGCCTTCCAGATCTGCCTCTAGTGCTGACCTCTCTGTTGTCCTGAGAAGAACATCTACTAGAGTTTCTGAAGCTCCCTCCATCCCTGTCCATGAATTTGTCTCCAAAGGGAAATGGTACACCCCAAGATTTCTTTGCTGTGCAGTGCAGTGAGCAGATGGCCATGGTGCACAACTGTGGGCCCAGACTGCAGAGCACACCATGGAGCAAAGGCACAACCAAACTGGCAGGTAACAAGTGCCGTGCTAGCACCAATGGCAATGTTTTCATTAACTTCAGTGGAGGCCAGGATTTTATCCAGTGATTCTTTGCCTTGATCTGGGCGTTCCCCTTTTAAAAAGTACCGTAACAGACCCAGCCTCCAAGACCATTTAATTATCCAGCTTAAGGCTGTCAGTTTATATAATTTAATATTTTTCCATTAACAACCTGGATGAGACAGACAAATGTTTCTATATACACTGCCCAAAAGAGAACCACACTGGCATTTTGCCACCACTAATATGCATAGTAATTTACATAGGGGGAGCTACTATTTTAAGGATGTGTCTCATTTTCTGTTGTTATTCCAGTTATCCAAAGAGAATCCCCACTCAATCAGTCCTGAGATGGACACACATCATTGTGATATCCCTAATCTATAGACTGAGACCTTTCTGATATAACTATTTTCATATATCTCTTCAGCATGGCAAATTTCCAGCTTGCTGTAAACCCAAAGAAGATTTATTCATTAATCACTCTTCTATTTCTGAATTTGTCAGGAAAGTAATTTTTAAATATGCTTTTTACATCTCAGACTCAGGCTCTCAGGAAGATATTTATAATTAACATTATTTTATGTTTTCTGGATGAGCCATGTGGTACAGCAGCTATTTAGGGTGTGACTAAATAGTGAGAATAGAAATGCCCAAACTCTGACTCACTTTCAAAAAAAATATTTGATATTTGACATATGACCTCAAATTTGCCCAAACAATTTCCCGGCCAGGGGCCACATGTGCCATATTTGAAGCTGAAAATATTTTATTGTGATTTGTAGCAGTGGGAGTACAAACCTGGATTTATAATGGAAACAATCCTAACCACAGTTATGGTAGAGCTACCACTGTCCCACTACAGACTGCCAGTTTTTCTTTTTGCATCCTATACTCACTGGAGAAAATCACATCTGCTCCTGGTAGTGCAAATATTTGAATAAGCTACGTTTCTTTTCTATCAATCTAATTCAAGTTTCCTGCGGTGACCATCTCTGTAATATGTAAGCAACAGGTGCCACAACAAAATACTTTAAAACTGCTCCTGTAAATCAGCTATTATTGTCTCCTGAACAGGTGTTACATAACATACAGGAGAGCATAAGAATTATATTATATCACATGTGATTTCCCATTGTTTTCCCTATTTCCTGGGCAGAGTTGGGGCGGCATATATAGAAAGAAATGTATAATTTGTAAATTTGGAGTTCTTCTGTTTGTCTCCCCATGTCTGGCAGGCTGAAGTTCTTTATCTTAACTGGCTGTATTTGTTTCTTCAAGGCACCTTTAGACTCTTCCCAGCCATTTAATTTCCAGGAGAGAACTAACTTCATTGGGATCGTGCATTTGTTCAAACTGAGATTTTAAAGTTACCCCAAAGAACCTGATTCCTGTATTTGGGTAGAATCATCTGGTTTGCCATCAAATCAACATTTAGTGCTCATGGGACAATAATGATGACACTGGAACAATGCCTGTTCTGACATATGTATATGCTCCTGCAGAGTAAATCTGCATAACTTCTCTCTATCAGCCTCCATGGAGACATCTTTCAGTTGAATACATTTCTAAATTAGACAGGCAGGACTTCCAAGCTTGTCTCTTACTTCAGTTTGTGGTTTTGATGCAAATTGCCTCAAATCAAACCCCAAATGTGAGTTGTACATTTAGAGAAATTTATCAACATCATTTTATAACAATCACATGTATAATTATGACAGAGTTGTGTTCACTGTTTTATGTCATTTAGCCTATATCTTATAGGAGCTTAGAAGATTTTTTGTTCCATTAGAAGCAGAGATATCATGATAAGTGCAGGATAGCATATAACATTCTCTCAATGTATGTCTATATTAAGTAATGTTCATCAGCAATTAGTATGTTTAAATCTTTTAAGTGTTATAACACCAGCATGTTTTTCTCTACACAATACAACCTTCATCACAACAGAAACAAAATAAACTTTCTCCTTTCTTCTCCTTTTCTAAAGCTTTTTTTCCTTCACATTTTTAATCAGATGCTGTATCGCTACACTAATGCTCATAGTCAAATCTACAAATCTATTTCATACATGTTTTTTTACCAGTAGTTCTTTTATCTCTAATGCCTTGTATTCATTTCTCATGAAATTTCTCTCTTCAAGTAGAAAACTTGTTAATATTGTACTATTTCCAGCCTAGGATGGCCAGTGATTCATGGAGATCATGCACATCACTCACCTGTCTTGTATTATCAGACACAAGAATTTGTGTCTCATTTGGTTCAGAGCAAATTTAGACACTCTCACAGGTTGTAGCAGAATCCCTCTGCAGCCTCCATAATCCTTTAATTTGGTCCAGGTCTGGTTAAGTCTCCATTCTCTTGATTTTTGTCTGGATGCCCTACATCATAATAGTGTAAAAATTTCCCATAATCTTTCTCAAAATATTTTTCATCTCCACACCCCCAGAGTACTATTCATTATAAAAAGTACTATTGCCCCTGTTTTACAGAGGGAAAATGAAGGTTGTATTTAAGCCTCCTGCTAAGTTGCTAAAATAAACATCAAGTCTACTTTATATTGACTGTGCAGAGAACCAGAATTTGACTGTATCAGAGATGGGGTAGTCTAAATAACTCACTGCTCTCTTGAACCAAGTTAGGAACCTAAGTAAGACTGCTAGAAGAGGCTGTCTGAATAGGGCTTACAGAGATTAAAGGTTTGCCTTCATGCTAACCACTGAATCACAAAACACTTAAATGTAGTGGAACTTCTAACTTCAGCTGTGCAGCATTTCAGAGGGTTTGAGATGGCTCTGCTCAGTCCTTACTGCCATCATTCATCACAGGTTAAGTGTCACTGAGCAGCCTAGCTGTTTTCTCACAAATAAAGCTGTCTTATCAGCAAAGACGTAGCTGAAATGAGCTGCCCAGGGCCACACCAGACGCCCAAGGCAGAAAAGGAATTGATTCCTTTTGATTGATTGAGGACACACAAGGCTCAGGGTGATATCACAGCTGTTGTACCAACTCTTCACACAGCGAAACCATTTCCTAATATTAAAATACAGTAGCTCATTTCTCTTCCCTCCAACTCAGTGACCTGTTGGGTATTAAAACAATCCTATCATCTTGCTCTTCTGGCTTTTTTGTCTTTACCTTCTTGCCCTTTCTACTGTTTTTCCACTGGACCAAGTCGCCAGAGTCTCTTGGAGCTTGTGACTTAAGAGAAAAGGTAGTACAGCTTTAGGGAACATTTGAGTGTATCTACTTGCTGAGTGCTTGCAGCCATGTTTGAGCCTCAGTAGAGCGTGGCATCACTGTGGTTAGAGCCAGTTCCAGTCTGCAGTCTGTGTAGCTATCCTAGGATGTCCTGTCTTCTCAGGTAAGTCTATATGACTTACAGACCAGGGGTAATTCTTCCTCCGCTGATTGTCTGGTCAGCTCGGACTGTGCGAACCTGTGCCACAGGACAAAAGGGCCAAAATGTGTCTTTCTGTCCTGTTAGTTCATTCCACTGGTGACCTGGCTCCAGGCTTAGAGAGCATCCCTGCATGAGGCAAAAGGAAAGCACTGTTAAGGTCATGCCTGTCTTCAAAGATCAGTCTAATGGGGATACTTCGGTAGCCTGTTTGCCCTGGGCAGTGCTTGTGCTCTATACCATATGATGCAATAGTGATTGCAAAGCTCTAAAATCCTTCCCCTTGCTTCCTGTCCACATCTGACCTGACTGGGCCATCCACATGACAGAGAGAACAGCCACAGGATGGAGTGTTTTGTTTCCATGCAGTCAGTCCCTCATGCCTACAACTGGGACTGCAGTTCCTGCCCAAGCTGCATCTCATCCTGGTTTTGCAACCACTTTCCTGAATATCTTCCTTGGATGCCTATTTAGACTGTTCCAGATGCTTCTAGCTGATTCACTCCAGGATTATTACCATGAAAAAAAAAAGTACCCAGGGAAAACAGGAGATATTTAGATCAATGAGTGTAAATATGTGATGTGGGCACATATCAAAATACTGTGGGTATCCTTGGGTGAGAACAGATCAATGATAATATCATTCAGGGGAAGATGGGTTAAAGGAATGAAATCCCAACTTGTATACACAGCTTTCTTGGCTTTAAAGATGTGAAGTCTCACCTCGCTTCTGAATGTGCTGTGGGGATAAAACCCTTGTCCTTAAGTCAGTGTGTTGTGTCTCAATCCCAAGTTATCATAAAGGCTCAGTTTAGCAACTTCAGAAATAGATGGAACTGTTGAAATCTGTAGAGGTGCTGCACTATTTTGTACACATATGCCTGCACTTTGTCAGCACTTTCTATATAAATGATTCCCAGATTTCCAATTGTATTTTGTTTATAGACATGTTTTGCTTATTGTAAATTGCATATGGTTTTACCTCTAACCTTGGGTCTGATCCCTTCACAGTGTGTTTGGCCAGGGAAGAGAGTAGATGATCCACTATTTGTTAGTAGTTCATTATATATGTGCTTGTATATGTGAATAGATATAGATATATATCTGTGGGCCTGATACTGGGAAGTGCTGAGCTCTCTTAATCTCTTGTGAAGTCAGCAGGAGTTGAGGGCACTCAGCACTTCCCAAAGGTGGTCAGAAAATTTTAGCTTTGGGCACCCTCTCACTTCAGTGTGAGCCGTATAAATTGTAAAAAAAGTTGATAAGCCTCTTAGAGCCTTCCTTAAATGCTGGCACCTTGAGATTGTAACTATTTATGTTTTATCACTTTTTCACATGCAAAATCTGAATGCATGTTTTTTGTTGGAGTTTTAAGGAGCAGATTGATGAAGGAGAGTTCAGAGCCAGACATACAGTATAAGAGACAAAGGTTTAGTAATGAGTTCAAAATTTACAAAACACAGAAGCAAATATGGCTTTAATACATGATGTGACCCTTTATAAGGCTTGAAATTACTCTTCAAAAATCATTCTGGCTTGACTTCAGAGCCGAGTGGATTGTGGGATACCACAGATTGACTTTGAGTAGTGGGTTGGTATTGCAGGAATTTTTTAATTTCCTGTAACTCACAACAATTTTCTTCCAGTTAGACCTTATCCTGCTGCAGTGTATTTACTGAACAATTTAGTACAGTATATAAGCCAGATCAGAGGCACATGCATGCACTCATACACACACACACACACACACAGAGGAAAATTAAAGTATTAATAGCAAAATTCAAAATGACTAAAAGAGAAAGGTTTTGTATGTTGATGTTTACATTTTTATGGGTGTAATATATTTAATATCTAACTAGTGATGTAAGGGGGAAGCAAGAAACCTCAGGCTGAAAATTTTTCTATTTTTTAAGTAAATAAAATATGATTTAAGTTGCATTATGAATTGAAAATAATTTGGCAAATGCTGGTTATTATTGTTTCTAACAGCTTTTTAATTAGTTCTTCAAACACATTTTCAAAAATTCCCCAAAGATGCCTAATTTGCATGATTTTAAAAAAATTGGTTCCTTAAACTGACAAAACTGCTTATGTATTTATTAACAGTAAAGCAGCACTAAAAGGAGCCCTGCAGTTCAAGGAAAGAAATGTCTCATGCCACAGAACTCCATGTGCTCATTTTATTTCAATTGTCTCTCAGGTGTTGCAGGGCAATTATTATAACATATTTGAGTGTAAGAAATACAAGCCAACAAGTCTATTATAATATAATTCAACATAAAGCGGAACAACATGAATGATAGCAATGTATCAGGGTCACTGGAATTACAGATGCAGATTTATTTTTGCTTTCGATCTTAAAAGGCCTATTGGTGTTAATGGGCTATAGCAGTATATGCATATATACATATATTAATAGGAACGTATTTATTATAATAGTGTGCATTTACCTAGAAACCTAAAGTTGTTTACAAGTGATTTATATACACACACACACACACACACACACAGAGACTTCATATGTATGTGAATTTGCAGCATGCTTTGTTCCTCATCTAAAACCTACTAATGTCCAAGGAAAGCCTTTGCACTAACTGTGTTGGGTTTGGACTGGGCCTTGGAGAAATGGGAAATGAAGAATTAATGAATTATCTGTATGAGTTTTGTGATTAAATATGATCATAATAGTGGAAGAATGTTTGACTGAAAAGGAAGTAAAATACAATACCTTTTAAAAACTGTCTTAGAATTTGTGATAGTAAGAATGTCACCTTCCTGTAGAAATGAAAAATCAAAAGGTAGAATAAGAAAAGTCTAAGATTCCACTAAGTGAAATAATTAAATATTTCTTTAGCTTCTGGATACCAAATAGGAAGAGATTATAACCTGTAGCATTTTGGAAAGCAAGATGTATGATGGGATTTATTAGCAGCTATAGAGTAAATAATGTTTATTAAATTTCAGGATAACTTTTTTTTCTTACCTACCAAAAGAAAATTTTCTTTTGAAATAACACTCATTAGAATTTGAAGGTTATACTGGCAAAACAGACTTGAATCCTTCAAAAATAGCCCCTAGTAAAAGTCATAGAAAGATCTGAAGCTAAGCCTATGACAAAAAAAATGTAACTTAATATGCAGGCAAACTTTTTAATATGTGAGCCAGACACAGAAATATTAGTACTCTTTGAAATGAGCAAGAATTTGATGAAACACTGAAAGGTTTCCTATATTTTATTTTATTGGACAGCAACACGTAACTCAATGAAAGAGTATCCTGTAATAGCTGAATGCTTCTCAGTGTCAGCTCAGTACTTTAACAAGCATATTTCCCTATAATACAGAAGTTTTCCTTCGTGACATGAGTTGTGTGTAATTTGCACCCTCAGTTCTTCACCTAAATCCCAGCTGGAGTTCTTCTATTGACTTAACAGGGCTTTAGACCAGGCTCCAAAATAATCAAGGGACAAATCCATTCAAGTCTTTATTTATGTCTAGATTGTTTTCTCTCATCAAAGATTCCCCTGAGGGTCTTCCCTCTACATTCTCCTGTGGAGAGTTCATGCTACATCCCTGCTCCCTGGAACCTTCATATATGAAATAGATTTGGCTCCTTCCCGGTCCCAGGGACTCCCTAAAATGTGCTCAGATTCCTCTTAATTCTTGAAGTTACTTAATTAAATTCTTGACTGTGCCAGCCAGCTGGTGCCAGCGTGATTGGGAAAACATCTCCCAACTGTCCAAAGGGCTCCATTTTGAAGATGTGTAACATCCAAGTGGAGTAAAGCCTTTGGACCTTTCTTGACTCTTCTCTAAACTTGGATGAATAGGTATCTTCAATTCCCAAGCAAGTCTTCTTTCATCATTAGAATGAAAGAAAACAATGTCTGTCTACCTGGCCATGGAAATCCAGATATTTGTTGTATCCAGGCTGGATTATTGTCTTTCATTTTGTATGAAATGGGTATTTTTCCCAGTTCAGTCTATGATACTCAGGACTGTCCACTGGTCCCAAGTTATTCCAGCGTCAGCTTAAGTCTTTTGTCCTAATCTTTTAATGTCTTAACAAATTAGCCTACAATCATGTAGAGCATAAAGCGAATATATATCTAGGAATCACTTTGACAAATGTATCTTTTTTGACACAAGACAAGTCATGAAACATCTGAGATATGGGGACAGAGCTTTCTCAGTTGAAGAGATCAAATTTATGAGGCAAATTGTGAGAAAAAATCAGGTAAATCCAAATTTTAAATATCTTTAGAAAATACTTCAAAGCTTTCTTCTTTGAGAGCACATTTTCATCATAAATGATTGTCACAACCCTGGCTCTCCCTTTAATTCTTCCAAAAAAGACTGCATTTACCTCTCTTTCTCCCCATTGCTGCAATAGTTGATGACTAAAGGAGAAATGTACAAAAGATGCTGTTATTAATTCTGCATGGAAGGCACTCAGATACCACAGTGGTGGATAGTATATACCTTGAGAATTTCTCACAGCTAGCATTCTTTAGGTCTTGCTTGGATTCATTCTGAGTGAGCTGCTCTTCTTCCATGAGTGAGTTTCCCATGAGCATTCTCATATTTGTCTACTCCTAAAGCAGAGTGCATATTTACTTTCTACATGTGTGATATTATATGTATGCAACAGAGTGTTAAAAATCATATCTGGCAAAATCTTGTTTGTTCTTATTTTAGCTAATCTTCACATGAGCAACTCAGTGCATCCAAAAGACAAATGAGAACAAGGGAAAGGACTGTCAAACAGAGAAAGACCAGAATGTCAAGATTCAAAAGGGAGGCTAGTCTTGTGTATAAGGCCCCACATAAGTAATTTGGCAATCTGGATTCAATTCCTTCCCTTTCTGCAAATCTTCTGTGAAAGTACAAATAATGCATTTTTTCTGATACTCTTCATAACATATTCAAAAGCATATGTGATGCTCCCTGCTATTCTCTAGCACTAAAAATGCTGGAGTACTATCAGCCATGCTAATAAGTCAATTTGACAGGTCACTATTGGATGAATATGCTGCTCCTGACAACAAGTGCACCAGTTCACTTATGATTATGGAGCTCTTTGAGGGTGCACTCAGCAGAGCATTTGGTTACAATAATTTCCTTTGAGTTACTTAATCAGTATCTCCTTTCTCCTTAGACTGCAATGCCAGGGCAGGAGAATGAAAGGGTGTAGAAACAGATGACCCAAAGAGATGACAATTCATACTTATCAAGCTGTATATTGCGTTCTAAGGAACCCCCAAAACAGGGAAGGGTCAGCTTTGTATCACACTGGAGCTGTACTGCAAGTTTGATATTTTAAGCAAACTCTTTCAGCCAGTGGCAGGTTCACAGTCAGGGAACAATGGGAGCAGAGGCTGCTTCACATTTCTTACATACCAGTGATGCCAATTTATGAATTCTTCTATAAATCTCTGGAGATACAAACCATCTGTAAAGAATAAAAACACAACAACACTTATGAATTTGGTTGCACACAAGAGGAGTGAATACGTTTTGTTTAGACAATTCCCATGAATTCCAGGCTCAAGAATCACTGACAGTATGTCTTGTTTATGAGCTTTAAGTAATGACTGCAATGCAGTTTCTAGATAGTTATACAAAAACATAGATTAATAAGTGACTGCCTTTTAGTTTGTTTTTGTTACTGTGCTTTTTAAAGGGACAAGTTACACTCTATTCGAATACACTAGTGGCTGAATACAAATAAAAGAGCTTATCTGTTAATTTAATTTTATCTTCTAAATCAAAAGCAGCTATTATGAGTGTCAGTTAAGGCATAATGATTTGATTTTGCTTCTTGAAACTCCTTTATTAGAAAAGGAATAAACAATGATGTATGTGATGGACTTAGGGTATTTTCCAGGTCCTTATCTTCCTTTGACCTTGGAAGTCATGTGTCCAAAATATGTCTCAGGATTAGGCCTGAGAAAAGTAAGATTTTTCATTTTTAGTGATACTTAGCAGAATTTTCCAATGTATGGGTACAATTTTTTTAATACTTTGCTAGGTTTCAGGGATATAACCATCTTTTATCCCTCAGAATAACTTTCTACCATATCTAAATGGAAAAGACAGTCAATCATCTGATTAACAAGGTATCGGTGTTGGTATGAATGTTACCACATGATCATTTTTATACCCAGGAAGGCAACTACAGAAAAAGGAGGGAAAAATAAACATTTAAGCTGAGGTTAAAATGGCTTATAATGAACACCCTTCTAAAGCAGTGTTTGCTTACCCTGAGCTGGAGCAAAATTTTAACTTGCTTCAGTGATATCAGTGTACTTGGAAAAAAAAATCCTATTAGAGGAAAGCTTCACTCAGTTCATAGCAAAATTTCTCTCTTGTCAAGGGAAGTTCCTCTTAGCCTGGCTTGTGGGAATGCAGCAATGACAAGCCATTCTGGTGGCTTTCAATACTGCATGCCAGTCACCGACCCCCCTCCCCCATCCCTCTACTTTGCTGCACAAGGAAAAGAAGACACCACTACTTCTCTGAAAAGAAAGAGGATCTGACTCACAATCATACTTGTGCTATTTCTAATAATGAATGAAGCACTTGAGCTATTTGGTCCAACAGTTGTTTTCACTTATTTTTCATCTACACTCAAAAAATTGTTGTCCTTATATCAGCAACTTGCAATTATGCAGCTGCATTGGTGGTAGCAACACTGTATTTCCACTAGGTTTTCCTGTCATGTGGGTTGACACTTGAATCAAAATGATTGAAAAGATACATGATACATTTGTTGCACTGCTGACTCTTGCTGCAATGCACAAGCTAATTTTTTGTTTACAGAGAAGCAAGGTATTTTTTTAGAAACTTTGCCTTCAATATATATGAGCACTTCAATATATATGACCACTATATATGAACCACTCCTTGCAAATTACACAGTCTTATTGCAAAAGAACAAGAAAAGGTCTACTATTTATCCTGCTCCCAGCTCAGGAAGAAAGGAATCAGGTAGTGTGTATGACCACACTTAAACCTTGAAGACTATGTACAGACTTCAGCTTTTTATGGTGTGTAGGGTAAATTCCCATTAATCAGCAGTGCTGTGTCGCTTGCAGTTTGGTGGCTTTCAGATCCTTTCAGTCAAGAAGCACTTATGTGTAAGTTACTCTGGAGACTGATCTCATGACTTAGCCAAGTACAACTTAAGATATTGATGTGAAGATAGAGTGTGAAGGTGAGGATATCCACTAGGGTATATGAGTCACTCCAAGAAAAAAGCAACAGAACTGAGACTTTGCTGTAAGGAATGACCTGAAAATCCAAGGCCATTAATGTGAATTTGAGATCAGCTTTCCATGGGTTTACTGAGAAAGGCTATAAAAAGGACAAAATGCTCCAGGCCATGTGAGAGTGCACATGTTAATGAAAACAAAAATCAGAAGTTGAAGCATAACCAATTTAATGCCTGTCCTAACTTGTACATGAGATATCCACTTGCAAGGCATTTGGAAAGAGGCTGCGACCTCATTTCCCCTGGCACACTGGTAGAATGTGTTATTTTCTCGTGCCACCGCATAGTAACCGGAAGCTTTTGTTTCCAAGTGATAACTTGCACAGATGCAAGTTATTTTCCAGTAATGTAGGCAGTAACATGTGTTGCCACTGGAGTTTGAAATGTCCATTAATTTAACAGTAAATCCCTTATCCCTGTAAAATGAAAACACCATATTCTACACAGACAGAGAAGAGCATATAACTCTGCTTTTCAGATGTTAGAGCCTCCAGTGGACAATTGTTCACCAATTTCAATTTACACAGCTGGCTGTCTCATCCTAAAAAGATGCCTTAGGACTGAGAAAGCATGGAAAGTAAATTACCATCTCATTCCAAACAACATCATTTCCATCTCCCCAAGGCTAAAATTGAGGTATGTTAATACAACAATGTTAGGAAGTCAGCCCTGCTTCTGTTGGCACAACATTTGACCTATGTAAAGATGCCAAAATTTTCTGAGTCTGTAGAAATGAAAGTTTCTAGATACAAGATACTTGTTTGTCTTATCCAAAGATGATTATGAGGAAGAGACTAACGTATACAAAGCAATAAAAGGTTTCACTGTCATTGGAGCAAAAATTAAACAAACTCTTCTACAGAGTTAAAATAAACAAACAAAAAATGAAGTGGTTACTGGTAAATGTTAAAAAAATTAATCACATTGAGCATTCTGTTATCAAGTATTGGCTATTTTTTCTTGTCTATGTAACACAGCAGTGGAAAATACTAAAGGCACACAGTCCAAATCTATTTCTGACATTATCAACAATTGCAAAGGAGTAGTCTGACTCAGCAAGTTCTTTATCACTAAGGATACTTGAGCATACTGAGTTTATAAATTTGATAATGCTTAGTTTATGAATTTGATTACTGAGTTAAATTACAGTTCACAATAATTATCCAATTAATGTATGCTCTACTACTGTGCTGAAAATAATAACAAAACCCATAGCCAAATGCTAATCACCAACCAGATAGGACAGAGAGATGGAGGTGGGAGCTGTGGTAGAAAAAAATACCCAAATCCAGCCCTATTCTTTTTCATACTTATTTCACTTATTTCTGTTAGATTGTTTTAACATTTGTGAATTGTTTTCCAGAGCTATGGCAAAATGGCAAGGAGTCTGGAATTGATATACTCTCAAGAAATACTGTAAAGTAATATTATTTTCTCTTAAAGTTTGATGCTTAGCAAAACTTTAGTATCCATTTAGAATTATGTTTATACAAATGATCAGAATTGTTTTCTTTCTTCTTGAAAGGGGCATGAGTCAAACAAACAATACCAAAGAGGATGCTATTCCAAGGCATGTTAGAAGCTAGTCCTCATATCCTATGAAAAGTTAAATGCTACTGGGAGGCTAACTTCCTCTGCCTTTGAAAATCTCCTCCTAAATTCCTATCTTGAGGCATAACATTAGCTATAATACCTTAGTCTAATAGATCTCAATTCTCAAGCAGACTTTACCAGAAGTGCAAGAACCTTTTATTTATGTTTTTTTAGAGAAGTGTAAAGAAAGGTTAGGTGATGTCTACACAGAGAAGCGCAGTTCAGTATGGTCTCCTCAGGTGTGGGAAATAAACGCCTATCCAGCTCCAAAAGTGCTCTTGCTGCCTGGCTATAGACTGGTCTGCAGCTGCCAGGACAGAACTGTGCAGAAAGATGTGCAAAACTCATTTCATCAAGATGAGGAAGAGAGATTTTTGGTTCTGCCCTAAGTTCCTGGGTTTTATGGTAAGCTTTTACTGAATACGATATATAAAGCATCCTGGCAATAGGACGTGAAGGAGTCTTTCACCCGCTCCACCTTCTCTAACCCCTAAGATATTGTAAAACGTTGGTGTGAGGAGGCAGCAGACACAGCCATTGTAAAAGCGAGGGGCCACAATGTGAATTTGCACTGGTGTTTGGGTTCAGCCTGGGCCTTAGGGACTGAGGCAGTAGGGCAGTTCTGGGCGTGCACAGAGGTACAGCCCAAAGCATGTGCCAGGGCTGAGATCAAACTTCAAGGCAGGGGTTTCAAGCAAGTTCCAGGACTAGGCAGACACTGGATAAGGTTTTTTTCTAATCGTAGTTTTGGGCTTCACTGTCTTGGTTGTACTTAGGTCCTGTTGTGAACACCTATGTCATGTAGCTGATGCTCAGAATTCCTTTATAACATATGGGCAGAGTCTGCTCTCATTCAGCTGTGAGCATCCTCTTCCTTTCCCAGACTCCCATGAAAGCGTGAAAAGTGCAGTTATTCATGCACAATAAGGCATGATCATTATCATGATTTGTTTCTGCAAATGTTGTTAAAACAAGGCAATATCTGAAGCTTCACAAAAGGTGCGCCTTTCTCATGCAAAGCATAACATTCCTAGCGAGTCGAATGCTGTGTCAGAACTGGGTAAGCCAGAATGCTCCTAACATTTCAATGCACGCACATACTCCTCCAGTGTGAGATCTATGTTTATTAGTCAAAGAAAATGCTACCAACAAAATCCTATAGCTGGTGTGGTTTACTGTCATCCTTTTTGCAAATGAGATATTCATTTAAAAAACATTATTAGCTATGGGAAGGTTGAATTTATATTGCTTTTTACATATATTTAAAATACCTCCTCTCCATGGAATTTATGTTTAGTCATCTGTAAAACCTTGTCCATGTTTATATTGCTATGTAAATAATAGATCATAACAAGTGTAACCCTGTAACTGAAGTTTGAGGGTTAGACCAAAGAATCAGTTATCAGGAGCTACAGAACAGCTTAAATTTTAAGACTACCACTTGAAATATCTAACTGTGTTTAGAAGCTTTTGCGCTCTCTCTCGGCCTTCAAATACATTTTATGAGCAGAATTTACAGAACACAAGAAAACAGTATGGAGGACAAAGAAGGTCCTAAGGCCCAGCATTGGTGCAAATTTAGAAGGAGTTTAGATGAATCCAGACATGTGACTACTCTAGAGATCATATTGCAAATCTTTCCACTTTGATAATTTTTTGTTTTCCTGAAAGAGATTTTAACAACCCTTCCCATAAATAGCTAAATAGTTTATATGATGCAGAAGGTCTTATGTCCAAGAAGGAGAGAAAGTCAGAGGTGAGAAACACATCAGAAAATCTTCAAAGTGAGACTGTGAAACAGATATATGAAATTAAATCAATTCTGCACTGGACATAGGACACTGATGTGCAAAACAGTCAGTTATGATTGAGGCTACTTCCTGATTGTGTAGTACTGAACTTAAACCCAATAATAATCATCACAGTAAGCAGAGATCAAGTTGCACAAAGTTATCCATTTCTTCCCTCATGATAATAAAAAGAAAAATGAAGACAAATGTAGAAAACATGAAAAACTTAGAGAAGAACTTCAAAACTCCTTTGTGTTTTCAGCTACTTGCAGAAATGTGTGAGCTTTGTACGGGACTTAGGGCATGGGACAATTTGGTGGTGGTGGGGGGTTGTACAGTTAAAGGTTTTCACATAGGACATAAATGTTATTTCCATCAGTAAGTGAATGCAAGGGAAAGGATTATGATCTTCCAACCACATAAGATTACAATAGCCCACATGTAGCTTAAACTATTTATGTAAGTTATGTTGGGATTTGGTGACTGTCTTGACAGGCTGATGTCTGTCCTACCATTAACTGCTAACCTTCTAGCTCAAAAATGCCATGTGCATGATACTCTCGTTCTCCCATTTCCATGATATCCTGACCCAGGATATTGTTACCCAGCCTAGTGCTTGGTGGAAGTGATAGACACAGGGATGGCTTTAAATAATGCCTCAGAGCTGGTGCAGTAGTTCAGTCTCAGCAGTCCCTGACCTCAGAGCTGTGCTACATGCCTTCCCAGTGGCCTTCCAGGGAGGCACTTCTCAGTTTCTTAGGTCCTGCGCTGTAAATCACAGATTGTCACAGGGATATAGTGAGGAAGGGTGCTCTGGTATGGTGAGGAAAAGCTTGAGAAGTAAACCTGAAACAGTGGTGGATGCATGCAGAGGGAAGGACTATACAATGGAATGGATGAAAGAGGCACAGGAAGCATTTTGAGAGGCAAATGCTGGAAACCAGCACAAACAGAGCTCTGACTCATCCAGGAGAAGGTTGATGCAGGGATAGGTTGTTTTTAGGGGGTCATGCTGTATGTCCAGATCTTGTTTAAAGTGTGGCAGCTTGACTTGCCTTGGCTTAACCATCCCATCATTTGTGATAATTAAATATAAATCATTATCTTCCCCAGCTATCTAAAATGGCTGTGAGTACCTACAGATATACACAAGTTGCTATTATATTGGGTATTATATGTCAAAAAGCAACAACTGCCTGGTTATATATATATACAAACATGGTATTGTACTGAAGCAATGAACCTTGCCAAAAGTTGTCATATAATGTTACTCTTTCCACCCATAGGGTTTGGTCCTATAGTACTTCCACTGAGATTTACTTGCATGGATGTGTACATTTTGGGACATAAATCTGAAGCTTATCTCCAGCTCCCCCTGAACACCATCCCCCTCTGTGCAGGGAACCAAGCCCAAAGTTTAGAACTAGATGAATGGCTAAGCGCTCAGAAATCTGAACAGTTTATGTGTTTACATGCTGAGTCTGCCGCTGTCTAGAAAGGCAGCCACCAACTATACAACTTTAGTGATTGCTAGAAACGTGAATATCAGATGATCTAAGATTCATCTGCTGTAAATTAAAGCATGGATTTCTTTAAATCAACTGAGTTTTCCATTCATGCAGAAAATGAGATATGATATCAAAAGCATAAAAAGCTCAAAGGGCTCTGTCAGATGTGATTACCAAATCAGTTAATTTCCTTCACCTGATATAGGTAGTAACTTTCAAAAAAATTATAGTTACCGGCACCTCGTCTCCAGTTCCTTTCCCTGAATGCAATAACAACTAATTATTTAAGAGGGACTTGAACACTTCTCTATATATAGATGCCTGTTGGACTCTGATGTGTCACACAACGATTATGAAATGAGATCCTGCCAAGTTTCGTGGGTGTACAGGGATCGCACATAATCATTACCATTGTTTACAAACTTTTTTCCTTAGTCCCCCAGAATGCGGACCTGCTAGCATTTTCCTTCTCTCTTTTGTTCCTAGACCTAAGTCCACCAGCACCTGAGAACCAATATGAAATACACAAGTAAATGCAGGCTAAGGTAATTCATGGCAGATTTTCTTAATTATATATAAAAATATAAAATATAAAAACAATTTTTTTCCTCGTTTGATTGAATCTATTTAGCTATATGTTTATGTAGGGTGAACTTTGGTACCTTTGCAGCAAATCTATGGTGTATATTTTATGTAAATTTCACTGACCCCTGACTGTCAAGACCAGAATTGTTCTTGTTTAGCCTTAGCCCAGAAGTAATTCTGTTGAGTTCTTAGAGCTCTGCTGAACCTTCAATGAAATCTTCTGGTCCTATTCACCAGATTGTCTCCTGAACTATATGGTGAACTGCACACACAGGCAATAGCTGGAACTGTGACAAGCGCATAGGCCAGCAATTGCCATGATGGTCAGACAGTGGCTTCTAGGGTGTCCTGCCAAAGACACTGTGGTGGCAACTACAGAAGAGAGACAGCTAGAGTAAGACAATCGTGCTGAGCTATGGAAAGGTAATTTTTCCTAACTGCATGCATAAAGTGACAATCCTATCAATTCTATTATATGCACCAATTCAGATTAGAATACCTGCCAGAGAAGTGTCTCTTTGGTTTCTTTTTTCAAAGGTCAGGACGGCTGAGTCCATTTCAGACATGCATGAACAGATCTGTGCAAGATTATCCCCCGGTGGGCAAACACCAATATTCTTACTTCACAGGCCACGGCCAGAGGCACAGATAGATTTGGATGACCTGCCAACAGCTACAAGGGGAAACCTTGGGCACATTGTTAGAAGAGACCCTTGAACTTCAGAGTCCAGGCAAGGACTGGCTTAGCCACCAGGCCTCTCTGTCTGTTCCTGAGAGGGCTCACAAATGAAATGCCTGCTCTTCTAACTCCAAGCACATCTACCTGTGAAAGCACCTTCTCTTTTTCAAACAGACACACCACACAGTTCAAAGGGAATGCCAGTGAGCCTTGAAAGGAGATGTTAACGTTAAGAAGATTGATTATTTTCTACCCCAAAGAACTGCTGTTTCCCTATAATTTAGGTTTCAAGCCTCTTATTTCTACCTGGACTAAATTTCAAGAAAAGCTTACATGACGCTCATAATCAAGCTCGGTCTGACTGGATAATTTATTTTATATAAAATAAAACAGCTAAAGAAATATTTGGGGCTTTTTTAGATGGAAGGCTTGTTCTTCTTAATTCTCATTATTACTTCGATTATACATTAGATTTCTATAATCAATAGTACATATGTAGAACTACTGTGAGATAATTCTTGTCATTCTGTAGTGCCTGGCCAGGTAAAGGGCAAAGGTTTAATGCAGTTTCATTACACTTAATCATTTAATAAGGTCAGTCACAACTCCATACAAATTCAGATTAATATAACTTAATTAAGCCCTTAGAAAATGATCAGCCTAGCCTTCTACTAAGCGTTTCAGGCCAACTTGTCCTTTCCTTTCAGTGAATAGGGTAATAAAAGCTACTCATATTACCTTTCCAGGTGAAGCTGTGTGGCACACAATTTTGCCATTGATGCCATAAGGGGGAAAATACAGCAATTGAAAACACTAACCCCAGCTTCACCAGCACATTATACTGACCGTTCAAGCTCTGCTTTACAACAGCAGGAAGTACATTACCCACTTTACATGAGATTACACACAAACTCCTTCTACATGTGAAAGAGTGATAGTAGGGTTGTAATCAAGTGCTCAGAAGCATATTTCAGCCCCCTTGTGTGTCCCTGTTGTGGTATAGCATTTAATTACATAGTCACACACTATTCTTTTTCATAAACCTCTGGCCTCATTCAGGGCACAAAATGCATGGTGCTTACCTAATAAGTAGCTATTAGGTACTATATTTTCTTTACTGAACGTGGGTCCCATACATAATTTTCTGCACCCTGTTCAAATTACCCTCTGAAAAGAGAATGATGAATCTCCTTGGAGGCAAGTCTGTGGTGTTAATGCCCTGGTGAGTAATTGCTTCACAAACATCAATGAACTTATTTACAGAGTACATCTGTGAGAGGAGGGGGTGCCTCACAAATAGGAACTGAAGCACTAAGAAGGTGCCAGCAAAATGCCCACTAATTTGGGTTATTAATCCCAAAAGGTTTGAGTTTTCTTAAGACATTAGAATTACGTGACGTGTTATGTACCCAAGGTCCTCTTTACATCAGCTCTAACTAAGAGTACTCCCTCTGCGATTTTGCAAGTTGGGCTTGGTCCCAAGCTGGGCCCCTGGAAAGTGAGGAAGCACACACAGTGATCACCTTCGAAAACTAAAGCTCATTTGCCTATTATCCAGCAGGGATGCTGTGGAGGTGAGCATAGCATGCCATTTTCCAGGGTACCTCACCTGCTTTAAGTGTAAGACCACTGTTTCTCTTCCTGCCTCATTCCTTGCCCTGCAACCAGGCAGATTGCTTCTTCCTTTAGTAACCAGTTCCGATTTGTCCCCAGAGTAGTCTCTGGACACTGAATGAGGCAGGGGTCTCAAAGAAAAAGTAACATATTGTCACTTAGTTACAGATTGTATTGTTTTGTCCATGCACTTGAGAGACAAATTATACCTCCCAGGCAGTTTTAATACTGATGTTTCTCAACTTTAGAAAGCTTGCATTTGCTTAATATTCTAACATAGCTTCTTAATACGCATTTTCCTATTTTTTATTAAGGTTAAAAGAAAAAAAAATCCAGCAATTCTCTGAATCACATCTGCTCATCAACCACCTTACTTTTAATGACTATGCTGCCATCTTTGCACAATTTGTCCAAGTTGTCTGTCCCTGCCTCTGCTCACCCCACGTCTTTCCCCTTTCCTCTCTGGCCCTGAACGTTATGTCTTTTGAACGTGGATGTGCCTGGGCCAAAGACGCGGTGAGCGAGGAGAACTGGCTACGTACTCTTGTCTTCTGTGCTGGGACCCAATGCAGTTTCCAGCACCTCAGAGCCATAGCTGAGGGAATGTTCTGCCCCATGGTGGGCTGGAAGACACCCTGTGCAGATGAAACCTTTGGAGGCACATAGCTGCTAAAATCTAAATCTGTATTAAGTGTTTGTGGCTTTTTGAAGACTTGAAATTTGTCCCAGACAGGTATGTCTTTTCTTAAGGACACTTAAAGATGTTTTACTTCCTTCCCCTTCCCCTCACTTCAGCTAAATTTCACTCTGCTCCAAACATACAAGAGTTTTTAGTAGGAACAAACCAGCATTCGCACCTGCTGAAATAAACAGATTATTACCTAGAGGCAGGCACATAGCAGACACAGTTTCAGTCCAAATAGTTCAAATCCAGCAAAATTAGAAAAAGAAAGCCAAACGAAAAAAAGAGATTGTTATATTAGGAGCTGCCAGGCTGTCTAAAGAAGAGGTGGCCAGCCCAAGCTACAATATCAGTATATGCACATATATAGTGTTATGGGGGAACTACCGACAAGCTGTTATCAGTGTACAATGAACGAAATTTAATAAAGTGAAATGAACCTACACATCTATCTTCGCAGATTTCAAAATTTTATACCCTGATGTTGCTCTTTGACACTGAATTTTTAGAGGGAGAAGAATTAATTCAGAGAAATGGCTCTTAATATAAATTTTAATCATAGCATTTTCAGTAAGTGTGTAATTTTTAAGGAAATAAAATGTGATGTGATCTACATTCTTGATTAAATAAGGAAAATGCTTACAGGCTTCATCCTGATAGAGCCTTGATTCCTTAAGCAACACATTATGAGATGTTAATTAAATGACAGTAACGTGTAACATAGCTCCCATTTTTAATTTATGCAGACTTCATATTTTTCCACACTGAAAGGGATATTTTCACCTTAAGAGCAAAGCAGCTCTGCAAGCGGTGGAGCTGATGAAACCTGGTTTCCTATAAGATTTGTGACTTGAGGCTGAGCTCAGCCTTGCAGATTGCTGTGTCCATGAGGAATGTACACCTGCTGCAGCCTGTCCCTGACATGGGGCACTAGCAGGAGAGTGGGGATTTACTGAGAAAGTGCTAAGGATGTTTTGGCTCTGCTGCTTGGGGAAGTGTATTCTTTTACAGTTTCTGGACACCTAGAATAATACCAAACCTCGCTGAAGAGGTCCATATAGGATGGAGAGAAGGTTTGACCTGCCCTGGACACAGGCACTCACTGGATTGTCAGTGAATTTACTACCCTGCTGTGTGTCACAGCAGAACATGTCTATTTTATTGGATGCTAATGCAGCACAGGCCATTTAATTTCAAATCAGTAAGATGCTGTTCTTGCAGACATTATGCATGATGCTACTCCTGTTCAACTTTATGGGAAGTCATCATGAATAGCAGTGGTGTTGTCCAGTGTCACTCATCACTGCCTGAGGTTAGCAGTGAGGACCCGGGCAGGTGGAGGTCCCTATCTGACTACATGGAGTTTCATCAAGTTGGAGGGGTTCTTCCTCACACCTACATGGGGAAAAAAAATCTTTTGTTTGATTACAAAACCAAACAATCCTGTTTTCCTCCAAAGTGCAAGCAAGGAGGGCAAAGAAACAATTTTTAAAGTGATTTTGGAAACTGAATACATTTCCTAGATTTGAGGTTAATATTTAAGGGAACTTTACATCAACCAGTTTCACAAGCTGCAGCCTTACTTACATTTCATGCTGAAGTTGTCCTTTCAAAAATGTGGCCCACCACAGGGAACAGTGTTGAGGCAAGTGCTTACTTTTAAATGGAGCTGAACACAACATGAAAACGAGAGCGCACACTGCTGAACAGATTAAGTGATATGTTCAATGCAGAGAAATATGGTTTCAGAGATACATTGAACAGAAATCTAGACAGAAACTGAAATAAAATCTTTGGGTATTCTATGGCTATCTAAAAGAAACACTCTCTTCTTGGAAGCAGTGCCATGTATTTAGGTTCGTTGTTAATCTAGATTTGAATGCCCTTAATTATGCTAATTTTTTTCCTGGCAGATAATTAAAAAGAAGATTTTTAATGAGTTAGATGTCTTAAGATCCTAGAGAGAAGGAAATAAAGAGAGAGAGAGGCTGGTAGAAAGGGAAAATAAAACAAAATTCAAACCTAAGATATATTCAATTCCACATTCTCCCTGACATTTAGTAGGCAGCTTAATTTCCTTGTATTGTCATTTGACAGCATTACCTGCATATGCATATCCATTGTCATTGACTTGTACTTTAGATTATAAACTATTTGGATCAGAGACCATCTTTTTGCTCTGTGCTTAGAACAAGGGAGTCCTGGAGTAGAGTTTGCACATTAGTACTCTAAAGGAAAAATAACACCAGGAGACTTGTTCCTGTAGATGAAATCCTGATCCGGTTTGGAACTGATCAGTCTGCAGTACTTTTTATCCTTCCTCCCCACTATTGTTTTTCAGGGACTTGGTCTCTAACATATTTTCACACTGATTTCAGTGTTAGTGAAGATTTTATCCTGTAAATTGCTGGACACCCGTTTATCTAACTACAACACAAATTTTGCTAATCAAACAAGATTCATATTTTTGTTGTCAAGAGACAGTTCTGTGTAACAGACTAAAGGTGTATGTAATAGAAACATTAACCTCATTTCTGAGTCTAATATACCCTTCTGCATTTTTCTTACAGCCAGGACTGAACTGCACATACTGAAACAAAAGAAAAATCTATTTGCAGCCTGGGAAAGAGCAAACAGACAGGAGAAAACAACCTCCTTTAGCATCTTAAGCCACAAACTGTTTGAGCAAAATATCAAATTACAAATAGAAGTGCAAGAGAAATTTTAGGGCAAGATTTCTGATCATAGTTTGGCTTCTCCGAGTTCTGGAGAGAAGTGTGAGAAATTTCCAGCAAAACTATCCAAAATACTTGGATAAGCAGATCCAGAATCCTGAGCTGGGCCATGCAGAGCACCCAAGGAATTGGACATGTATTGTCTCAGTCCAGTTCTCAGCAGACAGATAATCCTCTTTATAAAAGCTACTATCTCAATATGCGCTGATAGCCCCTGCTGTCTGCTTCATTAAGGGGGCCAAAGACTATACGAGCATGAAAACTAAACACTCACTTATCCCTAGGTGAAGTTCAACTCAGAAAGGCAAAGGGCGGCAGGCGCAAGTGGCATCACTATTGTACTTGTTCTCTGGACTTCATCCTGCAGTACTGTTAACCCAGCACTTTTCACAGCACTAATCCCTAATTCAGCAAAACACTGAAGTGCCTGCCTAGCTTCAGAGCTTGGCTACATAAGGATAGACTGAACCGGGGCCTGAATTCACTTTGAGAGGAGGGAGAGTGATAGAAAAGGTATATCTACAAATGACTTTGAAAAATTTCAGAAGTAATTGTTAGGCACTGATTTGCTGCATGTAAATAAATTGTACTAAGCTACTGCATATATACATATATTACTACATAACCACGTGTGTGTGTGTGTGTGTGTGTGTGTGTGTGTGTGTGTGTGTATTTTTCCCGCATGCACAATCTAAAGCTTCTCCCCAAAATAAAACATAAAAGTAAGTTGTTCAGCGATATCCTTAGATGCAAGTTTTCTGCAGGTTAGGTTAGCTATAAATTAAAAAGACTACTAAATAAATAAATAAACTGCTTTGTTCAGTTGTATCTCCAGCAGGGATATGACTGTTCATTATGAATAGGGGCTGAAGGCTTCACTGCTCAGTAGTTTATAAATACTAATGAGTGACATATTGAGAAAAATTGTACCTACAAAAGCAAAGTCTTCTGCCATGCAAATCAGGCCCCAATTCCCCACAGATAAGGATCTTTTTGATGGAACACATGCAAAATCTACAGCTCTTAATTCTTTCATTAGTATTCTAGGCAGATGATTGCCAAATAACAGGGAAAACTGTCTGAATTGCTGTGTCTGAAACCTAATATTGATTTGTTTAATAGTGTCAGGAAGTCAAAATTCACAAATCTCCTGTCGATTGTTTATGAGGCAGTTAGCACAGAATTGGATGCCCCTGCTTAATTAATAACTCATTACTGAAATTTGATTATATGCTTGAATGGTTTAAATGGGCTCTAATTCAGTATCTGCAAAGCAGTGTTGCAACAAAGTAAAATGGATCTGAAAGCTTGTTTTTTAACACTATTGCCATCTGTATTTCATGATCTCCATTGTTGAAGAATATGTTGACCTAGGTGCTAGGGCAGACCTCTTAGTACATTAATAATTGACATAAAAATGTGTCATTCTAATGATGTTATGAACTGAAATCAGAAGGAAACTTTAAAAGAAATGTCACTGATTGGAAACAAAGGAACTCTAAATGTAATTTTTAATGTGTGATTTGTTTATCAGATAATTAACTGAAACAAGGATAACAAAGGTATTTCTAGTATGGACCTTTTTTTTCAGAAGCACCTTAGGGACTTAGAACTGTACGTCCAGGGGGCCTGGACTTGCATGCTTTTGAAATTCCTGTCCACTATATTATGCAGTTCCTGGCACTTTCTCATCTCTGGTACTAACAGAGGGAAGAAACACCAGGTATAACTTTGAAGTTCTGAATGAGTGAATGAGGAAAAGTCAAGATAATAACCTCCTTCACTTAATGAACTTTCCCCCATTTTCAGGACCTGACTAAAATAAAATTTCTTCATCAGGGATTTATTTACTCTTCTTCATGTCTTTAAGAAACCAGAAAGAAATAGATAAAAAGTATGGATTTGTGATTATTTTGACATGAAAAGAATTAAAAAGAGCTCTTTCTAAGGGCTGTGTAGTCAGCTTACTTGTTTTTGGCAACAGTGGGAATCCCCAAGTTTCATTAATTGCAAATGAGAATTTTGTTGTAAGATTCAAAGTGGGTTTGTCTTCATTTACTTTTAGTTACTTTCCTGTTAAAAAGAAAATCAGTACAGAGGTATGCTCTTTTCTGCAAGACAGACTCAAGCATGTGCATAAATATGTTGCTGAATGGGGATCTCGGAGATTTGGTCAAGAAGCAAGAGACCTATCATATCAGTTAGGCAATGCTCTGTGTGTGACATCCTTCTTCCCACTCCTGCTGTTATCTTCAGTGCGTGTAATGGTCACTGAGAGACCTTTGGTACTGACGGTCTCATGTACATTCTTCACGGATGACACACAGTGGGGTTGTTGGGTCTTCAGGGGATTTCCTTACTTGCACAATGAATTCCACTGAGTTTCTGCTGAAGACGGCGCTCACTCACTGCAGGATGGGTACACATTGTAGAGCTTCAGGGTGACTAATGTATGTCATGAATAATGATTAGCAAATAGTTGAAAGTGAAGAGTTCACAGGCAACTCATTGTCTGAATATTATTTGCCCAAACTCTTTTACCCAGTGCAAGAAGCTCATTTAGCCAAAAGCAGAATAAAATTAATAATTAATAAGATTCAGGCAGATATGTTCAACCAGCTCCATTAGGGGAAATCAGTGAAATACTTTAGGAGAAGCTGTTCTCATGAGAATTCTAGGTGTGGTTTGTCTTAATGAAAAGGTTTGCATAATTGGGGCAGTTTTAGAGCAACCTAGAAGTAGAACTCTGAGCTGGTCAAAACTGGCCCTGGAGTCCACAGTAGTAATAAATGGCATAATTTCTCTAAAGTCAGTGAAACCGAGAATTTCAGCTGAGATCCTCAAAGCAACTTAATCCTTCAGTCAATAAAATATATACATCTAAATATCCCTGAGGAACTGGACTGTGGGCCAGTGGATCCACATGGTGTATTAACACTAGCTCAGGATGTACATTTTTGGATATTTCTATGAAGAAAAACCTTCAACAGACTTGCAAACTGTTGCAGCTGCACTGAGTTTCTCTCAGACCAGTAAACAGACTTGCTTGAGGAACAGAAGTGAATGCTCTGAAAAACATATATAAATACAAATTAAGTGGTAGTTTGAATTAAAATAGAACTAACTGAAGAATGTATGCGCAAAATATTACGCAATGAGTTAACTGAGTTAACTGTTTTGGCACTTTGAAGACAAAAAGGGTGGAAAATGACTGCAGGTTTGTCTAAAATTGCCTGTAATCTTGTACAGACAAATACCAGTATCAGTCCAGATATTCTGCGAGCAGTGACTGTGTCTGGCATAGTGGCTGGACTCCAAGGTGTAAACTGACAAACCTCATGTGCCCCTCTCTGAAAATGTGAATTGCAATATGTCCTACTTTATAGAACTGCAAAATATTTATTATTCTATTCTTATCTCACAACCTTTTCTGCATATCTTGTGTGGTCAGGAGAAGGGACTTCAGATTCCATTGTTTGAAAAAGGTATTAATCCCTACAGATTTAGCAAAAATGTATCCCAAAGGCAGACACAAATTCTGGGTTTTACCCCTTCCCTTTCAGTCTTGGGAATGGGAAAAGCTGCAGGGTAAACTTATACTCCTTCACAGAGCCCTGTACTCTGCTCCTGACCAGCTTTCTTTAAGCATGATGCTAATGCTATTTTAGGTTATCTGAATCCTTTGAAAACTTTTGTGCATTTTATCATAAGTAGAGTCTTTCAATATTGAATCAACAGATGTGTTATTTAAAAATCATTTTACACTATCCATATTTTAGATCTTTTAAAAAGGCACATACTTTTCTCAGACAGGTTTTAGTAACATCCCATATAGACTTTTTCCATTTGAGTTTCTGATAAGTAGAACATCATTATAATTGTTTGGCATGTAGATTGCTTAAGCAGTTTAAGATGAAGATTATTTTAAATTTCCACTCTTACATAACTGAGCACATTATCAGTGTTGAACTGTGAAATAGTTATTAATGATAACTAACAATAAGTAATGCCGTTAGGAGTTCATTTCTCAAGCAAAAGGGAATTGCTTTACATTTTCATGCATGCAGCCATTAACAGTGTTGTAGTTCACAGGTTTGCTAACTTTTCTCGGTGATAGGTAACTTTTACAATTAATTTAAGTTAAATAATTAAGCCTGGGCAGCTAAGAACATTTTTGAACCATCATTAAAGACAAAAAAAACCCTTTTAAGCAATGTTTTAACTTGTGCTAAACAGCAGTCTGAGGAAGAATGCTGGTTTCTTTCTGCTGTGGGCCGATTTGTCAAAGTGCTATTAAGAATTTTCAGTTATAAAAAAAAAATGGAGTGAACCTTTATTTATTTCCTCTAATTTATTATGCTTGATTACGCAGCTGGAATGGGAAGGTAGCTGCTGTTTGTAGTTAAATAACTCCTCACAATTTCTTAAAGAAATGATCTTCAAAGCTTTAATGGGTCAGTGGCTCAAGTACAAAGGAAAGATTGATTTTCATACTCCCACTCTTTGTTCCCAAAGTTTAAAACAGACACGTTCTGGTAAATTAGTTTGTCTATGTTATTAATGGAAGAACTTATTAAACTCCCATAAATACATGGTGGTATCTTACTTAAAATACAGAATGCATTTGCTTTGAAAAAAATACATGTCTAAAAGTAAACAGGGGTGTAATATTTTTATTTGATTTCAGAAAAGCCTCAAAAGGCAGAAGTCTGGAGAATTGGGGGTTTGTAAAATATATTAGGTATGCATAATGATGAATGGTACAAGGAGCGTAGGCTCGAGTCAATAGAAAATATGTTATTTGCATTTAATGAAAAGCATTCACATACTGCGTAAGTGGCAATGCTATGGGGAGCACGACTACTCTAAGCAAGAAATATAGTCTCAGTGAAATACCTCTTTTATGTAAGGCTCATGTGCACGTTTCTTGGCTGAGCTGAAGGAGGTTACTCTGGTAGTGCAGAAATGATCTTGGGGTCAGGGCACGCTGCAATATTGGCATAAAGGAGAATTGCTGTGAGAAAGATTATTCAGCTTCATGTAGGGAACAGAACTGTAGCTACACGAGGGGATGAGGGGAGTGTTTCTCAGCTGATGTAAATTGCCAGAGCTCCTTTTACATCAGTCGAAGGTCTGTCCCAGGTCCATGTCTTCTCCCACGCAAGCGGAGACACTTCTGATATATTCTCATGGCCTTTGAGGTCACCAAGTTTCCCCTGATGATCTCCTTTGGATCTGCCTGACTGTAGAGGGATATCTTACCACACTTAATCACCTTTTCTTTTCTCATCCCAAAGTAAGCATTTAGTTCTCCCTGTGAATAAATCCCACACACCTCAGCAGTTCACAGACAAGGACAGACCTTCAGAAATGTTTTTACTCAACATCATCAACAAGCTGTAGGGGTTACTGCAACAGGTGAGCACTAGCTAACTAGAAATTCACTATCACAGCTGCTAGCTGTAGTAAACTGCCCTTTGAATAGCTCATGCCATTGCTGTCTGCTAACGGAGGGGCAAGCTGCTTGTGCCAGACTATGGGGACATTACCTATGCCTCAATTAGCTAAAAGGGTCTGCGTGGTTCCTGTTCCTGCTGGAGGCAGTGGAGCTTAGCAGCTGCTGCTGCTTCTTCTACTCTTAGTCTTGCTGATGACTCCCATTAAGTCTGAGTCTGAATGCCAGAGCTGTGTGATTAATACTGGGAAGATGTGAAGCTTCCAGTGGTCTTTCCATGTCCTCACTTTTGACTTCATGAGGGAAATTCTTCATGGTCTCCAATACAATCTGAGAGGGCACCAAATAATTGTACTTACTGGTAAACGCACCCTTGACACAGAGCAGTTTGTGAGGCACAGCGTGTCATCAGGGTTCAGCCACTGTCACCCGTACTGCCTCCCAGGGGCAGTGACCACCCCTGTTAGGGAGCACTGTGGGGGGAGTCTGTATATACATCCTTCTGTAACAATAGACTGTTTCCCTCAAATCTAAAAGATTCACAAAAGTGATTTACACAGCTGTGGTGAAATACCAGGTTGGAGCACTCCTAGAAAGTCATTCAGGCTCAGAAGTATTTTGATTTTCTAAAAGACATTTTATTTCAACCATTGTGTATTATGCATTCAAATTTTTAAAAAGTCAAAATCATAACAAATGTGATGAACTAATCAAAATGTTTGAATCTTCTACTCCTTGTGTACACATTCCTCCTTCTCCCTTTACATTTGTGGGAAATTTCCATTGTTTTGAATTTGTTCTGAAAAAGAAAAGAAAACAAGACTTCCTTTACTTCTTTAGTAGCATAATCTTGTGGTTCTCTGGCATGATTATCCTGCCCAGGCCCAGTGAGACAGTTCTTTTAGAAACACAATGATTCTCCACTCTGTCATCCTATCAGCTGTCTCTACCAGAAAGGGCTGAATTATTCCAGAGATGGGGACTCTACCTTGCAGTAGAATAATGAAATAAATCACAGTATGTGCTTTAGACCAGCTCAGGTGAGAGCACGCAAACCAAGATGTATGCCTCTAGTTCTAGTCACATGGGACCTTAGGGTACTCATCAAACCATTTTTTCTGCTCTACATTTATATATGGTTTTTATAAATCACTTGCTACAGGAAAACATATCCTGTATATGGGGGATCAAGTGTTTCATTCCATTCCTATGCCTTAATAGTCAATAATAAAAAGCTCAATGGCGAATGTGATTGCACTTCTTTGCAACCAGTAATTGGAAGACTGTTACAGAGCCTGTTTTTTTAGGAGCTGGATACCTTCAAATTCTAAGCCTGCATTTATTTATTCATGACTAGTTTTATACTAATTTCTTCCTCTTTAAAGTTGAGTTCTCTAGCTTGTCCTGCTGTACTCTAGACAGTATTCATATACTCTCAACCTCTTCATTTCCAGAGCTGGACAAGGAAGACTGTTTTCATCTTTTATCATAAGGCGTGCTCCATACCAACGAATCATCTTAGTAACCCTTCTCTGACCCATTCCAGTTTGAATTACTGTTTCTTGGACAAGGTGCCCAACTGGTCCCATCTTTCATATTTGGCCATTCATCACATATATAATTTGTTACCTAGATGGGAATGGATCTTGGCTGGGTAAGGGGACTGTGACAGCAGAGGTGAGTAGGCCACTGAAAATACTAATAATTTGAGCTAATTTTAGCAATGGGTCTAAACTAAAATCCAAAAACTTTGACAGGAGAGGATACAGACTCCAAATTTATCTCTACAATAGGCCAGCTCAAAATCACGGATCTCCACATCAATGAGCTTTAAGGGATTCAAAATCTGATCTCTGTCTGGGCTCATTTCTAGTTAACATGAATTACACCAAGAGCCATACTTTCATTATAAAGAGGAAGAAAAAATACCATGGAAAAAATAATTGGCTGCAAATACCACAAAAAAGTTTCTAAAATGATAGCAGCCACCTGCGCTAATGATACTGAACTATAATGTAGAAGCCCAGCGTTGTATTGTAAAATATGAGCAATTAAAAACATCTCATGGCTGCTTGTTAGGACAATCAGAAACAGAAATTCTCAGGCATAGTTATCAAGCAATCTTTCACCATACTGTTGATAAAAGCTCATAAAGGGAAACTGGAGCTCATTCCATTTCATACAATCATGTGGCAGCAGGCAGACTCCTATACTTGTTTGGGACCACAGATTGGAGAAGACCATGCTGCTTTCTGAAGGAATGATGACAAGATACTTCATGCAATTCCTTTTTAGCAGAACTCCCCACTGAAGTGGTTCTATTGCGATTGCTAATGAGCAAGCGACAAATCAATGTCTCTTTCATGTTCTAGCAGATACACGGAGTGGTTCACGCATACCCTCTGTTCTGTTTAGCCCTCTAGACAACAACACTATACCAGCATTTGCAAGTGTAGAGCTGGTATGTGGCATGTTTGCATGCAATTATGTGAGCAACCCTCTGCCAGGTGGTTAGAGACAGCAGAGGGCTAGTTTGAAGTGTGGCAGGAGTTTTACTTGACAAGTAACTAAATTGGCTCCAGCCCCTGCCCTGAATTCTGGGTAAACCAAATCCCCCATCCTCAGGTGGCCTTTTCAGCCTGAAATTGCTTATTTTCAAGCACTCAGGATTGTAAACAAGCTAGGGAAGGAAATAATAAACTCAGGGAGCACTGCAATAGAAAATAGGTGCAGAAAATAAGTCATATAGTCTGCCCTTCCAGTGATGTTAGCAGTTGTCTGATTTTTTCCCTGTTGGCTTTGAGAAGATGCCACAGGAATCCCTCTGACCACACCACCTCCCCTGACCACCAAGCTCCGCTTGCCACTCTGGTGAGTGAGGGGTAATGTTTTTGCAGCTACTAGGGAGCTCTCTGTTTTGTTTCACTGACCATTTTCAGCATCTGCTTTGGCTCTGCTAATTTGCAGAGTAGGCAAGGTCAAAGCACAGCCCCCTCCGTGACGGTGCACTGCTCTAGCTCAGCTTTGGGAGGGGTGAAGGTTCCCCATGCAGAGGGTCTCTCCCCGGAAAACCCAGGCAGGATGGGCACCAAGAGAGTTGCTGTCCCTAGAGCTCCCAAGTGTTTTGTTGTAAAATGAGAGTGTATTCCCAGTTCTGACTTTTGCAGGAACGCACTTCCCTATTGTATGTACGATAGGCACTGTCTAAAGGAGCTGTGGGTAGACAGGGGAAAGAAGAGGAAAATCTTTCTAGAGCATTTTCCTCTTTTTACCAACAGAGGGATTTGAGAGCCTTTCTCCATCTGCCGTCCCTGGCAATGGTGTGGTCACAGGAAACTAAGGATGTATATAGTAAAAATGGCCCTGTGGATGCTTTGTTGTGTTCAGCCAATGGTTTCATATACAGCATATTTTCCAGAAGAAGCTCTCTGAAACACAAACTAAGAAATCTCTTCCAAGGCACCAGAGAGATGGATCTACTGCTGGAATGGAATGATCATCTGCTTAACAGCTCAGAGCTACATGCACACTGATTTGGGTCAGGAAGTCAAAACATAACACCAGATTGAATTTAAACTGTATGGAGGTTATAAGTAAGCAGAATATTATTATGATGGCTGGGTTAATATTTTCCTCTTTTGGAAAGCACTGTGGGATCATTAATGTACATAAGTGGTTAGGCAGGCATTGGTTTTATATCTTGTCTGAAAGGAAAAGCTTCCAAAAAGGCATTGACTTTTAACCCCAGGCTCTACAGAGAGATAAGAGTGCCAGTTATGAACTAACCAACCTGCTTTTATAGCATACGTTTCCACTTATGACTGTATATCCAAGGCTCATCCATCCCATGTTTCTGATCTGACCCACTCTGCTGCTCAGTTCTAATCAGTTCATTTGTTCTAATATCTATTTATGGCCTCCCAAATATTTTAAAATGACATTAATCACACAGCTCTCTTTCTTCCTCTCTTTCAGCTACGCTGGAGAAATAGTGTTATTAATACTGTGATTGTAATGCTGTGTGTGTGTGTGTGCGTGTGTGCGTGTGTGTGTGCTTGTGAGCACGCCTATGCATGTGTGCTGAGCTCTGACAAGATTACAGTTGGAGATGGTCTGACTACAGGCTACATCCTATTTAGGCTTCTGCAAAGATTAGAAAGAGAAATCTCGCTTTTGTCTTTGAAGCATGAATGGATGCTGAGCTTTCAGCAGACTGTAAATGGCAGCAATTTCTCTGAAAAATAAGAGCAACTTTTAAATTAATGATTTATTGTTAAAATAAGAGATAAAAAAATGTCACTATCCCCACTCCCTTCTCCCCCTTTACCCAGCTGAACTGTGCTTGGATATTGGATCTCTTTTGTTGGCAGAAATTCTAGTAATCTCTAAAGGACGTGCTTTTTCTGCCTTCTCAGACCACCTCACTGAAGAGAATTCCAAAGATTTCTGGAAAAGCTTTTTAATGTAAGCAGCAGAGTTCTCCCCTCCCCATACCCCTTACCCCTCAGTATCATTATAATTTACAAGATTCATATGACCATGTAACAACTTAGTGATTACATGGAAAATATCTTATAAATACATAATAATTACAAGTTTATGCAGATTACTTAGTAAATGCATCTGAAATAAGATAATAGTTCAAAGATTAATTATCCCATAACTTGCAGTATTTAAATATTTTTCCCCAAATGTACAAATATAGTTTTAGTGACTTCAGGCTAGCAGAGAAGGGGTTATAATGGTTCTGATCTGAGAGGAAAAAATGAAATTTGACAGGCATGGATTATTTAAAGCATGCAGATGTGAGCCATATAACCATTACACTTTGATGCAAATCATAGAGGAAAGCACAGGAGGGATGGCCTGTACGGAGAAGTAGTGGACAAAGTTAGGATTTCCTGACATCCACTTGAAATTTAAACAAATAATCATTTAATGGCAGTGCAGCATTACATTCCTTGTTGCATGCATTAATGTCAGCATCTGGGACCAACATTTTGACAGTTCTATTAAAATGCTTCACCATTCCCTATCTAACACCTGTTAGCTCTAATTTTCTTTCCTGAGACGTACATCAGTAGACAGTATAGATTCCAAATCATTTATCACTTTTAAAGTGCTTCCATATGAGCTTTTTGGGGGGCTTATCTTGGCCTTAGGAAAACCTTTTCTGAATGTATTAAAATTCAGTACTTAGAGGGGGAAAAAGTGTAGACATCAATGTTTCATAGCACTCATGTCTGGTAATTATTATCCTAAATTATGGCTTGCACATGACTTGACAAAGTGGACCATGCATTTAAAAAAGCTGCTCAATAGACATGCAGTCCTCAATATGTTCCAAGTTATTGAGATGTCAGTCAGTAATCATAAAGCAAACACCCCTCACTGAAAGGACCCTGCTAAGAGGGCTATGAGGCCTGGGGGACTACCTAAAAATGTCAGAAATGTTACAGTCTAAATGAATGACATCAGCAAGAGAACATGTGTTTAAAAACATGTGCAATTAGCTGATATAATAAAATGCAAATCCTGGAACACCACAGACTCCCAGGAGCAGTACCTGGAAGGGCAACATTTGAAAACAAAACAAAACATTTTGTCTAGAGAATAAGAAAACATTCTTATATGTATTAAAAAATATGGAAAACATGAAAAATTATTTTGTTGGTGTTTTTATAGATGTGACTTTGTGGATGGAGTAAGAAATGGGTTATATCCTTTATCTACATGTACATAATAGGCTTGCTTATCATTATGTAGGTTAAATCATTCCCTGTGTTGCTCCTATCATGCCAAGCAAGGTGTACTGTGAATTAATGCATTATTTGTAATCTCTCACCTTTTACAACGCTGACCATAAGTTAATCAGCTTGCAGAGAGATGAGTGTTATGTACAGTATTTTAGAAGTATTTGCCTTTGCAATGCAATATTGTTATAATAGAGATAAGGCCCCAGCCTCTTCCCACTAAAGCATATGGGAATTTTACTGATCATTTGGGTGGGCAAAATATCGGGCCCACATGCAATATTTATATCAAGGACCTCAGCTGCAATTGCATAGAGTGTGATGTGACAGAAGATGATATCCAGAAAAGTAAATAGGGTTACTTGAGACTGGACCATTTGCATTTTTTTAATCCAGATTTTGTTTTTGTTGCTTGAATCTGAAATCTGTGAATCAACCACTAAAAACTTTTGAATAACTTTTGAGCCATTTGAAAAACCGGACTTCATCTCTCTGCATTTTTTAAAGGCACATCCAAAGTGCATACAAATAAATAGCATAAAACAAATCACGTAAACCAGCTGGCAGGAACTATAAATGTATAAATCTGTGGACAGTTTAAAAATGTCCATCAGCATACAGATACACACCTTTACTTTCACACGTCTGCTGTTTACTAAATAACATTTCAGCATAGTTTTCATCTTATAAGGAAAGTGTTTGAAACTTGGAATAAGTGCACTTAATTAAAGGAAGGCTGTGAAAATGTGCACTAATCTGATATGACTAATAGCAAAGTGCATGAAATTGCTAATTAGAATTTCATTAAAGGTGCTGCTTTATCAGACTGCGAATATCACAACCTTTAAAATTCTTTCAGGAAAGCTTAATTCCTTTTCAAACAGAAATATTCTTTAAAGACATTTGACTTGTTCTGAAGGAATTTGTACCTTAGGCTGAAACATAAAATGTTGCCAATATTCCACAGGAGTAATATTTGAATAAAAACATGTATCAGGTACTTTCTTTCATCAGTCATATGAATAATTTTTTTTGAAAATATTATTGTTCAAATAATACAATCAGCTAAGAAAAATAAAGTTTAATCTTTAGATTATTTCAAATATGGTTTATTTTTATGCCTATACTGTAATATTTGATATGTTTTTGCTTTAAAGGAGAAAGAAAGCAAAAAGCTTGCTTCAAAAGTAATGTACGAACAATAAAAAATATGGGTATGAATGTCACTTTATAAAAATACATGAGGTTTTCGACGTCCAGAAAGAGGAAATTAATCGTCTACCTTGATTAAAAAAAAGCCAATCAAAACCTAATATTCTTTGTGAGGCATCTTCTAACATCTTAAACAGAAATTTTAAAACAATCTGTATTTTTAAGATTATTGTTGGAAAAAAACCCGAGTTTTGTGCAAATGCTTATATTTCTATATTTAGCTAAAATATTAATTAATTTTAGCTCTTTTTTCTTCTTGGTAAATCCTACAGCTTACTCCTTTTTATTTATTTTTTTGTTGAAAGATGATTCATTATCAGATTTATTGTTTATTTTGGGGATATACTCCGGTTTTTGTGATTTTATGTGCAGGTTAACTATTACTCCTTTTGCAGTCATCACCTATATTTTCATTCCTTTCATTGCAATTGATGAAGAAGCACTAGTATTCGACAGTATACATAATTACAGTAAAGACACTGTCATACTGCAAGTGGTCAGCAGCAAAGCTCACCTTGCTTTCAGATTAAGTTTTGGCTACTCCCAGTCGAGGTTTGGCCCCTGAGTCCTAGGAAATGCCATTCTCCATTTAGGGCCTGATCCAAAGCTTTCCTAAGACAGAGCAGGAGCCCTGTGCCAGCAAAGGACTTTCAAACAGGTCCAGAGTGAATTCATACTCACAGATCTTAGTTTTGACAAAATTCTCATTTGCTCATGTGTCAAATCCTGCTACACCTCGTTCTGCAATTTTTGGCCTAGCGACAGACAATTTTGCTTGCATAAAAAAGGACCAAAAGAGCAGGATTGGGACTTAAAGAGCTTTGTTCCTTTTGAATAGCAATGCTTGACTGAGCACTTTAAGTTTACCAGCATAGGTAACTAATATTGGGCTTTCTGTGAAATTAAAGCTCATTGAAGCAGCTGATGTTTATGGGTATTAAAAAATATCCATCAAGGCTCCACATTTGTGGACTGCAATTATTGTTATTAGTAGCAGGAAAAAATCTACTTTTGCTGGAATTAAGTATTCAGAGCACATTTTTAGAAACTCAAATTAAAAACTAATCAATTCAAATTTACATGACAAAAAGATTCTTGGAAGTGGATAAAGTGTGAACAGAAGAATCTTTACTTAGGAGATAGTATACTATTACTCTGAGCATTTTTTTAAAATCACACGTCAATTAGAGTTTGGTGTGATTTCAGCTCTTGTTATAGGTATTTTCATGCCAGTAGGTATTTTATCAGTTGGACAAAGCAACACATAAAAGTCATTTCAGCTTTCTTCATAAATATGCCAACTTGCTTTATTTGCATTTACTTTCTACAATAAATACATTGATAAAAAATCAGTCTAGACTTAAATAAATGAAAATTATGCTTATTAAATCTAATGTCTGGTGTCAAAAGTGAGGTGTCAATCTTACCTACCTTACTTCTAAGCAAGGCAAACAAAGCTGCTAATTACAATGTTTAAGTTTAAATGTAGAATTATTGTTCAAATATAGAAAACAATGGTGTGGTTGTTCTTTCTATAGCTATATGATTAAGACTACTTATGTCTCATTTTATGCAAAATAAATGACACATGATTGTAATTTAATTCATGCTAACTAAACGTCTACAGGGATTTACGACAAAAAAAGCAATAACAATCCATACCTTGTTACTTGTCAATAACTGCATTCAGAACAGTAAGGAGTAGTTAAAAATAAATAATTTTTCAGAAAATCCATGCATATGCAAAAAGAGTAGCATACAATAATTTACATCACATTAATCTAAGGCTGCTGGTTGTAATATTGTGACTATTATAAACCAACAGTTTCATACTGTTCTGCCTTATTTTTTTCTCCCTTATATAATACCACCACCCCCAGATTCAACGTGCTTCGATCTCCATTGCTGGGAACAAGAGTAGCGTGCTCCATAAATATTACGAGCTGTGTTTAGTAAACTGTTTGCTGAGTAAAGATAAGACGCTGACATTTACGATTTTGTCATTCAGAAATTATAAGGCAGATACATTTCAGTGCAAAGAAACCCAAGAGCACGAAGAGGCTCTGGCTCCGCGTGGCAAAGCGCGCACGTTTCCCCCCGCCGCGGCGCGGCTCTGCTGCCTGCGTGCTCGGCTGCCTCCAGGGCAGGGGAAAGGCAGCGGTTAGCCAGCTGTGAGGGTGGAGCTAGGGGCTGGCCGCCTGCGTGACCACAGCGCTCCGGGAGGGGCAGGGGGTGTCCTCACCGCCCTTTCGTTTTTGACCATGGAAAGTAATTACAGGAAAGTCTCAACGTGTCACCGAACTTTAAAGGGAACTGAGATACTTGGGGAGCGGGAGGCAGCTGCCACCAGCGTGCCGAGCTCTGGAGCTCATTAGCGTCTGCGTGCGCTGCAACAGGGCTCCCCAGCCACCGAGCGCAGCTGCTGCCTGGCACGGACCCGCACACCTCACCCGCCGCACTACGCGGTGGGTGTAAATGCAGACTGCAGTGTCCTTACACCAGCCATTGACTGCTCAGCGGTTTTTTCAGATGAGCTAAAAAGTGATATAATTGCTGGCCAGGCTGTTCACCCTGTGTCAATAGTAGAGTACAATGTGAGAGGCAGGCTTGGCTGTTCTCAAGTTTAAAAGGAGCATTTCCTTTGAAAGTTGACTTTAATGGGTTGTAGGGGAAGGTATGGTGCTGAATCTGACTCGGTAATGAAGAGGACTGGGTTTACATTCATCTCATTGAAAGCTCTAGCTAACTCCAAGGAATATGTACACGCAGTGTTGTATTGTAGCCAGGGTGCAGTTTTCATAGCTCTGTACAGCTCTGCTCTGCAATGCTGAGGAGTTTTATTCCTTTGCCATATTTATTTTGTGTTTGGCCTGACAGAAATAAATGTATCTGATAATGCCAAATAATATACTTTTTTACAGACTTGTACTGACTAGTCTTAGCTGGTAACAACCAACTTACTGCATGAATGCCATGTTCCTAAAGAGACATACAGGAGTGGACAGTCTGAGATACCGGATCTGGAAAAAGTGGCTGAACTGCCAGAGGCTCTGTCAATTATTAATTCTTAAGCAGCCCAGCCCCCCCCGAAACAAATTCTGCTCTCTCCAAATAGCTATCCTCCTCCTTACTGAATGTGCATATTTCAAAGCAGCTGAGCCACCGGTTACTGAAATGGTCTGTCAGTGGTGCCTCTTTAGCCAGGGAGTGCTCCTGCACCCTTTTCAGGGTGATCCCTAGCTGAGGGTATGAGGCTAGTACCAGTACCAGTTTGG
The DNA here is from genome assembly GCF_036417845.1 of Apteryx mantelli. Classification (NCBI taxonomy): domain Eukaryota; kingdom Metazoa; phylum Chordata; class Aves; order Apterygiformes; family Apterygidae; genus Apteryx; species Apteryx mantelli. The sequence goes on from NC_089984.1 coordinate 37,601,362, forward strand.
AAAAAATAGTGTCTAGGTCCAAAGCCAGGGGTTTTCTTTTGTTTAGTGAAAAGCCACTTTCAATATCGAGTCAACATGATGAGGGTAATTTTCAACTCCAAGACCTTAAAGAAAAAAAGACATCCACTGAAAATGTTCTAGAACAATTTTCCAGGGCCTTTGGGCAGCTTATTACACTCTGAAAGATGTCTGCTCTGGTATTGCCAAATGTGTCAAAGGATCTTACTGAAGTCTCATGTAATTTTGAGGTATATATTTCATGATGATCTCAAAATGCTTCCTGACCAGCACAAGGTTCAACAAAATGCTACTGGGTTAGGCCTCATCTTTTAAAACAAATGCAAGCGTAGCTCTTAATGGGAGTGACACAACTTTTGAAGGCCTGATAGATTTCATTCCGGTGCTGACCAAAAGGCCAGTCAGAAAAGATCAGAGATTTCTTCTTCCCTGCAGGGGCAGAAGCATTAAATCTGCTAATTATGTTTATAGTAACCCAATATTCCTACATCTATTGTTAGCAGCAATAGTCAGTAGCACAGAACTAGCAAAGCAGTGAGAAAGAAGAAGTAAGCAGGACCAAACATTAGCTTTGTGAGACCTCATGGGTTATTCTTAATTCCTTTGAAAATCTTGCTTTGTTTCTTCCTTTATCTCCTATTTTCTTTTTCATCCTCCCTCTACACCTTGTCTTAGATTTGTTCCTTTGTCTCTTCTTCCTCTGTGTTTTGTCACTCTTGCTTTTATGCTTTCTTATACAACCTCTTATTTATCATCCACTACCTTTGTTTGGCTCTGTCTCAGGCCTGACTCTTTCCTCCTGTGCAAATCCAATCTGTTTGGGTTTTTTCTCGTCCTTCATCCTCGCTGCATGTGGGTTTCTTCTTGTCTTCTCCCGCACATAAACATCTTGCTGAATGAATAGCTGCTAGAACTCATAAAAATATTGATGCAGCTAAAGTTCTCTGAATGAGTCAGTTCCCCATCTGTATACCTATTGCCATAGGGCATCTCTTCTCAAAACAGACCTTTTTTGCAAGTATCTGTGTAAAAAGCAAAGCAGGTTATTGTTTTGGAAGAAAAGGTAAAAGAAAGATGACTTTTTTCCCCCACCTTCTGCTGCACATAGCTTGAAACTTCAGCTCTGCAGATGAATTGCCAGAATCCAGAATGTTTTATCCTAACCTTTATAGGTAATCCTGAAAGCCTACCTAATCAATTGAAGATCATAAAATATTAGACTTAATACTGCAAAGTGCTGCTTTATAATTCACATAACAAGCTCCTAAATAATTCAAATAGCAAACATATCCTGCTACTCAGTGATGGGAGGTTGTTTAGATCAGCCAGAGAATGTCAACACATGCCACATTTCATGGATCTACTGCATTTCAAGAACCCTATTAAGTTAATTGCTGGTTTCTGACAGCAGAGAGCATGCTGGGAGCAGGGTGATCTTTATTAGCCTTTCGGGCATTTGCAAACATCAGCCATTTTGCCCCTACTTGCATATACCAGGCACAGCATGGAGAATGTAAATCAAATTGTGAAACAATAACCAGTGCTGGCACCACTTTTGCATTAGATTCATTTGTGAATTAGAAAAAAGGTCATTTGTTCGCCTATCAGATTTTACAAAAATACCATATATACATATATATATATATATATAGCAAAAGTCTAATAAGAACAATCAAGCAATTACATCATTTTACACTGCATATGTAACGCACATGAAAAGGTAATCAAACTGTGGTGCCTCACATCTTCTTAATGAAGGTACTTTGAAGGCTATAAATAGACAAGAAGCTTCAGAGTAAATTAGCATCACAATATACTTTTCATTAGGTACCTGCTTTGTAGTATTAATGTGCACAGGTGCTCTTTGTTCTTATATATATTTTAGACCAATGTTTTGATTTGTGAATACCCCAAACACCCTTTTGTTCAGCATATTCATCTTCTGTCTCTATTTTTTAGCTACCTACTGATTTCAAAGAGTCCTAGGAGGGAAAGAGGAGGGGGAATAAGAAAAAATCTCTAAAATTATTCAAGATGAAGTTCTATCCATCCATTCATGGCCTGATCCAAGCCCCCTTGAAGTAATTTAAGAGGTTTGAAGATACTTTCATGGTCTTTGGATCACACATGGAGCTATATTAATTCTACATATCATGGACCACCCAGTTTTTAGCTGGTGTGTCATTAGTTTCAGTATTATCATTCTAGCTAAAGATCTTATTCAGATATAAATATATAATACAGAGAACTGAAATTATTTAGCTATATAAATTAAATACTTCTATTGTCATTAAAACTGTATCCTTTCATCATTACGTTAACTTGTCAATCAGAGCTTATATAAAAATAACAGTTGCATTCAAATATGTTGTAAATATGATGCAACACTCAGTTACTTCTCAGAAATCAGCTAGTGTGAAAAGAAAATATAATAATTAAAAAGACAGTCCATTACAGCATGAAGAAGCATCTCTTTTGCCTGCTCTGGACTCATCATGGATTTACAGTTTAATTTTTGCATCTGTCCATTGAGTGTTGTATTTCATGGCTTATCTCTTCATTAGCCACCAAGACAGCAGACAGTGTTGTTGTATAAATATTACAAACACATTTCCCAGGCATTGTTGTTCTTCTCTGAAGTCAGTACTACACATTTTAGATGTCTTAAAAATTCTGAATTACATCTGATAGTTCCCGCGTTGACTTTTTTTCATTTATTTAAAAAGCCATTTTAAGAGTGAGCCAATTCACCAGAAAAGTAGACTCCTCTTTCGTGTGTGTGGTGTGTGTGTGTCTGTGTGTGTGTGTACATATATATAGCCTATATATCTGTCTGTGTGAGCATGTGTTTGATATTGCTATGAAAGAAGCCAAATGTGGAAACTGTAAAAGGCTAACTGAATTTTGCTGTTCTCTGAAGATAGGACCATTGTGGACTAAAAATTAAAGGTAAACAATCCTCTCACATAATGGTGTAGACAGAATACATATGTCTTACCTCTCCCAGTATGCCAAAATATATTTTTATAATGCATGAAGTGTGCATTAAACCCTTCCAGTCACAAGAAACAGGAATATACAAGTGTTACCTATTGCTATATCATCGGGCATTGCAAAGGTGCAGGCATCCCAACAGCTATCTCCTAAGTCCCATGGCACATCAGTCTAATATATATTTTATTAATTGAAACCTTCTCACATAGAGATTGTAGTTGAAAGGTACTATAACAATGCTGTATTTGGAAATATCTCTTTAAAAGACAAAATTCATCAAGTACTTTCATGTCCCTGAGTGGGTACTTGAGAATTGAGCAGCAGATGTAAAATTTACACTGAAGTGCCTCTCTCAGGCACTGGACATGTATGAAATGGGTGAAATGTATTATAAGCACTCTTTAATAGTGAGTGTTTAAGGGGTTTAAGGCTGTGGCTTCCAGCCTGCTGCCATTCAAAATGTAAGTGGCAAGGTAAAATCTTACATGCTCCGTTCTGTAGTTCCTTTATCCTCTGCAAAAGACATAAAAAAAGTAAGTCTAGCAACATGCATGAACTGCAGCTGTGTTTGATGTCTCATGAAGGATTCAACTGTGCATGTTTTGCTGGAGGAAATATGTGTGCTATTTATCAAATATGCTTGTCTTTTTTCCAGGGCTGCCAACGATAATGTTATGCAATGTTAAAGAGCAAAATGATAGATCTCTGGGTCTCATGCCAGGAAGTGATCTCTGATAACACTGGGAACTGAATATAAAATCAGGAATTGGAGAGATGCAGCAGTTATGAATCTTTTGGACCATTTCATAATTTACTAGAAAGTGGAGAGTCCTGAAACTTTGGCTTTAAGAAACCATGGACTGTGGAATCTTAACTATTAGGCATCCAGCAGACATTTTATACAGTAGTTTCCCTTAATCTCAAAAACATCTGTTCATTTTAAAAGTAAATCTGTACACAGTTTACATTTCAAGGAGAGTCAGATTCCATTCTTCAATTTCCTCTTTGTGTGTGTGTGTGTGTGTGTGTGTGTGTGTGTGTGTGTATCATTTATTGTAATTGCAATCTGTGTGGTTTTTATCCCCGCTTTCTTTCTCCTCCTCGTGTTGCCTATCCCCTTGAAATACAACTGGCTCATTTTTCAGTCAAGTCATGTTTAAATGAAAATGATTCTACAACAAGTCAGCACGGGATATTCTCTTTGTGCTAAAGCAGGAGCACCCTGAGCAATGCAAAAAAGAAAATACCTTCTGGAGACAGGGAAAGGATTTTCCTTGTACTCGGAAGCGGCAGCACTTCCAGGGCATATCAGCCAATTGATTACCCATTCAGTGTACTTTGTTTCCTTTCATAGCACAAATAAGATTTACAGCAGTTTAGAGCTGAGATGAAGTTTTGAAGCTTCATTGATTTTTCGGCTTCAAAGAAGGAAGGCCTCCAGAACAGAGGCACTGGGTTCGTACCACACAGAATTGATTTTTCTGGAGGCAGGTCTTCCATTCACTGACTTGACTGGAGGCCCTTTTTCTCGGAATGCCTTCCCAATAATTCAAGGGTTGGCAGTGAGCATAAGGAGACATTTCCTCCTAAGTTTCTTTGTTTTCTCCTAGCCATTGGTGTTGGTGTCCAGATTGCCTGAAGCACTGAGGATTTGTTTTTAAGCAAATTTTCAAAGCCATCAATCTGCTTGTGTGATAGTCATAGAAGGCTCATCTCTCCCAGTTTCAGTTTAAGCTGCAACAAACAAAATAAAAAACACTGGACAACTGCATACTCCATTGACAATCAGAATGCATTTTCCTCATAGTAACACAGCAACTGAACATGGTAGAGAGAAAAAGAAGAACCTGTTTACACAGGCTTTCTGCTTTTAGAGCACTTAATGAGTGGTAGTGTAAAATTATTTCCATCAGCCCAGGCACCCAAACCCTGTGGGAAGTACCAGGGAGCATCCTAAATGTCTAAGGAGAGGAATAGAAACAAAATCTTTGTCTGTGCGAGAAATCACTTCATTTGTTTAGTTTATAGGATTTTTCTTTGATCGCTATTTTCTGGTGATTCAGTTGTCATGGAAGCTAATGGTTTCATGAGAAATTAAAGGCAGGTAATTTTGAATAGGAAGACAGAACCTTAAACTTGATTCTGTTTTCTGTGGATCTGGTGTTGAGAGTTGACTTGTATCACTAAGCAAACAGGTTGTTGAATTATAGTTCTTACTAGCACTTTTGGCTTTTTTTCCTCTTCTACAAATTATAGTCATGTAGGCTGGAGCTCATCTGCTTCTGAATCACAATGGCTAGAACTATGTCTATAGGGTGGATCATGCTCTTTGGGCCTAGTGCAAACAGATGCAGTTAATTTTGGCCATCATTGCCAATTGTGTAACTATACAAAAACATTAAAGGTAGGCCAAGACTGACCTTGCAGTTCAAGGGCAAGGTCCCTTGACCGTAAATGAAACAAGCCTTACTGAACACACCCTTTTCCAACCATCAGCCAGCGAGTTCCAGCAGATGCACATCCACATATTTGTTGCAGCTGGGCACTGGCAAATCTGCAAGATGGTGTATTTGATAGCAAGAAGATGTACAAATAAGTATAATCTTCTCACTACTGACATTTCAAACCACACTGTCTTTCTTGTTCTTCCAGGAGCCTCATTGTTGAGCAATATCAGGGAAAGGACAGAGCTTGTAAATCTTTGCCTGCAGGAACTTTAGAGATGTAGGAACAAATGCTAAGAATGCTCAGCCTTTAAGGAAAGGCCTGAGGTCCTTCAGGACTTCTACATTTAGCCCCAGAAGCTTTTTGGAGACAAGACAAAAATATTTGGCAGTATTAAAAGAATCAATTGCTGCAGGGCAATCCAGAAAAGCAAGTGTTGATTTACCTGCTTTTTTCTCTGAAAGGAAGGAGGTGACACGCAAGGGAAACAAGATGTTTTTTTTTAATCTAAATTCTGGTCCCAGGTCAAAGGCCATGGTGAGTGCTGCAATAAAATGTACGAAATGTACTGCTTTATGTGGCTAGTCTGATGGTCAATGAGAAGGTTAGAAGTTTGTTGGTTCTTTGCTAGCTCCAAGAGGATTCTTGGAATTGTTTTCATTATTCCAGCTTTGAGTAGGCTGACTGAGAGGAAGCACAACGCTGGTTACAACACTGGTAACCAGGAATTACCTATTAGAAAATTACCAATTTAGATATATTTAATCTCAAGGGAAGTATTTTTTCTCTGTTGATTGTTGCATCTGAAATATGCAACTGTTGCATATTTCAGAGCAGATAACGGATTCCCCTCATGCAAGAAGATGTTCCTAGTAGAAGTCTTCAGCAATAAATCTTTCATCTGTTAGGGGTAGAAGAAGCAGAGTCAAAATAATACGTCCTGGTTGTATTTTATATGTTCTTTCTGTATATGTGGACCAAATTATTAAAAAAAAAAGATATTTTGTTTCTGATCCCCTCTCCTCCCTGTTGTTCTTAGTGAACCATAGTCTCACTCCAGATTGCTCTCTTCTACAGAAAAGCTTCTTTGTGTATTAACATCATGGGCTTGAAAAGCAAAATGCAGACCCATGCCTGAATCTTGGAATGACCTTTCTAGTTTGAAATCAAAATGTTCAGGTTGGTTGAAATATTAAAAATTAAATTTTCCTGTAAATAAAAAGAGGTGCTTCTCTGATACTAAAATTTTCCTTGGGCAAAATTAATTTGGAGAGAATTTTCAACAAGAAAGAATCTAAATGAAAAATATCTACTTTTGACTATCAAACACTTGTCATGGACACACAGTACTGTCTATGGAAAAAAATAATTGGCAGTTTTCTAGATATAAAATATAAGAAAATACATGTTTTAAAAAAATCTCTTAATTTAAAACTTTTCTAAGACCTCCTTGTGTTTTGGTAGGCTAGATAAAGAGAGTCTGGATTAAGACAGGTTTTGCAAAACCAAACCCAGATTGAGAAGGTTGATGACAGCAATGTAAAACCACCCAGTTTGCTCAAAACTTTTATCTGTTCCCCCCTTCAACTCTAAACTTTAGTGGATGAGATAAAATAGAAACTGAATCCAAACAACTTGGTTTTGCAAAAGCTCCTCAGCTCTACTCTAAAAATAAGATTAAAGAAATCCTCTAGGCTGCTGGAGATGACTTTATCTTGTTACATTGCTAACCTCATTCCCTTACTTTAAATCTTCTTCTCTCTTACTAAAGATAACTAATATGGATGCTGAGAACCATTGTATTCTGTTGACATCTTTAAATATAAAGCAAGCTATCAATATCTGGCTTTCAAGGGGGTCCCTCTATTGCTGTTCTCAAGTACAAAAGTTTATAGTCATATTATTACAAAAAAAGATGTATTTCTACACATGGTAATGGAATTTACTTTTGTGAATCTTATTGAGGAACCCGGGACTCCAAGGACTTTATTGTACTATGACTTATGCTGGTGTAACACCCCTGACATTAGCAGAATTGTGATTTACTCTATATTATCCTAGAGTAGGTAGGGATCCAGCAACATTGGGATAGGAAAGGGATAAGGAGCAAAATTCTGTGCGTCTGTTTAAGACCATTTATACTAATGAAATATCCTACTTAAAATTACATCCCATTACAAAAGGATATTACAATGTGGTAACTTTGCTGGAGCTGTATAAACTTCTACATGAAAGGAATTTAGTGTGGTAAGTCTAGATATTTGTCTGGTTATTTTTCCTGTTTATAAGAGTTCTTGTTTTAAAAATAGTAATGATGGTAACAGTTTGTATAGAACTATCAATATGCAGGATTCTTTGCAATGAGGTATACAAGGGGGAGGTAGGAAGTACACTCTTTTTTCATTTGCCCCAGTGAGAAGTTAATGGAATTATTCTAGATTTGTAAATACCTGAAATCAGATTCTGGCTCAGTATCCCTTCTACAATAACAACTTACTGAAAATGTTGACTGAGAAATAACTTAACAAGGATCAACTGAAATAATCTAAGTCTCTCAGTACTTTCCCGGATGATGTTTTTCTTTAGAATGATGTTTTTATTTAGAACGTGTGATGAGTCCATTCCACTGTCTGACACCCTGTGGGCCAGGTGCCTCCCTGTTGTAATAAGAGCTCTCATATTTAGAGAATGACTTGGGGATGAATGTGGTCTCTTGTGTTTGCACTAAGTATAATACAGACACTAAACTGTGGATTATCATTTCCTAGTGGGGGACCTATGTCTTGTGATAAGATTAAGGATGCGGCTGTGAATAGGACCTGTTTGGCTAAGCTGCCCTAAAAATTTAACTGGAATAACTTTGGGTTGTGAAAAACTGGCTATATGCTATGTTTAAGAATAAGCTCCCACATAAAATCCTTGCAAAGCATGTGCAAAGCTCCTTTGTGGTAAAACAGAACTGTTTTGACTAGCCATATATGTTTCCTGTGTAAATCCGCCACATCCTGGTCTATAGCTCACTTGCATATCGAGTTTTCATGTGAGTCAGATTCCCAAGGCATCTTTGCAGAATAATAAAGTCACACATGACCATGTAAATGATACTTCTGAAAAAGACCCTTTTCAAAGTTATTTTCCAAAACCAGATTTACACATTCCATTTTCAAAAGCTACTCAGATAATTGCCAAAACAAGAGTGTTCCGCTACACTCATCTCTAATTAGCAAAATCTGACTTTTGTCTTCCTGTGACAATACCTTTGTGTGTCTCAGAGAAAAGGGGAGACTTACAGGGTATCGGTGATATTTCTTTTGAGATGACATTTTTTCATCATTTTAATATAAGGAAATTAGAAGCAGCATTTCTGTTCATTTAAACCATAATTTGTGCATTCCTTTTATCATTGCAATCCCAGAGAATGTGGAAGATACAAAATCAGTATAACACATTAGCAATAGATAATACGGTCTAAATAAACATAATAAGCTTTCCTATATGTCTCTAGACCAAACCTTATCTAAAAATACCCTAATGAAGCTGAACCATCCAATTATTTGTTTCTTGGAGGAACCCCTTATTAATGATATTGCAGTGAGGGAAAAACATTAATTATTGGACACAGTGGGATCTTTTACATTCTGTCTGGTCTGGACAGCACCAATTAATACAACAATAATTATCAGCTACCATGGCAGGTTCACTGAGCAGAGCTCCCATCTGCTGATTGGGTGGGGAATGTGGGACAGCTCTCAGGGTGTGCAGATTTCTCATACTTAGGCCTTTTTTATTTTTTGCATTGCTATGTGAAAACTGAATCCTACAGATATTAAAGCAGGTGGATTACTATATTCAAGCTGGGGCTGCTCCTGTGAGAAGGAAAGCACAGGTACCATCATGTGAGAAATGCCATTTTCTACTTCATCTCACGCCCACCTGCTGTCTGAATTTCTGTCATTTGAGATTTAACATGATAGCTTTCTTGATAAGGTAAGCATGACGGTGCAGGCTTTTAAAGTTGTCCGTTTGTTCGCTCTCTTGTCCTCTCTCCAGCTATCTTAAAATGACAGTTTATAAATGCAGAAGCAAATGTTGACATGATTTATTGCCAGCACTATTGCTACAATCTTGAAAGTGGAATACCTATTCTTGATCAAATTCAACCTGAGGCAAACACCAAGTATGGGAAACTTCAGCTCAAAAGTTTAAAGTCTGCAAAAGTTATAAGCAAAAGGGGGAACAATGGAAAGTGCTAGACAACCTGAATAACAAGCGTTACTACTCCACTGCCTATAATAATAATAATTCACCTTTTATCCATTGAAGATAAAAGGACACAATGTGGGAAAATTAAGCTGTATAGACATCTAGGGGATATCTCATTTGAGATCACACACCACTTCTTTCTTGTGGTTATCGTGATTTTATCACAGCCACTTTGAAGTCTATATAGCCTTATATCTCAGTTATCTACATTTCATCCTGTATGTATTTATTGCAGATGGGCCTAAGCTGCTAAATTCAGATCCAAATCCAGATCCTGATTTTGAACTCCCTAAGGTCCCTCACTAGCTTGAAGCTAGGGCTTTCATTTGGAATCATCTCTGTTTATGGGTAAGAAAAAGAGGTTTAATATATGCTCTCCCAGACTGCATAGCAATACATGTGCGCACTGTGTTGCTCTCTCACTCACGCCTAAACCTAGGGAAAGCAGAACACGGCTATGTAATTAAAAACTGCCTCCACTGCTATTCCTATTTTCAAGAGGAATAAATTTATAGATCTGCCTTAACTTTCACATTTCTTCATTTCTGAGTGCTTTACTTTACAATCCTAACAAGTTTTAACCGCGCTTTAATGTCTAGAACACTAGCAAAGAGACAGACACCTTCAGCTCTCCCTTGTATACAGGTAAAAACTATAGACAAGCAGTATATTTTAAAAAGCCTTGTGACTGCACGCCTACGTCTGTGTTCCTGTGTTAGCCATAAGCTTTGACTCCAGCAGCAAGCAAAGGATGATACAGACACAAGTAGGCTTATAAAAAGCCATGCTGCAAGTCTATTTAAACCTCCAGAAGAATTCCCAAGAGGAATTATTGTCCCATTCACGGGGAGAGGACACCAACCAGGTTCTCCAGGAACAAACTTCCCTTGTTCTGAGACAAGACTGTGTAGGATAAGCAAACCCTCTGTGTCTAAAGGGAACCAGAAATGCTTCTACCTTTTGCATAATACTGGTGTGCTAATTAGGACACCGATACCCTCAGAGGGCAAGCTAACATCTGATGATACGTACAAAACACACACACACACGCACACATGCGCGCGCGCACACACACACACACACACACACACACAGGCAAAGCTTAATCAGATGGACAGTGGGAACAGAAATCAAGGAAAAACAGCTGCAGAAATAGTGTAAAAAATGCACGCCCCATAGATCAGGTGGCATTCCTCTGTCAGCAGGCTGGCTGATTATTCAGAGTCACTCTTCCATCAAAACATTATCACATTTGCTTAGCAACTCTTTTGTTATGTTGTATAGGGACAATTCAAACTTGCCCTGTCTTTTTAACATCCATCTTTATGCAGTCACTTGACTGGATGATAACATGTTGATCATACGATAACTTAGCAATAGACTTCACGATGATATCCATATATTACCAGTGACAGTCTTTTCCTGTTGTTTTGTGATTTGAAGCAATTTCTACTAACATCTCATTCCCTCACTCTTCTGTATCACCTGAGCTTCCTAAACCTAATAAGGCGATAAAATGCTCTCCACTAGGGATAATCCATTTTCCCAATATAATTTAATTCCTTAAAGCTTCACATCTGGAAGAGACTTCCAGAAACTACATCTCAGCACCAGGGAGCTGGCATTTCCACCTCCTGAATAAAAACCCTTTGATTGACTAAAGACACATTGTATCTGGAAATGTTGGGGAAAAGGTCTTTCCAGGACAAATGCTTATTTCTGCTTATAAATAGCCTTCTAAAATTAATGAGCACTAATAAAATAATGGTGAAGACAGGTAGGTGTCATTATATGATCGCACAGAATAGGTATTTATTCCTTACATAAAAACTGAAGTTTCTAATTTAACGTTGTTGTAAATATGATGTAACACTCTTCTCTGCAATAAATTGTAAGAAGTGACAGTTTTAAAATGTTTCTTAAGTCTTGTTGCAACACATTTCATCATCCACAAAACACAGAGCTGCTACAGATACACAACCAGTTTATCTGGAAATCTTTAACAAAAATCGTTCACAGGTAGCATGTGCTCTTAATTCCATTAAGGCCCTGGGAAATTTTCCTTGCCATGTACCATCATCTGTCAAATTACAGAGAAATAAGTGACTAAGGGTCACATCCTGAAACCACCTATTTTACCAGCACTCAGGGCACCCCATAATTTGCAGAAGCCTGTCACCGCCCTCAGGACTGAGACATCAAATCACAGCCAGACACATCAAGGGCCAAATGGTTCTGATGGGATATGTAGGTATAGGTCCACTGATCTAAGTCAGCTTGGGATCTCAGGATTTAAAGAAATCGGTGAATCTATCAATCTATTTGCATACTTCTCCTCCTGCCCTCATCAAAATGCTAGAAGCTAATGCTTTTCAAGATTTTTAGTCCCTGTCTTGCTTTAATCCATAAAATATATCATACTCTGGAGGGGACAGGGAGGGGTGGGGAGGGAAGGGAAGGGGAAAGCAGAATAAGGGAGGATGAAGGGAGGGAACTGTATCATACCTCATTTGCTGGTCACTGTGTGCCAGAGGTTGAAAAGGATGAATAAAAGTTACCCCTCAACATATGTAGACTGTAAATGTGATAAAAAGAGTGCAGCAGTGACACTGCTTAGTAGTATCATCACCATGGGATGTACAACACTGTTGGATTTCTTAGTACATATTCTGCCAGCACCATTAACCTGCCATACCAAGATAATGAAGATAACCCACGTTCACATATTTTCCTTTGGTCCACAGATAGAAATGAGATTCCTTGACAGTCCGGAAGTGTTGTTCTGATAAGCATCCACATTTTTTTAATTCTCTCCTTTTGATCTCCCAAGCAATCCAACCCTTTCCCAAATATCCCCCTTCAGACCTGCAGCTCCCACACAACTGCTATTTCCAGAAATCCTTAAAAAAAGAAGAAGAAGAAAAAAGAAAAAGTCCTACAAGGATTAAGCCAAGACTGTAATCTAGAAAATAAATAGCATCCTAGAGAATGAATTTAATTCAGAGAGAAGGAGAAATTTTCCATCAAACTTTTTTAAGAAACAGGAATTGGACTGGTGCAAACATTTTAATGAAAAAAAATCAAAAATTTTTTTGAAAAATATACAGCTTTTTAATTCTTAGACTATTTACCTCAAATATCTAGTAGCCTGCCTCATGGCTGACACACTAGCTTAATTAGCAGTTTTGAAGCAGAGGTAATTCAGAGGGAAATCAACTTAATGCAAAAGTAAATTCTGAGACAGGAATCAGACTTAAGAAATTGGCTTCATCCAGCTCATCATAATCAGTTTTTAAGAAACAAAATACAAAAGAGCTTTTATTCCTCCTAAAGAGAAATATTTTCATTAAAACTGAAATGTACTGAAAAGGCCATCAAATATACTATTAATTTAATGGGTGATAAAATCTGACTCAAAATTTCTTGAATTTTAGTTGTCTAATTTTAGTAATGAGACACAGTATAAACAACAGCACCAATTAATTCGTTTTCTTTTAAGAAGTCTCATGCCGTACCTAAAGGACTGTTGTTCTGTCTAGTTAAACACTCATGCATTAAAATGCTAATAATTAAACTGTTACGACTGACTAATGAACTCTGCCAACTATAAATGATGGTTTTGTTAGATTCGCTGCACAGCAAGGCTTCCTTTGTACTGAAAAAGTTAAAGGTTAAAGAGCTCTTGAAAACAATGAGCAGCATCTAGAAGCAATTACAATTTTTTCCTGGAAACTAATAGTTGTACAATAATGTTTCAATTCGCACTCAGAAAAAAAAAATTACTATGAGCTCCATTCATCAGAGGAAATCTGCAGCTTTCTACACCATGGTAGGTTGTTAATTTGGCTTCTGCATCTAGTCTGCTCAGCCTATAATCTAGCATTTTGCAGAACCTTTTATGGGTCCTGCTCATGGAAATTAAAAGGGCAAAGACTCAAGTTTAACTCATGATACTTGCTGAGCAGCACTCACGTCAGAAAAAACTATGAAACTGAATTTCAAAAGGATTATGTGGCAGATTTACTTGGATATAGTTTTTGTTCACTAGCTGTTCCTTAGAGTTCCAGACAACATAGTCTGCGCTAAACAAAGGAGACAGAAGTGGAACTTGAACGGTATGCCTGTTAAGAAGCCTATTTGATTACATCTGTAATTACAGCTGTGTGTCTTGACAAATACCACCTGGTTAAGAAGACAGGATTCCAATGTGATCACACAATGAAATCCTGAGTTCCAGAATCAGAACTTTCCTGTGAACCTCATAGGAATGCTCCAAAAATGTATATAGGATCATTATTTCCCTCTTTTAAAAATTACTGCATCCTGATCTTGGATTAATAATTAGAAAAGAGTTTCTCTGTATCTTTGATTAAATATGGCTAGTGGTCAATGAGGCAGATGAAAGCATGTACAGAAATGCTGAAGTTCAGAAAAAGAAAATATATTTTCTTGTCTAAGGGTGGGCTTGTAATTCATCCACTAATTAGTATCCAAATATTATTATTTTTGACTATGTGCTGAAGAGAAGCCATTTCAAACCAGTGATAACTATCTGCCCAGCCACATTAAACAAGATCTCTAGAAGTGATATAAGCAAATGTCTCTGAAATGGACTGCATACAATCAACAGATCAGTTATAACATCTCAGCTGGGCTATGGGAACCTTTGGCTGAGGAACAGCAGATAACAGTTAAGGGTGGTAACCTTTTGTGTCATTGAAAGCATCTATGCTTACACTTTTGCTTTGTGATGGGCCAGATAGGCAACTGCTGCTCTGTTTGGTCCTCCTGGGGGGAGGCAACTGGGGTTCACCACTGAAGCTGCATAAAGATATAGCTGAATTTAGGGCTCTATTACTGGATTTTCAACGCAAAAGCATTGTAAGACACATTAAGCAGGTGTTAAAGAGGAATGGCCATCTTTATCCCATTTTTGATCTACATGGCCTAATTGCTCAAATGATCCAATATTCACTTTCTGAAGGTGAGCTAAGAACATATGGGCCGGACTCTTACACCTGCACTTAGGCTGACAGCACTGCATTCCATGAGTGATCTCCTAGAAACCAAGTCCTTGGAAAAGGAAGTATCTTCATGTGTGGGTAACTGCAAACAATTCTGGTCAGGAGTTGCAGAGCTTACTTCTTATCCTAGCCAGTCTCTAGGCTGCAATGAGTTCAGACATAAACAAGCACTAGGAGCCATTAACAAAGCTCTCAGGTACTACTTACATACATCTTGAGTCATGGTAAATGCTCGACCCTCTCACTTGTCATACAGCTGCACACTTCAGATCACATCTTTGCAAGGTGACTATCGCCAAATCTTTCTCATGGATGACCATCTCTCCTGAAAGATATTTGTCTTATTACAACAGTCACAGTCCTGAAGAATGCCGCCGATACCACTGTACCTTATTTGCTGGTGTATGTGATAAAACTGTATTCCTAGCAGTAGACCAACAACACCATAACTACTCCTGGGTGCTCTTGCTCTTTCACCGTTCTTTCTATTCATTCAGTTGTGTGCTATAAGAAATCAGCTAAAGGTTTCCCTTGACTCTTTTTGTATGGCCATATATACATTATTAAGATAATAAGATAATAGATCTGTGGATTAAAGAAATACTGAGCTAATTTGATCAGTAGGGAAATACCTTTTACTTCAGCAAAAGATGGGCTATTGTTTAGATGTCACTTCAGTAGCTCTTACAGTGAACCTTCTGGTTATTGTAAAGAATTTCCAGGAGAGATTTTTGCAGAATCACCCACATATGACAAAATGCCTTCAGTTCACCAGAAATTCTTTATATATATATATGTGTGTGTGTACGTATGTATGTATGTATAGGTTGGAATTCAGGAAAGGGCCAGCATGGTAGGCCACGAAAATTGCAATTAATTACATGGTGTTACCTAGTCTATAGTAGGGCACACCTCGGTGTGCACAGACTTTTGCCTGAGGTGCTTATGCTGATTATGAAATGAAGCTGTACTCCCAGTGCCTATTTGGCTTAGAAATAAAGTTCACCAAAATTAGAAGAGAATATTTTGCTTTTAATTTTCTCACTGTTAGGAATTAACCTATATAAATCTCCAATATCAAAACAACATGGCTTTATAGTATCAGTGCTTTCTTATGGTGTAGTGGAAATAATAACAGTAACTACAATCACAGGAAATAACTGCACTCTTTGACTGATGCCTGATATTAAATAAACCTGTGAGTCACAGATATTACATTCAAGAAAAGACTCACTATATCCAGCAGTGGCGGAAACCCACCAGCTATTTTCCTTTGAGATGACTCTACAGAGAAGAGCTTCTGATGAGGCAAAGAACATATACTTACAGTCCTAGTGAAGAAGTGATGTGTAGTTTTGAGACAATAACTCTGGGAGACAGTCAACCCTACACAGTCAAGATAGGGACAAAAGCCCAAAAGGGAAAGAAATATACTTATTCTCAACTTCAGAAAAAAAAGTACAGTATTGATACAAAACTGACACTTAGGAGATGATTGTGAATAGCAACAATGGTGTGAATTGTCTTAGGAACTGGCTGTTGTTCTGATTTGGAAGCGAGCCTTGTGAATTTGGTTCTTTCTCTGCAATACCGAAAGCCATTAAGGCTTCAGGCAGTGATTTTTCAAGTTGGAAGATGTTCACAAAACTGTCCTTCTGATACTTAGAGACACCCTCATTCATATGAGCCTCTTAATATGTTTGTGTCAGGGAGCTGGGAAACAGGCCCAGAGAGCTGGGAATACATGCGATGCTTGAAGGTCTGACTAAATCTCTCTTTTCTGTTGTTTCCATCTCTGCAGGTTTTTCAGCACTGTGGTGTGGGACCCATTTGACAAAATACTGTAAATAAAAGGTCTTTCTTCAACATTTTTGGAGCTCACAGGAGATAGGAAACACACAGAATCTACTTGGTCAGCAAATTATCATGAGTTTTCCGGCACAGTGTTGTAAATCCAGTGAACAAAGTAATTTGAATGTCCTTATTATTCGGTAGTAGGGTTAAGACAAGCCTCTGAAAGGCAGCTCAGCAAACAATATCGTTTGAGCTCTTCCTTGATCTATATTGCTGGCAACCTGAAACTAGCAACGGTTTATTGAGGGCAATCAGTGTGAATGTTAAATTGGAAAAGATCTGTAAATGTTGGAGGCACTGAATAAAGGAGAAATATATGCTACCTGAGCACAAACTCATCAGAAGCCATTAGTTTTGAAAACTGACTTGATCAATATTGAGCTTGGTTTGTTTAGGAGAGAATGTGATAAAAAAAGGAGCAGAAAGGGAAAGAAGGTTCAATGATAGAAATATATTACGTAAGAGATAAGGTAGTAAAGATGCAGAGGATTCTTGTGGAGAAAATTATTAGCATAAACATGGCTGTCCAAGGCCTAGTGTATTAGCACTATGGAGAAGAGAAATACTTATAATGGGAGACAGCTACAGTATAAAATATATTTCACTTCCTTCCATTGCCCAGCTTCCATGGACTTCTCTCCTGGTTTTGATATCCAACATGACAACAGGTTCATCAGCTAGGATGTATTTCATAAAAACAACAAGAATAAAAAGAACCAACTTTTAGAGAGAGAGAAAAAGAAGAGCATTATAAGTAATAGAGAAAAGTTTTGTGAATTCAAGCTAGCTTTTCAAACATTCAGACTACCCCTAAAATAGCAGCTACAGTTCACAGGGGCCAGAGCTACACAAATTCCAGCTCTCCCTATGTGGTAAGTCTAATACTTTCTTTTCTTATGCTTTAAGGACTTCAAATAGGGTTTGTGCATTTGACTCCTTTTATCTCTTTCATAGAGTTCTCTCTGCTTTTAAATCCCTAAGTATCTCTGTCCTCCCCCTGCCATTCCTTAACAGATCCAGGACAGCACAAATAATGCCTCTTGGCTTTGAACACATCATGGCAAATTTCACTGACAGAGGGAAGATGTACGAGCAGTTATCTAGGATAGTTTTACACCAATCCATCTATTGTATGCTATGTTCACAGTCTTGGGCTGGAATGAATTGCAGACAAAGCGTGTCCCTCGCAGACCATTTAAAAACAGAATAGGTTCTATCTGAGGACCCAGTTCTATCTGATGCTAAGCACCTTACAGCATCAGGACCTTGCTGAGAAATATTTCCCTTAAATTTCTCCAGTGCTGCACAGGGCTTTGTCTCTTGACAATGAAAAGATGACAGGAAGATGGCAACAGTTTAGGTGCCTGAAATTCTACACAGTTCTAGGAAAAAATGATCCCATCTGCATAAAAGGATACCAAGTCAATGTGCAGAAATGAAGAACGAAGTATTTAAAAGGAAGGAAGAAAATGACCCCATTTTGAACTTACAGTTTCTTGAATGAGGACCCCACAGGCTTCCCTCTTGCTACCAGGAGACACTTGCAGCTTTTTTGGAAGGCAATATATGGAGGCTGCACAATTTACAGTACAATAAAGCTGCACAATTTCTACCTGCATCTGGAGGATGGGGACCTTTGTAAGATCTTCATGACAGAGGCTTGTATTTCTTCTGTACCGTGCCTGTCATTCTTCTGACACAATGTAAAATGAGAATGAATCATTACAACTCTAGCATGGAAATCTAGGCATTTGCATTTTCTAGGTATTCTGTTTAATCAATGCTTTAAGATGTAGACTAGTTGATGTCTACATAGTACTGTGCTTGTGTACTTTGCCATAAATTTTAGTCTTTGGTGAAGAAATCAATGGTTATAGATCATACAGGGACTGAGCTGTTTTTGTATGGCAAGTCCAAAAGTAGGAATTCTGTATTTCAGCTAAGACATATTTGCATCATGTTAAAGATTAAATTGTAAAAAAATATAAAAAAATAGAAACTTCTACAGAATCTACTGTGAGTCATTTGAAAAGTAAAGCAGATTTTTACAAACATGGTTCTAACAATCTGTTTTTAAACATCCACTTCATTAGCTAAGGAAATATTACTTGGTAATAAGGGGTTGATATAAGTAGATTTCATATATTCTAGCATTTAAATATTATTGTTGATCATAAAAGATTAAATGCCCTTTGGTTTCAATCCTCTTATTAAAAGCAGAAATTATATTTTTCTTGAGTGTGGCAAGTAAGTTTGAACCAAAGTGTAAATGCTTAACAGACTCTGTGCATGTGTGCATACATGCGTGTGACAAAGGGATGGGGCATTTTCGCCACAGCTTCAATTTCAACTTACTCATTTGGTATCATTGTTCATTAACTATGTGGCTGACCTAAGATAAGCCTGAAGGATTACAGAATATTTGTCTAACTATTTAACAGAGCTTATAAAATAATAGTATTTGCTAAACACCTCAGGATTCCCTCCCATTGCCACTGTAATCTGAAAAACATGAAAGGGCTGGATGGGATGAATGCAGATGCAGTGATGCTCCGTTGGATCAGATGCGACAGATCAGCTTGTTTTGAATAGGTAACTTGGTCCCCAGTGTAACTACATTAAAGAGAGTTTCTGAGGAACCACTGTCAATTGTCTGATTTCATGCTGATTTGTTTCTGGATGGGAGCTGCTGTTTTTCACTGGGTGGTTGAGCGGCTGAGATAATCGAATTCATGTCACCTGCAAGCAGGGGTGGACTGAAAGGCATGACTAAATGGGGAGGAAAGCCAGGATAGTGTTTCACAGTCACCTATGTCCTTAAAATACTACTTATGCTCACTGTTACATTTGCTCTCTGTGCAGTTTCTCATGAGAACGCTGGCAGTTTAAGGATCACAAAAGCAAAGCCAGCAATAGCTGTCCTAAGAACAGAGCCCTGAGGTACCCTTACTGTGGCTGATGAACACTAGCGTAGAGTACACTTCAATGAGGGGGTGCAGTGTGACATTGTTTCTCATGACCAGCAGCACAAACTCCAGTGATTTTACAGTGTATGTTCAGGGCATGTATGACCAAGAGAGAGAACAGGCAAACACTATGGCTCAGAAGTTATGAGTGATGCTGACATGAAATTCAAGAATATTCACCTCAAGATGTAGTTTTGAATCTTTCAAAAGTCTAAGGTGATTTAAATCATGGATATCTTTTATCCTGGTAACAATAAAAAATAAGCAGAAGAGAAGCAAGTTCTGGATCTGAATTTCACCAGCATCTGGGACCTGTTTGGACAGGAGCATTGGTGCAGCCCAAACTCCAGCTGTAAAGTGTTCTTTACTAGTGCATCGTAATGACTCTGCACTACCTGCTGCTGTTTTGTGTTAAAGAACAAGGTAGCTTAATTTCTACTATTTCACTTAAGAAAGAATCTCATATCTTAAAATTAAAGAGAGGTCCAAAAACTTTACACTCAAAGTCTGTTAGAAAAAGAACATACCCTGTGGGAATTATCTACGTTGCTTCTTTTAGGATCTAGCCGAGGTGCTTAGGTTAACAGTCTCCTCTGCTCAGGTGTTGTCTCCTCTGTTTGCACTTTCTATTAGCTGGGCCTGAGCATAAGGCACTTTCTGTGCCACACTGCAAGAAGCTGTTGCACCACTCTGTGATACTGAGGTTGGAGTTCAGAGTCAGTTTCCTTCCCTCTCTCCCATTCCTAAGTTTCCTGTTATAGCAGATCTAATACCTTGTTCCAGACTCTAGCCAGACTAGAAGTCAACATCTCTGAACGTTGCTCCTTCAGGAGCACAACCTGGCATAATACCAAACTGTGCCGAGAATGTGGCAAAAGTTAAGACCAAATTCCCAACTTACAGTTTCAATGTATGCTTTAAAGGTGCTTTTGTGTATTTTATCTGTGTTGGCAGTCAATTCAAAATTTAACCAACCTTTCTGACATAAGAGGATGGCACAGGACATGAATTTGACCAGAAATAGACCTTTAAAATTCCTTGAATATAATCCTCTGGTAGTTGAGTGTTTCTTGCTAGTTAAAAAGGTACTTCCTTTCTAAGCCCTTAATAAGTTTCCAGAAAAAAATACTTCTTTAGACTGACACTTTTGTTGCTTTTGGAAAGTTTGGTAAAAATCCATATGGTTGGTTTTGAGCATGCTTAAAGAATTGTTTCAGATGTTTTACTTATGCTTGGGTAAATGAAAACAGTTCAAACTTGGCATGTAGTCTCCAATGAGAAATGTGGGCTTGGATAAGTTGGAAAAAAAATTGGTTCAGAAAGAAAGGAGTTATAAACAAGTGGAAAGAGCATGCTTCAGTTATCCAGATGTACACCAGGCAAGCATAGATGTCTGGATATCCACATGCTGAAATAAATTCATCTGTATTTATTTAAATGTGTGATGCAATGTTCATGTGCAAACATCTCAATAAATGGTAGGCATGTTAATTTTTCCCATCGCACAAAATAAATATAGACAATACATGAGATATACATATATGTACAACTTAGAAGTGTCTGGCTGACCAAAGGAATGACTCAGAGATTTTGGAAGCTAGTGAAAAGACTCTTCCTGAATGTAATGGAGTATGGATCAGACTCCAATGCCCTACAATCCTGTACATGTATTAGAAAATAAAAAGGGTAAATACACATGTAAAATGTTAAAAACCTCATCAATCCTTAGAAGTTTCCATTACCCTATCTCTGATAATACTCAGTGCCAATTGTGATGAATTAAATGTTTCCACAGCCAGCAAAAGCTGTTCAAAACCCAAAATGTAATACACGATTTTCTTGATTCAGAATTTCAAAACACAACCTTTCAAACAGAGGTTCAATCATCAAATCCACAGGAGAAGTAGCTCTGTGTTTTCTTGCTGAAAATCCAAATTACTTGGGTGCCAAATCTTCATATGCCTAGAACTGGTGTTATTCCATTGACTTCAGTGGAGCTATGCTGATTTACACCAGCTGCATGACTGGCCCATAAATATTTTCAGTTGATCTGGATTATTTTATATATTATATGATTTTTCGTTATGGATTACATGGCAAAACATTTGTTCTCAGCTTCTATAATGTCAGGCTCTGTGAATTTATTTTAATGTGTGACTGCTCGTGTGGTTCTATTATTGCACAACTGACTACATTTGTGCTTGTAACATGATTTCACTCTGCATCTTCCCATCTACACACTTACAGACATCCTAACAGAAGAATTACTATCACTACATTTATCCATGGGAAGTAATATATTGGTGTGAAAGGGTGAAGCTGCAGCTGCTGTGGGAAGCATAGCACTGAATGTCAAGCTGTTGGTCATGTAAAAATTTCCACCATAACACTGCACTAAGCGTAGTTGTTTGCATGTAGTTATGTTAGTGGGGTTTTAAAGTTAATCATGCTTGTTATTATTCATCAGGGAGTTTATGCTGGACACTTCACTTAGCACTTTGACACAGAGGTAAATAGATTCCACAGATGCCGAGTAGTGGGATAATGAGACTTTATTAAATCTGTGCTCTTCCACTCCCGTAATGGCACTTACTGCAAGTCCCCTCCTCTGTGCAGCATTTTGTTTGAAATAGCTCTGTCTCCTCAGTTCAATGCACAGAGTTTGGGTTTGTTATGTGGCTAGTGAATGCACTCAGGCGTTCCTTTGCTAGCCCCCTGGGACAGGTGTAGGCACAGCCACTCCACAGAACCCATCCGGGCCAGGACACTCACAGTACAGCCTGGTTAGCATGGGGTGGCTGGAGACTGAGGTAGGAGAATATGCTCTCACAAGCCCAGGAAAAAATGATCGATCTTTCTAGTTACACAATCTCTTTTGGGACACAAATAAACACAAATAAAATATTTACATTCCATTTATAGAGGATGCATAAAGAATTAATTCCTGATTAATATACATTCTAATAAATACAGAATCCTTACAGAATCCCAGAGCAGTTTGCTTAAAACAATCCTTCCACTTTCTTCTGCTGTTCCTCTGATTGCATATAGCCCATAATATTCTGGTCCATAGCATTTTTAGCTTGTATTAGTCATTTATTAATCCTCTACAAACTATTTGTCGGTTAAATGTTAAAACAAAAGATCAAAGGAAATGTGACAATCTTGCACAAGAAAGAGGCTGTTGGTCAGGCTCTCAAAACCCATGCAACCATCTGATAAAATCCTCCTGAATCCAAATTCAAGTAGTCGCAGACCGAGATTGAGGTATATGGTCTGGTAAATTGGCAGAGCCTGAGAGCAGTTACCAGCACCTGCCCAGATGGTACCTATCTTTGCTTTTATAAGCCTACTTTCATTTACAGTTTTCTAGAAGAGAAAGTTCAAAGCAGCTACAACTATTTAATATTGTAGACTTTCCTTTATATACCAGAGAAATTAATAGTGAAGAAATTTCCGCAGTCATCTTAGTCTGCAAGTGCCATTTAAAAAAGCGGCCAGACTATCAGCCCTGTTTCCTTGATATCTGAATGCTTCATGGTATTAAGTACCTGTATCACCCCAGGAGGCAAGAAGTACCATTGCCCATACAGTGCTTGGGGGAAACTGAGGCACAGGGAGGCTAAATTATGGCACTGGAGCTACTCAAGGAGCTTGTTGCAGAGTAAGGACTAGAATCCAGGACACCCTGGTTCCCAGCAACTGTTCTTGCCCATTGGCTGAATTTTCCTCTCCCAGACTGCATTATCTGTTGGAGCACAAACAACGTAGAAGATAGACTGTCTGCTGGCTCCTCTGTTAATGCATTAAAAGAAAGGCAAAGCTTGCAAGGGTTAAAGACTATGAAACTCAACATAAAACAGTCCAGCAATTCCAGAAAGGGTTAAGACAAGTCTGTGACACAGGGAGACACAACGGGACTTTCCTTCTGTGCTACATATGTAGATGGGTATTAAGGACATGCATCTCTCCTCATCTAAAATCATGAATTTTTATGAAGTAAGCCCTGCTTTCCCATAATTCAGTAGGGTGCACTTTGCAGACCCTAAAGTGCTGTCACTACAGAAGGTTTCATTGCTTGCACCTGCTAAAACATTTGAGGTATTTGAGAGGCAGTGAAACACATTTGCTTTTCATTTTATCTGACTTTGAAAATCTTTGAAGTGTTTAATAGTAGTCCAGAAAAGATTTCTGCCTCTTAATCATTTACTTGTAGGGCACATTCTCCACTGGTAGCCTGTCAGGCAGAAAACGAGTTTAGCCCAGTTTTATTAAGTGCCACATGCCGAGTCAGTGTTCATTAAAGGTGTTTTAAGGTTTGAATTATGTAATTTATGAGAAAAAGAAATACAAAATTCCATTGTTTTATTAATATGCAGCACAGGATATACTGCTAATAACATACTTTTTAAACAGAAGTTTTATTAAAAAAAATGCTTTTATAGGGCGCTACAGATAGGCTTTTAAAAATCTCTTTTTCCCTGTTCAATAAAATTCAAGCATTTTAATTCAATCAACATAGATTTGAAAAAAAGAACTATTCTTAACCTCTCCTTTCGGTCACTTTTCTTTACACACTTTGTAGACAAAGGAGGAAAATGAAAAAAAATCAGATTTTTTTCTTTTTAATAGAAGTGACAATATGTGGTATTAAAAGCAAGCGAATGCTGAAGCCTGCAGTCAGATGTTAATTCACCCTTTAAACAAAACAAAACAAAAAAAGAAAAGAAACAGCTAAAGAAAAAAGAAAAAGAAAAGTAAACCTCTACATTATAACCCCAGGAAACACTATTTTTAAGCATTATTTTAAATTGCCCCCCACCGATTCACAGCTAATGGGATATTTTTAATTAGACTTGGGCTTAACTAAATCATTTTGGTAGCCCACTAACCATTTTTATAGTCTATATTGTTTTAATATTGTAAATAGATTTTCTTCAGCATATGGGAAAAATACAGCTTATGAAATACCAGAAACATGTACATTTTTCTTCCTAACATATCTGGCTCAAGTTACCTGAACCCAATCCTGGAGACCTGAGCGAGGCCTGATCCTGCAACTGGCTCTGACAGAGAAAACCTCCCTGTCCCCTGAGACTGCGTCCGTCAAAGTCTCTCCTTACGCCCTCTCCTCGGCCAAACTCCCACCAACATCCAGTAGTCCCGCTTTAAAAAGAGATTGTGTGAGGCCTGGGGAACCAAGACCAGTTGAGTTTAATATGAACTTTTACTGCCATGGGAAAGTCTTAGTTATCCAGACTTTTACCAAACTGGAATTCATTAACCCCTTCAAGGCAGGCTATGGCTGCAGTTCCTGTGCAGCAATGGTGGGTTTGTTTTGTTTTATTTTGTTTTGTTTCATTTATTTGTTTAGTCTGTTGTTCTTCTGAAGTGCTGAACAGTCCTGGGAACAGAGGCACACTGACACTTTGGAGCGGACATGCCACGTCCATGAGACTTAACTGCTAGATAGCTCAGGGTGTGCAAAACGGGAAGAGCCGGTGCCCACAATCAGTGCTCCCAGAATGTTTAAGAACAAACATTGCAGGTGTGATGGAAGTCATGAATTTTGGAAGTCCCACATGACTAATCACAGAATCACAGAATCGCTGAGGTTGGAAGGGACCTCTGGAGATCATCTAGTCCAATCCCCCTGCTCAAGCAGGGTCACCTAGAGCACATTGCACAGGATTGCATCCAGGTGCGTTTTGAATATCTCCAGAGAAGGAGACTCCACCACCTCTCTGAACAAATCCTGGTCATATTTTGGTAATGTGATGATCATGTGGTCTTACCACAGTTTATGCCATCAGAGAGGGACATTAGTATCAGATCTGTGAGATTTCGCCATTTTCAGCAAGTGAACTCTGTAGAATGCTAGTATGTACCATACAGAAAATCACACTGCCAGACTAATTAGTTGACAGGATGGCCTCATACACAGCTGATGTAAATTAGTGATGAAGGGACATTAAGTGAGAGTCATTTATTGATAAAAGGCTGCAAAATATGAAGTTGCTGACACTGAATTAATAATTGGTCAAAACAAATCTGACACAAAATATGGATGTTTCAGAGTAACAGTAGCAAAACATCTTGAATAGGAATAACAATTACACCTGAGCACAACCATTAATTTTTATATTTGGATTAAGAAGGGGAAAAAACATAATTATACTAAGAATTTACTCACTTGATCCAGAGTAACATTTTTATGAATTCTATCTGGAAGCAGGAGCCAAGAACTGTTAAAAATACCTTGCCTTGCAGAAAATGCACTTTTGAAAACCTATTTGCTCTGAATGAAATGCTGTTTTTATAGTGAGTCCTCTATTTATGGCAGACCCATGCTTGTAAAAACTGCTATTGTTTGTGTGGAAAGCAGGAGGAAAAAACAAGGGGAAAAGTTGGCGGATGCTTTATGTTACAACATCCTATCCATTTTTAAGATGGCTTCCCCAGCCTTGGCTCAGTCAAGAAGTCACTGGTATAACCAGACTGTCTGCCTGCAATAAGCACGTACCTAACTACGGACCTCAGGCTGCAGTACTTATGAAACTTGGGGGCAAGAGCAGAGTGTCAACTTTTGCTCCAGCTCTTAATTATGGCTTTCAGAGATGACCGCTCTAACTGCAAAGGCCGGCTCCTCTGGGATGAGGGAAATGTGGCAAGATGGCAATTGCACAGCCCTCACTTACCGCCTGTGACCTGCTGAGGAAGGGGAGGTGGGAGTTTCAGGAGAAGCAGGCTTTGAAACGATTATGGTTCCTTCACTTAGGAGTAGTTTATACAACCAGAACTTAGATTTAGCCTTCTCCAATATATGTGTTGTAGAGGAGAGGGAAATACGGTGCCTGGATCCTGGCCAGATCTGCCTTGGGTGTTCTGGAGATTGCTAAGCAAAACAGCCAGCTCCTTCAAAAACCAGGGCTGCATGCCCAGGGGTGTCTGCCAGCGCTGGGGCATAGCCAGGTCCCTCTCATCTCCCCTCCCCAGACAGCTTCTCTGTATCCAGGAGTGTGCAAAGCACACGTTAGCTAGGAAGGAAGACAAAGTCTGCTTCTGCTTCTTGTGAGACTTGCAAAGTGTGCTGTGCTCTGTGGCCAGGTCCACACCTGGTTGGAAACGATCCTTCTTGGGCATTAGAGTAAAGAGCAGGAGACTTATTTGCCTGGTACCTCATGTCATCCCAGAAGATGGGAGTGGGGTTGCCTCTCTGAAGTGGAAGGGAAGGGTGTTTTTAATTCAAGTGGAGGAACTAGCTGCTTCAGTTTTATTGCAGAATCATGCTAGTAATACATCAAGATTACTGAAGCTCGTAGTGAGGAAGTCAATTTATAATGACTTTGCCATTGTCCTATTGCTAAAGTGCCACATTTGATTCTCCTCAGTTGGCTTTGAAAGGTCTCTTTGAGGAAGGAGGAGATAGCACCCTTGCTTATGAAAAAGGCAAATTATACCCGGGGGCAACATCACTGCACAACAGGAAAAGACTAGCCTCCTCCCAGGGGACATGGCCCCAAATTAAATGCAAGTAATTTCCTGACTAACCTGTGATTTCTATCTGCTTGTGGCTTCTGGCATAGAGCTAAGTCTCTGGTTCTGCTGCTCTGTTCAGCAGGTCTCACATGTGCTTTCACTTTCATTTCCAAACTTTAATACAGAACAGCCCATCCACAACCTGCTGCTGAGGCAGTGTAGGCCAGGGATGCTGGCTCTGGATTGCAGGGCCACAGACAGGAGGAAGCACCGTCTGCCTTGGGAGGCAACGCACTCGAGAGGGCCCTCAGTGAAACAGCAGCATGCTGGCAGAGGAGCTGGGGTGTGGGGGAGAAGAGCAGTGTACTCGCACAAGTGGTTTCTCTACATCCTGTACACTGCCCAACATGGGCTTGGGCCTGGCTGCTCCTTTCCCTCTCGCCAGCCTAAAAACCACAGAACTGCTGTAGCTCTTGGGTTGCAATAACCCATCTGTGTGCCTCTCTTCTACAGTGGGCAAGTTTTGACCTAGAAAATGCCTGGTGTTAGGTCAAACTGACTTTTTTACAGTCTCAACAAAAGATCCAACAACAGCGAGAAAGGGTGGTTGCCCTGTATGAGGTGGCTCTTAACAACTGTCCTGTGGCTGGCCAGACCAGCTGGGGGGAGATGCCTTGGGAAGGGAACCAGTGGTAATGGGGCTCAGTGGAATGAATGAGGGGAAGAGAGACTGCCTGCAAATCAGGAACAGGAGCCGGCCTAAAGAGCTTCTCCGGACAAGCCATGACAGAATCACTTTACCGAAAGTACTCTACAGTGCTTTACCCCAAATACCAGTCTGTCTCTTGAACTCCTGCAGTGTTTGGGGATAATTGCTATGGACACTGCAGCGCTTTTGTATTGGTAGCAATCTATTGAGTCTATCTATCACTTGCATATGGGCTAGAGAATCACTGAAATAATGTATGTAGAATTAGGATGAATCAAATGGCTGACCCCATTTTAGGTAATCAGTGAGAAGCTGAAAAGCCTGTGCTAATAAGTACAGGGACATGCCAGAGTCATCTCTAGAAATAATCTAAACTTGAAACAAATATGTGTGCATGTGGCAAAACCAAACAGCAGCTCCCTTTCTGTTCCTTGGTATCAGCAAAGATGGCAAGTTATCACAGGTTGAATTATTTTTTTCTTTTTGAATTAAGCCTTTAAGGAGCTATACATTCAAAAAATGTCAGGGTAGTTCTAATGCTTTACTCAGCTCAAGTCAGAGAAATAAACAGCATCAATCTTTTACCATTTAAGGTCCAGGGCAAGATCATTTTCTTGCGCTGGTGCAACTATTTCATTTGGGAGTATTGTTTTGCCACTGTTCATCTTTTAACATGAATAGTTAATCTCTAGTGTGTTTTCAGTTCAACCATATCAGCAAAAATCTTTCATCCACTGGTATTGGTATAACCTTTACTGGCATGAGTAAATTCATGCTGGTCATCACATAAAGAAGAGGTGGTAACATAGGTTGTACCATTTTTATCATGCTGATATAATCAAAATCATAAAAACTGTGTATGTAAATGATAAGGGATATTTGTGCCATGTTGTTGAGAAATTGGCACAGGAACAGCAGTGAATGAAATACATCTGGGAATAAGAAGCTAATTCATATACTAAATAATAGGTTGTACAAATTTAATCAGTTGGAGAGCTCGTACATGCATGAATACATACTCTGCAGGGGGAAAAAATTACTCAAATGATCGGTCTAATCTGAGTTTTGCTGTGCAAACTCCTATTTGGTTCAAGTCAAGTTTTTTTTCAGGTTGGGGGATTTGTTTTAATTTCAGAAATAATTGCCCTATATAATAAGCCAGGATTCAGATTTGGATTCTTACTGCCATTCACAGTACAGGATTGTTGGTTCAGAACATCTCTAGTTTAGGCTCAGATGAACCCCAAGGTAAAAGTAAAAACATAGGTGGTGTTGACAATTTCATCCCCGTTTCCGATTAAAACCATGTGAGAACTGATCAGTTTTGGCAAGGTTTCTTCATGAAATTAAAAATAGATACCAGCCTGTTAAAGAAGTTCAGAAACATTTTATTGCCTCCAGGCAGTGCTTGCAGTTTGTATAAATAAATAAATAAATAAATGAGGTTTTCTTAGGAAACTTTTGCAAAGGACTGTGAAGAGCATTTTTCCATTAATTTCTTTGGGCAACATTCCTTGGGTTTTTCTGTGATTGCTAATGTTTTTGTTACCAAAAGTTTTAGTACATTACAAGACGACATACTTAGCTTGATATAGAAGCAAAAAAACCCCTCTCCTGATAAAAGAAAATATGTTTTCTTAGCTTTTTCTGATTCCTGGATTTAAACCTTGCTTTGGGTAAGCTTTTTTTGTGAAATGTCCATGTTTACGATAGGAATACTAGATGTTTCGTTTTTCCTGAATGTTGCTTCTGAGGAAATGCCATAGCACTGTATTTACAAGATACCCTGAACTGTCAGTTTCCTTGAAACACAATGGATTTAATACAAAGCCATTAAGCCTTGTAAAACTGTCAAAAATGTAAATGACACTTGTAATAAAACCTTGTCGTGTGACCAGCTCTAGCTAATCAGGGTTGATGATATCACTGCAGCTGATCACGGCTGGTGCTAGGTACATTTCGACAGCTTTATGACCTGCATGGATTTGTGTTATTAAAATTGTACAGTTTTGTAAGGAATTTGGGATTTAATAAAGCAGCAGAGAAACTACAAAAGGGACAATATATCCCACTAAAAGTGAGACAGGCTTTAAAAAAATAATATGTACATATATAGCGTATGAGCGTGTGTGTGTGTGTGTGTGAATAGCAAAACCAGGAGAGGTTCTCCTTTCCTAACTCAGGCAGGGCACTGGTTGCTCATATAAACCACTTTTATGTATTTATAGCTCAGCAAATACCTTGCATCTGTGAGACCATAAAACAAATTACAGTGTATCCAATTGCTTCAAGGTGGCGAATAGTGCTTAAACTTAATGACTTGTACAGATTATAGGAGAAAGAGCATTACCTGTTTAATGTCTTTTTTAATAAATAATTCCCAAACAAGTTTAGTAAATGGGAGGTGGGGCTTTTGTTTTGGTATGTTTCTTTTTTTCCTAAGATTTAAATAGAACTGGCCCTTGTTCTTGTGAATACAAGGTAACGCATTGTTTTATTTGTTTTGCAGTACTTGGAACTACTCCCCAGAGTACAAATATGTCAAAAAAGGAGAGACAAGGATACATATTCTCCCCATAATCTATAAATTCAACCTAATGGGGCAGATATCAGAAAAATGTGTTGGATTGAAGGAACATAAATCACACCTGGTTTCCTGGCATAAGCTGGCACTGTGTGCCT
Organism: Apteryx mantelli; assembly: GCF_036417845.1. NCBI lineage: Eukaryota > Metazoa > Chordata > Aves > Apterygiformes > Apterygidae > Apteryx > Apteryx mantelli. The sequence continues at coordinate 37,631,796 of NC_089984.1, forward strand.
TATATTTCAGTCAAATTATTCCATTTGTTTCTGAAGATATTTTAATCCCTCATGACCTCAAACTTCCCGTGAACCAGGGCCTGAACAAAAGGCCGCCCACTGTCTTTGCAGTAAATCTGTTGTCTCCCTTCTAGGCCCGCAACCTGGGATCATAGATCACCCCTGCACCGCATCTTGCTTCAATTTACTCAATTAACTCGAGTAAAGCACTTGTAAGTTTGCAGATGTTGCTTTATTATCAAGGCCTAAAATGTACAAGAGAGTTCAGGAGCCTGAGGTTATGGGAAGGTTGTGCTGATGGGGGAAGGGCAATAAAAAACACAGGCCTCCCGATTGTTTCCTCAAGACGGGTGAGTAGGCCAAGGCTATTTTTCCCCAGCAAATTTGTTTAAACCGTAAGATGCATCTTGCCTTGTGCATCAGGGAATATCTGATGTTATCTCACAGAAAGATAGGATATGAGAAATAGGTATTTCACCTCGAGATGAGATAACGTTGTGATTAACAGATGTTTAATTGGGTCATTCATCAAATGAAGAACCTGCCTAAAAGTCAGTAAGGCTAAGTAAATTATTTCCAACCCTGCAGGTGTTGGACTGGCAGCTCTATTACTCTTCTAGAAATGGGCTTTAGAAGATTTTTATATGAAAAGATAATTTATTTCAATGAGGAATTATATTGTGCTTTTATTTATGTAATATGCTTTAAGGTTTCGATCCAGTCCCTGTATTTTAAGCACTGAAATGAACTGGGGAGGGGCAGAAGGAAAGCAAGTTACTCTGCACGGCATGATGTTCAGTTCCCTTCCAGCTAAAGGCCTCTGTAATGATATTTAATAACTTCCCATTGGCTTGTAGCTATGAGGTAGAGGACATACGTGTGAGGAAATAAATGAGTTAGTACACTTTAAAACAACTGGTGTCCCACAACGCTATTCGTACGAAGACATCAACGTCTCGCCTCTGCTGGAACTGCAGCACGTGTGTTATAATGGCAGACTGTCTCATATGCACCAGGTCCTGCCGAGCTCATGGATTCAAGAACCTCCTAAAGTTTGATGGTTGCTGGTCTGAGGTTATAATTCAGATTCATACTTGATTATACATGGATATTGTATTTTCGATTCATGTGGTTTCCCTCCTTTCATGTCTCCACTTTGATTTTCAAACTCAAATGAGTCCTAAGACTCAAAGAAAAATTTCTGGAAAGCACAAAAGGTTTTAGGTTAAAACCACATAAAAAAGGATAGGTTTTCAGTGAGTTTGCTGCAAAACTATAGATCTGTCAGACTTTGTAAGGAATAAGGGGCTTGTTCATTTAAAAGATGTGCAAACTTTGAAAATCTTTTAACAAATGTTAGGCCTAGTTGCATCTGTTTACATTAGCTTACCATTTGTCCCAGGAATTGAATCTTAACAAATAGTGAATTCAGATATCAGGTGTGTTCTATGTTTCTGCAGATTTCATAGCAACTTTAGGTCAGGTGTAATTATAAACTGCTATTTTCAGGGAAGCTGAACTTAATAACAATTTAGCCTGCCTGCACTCTCCTCTTCACAGCTTACCTGATTCAAGGTGCTTTTGTGGTGGTTACAAAAATATCAAGCCTCCCTCATTTCTGTGGCTGTCTTCTTCCAGCTGTACTTTCTTCCTGTTGGCCTACAGTTGTCACAACAGAGGCCGAAGTCTTTGGAGCTGCTGTAATGCCCATTTCTGCAGTGCACAGGGGGAGTGAGGAAACTCCTGAGCAGCCTCTCCATTGCCTTCATTAATCTCTATGAAACAGTGACAAGCTAAAACAGGCATTTTTCCCTGGGCGGAGTTCTTCCAGAAGACATGGTTAAAATTACTAGGGGCTCTCTTGCTTATTCCCCAGGATATCTTAGCTATTACACCTAAACTGAGAAACAGACTGGACTTTTTGTGCACAGCAAAATGCTTGCTGCGAAAGAAAAACAAGAGTAGTAGCATCAGCAGCTCCCACAGCTACCAGCCTTTACCTTGCCCATAGTCTAGCTCCGTGATCACATGGCATTTGATAGCGTATTTCATGTTAATGCTTTGTGTGGCCTTAGTGCCGCTTACAAATATCTGAGATAAGACCAGATCTCTGGAACAGGAAGAATAGAATGGAAAAACAAACCTGCATTCCTGTGTATCTTTCATTCTTTATGGCATTCAACCTATGCACAGCATACTGATAAGTTTTACAGTTTTTACCTTTGCAGGCATCTTTATCAGACTCTGTTGGGCTTAAAGGATTTTGGCATATGAAGTCCTTTTTAATAGTGACAGTAACTGAGCAGACTGGAATGAGTTAAGTGAGGTCCAGATTCTATAGCCTTCTGCATCGTCTTAACTGAAGCTAGAGTTTGATATAAATACAAGCCAAATTTTTAGTCCTCAGTTTTCAGTATCTGTAATGCTTTAAACTGAGAAGCCAAACTAAATCTCAGGGGGAGTCACATGGCTCACAAATGTGAACACAAAAGGGTTCATATAATTTCTGTGCAGAATTTTGTGTACGAAAGTCTCTCAAACTCTTCTTGGCTTTTAACTTTCATAAGAGAGTCTTTAATTACTCTTTGAATATGCCATTACATTTCTTTTTTTACTCACAGCATTTTTTTTAAATAGTGGTCTGTTTTGTTTCTATATATAATGGAAGTTAATAAAATATGTGCCAGAAGCCAAAAATATGATGAGCTATAAGGCAAACTCCAGACTATAAGGAAAGAGAAGAAAGAGCTGGGCTTTAATTCCACAGCCTATCAGCATTTTTCCTTGGAATAGATATTACTTCTGGTCTGTTTCCCCCAAAATGTCTGGCCTGAAGCTAAATAATCCTCTCTCTTTCTAACTCTGTAGCTCACCAATTTGTGCTCATTTAAAGTCTGTCCCCTGTGCCAAAAACCAGCTATAGGTTAAGAAAATTCCAAAGTCTAATTCTGAACTAGAGAGAGGTTCCCAGTGGCGGGTTTTTTTTTTGGTTTGTTTTGTTTTTAAAACAGGATTATCAGCATATCCAACTTGAATCAAGTCTGTTGAATTAAGATGGCTGAGGAAAGAATCTCAGCAACAAGCTACAACTCTGTAAGTTTATTCAATTTTACTACTGCAGTACTGAGGAGGAGGTCTATGAAAGTGTCAGCTTGCTATTCCTGCATCTCTGAGTGACCCAGACTCATCTCACCTAGCTTTAGACCCTTAACTGAAGCACCTGTGTTAGGGAACTGATTGCCTAGTTTCTACAGGCAATAGACAAATACAGAAATCTTCCCTGTCTCCACTCCATTGAAGGAGCTTGGTGATAGGACTCCTAATAGGACTCCTAATATGCTGGGATCTGGCTTATGAACACTGACAATCTGGTATAAGAAATAAATTTGTCCATCAATCTATTGGACTGAATATCCTGGAAACAACTGGAACTTGACTTTTAAGCACCTCTACACATCACTGCTTCTACACATGCAACATAACTAGCTCATCTGTACAATGCTGAACACATTGACTAATATGCTGCTTCCTGAAGATGAATAGCTAACTCTCGCGAGCACAAGACTCACTCACAGCAGTTATCCTGCAGATGGGTGTATTTGTGACAAATGTCTGCACAAGAATTGTGCTCTTCCCCTCCCTCGCATACTCAGCCACATACAGTCACAAATAAACAGTCCAGTTTTGCTGCCTTTGGTAGAGACATGCAGCTAGCAATTGACATGGTAGGAATGACCACTGGGTCTCTGCAAAAATCTGCAAGAGGCACTAATGGTTCTTTGTTCAGAAAAATGCACAGAAATCTCTTCAGTAGTTGACATAAATTGATCAGGCTGTTCCATCTATCCTCCTTTCTTTCAATAGAAATAATACCTTGTGGCTTAGAGTCCGTGTTGCAGTGGATGCAACTTATGAAGGATGAAACTGAGGTGACCAAGCTCATCTAACACTTCACTGTTGGTGAAACAGGAAATTCTCACCCTTCCCCTTTCTTCCCTCTCCGATTGCACTCACAGCCTGATCAGTCTGCCCCATCTGTGCACTAAGCCTTGCCGGGCCTTTGCTGGCCTCATGCAACCTGCTGAAGCAGTGGGAAGTCCAACAAGGCAAGAGTAGTGCAAGGTATGCAGCGAGAGCAGAGAGCCAGGAGAAGGCAAAAGCAAGGGAGGAATGGGGCTTCCCCTTTCAGCGATGGTGAACTAAGACGCTGGTTTAGCCACCCTGTAAGTGCACTGGTGGGCATACCTAAGCCTTTGCTAAGCAAGATGGCTTGGGGTCTGCTAGCCTTGTAGCTCATTAGGTGTCTCGTGCCATCATCTAGCAGCTGACGTAAGAAAATACCTTTGCTCAGCTCTTTTCTGTCAGTACCCCAGCTGTCAGCTATTGACAAGCTGCTATCAATACCTGAGTTAGTTAAAAGCTCGTTTGGGTGTAACCATTCCAGCCCCAGCCACTGTGATTTTACTGTTGTGTTAGGCAGCTGCTACAGTCAGAAGATAGCTATTGACTTTGAAGGGAGATAGGTCAGCTCTTGGTTTGTAAAACACAGAAGCATCAACTTGAGTATGGTAAGGCTTGTAGGGAAGCAGTATCCTTTATTGGTATGGTAACTGTTGAAAAAACAGCAATATATACAAGGCATATAGCCTTCCTTTATGTTTCTATTGTGAATTTATTCATGATCTTCAGAGTTCAGGAATACTTCCCACTGCTTTCCCATGGGCTGGAAATAGTTTTTGGCTATACCTGCCACCAGAAGACACTTCATTCTTTCCTGACCCTTGAAATAACAGTTCTGAAACCATCTCCTGCACCTGATCAGGTATATCTAGCTGTTTCTCTGGGAGCTTGCATTTGTGACTGTCTCTTATTACCCTTTAATACAGGTCTCTTATTACCCTATTTTTTAGGTTTGCCAGTTACTTGAAATCATCCTTTTATAAAACTGGGTTGCACTAGAGTAATAAAAGGGCAAAACAACCAGAGTGGACAATACATTCACAGTCATTTTATAGAAGAATAGGTAGCATGATGCTGTGAACTTGTGTGTTGAAATGTCTGTGCATTTATTCCAACTGTATCTACTGGTTATTCCAGATTATCTCTCCTTACCTCTCTGGTTCTGTTCTTAACCCTGGGCCATCTCTGCTATACTGCTTCTAGGGCCTGGGAACGTTTTCAGCTGATCAGACCATTCAGCATTGTTTCACTCCAGTTCTCACCAGCATGTCTTCTTCACTCTGTCCCATATGTTCAGGCTAACCTTCCTTTTCCCTTACAAATCATTCCTCTGTGAACTACTGGCATCTCTACCTGCATATTTTTGTACACACCTCAGTAGTAAATGTATGAAATCAACGTACTTTAAAGAGCATTGCAAACAGGTCAAACTTTATTTTCCTAATGAAAAGTCTCAACAATGCTGCTTCAGACTCAGCTGCAGTTCAGCCTTTCACTTTCTTTCTTCTAAATATGATTTTATTCGGTATCTTAAAAACAAGTTCCAGGAAATTCCATCTGGTCTTGTTGTGAATTATAAGCCTACTGTGTCTCCTGTCTGAATACTGGCTTTGCTTTACAAAAATTTACATAGAAAATGATCAGTATAAAGACTGGCTTTGACTTCACTGAATTAAGTTGAATTTTTTTAGCTTTTTGTTGGTCTGAGAAGTTGAATGAAAATATTTTGTCAGAACAAAAAAACTTTGGGGAGATGTCTGTGGATTGAAATGTCAGTTAAAATCACAGTTTTGTTTCAACAGCATTGCAAGTTTTATTCCAGCTTGAAAATTTTAAGTAGCTTCTTTTATTTTTTAAAACAAAGTTTCAGAAGACTGTGACCCAAAAGTTGTTTTAAACTGGGGTGCAGGTGTGTTCTTTTTCAAACTCAGATCCCACCACCCCATTTAAATGAACTACTGAGCAAAATAACAGAAATTCATGAACCTTTCTGATATTGAATCTGCATTTTCTCTAGAGGAGAAAGAAGCAGCTTTGTTTGAAATAATAACAAAAAAAAATAAAGGCCATCCAGCACTCTTGGGAAACTGGACTATGCTTGAATACATTTACATGATTTTAGAAATGAGTTAGTGCCTTTTTCTCATTTTGCAATCTCAGTGACACAGTGCCTATCAGACATGTGCACTAGGACTGTCCTTCTGGTGAAAGACATTTTGGGTGCCTACCTTTTTCTACATTAATAGTCAAGAGATCCCATGTCAGCTATACTGAAGGCTGTTTTGTTGGCAGTAGTTTTTTTTTTTTTTTTCTTTTTTTACATAAGCAAATTTGAATAATATGCAGCAAATTGAATGACAGATACAATTTTGAAGGCTAAAAACCTAAAACCTTTAAGCAGTGATTTAAAAGCTAATTATTATGGATATAGCCATTCAACATTCATTTCTTAATATTGTTCCCTCAAGAAATAGTGATTTAGTCAACCAATTATTTTATCTCTTTTAGGGATACTTTCTTAATTGCAAAACAATCTAAAAATATAATCAGCATGCTAAATACATGTGGTATCTTGTTTAGAATGCCATGTTGGAGGAAGAATGCAATTAAACTGTCAAAATGTAATTGTTTCTCATATTTAATTTAAAGAGGCTGATTCACATTTGCTTTTCATGTTTAGGAGTTAAAAAACAAAGCAGGTTACTAGTACAACTACTAGTTTTTAATAAAGACAACATAAGCTTGGAGCACAGATGAAAACTGCCTCTGTCATGAGATATTGCTATCAAAGGATACCCAAACATTCACATTTTTTCACTTTTCTAATAACTACAGTTCAGAACTCAGATTTTCAGTATTTAAGACTATATTTGTAATTTCAGGGGGAGCTCTAAGCATTGGATGATGTGTAAACTGCATGTTCTCCATCTGCCCCGCTGCCTTTGGAGTCGCTGCTCCTCACAGACATCTCCCCCCTTTGCTGTTTACTGGAAGTTAATTTTCCTCCACCCTGGGTGCTGCCAGTGCAAAAGGAGAACCTGAGCCAGGGCACATCCATTTCACCTTCCTCCCCACCACTCCCTGTTCTGGAGAAACAGAGATAAACAGATCTGCAGTCGATTCACCTGCATATACCTGCATCCAAAACCACCTGCCTTGTGAGAGCTAGTCCAGATCTGCTTTTTTAGTCATTCTAGACTGAGTGACAATGTAAACAGCAGACCAGTACAGTTCTGGGATTGCTGTTTCATAGGATACAAACCTTTAGTGTATTGGAAGGAAATGCTAGACCTATTTAGTCAAGCATAATATCTTCAAAGGCAGTTCTGAGCAGAGAATTTTCCTACTTATGCAGATGCATGCAGATATTTTCATCACGATGCCAAAAAAGCCAGCTTTTGCTTCCAAGTCACAATGAATAAGTTTTTCTCCTTTTCTTTTAAAAGTCATGTTAGTTCAGCAATCCTGCACGCTTCTTTGGTAGCAAATGGCTTCTTAAAAGTTGTATGACATCCAGTTAAGGAAAATCTTTGAGTGAAATTAATCCAGGTCTGCTGGACCCATGTCAAGATCTCAGGAGCTTTTCAATTCCACTTATCTCCTGAGCAAAGAAACAAGTCCTGCGGAATCAGCAGAACTGCGATTTGACTTCCGATCTTAGGTGAGGTGGAGATCTTTAGCAGGCATAGAGCACAAGGCTGAATTTCACTTTGTGACAATAAACACAGTATCACAGATTATTTCAACCAACTCACTTGGACACCTTACAACAGTAGGAGCCAAGCCTCTGTACACAGTGGGCTGAGTTTCTTGAAAGGTCGAGGTGTAATTTGAAGCTTCTCCATGTAGTGCTACCTTAAGTGGTATAAAAATTAGGCAATTACTGAAGAGAAACTGCACCTTCAGAGCCTGCTAGACTGTGATTCTGGCAGGATTGGGCATGGACCATCCACTCACTCTGAATCCAACAAGAAAAACTATTTTATAAAAGGGTCATAAAAGGAAACATGGAACAATTATTGCTCACACATAAAGTATATTCTATGTAAAATACATGCATTATGAAATTAAAACAGCCATTTAAAAGTTACATTTTAAAGTATCTGATCCTGCTTTTCTGGTGAATAGGTACAAAATACACATAAAAATACAAGATAAAAAATGCACAGCCGCACACATTTACAGAAGTGCATGTTTGCTTTGCCTTGGTTATATTATCTAACAATTTATTCTGGGAATTTTATTGTCATGAATATGCTCCCATTTAACTACTGTTTATGTGAATATATATATTACTAGAGGGTTTTTTGTATTTCTATTTTTCCTGTGTATTATTTGTATTATATATTATTATACAAAATGAGTGGATTTACTTTTACTGTAGACTATACCTTTTTTATAGACAATTAAAAAGTGAAGTACTTCTTTTCTGTGGAAACATATTGATAGCCATGAGTTACTAACAGCATTATATCTATAGACAGGGTTTTGTCACTTCTGCTACCAGAGCAATAAATAGCACTAGTAGATTGTTATCCCATCTATGGAGCAGCCTTTAGAGGGGGCTGAGGCTTCAACTTCACAGGCGCGTTTCCCAGCTATTTGTTGCCAGCAGAGAAGATCTGCAGGTATATTCTTACTTACAAATGCAGGATCTAGAGGAAAGAGAGTTAAATGTCCTTCTGTCTCTATCCCCTAACATCTCCCCTTCTCCTTACACTATTCCCCTCACTTCATAACAAGGTCTAGCTGAAAGCTAGACCCTGTATGGGAAGGAGGCATTCTTGATGCAAATGGAAGTGCTAACAAGGCTCTAGTGAACAAGAGCTAAGAGGCTCATGGATAGGCCAAAGCAGAATGGACATGGATTTACACAAAACTGCAGAAGGCATATCTCTTACTATAGTTTGAGATCACTGTTGAGTCATTTCTGCTATAGCCTTACCCAAAAATCCAAGCCTCAGTAAGACATGAAACATTGAAAAAAGCCTACCCATATAGCTGATGGGAATAGCGCTTTATAATGAAAAGTGCTGGGTGACTTCAGGGCCATGAGCCCTGCCTAGAAATATAACAATGGTCCCATAACACATCCCATTTTAGCTTGTATGAGAGACGTGGTTCTTGGGTAGCACCTAGGGAACAGGTAAGAGAAAGGACAGCAGGCCTATATTGCCTATTTTAAAAGTTAGTTAAATATTTGGCCTCAAGCATGTGAAACTGACTCCTATCCACAATTTTTTAGTTTGTGTCTATATTGTTCTGCCCTGCAATGAAACTAAAACAGACTGTAGAAATCCAGGATTCTCCACCAGATATGTTCTGTGCTTCCTGCAGGGCTTTTGCCTGTCTGTGGAAGCACCAAGCAGTGGGGAGGGTCCGGGCTCTTCAGCGGAGCTGTGGGGCTGGAGAGCATCAGGGTGCTGAAATGCTGCTGTCCGAGCCGCTTCCAGATCTTCTCCTATCTCTTTTAGGAGGTAGGAAACACCATGCTAAAGAAAAGCTGCGCAGCTGCCATTTCCCCTTCTTTGCATTATCACTACATTTTCAGCACAGTTCTGATCTAAAACAATGGCAAGGCTGGGCAAAGGATGCTGAGTTCATGCCTGCCGCCTCCCAACCAAGCAACAGTCCCATATCCAAAACCAGAAGGGGCTGTGTGTGCGGGGGACGACGACGGGTGTTCCATTTTAAAGGCTCGATCCTGCAAATTGTCAAGGCCTAACCCAACTCGCATTGGCTCCACCAGGGCTCTCACTGACGTGGAAACAGTGGAGAAATTCGCCTGAGATCAGTGCGCTGCTCCAGCCATCCTCACGTGAATGAGCTGATTCATGTGTGCCAGGCCAAGCCTTAACTCGACTCTGGGAATTTCATACCAGATTTGTATCTCGTAAGAACAGGCATTAGGGTTGCCAGTTTGAAATATGACAAAACCCAGCCGCCTCAGACAAATGGCTGCTACCCACGCTCAGCCGAGTCTGCACATGTGCAGTGCTTGCGATAACAACTGCCAAGTCTATAGTAAAAGAGGCCAGGCAGGAAGCCAGCCACATGGCAACTCTAAATGATATTAATAAGACTTTATAGAAAGTTAAAAGCACAACGTAGCTTTTCAAAGTGTTTCTTAGAGATCGCTACATATGCATAGGTGTTTCATGTCTATGAGATAGAGGCTTGGGGTAAATTTAATGCAGTATACTTTTCTGGCTAAGAATTTTTTTTTTCCTCCTGAAAGCTGTTGATATAAACTGGGACTCATTAAAAACATCTTGTGTTTGGTTTTTAGAAATCTTCAATTTATGTCATTCACTGGATCATTAGAAAGTGACGTGGCCTCAGCAACTGATCTAAAGGAAGCCCTGTCTTGCAAGGAACTGAATATTCTTGCCTCAGTCAATGGCAGTAAAAGGGCGCTCAGCACCTTTCAGGAGATGCTGA